>NC_071484.1:3120586-4320586 GCF_028500815.1 Rissa tridactyla | reverse complement strand
CTTCTCTTCTCCAGGCTGAACCCCCCCAGCTCTCTCAGCCTGTCCCCACAGCAGAGGGGCTCCAGCCCTCCCAGCATCTCCGGGGCCTCCTCTGGACCCCTTCCATCAGATCCATGTCCTTCTTATGTTGGGGACTCCAAAGCTGGACACAGTACTCCAGGTGGGGTCTCACGAGAGTGGAGTAGAGGGGCAAGAGCGGAGGAGAGGGACTGGCTGGCTGCAGGTGCCTGCCCTGCATGTAAGCAAGGCACCTGCTGCCATTCCAGCCCACCAGCCAGCCCACACAGCCTGGACTTTAAAGCATGATTTAGCTGACCAAGCAGGGATGATTTGCAGGTGGAGCAAATCACACCTTTGGGAGACTGACCATGAACTTGCTCTCCAGGACTGCTGAGTGATCCAGGATAAGTGGCTCAGATGGAGATACCCATGTTCAAAACACCCACTTTTGATCTGACAGATCCTACCCTTACACCATCTCACTGCCCCACTGCAAGCAGCTGTAACACAGCTATATCAGACTATCTGACTAAAAACCTGTCACATCCTAAAACACCAGTCTGATGGAGGGAACATTTACTACAACCATGTGGAAGAGTAAGTTTGTTGACTCCTAGAAGTAAGTTTCCCCCTTGAAGCCAAAGAGTTACGTGGGTTTGCAGGATGTCAGCATCAACGCAACGTGCAAAGCTTTTACTTCTAGCAGCTGCCGTCCACCACCTCATTCCTGCGCAGTGATTACACCATTAACCAGACACATACCTTGACAGGGAACTTCACTTTTCAAAGTCAATCAGTGCCAGCTTGTAACAGTGTCAAGTCCACATTCATCTCACTGGCGGTAGCCAGATCCTCGGGCAAACACCAAGTGCAAACGATGAGGACAGACACAGAGCTTCTCTTTCTGTTGCTGTGACATGCCAATGACTGGCAACTGAGTACGAGGGGGGTTAACAGAAGCTGAGTTCTTTTTCTCCTGAAAATGTCTAAAACAGCCCCACGAACCAAAATTATAAAATAATTATACTCCGCCTTGAGCTGAACACAAAAAGGTTATTCACTACAAAGCCCTAGCAACCATCTTAGCCTTAAAGAAAAAGAAAGCAGACTGCCAAAGCAGTAATGAAATGACACACAACTGTTAATTTCATGTCTGTTTTTCAGAAGTCTGTAATAATAACCAGTAATTCCTTACAAAGCATCCATTCTTGTTCCCTAATTCCCACCTAGGGATATTAAAAGGCTTAACCATTCCCTAGCTGTGTCTTTTAGGAAGATAACGTCCACTTTAGTCCTTAAGTACAAATACACAAATCTTTTTTAAGGGAAATAATCAAATTTATAAAGGCTCTATAAAAGTGCTCAAATGAATCCAAAGGGCTTTGCAGGACCAGTAATGACAGCTGAACATACAGATTAATTCCTTCTGTGGGCCAACGTGAGGTGAGTTTGATGGCCTCAGCACAGTGCTTCATATCAGAAGGTCACCTTGCAGAGTCCTAACAGTTCTGAGCAGAAAAGAATGAGAACTGCACTAAACCAAAGTTGCACAGGTTCACGCTGTAAGTAGCCGAAAATAGACAATTTCATCGTCACCATTTGCATGTCTTTCAAGAGGACACGTATTTATTACCAAGTAGATAGTGATCTGAAAATAATAGCAAAGGCAGGCAGGATTAGGAGTAGCTCCTCTAATTCTGTTGCAACATGATGTTACCGCATAATGAAAAAGAATTCAATTCCAGAAGCAGAAATCTCTGTGCAGCTCCTGTGATCAGCCACTTGGGAGAATGAACTGCCTCAAAACATTGATCCTGCTGACTGACTCAGGATTGACATTAACAGGTCTGCTAGTCTCATCCAGCTGCCAGCTGCTCTTATGTATGTAGGAATAAACTGGGCTACAAAGATACTTGTGGCATCAAAAAAAAAAAAAAAAAAAAAAGCATATTCACATATGGTACCTACTCGACAAAAACAGATGTAGGCACGTAAACATCGCGCAGTTTAAAGAGGGTGACTCTTCGGTGAGCAGCCATGAATGTATGGCTCCCACTCCACGTGAATTTATGCAACATTAATACATTCTCCTCTGCATCCAGCGCCGTCTGCTGCAGTCCTGGGTTACACACACCACGTCCTTAGCACCAGACAAAGATGGAGACTGCTTGCTTTGGCTCTGGGAGTCCTCGCAGGACTCAGTCAGAACGGTGGCTGCAAAGGCTCAGCCCCTCTTTGAATTCCTGAGGCTTCCAGAACTGAGCTCCGGCTTCTGTTTTCCACAGGGCACATGCAAGCCATTCATCAGCACACTGCAGAGCCTGGATCTGGGATGCTACAACTCAACCTTTTGCCGCTGTAGTTATTCTGGTCAGCCCACGCTGCTGGCCAAAATGTCAGCCCTCCATCATGGGTTTGGTCCCCAGTGCCAATTGCAGCCTGATGTTCCCTAGGAATTTGGAAATGTAACCTACAGCACAATTCCATAAACACTTTCTATTACTGTATGCTGTCTAATAAGCAATTCAATGAGCATTATATTTTTATTTACATCTGAAAGAGCTGCAGTAAAAAAATTCTGGGCAGGCTATGCATAAATACATGAAATTGCTCCTACTTCACTAATGAACTATTGTGTGTAATAAAATTAATCTCATTCCACCCATGATATATCTGGTTTAATTTTTGAAGCAGGGAAATTTAGACACATGTAATTTGTAGAAGGGGGAGCCAAAATTCAAGAGATTCACTTTAAATCAATCAGGCAGTTGTTTTATTTATATAGCACCCTTCAGAAAAATTATCTGAAGGCACTTTGCAATGCAAAAATAACTCAACCTGGCACACTTCCAGGAGGGTTGCTGCTATTGACCAGGCCTTAAGATGCTGTTTGTATGGCAAATGGGTTCCTTAATCAATGAACACTTTTTAACCCAAATTTGCTTTATATCCTAAAGCTACAACTGCAGTCGCTCTAAGCAGGTATTTCTTGAGAGCTCGTTCACACGGCTTGCCTGTTGGCCAAAACCAGCTGTTCTGTGGGTTGGTGACACACCTTCCTCCCGCAGCTCTGCATGCTTTCACGACAACAATGTCCCCTCCCATGCCCTAGAGGCAGAGTTCTCAGCTATTTTATTTCGGCATTTGAGGAAGAGATGGGAGCGGAGAGGAAGCTTTCTCAGCCTTTTTTGCATTCTGCATGCTCTGGTGCAACACAGGTTTGTGTGTGCTTTATGTAACATGCAAGACTCGGAACTGAAGCTCACATGAAGCTTTATGTAAAATACTTGCACAACAGACTCAAAAACAAAGCAGAGCTCCCGGAAACAAAGCAGAGCTCTGAAGCAGCGCCTCAGGAAATGCAGCTCTCTACCGACTTGTGCCAGCAAGCCCTGTACATTTTCATTATTTATATAGAGCTTTAGATGAGCAGCGCAATGTGCACTAGGTAAAATGTACTGTACAAATAAGAGTCAGCTCCAAAAATTTACAGCCTAATGGCACCAAAGGAGCACACACATCAATAAAAAACACACACAGGATGATGTATGGCATTTTGAGTTAGAAAGTGGCTAGAAATTGGTTCAGTCTTAAGAACCATTTTTAGAAAAAAATGGGTCTTTGTGAACTCTGCTTGGACAGCTATTCCAAGCACATGGAAAGGCTTAGAACAAAGGAAAAAGCACAAAACCAGCAACAGTGAGAAAGGAGGGAGAAAGAGAGAGAAGGACCATGAACTGAACAGGACTCAGAGGATTTAGGAAGCTAAAGGAGCTCTGAAGACACATAGGGAGATAGCGCTCAGTAGCGCCTCACTGAAGCTGGAATGGATCAAGAATCTGAACGGGATGAACAAAGCAACACAAGACATTTTAAACAAAGGACATACCCAAGTGAAGTGAACCCTCACATGGCTGGTAGGTGGTTTGCTTTTAATTTTGAATTAGAGAGTGAATCTGGAGTTTAGAGCTGTGCTATAAAATGGTATTTCAAAATAAAAACACCAGAGACATTTTAATTTATGCATCTAATCACACAGGATTAGTTTCAAACTTTTCTGTTCTCCATGTGGTTTTGTCTCCTCTCCATGCAGCTTTCTGAAGGAAGTGTTGGGATTAGGTTCAAGTAAAAATTTAGCCTCACTTGTCATAATCTTCACTACTTAAGAACATCTCCAGACCATTAAAACTAGATGGAGGGGAAGATCCTTAACAGATACAATGCAACAAGTAGATTTATTCTGCAAAACCAGATGCTAAGGGATTTTTTTCAAGTATTTTTCCGTGTTCTGGATAAAAACTTGTATGCTACACAGGCAGACTTGATTAGCAGAGGCTTCCCATGCAAAAGCATGACTAACTCGGTACCTTTGCTAACCTAGCGGTGCCCCTACCCCAGAGTGAGTGGGATACGCAAAATTGATGGCCGTACCTAATATCCTCTTCATGGGGAGTGACATCCCTACAACAGATGAAGACCTTGACTACAGCATTATCTTTGCTGCCTGAAGATGTTAACCTTCTCTCATCTCCACTCTGCATAAAAGCCTTTGTTAAATTGTGATCTTCCAACAGCTAGTTTCTGTGCTAAGCATGAAGAGCTCCTGGCGTTAAGGAAAATACAATCCAGCAATAACAGTGCGTACAGAAGGACAAAGACCCAGCAGAATTAAGGTTGCACCGCATGCTGTGTGTACAATGCTTATGTTTATACAATAAGGTGTGTATTTCAAGGTGAAAAGCAGGATCTGTTAAGTAGTTTAACTCTCCAGTTTCTTGCTAGTATCACTTTGTTAGGTATACAGCAATACAAAAGGCTCTGCAGTATTTTTCTCCTGATCACATTCTATGAAAGTATGTGCTAATGAGGAAAAAGACTGGCAATTGTTGGCATCGACACAAAAGGCATCACAAGATAGACCCTGAGTGGCAGACAGTAAAGCCAGTGCGGGACCAGGACCTGAGACCCGCAGCACCCCAAGAGAAGCATCCATGAGGGGCAATAGCTCCTTGTCTTCTGGCTGCCATCACATTCTACACGTAACAGCAACAGGGACACTCTGCTTTTCACAAAAAGCAAGACACCACCATTAAAGTGACTGCTACCATCTTCCCGCTCTGAAAGATGGAAGAAACTTGGAGACCTCAACACATTTAACATCTAATTTGGGACCAAAAAAAAAAAAAAAAAAAACCAAAACAGTCTGGAGCCCTTTCTTTCACCCAGGAAAGTTTGCCAATCCCTATGTTACAACATACATCCCATAGAATTACTATTACTGCATCTACATCTTGGAAGCAGAAGTAATGAGGTGCAAAGCTAGAAGAGGTGAGGAAAATTCAAAACCAGTCCTCCTTTGTTCTACAGGGGGAGTTACTCTTGACATTTTTGTGGGAATGATGCTCAGCACGCTGGAATGGGAACGTGCCAGATCAGGGGGAGGGAGAACTTGCTCCATGCTCTCACCTTTCAGTTATCAGATTGCCAAAACATGCATCAATTTGTCAGATAGAATTTAAAGCTCATTCAGGTCGTGGCAATTCAGAATTCCCCGTCCTTCTCTCAAACGAGGTGGCCAGAATACATGAGAGGAGGTGACACAGCAAAGAACAGCTGGGTACCAAAAAGCCTTTCTGTGCTGAGGGCTCCTTTTTTTGAAGCGACAGACTGTGCTCAATGTAAGCTGAGGGTTCTTCCTTCGCTTTACAATTTTCCCATTGGATTTTTTTCACTTTACCTTTGGTTGGTTTAAGGCATGTTATTAATCGGAGCTATCTTTCCCTTCTTTTCTGGGAAGAATACCCTACTTTGGGGAAATTTAAACTAACAACCATTAAAACAAAGGAAAGCATAGGAATCAAAACCAAGAGGCTCAATCACCTCGGCAACACTGGTTTTTTTTTTCCATGAGCACAGGATAAATAGACTGGTGTGATTTTTTCAAAAGAAAATGACATTTTATGCGTATTTCCATACATGCACTAGTGTACCTATATGCTCTAGCTTGTAATAGCCTCTCTGCTTGTGAAAACATTGTATACAAAATGTTCAGTGAGCTTGAAAACATTTTGGGAATCACTTTCAGAGGCCTGTAAACAAGACAGAGAAAATTAACTCCTTACTACCCACAGGGGTTCTAACATTTCTGTTTGCCTCTGAACCTTTCTGAAAACACATATGTCAGGCAGGGGAAAAAAAATAATCCAGAAAAACATATTGCATCAGAGTCAGAAGAATGTAATGCATCTTCCTGCTCTTAATGAAGTTAACACAGAGTTCATAATTGACCAAAACTAGAACATGACTGATTCAGCCGATGTCACAAACTGACACAACCACCGAATATCCTGTTTATTGTTTTTAAAGTATATTTTCTCCACTCACTGACTGATGCTCCATTAAAATTCTTGAGGCCATACCAAAAAGAAAGTCTGCCAAAAGCTGCCCATTAACAAGCAATTAATATACAAGCTTTAAAGTACAAGGTTGCTCATGCCATCCCACAGAAAATATTCTTTGCCTGCTATTTCTCACTGGAGACATTTTCTGACAGAACATTCTATCTCTGCCAGGGATTTCAAAAAGTAGACTGCAATTCTCAAGAAGAATAAAGTCTATACTTGCTCGCTCTCAAAATACTTGGATTGATTAAACTTTAATCTTAAAGGCTGTTTTCTGGCCCACTTAACAACTGATGTAGTAACAGAAATGACACCATTAGCTGTACAGCATCTGCCAGCAATCAGAACAGGGTAACAAGGCCATTCGAGTATACATTGTGAATATGTAATTTATAACATGAGGACCTGGGGGGGAAATAAAGTTCTCTTTGGGCTTGCACCATCAACATTTATAATGTAGTTTCACTATATCCACTAGGCAATGAAGTCCCGACTTACGCAGCAGCGTTTCTGTGCATTGATGATTCTCACCATAGGAAACAGTGCAGAGATGAAAACAGCCTTTGAAGAACTTCTACTTCACATATGACCCCTACGAGAGCAAGCGAGGGTGTAAGAAGTAGACATGGTTCTGCACTTCAGTTTCCCAGCCATAATAGCTACTTACAGAGAACTGACCATGACTATTTTTTCTTTAACCAGAGGAGGGACTGAAGGTCTGAACTGGATTCCTCATCTGCTGCAGGGCTTACACAAATATGGGCTGTCTGGTGCTTGGGGCCAACCCACAACGCACCCATCCTTACAAAGTAGACATTAACCTGCACAGCAAATCTAAGAACAAAGGAAAAAACAGAAAACCCCATCAAAAGGGCACAAATGCAACTCCACATTCCTGAGAGGACAAAGGATTGTTGTGGTTTTCAAAGTAAAATATAGCTTATAACAAACACCATCAGATTATGTGTTTTGCCTGGTAAAAAATAGTTGCAGACCGGAGGCAATTACTAGCCCATATCTTGGAGTCCGACAGTGTTGGAACTTCTCCAGCTGCATAATTCAGACCTGCCAAGTGTCACTCATTTAAATTGAAGTATATAAGGTTTTTTGTCTTTAATTAGCAAACCCCAAAAGCATTCATTGCTTCAGTCCTGCAATACTAGAGTTCTTATCAAACTTAGTCAAATAACCTTTATCACGTTAAGGGACGCAGAGCTGACAAATTAAGGCTCTTTATGACAACTTCAGCATTTGTAGTGGGCTTCTGCACATACACCTAGCCCACTCCCCTGTTTACGTCCAGTAGCAAAAGCTGCCGAAAGCTACAGAAAGCAGAGATCCTACAGCACACAAAAAGATTCTCTCGCTTATCTGCCATTCTTGCTTCTGGCAACAACCAGTTAACAGGTTTCCTGAGCTGCATGTTACATTAACACCATTGTATTATTCAGTAGCAACTGATGGACCTATCCTCTATTCATGTGTAGAATCTCTTCTTCAACCTATTTCTACTTTTGTCCTCCATGGAACTACTTCCATATTTTAATTACATGGCATTTCCTTGGTTTATTCATCAAAATGAACAAAAACTCTTGGGATAAAATTCAGTGGCCCAAACATTGATTCACTTTAATTACCTTGAGATATACTGGAAATAAATATGTTTCTTCTAATTCCAAACACTATGCCTTGTATTGTAATGAATCATGCTTTAAAATCAACTTACTCTTACTCCTTCTTTGCCTTTTTTTTTCTGAATTTTAAGCTCAGTACGATTAAAGTGCTAAGATGTAGTTTCATTTTTAGCCAGCAGTACCTGATTTTAAAACATTCTACGATGAAGTTCTGCTGTTCAATTTTGCATTCATCTCCAGTGTTTCTGAACTCCATCTATTCTCATTTATATTTACACTTTAGCTTTCATGCAAGAGAATCCAGCTTTAGAAGATGATAAACAAGTCGCGATCCTCTAAGAATATATCGATTCCCAGATGGTGGAAAAAAAATGAAACCAGATCTTCATGTGAAGATCTAGCTCTTAAAAGATTCCCCCTTAGGCAGTGTGGAGGCCTGCAAAAAGCATGAACATAAATACTGTGATATTCTGGTTTTCCCAAATACCACTGTTCTCAGCTTCATTGAAGTTCCTGTTGTGGCCACACTGTAATTTTGAACAAAATAACAGACTATGCAACATCAGAAATAATCTGAATTCAAATGTGACTCTTCAGTGAGTCAGGTGAGGTTTGTTGCTCTTATGGGAGATTTTACACCACTTTGATAATGCTTTAAAATCAAAATTTGCAACTGCGCGTCAGGCACTATTGCCTGTTAGCTTAGGACACCCTTGCAAACAAGGTCATGAATCTCATCACCCTTATCCTGATACGACATTTTAAATACATGTCATGCCAAAGGGACCAATAAGGCTGAGACCTTCCTGTTTTCACAGCCCTGAGCTGGATTTTGCAGTGTTTATTCCTAAAATAAAACTGCACAAAGAAGAAACCCGGGCTTTGAAAATCATTTGATACTGCTCGCTCAGGGGCATGCTGGAGATATTTTGCCACACAAGACTTCTAAAAGCATCTTAGGGAAGCCAAAGCTTCCTCTCAGGGCATATTCCTGATTACATGCACTGCAGGACAGCAATTTTGTAATGGTATCTCTGACTTGTATGTGTTGCACACTAGAGGTTCTCTTTATGATGCTAAACTATAATGAATCACACACTCACAAAAGAAAAAGGAAAAAGATACAATGCAGAACACAGACTGACATGTAAATCCAGAGATTCATGGGTGGGATAAAGCAAGCTGAAACAGCAACCTCAGGCATGTTGTTTATATAAAGAAAAAGCAACTTTAAATCATATGGGTAACACCAGTTGGCTTTCATCTCTTAGTTCTTTGCCTGTGTCATTTGCCCAGCACAACTGCTACATTAGCAAGATAGCCAGCAATGCAAACTCATTCCTGAAATAATACAGACAGAAAGGGGAAGGCAAGGTCAAAAAAGAAATGACAAAGGCACCTAAAGATTCAATTAAAAAAAAAAAAAAAAAAGGCAGCAAAACAAACAGTTAAATGGCCAATTCTAGATCCATGATGGAATTGAGTCTGTGATGACCAAAATTGTTACTAAAACCAACTTGATTTCGGTGGAAAAAGAGAGTGGGGCCCTTATTCGGCACCACAAGGCATTAAGAGGTAGTTGCTGTGCACGCTTTGAGCAGATGTTGCTCCCAGATCCCTGCTGCTTGTGCACTGTAGATTATGGGCCAGATTTACAACAGTATTTGGGGACTTAAGCATATTACTACATGTCACATGGGACTGGCAGGAATGCCAAACAAGGTTACACCTCTTATTTAGGTTATATTATCAGAGCAGCTGGAGATTCTCCTCAGGTTGTATCTTTAACTTCTCCGGGGCAACGAGTGCTTTATTTTTGCATACTTCAGGAATTCACATGCAGTGCTGGCACCAAAACCAGAATAATGATGGCAGTAAGTGAAGGAAATAGCCATGATTACGCTGACACAAGGAGGACATTTCTGTTACTCTGAAACCTGACACTCCTAGGGAATATTTCCTCTTTGCCTAATTAATATTTTTCAGTGTTTTAAAATTATTTCTTTTTCCTGTTTGCAATAAGAGATTGCAAGAACAGTAAAAAAAATCATTAAAATAAGCCTCATGGGCTGACCTCAACAAACAAGGAAATTCCAAATTAAGAGATACCACTGAGCTCTGGAAACTTGACAATATCAAGAACAGTGGAGGTAAACTAAGGGCAAAGTAAAGGCCTTAAATATAACTGTTCTTTGCTAGTATGTACTTTGCCCCTTTGTTCTTTTTGTCCTTGTTAGCAGGACAAAACCACAAAATCTTGGTATGTGCCAGACGGAGTCACAGACCAATGTCTGATACGTGTGCCACGACATATAGTGGAGCATTGGAGAACTTACGCTGCTGCGTCACTTTATCAAAATACTAATAAAACTCCTTTCTATATAGCAAAACAAGAAGATGCACCTGAGTTTAGGAACACACTGAGTATGTTTTCCTCTGAAAGATGGGTAAGACAGAAAGCAAACAAAAGGTACGTCTGGATCACGCTCTCTTTTAGAATTAAAAACACTGCAACTCCGTGGTTAGTCTTCTGGACGCATTCTTTAAAAACAAACAAAAAATCCCAAAAGTGCGGTCTCTGAAGAGAGAACAGAAACCTCACGGTACCCCATCTGCTCTTGTGTGAACGTATCTACCATCCACAGGGAGATTTCTCACAGAAACGCGATGAGACTTGACCAAGGTCTTGCACCAAACCAGCACCAAAGCGGCTCCCACAACAACATTTTCGCTCCACCAGCGCCTCAGGGGCTCCTGCGAACACCCCAGGGCTGTTGGAGGGGTTTAGGTCACAGCCACCTCCATCTCTCCAGCCCTGGGTGCTCACCAAAGGAGCTGGAAACACCCCAAGACCGACCCTGGTGCCCTCTGTAAGGCCCCGAGGAGAGGCACGACAATCGCCTCAGGGCCTGGTTTTGCTGGGGGCACCGGCATCCCCAAAGGCACCTTCCCCCATCCTCCCAGGCCTGAGGGGAGGCACAGGCCGCGGCCTCCCCGCTGCCGAGAACCCGGCTAACGGGACGCTGAGGAAAAGCCCCCGCTCCCGGTCGACCCCCACCCGCCCTCTCCTCACGACGGCGCCACCCCGCCCGAGCGGCCATTGCGGGGAGGGGAGGATCGGCCGCGGGCCCGGTTGCCGCGGCAACAGGCGGACGCCGTCTCGCGCCTGAGGGACCCGCCATCATCCCGTGAAGTGAGCGGCCACCAGACCCGCTACCATCCCGTGAGGTCAGCGGCCGCCGGCCCCGCCACCGCCCGACGGGGAGGCTCCTCCCTCAGCGCGGAGGGCAGCGCTCCTGAGGCGGGCGGCGACGCCCGCAGCCCTCACTCACCCGCCCGCCGGCAAATGGCCTCCACAGCTCGGCCCCCCGGCCGCCTCCCCGCCGCTCCTGCCTCCGTGCCGGCTCCAGGTGCTGCCCGACCTTCCCCGCCCCGGGGCCGGCTTCGCCCCTCGCCGAGCTCCACCTGTCTCGGGTACGGTGTGTGTGTACGTTCCCCCCCTCCCAAGGGACCGCCACATATCTGGCTGTTGGAACAGATGGCCGTGATTAAACAGCGTGATTAATGTGGAGGAACCTCTGCAGGAACTTGGCAGCAGGACAGGTGATGGTTAGCGTGGCTCCCGCTGTATTCCCACTTACGTAAAGCTGAGGTGAACAGAAGTTTCTTTGTTCCCCTGTGCGTATACCGCAAGACAACACATTTCACTCCTAGCCCTCTGTTTAAGCTATGGATCTCGTCAGGCTTAAGCATCCCAGTCCTTCAGAACATTTGCGTCACGGACACAAATTAGAAAAACAGAAAAGCCACGACGCAAGCAGCATCCATCAGAGCGAACACTCGGATGCTCCCAGCTCCTAGCTGTGCCCCTGCTTCTGAGGGAAAACAAAGCTTCCCGACGGTAATCTGCCTGAAGAAAAATAATCGGGTAATCAGTTTGACCTTAATCATACGAAGCGGGAAGATTAGCCAGATATCAAAAAAGATAAGTCGGGTCTGGCATTTCTTGTGCTGTACCAGCCCGCCCTGGGCCACCCCCTTCCTTTTTAGCCAATCTCTGATAGTTAAAAAGAAGGCAAATAGCCTTAAGAATAAATTGAGCCAATCATGTACTGAAGGGTTAGGGCCAGGGTCAATCTTACTCAGTTCCATGGCTGAACAGATGATACCCTGAAACAGATTTGAGTTGTGTTGATACAAAGCTGTACGTGTTACAAGCCTATTGATTGCAGCTGCCGGCAATTTCATTGTCCCTATGATATCCATGAATTAAAGGGATGAACAGGAGAACTGACAGATTCACATGATCTAAGATCAGAAAGGACTGTGAAAACCAGCCAGCTCAATCTCCTTACATTCAGAGACCATGCAATTTATCCCAGAAGCTGGGTATCTTTTAAGTATAGAACTGGCTGTGAACGTTTCAGGTGATGGTGAGTTCATCACTTGGTAAGCTGTTCCACTGCTCTATTATCCTCATCACCAGGTAATTGTGTGATTGTGGTTGTTTGAAAACTTGCCTGCCAACTTTGCAGGCAGTAAATCTTGTTCTGCTTTTGTCAGTGTTGTTGCAATGCCATTCACTATCAGGTGCTCATTAAAGGTGTGTGTAGATAGACACAGTGATCAAGTCACCTCTTAACCTTCTTTTCAATTAAGCTGAATAAGTTAAGCTTCTTAAGCCTTACATCATTAATGCTTGTTTTCCAGGACCTGGATCATTTTTGTGGCCCTTCTTTGAACTCTCTTCAGCATCTCCACATCCTTCATTAAGAAAAGGGATGAAAACCAGATACAAAGTCCTCTTGCTCGTCTCACCAATTCATTGCAGAAGCAAGAGATAAACTTCTTGATATTGACTTTTGGGTATCCAAGGACCATCCTAAGCCTCCCTCCCCCTCCTCTTTTTGAGGCTTCAATGTATTATAGAAAGGATTTTAATTTCTTTCAGTAGAACATTTTCATTCGGTTAGACATGCAGTAGGCAGAGAAGAAAGTCTTTCTTTAGTAGTTCATAATCATTTGAGGAGAGAAAATGACCCATGCGATCTGCGCTCTCGTCTGTTGCATTTCCTGGTGTTCTTTGAGGAGTTTTGTGATACCGGTGTGTACAACACTGATATGCATACGGCATTGCAGGCTTTGCACTTGCAGGAGATAATACAATGAATAAATAAGGAAAAAATATGGAGACAAATTGTTATGTAGGTCCCTAGGCAACTGACAGACCTGGCTCTCATTTCTGTCGTACTGATGGAAATACATTCTTACACAGTACTACAAGCATGGTATTGTCTCTAATTATGATATTAAAATAGAGATTTGTGTGTATTTTTGTGATGATAGATTATTCATTCCTAAATACAGACCTTAATCCCACAAGACACTTGATTCTAATTTGTGAACAACAAGATTAGAATTAAGTTATGCTTTAATGTATTTTGCAGCATGTGGCCTAAACATGGACAGATCTTGAATTCCAGATAGTCTTCAGCATCAGCTTCAAAAAGAGAAAGAATGGAAAACATTTAAGTTTTCCAAGCTGTATTCCCCTTTCACTAATTCCAGCATACAGACTAACTTCAGCAGACTTTCAGTGATGCAACATGACTGAATTTGGCCCTTGGGGAATAACTTTAGCGGGTTGACTTAGGCTATCTGATATGGAAAATGTTCTCAAGCGTTGGGGCGTCACAGTTCTTAAAATATTAAGTCACTGAAAACGCCTATGTAAACAGAGCGTCTTAAGGAGAGAATCAAAGCTCCTGGCTTCAGAGCCTTTTGCCCTGTCTTCTTAAATAACCATTCAACCTCCAACTGCCTATTTTCCCCTCCCTTTTCCTTCTTCACCTCTTCCCGTATTCCTTGAGAACAAGGCCTGCCTTCAGAGACGCTGTTTTACAAGGGGTAATACCGCTGGACACCAGTAACTATACCGAGTACAACTCTGCATTTTTCATTCAGACATGGAAGCTGATGAGCTGCAGAAATAGTGTTATGTATTTTCATCATAGCTATTAAATGGCATACATTTACAATTAGCCAGTATGATTTTCATTTTATGGAAACAAGTCCTTCATTTCTCTAATTCTAAAAAGTCATTTAATTTTTGTATGTAAATATTAATCCCGCAGAAAACACCAAATCTTTATTCTGTTATTAAACACGTAGGACATGATCAGAATCAATGGAATTTTGTCCACGCTGTCTTCCCAATGTGTTATAAAAAATAAAGCATAAGGTCATTCTTTACATCTCTCTTAATCCTTGTTTTCATTTCCTGCGATTGCCAACAAGCAATCAATTTATGCCATAGAGAAAGAGGTATTTTGTTTGTCTGCTAGTGCTTAGCTGACGTATTTTCAATCTTATATTGGCCTTTTACACGAATGACATTGCAGTTTATTACTTGAGAACAGCAGAAGTATGAAAGCGCGTTATGGGGTTTTCATGACAAATTTTGAGAGCAAAACTTGCATAGGTTGTGGTGGTTGAGATACTTTTACAGACTGCATATGATCACTGTACATAGTGAAAGAGACAATGTTTATAGGAGTACATCATGTCTTTCACAGAGCAGGAGTTGTAGGTACGCAATTAATGGTGTAAAGTTTTTCAATTGTATTTTGCCCTCTGAAAATAAATAGCTTCATTTTCTATAACGATCTCTCTCTGATAAGCTTTTGAGTTATTGGCAAGTCTATATAATAATTTTGGATATCGGAATATCCAGGTTGACTATTCATCTCTTCTGTTTGCACAGGCTATGACAAGGTTTCTTTCTTTCTTTTCTTTTACAGATGCTACATAGTTTAGGCAGCAGGAGAAGTAGTTCAGGATGGTTGCTAACTAACAGTTTGTTACCAGCTTTCTTGATTCCTTTGATCATTTGTGGTATCAATTTTTGAAATCCAAAAATATATATTCTGAGAACGTATCTAAGAAGCTTTGATTTTGACAACTCCTTAGATATCTTTGATTGTTTCAGAAAAATGTTGTCATGGTACTTTCTTAAAGACTGCATTGTGCTCAACAGTCTATGAGTTTTGCTCTTAGCACTTCTGATTTATCTCCCTAGTTTCTCTGTGAATGTAGCTCACGTTATCTCCTCTGGTGCATGGAACACATCTATTTTTACAGGTCAGTTGGAATAGTCTCTCCAGAAATTTGCATACTGCTCCTTGGATCACATTGCTATAACTTTCTCTCAAATTACCTCTCCTTTGTTTCCAATTTAGTTGAATACAAGTGATTAAGCGTCTGGATATGTTCAGAAGGTAAAACAGTATAGCAGGTAGCAAATAAATTTTCAGGTGTGCAGGGAGCTTCTAAGCAGACAGAGATGGATTCTCTCTTTAACATGCAGCTCCAAATAGAGGGCAAAGTAGGGTAGCACTAAGGTGACCAGATTTTTCAATTAGAAAGACAGTGCTTCAGTATTAGCAACTTCAAAATCCCTGAAGTAAATCAGGCATGTTAACCAATCCTGTGATTTGTACAGATGAAATCATGATATAAAACCACAAAGCTGACAAAGTATTTCTCTCTGGTTCAAACAACCATAGGGAAAATGTCTGGTAGGTGCCCTCTCTCTTCTTCCACACCCTTCCCTATAGGCAGGAACATAGTTTTTTTTCTGCATATATTGAGTCATCCAGTTATTGTACTTACCTTGTAATGTCATTCTCAGACATGTTAAGACAAGATTTATGATTAG
The DNA here is from genome assembly GCF_028500815.1 of Rissa tridactyla. Lineage (NCBI taxonomy): Eukaryota > Metazoa > Chordata > Aves > Charadriiformes > Laridae > Rissa > Rissa tridactyla. Next base: position 4,304,834 of record NC_071484.1, on the reverse strand, counting down.
AATTAAACCAAACTGCAGAAATCATTGTGTTGGCATAACAGTGTATTTTGTTAAAACAATCTTCATATCCAGTCTGGAATGATGAATACCAGGATGTGTTTATCATTCTAAGGAGAAACAGAGTGAAAATGAGTAAAAGATGAAAAAGAGGATTATCCCATAAAGCTGTAACACTGTAGTCTAAGCAAGCTTACCAAAAGGAAGCTCAGTCCATCCTCAAGAGGTCTTTATGGCTCTGTACTCCTAGCTTGCGCCCTGTGTTACTGTGGTGAGGCTGAAGACATCTGGTAGCATACTAATCCTAGAATGTTTCAATTTATTATTTTAGTAAAGACTTGATGAATCATCAAGGTCTAGGGATTGCTCAGAAAAGAACACTAATTCTGTCCATAGTATATTTTGGATTCTGACAATATGCTACTGAAATTTCCTGTGATCAGACTCCTGGTGTCCTGTCTGTGAAACTAATACTCTGCTAGACCTTGATGCCACTAATTTCCTGCTACTGAATAGACCAAGCTTGTTTAAGGTAGCGGGCAATTTTGCAACTACAAGGTTTAGAATTAGGAAGACAAAGCTTTAATTTGCCACCAATGGCAAGACAGCCTTCCCTTTGAATAGAATCAATTCTAAGAAAACAAAAATACTTCCGTTGCGTACAGGCTTTGATCAACTGCTGTGAGATACGCAGCACAGGGAAGACAGGAGTTCATAAGCAATGTGCAGTATGGGAGGGAAGTGCCATTCAAGATGGATTCAGAGTCGCAGGTAAGCCAGAAAGCAAGAGAAAACCACTGCAGCATATAAATTATTTCTACTTGGTTATATGAAGTCTGAGAGTAGTAATGGCTATTTCTAAATTACTTAACTTTTATTTCATTATCTTATACCATAGCATTTGTAAAAGGCAACAGAAAGTCACACAGCGACCTTTCCATCTGTATCCTGTACAGAACTACATTTATTTTTTGCAGGGCTTAATAGTATTTCCGAATTTGAATATATGTATTTCTAATGGATCCTTAAAGTCATATGTGCTTGCTACACTATCACAAGTAGAATTCCTGCTCCTAGCCTTAAAATATTATTTACAATTTGGTAACACTTACAAGCCTTTATAAGGATTAGGCCCCAGTAGCCCACTTGCTGTTTAAATACAGTAAAAAACTGTGACTACTCCTAATTGCTTACTAAGCAGCGATAGCTATTCAAGAGAGCATCTGGAGCCTCTTCTGCTTCATGCATCATCAAAATAATTCTCAGCTAAATTCTGAATGCTAGTCTTTATTACTGGTAATTATGTAAGAGGCAGAGAGATCACATTATGAATTTTAGAGCCAAGATGAAATTTGTAAAGATGGCAGTTAAATCATCTGTTGATTTGCAGATTGGGCCAGTTTGATATGGAGTCACTGAAAGTAAATTTAGAACTCTGCAGAGCTGTCCGTCCATTGACTTGTTACATTTTAATAGATTTTTTTAAACGAACTAAAATGGGAAAACTAAAGCAATAAAGGAAACATCCAGAAAGAGTGCTAGAATATGATATTGCTATACTGAAATAAGTGTATCTGCTTGCAGCTGCTATCTTATTGTCAATAATTTAAAAGCCTAAAGGGGAGGAGGGAAAATTGAGCAGCGTAAGGGCTTTTGTTAGGGATAGCACACTATACAGTCTGTCTCCAGTATGTAAATTAAATAGTTCTTTGGCAGGTAAGTTTACTCACTCAGGCAGGTGCAAAATATAATATTTATGGACAAGACTGTGAATCTATTTCTTATCTTTTTGAGAAGGTATGCAGAACTATTACCACCAACTTCATTATAGTTTTCACTCTCTGCAAACAACTGCTGATCTGTAAGAGAACTGCAAGTTTTTTAAGTAGATGAAGGTTGCAGGAATTAGCATTTTTTGAAGACTTTGGATCAAATTTAAGTGTTTGCACTAACTTCAGAAAAAACTTCATTCTGACTAAGCTAGACTACTAACTAAACGCTACAAGAGCAAACTTTGTAGAATATGTTCAAATAAAGACCCAGTGAGAAAAACGTAGAGTTTGTTTTATTCACTTATTTTGGGGGTAGTGCTATGAGCCCCAGCCAAGAGCCAGAGGCTAGGACAAACTGTGCATCATACAAATGTATGTTCATAAGACCCAAACTAGGAGAATTTGCTTGCTTTCTAGCTTGAGCAGCATTTTAGCTTCCTGACTTTTAGTGGAAACCGTGTTTTTTAACTTTTGCAATATTTTTTCTAGTAGTTGCACACAAAAGCTTAACTCTGATTTCAGAGTCACAGTAATACAGAAAGTATGTATTTGTACGCTGTGAAAATTCTCAGCGTGCTCGGTGTCGAACACTGATTTTGTCTGGCACTAAATTTCGTCCCATGTTATCTGGGCTGGTCAAGTAGCGCTTGGGGGAGGTTCAAGAGGCCAGAAGCAGCCACTGTCTTTACACCTATTACAGTTGGCAGGTCAGCCCTTCGGATTCTGGCCCACAATAGTTCAGCTTTAGAGGCCACTCTGACAGCAAGCCTTATGCCTTGCTGGTATATGCTCTGCCACCGCTCCCTTTTCCCCCTTTATCACACTATGCCAAGTATTTGTGGAGGATAGAGGCTGCTATGTGATGCTGATATTAGCCAGAGATTCCTTTTTTCTTGGGAGAACGTGAAACAGATGAATCTAATGGCTCTGGTCATTCCACTTGATTAAACTAGTGATGACAGCATTAAAATAGGAAAACCAAACAGCAAATAGCTGTGCAGTCAGCCTGAGCATCAAGACCACTGTGCAGTTGCACAGCAAGACCACTGGCATTGATGGCAGCATTTCTGCAGTGTGTTGGCATGAGAATAGTTGGAAAACAAATACAAGCAATTTTTATTTGCGTTTTCCTCACAAGTAAGGCAAGGAGAATAGAAAACTCCATGGGAAGAATTAGCTCCCTCATTTTATAGATTTTATCTCTGGGGTTTAGCAGTGGGCATCCTTAAATACAATACTAAGCTCCAATAAACCACTGCAGTGTTTGTTATTTATATTTACCAAGATTATTGCATTACCAGGTCAGATAATTATTCTCATTAGTGGTGAGCTTAGTCATATCACGTGATGAACCTCATAAAGAATATGGATTATGAACACTCAGACATGAGATCATATCATCCAGGTGCACAACACAGAGAAAATCTCTCTTATTCCGGCCAAATAACAAGTTTTGTTCCTTAGGCATGTCTGAGACGACAGAAGCAGAACAGAGTATAGGCTAAAAGTAAACAGAAACACCGCACGAGGGAAAAACAGTGTGGGGAAACCCAAAGTGCCATCTTTTCTATAGGCAGTTATGACACACCACGGCCATCAAACATACCAGTCATCAGACAGGTAACTAAACTGGGGTCATACAGAACTGGCAATGCAAAAGATTCCATTTTAGAGTGCCTACCTTAAAAATCCAAAAGAAAAGCAATTTTAAAAGCCATGAGAACTAATGTAAGGAAAATTAATTAACAATTACATTTTTCAGCTGTGCCTACACCCACTGCAGCCTTCGGTTTCTCAAGCATGGGTCAGATTTGCGTTCATGCCAAAGCTGTACTGTGCTTCCACAGCAGAATGAGGAAAATATAAAGCTCACCTAAAGCCCTTATTGCTGAATAAGGCAAGAAGCCGTCGTGTGTTACATATTAGAAAAGTACTTACGTAATGGCTGGATTAGCATCAGTAAGTCCAAGGGATCACAATAATGCATTAGTGATGCGGAGCTGCCTATATTATCATTCTGTTACCCTCTCCACATTTGTTCACCGTCTTGTGGACCAGAACTGCAGTTCCTAATATCTGCATTGTGGGATGAGGTGTTACTGACCATCGAACGAAGCTTGGTTATGTTTTTGCTTGAACTTGTTCGTAGTGTAAGACACTGATAACTAAAGTATTCTACTGTTTGTGAGGTATTAATAAAGTTTCAGTCATCCATAGCCACCAGCTGTCACAACACTAACGGAAACTTGATTATTTTGAGTGTTCTACCCTGTACAATTGTTCATCCATAATACAAAAGCTGGGGCAAGCATGAACTGACATAAAAAACACCTGCTATAACCACATAAGGATTGGTTCCTTTATAAAACTAGATTACAAACAAACATTCCCAAACTATTTTCACAGAACAGTGCACACCAGAAACTTTTCGTGAGGTTTTTTCCTTGAGTTTTACAGGTGGCAGAGACAAATTATTATAGCTTATTGAGCTATGTTAATATTTGTCTTTCTGTAAGGGAAAAGCAAGCTTTTAGTTTGGTCTTGAGTTTAACTGACGACAACCCAGGATGGAGGGGGCTGCCACAACTCATATATTTTTCTCCGGAGCAGGTTTTGTGCAAGCCTTCCCAGCCACCAGTTTACTATGTTTCAAAGGCTAGAAATTACAAAAAAAAAATAGATTTCTTAGAGATTCAAAATAAACCAGGGAAATCCTCTGGTCTTCTCTTATAGAAAATGTCAGGAAATCTTATATCAGTGCTAGAAATTACATATATGAGCCCAATGAATAAAAGTTAACCCCATCTCAAAGTTAGATAACTGTACACGAGATGAGTTGCAAAGTGAATTGCTTCCCCCCGGCCAGAACTTCCCCTTGTTTCATCCCCCTGTAGGATGATCAGCTACAGTACACCATGTCGGATCATCGTATCTCACCAGATACCCGCTTTCTTAAGAACACTGTAAGAACGCGGAGTCTGCTGCTGTAATCATCATGCTATTTCCCAAATATCTTTTAATCTGTTGAGATCAGGATATCTGTGCTTATTGCTGTTCATAGTCTGTTTTCCATTTACTGTCATGGCCATAAGGAGATTCTCAGAGTTAAAATGCATTAAACATGAAAACTTAGTGCTGCATCTCTCATCAGAGTATGATATTTCTCAAAACAGACATGGCTCATAGCAAAGGTTAATCTGTTTTCCAAAACATTATTTGGTAGTTCCATTGAACTCATCTTAATCCAGAGTGCCCTTGAAAGTTATGTGGTAGACTTTAGACAGTAGAAAAATGGTCAAAGTATATTAACACAAGGAGTTCTTTGGGAAATCACCATTTTATTTATTGATTTACCAGCTAGCAATCCAGAGAACAAAAGCCAAGAAGGGCGAAATCTTCCAGTAAAGCTCCCAGGAGAGCTAAACAATACTGACCGTGCTCAGCTGCATCGGAGCACTCAGGACAGTTAGGTTTCTTATTTGTGCCTAAACCCTCTCAAGAGCTACAAACATTACATATCCCCCTAGCCTACATCTCTGGGTAATGGAGTTTCAGGGAGGAAATTTCACTGAGGCAGAAAAAGGGGGAGGAAAGTTCAGTTCCAGTCTGCTGAAACGTAGATCCCTGCACTATTTTGCCAGTCGCCAACAGCTAGATTACACCTGTATTAACTTCCTCCTTACCAGTATTTGTTTACACTCCATGCAAAGTCAACACTGTAGGAAGGAAAACTCAACAACTGTCCTCTAGAGACAACAGCTTAGTGGCTAGAGCATTCGTATGAAGGAGACGCAAACCCAGTTCTCCTACATCTTGAGTAAGCAGTCCATGTTGTAAACTATTTAGGAAAAAGAAGGAGGTGGGATGTTGCTACCATGCTTTCCTGTGTCATGGGACAGAACGTGGACATAGTTCCCAGAGAGGGCTAAAGGGCGTGAGTTGCCATGTTTCAGATGTGGAAAAACTGTCTTCTACAACGTGAAATTAAGTCTATAGAGTAAACACTCTCTTATGTGGTTGAGTCTGTTCTCAAATCAGGTCATTACATTTAGCTCAGAGTCATTCCCTAACATGCATACTATTGGCAAATGCAGATATTACTTTGACTTGGCTGGGTTCAGGCTTTCCTATTCTACCAAGCAAAGCAATCTTGCTTGAACTTGGCGAATATTAAAACAGGCAATGAGTGAACGTCTTGGCTGGGTGCGCATGCCTCTCCCATACACTTTCTTTTTTAAGTGACATTGCTTTTGTAATACTTGCGTTCGGTTTTTGATGCATATTTCTGATAGTAATTTGAATACGCTGCTCAATTACCAACCTCACTTCTATTTTGGTTGTTATACTGCCATCATCAGTGTATTAGGTGAACAAAATAGTATACAATTATGATTTCTGACTCATGGGGTTTTTTTCCACCATATTTCCAACACAGAATTACATGCTACAATGTTTTGATCCCACCCCCCACCCCCCTTTTTTTCCCCCCAGACCAAAACCTCTTGTGATATGGATTCATAGTAGGGAAGACCAAGTCAAAAAGAGAGCATCCAAGTGTTGGTGAGGAGGTCAGAAAAGGCTTTGTGACTGGCCCTACTTTCCTGGAAGTTCACCATACCATTTTAGACCAGTCTCTGGGCAACTCTGGATTACATCTTCACCAGGCAGTAATGCAGCCCGACTGGATTTACAGAGTAAGAGTTGGTGTCAAGGACTTGGCATCCACATTATATGCATTTTAAGAGGTTTTACTTCTGCCTATTGCTCAGCCGATCATGTGAATGAATGCTAATGACCAGCTGGAGCCTGCTTTCCAGTTAAATTTCATCTGAAAGGCATTTTAGTATGTGCTCTCCCAGACTGCTCCACAGTTAAGGGGAGACTACAGAGTTGTTTCAAAACCAAAAGGCCCAAATCTGAACAAAAAGCTACTGCAGATGCCCTCTCTGTCCTCCAACTAACTCCTGTAAGTCGCACTTGATAAGACACGCTTTCTTAGGGTGGGGTCTTTTTTTGTGGTGGGGTTTTTCTGGGTTTGGGTTTGGTTTTTTTTTTTTTTTTTGAGTGTCTTTGAGTGAGAATCAATCAATCAATCAATCACAAAAGTGAACCCGAGACAACTATTTACCTAGAAGATTTTTCTTGCCGCTAGTCAGTCCATTAGTTGTGTTTAAATTCATTTGGGTGGTTCCCAGGTGAAGTGGTGGTGCTGGTATTCATGTCGGTGCAGGGCAGACTCAGGCTGCCTGCCTCGCACCAAGAGCATATTGAGGAAAACTTAATTCACAATGCAAATTCCGTGCTAAATACCAATCACCAATTCAAATAGCTTGACTGGAAATATTTTTTCAGCCCTGTGCACATCGCAGACAAAGAAGGGATACATAGCAATTTTGTTGTTGTGTGTACTCACTGAAAAATCAATAGATTATTGATATATAATGCATGACTACTCAAAGATAGTAATTTTACAATTTTTAATAAAATATAAGTCCATAATGAGATCACAAATCTCTGTAAAGCCTGTTTTGCATTCATGAAGCTAGATTCTCAAATGAAAAGTACGGAAATATTTGCATATGCTATTTTTGGTGGAGTTAGATTAAGATCTCTAAGGAAGCATTCTAGTGTAACTGAACTTGGTTCTAGAGAAAGAAGCAACAAAGTCCCCTCGGCTGAGTATCTGCTAGTTCAAGCCTTTTTTCTCCCGGAAGACTGTATCAACATACAACATCATGTTTGCTCAGTGTTTCACAGGAAAGGGTGGTGAACTGCACAAGTTCACCGTTGTTTTACGATTAGAACAGAATGAAAGACAGTGGTCCACAGTGACCTGAGGACTGCCGAGTTTCACAAGAATCTTACCAGATAACCCCTAAAATATGTGGATGTTTTATTTCAACGTGCCCTAGGACTTTTGTGCCAACAAATATATTTGGCTTGTACATATTTCATGTATTATACTACACGATAATTCCTTTACATCTTGCAGCTTTTCATGAAACAGAGTTTACCCTCCAGATATTTCTGTTTATCTGGCTTTGAAACTATTTGGTGAACATTCAGGTTGTTTGCATTGTTTCATACTTATTTCCAGAAGAAACATTTCCGTTTATTAAATAGGCTTTCTTCTAGTTATTGAGCTAATTCAGTAGCCTCACAATGAATGGAGCTATCTACCAGTTTATCATTCATTTATCAAACAAAGCTTCAGTATTTTTAATTTCCAACGTATAGTACTTGTCTACGCATTTGTTCTGCTGTTTCAAAAGTGAAATGAGACTGTTTGATGGGTTGATAACTGAATGAAAATTTATTCTTCTATACCTCTAAACCAGAGGACAAGTGAATTCAATCTTTCACTTGACCTCGTGTTTGCTTCCCTCTTTCTCCCTGATATAGGTAATAAATGTGCTTCTGTTAGACCAGGTATCCCATATTTCTGCCTTAATTATCTATCTTCCCCTCCATATTTTGGACGGTAATTTATTTTTTTTTCCCCCTGTGAAAAGAGTTTTCTAATTTATTTCAGAATAAACAATAATGGAGATTATTTGTGAACAACAGCTCCCTCTAGTTTTTGTTCTGCTCTATTTGTTGCCAACAGGGAATTGAAACTAAAATAAATCTCCCCCTAACACAAAGATTGATCTTGGTGTCTCACTTCTACATTCTGAAATACAGTGTTTATAATTTTTATCCCAAATTGAAAGCCAAATGGAATTAAAACAGTGGAACTAAGTATGTTAAAATGGACTGTGAGGTTAGAAGATTATGCACACTTTATGGTCTCAGCTTAAACAAACATTAAAAGTATCTGGGTAAAAAGAAAGGAAATTACAATGCCCCTGAGAAAAGAATCTAAATCATTTTAAAGCTGAATAATGTGGTTCTTATTTTCTAATCTGAGGATACAGAACACAATTATTTGTCTTTATTGGCTAAAGCTTATACCCCAAGCTAGCAACTGAGCACATGTGGCTTTTCGGAATTTTTCATCCCTCCTCTGCTCCTCATTTGTACCATTCACCACAATAAATTACACTGCACTTCACTGACCGTTCACACTTAGGGCTGTATTGTCCAAAGCTTTGAAATAGCATCAAACACTCTGAAGGAGACCTCTACCCCCACAGTGGCAAGCAACAGCGATCATCTAGACTTTTCCGAGAGGTTTAAATAGAAGATTGAAGCTATGGTAGCGTGTACAAAAGACCTACTTTGGTACCAACACATTTAAAACCAGACTTAATCCTATGGTTAGCATTCCAGTTTGTGGAGAACCTACATAAAGAGAGAAGCTATCTGTTCTTAGCTATTTTCTTTGTCAGAGAGCAAGATCTGTGGTTGAAAGCTGAAGTTACAAAAATAAAATGTGAAGAAAATGTGCAAAGTTTTTATGATAGGCAGTTAATCGTTGAACAAGTTGTTAACATTGTGGTAAACACTCCATCCTGCAGAATATTTAAATAAGATATGACTATCTTTCTAAATTATAATATTTAGACCACAAAAACTGCACATAAAAACAAACAAAATGCTCTCCAAACAAACAAACCAACACACCCAGCACAAATAATCAAAAAACAGAGTTAGAAAGCAATGACTTTGTGAGCTCAATGGCAGAAATACTATTCACTTCAGAAAGGTTGCTTTGTATTTAGGTTCTACTGCTTCTGTTTACCTTTCAACAAGTCCCTTCCACTTTCTGCCTCCGTGCCATGAGCTCTGTAGATGATCTGTGGCATGTAAAACTAGATGGTTATCTCCTCCTACCTGCCAGCAAATGACAACTAGTGAATAAAATAATACCCTGCCGTGGTTTAGCCTCAGATGGCAACAAAGAACCACGTGTCGCTCGCTCGTGCCTTCCAAACACAGGAAGAATCGTAAGAAAAGGCAAGACTCTTGGGTTGAGACAAAGGCAGTTTAACAGAACAGCAAAGGGAACAGGCAAACAACAACAACAACAACAACAACAACAACACGGATAGGGGAATATACAAACGCGATTACGGAACCGCCGCTCCCCCCGCCGCTCGCCGCTCGCCGGCCGGACCGGGGCCGCCCCAGCCCGCTTTTAAGCAGCAACTTCCTGCCCCCTCCCCCGGCAGCTCAGGGTGGGCGTGGCTCACATGGCATGGAATACCAGGAAAAGTTAACCCTATCCCCACCGGAACCAGGACATTATCCACCCCTTATTCCATACCATCTATGCCATGCCCAGCAGGTTCCAATGAATTGCCACCACTTTCCCCTGTTATATATATATATATACACACATATAATACCCTTAGTTTATAGGTCATCCCTCCAAAGTGTCCGTTGAGTTCTTTTAATCCACGGCTTTGGGCTCCATCTGTTAGAACAGTCTCTCAGGGCAGGTGAGATGCTGGGTGGTGCTGGTCTGTTGCATGCTGTATTTTTCGGAGCTTGTGACTGGTGCACCTGGTGTGGCTCATGCACGCAGTCTGTAGGCTGAAGATGTAGATCTTGAGGAAACTGCTATAACAGCACACAATCTGATTCATTGGCTATTCTCGCCCAAAATCAGATCTCCATGAGGTACACATCGGACTTCCCCATCCTTCCGCATCACCCACCAAGTGCACCCAGGTCCTCGGGCAAAAGCAATCCCACGGATGGGTTTGCCTTTGCCTGAGGCAGGACTAACCCAGACTGTCTTCCCTAGCATATTCTTCATGTGCACTACGGGGACTTTATCCCCTTCTACAGTACGTGGAAGTTTTGATTGGGCAGGGCCAGCCCGATTGTTAGATCCCCTGGTGTTAACTAGCCAGGTAGCTTTTGCTAAATGCGTATCCCAGTGTTTGAAAGTCCCACCACCCATTGCTCTCAGTGTAGTTTTTAACAGTCCATTGTATCGTTCTATCTTCCCAGAGGCTGGGGCGTGATAGGGGATGTGATACACCCACTCGATACCATGCTCTTTGGCCCAGGTGTCTATGAGGCTGTTTCGGAAATGAGTCCCATTGTCCGACTCAATTCTCTCTGGGGTACCATGTCGCCACAGGACTTGCTTTTCAAGGCCCAGGATAGTGTTCCGGGCAGTGGCATGGGGCACAGGGTATGTTTCCAGCCATCCAGTGGTTGCTTCCACCATTGTGAGCACATAGCGCTTGCCTTGACGGGTTTGTGGCAGCGTGATATAATCAATCTGCCAGGCCTCCCCATATTTGTATTTCAGCCATCGCCCTCCATACCAAAGAGGCTTCAAACGCTTGGCTTGTTTGATCGCAGCGCATGTCTCACATTCATGGATGACCTGTGCAATAGTGTCCATGGTCAAGTCCACCCCTCGGTCACGAGCCCATCTATATGTCGCATCTCTCCCTTGATGGCCTGAGGAGTCATGGGCCCACCGAGCTATGAATAGTTCACCCTTATGTTGCCAGTCCAGATCCACCTGAGCCACTTCAATCCTAGCGGCCCGATCCACCTGCTGGTTGTTCTGATGTTCCTCCGTGGCCCGATTCTTTGGTACGTGGGCATCTACATGGCGTACTTTCACAACCAGATTCTCTATCCGGGCAGCAATATCTTGCCATAGGTCAGCAGCCCAGATGGGTTTGCCTCTGCGCTGCCAGTTGCCCTGCTTCCACTGCTGTAACCATCCCCACAGAGCATTTGCCACCATCCATGAGTCAGTGTAGAGATAAAGTACTGGCCATTTTTCTCGCTCAGCAATGTCCAAAGCCAGCTGAATAGCCTTCACCTCTGCAAACTGGCTCGATTCACCCTGTCCCTCACTGGCTTCTGCAACCCGTCGTGTAGGACTCCACACAGCAGCCTTCCACTTTCGATGCTTTCCCACAATACGGCAGGACCCATCAGTGAACAGGGCATATTTCTTCTCATTTTCTGGCAGTTTATTATATGGTGGGGCCTCTTCTGCACGCGTCACCTCCTCCTCTGGTGACATTCCGAAATCCTTGCCTTCTGGCCAGTCCATGATCACTTCCAGAATTCCCGGGCGACTGGGGTTTCCCATTCGAGTTCGCTGCGTGATCAGTGCAATCCACTTACTCCATGTAGCATCGCAGGGAGTACATAAGCCATATAGGAATTTATGTAACACAGCCATGAGAACAAACCAAGCAACATGATGACCAGTGACTACTTACCTAATAAAATAAATGCATACAAAAAAAAACCCAAAACCGTTTTTTCCACGTTCTAGTTGGATTCTGTCGTTATCTCAACCCTTCGAGCCCCACGTTGGGCGCCAAAAGGACTGCCGTGGTTTAGCCTCAGATGGCAACAAAGAACCACGTGTCGCTCGCTCGTGCCTTCCAAACACAGGAAGAATCGTAAGAAAAGGCAAGACTCTTGGGTTGAGACAAAGGCAGTTTAACAGAACAGCAAAGGGAACAGGCAAACAACAACAACAACAACAACACGGATAGGGGAATATACAAACGCGATTACGGAACCGCCGCTCCCCCCGCCGCTCGCCGCTCGCCGGCCGGACCGGGGCCGCCCCAGCCCGCTTTTAAGCAGCAACTTCCTGCCCCCTCCCCCGGCAGCTCAGGGTGGGCGTGGCTCACATGGCATGGAATACCAGGAAAAGTTAACCCTATCCCCACCGGAACCAGGACATTATCCAACCCTTTCCTTCTTGGGGGGGAGAAATCATGTTCCAAGAATGAAGTGAAAAATAGATATTTCTCTGAATATTTTTAAGAAAACTGGCCTTACCTACCAACTATCAATGATAAAGATGGAAAATCTGTGAAATTAAAAAAGCATATAAAAATTTACCTCCTTGGCTCTAATTTCATAACAATTAATGATGTGCTAATCCTTTTCATTGCAGTATTTTTTGCTTTAAATTTCTTATATGAGGTTTACAAGACGTGTCATATCAACATTTTCTTTTTTTTAAACATGCCAGGAACAGTTCACTAATCTGGGTGACAAAATATTTTCTACTTCTGATTGAAATGTTGCTGTACTACTACCAAATAACGCAACATGTTGAACGTACAATTGTGATACAGCCTAATGACATCATCTTCATTAAAATACGCAAGTTACTAGAGAAAACAATTTTAATCAGGAAAGGACTTGGCAGAATCAGATCAGAGAGACCTTAGGAGACAGTACTTCAGGAAGAATTAACAATAATATTAATTATCATTCTGAGATGCTTTCATATTTATCACCATTTTGACGGTGGCCCAACAGGAAGATGTTTCTCTCTGGTTATTAGTCTCAGCTAATACACTAGAGCCTTTTAGCTAGATCATTAGGCATTTATCTTCTTCCACAGAAGTTGTCCTTCCTTCTTTCTAAAGAAGGTTCATCAATCTTCTCTTTATACCATGTACAAGGAAGATTACATTGATACAGAATTTGCCAGATTGTGAGTAATGGATATGTTGGTACATGCTCCAGCTCTTTGGCTCAATCTTTCTATGTACATATAAACAAAACCCGAATCCTCCTCTTGCACATTCTATTCCCGCTCACTGTACTAAAAATCTCCGAAAGAAGATGGGAAAGGAACACTTTACTGCCATTAAAATTAAGACTGTCAGCATAGTCTCTGTATTTGAGTCATTTTTACATTCCTCTCCCATACAGATATATGTAGTAGGAAATAAATATATATATATAAAAAAGTATATTTTTTAAAACCCATGATTATTCAGGGAATGAACGTAGATCTAAACTTTCACCAGTGCCATACATGAACTTTCTGACTCTGCAAGAGAAAAAGGGCTTTAGAAGTTCCTTGTAGCATTTCGTTAATATAAATCAGATTAACATGCTTATATGGGAGAATGTTAGGTTACTACCCTTATACAAGCTTCTGAAAAAAAGGATTTTGCTTTAGATTACTGCATTTTAGAACAATCCAAATAAGTGCTATGCTGATGAAGCAGGTAAATGCAATCAGACACAATCTCATAATCTGCTAAGTATTTACATGACTCCACCGATAAGCCCTTGTCTCAACATGCGACATGCCTCCTCTTTCAGCTTTTTCTGTGTATCCAAAGATATTAAGCCAAATTACGTAAACACGTTTGTCTGTGACTGGTATAAAATGTTGGATGTGCATGAAAGTTTGTTATATTATTTTCTCTCCCCCCCCCCCCCCCCCACTTTGGATTAACATAGCTTTTTAAATTCAGAAGTTGAAAGACTGGTCCATTAGCGACTCCACTTTTCCTTGCACATTAGTCTAAACTTAATGGTTCAAGTGTAGCTGCTCCAAGAATGAAGCTGTATTATCTCCAAGAGCTTGTTATATTCTTACCCCAAAATGCGTAAGCATTGTTGAGATGTGTTAATTTGAATATTATTTTCAGTCTTCATCACTCAATATTTGTATTTGAGCATCCAGTAACATAAAAAGTTCATATGTTTTATCTCTTTACAAGGAATTTTTGAAAGACCAGAATTAATTTCTGGGCGTTATTGACAAACGGATACATTTAAATGAAAAATGCTAACATCACAATGACAAAGGTCAGGCCTGTCCTCTAGAATACAGAGGGCAGAATTGTTTTGTGGAACAGGAACGTATGAAGTGTTTCATAATTGAACCACCATGACTTGCTTTGAATGGCTCACATTGTAGTTCCCCTGATGATATTAACATGCAAAAGGTCGCAAGTCCAAATTAGACTTGCAAGTTAACAGATCTAATAAACTTAACTGGAAACATTCCCTTGTATATCTGTTTATGTCCTGTTGGTACTTTCTTACATTACAGAATCACAGCTTTCAGTTTTATTCTTGTAATAGTGATATCACTCTGGCAAGTCATCTGCAAAAGAGATTAAAGGTTTCTAACAGAAGGCCCTGATTTGTACAGTGAAGAGTCCCACACTCCAAAAAAGAACCTGAATAAAATGCAAACAAAAAATTGAAGAACATAGTACATTATGTGGAAAAGTCGGATTTCAGTACCTGTTATACAACTTGGGGGAGAGATCAGAGAAGAGGAGGAGAAAGGGGTTTTCTATTTATGGACAGCGCATGGGTTTCCTTCCTGCTATTTAAAAGATTTGTTCTTACACTGCTTTATTTGTATTGCAATTTTTTTCCCCTCCTCAGACTTCCTTTTTCTTTTCTAGACCTTCACAAATGAGAGTTCTGAATTCGAACACGGATCTGTCATCAAATCTTCTGGGAACAGACCAGGCCTTAAACTTCCTATTATAGAAAATGTATCAGTCAAGCAGAAGTTGAAATGCAACATAAGCTTAAAAAAAGTCGAGAAAATTGTACTTGACCCAAATAAAGTCACCTCAGGTGAGTACTGGGTGCATGAAATCAAGTCAGTCATCCTAATATTACAAATAGCAAACTGGATGGATGCTTTGTAATTTAATCATCCTTCTATTACTTTGCTTTATTTTCTTCACATAAAAAAATTAGTTTAATAACAAAAAAGTTTCAAAATAGAGTTCATGCGTGCATTTTTTAGGTGTTTTTTAAACTGCCACATAACGGAAAATATAAATTGGAATTACAGCTGTAACTATAAGATTTGTTGTATTGAATGAAGTGAAACGGCTTAGTGGTATTACTCAGGACACCCAAAATTACTTTTGGAATAAGGAATCGCAGAATACGCAGACATGCCTTGCAATTAATTGTGAAACATGGGATCAAGGGCCAGAGATAAAACACATCTTCCGATCACCCTGTTCCTGCGGGGTGCAGGCTGTTTTGCAGTCACGTTCACGAGGCTTTTAATGAGAACAGGATCAAGTCCATATTTCATGGAACTTTGCAATTGGTTAAGATAAGAAGGGTAATTTAAAATGAATTATTTGTGTTTAAATGCAAAAAAAAAAAATAGGAAACTTACTTATCATAGTTAATGTTATCAAAGCAACAAGTAAATCCTGCGTAATTTATATAGCAGCCGTTAAACAAGTTCCAGCCTAACAATGTGTATGAGTAAATTCTCAGAAAACAATACGAAGTTTGCCAGGATTAGCTAATCAGTTTATTGTTTCGGTGAAGTCAGTCAGCATGTATGCCAGCAAGTTGCTTTTTAAAGTGATATTCCATTTTTAAGCACAAAGCTTCCAATATTTATAGAATGAAGATTATTCACTAAATATCATAGCAGATGGATGGTTTCTCTCCCCTTGAGGGAGACTGTGGGAACACGGCTACATCTCTGGAGACAAAGACCCAGGCCCATATAGACAGAGAAACAGCTTTGCAGGAACGACCACCTTTGCCGGTTTATATCATTGTAGAAATAGCTTACAGAAACACAAAACTATTTTGATATTGTTCTTGACGTGTATAATTAAACTGAGGCTCTCCACACAATCAAGAATGCCATTGAATATTCAAGATTCAGGTGGGGTTTTTTTAAGTTTTAGGGAGGAAATGGAATAGGCCCTTTCCTAATTCTGAGTTACAGCATATTTGCATTCCACTAACTCAAAACCAACACCATTCAGCAAAAATAAGTATTTTAAAATTAAGGTTAAACCCTTTTAAGTGCGCCTTCATGTAGGTCTGACGTAATCCCACTTACATCAGTGTTATTTCATGTCTTTGACTTAATTTAGAACAGAAAATAGGCCTCAGGTATTTGGGGAAAATGTATAGTCAAAATTAACTAGTGCCCTGATCTTGTAACCGTGTAAGGACAAAATCTTATTTCCATTCAGAGCTTCGCTTACATCAACGTGGAGTCTCCTGAGTAAAGGGCTGCCTTCACTTAGTCAGACAGTCATTTGCAGGGTAGGACCCGTTGTCTTTCCCTGCCCTTCCAGCCAGGGCCGGGGTCAAAAAAAAAGCAGAGAGCAGCATAGAAATAAAGCAAAATTAAATATTACTATAGGCTCATACTTTTATGTGTGCAACTTGCTGTTTGTCTGTAGGGAAAACACTCAAACTTTCCTTTAATTTTTCAGCAACAAGTAGTTCAAAGGAAAGCTTATCTTAAAGGCCTGTCCCTGTGGCCTTTCTGTCTGTTCTTTTCACACTGCATTAGACTGAGGATATATTCTCCTACTCTCCCATCACATTGCTAATATATTTTATCTGAATCTTTTATTTCTCTCTGACATCCTTAACATGCATGCAGGCATGCTCGCCTGATTATTTTACATCCTTATCTGCCCCTCACAATTTGTTTCTGCCTATCCTCCACCACTGCAATGACTTTATCTTTACAGCACCCCTGGGTTTGTTTATTTACACTTGAGTGAGAAGCTAAGGCATAATAAGTGATGGATATAGGACAAGTTTTAGCAGAGCACAAAACTGAATCCAGCCATCTTATCTTCCATATAAGGGTCCTGAGTACCAGTTATATTTCCTCTTCAGAACTTGTTTGAGGCTGAGAGCGCTCTGTTTCTGCCGGGGCCATGGGCAATGAGGCAACTGTGAGAAATAACACAGCCATTTTTCTTTCTTTGATGTCATCACCTTCAAATTACCGCTTTCATCGACTTCAGGAACTCTCAAATTGCTATCTAGAGAGTAAACATCTTGTTTTGAAGGAGAGAAAGAAATACTCTGACTTCTCAAGACCAATGAGATTGCTGTGGCCCCAGTTTACTCTTACATTATGGTTTTTTATGATGCCTTGGAGATGGGGGTGAAATATTTATCATCTAGACCATATTTTAGTGGAGAGTAGACCAAAGGAAATACAAGAAAAACTAAATCTAGCAGGAAGTGTTGCCTTCTGCACCATGTATTACTGAATTCTTAAGTTGCTATTAAGTTTCTGCACGGTTTCTGACAGTAAAAGCAGTTTACTTGACGCAGCAGAGAAAAGGACATAGCCACAGTAAAATGTGGGGCAGCAATCACAGATAGAGCACACGTGGTTTTAAAACTGCATTACAACTGGAAATAAGTACATTCAAGTGCACCCATGTAGCAAGAAGAAACATGATAAAGCAGCCCCAAGCAATTTAAAAATACGCTGTGTGAATGAGCAGATGGCCCAAGCAGAACAGTAGTCCAAATATCTCCTTGGGATAAAAGGCAAACACACACACTTAGCAGCCAAGGGATAAGGCACGGCTGGGAGAATCCCATCGGCTGCAATTCCACGCTAGCAAGTACAGTAGTATCAGCTACCCGAGTAGTAGTGCGGGCTTGATCTGGGTGATCTAACCCACAACTGAATCAGTCTGTCAGAGAGATTATTTTCTCTACCTGTAAGTTATATTCTTCCCTGTGGTTGAGAGATTGTACTGCATGAGGCAATTCCACAAGACGACACAGGAAGGTAGGCTGCCTCTCGCCTGTTGAGAAGGCAGCGATCTATCATGAAGCATGAGCAGACTGGTTCCACCCAGCCAACTTGTATTTTTGCGCTAAACAGGACGACAGGATTTGCAATCATCTCATGGGATTTATCACATTTCCTAATGTTTTGTGTGACATTTTTTGTAAAATAATAATTAGACTCTCTAAAGCTTTTTTTTTTTTTTTGGGTTACCATAACATATGGTTTTGTGTATAAATGTTAACATACAGCGAGTTCTGTTGCAGGGTGCCCTTGAGGATTAGAACAAGCAACAGACCTCCCCCAGAGTACATATTAAAAAAATGAGCTCAGCTTCGCATTCAAACTGGGGCAGATCAAAGTGCTTACTGAAAGTTTACATTACTGTATAATAAGCAAGGGAGATAAAATTCTTAAAATCGAAAATCCCATCGCTTACATTACATACAGACAAGCTGGCAATGCAATTCCGGTTGCTTACACAGAGGTGGTTTCTTCTGCAACTACCTATTCAACAAAGCACGGAGCAGGTGGGTCAGAACGCATTCCAGGGAGGAGGGAAATATTAATTGGCCTTCTAGGTGCCACTGCATCATTTAGTAGTATCTATTAGCGTTCTTCACATGTTCCTACACATGTCCTACCAGACAAGCAGTATTGATTTTCTGTCTGCGTCCTAGAGAAGTTCATGAATAAATTCATATTGTTAACAAGAAACATACTAGGATTAGAATTATCAATAACTGACTGTGCTATAATATCAATACCAGGATAATATTCTTAAGCCACTCCAAATGTCTGGTAAACACTGAATACAAAAGTAAAATGGTATTTTGACAGATGTTTTGGGGTTTTTTTTCATTTTTTTTCATTTGGAATCCAGATCTTGGAGTTCAACAACATTGTGCAAGAAAATCAAGTGAAACTGTATTTGAGAAGAGGAAGCTATCTCAAAGGAGGAGCATAACACAGTCCTCTAACCTCAGTCTAGATCACAGAGGCCTTGAGACAAAAAACAAAATAGGGACTATTCCAGCACAGAGACAACCTCCACCATCTCTAACTCAGCCACCCACATTGACCACCCAGGGAACTATCAGTTCCTCCATAGCAAACAAATTGAGTGCTTCATCCCTTCTTCACCATAGAAGACTCCTTTTTAGGTCCAGAGGGAAAAGCTTTTGTTCTATTCAGTATCTAACCATGGAAGATTCTTTTAAAGAAATGGAAGATACTGAAGACGCCAATCAGTTAAAGAAAAGTCTTTCCCTGAGCATTAGCAAATTTCCTAGGATTCTGGGACACGGGAACAAGTTTAGTGAAATATATTTAGCACAAGGTGAGTGACATAGATTGGAAGAAGGTGGAAATGACAAAAATGCATCATCAAGAGGTGGTAAGTCTTCCCATTGGCCTTTAAGAGAGCACAGAGTGATGGTCACCGCTGTAGAACTACAGCGGAGAGAATCTAAGGACAGTGACAAATTATACCCTCCAGATGGGAATTGTCTAGAAGATGCAGATCTTTCTGAATTTGAAGATGGGCCAAGCAATTCATCTATTCGAAAGATGCTTAATAATGTTAATTACCGAGATGGGGATAGAGCCCATATTTATTGCAAAGAACGGCGTTCTCATGAAAGCAATCAGAGGTGCCACGGTTACATCAGTTCTGTCAGCTGTTCCCAGACCACTACGGCACCTAACAGCCTGGGACCCTCGGCTCAGTCTGCGCGTACCTCCAAGTCCTCAGCAAATTGGAGCTCAGCAACACATTCTCCACAAACACTGGATTTGGCTGATAGTTCAACACTCAGTATGCATACACCCTTGTCCTGTATATGCTACAGGGACCCTTCTTCTACTTCAGAAAGTTTTGATTCTTCACTGCCTCTTCTCAATACACTTGAAGACGGCAGCTTACAGGAGAGCGGCATCAATGACAGTTGGAACGTTGCATCTCCCAGTGGTACCTCATACACTGGGGAGAGCTTACACGGTTCACCTAGGTCTTCATCTCTAGAGTCTTCCAGCCCATCTTTGTTTCAGGCAAGATTCACTCCTGATCTTCATATCGCTTGTGTTTTGCATGATCAGTTGCCATTGACTCTTCTGGCAGTGCCTTATTTACAAAGCCAAAGTAATACAATAAGCAACAAAGCACTCTCCCATTCAGCAAGCACAGAGGAAGTGAAGAGACCATGGGCAGATCAAGAGGAATTTAAACAACATGAAAGGTGAGGAATATATTCAATATTTGTGCAAACTCTAGAATTATACATAAACACATAGTAGCTGAATTGCAAGAAACTGTGCTACGGCTAAGTGACAAGCTGTGTAGATTTCAAAGTTCTATTTTTATCATCGGTTGGTTTGATATTTGACTTGTTTTGTAAAGAAAGGGCTACATTTTTCTACTTCCAAGTTTTCTGTACAGTTGGAAACACACGAAAATAAGTTCATAGTTCTTCCATCTGTATCTCCATCCTTATCAGTCACATGCGTCTTTGGGCTGGTTCTAGAGACACTGAAAACCACTCAAAAAGGAGATGGTGTTTGCATCGTGATACTTCTTCTACAAGTCACACACTCAGTTGCTTTATTCCTAAATGCTAATAAACACCACCGAGGCTTTAACCAAGCTTTCTTGGGCAGAGACACGAGGGCGATTTGTGGGTCTTATCGTTACAGAGTTGGAGGCAAAAAATAGACTCCTCAATGTCACAGAGTCCACCACAACCCACAAACGGTCTCTTCGGGCACTGGTGTACATGGCTAATAGCACAGTCACAGAACTTGCCCTTTCATTCCTTTATAAGGCTTCCCTTTGGGATAGATCCCATCTAACCAGCATCGAGTCCTTTAAGCTCAGCTTCTTTATGTATTCCAGCCATAATCAGAAGTTCTAGTTAAGAGACACAGCTTTGTTCGTCAAAGCTATTTTTAATTGTTTGCTTGTCCTATTTTCTGTCTATGGTCTAAATACAGTAATTTCTTTGACTGCAGAGACTTTCAAATAAAGGCAGAATGAAGGAGCAATAGGTTTCCCTGCTGCTCATTGTAATCAACAAGCTGCTCACTCTGTCTCAAGAAACTGCTTAAGCAATTAGATTCAGAGAGCTATCGGGAAAAACATTTCTGGTCCCAGCTTCACTCCAAATAAACCAACTGTCTGTATTTCAAAGTTTGTCAGCTATCCCAGGGGAGGACACGGCAGACAGCTAGACAGAAGTTTCAGAATGAAACATTTCTCTTCAAAAGTTAAGGAAATTCAGAACTAGGCGTGCTGCGCTGTGGGGGGGTTAACAATTTAGATGGAAGGGACATCAAGAGGTTTTTCCAATTTTGCTCTGAAAGGTTGTAAGTATTTAGTTTTCCTGCTATGCCAACAGGAAGCCTCCCTTCTCTTGAGTTTCCTCAGTCTCCTGATGACATTAGTTGGAGTTAGTAATGGTACCTGTTGTGGCCGAGAAATGCCAGAAAATGGGAGAAAAGAAAGCCAAAGGGCAGACTAGAAAGAAACTGAAAGCTTTACAGGTAAACAGGCCTCCTGTTATTCCAGCTTTCAGACAAAAACCTCTTCCTTCTTTCTCAACACAAACCATTTAGGCAAACCAAACCATGGCTAGAAGGGGATGGAAAAAGGGAGAAAGCCCCACAACCCCCCTCCCCTACAACATTCTGCTGGTGACATTAACTCGAAGAGTCTGGTGTTCCACGGTGCTATACATGTAGCACCTAGGGGTATTAGTAGGCAAAGTTAAGGATGGAGATGTAATTCCATGTGGTTAAGGTATGAATGTGTGAAGTGATAAAGTCACAAATTGATTTTTCATTTTCATATTTTTACTTTTACGGTACTAGTTAATTTAGAGTCCAGTCCAAGGCTCAACATTTTTGTGGTTTAGTATTCTATTTATTAAATAGGAACCCAATCTGCTCATCAGATTTCATGGAAAAAGCACTAGATCATAATCAGTAAATACTTCACATGTCATAAATGCAAAGCCATTAAAATGTTTTGTAACATAACTTTTTTTTTTTCTTCTTTGGTTAAAATATAACTCTTCACCAAGAAATGAACTTCCCCTGCATCTAGAAAAGTTTCTAGAAAGACAGGCACTCAGGACAAACATTCAAAATTCATGCAATGCCCACACAGCTGGGAGGGGAGAGTTTGCAGCAGGTACCGCCTCTCATACTTTGTAGGCATCATTCAAATGCACTCATTCTCCTCAAAGAACAGTGGCTGTATAATTCTCAGCAACGCATCCTCGGATTTGGATTGCACAAAAGCCTAAAGGGGATTTAGAGACTGTAAGGTTTTTCCTTGAACATTTACCAGCTTTAAGGTACATATTAACTCTAAACTGTTGGATATTATACTTCCAGGTCACCATCGTGTGATAAAGGTCCTTACTAAAATCTCTCCAAATCCTAGAACATTAGTGCAAAGGTACTGTCCATTGCTCAACTGCAGACTTTGCTGAGAGCAGTGTTTGATTTCTTCTGTTATGTCCTAATAGTCTCCTGGCAGAAGACTCCGAAGAGGAAGGAGATCAGTGTCGCATCTGTCAGATTGCTGGAGGTTCTCCTGCAAATCCACTGCTAGGGCCATGTGGCTGTGTGGGAAGCCTGCAGTTTGTTCATCAGGAATGTCAAAAAAAAACGTCTCAAAGCTAAAATAAAGTCAGGTGAGAGAGAGAGACCCACAAGATATAAAACATTCTGTTGAGATGCTTCTGCCAAATTTACCTCTCAACTAATTCCTCTATACTAATGGCTGAACAAAATGAAGTCTTTAAATTTACTCAAAGGATACATTTAACTCATGGCTTGATCAGCATGGTAGTGTTCTTCTGTAGCACAAGCGTTCTCAGTGAAATAACAGTAGACATTAATGTCTTTGATGAGGCTACTGGTATGTAGTGAGCGGATCACCAAAACCATCATTTTCTAGTGCTTCGTTTAGACTAAAACAAGATCTTTGATATTAAGTGCCAAAAGATTTAATGAGCCAATCTACAGCAATTAGTGGTATCAGACGAACAGCAAATTTTGCAGGGATCATAAACTGCACATGTAAGAATAATAGGTAAGAGAAATGTTTGAATGACAAAAAACATAAAATGAGATGAAATTTGTGAAGTGTTGGAAGAATTCAGATGGGGAGGGGAGAAGGAATATGAGCAGGACGAATTTTAGCATTCAGGAAGGCGACTCCCAGCTAGAGAACGGTCCTGTTGATTATTCTTTGATTTCACCCTCACTTATGTCAGCATGCTTTTTTCCCCTAAGCACTGTTCTTGCTGTGCCATTTCTAGTTCCATTCTGAATGAAGATTATCAGTGAAGTTATATCAATGTAAATTTAGATTATAAGTGCATTTTCACGAGATAGACCCTATCTTTATCAAGATAAAGATGTTGTAGTCACAACACAAGTTAGGTTGAGGGGTTTTTATTTTTTTAAAGATGCATCCTATGGTGTTTGTTAAGCACTCAGGTATAGTATGGCTTCTGAAGTTCCTGCACGAGTTGTATAATTTTCAACTTACTCCTTGAAGTGAGCACTTAAAAATACAAATTTAAAAAACCCACCATCAGATAATAAGCAGAGAATTAACCTCCAGAGAGGATGCAAGTAGGTATATGATATATACACACACCCTAACTCGTGTAGATTGTGTAAAATGCCAATCCTCTACGTGGGGAGATAATAGTTTATGCCAGCTTTGTCTCTTCAGTCTTAAAAGGCAGATGATACATCAGTGAAATCCTGTGTACTTGGTTCCCTGCCAGGCCTTGTTCATTAAAATTCCTGGCTTGCCCCCAGCTTAGGGAAGTGAGTCACATTTCCCAAACCTTCCCCAAACCCTGTCCTCATCACAGAATAATTCCAGTTTCCCCTCAGTGCTAGTTGACAGCGTACGGGGATGCGATCCTGTTCGGAGAGAGTTCCTTAGGTAGCTGGGGAGCCAGAACGAGAAAAGAGGTGGTGATATGTTTAGCAACGAAAGAACTAAGGGGAACCTTGTCCCAAGAAGCATATTTTGATGAGATACCAATCTTAACATGCAGAACTTTTGCTTCCAGTTAGTGAAGTGTGTGGGGAGGATTTCTTTGTTTGTTTAAACGGGCCATTGCTGCGCATGGAAAACAGGCCTTTTTCCTCTTTAGAAGTTTCTGTTCCAAGGCTTCCTTTAGAAGAAAAGGGGAAAAGAGAATCAGTTTTTAGGGTGTGGGTGTATCCATTCATTTTAAGGCACTCAAATGAAATTCATTGTTGTCTTAAAAATAACAAGGGGAAGACGCAAGTAAACAATTCCAGGCAATTCCTTGGCTTTGTTGGTACTGACAAGGCCTTAGACAGAAGTTTATGTATGGAGTCCATTATTGCATTTTACATCAGTGTGGCTCATGATCCCTGCAGTTTTATTCCATAAAAGCTACAGATTTTGTCATTTAAAAGCAAACAACAGAAATCCATTGCAGTCATATACCACGCAGAATTTAACAGAAGACTATTCCAATTATCCCTGCTATACTAATTACTAGTTTTATACTAAACATGGGTTTAGTACAAAAAATGCTGTGGTTTCAAATGATTCAGGAGAATTCCAATAAAAAGATAGCAATCTGTAGAAGACAGCTTTAAAATAAAACATTTCCCCATTCCAATTTAATCACAGGCCTGATGTAGTTTAAGGCTAAAGACTTAATTTTTTGCCTTATTCCAGGGGCTGATCTGGAGGCTGTGAAGACCTGTGAGCTTTGCCAGCAGAACCTGATAATTGATGTGGACAATTTTAACGTGAATGCATATTGCCAAAGTCGCCAACAGTCACGGGTAAGAAACTGCCTCTCTTCAGATAAGGGTCCATAATCCTATTTTGATAGTGCTGCCTTGCAATATTTCAGTGTGTAGTGAAATGTCAACATCAACTGAAACCTGCTAAACTGCGAGAAAGAGATACGCTTGCTTATGCAGATTTCAAGAAATGTAAAGAGACTTTATTCATCTTCGGCTCAGATTGTATAATCCCAGAGCATTTCACAGAACTGCCCAATATCTGGAGGCTTTGCATAGAGAAAACCTGTAATTAAGCATGGCAATGGAAAAAAATTCTTGTTTGTTATGTAGATACAACATTGCAGGAGAGAAGCAGATTAATGGAGAGCAGCCAAGGATTTCATTGTTTGTCCTTCACAACATTATGTAAGACGCGGAATTTAGCAAACTAAGCAACAGAAGAATCGAATATCTTCCTGTTAGGCTTTTTTTCTTTTTTTAAATGGACATGGAACTTTAAAAGAATGAAATACAGGAATGAGGGACCAAAACATTGCAACTAATAGCCTCCTTTTTTAAGGATAGCTGAGAATACTGTGTTTTCTGAGAGATTAACTTTACCAGAGCCAGATGTATGGATTTCATTATAAAACGATGCTAGTACTGAGGAAAGAGATCAACATGCTCTGCAACCAAAGAAAATCTTCTTGGTAAGATTGCAAAACACTATTCTTGAATTTTAATGCACAAATTCTATCACTTCATTGTTAGTGACAAGTTTCCACGACCCTAGGGAGTTCAAGTCATGGACAGGACCCCACTATGCAAGCTGTAAGTAAATAACATCTTACAACCAGGCCTTTTAGCAAATTGCAATAGAAGTTGCCTTCTCCAGAAGCCTTGCAAATGTCTCAGTTTTCCTCCGAGTGCCTGGTAGGAGTTTCACTCCCCACTTCTACGCAGCCTTTCTAGTACTAATAGTCAAGTAACAAGGCTTTCATGTGAACCATGCGCACGCAGTTCCGTTTTGAAACTTTTGAGTACTTTCCAGAATTTGAACTGATGCCTGTATTGGAGTCTAGTTAGATAATTCAGTGCGTTCGTGCTCACACGTTCCACATAAGGAGAAACTGCAAGGCTCATTTCCTCCCCCCAGGCATTTTAAAAATGGGATGAATTGCAAGGGTGAATAATTGCCAGAGTATTTAGAGTAATTAAGATTATAGGTTGTGTTTCTTTCTTGAGGTGTTTTATATCATATTATACTGCTGTACTTTTAGGGTATTATTTGTGATGCATTCCTAGTGATGCCAGAAGCGTCTAAAACATATGGTTAGGTGCCCTTTTCGGCATTTCTACTCATCTAAATAAATAATTTAGAGTGCCAGAGTCTTTCCTATCAACTTGGAAAAGATGCACAATCTGGTAGAAGTGTCTTTCTCAAATTATTTGCAGTAAACAGTGTATATTTCCCCATCTGCATGCCTTCAGGCCTTACTTACTCATAAAAAAAGTAAATGATTTCCCAGAATGCTTTGACAGAAGTGTTCACCAGCAAACTATTTTCTAGATGATTGATTTGCCACTATGCTGTAAAATACAGATGAACAGAAGGCCTTTCACTTAGGCTGAGATTGGCAGACACTCATTGAAAGCCTAAAGGAGAAGAACATCACGACTTGAGATGTCCGAAAGGAATACAGAAATTTAGGTGGAAAGGGTGGTGAAAGATGCAACAGTTAAAAGAACCATTTGAGGAGAATTTATAAACATGTTTGAGCATAGAATAGTATAGCACAAAGAATACACCAACCCAGTTACAGCCTTTCCCAGGTGTACCGGTATACCTAACCCATGAGAGGGACACCCCACCACCCCAAACCACCTATACCCAAAAAACCAAACAAAAAAAAAGGTGTTTTGATCAAAGTGCTGTGGTGTAGGATGAACTCAAGGTTAAGGGTGATGCTGCTTCCATTCACAGGCTGGCTGGTCCTGCCTCTTCCTACTTACAATTAAGATGACGGTGCTTCTCAGGAGCACTATTAGTAGCCTTAAGGTGGCTGTTATCAAGGCCAGATTTACAGAATGCGCATGCTGAATGTAAGTGCACATGTACAAAAATCCCCCTCCCTCCTCTCTGCCATTCTCTCTCTCCCCCCCACAAATGCACTTACATATACACATCATTTTTTTGTCTCTAATCAGTGGAATACAGCCATCTCTGACTTGGAATAAGGGCTACTCTTCCACGCCAGCAATATTGTACAGTGTATTTACAAGGGAAATAATTATTAATTGCTACAGTTCGTTTCACTATTGGCAGCCGGCACTTTAATTACAGAGGCAAAACGCAAACAAAACACTTGTTTGTCAAGAGCAAGACAAAATAAGTGTTTTGTCCTGAGGGTTGATTAGATTCACTGTTTAAAAAAAAAAAAAAAAAGTATTCAATTAGAACAACAGAGTGGAAATTCGGGGAGGCAAAAATCAATTACCCCCAGTGGAACGCAGTCAGGGTGCTGCATTTTATTTTATGACAGTTACAAGTGCCATGAAATCTTCAGCACCTACAGGTGGTCAAGATCTCTTGCTGTATCTCACTGAGAACTGACATTTGTAGAAGCAGCTCATCCTTGTTTCATGATCTGTGTTAGGAAAGCTTAACACCGTGCATTTCTGCACCTGGTTCCCCACAGCACCAAGATTTTTTCCTTAGAGACCTTCCATCTAGGAATGCAGAAAACTCGCTCCTTGTTTTTTATATTACTGATTATTATCTACATTGTAGTTGATCTAGATTAAAAAAGAAAGCAGCCACCTCCTCCCCAAAACCACACACACACACACACCCCCCCAGTTCTGGATAGTACCTCTGTAGTTTTAATTGCACCATTTTTTTTCCCCTTTTAATTGCTCATATCAAATCAGTACTTCACATTTGCTTTCTTCCTGGTGAACTATAGCAATCTCTACTAATATTTGCTGGAATAGACCCATTTCTCTGCTGGGACTTGCCAAGTCCCATTCTGGACAGGTCTTGTACTCATACAGTGTTATATCCCATGCTCCATTTTACACCTGAGGCCAGCCGAAATGTTTTAGTTACCTGGGTTCAAAACTGTCATTCTTTCCTTTTTAACAGGATAGCGTCTCAGTAAAACTGGCAACTCTGCATTTCTGCAGGCCAGGACTCAAAATCTAAGAGACCTCCCCCAGCATCCTCCCTCCCTCCCTTCTGAGGATGCTGCATCCTCACAATAGGCCAACAGCTATGAGCATTGCTGATAAGAAAGATTATCGTTACATACAATGCTAATTGTGAAAATAATCCAGAGCTATTCGGTAAATCAGATACTGAACCCACAGCCTTTCTGGCTGAATATGGCTCATATGCAACTGCCTTCTTTTTGAAGGCCTCTCAGTACGGACAGGAACAGCAATACGTTAAGCAAGTTATTCTGGTCACCCCCTCCATCCTCTTTCTGGAGCCTCAAATCCATTACAGTACTGACATAGAATGCAAAATCACGTCCTACACGCTGACTTGTGACAGGAACGTGCATATGCATCCATACCTAGGTGTCACTCATGTGCCCCACAACAGCGGTGCCTTCGTTTTGGTCATGCCTGTCTCGCCACGTGCTGGAAGACACCAGCTGCCGCTCGGGCTGGCCAGGCCGCACTGCACTCCTCTCACTCACAGGGCACCTGCTTTTCAGTCACGTCGTATGAGAGATCAATGAAACACAGGGACAAATACCTACGCAGCCTATCCCAGCCACCAGACAGGTTATCGCTACTGCAACATCGCCCAAGACTGTAGTTGCTTCTAGCATCTTTGTGTAGTTTAGCACAAGGTAGTCAACAAAAGGGAAAAAACAGGTTTGTTTTTTACATACAGGCACACCCCAAACTAACAAATCCAGGTCTTTATCTTGGATTGAATCACCTTTACAAATAGAGATTTGCAGAACTCATGAGACTGAGCTACATCCTCATTACCAGAAAAGCAGCAAAAAAAAAAGAGCACCTCGCGTTACCTTGTAGTTATGTCCCGTCCTCGCCACTTTCTTCTGAGACTTACAGCAGTTTACTAGTCTTCTTTTGTTGTCAAACCCTTCCACCCACATAGAACCAACGAAGTATCTCCCAGCAGATCTTCCTTTTCAAAAACCAGCCAGTAAATGTCTGTTGTACAGTTTTCTTACAGGTGCAATCACAGCTGATCCTCATATCCTTCTCCACACCCTAATGCAAGGTAGTTTATTTCCTTGCTTTCTTCCAATTATTTCAATGACCTTCACAGTAGTTTTGTCAGCTTAACGGACTTCACCTGTGCTCACCCTGCTCACCAGTCATAGCATTAAAAAAAATTTTAAAAGAGATCCCAAGTAGCTTTTGGGATTGTATAGGATTACGTGCTTGGAAAATGCATCTGGAATGACTGAGGAATGAGAACTATAGTGATTTTTTCAACAGTGATAATTTAAATGAGTACAGGCACATCCCTACCAGCTTCTCCGGTTGATGTTAACTAGTCACCAACTCCTTTCAATAGTTTTAGCAGCGATGCATTAGGGAATATTAATTAAGGGTGAAAATGAGGGTTTTGATGAGGCCTTTTTGCCAGCACTCCTCCTTATGGTAAACATCTCAACCCCTGTGGAAGGTTTTCTTGGCTGTCGGTAAATACAATTTCCATCATCTTGAGAGATGCTTCATTATTCCACTCATTTCAGGCGTGCAGACAGGAAGAGTTAGAATACATTTGTGGTGCTGTCATTTGTGACCAAATCTGTGGGTCAGCGCTATGGACATGTCAAATTAAAATGTATTTCCCTTGTTTTAGCTTGTTATGAATTGCAAAGCTGCAGATGAAACTTTCCAGTTAATTGTCAGGCAAACTCTACGTGAAACTGGGACTGTGTCCTGTAGCTTGCAAAGCTCTCTGGAATGACATTTTTGATGTTTTTAAAGTCATCTTTTCACTGGAGCATTATGACCGTAGTTGAGCCGACCTAAAAAAAGGTCCCAGCAACTGATCCAGTGGCTGCTTGTGGTTTAAAGTCTTTCATCAGTCATCTTGAAACTGCAGGAATAGTGATTTTCAGTCCTGACTGTCTGGAGGTTGGGAGGGATTTTAATTAGAACCCAGGCTATGAGATGCTGGATTCTTGTGATTCCTTTCTAGTCTTGCCATTTGGAAATGTCCAGTCTAAAAATAACACTGACATCGTGATAAGAATAATTCTTTTTCCTCTATTGTTGTTGTTATGATATGTTTACCTTTAACAATTAGTGGGTATTTCTGGCTTAGTTATGGCTGAACATCATTAAAAACAAGACAAAACAACTCAAAAAACCCCAAAGAACCAAACAGTTTTCTCCCGACAAACCATCGGTCCAGATGAGAAAACAAAAAGTAAAATCATACTTTCATATATAGCACATAAGCCACCTGTCTGTGGTGGTGCATCAGGACCTGGCATTTCCACAAGCTGCCTCTCATTTTGACTATCTGTTTTAATAAATAATTTTAAAAGCTTTCCATTTGTCATTCAGAAACCTGAATGCAGCCCCAGCGCCAGCTGAAGTCAGCGAAGAACTCAGCACTTCCAAACAAATCAGGCAAAAGAACCAGGCAAAAGAAAAATCTCTGCTCAGTTTAGACATCCCCAGTAGAAAGTCAGCATCGCTTGGCCACGATTTTGTTATAGTCTCTATAGAGAAAAGGCAAGTCTGAGGTACAGAAATATTCTATTCTATTCTAGATGTGGTTCACCTTACCTTGCAAAAGATGACTTAAACCAGTCACAAAAACAAGAGACCCTTGTTTTTTTAAAGGCCTGACTAGGTAATATATAAATACCTGTGTTGCAGACATGAAGTGGAGCAGAGAGACCGCACTCTCGCTGGTCCGTGCTGGTTACTGTAAAAGTGGAATCAAAGAGCATCCCCTAAAATCACTGACAAACCCATAGGCAACAATTTCAGCTTCTGAAGATCTGGGATCAGGTGCGAGGTGCCAAATCGTGTAACAGGTGAGAGAATGAGGTGTGGAACCTACTCTTGTGGGCAGGTCTCTGGCGTGGTGCAGCAGCGGGACAGGATTACAGCTAGAATGAGCCTGTTTTCGGAGCAACCTCAATTATCTGTTAATGGCCCAGCATTAGGTGGTGAAATGTGCTCTAAATTAGTCTAACTCCCTCTCCTGTAATATAAGCCAAGCTCATCTGATGTGGGACGTTTACTGCAAGCAGGATAAATAGTACAAAATGCTGAAAATTTTTATTTGCCATCGTTTTCCTAAAACCTTCAGGAATTGAAGTGACAGCTTTAGTGTCAAATGATAGAATGCTGCAGCAGTCAGAGGTTACAGATGGCCTTGTTAAAATCGCTCATAAAGAAGTCTATCGGCAACAGGCAAACATGAAAGAGAAACCACTTTCAAACAAACACTTCGGACAGAATACCGAATTAAACCAGAGAGTAGTTCGGCGAAGCTTTTCACAATCAGTCATTAGTTATTCATTCAAATATTTTGATACAGAACCGTGTACATTCATTCTTGAAGTATGTATGCTTTTTGATAGCTGAGTCAGCCCACTTGATAGAAACAGATCATAGCAGGAAAAGTAAATGGGCAGCCCCCCAGAGGTGGCACAGAAGTAGAACGTGCTGCGTCGGTGATGGACAATTAATGAGTGTTTGATCCTATTTTTCAAACGTTAAGCATCAGTGCTCTTCTGCGTTGGGCTGCGTGCATTGTTTAACCTTCTCTCCCACACAGGGCCACGCTGATATGGTTGGGATGGGGAACAGCAAGTGAAACGCATGAGCCTCCGGCTATATGAGACCTTTGGGCTTTGGAAAAAATCCTGTCCACCCCCTCAGTGTCACTTTAAGTTCAAAGGGATGACAGAGGCTTTCCCATACTCCAGGTGCCATCCTGCGATGAAGGGGCAAAAGACCTTTGGCTGAAACGACCACACAAGTTGCATCATCGAGATGCCATGTTCTTTCTTCTCTCCTCTTTCAAAGTCTCAATTCAGATT
This sequence comes from Rissa tridactyla, assembly GCF_028500815.1. NCBI lineage: Eukaryota > Metazoa > Chordata > Aves > Charadriiformes > Laridae > Rissa > Rissa tridactyla. Next base: position 4,272,966 of record NC_071484.1, on the reverse strand, counting down.
GGACTTGGAAATGAAAAATACCAAGTCCAGATGCCAAACTCTCTCCCACATGTATCTGAGAAGAACGCATTACTCCTAGGTTTGAGTTCAATCAAGCTTAAATGTTACTAGCACAAAATTGTGATTAAATCCATATAAATCTCTGAGGGTCTGGTAGTTTTCCCCCCCATGTATAAATTTTAGTTTAGAAGCCAACACCTTAAAAAAAAAAAAGATCAGAAATCATAGAAAGTAAGTTATAATCTTAGATTTTCTTGTTTTAGGATTAGCTGCTTAAATGAAACAATACAGATGAGTAAAATTAATGGCAAACCAGACAGTCCTGTCTGTTGACAAGTCATTTTGATATTGAGAGTAATCCAAAGCTTTACTGTATCTTAAGTATTAAAGTAATTTCCTCACTTGTCCTGTTTTTAAGCATTTTCATGCTTTCATTTTTTAAAAAAGCATTCTCTTTGCTTTCTCTAGCTGTATTAAATCGTATGTCTAATCAGTGTTAAAACGGGAACGCTTTATTAATCTTGGTTGCCTTTCTCCTAGTGCTCAAGACAGCCTAAAGCAGAGGAAAATGAAAGTAAGCTTTGGAGCTTAAACTCACTTTTACAGAATTCGTGTTTAATTGTTCTCATTAAATATGCAAGATCTCTTGAATTGGCAAGAGGGACTTCGATATAAAAGAGACACATTAAACATCAAAAAGTGGGAGGAAAATATTGAGGAAATGCAAGTTTCAGAAATTAGGAGAATTTACATGATATCAAGTGTACAGTAAAGATATTTAATTGAAGTTCCCCACAAAAACAATGAGCAATGAAAAGAAAAAAGAAAAACCCCACAGTGTACAAGTTCTAGCTGTTGGGCTTTAGTCCTTTAATTCTTTAAAAGTCTATTGCAGTAAAACTCGATTTGTTACGCATTTGGTGTGCTAGCACTCCCCCTGATTATTTGATTCAATAAGATGTTAAATTGCCTTTACCAGCATTTATGAGCTTTTTCTGGAACATCTAAAAAGAAGGCTGGCATCTTGTTAAAGACTTTATTCATTTAATAAGGCTTTTGTTTTCATCTAGTTTTGCTTTAACAAAGTCACTGTGTTTTCTTTCCTTTGAGCTGATCTGGAAATTCTACATACCCATTTAAAAGAGAAATGTTAACAGCCAGACATCGACATATGTAAAACAGGGCAATGAACTGGATTATTTTTTAAGATGTAATCACAAACTGTAAGAAAATGCTTTGCTTTTACTTGCAAAATAATCTTGGGTTCTGTGGGTTAGTGCTTACTCACGCAGCTGGTCCCCACGATGTCAAAGAGCATGTCTCCATCAAATATCGAGTAGGAGCCCGAAGCTATTTTCCACACCAGATTCAGCGTCTGAACAAACAGCAAGTGAAGCCTCGTCCTCCGAGAAAGTTTCCTGCGTTTGTTACTGGTGTTTCAGGGTTCAAGATCTAGAACCGTATTAAGCCATTCGATTTTAGGTGGCCGCCCCTGCCGAGCTCAGAAGGAAGCCGGGACTCCTACTATACTGCTTAAAAAAAACCATAATACAATTCCCCAATTTTAATTTTTCTTACCTTAGTGAAACATTCCAGAGAGGAATTTTAAAGAGGTGCTAGTACCACTGATTAAAAAAATATGTCTTCAGCAGTCTGAAACCGGTCTTTGTTCTTCGACAAAAAAGTTTCAGTCTGTGCCCTCTTTTCCCACCCTTTCAAGCTCCGTGTTGCCAGGCAGCTCTTTCCTGAATGTGACCATTAGTCATGATAAATAAAGTCTTCTTCAGTCCTACAGTATTTCTAAGTTTATAGCGATATCTACTCTGGAATATCTTCTGTGAACAATGGGGTATTTAAATTAATTAATGCGAAGAAAAGAACAATTTTAAAAGGTAGTTAGCATACTTATTTTAACTCGTTTGCTTATTGATACTTACTTACCATCAGCTGGTAAGTTAGGGATCATCCAGTTCCCATATCTAAGAGTAACTCGGCGTACATTTGTGCTTTGCCTTGTAACTGTAACACTACTGCCTCCCAAGTTTCTAGCCACAACCTTGACTTTGACCTCGAAGTTAAACTCTCCATTACGGAGATATTTTATCCGTTTTCCATTACAAAGATATTTTTCTTTGTCTCAACTCTGATTTTGGAACGGGGATTTAACCAAAGTAAACTTCATATTTAGATAAGTTGTGTAGACAATGATTATTGGCTAAGAGATTTACTCCCCGTTTCTGATGTAAATGCTTGCCGAATTACATTACAGAACGCGGACTCTTGTCCCTCAGCCAATAGGAAGGACTGGTATTTCTCTCAAAGGTAGAAATAAAATGGAAATAAAAGGGCAAGGAAACTTTCTCTGGTAAAACATTTATTAACCTTAGCATGTTAATATTCTCCAGAGATGTGAAATTGCCTTCTTTGGCCAAGCCAGCTACTTTTCCTTCACCTTCTAGGTCCCATTACAATTCATTGTCCGGGATTAGTGAACAGAAAAATGAGAATGCATATTTTAAATAGACATTTTACCAGTGAACGACAGGTATTTGTTGTCTTGCAGATCCGTTTACCGAGGAGCTGATGATGAGGTATGAAATCCTGCTGCTGTCTGAATTCCAACATGCCAGTTACAGGAAAAATACCACATATAAACAGGATTTCAGACTTGTAATGCCTGGGAACAATGCTAAATGCCAAACGAGTTGTTTCATTCTGAAGGAAGACTTCAGATCTTATGTTTATAACGCAGCTAATGTTCTCATAGCAAACCTCTTTCAGCTGGAGCGAGTTTTCGGTTCTTTGTTGGACTTGCTTCCACTTCCTTGGGTTTTTGCCAAAGGAGGGCTCTTTCAGCTCTGTCGGCTGGGGCGACAGTGACACCTAGTAACTGCTCGGCTAATTACAGCTGCGGCCTCCCCAGGCTCTCTCCGGCCTGGGAGCTCCAGCAGGGAGCAATGCCTCCTCCACAGCAGGATTTGCCTTTTTGCGCCACTAGCAAATCCCCTTGGATTGCCATCAGGGCCAGTGCTCGGAGCTGGATAGTCCCGAGCACTGAGAAACAGCAATTTACTTGTTTACGCTGACTTATACCTTAGAATATAAAATCATGCTTTGAATCAGACAGTTGAATTAATTAATGATAGTGTCCTTTCTAAAGAGACCTCCCTGCATGCTTTCTACATTATACGTCATTCCCCGCTATGGCAGATATGCCAGCAGTTCGTTCCCCAGAAGAAACACATCCGCTAGTTATTGAACACGCAAAATTTACTTATCTAATATTTAAGAGTTAAATCGCAATTCAAACGCTATAGATTTGAGAAACCCATCAAAAAGAAAACTGCATTTTTCAGCTGTGTTATAAGCAATGACCAAGGTAATCTAAAAAAGCAGGACTTTGCGGTTTTTGCATGATTTGCAACCAGCGACTTGAGAAGGTTTTCCACATTTTAAAACTTAACAACAGTGCTGTAAGAATTACACAATTCCCTTTTTTCAGGAAAACGGAGGCTGAGGCGCTGGGCGCTCAAGTGATTTCCACAGTGTTTAGGAGATGTTTGTGTGCAACAAGGAGACCATACTTGCCGCCTGACTGTATTTTCACACAGTAATTAAAACTATATAAATCTGAAGGCTATGCCAGTTAATAAATATCTTTTAAATGCTGGGGAGGCTGTTGTATCCTCAGATAGGCAGCAAAACAGAGTTCAGAAGGGACTGAGCAGGTGCCTCAGAGCAGAACAGCAGGCTAGTAGTGCAGATAATTGGCAATCAAAATAATTATTCAGTGATTGTTCTCTACTTCCAAGCTTAAGAGAATGCAGTGACATTTCATCTTGTTATGTTCAATTACTATTTTCCTTGTTGATGAATAAAGGTATTCTAAAATACCCTTCTTTCTTCATTTACAGATCCTGACTCTGCGAAAAACAGATAAAACTCTCCTGATGTTTGAATTCCACCAAGAAGCCTTTATATCAAGTACCCTTTTCCTTGTTTTTTATACCCCTGCTTTTCTCTTAATTAAAGCCAAAACAAGTGTGTTTATGTCACACAGTCCTTTTTGTAGCCCTACTGATGTCTTTGAAAGTCCGAACACCGACTGCTAATTACTTTAAAAGACCATAGGTCAAGGTAACTAGTAGTGAAGTCAACGTGGCATGTCTATTGATTATGTCCTAAAACTGCCTCACCTAACTGGAAACAGCTGGCTAGTAAGTTGGCTTTTTAACTGACCTCCTTTAACCTTTCAAATCACAAGCCATGGAGATGCCTGTGGTTTCTGTACTGTGGGTTTTGAGTCCCATATAATACTGACATTCTTTGCTTCTGAAGTTTCTTCTGATTAGAGCTTGAGCTTATAAAGTGACGTGATCCAGTACACAGCTTACAGCCAAAAGGTCCAAAGCCCACTTTTACAGCTGTTGATTGAATGCACGTGATAACAAACCATCGAGTGCGTTGGCTTCGGCTTGAGCGGGATGAACTTTTGGTGAAGTTCTTGTATTTAATGTTCCCTTTAACAACTAACATGGCCTGAAAAAAGAGGGTCTTTGTTTTAGAGGGGAGAATGAAGGCAGAAGAAAAGCAGTTACTCAGATCTTGACTTGAATGTTGACCTGCGGAGACACTGAGTTCAATCCATGCAAAGTAACGGCTGCTGTTTGGAAGTGGAGATAGGAAGGCCCCTGAAGGCTTCACTGTACTGTACAGCATAAGTCTGGAGTAATTGTATCTCAGCAAAAAATCGAATTGATCAGTACGAATTTGCTGTATCAATTCTTTTAAGGTATGCTCAGATTTGCGCATGAACCTTCTGAATTCTTGTCTGGTTAACACATTTCCTAACTGCTCAATTCCACACAAGCTTGAAATATATTACTTAATAAACTGTAATTCTTTTTACTGTGTGTGATGAGAAGGTATAATTTTGCAAGTTTGAAGGCACTTAATGTCCCCTGTGCTGCTTGCTAACACCATGCTGGTTATTGTCCGTCACTGGAAACCTGATCCGTATGCGTGGCTGTGCTTGCTCCTCTCCAAGTAGGTCCTTACAAGCTACATAGCATGAATTAGAAGGTAATTATTAAATATGAACTATACATAATATGACCAATAACCATCCTGAGTGAAGAGTACTTAGCATATTTGTCATTATCCTTGAAAAAAATTACTTACTAAGCAGACGCTGTATTCACAGAACATTGCATTCCTTCTTATCCAGCAAAGATTAATAACTTCTGAGTCAGACTTAGGCCTGGATTCTGGGAATGAGGAAACAAAGATCTTGTGGTTACTCGTTTTGCACAAACTGGTTCTTTTCAGAGTAGCGGTTTTTACCATGGGGTGAAATGAAAACAGCTGCCAACTGCAATTTGCTTCAAAAAGGCAGTGTCCGCTGGTCACAGTCCATACACGTCGTATGCATTCTGAGGAGCCCCAGTCTCTCATATGCTACAGCCACTGAGTGTTTTCTTTATCCTGAATATTTAACACTGAATTCTCACCTTCGCAAACACTGCTGCGTCGGATCGGAGCGGTAAAGAGAGGTCAGCCCAGCGGACTCCTCGCCCTTTCTGTGCAAACTGTTTGCCATAGCTTGCAGTCAGAACAGCCGCCGTGTCTTTGGCAGAGCCAAGCATGGCCCAACGGCTTCTCACTGCCCGTACCATAAGGCTCCCAGGTGTATTTGAGCGCTTCCCACGCTGTGGATACTGGGAACACCTCAGTGCAGGGCTAAAAGTACTCGACACAAATGATGAGCAAGTACTAAGCAGCTCAGGCCTGCTTTTATCTGCCAGCACAGGCAAACTCGAGGGAATTAGCCTCTTTGGGAAGGATTCTGCTCACCTAAGACCAGGTGCGACGTGGACACTGCAGCTCAGCTCGCTGCTCCAGCCTTCTTTTTTTATTCAAGAGAAAAGGGCGCTTTAGGTCACCATTCACACAACCCAGTTTAGACCTACTAATGCCCAGTCAGTGCATCCGAGCGGACTACGGCAGGAGCCCAAGGCTATGCCGGCAGCGCAGGTTGACTCAGATTCATCAGCTGAAGCCCACCTTGGAGTCTAGGTGTGATGTGCTGCACTTCTTAGACATGCTAGAAACTGCTTCTGAAAATAAAACTGACATTTTTCTTCAAAACCCTTCCCGCTCGTCCGCAGCCCAGGGGCTGGCGAGAAGCACACCTCCAATGGCTAATTTTAGAGTGCCCTAGTTGCCTGCCTTGGAGGTGTTACCTTCCCTCTGTCTGGTACCTAGGTAGTCAGTAGGGAAATTAAAGAGGATTAAAATAACGAGGCTATTTCGTACCCTTCTCCAGATGAACCCAGCCTGAACCAGACCTCATGGAATTTTCTAATGACTCCCTTAAAATGGGTGTGCTCAATTCAAGTTTAGAAGAGCAGATAAAAGGAGGAGACACTTCATCTCCATGAGAAAGGGCCTTTGGTTACTACAAACTACTATCATCTTCTCCAAAGCCTGCGTTTATTTTAAATTAAAAAAAAAATAAAGTGCACTCTGTGCTTTGCTGTTTAAAATCAGCAGTGCAAGTTTCACTGGGCTTCCTTTGAAGAGAAACCGCATACCTGAATTCAGGTCAGGTCACCGTGAGAGCGTTTCAGCTCCGGAAGGAGGACGACTCCAGTGTCCTTTCCCCTGCTGCACTGCGGCGTCGGTCAGCATTATTTCCACTGCTGTTTGCAATTAAACAGAGCAGCCCCCGCTGCCCCCCGCCAGCTCCTCTCACCTCTCGGGTGAAAAACAAAAGAAAAATCATCTGTTCCTTCAAAGGCATCCTGAGAGCTTCTGCTCCACACGCCTGCTCTGTGCTCTTCACCAAATGAAAGGCAAAACCGAATGGCCACGGCAAACCTAAAGGAAACCTTGTTGAGACCTCATCTCTCCCAACCCCACCAGCGTGGCGGGGGAGCGGGGAGGGTGCTGGGTCCGTCCCCCAGGGAAGGGCGCGGTGGGTGTGGGCAGCCCCAGGCTGCCGAAGGGATGGGGGGAAGTCCCGAGGCAGAGGGAGGTGAGAAAACAGCAGCCTGAGCGAAGGCGGTGTGAGCAGGGGAAGCCTCGTGTGAAAACGCTGCCGGTGGCCACCCCCGATGCGGTGCCCGTGCCCTGTGCCAGCGGGAACGCTGCCAACCTCGCTGCTGCAGAAGCGCTCTTTGGTGCCACGGTGGTCGCGTCCACTGTTCACCACTCCTGAGATACGGGATGGAGCAGGTTCGGCTGGATCACTGCCCCATCTCCCAACCCTTGGTGAGAAACAGAAGTTCCGGTGCTTTTCCAAAGACCTTACTCAACCTGATGTCTCCCTTGAACTCAAGAGTCGTCCACAAGTAACCGCTGCCCATTCTCCATCATCTTCTTCCTCCACCGACTCTTCCAAACAACCAGGGGGCAGAGCCACCATACCCATGGGACACACAACCAAGCAATGCCAGGAATTCATACAAACACCCCCTCTCATCCGGGCAGACTTTGAGCCTCCTCCGCTAGAGACAGGTAGGTGTAATTTCAGTTTTGCGTTCGCTACTTGTTAGGGACACGGGGAAAGACAAGTTTTGATTTTCCCAAATAAAAGGGGGGAAAAAAAAAAAAAAAGGAATAGGTGGGGAAGGAAATTTTATTTCCGAGCTTCTAAAAGGATCTTACAAACAACCGAGTAAAAAAAGATGCAAAACTATATATATATATTTTTTATATATATATAATTGACAGGGTCCTTGTAAGCAATTCTTCACATTATTCTAACGGTGATAGGAGATACCATTTAACCATATATGCATTTTTTTCCATAATCCTGATCACTGCCAACAGCTGACAAAACTCTTCTCATACAAAATTCCCCCTAGACTGTACAGATTTCTTTTCTTGAAAGTAAAGAAAAAGGAAAAAGAACAAAAGTAATCAAGGAGAACAAAAAAAAAGAAAAAAAAAAAAACTTTCTTAAACAAGGTGTTCCCAGGCAGGGCTGCGTGAAAGCCAGGCGTGCTGCCTCCTGCACAGCCATGGGACCTCCTGCCCAACTCCCAACACTCCATGCCTTTCCATGGCACGGGCTTTCCTCCGGCGCCAGTAACTCCCCACCGTCCCAGCCGTACCCCTCATGCTTCCCTGCGCCCTCCTTGCCTGGGATCTCACGCGCTTCTCCCACCAACCCCAACCCTGCCCGCCTGCACCCCTCGACCTCAGCACCACTCCTCGCCCACTCCATCCCACCAATCCTAACCTCAACCTTTATTTTTTAAGACTTCCTAACAGCTCTGCTCATCCAGGAGGAGTTAATCCAGGACCTCCATCCCCACCAGCAGCACAGCTTCCAGCTCAGCCTCCCTGCTGCTATTCCAAGCATCCCTGCAGCAGGGATGCCAGCGCACTCCAAGCTTGCCGCTTGGTCCATCGACGCCTGCTGGGGACGAGGAGGAATTCACGCTCGGCTTTTCAGGATCCAGCATCCACGTCGGAAAACCATGGGCCCGTGGTCGAAACCAACAGCTGCAAACCAGAAAGGACCTCAGAAAATAAATGCGGAGAATGCCAAGAGAGAGAAACGGAGCCGGGGCAGCTCCGTGCACTCCAGATTCTCGCTCGCCCTGAAACGTTGTGGCAGCTTTTGGACATTGCCAAAAAGTAAACAAAATCCCAACGATCCTTTGTTCCCCCAACCCACCCCCCCAACACTTTCTTAAACACTTAATGTCCAGCTTAAGTGAAATCAACAGACCTTTAAATCCACACAGGTGACAAAAAAGAGATGAACAAAAAATTAGCTAGTTCCCGTTGTCATCACAACAATAAAAAAACCCAACTCGAGCCTCGGAGGCAGAGAGCTAAACGCAACGTCTCTCGTGGGGGCTGTGCCACCCCGCTTCAAAGGTCCACGGGGCTTTTTGGGTCCCATTCCCAGCAGGGAACCCCCCCTCGGGGCCCGAACATCTCTCGCTGTCGCCAGGCATCCTCTGGCCAGACGCCGGCACCGGGGCTGCTGCAGGCAGCTGACGGAGGACGGCTCAGCCCCAGGCACCCCTGCTCCTTCCTGCACGGCTCTGAAGCCAGGCAGGGCTCAGCCCTCCTCCTCCTCCTCCTCCTCCTCACCCTACACATAAAACAGGCAACCACAAACACCCCAGCCAGCTGTGTGAAAGAACGTATATATTCAGCACGCACTCAGTACAGTATAGCAAAAAAAGCTATAGTTTCCTTAAAAAAAAAAAAAAAAAAAAAAACACCAACCCAAAAATCACCAAACTTTCAATAACCACCAAAGCTTCCGAGTCGCTCCCCACCCTACAGCCCTGACGCTCAGCCTTCTGGCCTGAACAAGGCAACCAGCGGCAAGTGGCCCCAGCCCCGCGCCATCCCTGCCCGGCAAGGGACGGAGGGTGGCCCCGGCTCTCCGGCAGCGCCTCGTGCCGCAGCACCCAGCTCCTCCCGCGGAGCCCGGGGTGCTGAGGATGCTCCTGCCGGGGAAGGAACCTGGCCAGCGGTTTGCTCCGGTGCTATCATGTGCAGTTATTTTGTGGGGGACACACACCAAAGTAACAAAAAATGGGGTGGGCTCTGACTGCCAGCCCCAGGGGGAGCAGCCGCAGCCTCGCCGGCGCTGGACGCAGCCCTAGGGATGTGCCAGGGAGGAGAAGGGGGTCCCATCGCTGTTGCTGGGGGGAATCCACACTTGGATCGCTGCGACGGCGTCTCCGCTGCTTTTTTCCCAGAGGTGGGGGACGAGGCTGAGGAGGGGGTGAGAAATGGCATGGCGGTGGGGACAGGGGGCTGGCAGGGTCCTCGCCGCTGCGCGCGGAGGGGAGGTAGATCAGCTTTAGAGACCTCTTGCCCAGGAGGATGTCTTCTCGGACACCAGCTCGATTCCTGGGGGGAACGAGCCCACCGCAGGGCCCTGAATACCCGCGCTTGCCTTCTCCCAAGGGGAAGGTGTCTCGGAGCCTGTTCACACCACCAGAAAGCTCTTAAACTGCAGGGGGGGCAACTTTCCTCAAAACTTTTTAGCCCTGAAACTGCCTCCACGGCTGCTGCAGGCAAGCTCCCGGCAGCTGGAGACAAGCCCGAAGGTGTCGGCAGTGACCCGCGGGGCACGGGGGACCCCAGCTCCCTCCGCTCGCCCGCCTGGCCGGACCCTGACCCCGACCCCAGCCCCTCTCCCTGCCCTGCTGCAATGGTCCCGCTGCCGCCCCTGCCCCCTGCGCCGTGGGGATAGCGTGTGTGATGCTCTCCGTCCTCCCCCCTCCCCAGGTCCCCGTCCCCAGCGTCCCCCCTGCCGTTAGTCTTGCTGCTCGTTCATCTCCATGTCCGACACCAGGATGTTCTTCTCGGCGGATTCGCTGGGGTTGGAGGTGGTGCGGCTGTAGCGGGCGCTCTCGAAGGCGCCCCGCTCTGCGCTCCGCCGACGCTTGTACAGGTAGACGGCGACGCCCAGCACAGCGCACAGCGCCAGCGTCGACAGCACCACCACCGCGATGGCCGTCGTGTTCTCCGGCAGAGCTGCAGGGAGGGGAAAAGGCCAGTGAAAGGCAGCCTGATGTCTCCTGCCATCTCACCCTGTAAGAGGGGCTCTGGCTGGTGGGTCTCCAGCCGGAGGGGCAGGGCAGGACAGGACTGGAGTCTGTTTTGGGGACATCCTGCTCGTGGCAGAGCTCCCGGGGCCAGGCGGCCTCTCTGGGTCACTCCTGATGTGCGTGAACATCTGGCAGCTGCCTGGGATGGATCTTTGGGATCCCACCAGCAGATTGTTTGCAAGGCCACGTAGCGATAGGATGAGGGGCAATGGTTTAAACTAGAGCAGGGCACGTTTAGATCAGCCATTAGGAAGAAGTTCTTTCCACTGAGGGTGGTGAGACACTGGCCCAGGTTGCCCAGAGAGGGGGTGGAGGCCCCATCCCTGGAGACATTCAAGGCCAGGCTGGATGAGGCTCTGAGCGACCTGATCCAGTTACAGATGTCCCTGCTCACTGCAGGGGGTTGGACTAGGTGACCTTTAGAGGTCCCTTCCAACCCAACACGTTCTGTGATTCTATGTGGTGTCCATCCCCCAGCCTGGCCAGGCAGCGTGGGCAAGGGCAGGAGAGCCCGGCAAGGACCTGTCCAGACACACTCCTCCCTGGAGGGATGGCTCCTGCTGCTGGGGATTCCTAACCCAGGGCCAAAGCCACCTGGAAGAGGGATTTCCCACCCGCAAACACCATTTCTTTGGTTATTAATACAAGTCGCGCTGCAGCATGGCCCCCCCAACACCAGTTCCTGGTCCCAGTGCTGTGCCCAGGCCAACGGTGCCACTCACCTGCCCTGGAAAAGCTGCTCTCCTCCACTGCAACGACAACACGGACACATGAGTGCACAGCCACGGCACCCTCCCCTCTCCCCAGCGCCACCGGCCCCACGTCCTCCACCCCTCCCAGCACCGCACCACGCAGGCGCTGGGTGATGCGCAGCTGCGGGGGTCCTCTGGTCCTGCCCCACCACCACCCCACCGACCTCATCCTGCCCTGAGGCGTTCACCCAGCCACTGAGACCTGCGCAGCTTACCACTGAGCCCAGCGGAGATCTACAGACCCTGACACTGGCCCCCACAACCCCCCTACACTGGAACTGCCCAAAACACGTGGCTGGTGCGATCAACGGGACAGAGCTCTGCCCTGCAGCACCCTCCTCGGACCCCCAACTCACGCCACATCAGCCCAGGCGCCTCAGGGAAAAGCGGGGGCCCTACCTCGGGGGATCTTGCAGATGACCCCCATGGTGACGTTGGTGCAGGAGCCCAGGCGCCACACGCCGTTGCTGCTCTGGATCCAGTAGCAGCTGTTCTGGCTGAGCATGCTGGGCCCCGTGTCGTGCTGGCCCCAGTTGGAGTAGTTCACAGCGGTGTTGTCATGCCAAACCAAGGTCCCACCTGGCAAACAGAAGAATTAGGTCTAAAGAGGCATGCCCCATCTTTGTCCCAGTTCAGAATCATGGGGAGGTATGATGGGCCAGCAGGGAGGACCAGGGGCTGCAAGGCACTTTCCTGGACCTGCAGGCTCCAGCCCCTTGGAGGAGGCTCTGAGCTTGAAAGCCGCTACTCCCATCCCACCAAGCCAGAGGAGGACACACACGGCATGTCCAGCATGGCCTGAGGCAATGGGGCTCTTGGTCACACCATGGCATGAGCCCCCCCCACTGGTGCCACCACCAAGGTCTTCCTCTGCTCCCCGCAGACCTGGTGGGAATTCAGGGTGTTGCCTAAGGGAGACAAAACCTTGTTCCTTCCTTTGTACCTTTGGGGTTGAAGGTCATGCCCAGCCAGGCACCCTTGGATGGGCCCTCGTACGCCTGGAGGTGCTCCCACACAAAGACGTTCTCCATCTCGTCCTGGATAGACAACACCGTGCCACCAACTGCGAAGAAAAGAGTGTCAGGGAAGAGCCCGGAGCTCGGAGGACGGAACTCCGGAGCAGCAGTGCCCGAGAAGACAAAGCTGAGGAACCACGCACAAAACACGTGGGAGTTGGGGAACTCCAACAGGTAACAGTAAGGAGCAGATGGCTGACCAAGGCTGGACTTGGGCACAGGGACAGAAGTCCCATTCATACACCCACAGCCATCCTGGGGACCCCATCCTCTTCCATTTCCAAGGATGCATCACCCCCCTCCAGCCACCACAGCCCCCCCATACCTTTCTGGCACCTCCTCATGGCGTCCTTCTGCCCCAGTGTGATCTCCATGTGGAAAGTGTAGCAGTGGTCCCGGAAAGGGATCCAGGACGAGTCCTCCAGCGACTTGGGGCAGCTGCCGCTGTAGCTCCACTTGTGGGTGCGGGGGGCATCTGGGGAGCACACGGTGCATTGGGGGTGGGTGGGGGAGAACAGGGTGTCAGGGTCCCACAGCACTTTGGGGCACCCAGCCCTGCAGGGATGCGCATGGAGCTCCAGAAGGTCCCCGGTGGGATGCCATCTCTAACCCTTGGTTGCTCCCTACATGTTCTGCCTCCCGCCAAGCCCCCGTGTCCCCCCCGGGCAGCACCTGCTCGGAGCTGGCAAATGCCTCCCTGCAGCTTGGTGTCGCAGCCGGCCGTGCGCCAGCTCCCGTCCGCGTCCATGTAGGAGCAGCCGGCGACCTGCTGGGGCTCCCCGTCCTGCCAGTTGGTATAGAAGAGGTTCTCCTCCGTCAGCCATGAGTAGCTCCGGCCTCCCTGGAAAACCAAGGGGAGGAGAAGCTGGGGAGCTGCTGTGACCCCTTGGGACCCCCCTACCCGAGTGCCTGCCTCCTTCCCTCACCTCGTCGTTGGCCAACCCGATCCAGAGCGGAGCCCGCAGGCTGCTGACGGCCTGGGTGAGGAAAGCCTGGCTGTAGGGGTCAGGGATGGTGGCCAGGGTGGCATTGAGGGTCTCGCAGAGCAGCAGCGCCTCGTGCCACCTAAGGGGTTTCTGCAGGATGCGGTAAGTGCTGTTGTGGTAAAAGAGGGTGCCGGTGGGCGAGGGGGGGTACGGCGTCCGCGCGGGGCTCAGGGATGGGTCTGGGGGAGCAAAGAGGCACGGTCAGAAGGCACGGAGGACATTCCTGCATCCCAGCGCTCACCCCTTCATCCATCCTCCGCCAAGCTGGGGTGTCCCTGACGGCACTGTGCATGGGGCACGTAGGACACCCTGGTGTAACCGGGGAGGACGGAGAGGCCACATCCCAAAGGGTGATGAACAGTGACACCCTGGTGCCATCCCCACCCTGAAGCTCTCCATCAGGATGCAAGTCCCTATAGCACACGCCGAGCCAGGCTGCTTTGGGGGTGGCCCATGTATCGCTGGGACCAGGGACACCCCAAAGTCTGTCTCTCCAAGCTCCCGCAGTGCCCTGAGCCCCCCTGAAGCTGAGCCCTCCTCCCCAAGCTCCCCAGCTACAGCCCCACCACAGCATGGGGCACCAGGGCAGTGGTGGCAAGTCCCCAGCGAGCAGAGGCTGGGCTGTCCCCCCCGCCCCCCCTACCGATGCTCCGCTGGCAGATGTAGCCGTGCTTCTCCTCCAGGCAGCTCCGGTCGTCCCAGCGCCCCGTGAAGTGGGGGGGTGAGCCGTGCCACACCACCACGCAGTTGGTCTGCACAGCCAAAGCCGCAGGGTCAGCACTGCCCTCCGCATGGTCATCCCACCCCCACGGACAACCCCCCCACAGGGACCCGCCACCCTGCCGGGCTGGATCCTGCTGCGCCTTTGGAGATCCACCCTAAAACCCTCCATTCTCATGGTGGGACACAGGGATGAGACCTTCCCAGGGGATGGGGGATGCTATGGGAGGGGTCTCACTCACCGGCTTGTCGCGGGGGCTGGAGGCGCCGCAGCCCGAGGGCTCGCCAGGAGCCCAGCTCACGTGCCGCAGCGGCTCGCCCTCCACCCACTGGAACTCCCTCTGGGCGTCGTGGAGGCCGATCCAGAGGTCGAAGGAGATGTTGGGCAGCATGGACGTGATGAAAGCTGCAAGCAACAGGCGAGGTGCTGGGGATCAACCCCCCCTGGCAGGTCCCCGGCCAGCGGGGCCGGTGGGGGCAGGGGGAGACCTACCCTGCTCCAGGGGGCTGGCGATGGTGGCCAGGACGGCGCCCTGGCTCTCGCACGCCTGCTTCGCCTCCGGCCACTTCACTATCTCGGCTTTGTCGTGGCCATTGAAACTGAAACACTGCACGGGCAGGGGCGTGGGATGGTCCAGGGGGTGCAGCCATCCCCCCCACCCCGAGCCCTGCGCCCTCCCCACTCACCCACCCTCTGCAGCCCCATTCTGCCCCAACGGTCCTTCTCCCCTTTGTGTCCTCATGCTGGCTGGTCCCCCAACCCCATCCTGCACCCCCACCCCACGGTGTGCTTCTCTCCCAGCATCCCTGTGCACGCACCCCCATCCCAACCCCATCCTGCACCCCCACCCCACGGTGTGCTTCTCCCCCAGCATCCCTGTGCATGCACCCCCATCCCAACCCCATCCTGCATCCACCCCCCCCCAAAGTGCGCCTCTCTCCCAGAACCCCTGTGCACGCACCCCCAGCATTTCCCCCAAAACACGCATGTGTTCCTCTCCACCCTGCCACTTCTCAGTCCCTGCCACCCTCCTCCACAGGGCTGGGGGAAGGCCAGGAGGTGGCCGCCCCCTCTCTGTCCCCTCTCTGTCCCACTGTACCTTGCTGAGGAAGGGAAACCAGCCGCGGGGACAGCCCCCGCTCGTGGGAGCGGGCAGCGGCGGGGGGGAAGGCTTCGCCGCCGTCCCGTTGCTCCGCTTGCAGATGTAGGGCAGCGCCGTCAGGCACTTCTGGTCCCCCCAGTCCTCTGCGGGGAGGGACAGGCCGGGCATGACCCCCCCGCTGCACGGGGGTAGGGGTGTCTCTGCTCAGCCTGCGACCCCCGGCCCCCCCAGAGCCCCAGCACGGCTGGGCCCGGCCCCTCACCTCTGCTGGCCGTCATGTACACGCACTTCTTGTCCTTGTTGATGGGCCGGGGCTTGCCCGGCGCCCAGGAGACGAAGTTGAGGAGGGACCCGTCGGACCACCTGGGAAAGGCACCAGTGGGAGCACGAGACCGAGCAGCGAGCTGGCAAACGGGACCAGTCGCACGCCCTAACTGGGAGCATACCCCACCACTGCCCTCCCTTGGGTGAGGAACCTCCATCCCAGCACCCCAGGATGAGACCCCCGAGATGCAGGCGCTGAGCCAGTGTGAGAGCTGGGGACGGTGGCACGGGGACAGGCAGGGACGCGGCGGCTCGGTCTCCAACTTACTTGAACCTCCCGTCGTTCTCGTAGGTGTGCAGCCCGATCCACCAGTGCTGCTCCTGGCCCCTGGAAAACTGCACGCCCAGACAGGACACATCAGTGTCCCCTGCAGGGACTGGGTGTCCCTGGGGACAGCCATGGCCACCCTGGGCACAGGGACAGGGCAGCCCCCCTGCAGCAGAAAGCATCGCCTTGTCGAGCCCCAAACCCGCACCCAGGCACCGGGACCTGCTGCCACCACGTCAACACCCATCATGACCTCAGCAGAGCCAGGCTGTCCCCAAATAATGTCCCTCCAACTAGACTCGGGTAGGTTTAGATCAGCCATTAGGAAGAAGTTCTTTCCACTGAGGGTGGTGAGACACTGGCCCAGGTGGCCCAGAGAGGGGGTGGAGGCCCCATCCCTGGAGACATTCAAGGCCAGGCTGGATGAGGCTCTGAGCGACCTGATCCA
Source organism: Rissa tridactyla (assembly GCF_028500815.1). NCBI lineage: Eukaryota > Metazoa > Chordata > Aves > Charadriiformes > Laridae > Rissa > Rissa tridactyla. The sequence continues at coordinate 4,256,760 of NC_071484.1, read as the reverse complement.
GTTACAGATGTCCCTGCTCACTGCAAGGGGGTTGGACTAGATGGCCTTTAGGGGTCCCTTCCGACCCAACACATTCTGTGATTCTAAGGCAGGGAGGGAGCAGCCCGGGGAGGCAGCGGAGCCCAGGGAGGTCCCCATCCCCATCCCCATCCCCGTCCCCATCCCCATCCCCGTCCCCATCCCCCTGGTACCTTCTTCAGGTTCTGTCCCAGGAAGCGCAGCTCGGCCTCGCCATGCACCGACGCCAGCTCGGCCTGGAACCAGCTGCAGATGCGCTGCGCCTGCACCCAGGTCGAGTGGTGCTCGAAGAACTTGTACTCGGCATCCTGGTACTTCACCCACTCTTTGCTGCCTGCAGGCAGGGACCGGTGTCACGCCGTGGCTGTGCCACCCCCTGCCACAGCCAGCAGCGCCCGCCACCCTCGGTCCCTTGGTCCCCCATGGGTTGGGCTGCTTTGCTTTCACCTCTCTCCTGCAGGGAGAGGGTCTGCATCCAGCCGAGGGGCCTGATCCTGCCCGGTCCCCACAGCCATGCCATGCAGCAAGGGGCAGCAGGATGCCTGGTCTCCCCTCCCTCCTATGACCCGACACAGGATCCATTCTCCTCTGGATAACGCTGCAGGATACCCTGCAGGGACTGTGACGGGGTGGCAAACACCTGGGGAGGATGGTCTACACCGAACGGACACACGGCCACGGCCAACGCACCTTGGGTCGTGATCTCCGGCTCCTTCACATCAGCACCTGGCGAAAGGGCAAGGAGAAGCCATCAGCGGGATGCGGGGCTGGGATGCTCCCGCTGAGGCTCACCTGCAGGCTCTAAGGGCGAGATGCTCGCCTGACTACCCCCGGGATGGGCAGCACCTCTCCCAGCCCCCGAGTTAGGACTCATCCTTCCATAAAAGCTCAACCCTCGGAAGGGAGATGACGGCGGGTTCCCCCACGCCTGCCCCACCATTCCACAGCCCATCTTCCACCGGGCTATTCAAAGCTGAAGGGTCTGGGGGGCCTCCTCGCTGGGTACCTTTGGGCAGTTTGCAGATCCAGTCCAGCTGGGCTTCGCACTGCATGGGCATCCACTGCAGGGAGGCCAGGTCCAGCACCGCGCAGGTCCGGATGTCATCGTCATCGTAGTTACTGCGGTCAAAGTTGTGGTAGAAAAACTGGGGGTCGAGAGAGACAGGCGGTGTTGGGCATTTCCACCAGCGCCGGATTTGCCCCCTCCCTGCACCCCAAATGCCAACGGGATTCATTTTGCCGCAATCCCCCCCCCGACTCACCCCCAGCCCGTCGCTCCACCTCCAGCTCCTGTCCCCCGCGGGGTCCCGCCGGTTCAGGCCGATCCAGAACCAGTGCTGCTCGTGGAGCTCCGGCTCCGACTCCCTGCGGGGAGCCAGGGGGAAGGGTGAGAACACAACCCCCCCCCCTCCAAACCGGAGATTTTTATATTTATATACAAATATATATTTATAATTTGGGCTTTTTTGGTTTGTCTTCAAAGCCCGCTGTCCCCACAACACTCAAAGGCAGGAGCTCGGATAACAGGCACGCTGGCTCAGGGCTGAAGGAGTTTTAAACCCAAACTCCATCCCCAAAATCACACCGAATTTCCCGCGCTTCTCCCACGTGCCCTCTTAGGTGCAGCCACGCCATCTGATGCACCTTCTGCTCACAAGTTTGCGCTCAGGGAGCCACATCCATGCCCTGTCCATGCATCCACGTGCGCCAGACCACGCGGGAGGGCTGTGGGCTCGTGCCAAGCGCACTCGGGCAGCGGGACACGCGCTGGCGCCGCAGCCTCTCACCCGAAAATCTTGTTGAGGGTGTTGGCGACAAAGTGCTCCTCCTCGTAGCTGCCCAGGCTGAGCAGCTGGGCCCCCAGCTCCCGGCAAAACTCCTGCGCCGCGATCCACGTCTTCTTCTCTTGCAGTTTCTCAAAGTTGAACACCTGGGGAGGGAGGAACCGGCAGCGGAGGGGGCTCAGCACAGGGAGAGGAGCAGAGGATCGTCCCCCACCGTGCAGCATCCCGGGGGCACGCTGCCACCACCCAGCCCGAACCAGGCTCGTGGGGTGCAGGCTACCCTTCGGAAGCACCGAAACATGCTGCTTCACCCTCCCTGCACCCCCACGGCGGCCAGGGCGACCCCCTCAGCACCCCTCACCTTGTAGCAGTGACGGAGCTTGGAGTCGGAGCTCCATCCCAGGGGGCAGGCGGCGGCGAGGCTGGGTGTGGGGTAGGGACCGGGCAGCTCGGGGTTGACCGGGGTGCCCAGGTTCTGCCGGCAGATGTACTTGGCCTTGAAGGTGCTGCAGTTCTTCACCTCCCACAGCCCCATGGAGCTGCCGGTGGCCAGGGCCACGCAACCGCCCTTGTTGTAACCTGGAGCGCTCGCAGGAGCGGGGAGGATGGCAGCCTTAGGGTCGGACCGCGCCGGGTGGCACAGCCAGCACCCACCACGCAGAGGGGACATCCCCATCCCACCCATGGCCGCCCCCTTACCGGGCTGGTCGCGGTTCCAGTGGGTGTACATGACCTCGTCGCCGCTCAGCCAGCGGAAAGCGCCCGTCTCGTTGATGTCCTGCAGTGCTGTCCAAAAATACTCCCCGTCCCAGCCATAGATGAGGCTGCTGACGTAGGCCTGCTCGAACCTGGAGGGATGGCGAGAGCGGGCGATGCTGCGAGAGATGCCGAGCACCCCGCGCCACCCCAGCCCGCGCATGAGCCATGGACCCGACCCGCTGTCGGGTCACCCCCCCTCCTTTGGGGGGCTCGTTTTGGGGCAAACCCACCACCGCTGACGTTGCACTGACCTGTTGGTGATGGTGACCAGCGTGGAGCCGTAGTCGGAGCACATCTTGCGGGCGTCGCTGTAGGGGACGCGGTCCTCGCCCAGCCAGAAGCAGGAGGGGCTGTGCCACTTCCAGCCCTGGGGACAGGGGGACAGGGCACGTCCGCCACCGCTCGCCCCAGCCCTCCCCAGAGGGACAGGAGCCAAACCCGGGGGGTGAGAGCAGCGTCCTGTGTCCCCTGCTGCCACCTCCGCCTTCTCCTGGGAGGTCTCCTGCCCCCGGCCACCCCGGCTTGACCCTGCTCAGCTTTGAGCTCTAACAAGCCCCCGGCCCCAGAGGACATGGCTGCAAGGAAAACAAACACCCAGGCGGCTTCAAAGCCAGGGAAACGGCTCTCCCTGCCAACGTCCAGCCCCGGCCGGGGCGCGGGGAGGGGAGCACAATCCTCCTCTATACGCTGCGGGGCCGAATCCAGCACGAGTCCCACCGCAGCCTGCTTTAATCCCCCGCCTTGTTGATGTTGGAGACTCTCCGGGGCCGGAGACACAATAGCGCCTGTTTTCTGCCAGAGAGGGGAGCGAGGTGGCCCCGGGGCTGGCAGCGGCGTGGGGAGGGACGCGGGGGGCTCATCCGCGAGAGGGGACACGCACGTGATGGAAGAACGAGCCCGGGTGGGAAGAGCAAAGGGGCTCAGCCGGGGAGGCCAAGTGGCCACAGGCTCAGAGACCCCCCTGGCACAGCAGGAAGCATCACGGGGGTTTTACCCCTGGGTCCCCCGGCCACTGGAAGGCCAGTGGGGGACACGTGCCATCTGCAGCGTCATCAGCACAATGGGGAGGGAAGCAGGAGAGCAGCTTTGGGAGGCCAAGAGGAAAATGACCCCCAATTCCATTTTTTTTCCCCGAGTTCCTGCTCCTGCCGCCTTTCCCCAAAGTCAGCAAACCCAGGCACAGACCCACCCACAGCCCCTGCCCTGGGCTGGGTCCCACTGGGAACAGCACGGACACCCCGAGAAGCTGGGAAAGGGGCCCAGAATGGGACAGTGCAGGACCCCGTTGTCCCCAGAGGGGCCCAGATGTCCCCAGAGGGGTCCCCAGCCAGCCCTGGACCTCAGCACCGCTGAAGTCGCAGGGGTGCTCTCCCACACACTGAGCACCACAGTGAGCCCCTGTGATCCGACAAGGGGCCAGGATGGGACCATCAACCCCAACTGGTGCCTCCAGCCCCCGATCCTGGCATGGTCCCACATCCCCCTCCGGCTCCGCCTTCCCCATCACCCAAACCTCCATCCCCCATTGCTTTGTTGAAGGCTGTTTCAAAAATAAAGAGGTTTTGAAAAGAGAAAGAAAAAGCAGCAAAACCACCAAGAATAACCAGCACAAGGGCTGGAAAGGACCGGAATCAATCCTCCGAGCAAGATGCTGCCTCCTCTCCATCAGCCTCTGCATCTGGGTGGCAAATGGCCCCGCTGAGGATGAGGAGGGGGAGGAAGGATGGGAAAAGGCCTTTTCTCAGTTCATTTATCACTCCCGGTTTGTCTCCCAGCGGGTGCATCTCTCTGCTGGGCACCCAGGGCCACAGTACGACTGCAGCTGGAGAGGCAGGAGGGAGTTAAATCCGTGTGGGGACATCCCGTAAGTCCTCAGGACTGCTGCGAGGACGGGTGGTGGTGGCACATTGCCACCAAGCACCTCGTTCCCAGCACCCACCAACACCAGGGCTCCTCCAGCTCTGGCTGGCAGCCCCCCGAATCCAGCCTGGCTGCCCTGCTCCCCCCCGAGCCAAGCGGCTGCTGGGGTTTGTCTCTGCTGCGATGGGGTAAAGACCTCGGAGGAGCCTGGTGGCACCCCTGGGAGCCGGCCCCGAGGGGCTGCTTGCTAGTCCGAGCGCGAGCCGGCTGGCTTTGAAATGCTGGGAGACGTTCAAGAGCGGCGGCGATGCCAGGCTCGCCGCTCGGAGACTTTGCAAAGAGGCACAAAAGCGACTTCCCAGCAAGCGTGGGAATGGGGCGGCCTCAGCCCCGCTCGACCGCTGGGGAAACTGAGGCAGAGCACGGTCTGGGTGAGAACCTGCCGATTTGGTGACCGTCTCCCCAAAACACCTGTATCCTGCCCAGGGAGCGCAGCCTGCCATCGCGGGGCTGGCAGCCATCTCCGTCCCACCGGGCTCCCGCACGGAGCAGCTTTGCTGCCGGGTTTTGGCACAGAGAGGGGAAAAAAAATGAACATCCCTGCTGGCAACCAAGCACAAGGGGGAGGATCTTGGACGATAGAGACGTGTTTTGTCCCAGTTTATTCCCGCAGCCTCATGCAACCACAGAAGCGAGGGGCTCAGCAGCCCCGGGCACAGACCCACAGATCTGGGTGCTGCTCGCCAGGGCTCCCCAAAATGGTCTGGGGAGAGGTCCCCCGCGACCCTGAAGCCCTGAGCATCAGGCAGAGCCGCGGAGCAGCCAGAGCCACCTCCCGACCCACGTCCCCCTCACCTTTCGGCACCCGTGGTCGTCCTCCTCCTTCTCCTGGCTCACCCGTCCGGGCTTTTTGCAGATGGACGGCAGGGTCTGGTTGCACGGGCTGTCGTTCCACCTCCCTTCCTGCGCAGCGGGGAGAAGAGCAGGATTCAGCCCAGCCGCCAGCCCGGGGAACTCCCCAGCCCATCCACCCCCACGCTGGGCCCACAGACTTCCCTTCCCTACATCGAATCCCTAAGGATGCCGTGCTGGATCCCTCCCATCCCGACAGCTGGGATGAGATGCATTCAACCCCAGCCGGAGATGCTCCCCGAGGTGTCCCTTCCCCGGCCATGAGGACGCTGCAGCGCTGTCTGCGGAGGTGCGGGATGAACCCCCCGCCCTGGGCTCTCACCGGTCCCCAGATGGTCACGCAGTCTTCCAGGCTGTCGCGGAAGTTGTTGGGCTCGAAGGGGTGCCAGTAGGTGAACCTCACGGGCGTCCCATCCGACCACTCAAAGTTCATCTGCAGCTTGAGGTCATTCAGGCCAATCCAGAGCTCCTCCACGTCTGCCAAGACAGGAGGGGCAGGGGGTGAAATTCCCTCTGCCTGCCTGAAACCTTGCAGAAACCCAACGTGAGCCCCCGTGGTGGGACCACAGCTCCGCAAAGCATCTGCCAGAAACCCCTGCAGGTGCTGCAGGGCTCAGCCCCTAATCCCAGCCATGCAGGGAGAGGGCAGGGCAGGCAGGAGAGGGCAGGGCAGGCAGGGCAGCTCCTGCCCACAAGGACAGGCCCCCGGAGCAGGAAACACACGACATTCGCCAGCGGTTTTCGGAAAGGTGCTGGCAGCAGCAACACGATAAATTCCGGACCCGTGGGCTCAAGTCCAGCAAGCTACTGGTTTTCAAACATTCCCTCCCATCCCCATCGCTCCTGGCCTGGGACCACCAGCACGTCGCCCTCCTTCCTCCACCCTCCTTTGGCTCCTGCCTCCCTGGGCACTAACTCCCTTCAGCCCCCAGCCCCTCCCCGGTCCCCGCTGATGTCCGGGTCCCCGATGTCCCCATGGTGAGTTTTGCTGCCAGGCTCTTCCCCTGAGGAGCAGGGATGGGCCGTGGGCTTGCGGGAGCGCATCACCTGGCTGAAGGGGCTGCATTCGTACGGGAACAGCAAAATGCCAGCCAAGGGCGACCCTAATGAGGGGTGGCACCAGCGGGGTCCGGAGGATGGTGGCGTGGGTGCTCCCCTGTACCACCACACACGATTGCTCAGGCTGGAACTTCCCAAGTACCGTCCCAGCTCTGACACATCCCGACACCGAAACTTCAACCCAATTGCACCTGGGTGAAGCCACAACTCACAAAAGAAACCTGGGAGGCAGTAGGCAGGAGTTCCCCCTTCACTTGACCTGCTGCAGGGGACACCCGTGTCCTGGGCAGATTTAGCAGTAAGAGGTGCAGCCTCCTCCCAGCAGGACCTTTTTTTCCTTGTTTTTCTACATTAACCAACTGGGACTAGCATCATTCCCAACTGCAGCCACGTATTTTCTTGCCCAGCGGTGCAGCCTCCCAGGAACGGCTTTTACACTTACCGGATGGAGGATGTGCCCGGAGCACGGGCTCCTCTGAGCAACACGTCACCTGCCGGACTGGGGTCTCCGCTGCCTTCGCGGCCAGGAATCAACCCAACTTTGCAGCCTCCATCACACAGAGGTCACCTCCCCAAAAATCAGACGGGCACAGCGGGCTCCCCCTTACCTTGCTTGACCTGCTTGGTGACGAACTCCAGCTCGGAGAGGGTGTGGATGCTGACCAGGTCCCCCCCGCTCCGCAGGCAGGTCTTCTTTGCCTCCTGCCAGCTCTTCTTCTCTCCCACCAGGCGGTAGCAGTTGGACTGGAAGGGCTGCCAGCTGGGCTCGCAGTCCACCTTCACCTCCGACCACGAGTCTGGCAGGACACAAAGCAGCCCGAGGGCTCCCCTCCCGCTCTCCAACCCTCTGCTTGGCAGGGAGAGGACCTCGGGCAGGGACCACAGTCCCACGGGGTGCTCAGGAGACCAAGCTAAAGCAACGGGGGAAGGCTACGGCCAAAACATAACGCGCAACAGCAAGGTGCAGGCAGCGGTGGCTTTAGAGCTCCAGGGACAAAACTAAATCCCTTTTGTTTGCCGAGGAGCGATAGCAGAGCGGAGAGCACTCCGTCCCCTGGGGACCTCCTGCTCCTCTCGATCCCTCCCACTGCTGGTTTTGGCTGGGATAGAGTTAATTTTTTTCACAGTGGCTGCTATGGGGCTATGTTTTGGACTTGGGCTGGACACAGAGTTGATAACACAGGGATGTTTAAGTTACTGCTGAGCAGCGCTTGCACAGAGTCAAGGCCTCTTCTGCTCCTCGCCCCACCCCACCAGTGACTGGGCTGGGGGGGGGACGAGGAGTTGGGAGGGGACACAGCCGGGACAGCCGACCCCAGCTGCCCCCAGGGCTATTCCATGCCATACGACGTCATGCCCAGTATACAAAACTCAGGGAAGAAGGAGGAAGCCCCCCTTCATCACATTCAGAGTGATGGCATTTGTCTTCCCAAGTCACTGTTAAGCGTGATGGAGCCCGGCTTTCCCGGGGATGGCTGAACACCCGCCTGCCCATGGGGAGCAGGGAATGAACACCCCCTGTTTTGATTTGGTTGCGTGCACACTTTTTGCTTTACTTATTAAACTGTCTTTATCTCCACCCAAAAGTTTTCTCGCTTTTACTGATTCTCTCTCCCATCCCATCGGGGGGGAGTGACCGAGCGGCCGTGGGGAGCTTAGTTGCCGGCTGGGGCTAAAGCCAACGCTCCCCTCCCGCTCAACCCGTAATTTCACCAAGCGCTTCTCGGGGGATGCTCCTCGGGGAGAACCTTTTCCAAAATCTAGGCCGCCCTGGGGAGCTCGACCACTGCTCCGCACATCCAGGGTGCCAGCAAGCTGGGGACACCATGGGCATCTCCACAGGCTGCTCCGGCACGCCGGCAGCATCCCCTGAGCACGCCAGGACGGGAACACACCCGGCTGGGAGACAGGACTACCCATTCCCGGTGCTGCCCACTCCCCCGCTCACCCGTCAGGAAGGGGTCGGCGGTGGCGTTGGGCTTCTTCTTGCAGACGTAGGGGAGGGCGATGCCACAGTCGCGGTTCTGCCACCCCCCGGAGGACTCGGTGCGGATCACCCCGCAGTTCTCCTCGCTGGGGTTGTCGGGCTGGTCTGGAAAGTGGGGTGAGGGGGCGACACGCTGCTGAGGAGCTGGGGCAGAGCCGCCAACGCTGCCCAGGCAGGCAGGGCACCGTACAAGGGCCGGCGCCGGCAGAGCACAGCTCTCCCTGCTCCAACACCAGTAAAGACCTATTTATTTTGTTGTTTCGCATGATGAAGATGTGACCTCACATGCCCAGGATTATTTATTGTGCCTCGATGCCCGAGGACCTGGAGCATCGCTATTTTACCTACCAATGTTGGATGGCAGTTGTGGGGGGCACATGATACCAGACCTGAACTGTCCCCACATGTCCTCCAAGGGTGTCACTGTCCCCAGGAGTGCCTCTGGGTGACAGCACTGGGCACAACCAGAGCAGCCCTCGCAATGGGTCCTTCTGCCCCCCTGAGCGCCCCAGGGTTAGAGATGGGTGTCTGCAGTTGGGGACCTCTCCTCAGCTGCGCCCCAGCACCGAGCTAGGATGCAACGACCCTCCAAACAAGGGTGCTCAAACCCAGGTTACCCACAGGGCTACTGAGGGTCTGCGGGAGGACAATTCCCCCTCCAGCGCCCTGTGTCCCCCCTCCAGCTCCTCGGATGCCCCAGGCTGCTTCGCAGACCCATGAGTCTCTCCATCCCCAGGCAGCAAGGGGACACCCCACGGCAGCCCGGGCCACCTGCCCTGCCACGGGCCCATCTCCGGTGGTCACAGGCTGTTCCCCAGCCCCCCCATCCCCACCGTATCCCCCGTGGCTCACCGCTCTCCCAGTTGAGGTACTTGAGGGGTGAGTTGTCCGACCACTGCCAGCCTCCGTTGATGTCCAGGTCGTTGAGCCCAATCCAGAGTGTGGAGCTGTACCCCGTCAGCAGCCCTGGGACCGTGGGGCAGGATCAGTCCCCCTGGCCCCAACTGAACCCCCAGCCCGTCACCATCCCCAGACCAACTACCCAGGTCAGGCGGAGTAACCTGGCACCGGTGATGGTCACAGTGCCACCAGCTCTGCCCCAAGTGAGGACAACGGGTGCTCAGCCAGGCTGCCATCATCTCACCGTTGATGTAGGTCTGCTCGTGGATCTCGGTGATGCTGAGCAGGTTGGCCCCTTGCTGCTCACAGCTATTCCAGGCCTCCCGCCACGACAGCGTCGACTGGAAGTTGAACTGGTAGCAGCTGTTGGTGAGGTGGTCCTTGTCCCAGAAGGTCTCGCAGTCGTTGCCTGTGAGGATGAGCACAGTGAGCACCCAACACAGCCCCATCTGTGGCTCCAAAAACCCCCAATAACCCCCAAATGCAAGACAAAAAGAAGCCAGTGGGGCTGCGCCGGCACCGCTGGCTGCTCACAGGAGGAGGGATGAGCCAGGAGGGAAGGGGACAGGCAGGAAAGCCCCCAGGAGGGATGAACATGAGGTTTCTGCTTTTCCCCATGGGACGCATCCCCCGCACTTACTCTTTATGGGGCAGAAGCCCCATCGCTCGTCCTTGCCGTAGTCCTGGGTAGTGGCACACCAGAGATGGCCGTCCTCCCGCCCCGTGCTGGTGCACTCGTGAAACCACTGGTTGTCGTACTTGAAGGGGATGGTGCAGGGCTTCCCGTGCGAGTTGCCCTGGATGGTGTAAATCTCTGTGGGGGGAAAGAGGAGCCCTTGCTTGAGGCTGCGTCTGTGGGGGGCTGGAGGGAGGCGAGGGGCAAGGGGTGCAGGGGGCTCAGTGCAGGGGCTGCGTCCTCCCTGGGGCTGATCCCCATTGCACCGATTCTGCCCGGTTTTGCAGACAAGCTGCCTGGGCAGGACCCCATCGCTGCAGCACTGTGGCCTCAGCCCACGTTGCGGGGCTGGTTTGGGTTACAGGGTTAACACTAATGCCCAAGGAGGCATTACCAGAGTACGGCACGGAGCACAGATCCTCCTCGGTGCCGTATGTCCTCCACTGCGAGCCGCGCGCCTGGTCGCCCCTGTCCGTGGAGGAATTGCCCGGGCGGGCGCCGAGATGCTGGGAGAGCTGCTCCCCGAGGCCGCGGCAGCTCCAGCGCATGTTGACGGACTCGCGGTCACACTCGTAGGTGGCCAAGGGGTGCAGCCCCGCTGTGGCGTTGGCCCCATGCCACGACACCCCCAGGCACTGCATGGCCCCCACGTTGAAGAGGCGATTTCGCGAGACCCATTTCCACTGCTGGGCCGGGGCGCTGGCGTTGCAGCCCTTGGTGAGTCTCACCAGCGAGTCCTTCGTCTCCAGGCAGCCCTGCGCACCCGCGTTGTAGATGAGGAAGACTTTGGAGTCTGGGGAAAAAACACAGGGAAAGGGTTAAAGCATCGCTGGGGATTCTGCGTCGTGCCACGCATCGCCCCCAGCCCCACCAGAGCATCCTGGCTCCCTTTTCACGCAAGTTTTGGGGTGCATCCCTGTGCAGAGCATCCGGCACGCTGGGGACCACTGCTTCCCTGCGTAAAAAACCCCAGGGTTTGCCCCGATGCCTGTCCTCAGGGTGATGGTCTCTGGGCAGGGTGACACGGATGGGTGTTTGCACCAAGTGTGGCATCCCTGCAACGCACCAACAAGCGGCTTTTGGGCATCGGAGCCAGGGCAAAGAGCTCGCCCGCTCTAACAGCGTCAGCAAAGCCATTTAAAATAGAGTTCCCATCGGCAGCGCTCGGCTGCAGCATCCCGAGGCATCGCAACGAGCCCCAGAGGAGCCCACGCCAATGGCTTCGGCACCGTCCATCTGCTCCGGGCGGAGAAAAACAGAGCGGGGAAACAGAGAGCGCATCCATCATTTTTATGTCTATTTGGGGACCTGTTAAAAAAATTTGCGGAGCAAACAAGAACTTTTGGGGAAGGTCTCCCATCGCGTGAACAGGGCGTGATGGAAAATGCCTGCACGCAGCCGCAAATCCCGCGGGCTCGGCCCCAGCAAACACGAAACGTCGCCTCGGGACCCTCCGAAATCCCAGCCCAGGCGCTGGGAGGCGGGAGCAGAGCGAGGGGAAGCGCTGCCAGCAGATAAAGCGCTCGCGCAGCTGCGGAGGGGAGAAAGGCTGATCTCAACCCCGGCTCCACGCACGTCCCGCGGTCCTGCCCGCCGCCACAGCCCAGCCCCGCAGCCCCACGGCGACTCCCCGACCCCCAGCATCACCAAGGGCCACCCCAGCACCTGAATCCAGCACAAAACCTCTATAAACCAGCAAACCCAGGACATCTCACTGGGACGCGTTGCTCCAGCTGACGTGTCATTTTTAAAAGATAACTTTATTGCTTCAAATGCTTCTTTCTAAGTGAAAAAGCCGCCCCCGGGGCTCTGCGCAGCTGCTTCTTGCCCCAACGCCCCAGCAAAAACCTGCCCAAAGCAGCACATCAACAAGACGACTTTTGTCAGGGTTTTTTTTTGTTTGTTTTAAAAGCAACTTACTTTTTTTTTTTTTTTTTAACACGACAAGCATTCACCAGAAGTCAAAGCGAACTCACGGGCCCCGCTATATTTAGCTTTGGTTTGCTTTGGTTTTTTGCCATTGTATGAATTTTTTGGGCTGAAAAAGGTTTTCATTTCCCATTCCCCCGCAACCTCACCCTGCCCCAGCTATGTTGTTACAGGCGGCTCCGGCACAGTCGAGCAACAAACATCTCAGCCCAGCGAACCTTCCCGACTTGTCTCTGAAAAGAGGAAAGAAATGGAGGAAGAAGGACATTTCGTTTCAGAGCTTCTGCATCGACCCGGCTCCAGAAAAGAAATGACGCAAAAGGCCCGTTGCCCAGCCGAGATGACATCAGCGATGACCTCAAATACACAGAAGTGAAGGCCGTTCGCACGGCGATCTCCGGGCAGCAGACTCTGCGCACGCACAACAGAAAAAGGCAGCGACTGGAAGAAGAAATGCTTAATTTCTCAGAAAGTATTTTTCAAATCATGGCGAGTGAAAAAAAATAAGCAAAAAATTCAGACGGGGCCAATTTTGGCTGGCTGAAGCTCAGGTCCCTCAAACGGGTGCTGGTGTTCCCCCAACTGGAGCTGGCTTGATCCTGACCTGGACATCGGGAGACAGGCTCATCCCCCACCAAACACCCATCTCACGTGCCAGCATCACCCGTGGCATCACCCAGCCCATCGCTCGCCCCTTCCCGCATGCGACCCACCACCACCACGGGGACACGGGGCAGGGGGTGTCTTTGAGCACTTCTGAGGTGATGCAGCATCAGCGCCGTGACCCGCTGGACCCAAGTACCGGCGCTCGGGAGGGATGAGACCTCCCTGGGTGACAGGCTGTGCCGCAAGGAGACGAACACCGGCACTTCGGTACCAGGAATAGAAAAAGCTGTTCTACTGCCAGCACCGCCGTGGCCGTTAGCAGCAGGGGTCAGCAACGGGACACCCTCCTCCACTTATCTGCTAACCCGGCTGCGTAAAAAAATTAATAGCCTGTCGGAAAAGCCCTGGAGGCAGCCCCAGGAGCCAGCGTTGGGGTGCTCAGCGCCGCATCGGGGCTGCACGGCACCAGGCAAGGGCGATGCTCAACAGCAGCCACGCAGCGGCACGGTGCTCGGAGGAAGCTGTCCAGACTGGAGGAGGCAGTCCCGGGGCCGGAAAAGCACAAAATATCATTTTACTCTAAAAAGAGAAGAGCTGGAGGTAGGAAATTATAGGCTAAGGGTTTTGGGCTGCCCCCGCACCCCGCAGGCGGCTCGGCTCAGCCCCTTTGCTCAAAGCAGGCAGAAGAGGGCATCAAATGGCCCCCTTGGTCCTTGCGGAGTCCTGGAGGAACAGGAAAGCTTTACCATCAGCTCAGCCCTCGCACCTCCCCGGCGCTTCCATCTTCTCCCCCTGCAAAAACCCCCATGTGCCACAGGTGGGGAAGCTGCTCCCGGCAAGGCTGGAGCCAGGGCCGGGGGGGGACGACCAACACAAGCTCAACACATGTCAGCAAAGGCACCTTCTGTGCTTCACCCAAAATATGCTTTTCTTTCCCTTATTTACAGGGAATTCGGGGCTGACTTGACCCCCACTGGTGTCCACGGCACTGGCAGCGGTGCTTGGTCCAGCCCCTGATGTGCTGAAAGGAGCTTCCAGCCTCCCCGGCCGATGGGGTTCGAGACCTACGGAAGAAACGGCTCCCCAGGGCACCGACAGTCTTTTTTTCCATGGTGCCCCTTGCTTCGGCCAAATCCGGGCTCTTCCCGACCATCTCCCAGCTGTCACTCGTGCAGAAACCTCCGACACGCGGCTGCAGAGGCCACACCACCGAGCACCAGCCCGGCTGCGGCTGTCTCCAGCTCCACAACGACGCTCAGCACCGAAACCAAGCGCCCGAGTGAACTCTCCCTGCTCCCACCCGGCTACAGACGGACGGGATGGATGTGGAGTTGGGTGGGATGGGGACAGTTTGTATTGATGAATCCCTTCTCCCAGCCTGGTATCCCGCAAAGCAAACCCAACCCTTGCAGGAGGCAGCTCCGGAGGAGCATCCCAGTGGGACTGGGAATGTCCCCGTCCCTTCCAGGGCGCCCTCTCCTGCACTGCCCTCCGCAGCCATGGCGCAGTGATGGGCGACTCCTTTCAGAGATGCTCCTCGGGTTTTCACACCCACCCGCAGACTTGAAACCCCCCGGGCAGAGCTTCCCAACCCCCTCCGGCTCCGGAAACCCAACCAGGGCAAAAACACTGCCAGATCCTCCTCCCTGCCCCGAAGAGGAGCTGCCTGCACTGCACAGCCTGTGCCTCTCCCTCCTGCACCCTACACCTTCCCCGCAGCGCCAGCTCAGAGCAGCTCTGCTCCATCATCTCCTCCTCCTCCTCTGCGGAGGAACTGTGAAAGCAAAGGGAAAACCCACGCTTTCAGCGAGGATGCTGTCTTGTCCCAGCCACGCAGACAACTGGATGCTGCCTCCGGCTTACTGGTACGAGCACGGAAACCAGCCGGTGCTACAAGACAGCGTGATGGTGGGGAGCTGGGGCTGCGAGCGAGACTCCGGCTCTGCCCGCAGAAACGCTCTCCTTTCCCACGGGGGAAACACCGGGACGCTCGCGCTTTGGCACAGCGGGAGAAATCAGCCTTGGCACTGGCGGCTGAATGCCGAAGAGATGGAGAAGCCGCGATCCTTTGGGGCAGCTCTCAAGGGAGGTTTTACACCCCATGCCCACCTCCAGGTTCTCTCTTTTTTTTTTTTTTTTTTTTTTTTTTTTTAAATTAGAATAAGCACCTTTTTAGCCAGCAGAAAGTCTGAACCGGAGGGAACTCAGCTCAACCCTTCCCACAACAGCTTTACCCACAGCAAAAAAGGAAAGATTCACAGCCTACAATTTTGGGGACCGTGGGCAGCACGGGATGAGAGAGGCGACGGGGAGGCTGCAGGGGACAGAGGTGGCCATCGGTGGTGGCAGACACAGAAAGCACTGCGGCACGGCGTGGATGAGTGTCCTCGGCATCACCCTGCCCCGAGCATGTCCCAGCCCGGCCACCCACACCAGGACACCCACAGCACCCCTGCTACGTTGCATTGTCGCCCTCCCATCACCAACAACACAAGCTCCGGCTAGACCCCGGTCCTGGTTATCCTGGGCTGGAGCAGCTCCACGGCTCGGATCGGTCCCGGTTATCCTGGGCTGGAGCAGCTCCACGGCTCTGATCGGTCCCGGTTATCCTGGGCTGGAGCAGCTCCAGCGCTCTGGGCGCAATTTCATCCGACCAGAGCCGAAAGCAAACGCTGGCCCCAGCATGGCAGTGCCGCTCCGGCTCTGTGCCCATCCCCTGCCACCCCCTTGGCTCCTCCGCGAGTCTCATCGTGGCACCCGCTCAATGGCAGAGCCCTTCGTGCAGCTCCGGGGCTGCACTGGGGCTCACCCCGTCCTGCAGCCGCCCCAGCGAAGGTGCTCCCTGCCCGACGCTCTCACTCAGGATCGCCCTTTATTTGGGGTGTCCCGAAAAAAACAGCTCCAAGCCTGCTTGTGTGGGAGGCTGAGCACACACAGAGCAACATGGATGATCCCCTCCTCAAAGGTTTCTGTGCTGCAGACGCGGCCGGGGAGGTCGCTGGCTCCAAACCACCCGGCACATCCTCCAAGCCTGGCGCGGTGCCCCCCAGCCACGGCAGCAAACGGGGCTCTACTGGAGCTCCAAGAGCCGGGAGCTCCTCAGGAGCCGCAGACCCCCACGCGAGGAAAGCAAACCTGCTAACGAACGCCTTCATTCGGATTTGTGAGCCCACGCAAAAGTTTTACCCAGAACATCCTGCAGCAAGAAACCCACCCTTCGCTCGTACGGTGCAGAAAGAAACCTCCTTTCAGCCTGAACCTCCCAGTTCCACGTGCTCCCCCCGCACTGGGAAACAGGGCACAGCAGCCCCAAGCCACTTGCTCCAAACCACCGGCTTTTTAGCCTGTTATTGCTGCCCGAGGGCGAGCAGCGGCTCCGAAACCCACATGGCAGCGATGGAGGAAAAGGTGCGGGAAGCAGTAGCTCATTCACAATAACCAAGGTGGGGACGCACCAAACTCGGGGAGGGGAAGATCAGCAACAGAGAAGCAAAACCCCCTGGAATAAAAAACAACATTAAAAGAACCAAAAAGAACCATTCTATTCTATGAAAAAGTGTTGCTGGTTGAACACAGGAGGGTTTCTCCAGACAGAGCGAGGCTCCGCCGCCAGCAGCCCTGCAGGAGGGGAGGGAGCTGCCGGGACGGGGACAGACCCGGCCCGAAAATTCACCCTCCGGGAACACCCGGGAGCGCAGGACCCCAGGGCTGCCCCCCGGCACTGCGCCCGCCGGCTCCACTGATGGCTGCAGCAGCGGCGCGGAAAAGCCCCAGCTCCATCTTAAATTCTTCCTGGAAAGAAGCTCCCGGCAAAGCCCAGCGTTGCCACCGCTGGCATTCGCACGCCATCCGCTGACGCCATCCCCAAGGTCTCGGCGTAGAGAGAAGAGTAAAAGCATGGCCGCTGCCACAAAGAGCAGTGATTTTTGGCCCGAGGAAGGAGCCTGTGTGCCCCTCCAAGGCCTCAGAAAGGGACGCGGTGATAGGAAAAGCAGCGGCCGTGCCCGCGGGAGCTCCCGAGGGCAGAGCTGGGGCATCCCTGCTGCCATCGACCACGGGGCGCGCAGGGAGGGCAGCACTCCTCCGTCTCCCCCCCAGCCGCTTCTGGGCATCCATAAACTCTCTGCAACCCCTAAAAGAGGAACTTCAGACTAAAAAAAATAATTAAAAGGGAAGGAAACACAGACGGTACCAGCAGCCCCATGGCACGCCATGAGCTTCTGGCTCGGGACGGGGCAGTGGCACCGCTCCCGTCTGCTCGAGAATCGCCGGCAGACACCGACCCCCCCACCTTCAACGCTCCTAAACTCGTGGTTTGCATCAAACCAGCGATGCTGCCCGACGTCCCGCAGGCTCATCCCAACCCAGCACATCCCCGGGGCTCGGCTGGGGCCGGACTCGGCCAAAAGCAGCTCCGGGCACTCCAAGCCAAGCTCCGGAATAAAAGTGAGGGGTGGTTGTTTTGTTTTTAAAATAAACCTTGGGCAATCAGGGGCAGATCTCTGGTTACAGGGAAGAAAGGGAAGCTCCCGATGGCCTGGTTGAGGGTATGAGGCAGCAGGACCTGCACTTGGAGCCCAGAAACTCCTCTTGGCTCGCCCAGCGGCGCGGAGAAGCTGCTATTTATATGGTGGGAGCCGTACGAGACGAGCTCCTTACTTGGCTGCGACCATGAAGGCTACCTACCACCCTGCTTAGTCTCTGCTGCCTCGCAAAGGTTTTGGACGGGGTCCACATACCGCGTTTCAGCCTCTCTGCAGACATTAGCAAGTCCATTCTCCCCGCACCCTGTCTGGGATGCGGACGAATAAAGGTCCAGCTGTTTTCCACGGGGGATGCTCGCCCCTGGGCAGCTCAAGTGACTCACTCGCAGCTGTGGCAGGGGACAAGGGAGCCAGGAGCCCCAGCATCCACCCTCCGGTACCCAGCAAAGGGTGGAAAGATGTAAATCTTCCCCAAATTTCCCCCAGTTCCTCTCCAGCCCCCAGCCCCACAGCGGCTGCACGCACCCAGAGGTGGAAATCCCAGGTTTGCCGCCTCCCTGGGAATGCAGGAAGGCAGCGCCGTCCATCGAACGGGCTCCAGCTGGGATGGAGGAGTGCGACGGACCCCCTGAGAGCACGGCCAGGAGTGGCGACGGAGGGGGCTCCCCCCTGCTGGGACACGGTGCCAACGTCACCGTGAATGTCCTGTCCCACACACGTCTTCTCACCCAGCCACAAAATCTTGGCACCGATTCGCCTCCGATTTGCTCGCCCCAAAGCATCTCCCACCGGTAGCACAGACCACCCCGGCCAGCAAATTCGTGGTCACGTCCGGGGGTGCGATGTGACACGCAGGACAGCCCCGACATGTGTCCCCATAGACGCGGTTCCAGCACAGTTGGCCGAAACCCAAAATTTTCAACACTACTAAAGAAACTCCCCAAAAGAAGTAGTAAAAAAAATACGACCCAGAGATTTTTCCTCCCTTGTTTCTCCACCATTCCTGATATTAACACCTCGAGCGGCACCATCAGGGTCTCCAGACAAGCGACCCCCCCTTTTTTACCAAGGCCAAGCACATCTGCACAGCAAGGATCAGCCCCTGGTGTCCCACAGCTTTTTTTTTTTTTTTTCTTTTAATTAAAATGTCTAACACACAACTTCCCACCGGGTGCTCTTTCCCTGCCTCGTGCCCAGCCCTCAAGGGCAAGACCAGGGTAAATGGGGCTGTTCCCTGCAGAGCCCAAAGTCGCCGTGTCTGGATTCAGGCGGAGGAAAAGGCTCGATCTCCCCGTTCGTGGTCTCAGCACCATCCTGCAAACACGCTGTTTTACATGGAGAAATCCCATTTATGTCCCCGTTTCGGCAGCACGAGGTGTAAATCAGGACCGAGCTCTCACCGGGATGGGGATGAAGGGAACATCATGCTTGAAAAACGCCCCGTACCCCCTGCAAACACCCAAACCTGTGCTCCCGGGCTAAAGAATAATCCCAAGAATTTGCAAGTCAATCCACTAATCATTTTCTAATCCTTAATTAATTAAAGATGGGTCCTTTAAGACAGGGAGCATCTGTGCGGGTCTCTTCTGGGCTGTGAGTAATCTTAAGAATGAGAAAAATGTCGATGCTCCGCAGTCTCGGCACAGTTCAAATTAATTAAAATCCTGCTCCCTCGGCTGCACGTGAAGAACAAAATTTTACAAATTGCTTGAACAACCCTTCGAGGAAACGGCTGGGTTGGGACGGGCTCGCGAGGACGGCCGCGGCGCACGCTCCCAGCGGAGAACCGGCTGCGCTGGAGGGAGGCGAGCGGGGTGCGACGCACCGGGGAGCAGCGCCGGGACCCCCGGCAGAGCCGACAACTGGGGCAACAACCCCTTTCTGAGCACCCACCCAGGTACCACAGCCAGAGTCTCCCGCTACGGATCTACCAGCTGGAAAAGATGAGTTAGCAGCCGGCAACCGTACCCCCTCCGCAGCCATCTGCGTTGATTTCGGGGCAAAAAGTTTCCCCAGAGAATATTTAAGGAAGAGGGAAGGCAGGAGCGTGCCTCTGCCCTGCAGGGAGAGGTGAGAAACCCAGCCAGAAATAAAGTGGAAGAGAGAAACCCGCAACGTGGCTTCAACCATCACTGTCCTCTCGCGCGCCACTAAGGTGTCCCGGGGCAGCACCTTCACCTGGGAAACCTCCCGGGGCCACCGCACCGCCCTGGGCGGCTCTGGGGGAAGGGGACACTTTTGCTACCCAAGGCTAAGTCTCTTTTGCTTTTCATTCTTGTAATTCTTGCGCAAGCGGCCACCCCGTGTCCCCGTCCCGCCCGGCTGGCTGCTGAGCGTGCCGGGGCGGCGAGGTCCCCGGCTGTCCCCTACACCCCGCCAGGCACCGAGCCGCTGGGCTTTCAGCCGCGAAGCCGACACCTCCATTCCCCTTTCCTGCTCCCAAATAACCCAAAGAAGCCCGAGTTACAACTTCTTGGAGCTGCGTTTGCCGTGCAACGAGCCGTTTCCATTGCAAAGAGGAAAACGGGGAAGGAGTTTCACGCAAAGGCGGCTCTGTTTGTTTTACAGGCTGGAAATTCTTCCCCGGGTCCCCTTCGCCCCCTCCCCTCGCCGCAAAGCCCGGGTGGCCGCAGGCACTTGGTTGCACACCGGGGAGAAGCTGATCCAAAGCATCGGCAGCGCCATGTCCCTGCACCGACGCGGGGACCTCGTCCCTCCTGTAGCCATGGTGGGACGGGAGCTGCTGCCTCAGTTTCCCCACGGCAGGAGCGTGGGTGCTCAAGCCGTGGGGCAGAGATGGGGCAGGCGGGAGCAATACCCCATCGAGGAGCCACAAACCTCCTGCCAAAAGCCTTGCTCCGCCTTCCCGGCTCTCCTGAGGGCGAGGATTTGGCACGAACCCCTCAAGGAAGCGTCAGCTCCCTGGGGAACCCAACGCCGTCTGCCAGGCCAGCCCCCACCGAGGGCGTCCTTGCAAAGAGCACTCGCTCAGGGGACTCCTGGGACTAACCCACCCCGATCCCAAAATCCCAGCCAGGGTCCTTTCCGAGCTGCAAACCCAGCCTGGCGCTAGGGGACCTCGGATGTGCCACCTCCATCGGCGCCATCCCCTGTCCCCTTCGCCCACTGGGTGCGAGCCGGGGCGATGCTGGGGAGAGCAGCGGAAAAGCGGGGATGGGGTGGGGGGACTGCGGGCGTCCGTGCCCATGGGCCAGCGGGACGCTCAGCGGGAGCAGCGCGGCACGGGGCCGGAGGCAGCTCAAAGCCGCCTTGTTCCTCGCCCTGCCCCGGCGCGGGGCCGGCTGCCACCGCGCTCCCGCCGGCACAGAGGTGCCTCTGTCCTCCGGCTCGCGGCACTCGCCAGACCTGCATCCCACCGACATTTTTCAGGGCGAAACAGCCAGAATCGGTGCTTACAGGTAGCTAAGCCCTGCTGAGACCAAGTAACCCCCTTAAAAGCCACAAAAGGAGGAATTCAGGGCCCTCAAGGAAATTATGGGGAGGTTGAAGAGGAATTCAGCTGCGGAACCTTGGAGGGTCAGCTGAAATGTCTCCAACCAGCAGCTGAGATGTCTCCAACTGGCAGCAAACCCCAGCACCGCTCTCCTGGACGCCCCAGGGAATGGGGGGCTCCTTCCCCATCGCCGCCTCCTTCCTCCATCTCTCGGACAAGCAGTTTCTCCCAGCCGTGAGCCTCCAATCCCAGGCTGGATCCCTCACTTGGGACTGTCGCCCAACGGCATGACCATGAAGCGACAGCAACCCCGGGTTTGCCCCTCGCAATGCCCAGCGGCTGCTGCTGCGCCGGCGGGGAGAGGGGAAAGCGGGGGGCAAGGGGGGAGGAAGGGAGCGGTGCCCTCCCATGCTGCCGTTTCCAAATCTGCTTTGGATTTGCTAAACGTCCTCTAATAAAATAGGCCAAGGGTTTACAGTTATTATCGTTCAGGCAAAAGTAGCCAATTTTGCTTTTTTTTAAAAAAAAAAAAAAAAATTTCTCAATAGGGCCAAATTAATCCAAGGAAGCCAAAAAAGCTGTTCCTCGCTTCTGTGCTAGACTATCCTGGGGTAAAATGTGTCTCAAATGGCAATTCCAGGGACCGTCCCGAGGAGCCTCAGGCATCTGGCACATGGTGTCTTCAGAAGGTTTTAAACAAAAAAAAAGAAAAAAAGAAAAAAATACAACCCGTTGACTTTATTGTGAGAATTTACGAAAAGAAAAAAAAAAAAAAAAAAGTCTGCGAATTACCCACTCGGGCCCCGATCCCGCGGGGGGACTTTTCCAAAGGATTAACACGGCGGGAGGAGGAGGGGGGGGGGGGGTGTCAGGATGGGAGAGGGAGGAAACCTCCAACAAAACACTTCGGCCCCTTCCCGACCTCCCCCTCCGCCAACTGCCCTCCCCGGGGAGACAAAAGGCCGGAGCGGGGCCGCGGGGCGCTGCGGGCCCCCGGCACCCCCCGGCGCCCCCCCCGGGCTCCCCCCGCGGCCGCGGAAGCGTTTCCGCCGGTCTTGCCAGACGCTGCGTGGCCGCACGGCGCGGGGAGTTAAACTGAAAATAATAAAAGCGAGCGAAAAGGCGACGGAACGGGGGAGAAAAACCCGACGCGGCCAAACGGGAGAAAACAAAACGCGGCGGAACGAAGCGCGACCGGAGGAGGATGAAGCAAAACAAACGGCGATAAAAGCAAATAAAACATCCCGGGAGGAAATAAACCGGAGCGATGTGAACCGCGCCGGAGCCAAGCGCCCCCCCTCCCTCCCCCCCCCGGGCAGCGCCCCGCGGAGCCGGGCTGGGGGGGGTCCCGCATCCCTCCCGCGCTGCTCTCCCGCCTTTCCCCCGGTAATTAACTCAAGTGGGGGGGGGGTGTCGGGGTAAGGGGGGGTCCCACCTGGGTGCGCAGCGCCGAGCACCAGCTGGAGGCCGAGGAGGCAGCAGAGGGGGGCGCGGAGGGGCCGCGGTCCCGCCGAGCCGCGCCCCATGCCCGGCGCTGCCCCGCTCCGCTCCGCTCCGCTCCGCTCGGGGCCTCGCTGCTCCCTCGCCGGGGCCGGGGGACGGCGGAGGGGCGGGGGGGGAGGAGGAGGAGGAGGGGGAGGAGGCGGGGGAGGAGGGAAAAGGGAGGGAGGAGGGACACCGAAAGGAGAGAGGGAGGCGAGAAGGGGCGGGGGGGGAGAAAAAGTTAAAAAAATAAATTAAATTTAAAAAAAAAAAAAAAAAAAAGCAGCGTGCCGGGCTCAGACACTGCGTCAGCCGGAGCCGCGCTGCCCCCGCCGGTGGGCCCGGCCCCGAGAGCCGGGGGGGGCGGCGGCGGCGGCCGCCCGGGGGCTCCGCCGAGGGGGCGGCGGCGGCGGCCGGGCCCGGGGAGGGGTCTCCGTCCCGCGGCGGGGTGCGGGGGTGAAGGCGGGCTTGGGAGGTGATCATGGGTTTGGGGGTGATGGTGGGGTTTGGGGGTGAAGGTAGGGCTTGGGAGCGATGGTGGAGTTGGGGTGAAGGTGGGGTTCGGGGTGGTGGTGGGATTTGGGGTGATGGTGGGGTTAAGGAGTGAAGGTGGGTTGGGGGGTGATCATAGGGTTAGGGGTGATCATGGGGTTTGGTGGTGATGGTGGGGTCAGGGGTGATGATGGGGTTTGGGGTTGATGATGGGGTTTGGGGATGAAGGTGGGTTTTGGGTGACAGTGGGGTTTGGGGGTGAAGGTGGAGTTGGGAGGTGATCATGGGGTTGGGAGTGATGGTGGGGTTTGGGGGTGAGGGTGGAGTTGGGTGAAGGTGGGGTTTGGGATGACGGTGAGGTTCAGGGGTGAGGGTGGGTTCAGGGGCGATGGTGGGGTTTGGGGGTGATGGTGGGATTTGGAGTGAAGGTGGAGTTTGGGGGTAAAGCAGAGGCTTTGCAGGATGGCCAGCACATCCCTGCAAACCCCTGGGGAGGGCTGGCTCCCCCAGCACAGGGGCCACGCACCATCCCCCTGCCCCCCAGGCGGCCCCGGTGCCCCCGACAGTGCGTGGGAGATGCCTACGGTGCCACCAGCCCCACGTCGGGTCTCGCTCAGCCGTGAGCGAGCACCTTCTCTGTCTCGGGACCTCAGCGTGGGAGTCCACCTCCACCGGCAAGAGGAGCCAAGGGCCGCGTGAGCTGCTGCCACACATTTTGGGTGGCACCCGTGGGTGTTGGGAGGGGTTGGTTCATCCGAAACACGGATTGCCGAGCCAGCCCAGCTCAATCCTCCTCCTTCCTTCCATCCATCCATCCATCCATCCATCCATCCATCCATCCATCCATCCATCCATCCATCCCTGTGGCACAGAGCCGGGCAGCTCCCGGCTCACCTCTGGGTGGGGGATGCTGAGGTCAGACACAGCTCGTTTCTGATGGATACACTCAAGCCCTCGCCGTAGCTTGGTTCGGGATGACTAAGGAGCAACAGGCCCCACGTCCTGTGGTGAACCTGCAAGCCGGAGAGCTCCTGGATCGCGCACAAGGGAGCGAAGGTGCCTCGGAAAGGTGGTTTTGAAGCCCAAGATGCAAAATCACCAAAGTACGGAACGAGATACCGCAGCTGAAACGAAGACATTTGCCCTGTCTGTACTGCTGACTAGCAGCCAACTACTTCACTCTGCGAACGTTACCATCAGGATGGGCCCACTTGGAGCCCCGCACACCCGGTGACTCTCCCCTCGCGCAGGGACGCCTCTAGAGGTTCGAGGTCCCTCACCCAAGACTAGGAGCTCCTTCCTCGCCCAAGGCGGAGAGATCCCTCCCTCGCGCCAGGTCCTGGGTAAGTGACCGATGGCACGCTGAATTAATGCGAGTGAAACATCACGAATCCACGGAGCTACTCAATTATTATGAACTTTGTAGAGGTAATTCCATTAGACATAAACCGTTGTCCAAGTCTGAGACGAAGATTGGACCTACGGCACCTCGGCTCCGTCAGGGGTTCGGAAAGCAAAGGGGTCGTGACTCAGCGGAGGGTCTTCCTTACCCTTTGCGTCTCCGGTCTCTGTGTGAATCATTCTAACTCCATTCTAACTCCATTTTCCTTTCTATGTTTCTTTCCACGCGGTAATTAATAAGGTGAACCTTGTCGTCAAACTTAATCTTGGTAAATCACGGTTAAACTTTGTTAAAATTCCATCGAATATATTGAACTCTGTCAAATTATCATTTTACCTCAATAAAACAGATTGCTGCTTCTCTCTTCTGGGTGTGGTGTGTTCCGCTCCTGGGGGACATGGTGGCACCTTCCCCCCCGTCCAGAGAGCGGCCTCTTGCCTCCAGCCCTGGGGGTGACGGCGCTTCCCGGGACCCTGCCGAGGAGCGTGGGGTGAAGAGCATCACGCAGCACCCCACGTGGATATATCCCGTATACAAGACCTGGATAGAAAAGGCTTTTGAAAACTTTTAAATATTTTTTTAAACTTTTTTTTCTTTTTTTTTTTTTTATACCTCCCCTTTAGGCAGGGCTGCCCAGCCCCGAAAGCCAGGCGAAGAAGGCAGTGTGCGTGGAAAACGTTGGAAATGAGCATTTTCCCGGCTTCCTACGGCCGTCGGGCTGCGTGTTGCTGTGCGAGGATGCCCACTGCCACGGAAGCCACGCGGCCACCACGGATTCCTGCTTGGGGGGGGTGGGTTTCTTCGGTGCTAAAAGCCATTTGCACCTTGGAAAACCATCAGCCCCAAAACAGCGCAGGTGCTGCCCCCCTCCTGGAGCTCTGGCTGGAGGGAACGGGTCAGACGAGGCACCCGGCGGGGATTCGGCACCCCAATGTGCCAGAACCAAAGAAAAGCCCCAAATCCCTAAAACCTGGGAGGAGAAAATTCCCACTGAGCAGCGAGGCGCTGGCTCCCCTGGGCATCACCCGGCCGCTGGAGAGCCGGTTCTCCTCCGTTTCTGGAGCAACCAAGAAAGCTTTGAGAGGGGAGGTGGGAATATCGGGAAGTGCGGTGGCAGCCGGGTTGGGAACGTTGAGCTTTTCGCTCGGGATTGTGCTGGGAAGCGCCGGGGCAGCGGCGCAGGCTGGCACCCACCGTGCATTCCCGCGTTCAAGGGTTGTGCTCAGACCCACCCGAAAAAGCAGCAAATTCTTCCTTTCCCTGATGGCTGAAAGGGTCCGGCTGCTCTTGGCGTTGCCCGTGGCGTGGCAACGTGGCACAGTGCAAAGATTTGGGTGCACCGGTGCGGAAAGGGTGACGCCTGCGATACCCATCCCATGGGAGCATCCCCGGGGACGCGGGAGCCTCACCTCCTCCTCGAGCTCTCCAGGGATTTGGGCAGCGCAGGGGGAAGCACGTCGGACCTCGACACCCAGACTCTGCCACGCAAAATCCAGGTGAAACAGTGCTTTTAATCGATCCAAGACGACGGCAGCGCTCCCTCCAGCAGGGAGCAGGATCGGGCCCCGAGATGGCACATCGCGGGGGGGACGACACACACGTGTAAACCGGCCACGTGGTGTTTGGCCGTTCTTGTGAAAATAAATGAATCCGTTGTTTCCCAGCAAGGCAGGAAGGACCTGCAGACCGGTGCCAGGACGGGCTTTGGGGATGCAAACCCTCCGGGGGGGGCCCAATTAAGTACATCAGCATCTGGGCTGTTGGGCTTTTTAAGCCAGGGATTATTTTTTAATTGAGGCAGCGCCGGGGGAACAGCCTCGCTCGCCCTCCGGGGCTGGACGCGCGCCGGGGGCTGCCTGCGGGGAGCGAGTGCGACAGCCCGGAGGAGAGGAGGGAATTGCCCAGATCCTCCCTCCCATCCCTAAACTTTGGAGACCACTCCGGGGGCATCCCACCCACCGAGGCGCCAGCGGCTGGACGTGATGGAGCCGTGGAGTCCCATGAGTGGGACCCTCCATCCATCCCGGGCAAACCTGACATCCCTTTCCCGGGAGGCGAGTCCCATCCAAAGGACAGGACACGGCAGAGACGAAAGGCTTCGGATCCCACGGAGCATTGCTGCCTCCTGGCCTGGTTCATCCCATGTCTTGGAGGCCCCTGTGATTAGAAGATAATTAGCACTTCCTAATTATTAATTCCCCCAATAACGGCTAACAGCTCCTCACCTACTCTCCTCCTAATCCAGTTTAGTACCAGTTCAGTTGCTACTCGTCGGAGCGGATCGGGAGGAAACGCATTTTTCCCTTCCCCTGGGATGTTTCCAAGCTGTCTGACCTCTCTGGCCCTAACGAGCTGCTGCCAGACGAGGGGCGGCGGCTGCGCGCAGGCGATGGCCGACGGCGCCGCAGCCGAGCGCTCGGGAGGGCTCGTAGCACCCGGCAAGGGATGGGGGCGATGGGCTGGCCCCGGGTTTGGCCAGCACTCGGGCCGTTCAGCGTCTGCGGCCAATTCCCGCAGTCGGAGCATCTCTATCTGTCTCCTTGTTGGAAAAATAAATGCTATTTTTTGGCCAAAGCGAAACATTGTATGGGGGTGGTGAGAGCGGAGGGGCTGCAGTGGGACAGGGTGAAACTGCGTCAGCTCCAGCGAAAGTGCCCCTGCAGAAGGATTTGGAAAATATTTCCGTAGATGGATCCGTGCCACTCACCAGTGTCTGCCCTCGTCGGGAGCGCTGGCAGAGGACGGGTCAATGGGCGACGCTCAGCTTCCCACAGGTTGGAAATTAAATGTTGCTAACGAGCTGTGGGACCCAGCCATCGGGGTGGCACCCTGCGAGGTGCCGAGTTCGAGGTTGATACGGGGCAGGTTTGGTGTTTGCTCGTGACGGAGGCGTTAGAGGAGAGGATCTGGCGACCCATGGACCATGAGAGCAGCGGCCGTAGCACCAGGCTCGAGGGCAGACGCTCTGCAGGAAGGATCTCTACAAACCCAGCAGCCACCCCCGAGGACCAGGGGGTCCAAAGGGTCTAATTTTAGAGCCTGGGGAGGGCACGGGGGTACCGCATCCGACCAGGGAGGCTGCACGTCCTGCTCCATCGTGCTCTTCCAAGGGTGTCCCTCACTTCCCGTGTTTCTCGGCAGGTCTGAGGGGCTTCAGGAGAACAGTGCTGGAGCCCAAAGCCCTGCCTGCGGGCAGCGGCTGTCGAGGGGCTGCTGGTGCGGCAGCTGGCTTCGCCGCGGCAATGGCGGCCGGGGACGGGCAGCACCTGCCAGGCTCAGCCCCGGGCTCAGCCCTCCGTCCGCGCCGCCCCGGCCTCATCCTGGCCCCCGAACGGCACCGGCCGGGCCAAGATCAACACCCACCTGGCAGCCGCCGCCGCGCTGAGGTCACTGCTTAGGGAAGAGGCCGTCTCGGCGTCTGCTGGCTCCTCTCTCCCCCGCGCCGGCGGCAGGGGAAGGCCACGTCGCTCTCTACCCGTTGGAGACGGGCGGGGGACAGCCAGGGCAGCCCCGGTCCCAGCGATGGAGAGGGTTCCCCCCACCCCGATCCTGCTGCCGGGCTCTGCATCGCAGCCAGCGAAGGGTGGTCGGCAGCCCCCTCGCTGGGACGTGGGGCTCAACACATCCCCCCCCCCGGGCTATGGCAAGGGGGACTCGTCCCCAAAATGAATTTGCGGCCTTTCCTCCGAGGACAAGCCCGGGGACACCGCGCGGGGGCTCAGCTCCTCCGCAGCCCCGGGCACGGCGGTGGCCGTGGAGTGTCCGGGTGCTGCTGACGCTCCCGAGGGTTTGGTTTTCCCCAAGCGCCGACGGGTTCAGCGCCGGGAGGGGGGTCTCAGTGCTGGTGGCTCCACAGAGCAGGGGGTGCGGGGGAGGCACCCTGCCCTGCACTGCAGTCTGCTCCCCGTGCTCCTCGCCTCGGCGCGGAAACGCAGTATTTAAGATAAGCCCCAGCTCTGCTCGACACCCAGCTGCGGGTAGAAGGATCCCAGCCAAAAAGAAGGGCCGTTTCCCTGCCTCCAAACCGACCATCCCCTTGGCTTTTGCAAGGAGCAGACAGGGCTTTGCCAGCTGCTGGGGTTCCTCCAGGGGCTCAATCAGCCCCTGCCCCCCCAAATCCCTCCCCACCCCCCTTGTTCCCAGCGCCGCAAAGGGGGTCCCTTTGTGGGTGCCCCGTGCTGCGGCTCTCGGGGCTCTTTGCTGCTCTCTCTTCTGCAGCCCTTAAGAGTCAGGCAAGTTCAAGCTGCAAATAATTTATTAAAACCAGATGTGCTCGCTCAAAGCTGCCACGAGGAATTTCAGGGCGCTCCAGCCCGGGGAAGGCCAGCGCCGAGATCCCTGCCCTTCCGCCGCGGGGGCGAGACGAGGCCGGGGGCTGCCCGGGGAGCAGCGCTGCCCTCCCAGCCCGCTGCCTTCTCCTTCCTGCCCGGCCTCCCCAGGGCTCCTGGAAAGGGGGAGAGAGAGGAATTCCAGCCATTTGCAAGAAATTTCGCCTTTTAGAAAAACACTTTCTCCGCATGACTCAAGAGCAAATTAGCAGAGCTGGGTCGGGGAGCGGGGAGGGGAGGCAGCTGGAGAGCGGCGGAGGACAGCACATCCCAAACGGCATCTTCCTCCCGCCGGATGCGGGGATGGGACCAGGGAGCAGAGCTCCCACCCTGTCCCGCAGCCCTTTCCAGCAGGAGCAGCGTGGTCCAGTGGCCACGTAGTCGGCCCTAGATGCTTCGTTTCCACCTCCACTGCTGCCTCACCTCATTGCTACGGACGCCTCCGTCCCTCACCATCTCCTTTCCATCCCTTTAGCCTTGGAGGGGTTTTGGCATCAATCCCGGCCGGTCTCCTGCGTTTGGGTGCGAGCGGGTGTATTTTCAGGATTAGCAGGAGCCGGGATGAGCCAATGCTGAACAAAGCAGGTTTTGAGCCCCGATCTCGATGCAAAGCTGAGCCAGGCCAAGAGCGAGGAGGTTGCCGACACGGCAGCCCCTGTCCCGTGGACCCCGGCCAGCGCGTGCTCGTGGCTCCTGCACAGCCGGCAGCTTTGGTCAAGAGAGGACAGGGCCGAGCAGACCTGTGGTTTTTTTTTTTTCTTCTTCCCATAAATGCAAACCAGAGCCAAGCACCTTATAAACCCACTGCCTGTGCTCCCCGTGGCTGCTCGAGTGGGGACGGGAGATCTGGACAGCACATGAGGCCAAATCTCCTTGGTCTTCTCCCCGCTGCTAGCAACAGCATCCCTACATTTTTAGCTCCATCCATCCCTCCCTCCCTCCCTCACCTTTTTAGCTCCAGCTGGACCATTGCACCCCCCTGCCCCACCCCTGCAGCCCAAGTAAGAGGGGATGGGCAAGCAGCTCCAGGCCAGGGCTGCCTGTGGGCTGGCGAGGCTCATCCCACGCACTGCCGCGGCAGGTGGTGGCCAACCTTTGGTTTTAGGCTTTTACCGGATCAGCTCAAAGCACCGAGCATCCCCTGCGCTGACCCAGCAGCTGGCCCGCCTTTGGAAACGAGGAGCAACAGAAACACCAAGGATGGAGGAAGAAGAAAGGCTGGGGCAATCCACGCCATGGCGAGATGCAGGGCTGGGAGTGAAGAGGAGCACGGAGGAGCGTGCGGTGCTGGCAGCAGCGACCGGCTCCTCACCAGACAGCACGCGCCGGCGGCTTTTCCCATCCTTTGCGCCCCCACGCAGCTAATGCATGAAATGAGAGCGTGTCTCAGCCCCGGTCCCGGCTCCCGCTCCCCCGCCCAGCACAGACAATAGCGTCCTTGTGGCCAAGACGCCTGTTCCTGGGTGTGAACGTGGCGAGGGGAGGCCGAGCAGCTCCGCGTTTGCTTGGCCTCTCGCCCCCACCCAAGGCGATGGCCGTGGGGCACCCAGCTGTCCCCGAGGGCAGCAGCAGGGCCAGGGCGAAGCAGATGCCGCGGGCACAGCCACGTGCGGCGATGGGAATTCAGGGTCTTGGTGCAAAGATTCATCAGCATCTGGTCAAAAAGGCACCTCCGGGCTGGGGGGGAGTCAGGGCTGCGCCGGGTCCTGCTTCCACATGGTGCAAGTCTCCTGTCCCCCTCCAGGCTGGGAAGGGGAAGGTTTAAATCAAGGCTGCTTGAGCCAGGCTCGCGTAGCACCCAGAGAAGAACATCCTCCAGCAGCAAACCCCAGGGAGACACTGGCAGCGGTAGCAAACCTCGCGTCGAGGGTTTGCCAGGTCACAAAATAAACTGGGACTGGCCCATTTGGCAGAAGGAAGCTCATTTCATAGCGTGACTCCTAACCGCTAGCATAGGAGACGAAGCATCCAGCCAGGCAGCCCCTCAGCAAGTCTCATTCCCGCTGGCATCCCATCTACATCCCTGCTCCCAGCCACGCCATGCACGCCCGGGGGGTACCTGGCCTGCGGGCTCAACCGCCGCCACTGCAGGATGTTTGTGCATTCGCTGCTGAAAGGCTGCCGCCACCTCCCCCTGCCCAAATCTGCGTCGCATCATCAAAACTGGCCGAGGGGGCCAAAAAATAATCAATTGCAGCAGCGGGGAGGGAGCCGCGCTGCTCTCGGTGTTCGGTTTCACTCGCGCTCAGCCGAAAGCCGGCTTTAACTTCAAGTGCAGCGAGGGTGACGTCAGGTTTGCAGAGAAATCCTGATCCCCAGAAACTCTTCCTGCGGAGGAACCAGGCTGTGGTGGGCGGGCACCAGCCCGTTTCGCACTGCGGATGCCCCACACGGAGGTTGGGAGATGCCTACGGAGGAGCTGGGCATGTGAGCCGGCCCTCCCCCCGGTTCTTAGTCCAGATATAAGCAGACTCGACGTCTTCAGCTGCCAAGGTCCTTTTTTGTTTTCTATTCTATGTTTTTAAAGCTGACAAGACTCAGCTATAAATTTAAGAGCTGAGTTTCTCGTCACTGCCCAATGTGGTTATTCTGGGTGACTGAAACCAAAGCCCCGGGCGGCCGGGGCTGGGCTGCGGCCACCGGCTCGGCAGAGCCAGCCAGGGCACGGGACTTCAACGCTGATTTTCATCAGCAAACAAAAAAGGTGGTTTTTGTGGCCCAAACATACGTTGCTTCTTAAGGCAGCTGACACTCTACTGACGAGGGACAAACCCACCTTGGACATCTGTCTCGGTCTTCCAGAACAAGATCAATGCCAGTAATTAAATAAAACATGGTAATTTTCAGCGATTCTCACCTCACACGCAGAGATCTCACTGCTCTGAGGTGTTGAATGCAACCGTCCTCCATTCTTCCTCATCTTGTCCCGTGTCACCTCCATGCAGCCACTGCAAGAGAGCTCGTGCCAACGCTACAAAGAGCAAAACAGTAAGAGCCAGGCAAATCAGTTTCTTAAAACTTATTTTAATATCCATGTCTCATCTGTTGGGTAGAGCCAAAACAGTCTGGCCTGGTTTAAGTTACAAATTCTTCATACACTTTTCTTTAAGTAAATGAACAGTGTGGCAATAGGGTCTGTTATTGGAAGTGAAACCCATATTAACGAGGAAGTGTGGCAGCCAGAATTCTACCAGGGTTCTTCACGGCTAACAGCCCCGGGGAAAGGCCACGGCTGTCCCCAGGCCCCCGGATGGGTGTCGCACAGCAGGAATAAATGCATCTGACACAAAACTAATCACACCCACAGAGATAGCACACACTGTATGTCCAAGAAACGAGGGGACCGGGATAGAAAAAACCCTTTTAGAATTCTCCCCGATGCGGACAGACACCGAATCATCAGTTGCAGCAAATGGGATGAAGCATCAACCCTGATTTCGCCCGACAGAGGCTGAACAGACGTGTCGAAGCGCTGCTTGCTAAACAGTTAACTTCTGGAGTAGAGCAGCAGGGATGGAGAGGGCTAAGGAATCATGGCTGAGGATTTAAAGATGCAGTATTTCTTTTCTTTGTTTAAAACACTACAGTTTAGAGACCACCTTAATGCAGCTGCAAGTGAATACAGCCAATTAAAAGCCCAAGAGTCACTACAAAAATAGTAATAAAAATGAAAGCGGCAGAGTTCTCTGCTTCCCAGGTCCATTGCTGAAGTTCAACAGACTCCGCCATGTTTCAGTTGATCAAAAAGTTCCTGATCAGGTTTAAGCACAATATTTGCAGACGATGGCTTACACTAAGGCAGACAAGCGGTAGTTCTCTCTGAAAGTGCGTGACGGAGAACATCGCTTGCCACGAGAATGCCATTCGGGTGCGGAGTGTCCCAAACAGCCCACGCGCTGCCGGAGCTGTGGGAACAACCCCGGAGCTGCCGCACAGAGACACCGCAGTGGTCTGGGTATCGGGTGAGGAAGTGTGCACGGGGTGATTTGTTTTTTTAAAAACACCACCCCGAATTGCAGTAGTGCACCGCTCAGCTCCCTCCCGAGACAAACCTTGCTCTTGAACACTGCATCTTTAAATATTTCTGGCTAGGAACTCCTGCCACATGTTAGGAGCGCTCCAACCTGGCTGCCACATGTTCAAGTGCTGTGCTTTTCGTGTGTGTTTTCAGTTTTCCTTCAACGCGGGGGGGAAAAGGGGGCAGAGTGGGGACAAGAGGCTTGCGTTTCACAGCAGGCAGACTCCAGCTGAAGGTGTAAGGCCCCTCCAGGCAGATTACAGAAGGGAGACAAAACCAATAATCAGTGTTTGCTCCCTCCAAGAACATTATCTCATTCCCTCTCCTTTGAGATCGGATGCAGCGACGGCAGCACGTTAGGAAAGTCAGCAAGTTTTAAAAGGAAAGTGTTAAGGGAGAGAGGAAGCTTTGCTGCCAAGTCACTTAATGGAGAAGAGCAGACAAGTCTTCAGCTTCAGATTTTCATAACCCGAACAAGACACGTGCAGTACTGCGTGAGCACGGATCACACCTGTGAACAACTGCGCTGTGCTCCGATTCTTTCCCGCTCGCTGCCTGCCTTTTCAACAGTCGACAGGTATCATGCTCACGAGGGCAGAGAGCGCGCCGTGAACATGTCGGGGTGTGTTTTCAAAAAGAACAGCACTTCAAATAAATTAAAAAGGTGCAACCGTTGAGCGTGCTACGAAGCAGCGGCTGAAAACCTTGTGGCAGTCTGAGCTGCGATCCACCCTGATCAGAGGAGATCGACGCAGGCCTGTTCTCCCGTGGGCTTCACCGCCCTCCTGAGAAGGTGAATTATTCCTAAGAGGCCACCCCAAGGGAGCAGAAAGCTGCACCATCCGCAGAACGAACACTGCCATGAACCTGCTAATATGGGTTTCACTTTGAGACCAGAAAACTGTTTTCTTCCAAAAAATTGTTATTTTTAAAAAACTGAAATTAATTAGGGGTAAAACACTAACTCTAGTGCCATGAACAGGCAGGATCAACTTTTTTCCCCTCCAAAGGGCAAAGAGTCATATACCATCCCCAGCTGAACCTTGGTGCTTCGAGCTTTTCAGGAGATGTTACCTAAACTTTATTAAAAGAAAAAGAACAATGTTTAAATATCAACACTGGACTAGCCCAGTCTTTTTCCAAAGTCCACATTCTTCATATGAAGCACACACGGCGTCCTGGATTCCCCAAGGCTGCATGTTCAGAAGTTCACAGTACATGGAACCATGTCTTTTTGTATTTTCTTGAGTTTCCCCTCCTTGCTCAGAGCAGCCACCCTTTGTGGTCATTTACTGGATAAACCTCAAGCCATCTCCTATCCAACGTGGCTTGGCCTAGATGCCGAAGGTTTTCTTGATGAGAGTTGATGTTGTCATGCTCTATGGATGGAAAAAAGCAAGAGAAAAAAAGCACCTGGTACAGGTTTCTTGAGACCCTTGCAGATTCCTCTATTCCAAAGCTGTTTCTGAAAGTCTTTTTGCCGGTTTCTCAAGCAGTTTTTGGCCTATTACTCTGTCTCAGTTTGAAGAGCTGTTATTGGATGTTCCAGAGGTTGATGCAATTGCAGCTCCAGCTGGGCTGCTTGTGGATACAGATTTGCGGATGTGAGGCAGCAAGTATGGGTCACAGGCCAGCTGCTGGACATCTATCCGATCCTCCTTTCGGTAGGCCAAACAACGTCTGATAAATGCCTGCAGACACCCCAAAGGCAAAACAAGAATTAGGAGACGGAGAGAAACGGGAAGCGTTCTTTGACAGACAACTCTTTGGGAGCAAGGCCAATCTGACAACCCCAGCGCTGAAATTCCTTCCCCAGTGACCAGACAGCCCAGCTCCTACACCAGAAGGTCATCTTTTCTTAGGAGAAAGCACAGGCGGAGGCACACGCTGCGCTCTGTTTGATCCTCAGCCTGACAACTACAACACAAAGCCACCGACCGACCACTCTGCAGGAGGCAAGCATTAAACGCAGAACTTCTCACTGGGTTCAGGGAAACCAAGAGGAAGGAACTGCCAGTGCCTATCGCTGACTGACATACACAGGGCGATCAAACTCGCTGCAAGAAGATTTACCTTTGCTTCTGGCGTGACTACTGGCTTTGGAGGGAACTGCACCTCGGTAGCTTTCAGAATTGTGTTCTCCTGCAGAATATCTTGCTGTGACTGGTTGTGACCGAAGGGCTACCAAAAAAAAAAAAACGGAAGACAGTTGTTAAAGGTTGATGACAGGCATTAAAAAACCCGTAACGCTACTGTTTATCGTCCCTTGACATCAGTATTTTTCCAGGCAAGAAGCCCACAAATGCTGTGAAGGTGCTGCAGATTCCAGCCAGATGAGCAGGACGCGTTGCTCCTGCGCTTAAAGTGAACAAAAAGGACCCAAGCTGAAACACGTCTGGGGTGTCTCCAGCTCAGACAGGAGGGATCTCCGCCTGCTTCCAGACCTCGTAGGTCAGCTTCAGCGTGTGCAAGAGGGCCTTCATCTAAGCTGACAGGAGATTCACCCACTTCGCTCTTTGCTGGGCTGGTTCCACCATTGGTCTGACTGACAACACTAAGCAACAGAGCGTGTTTGTCAGCCCAGGTGTTCACAACACTTGGTTGCCAAGGACTTGTGAAAACAAGAGTTGATGGAATCCATTTCCTGCTCAAGCCTATGGTCTTCTGTTGTCATAAAACAAGTTACCTTTTGTCACGATAAATCACTTCTTCCTGATCTGCATCCCTCCCTTCCAAAAGCTGTCCTAAAAACTTCTAGGGTGGGTCTTTGTACCTACTTTTTTTTTTTTTTTCCCTAAAACACTTGCAGCTGTCAAGCACTATCAGGCTCAACAAAGACTGAGCGCATCGAAAGCGTCACAAAACAATGCCAGACCACGAACCTCAGCGTCTGGCTCTGAATGATACACTTGTCCTGCCATAATGGCCTCAGTGGGAACATGCCCAGTGGAAAGAGATATTCTGCAGAACGTTGCTTTTGAAGGAAGTGCCATGTAGAGGAAAACACAACCAAGTGAGTTCTCCCCACTCCATTAGCATGGACTCTGCCTTGGAACTGACGGCAAGGAGACAAGGCAGAAGCACCTTCTAAGCCTGGGGAGGAGAAGGAGGCAGAAGCCAGGGCTGCCTCCCTAAAGGTTTAGGAATTACCACTAGGAAAGGAGTTAAAATACCTTCTTACCTTTCTGCCATAGAGACACTGATAGAAGATGACTCCCACTGACCAGACATCAACTTTATTTGAAATCTTTGGAGGTTCTTTCCCAACCACAAAACATTCTGGTGGCAAATACCTGAGATTAGAAAGAAGAGGCAACAGGTTACGAACAGCATCTCCAAATAGTTTCAATAATTTTCTTTTGAAAGCAAGGAACAAGCTGTTCTGTGATCAGATATTGGCTTGGGACTCGAGGGACCCAATTTTATTTCCGTGCATCTTTGGGCCAAGACCACCAATACATACCCCTTCTGGGGACAGCAATCCCAAGGACTCTCCAGACACTCATGGTCTGAGCAAGTCAGCACAGTCAGTTTCTTTTCGCCAGAGCACATAAACCAGTCCCATTTTCTTTTATCTTCAAGAACTGGTATTTGTTGTCAAAAGGGCTAGGCCAACAATTCCACAATAGAAACACACAGCCAAAATACATATTTCTAGAAATACAACCCCAGATGCCACGTCCTAGTTAGAGACACTCAGCCTCGCTCAAACTACAGCGAGTGTCATTTTTAGGAACGCAACAAACCTGTACAATACCAAATGCCTTAACAAATGTTCCTGTACAACTGTTGCCCATAGTGACAGTTTGCAGCTTGGGTAATATCCAAGAATCACGTTCGGTGGCACTCACTGTAGGTCATGCTCTCAGCCACGGGAGATGCAGTGACAACACTTGGCACTGACGATAACGTACTGCTGAAAACATCCTTCTCATGACACTTGAAAGCGAAGCTCTGGCTATAGACAGCACTGTGAGATTTACATCTTTTGTAAGAGCTAACTATGGATTTTCACCTCCTCATTTCAGTGGAATACTCTTTCCACCTCCCTGTGTACCCAGGTTTCCAAATAGGCATGGTATTCTCCTCCTCCTCGCTTAAACTGTTAGACAGTGTCATTATGGACTGTGAAATAGCAGCCAAGCTCCACTCCAGAGCTCGCCATCTCAGCAGCACATGCAGTTTTTCACCAGGGCCTTTGGAGAAGAGATGATTTTCAAATGTATAAACACTAACCCACTGAAAAGTAAAAAGCTGCCAGCCTCGAAAGGAGCTGTGTGAGGACAAGAACAGTTTCCAGGGTCTCAAATCTCCAGTGTCTCAAGCAGTGGCAGCACATACAGAGCTGACATAGATCCAAAGCTGTTTATAAACTGTTCTTGATCCGTAACTTGCAAGTGCCCGAGGCGATGCTTACCAGTAAGTACCAGCCCCCTGCGATGTCAGTTCCATGCCATCAACAGAGTTGTAGCTGTCATCATCCATGATTTTGGAAAGTCCAAAATCTGTGATTTTTATCTCTCCACATGCAGTACCATTGACTAGAAGAATGTTACCTAGACAGAGGAAAAAAACAGCCCCTTAGGATATACATCTAGCAGGAAAAGAACAAGAATAAAATTGCATTGAACTCTGGCGCTCTGCAGGAGAGGACAAGGAACCCACACAGTGAGCTGCGGCAGCCTGGGGTAGATGTTTTAACACTCAATACCCTGAGCTCCACAGACAGGTCAGCTCCCACCAAGAGCTAGCAGTGCCCATCCTTGAACAACCCAGTGGCCCGACATTACTTGGAGCCTCCAGATTCTGAGCCCTATTAGCCAAACGAGCTTGCCACCCGTGCTGTTTTGACCCCTCCCAAAGGTCCCATTGGAAGGGCAGGTCAAAAAGGAGGACTAAGGCGAGAAATACACATACAGAGTTATGACTCATTCTGCCCAGAAGTCCTGACTTGCCCTGGCCTCTCAACAGCCAGAAACTCTCTCCTTCCTGGCAGTGCTCCCCAGTGGCTTTCTAAGCTCAAAAAGGACAACTACCGCTTGGGCAGGCAAGAGTCTTTTAGAAATCCATCAAGGATCAAGAAGTCAGATCATCACTGTTTTTCTCAAAGCCTACAATAAAGCAGGAGAATCGTGCGTGATGGCAGTGGATGAATCACAGTTTTAGGCGACTGTAGGCAGAGCTCTGCAGCGTGCTCAGACAACATGAGAGCAGTCGGCAGCTGGGGGGGGAAGAAACAGGGTCCCTACAACTGGTGCAACAGCACCACCTCCCGTACAGATTCCTCATGCTGATGCAATAAACCACATCACATACCGGTTACACAATGCCAATGAAGTGCCACCAGCATAGGGAGACAAGCCAGGGATAACTGCCCAAAGAGATGGCTGAATTTTACTGGAGTAGGAAGAGAGCTGCGCAGCCTGTATGCAGCACCCCAGAAGAAGGCACTTCCATTTCCCCCCTCGTGACTCTGCCCAATGATAAAGGGGAATCTGCAACAATGTTTGGAGAGGACCTTCTACGCGGCAGGCGTTACTGAATTCAAAGGCAGAGAATTCAAAACCCGAGCAAACAGTTCGACCGTCTGTCCTCAGCTTTGTGAG
This sequence comes from Rissa tridactyla, assembly GCF_028500815.1. Classification (NCBI taxonomy): domain Eukaryota; kingdom Metazoa; phylum Chordata; class Aves; order Charadriiformes; family Laridae; genus Rissa; species Rissa tridactyla. The sequence continues at coordinate 4,219,004 of NC_071484.1, read as the reverse complement.
CTGCCACCCGGTATGAAAAACCGAGTACTTCCAAGCTCGCTTCTGCCACCACATTTTCAGGCAGATGATTACAGAAGGAATAAGCCGGAAGAATGGGAACACGAAACACACTAGTAATTATGGGAACCCTTTATGAAGCAATAACAGAAGCTCTCAACAGCAGAATACGAGCAGGACATTAAGAAACCAAACACAGACACTTGGTGGTTCAAGGGCTCATTCTGAACAAGGAGTCTACTTTTTCTAGAATGTTATTTCCTTGGTTTATGTTGCAATTCTGGGAGACAATACCCTTTTCACAGCACGTTCTATGCATTTTAGTGTTTTTCTTGTTGCAAGTTAGTTTTCCCAGACAGCCCCGTCTCCTTTTTGCTGTCTGACCAAAGTAAACTTCCCCATGTTACTTATAACCCATTACCTTTAGTTAGCATCCTTAAGCACGTCAGCTAGCAGCACAGCATACCTGGTTTAAGGTCATAGTGTATGATGGGAGGTTTGATTTCATTTAAGTATTTTAAAGCATTCACAATCTGCATGATAATGGATCGCGCCTCTTTCTCCGACATTAACTTGTGCTGTTTCAGGTAGAAGTCCAGATCATTTCCCTCACAGTATTCTAACACTGTACAAAACCTGAAGGCAAAACAGTAGTTGTTGTAATTAAGGCACCTGACAGAAACCAGAACACTTCGTTATTGCTTGTCTGTAAGATTCACCTACTTGGTCAATACATTAAATTAAGAGTCCTGCAGCCTATTAATCCCTTTCTAAAAATAAGCTACCGGGAGCACAGTCCTCAGTGCTCAAGGGTACAAAGGTCAGAGATCCACCATTAAGTGCTAGATCCAGAAGCGGAAAGCTGTATCAACTGGGGCATTTGCCCAGGCCAACAAAGAGTAGGATTTACCAGTAAAGCACCACATCTGACATAATACGGCTAACTGGTTTGTGAGCTAGTCTCTAGAAAACCAATGTTCTTTTAAACTGCCTCAGATCTCTCTGCAGTACAGTCTGTAACATTGGTGTGGACATTCTCTGGACTCTCCTGGAAAGTTTTAAGTGACCAAATACTTTGTCTGTAGTGAATGGGTCAAACCAAGTCAAAGGATGCAGCAGCATAACTTACGAGTCAGTATCCAGCGAAAAGTAGTCGTATAGCTTAACTATTCGAGGATGATCCAGTTCTTTGTGAATTCTGTACTCCCTACATGCATGTCTGAAAATAGGAAAAGTTTGAGCATTAGTCATACAAGTGACTTAATTCTAAGTTCTGCAGATAGCAAACCCAGACATACCACGCAGCGGTCCAACTTCAATCAAACCCATGCACGTTATTCAGACAGCTTAAGAAAAGGCAAGCAAACAAGGGACTGCGCAGAACAGTTCTCGAGAACCACAGAATCTGAGTGCATCTCAAATGCTGGCAATACTACAAAATAACTAATCTTGATTAATGGTACTGCTTGCCAAAGTAGAATAACCTCATAAAAAATCGTTAAGGGATCCAAGATAGCTGAATACAAAAATCAGCAAGTTCTAGAAAAATTCCAAGATGCTCAAGAGCCCAACTTCCAGGTTTCAAATTCGGCTTAGTTTGTCCCAGTGACTTGTTATGGAATCAAGATAACAACTTTATCTTTGAAGCTCTGTCGAGAAGGCTCGGCTGCCATTCTGCAGAGCTTATCTAACCCACGGCACTAGGGAGCAAGCGTTACCAACACCAAAAGGCTTCCTGTATGTCCCTTCTAGGCCATGACATACCTATAGTCCTAATCATCTGTGAAAGGATTAGGTATTCTAGGAGGCAAAGGGAAGGGGAAGGCTTTCCGGGAGCACAATGCAGGTGTGTATCTGGAAGATGGGCATGAATAATTGTTTCCCACAACAGCAGAGCTTAGACATTTCAAGGAGGAGAAGCCACTTTAACGCTTTCTTCATAGAGCGCTACCAGTGCTTTAGAACCTTGTGTCATAGTACTTATGCAAAACTGAGCGTGCGTGCACGTGTTTAAAACTTTTCTAATCTGACCAGCTGGTTTTGTAGGAACTCAGCCTCTGCTGGGACAAGAGAAAGAGGACAGCCCTCAGGCACTACTTCTGCAAGTAGCTACCGGGACAGAGTGGCTTATGAAACGTAGCAAAACGCAGGAAAAAGTGGCAGCCTGTTCAGAGACACTGAGAACCAAATGAAGGAGGAGTTTGGAAACACGGCTGTCTGCTTTACAGCCTTACTTACTTGTGATAGTTTTCTTTCTTCTCGTCTCTCCAGTTTTTATTTAACTGGTGTATTTTCACAGCTACGTATCTCTGTTCTGTTAAATCAAATGCCTGCAGAGAGAAGAGCTGAAAATCAGTAGGAATCACAACTTCAAGTTAATACTGCAAAAGCAGACAAGCTCTAACAAACCAATATCCCCACCCAGGAAATCGGCATTACGACATACTGAGCGAAGAGCAAACCCACATTTTGATGTAATTAGTTTCACTAATGAAACCAAGCAACTCTGAAAACAATTGAATATTCTGTGCTTTGATCTGACCTGCCCCATGGGATCTAACTAATGCCGCATTTATTCTGACATTTTACCACCAGAGCTACAATGAGACCAGAAAGGCCAAATTACCAAAATATAGACAGTTAATCACACTGGGAAAGACCCTGCCATTATTCCCCCAAGCCACCTAACTCATTTTCTACACTCAGTGAAATAAACCCAGAACATACAGAGGATTTTCAATACTTTGTTTCACACTGGTAGCTCAGCTCTCCATCTTGGAGCATAATGTTTCAGCTTATTGAGAAGATGGAGAATTCAGTGGCAGAACTGTGTAAATCTTGTGCTGTGTTTTTTCCCTTCCAGTTTCCGGCTATTTAGGCAGTCTTTAAAGAACGGACCACTGGAATTCTGCTCTTAGAGAAATGCAGAAATCTTTTGCCTCGTCTGAGAGCAGCAACGGCTAATAATTTATAGGACGGGGCAAAATAAGCAGACAAGGATAAACTGCGTCCATCTCAAAAGTTGTGTACTTAACTCCTCATGCTTAATAGATGGGTCGAGACCCTGGAGAAGAAGGGCTAAGCATTTCTTTGTTTTAATAACACAGTTACAACTCTTAAGCGCAGTCAGCTAGGAAGCATTTGTACCCTCTTGCTTTCCTCTGTGGAGCCAAGGCTTTCTACTGAGTCAGCAAAGCCTCCAAAGAGCAATTCAGGGTACTTACACGTGCGGCTCACGCTCTGTTTTTCACTACCTGAGCAGTCTAGCCCCCTTGGTTTAGATATCTATTGTTGTACTGCATCAAAATAACAAATCAACGTGAAGTTTCCAATATTTGCATTGGCCTAGTTCTTTTTATTATAGCCAAATTCAACGTAAATTAAAAACTACTAGATGGGGAATATTTAGAACTGGAAAGGGTCTAAGCGTAACAGTCAAATAGCGAGCACCAAAGTATCGCAGGTCTCGGCCATGCAAGAGTGCTGACACACAAGTAATTCTCAGTTCCAAGGAAGTCCCAAGACTGCACACACACCTCCAGTCTGCTACTTCAGAGCATAAAATCAAGACACAAGGGAAAAAAAAAAAAAAAAAGGCCTTCTACCCCCAGGAAATGCAAGCTTTGCTCTTATTATTGGCGCTCTTTTCTCTTATTTCCGGTGATGTTCAGACTTGCTATGCCATACTGAATAAAACTTAGCCTCTTAAGGTATTTGCGTGTAGCACTTGAAGAAACAAGTGGTTTGCTTATCTGTTCGGAAAAAACTTGCAGACTTGGCGCAGCATTTTCTCAAAACATACATTTGCAGGGAATCTGACCTCTGAGGACCAGGGCAGAACCCCAAAATCTCAAGTCTGCTGTCTAATGCAAGCCAGATGGACACATGCTCTGTCCTCCCTTCTTCCTCCACAATCACACACACACCACTGAGAAAAGTGTAAAAATCCTGCTTACTGCAATATTTCATTGCAGATTCAGATCACACCACAGATTGCCACTTCAAATTTACCTTATATACTTCACTGAAGCCGCCTCTACCCAGAAGATGTAGCAACAAATATCTATCATTTAGCGTTGGATGGTCTTTAAATCTATCAAGAAAGACACAGTTTAAGAACACTGACAGAAATACTGCAATCTACTGCACAATAAATTACAGCTACCACACAGCTTAGAAACAACATTTTTATATTAAGACAGAAAAATATTATAATTGTGTTAACGACTGACAGATTTGGTACTATTTGATCATTTTGCACTGATGAAAGACTATGTAATGGTGCCTTGACGCACTTGGAAGCCTTTGTCTTACATGAACTTCAAGTTTATCACCATGCCAATTTAAAAAAAGATTGTTTCCCATTATGAAGGGGACATAAAAAATCGTTACGTGTTCTTGTCCCTGAATCCCATGTACTTACTGTGAATTATCTTCATTGTGTATCCTTTTCAATTCCCTGATATGTAGATTTCTAACTCTCTCTAGCCGTTCCAACTCTGCCTGGATCTCTGCTTCTTCCTACACAAGGAAAAACCAAAAGGAAACCACAACACTGTAAGACGGTGCAGTTAGCACTTCTGCCTGATTTACAGAAACACACGTTAATTCCACTTGTGAAGAACGTTTTGGTAAATAACTTGTTTGGGAGATTAGAGAGATGGTCATCGTCAACTAAAAGTCAGGTGGAAGGTGATGGGAATGAAAACTGACTGGGCAGTTTTGTTTACACCCCCACACAGACAGGAGCAGACACATCTTTACGCCTTCTTGTTTTTAACGTTTTCTGTAATTAAGAAGCATTGTAGCTCTGGTCCTGCTCCTTCCTTGATTTAAGTGCTGTGGAGCTGGTTTTGTAAGAACTCAGCGTCTGCTGGGACAAGAGAAAGAGGATGGTCCTCAGAAGTAAGAAACAGGGACATCACGATGCCACATGGGGACGGGGCAGCATTCGGAGAGGATGGAGATTGTGAAAGGACAACACACGGTCCCATTAGCGGTAAGAGGTAGAAGAGGTCAGAGCGTAACTTAGTGCCGTGGGGAAGTTTTGATGTAGAGCTGAAGTTCTACTGCCCTCAAACACAACGCTAGAGTTCACATCGCTGTGGACAGGGTTGCAAACCTCAATTAAAACATGCGCCTTGAGCAGCATTATTTGGTATATATGACTCAAGGGACACAGTTACCCATTTGTCTTGTGACTCTTTTCCTTTCCTTCTCAACTTGTTCTATTTTTAGGCACAAAGAATGAGCTGGTTTCCAAAAGTGGAGAAGGATAAGCACAGCTTCAGACAATGCCACGATCCCGGAACATTACTTCATTTTCCATTAAGGTCCATTTCCAAATGGATTCCTCTGTTCCAGGGTGGCACACTACGTGCCAGCATAAATGGACCTGCAATGAATCCACTCTAGCAACACGGAAGCCGTAGTTGAGCATGCCTTTAGTATAGCCCTGCTCGTATCACTTATCTTTGCTCATAGGTCAATAAAATGTAACGGGCAGAGTGCCAGCGGATTCCACATGTGCATTAACTTCCCCTTGCCACTGAAAATAACAAGGAGCGCAGTAGCATTAATGAGGCCTTGCATTCAACTGGTGTGTCAAGGTTACAGGAAAAACTAAGTGTAGAGCTCAGGCCCCACCTGAGAAAAGGAGGACAACTCTGGCAATGCGTTTCCATGCTTCCTCTTTGTTTCATAGGGGAAAGAAAACTCTTTGGCCTTAGCAGAGATCACAGCTAACCAAGAAATGGTGGAAGACATCTATTTTTTTTTCCCAGTATTTTATCTGTTGAAGTGTCCCAAAAAACTTATTTATAGGTTATTGCAATCACTTTAAAAGGTAACCAACAGCTTATCTAATTATAACCTCACTCGCAGGTACGATTCCTACTGAAGCCAATGTATTTGAAAACAAACGTCCATTGCAACGACCTAAACAGGGATAGTTTCCAAAAGCCCAAGAGATTTTATTGGACTGTTACTGATAATGCTGGTTATTTGATAATGCAAAGAAATGTGAAAGCCAATGACGTGTTCTTGTAATTTTCTTCCCTATAATTTTCCATTCCTTCCTGTTCCCCCCTATTAGACACGTACAGAGCCCAGCACTAGGGCCCATCATAGTGAAAAAATAAGACGCGTCAAAACAGTGGAACTCCCTGCAGGAAATCGTAATTCTAAGGACACAGAAATCTATTTATTGAAGCAAAGAACATCTTTCCTGAATACCACTGCCTTGGAAAAAAATTATTACAAAATCCTGGCCATCTCTTTCAAGCAAAAAAAGCCTCTCTATTATCAAACAAACAGTAGCGACCTCTACAGAGCAATGCTATTGTTCATAGAATACTGAATCAAAAACCCACCTAAAAGCCTTTTCTGCGGTTAGTTCTTACCTTTTTAAGATGACCTAGTCGGAGTTTGAAGATTTCTTCCTGTTCGTGGTATTCTGCTAACGTTAACCTGCACAGAAGAGAGGTCCAATGCGTTAGGTTTCAACGCATGGGATAAAGTGAACAGCCTGCAGAATACACATCTCCAGTGGAAGTGACAAGTACGCAGAGCGTGTCAACAGAGACAAAAAGCTTAAACCTTGATAAAGCACATACTATTTTCAAATCCAAGTCCTGAATAACACCTGTTTAGGCTAGCGACTGATTTTTAACACAGAGAGTTAAATCGTAATCTAAGTGTGGAACTCTGAAGCACAATTATTCCCCATCTTATTTTTTCCATTTAAAGTTTGCTTTACTGACTTGCTTTCAAAGTTTTCTTTGTAACAAAAGCTGGGTAATTCAACCCTGCTATTTATTCTGGGACTAGCAGTACCACCTGGCCACAGAGCCACTGCAAACAGAGCACTGACCTGGGATTCAGAACTTTTTCCTGCTTCAGGCTCTGCAAAGCGGCTTCCAGGGAAACCTTGGGAACTTTACATCACCTTACCACCTCTTTGACCTCATGTGTAGTTAGGAGGAGCAATGGGATAAGGGGAATAATCCCCATTTGATTGATGGTAAGTGATGTGCAAAGTTTCCATCCTAGGTGGCTGCTCAAAAAAAGTTTTTCAATGTCTTTTATAGCCAAAGAGCATCACGTAGGACAGAGGCAAAACACAGCCTTACACTAGAATAACGACAGATCCCGTCACTAGTGAAAGGTAATGATGTGCTGAGATCTTTAAGGTTAGAAAAAGCAATCATTATACTCACTTTCTTACTACCACCAACAAGGAGTTTGGTAAAGGCATCACATGTGAACATGAAGTTATGAAGCCCGTTATCAACTGCATCGGTTTACTTTGTAAACAAGATAACACACGTGACAGCATATAAATATCTTTTTTGAACCTAAATGGAGTTCAAAGTGTATCCCAGGAGGATTCCTGCTGCAGCAGTTATGCCCTGCGTAGGACTTAGTACAGAGGTTAGTGTATGAGGTCTCCACAGCACCAACACCACAACTAGTTTGAAGAGGGGACCGAGTGCCATGTCTGTGCAGGGCCAGGGGACACTGGCTCACTGCTCAGTAAATTCAGAGGCGGCAGCATTCAGCTGATTAAGCGCTCATCTCGAAATGCCCCAACTTCTCCCCGCTGTTGCTAATGCAGAGGGTTCCACATAGTTGAAGTAAGTGATAAAGCAGTTGTTAGCCGATAAATTTAATGCGAAACTCACAAGCCAAGTTCCCTTTGAAAGAATCTTGACCATAAGAAACTGCTTATTACAGATTAAAGATGCATACAAAACACAGCCCGTACCATAAATGTTTACATGTTGTCTCATTCCATATAAAAGCATGCTAATTCACACACCTCCCCCAGCGACAGCTAATCAGATTCCGCTAATCTAAAAGACCATCCCAAAAGCGTAGGTCTTTGGTTGGTGTTGCTGTATAAGGAATAAAAAGACAATTGAATAAACCAGCCAGAAGCTTTCCACATATTCTAGTGCACAAATGAAATACAGAGCTAAACACCAACAGGCTACTCCTTAAGCAAGGGATGTAATGAGTACCACCAGGCTAACACTGCTCAAAATAGCTGCCTGTTAGCAGCAAGCATTACAAAAATCAAGGGGGCTCTAAGACAAACACTGCCCTGTTTCACAGAAACATGCCTGAAATACACCACTAGTGAAGCTGAAGACTCTAAGGTTGCCCAGGCTGCCCTAACAAACCTCAAAAAGCCCCAGCAGACTAGTCTCCCTGAACTAAAATCTTACTCACAGGCTAGAAAGTAGTTTCAGAAGAGCGCGTGTTTAAATTCGCATCATGAGACCCTCCTCTCCTTTTTAAGACACAGAAACAACCACCGAAATGGAACCGAAAATCAAATGAAGGAACTTGTCTGCCCACCTCTCACTCAACTTTCAGAAACATTTATATTCGACTTGCCTAAAAGACGCGCCTCTAAGAAAAAGCCTCCCTCCAAAAATAAAAAAAAATTTTGTACCCGATACACATCAGTTCAACAAACGCATTTACAGGGTAACTAGTGATTAAGGAAGCAGTCAGTCAGTACAGCTGCTTCAGCTGACTTGCAAAAACAATGTTTTCATAAGCTAAAGCACTCCACATGAACCACATCCATACACTGGCAAGCAGTTTTTATCAAGAATGCCACAAGAAGCTCTTGTAAACCACAACAATAAAACCCTGAAATATACAAGCGAAGAATGATAAACCAGCAAGAAACGCAGAGAAAAAGACCTGGTAGCACAAGAAGGCTTGCTAGCAAAGCCCAGTAAAGCTAGATTATGTCAAGGCAGGCTCACAACACAGGGAGGAGCTCACTGGATATCAGAGACATTATCATGATTTCCAGGCACATCAAGAGCTGCGCTGCCATGTCTGCAGAGTAAGGCACCCTACAGCTGCACCAGTCTGCTGGGGAAAAACATCCCTGCAGAAACGCGGAAGGCTAGACGTGCCCCTTGGACGTGAAAGGTGACCACAACCAACAGCAACGTTTCCAAATATCCATGCACAGATATTCAATTTACTTGTCCAAACTCAAGTTGCAATGCAAAAGGACGGCTTTAGAACTTTATTTAGTTCTTTTCCAGCTCACTTGCCCAGAACAAGGGGTAAATCATAGAATCTTCATGGTTGGAAAGGACCTTTGAGATCATCGAGTCCAACCATACACACACAAAAAAAACCAAACCAAAAAACCAAACCCCTACAATCTCTGCCACTAGAGCATGCCCTGAAGTGCCACATCGAGACGTTTCTTAAACACCTCTAGGGATGGTGACTCAACCCCCGCCCTGGGCAGGCTGTTCCAGTGCCTGACCGCTCTTTCAGTAAAGTCATTCCTCCTAATATCTAACCTAAACCTCCCCTGCCGCAGCTTCAGACCCTTTCCTCTGGTCCTGTCATTATTCCCCTGGGAGAAGAGGCCAACCCCCACCTCTCTCCACCCTCCTTTCAGGGAGTTGTAGAGGGCAATGAGGTCTCCCCTCAGCCTCCTCTTCTCCAAGCTAAACATGCCCAGCTCCCTCAGCCTCTCCTCGTATGCCCTGGTCTCCAGACCCCTCACCAGCCTGGTAGCTCTCCTCTGGACACGCTCCGGCACCTCAATGTCCCTCTTGTACAGAGCAGCCCAGAACTGGACACAGCACTCGAGGTGAGGCCTCACCAGTGCCGAGTAGAGGCACCATCACTTCCCTGCTCCTGCCGGCCACGCTATTCCTGATACAAGCCAGAATGCTGTTGGCCTTCTTGGCCACCTGGGCCTCTATTCAAGCTACCTATTTGCAGAAAGGACACAGTGCCCTCCAACACAACACACCCGATCAGCAGGCACCAGCACCCTGTTCGGGGGCACCGCCTTGGCTGCTGAGAGCACCCCGAAGACCACAGCTCACCCATGTGCCACCTTCTGCAGTGACTGCAAAAGGCAGCGGGAGCTTTTATTTCACATGCGCTTTTAATGATCAAGGCCAAGAATTCAAAGGAACCCCAAGGTCAAGTCGTGCCCAGGAGATTTAATAGTGCAAAAGGAAAAGTGTCATTGAGAGTCAACAGCAATGAAATGAAGGCCGTAAAGGAAACTGGTAGAAGGTAGGGGTATTTCCAACTCAAAAAAACTTCCAAAAAAATAATGTTCTGAATTTCTTGTGAGACACAGCTTTGAGAACACTGGGACTCTTAGAGCACCAGTAACTTCAAAAGAGGTAGGAAAACAAATCTGTAAGAAGAAAGAGTAGCACTCCATTTCCCTGACTCGGGTATCTGCGAAGGACTGCTCTGGAGACAGAGGTCAATGCTTAATATACTGTCCTTATAGAGAGTATATTTTTTCTTTAGTATACCAAATTGTTTGAAAATCCTTACCAGAAGGTACATGGAAATAAAGGCTTCTAAATATGTACAATTTTTTTTCCTTAAAAAAAAAAAAGCCCCATGTATCACACAGCGATACCAAAATAAATTCTGAAGTTGCAACACGGAAGAAAAAGACACCTCTTTTCAAACTTGATGCAACAGGAACAGGAATACTGAAAAAGTTACTGCATTCAAAGTTAAGCTCGTACAAAGTCTGGACTCAGCAATGATCCTTGTTTTACTCCAATGAAAACTATTTAGAACTGCAGCCAGATGTTGCCGAATGCCAGGCTAATTCCACAATATTCATTTGTGCGTGGAGTAAAGCCTAGGGGCAAGGGCAAGATTCCGTTTCCAGTAGATATTTTGTGCTCTAATCAAAGCAGCCAGCTTTGCAGTGCACCAAGAAGGCCACGTAACCTACGTTTCATTTTCTGCTCCATTGGTCTTGTTCTTGCGCTGCTTCTGCTCGTTGCTTGCTGGAGGGGTCTGTCCCATCGCAGGTGGCTTCCGTTTTGCTAACATTTTTCGTTGTCTTTCTATTTCTTCCCGCTGGGAATTTATCCTTTCCTGTTGCCTGGAAAGAAGAGAGTAGAAAAAACCGTGAAGGATGAACTATTGGTATGTACTCAGTTGTCTTCAGCATCTGTTCTTAACAGATTGGAGCAATGAATTTCAAATCAGTTGTACTTGTAAGATTAGTAACAAAATATTTTTGTACAGTAAAGGGGGATGTGCCAAACATTATGCCTCACATTTTTGAAGGTATTTTTACATAAAAGGGGATTCTTTTCCTGGCCCACAGAAACCTTTCAGTAAGTGAAAGGTTTTATTCATGAAAAGGATATCCAGGAACAAGGAGCTGCTAACCTCACGGAAAACCCAGGGATCCATGGTAAGTCACTAACTTTCCACACACTTTTTCCTAGAAGGCTCTGTTCTAAGTCTCAAGCTTTCCTGCTAAAGCTATTCCTGGAGTCTGGCACTGAGAAAGTATCCTTATACTTCAAGGGTACGGTTAAACTATCCTTAGTTCTCTGAAATATAACCAACGCCATTCCCGATTTCACTAAGAAAATTCTCTCCTCCAAGATAAAAAGACATCTTAAAACGTTTTACAGTGATAAAAGCACTCTTGAAATTTCAAGTCTAAATAACTTGAGCATTTACATACTTAATTCACTTTTAAAAAGAGTCTGAGACTGCAGGTAAATATTCCAGAAGTACTTTTTCCATGTCTTACAGCATAAACTAAGGGGGAAATATAAAGTCCTTAATCTGCGCCTAACAAGACCTGCACCTCCCTATCAGACTACAGAGAAGTGATATGATTTTAAAGGATCACACATAGCTCTAATGCAATTAATTTGCCAAGTCCTACTTAAAGGTCTAGGCCAGGTGGGAATTCACTGGATATTTTCATTAACATCCTGCATAAAAGGGTCTCTGATCTTCATTTCCAGGTTTCTGCAGCCCCTTTGATCACTGTTACCAGAAGGCAAAAAAAGTTAAATAGTATGGATTTTCTCTTTTAAGCTTCTCTACTTTCTACTTTAAAAAAGAAAAGGAGCTAATTAGCCTTCCGTGACTAATATATGCAAGTATGCAAATCAAACTGATTGACTCAAAATCTGGTCGACCCCTCCAGCCCAAGCACTGCACAGCCGGGCAGGTGCACCGACAACACCTGACAGGGCAGCGGACTGCTTCCCAACCCAGGGGCCAACTCAAACAATTCGATTCCAGTTTCAAGTCTCCGGGGGTTTAAGCGGAGACATATTTCTCACTACAACGCGAAACCGTTCCCCATTGTCAGAAGCTGAGTTTCTATCTGATGCTTTCATGCATCAGTCACACCATTCTCTATTTTGATATGTAAGACATCACAGACAACTGCTTAGTTTTTCTGTCTTTGCCTCTGAAGGTAAAGACAATTTCTGTCCTCACTTGATGAGGTTCTGGAAGGCATAGCCATCTGTCCACTGCTCGGTGAAGGACGCCCCGTGCCGCACCGTAGTGAAGTGACCTAGCCTCAATCGATCCTGCATGCTCTTATCTCTGCATGCCATCTTCTCCTGTTTTGACTGAAAACAAAACAAAACACATGTTAAAATATAAACCATAAATTAGCAGCTGAGAGCTGTGCTGTGTTTTAAATCATTACCAATTCTTACTGCTTTCCATTGTTTCAGTACTGCTTATCTGAAACCCAGCTGAAAATCATTGATCAAATAATTGCTGGCGCTTCACACTGGTCTGACAGGCATTTGTTTGACCTCCTCCTTTCTGACATTTCAGCCTCACCTTTCCTTCCCCATTACTGCTTGGGCAGCTCACACCCATTCTACCATCAGCTGAAATCAGTCTAGCAGTAGGATTAAAACTCTCCCTTTGTATCAGCAGCTTAGCGAGTCTCCAGACATGGCTCTGATCAGGCCCTTATTCACACAAACAGGAGATGAAGGAAGAAAATGCACCTTGAATCACTGTTAAGACTAAGATAGGGTGACGAGCCAGCTCAGTCCTAGACTCACACCACTCCTAGAAGTGACACAATCTCAATTAGGTCACCAACACGCCTAAAACTTGGGGGTGGTGTCTGTCACAGAGCGTGTCCGGTAAAGGAGCGGAAATTTCCAAGGCCTGAGATGAGAGCAGCAAAGCTTCAGTCAGTTCGGATTAAAGATGAACCAGCAAAGCTCCTCACTGGAGTCATATATAATCCCAGGTCTACATAACACCTAGCCCGGAGTTACAAATCCTCCCAGAAACGGGAGTCCCATTCAGCCAAGAACAATCAGCTCTGTGACAAAAATCAACTCAAACAGACTGCACGTACTGGCCAGCACCCTGGTAGTTTTGCCCATCCAGTGCCCACAAACAATAGATGTAATTGGCCAACAGGTGAAAGAGCAATCAAACCCCCACATTGTTTAACCATCAGGAAATCTGGAAATCTTTCAACGCTGAAGCAGGCTGGATGCTGGTAAACAGCAGCCTGGCAGTTTCCCCAGTGTCTTTAATGTGTTGTTTTGAGTGTTATACAAAGCAACGATCTCCAACTTTGCTGTTTGAAAGAAGGAAAGATCTAAATCACTTGCCCATGTCACAGAGCATATCTGGCAATTTCACTGCACAATGGGATACCGCTCTTGTATTGCCAGAGCTAGACAATGTCGCTTTTCAGGAGTACGAGTTTCCCAATCATGTCTGCCGCGTTTACAGCTCAGACTATTTCACTTAAGCAAGAGAGACCGCTCTTTGAGACCATGAAAAGTAACGAAATCAAAACATTCTGAACCACTTCAGTCTTAGCATTACATTCCTATTTGCAGAGAAATAACTCAAGACAGAATTCCAGTTGTCTTTTACCACTGTAGCAATAGGAGCAGGTTTGCGCTGAGAAGTTTTCAAGGACATGAGCTGTGACTGCAGAGATGTGAAGAGTCCCCCGCTCACCTTTTCTATAAGAAGCTTCTTGCTCATTGTTACACATCTATTCAACCGCTCCTTGTACTTCTCCAGCATCTTTTGCTGTTCATCTATCTGCCGTCTCAAATCGCAGTTGGCCTAAAAGTGAAAAGAGAAGAAAAGCCTTTGACTTTAAAATCACTCAGAGCCAAACTAAGCATCACCTAGGAAGAAGCTTCTCCAGCTAGCTCTAGGCATCAGATTAAAGAAAGCAAACCAGCAGGATAAGGAAAAAAGAGTAGGTTCCTCTTAGCAAAACATGCAAGCCAAGCTCTTTGATTTTTAACCCACTCCTTACCCCTCCTACAACAGGGAAGTGCCATCACCCTGGTTTACATAAGGAACTAAGGTACAAAGGGACTAAACACAAGCACCAGGAATATTTTAATTTTTTTTAAACATTTAAGACCTTGCCACAGCTATGAAGTCTCAAAATAGCTTAGTCATCCCTGGACTATCCTCCCTCTTCAGCCACAATACTGGCAGAGGAAAAGGATGGGGTAACTCCCTTTGCACTTCCAATTAAATTCTTGTTCAAGTTGCTATCCATTAGCCCTGCTATATAGACTGCTCCCAGTAACAGATGCTGTTTTTAACACCACCAGTGTATAGCGGGATTTTATGTGCTGCACTTTCGTTGATAAAAATTTAACCATTTAACCATCCCCCTTCCAAACAAAAGTCTGACTTCTGATTAAACAGCGGATGGTAACAATAAATAAATTTCCTGCTTCATGGATTGTTTTCCACAAACCCACATGTGTGTGTCTCTATGAGCTTGCCTTAGCTTTTAGGTGCCGAGAGCAGACACACAGAGAGCCTCCCCTCTTCTCCCTTTAATGTGTTTTCTAATCCTTTTCAACACTTCACAAGAGATGCCTCTCCAGCTGATGAAAGCCAAATCAATGAGAACTCCTCCATTAAGACAAGATCCTTGATTTAAAGGTATTTATCTTTTACTGAAGAATACTAATGGGTTAAGAGAAGCTTTACTCTTTTGGTTTCACCAAAAGATGCTCTCCTCATTTCTGTACATGTCACTGACTCTCATGAACGAGCACTTCAGAATACAACTTCCCAGTCGACCGAGAGGCTACTGAACATGCTGCTAAACAAAAAGCGGAGTCAGCTCCTCAGAACTTAGGAGAGAGGAATAATTCTGCAAACATGTTCAGTTAGCTAGCAAAATATCAAACTGTGCAACAGATCAAAGAAAGGCCAACGACACTGCTGAGGACACAAACACCTGAGCTACACCTGGCACCACAGTCGCTGCTGCACCGCTTGTGGATTCAAGCGGGCCCAAACAGAGTATCTACAAGGCAGGCAGTTATCTTGCAAGTAAGGGACGACCGGATTTGTTTTACCTTGCAAGTCTTGGTTCTACAAACGGTATACAAAATCCTGCTCTGCAGCCTGGCTGGCACGTGCATTCTAGGTATCTTTAAATAGCAGCTTTTAAAAGAGTTGTCCCACTTTAAATACTTACTCTTAATAAGTCATCTATCCTCCCCTCCTTCTTCTCCAAGTCAGAGTTTTTACTGTTTTCTAGTGCAGATATTTTTTCCATTGTGAGGTCAGACTGTAGGGAAAAATGACCATAAACCACATTTAAGAAAAAGAGCTGATATTTCAGATAGTCAGCACGTAACATCACAGTGTAACCCTCTCTGATCTGAACAGTTAGGTCTAAGAAGAAGGAGCCGATGCCCTGCATCAGGGGAAGAACTTTCTCCATTCTTCATTTTCTTATTGCACGGTGGGCTCCTCCAGCACAGGAGGTTCAGTCATAGAATCACAGGGTTGGCAGGGCCCTCTGGAGATCATCCCCTCCAACCCCCGGCCAGAGCAGGGTCACCCAGAGCAGGTGGCACAGGAACGCGTCCAGGCAGGTTTTGAATGTCTCCAGAGTTGGAGACCCCCCCCACCTCTCTGGGCAGCCTGTGCCAGGGCTCTGCCACCCTCAACCCTAGCAGTCAGCTAGCACAAAGCTGCTCTGGAGAACGCAAACTGGTAATAAAGGCCTACAAGATCCTCTGCATCCTGCAAATTTTGGTTTCATAGTTGAGTTCTGCCCACTCCTTGGTGGTCTCTGACATTCACTGTCCTTTCCTGCAGCGCAACATACCTCATACAGGAAAAAGGCTTAAGAAAAACCCCACCAAATCCCAACTCTCAGCTGGAATATCAAATTTATGAGATCTTTCACGGGCACGGACAACTACCTGCCAGTCAAAAGCCAATACTTGTGGGTTCTACAGTGGTCTTGACAGAAAACACAGGTCTTCATTTTAAAGTATTATAACAGATTGAGAACAGGAATATTAGGCACAAGCCTTTGTTTCTGACAAACTGACTTATTGGTGCCCACTATGGACAGACGCTTTATAGTTCTTGAGTTAAACCTATTTGGAAAGTTTTATGGGGTGCAGCACATCTCAAATACCTTCACCAACGAAGTGAGAGTTATGCCCAGGAACAGAAGACAAAAGACATACCCTATATTCCCTAGCAGTAGAAATATTTCAAACTCAGCACTCTCATTAATGGGTGCGGAAGAAAAGGTGAAAGAAATCAGCACGTACACAAACACCGCATCTAAAATACCCAAATAGACACAAGGAAGTCTCGCTCCATGACTGCGTACACGGATTTCACTTTTATGGCTAGCAAGCAGCTATCTTGGTTCTGAGAAGAGTTAGCAGAGACTTACCTGCGGAGTTGTCATATAACTGTTCTCCAAATTTCAGGCTTGCCTGGAAGCTAACACCATGAAGTAAGAGACAAACTTGGCAGGCTGTTGCTGCTCTACATATGCCCAGTTCGGGAAAGATCAAAAAGAACACGTGCCAGCATTGCACATCAAGCGAGATGATCCTAAATCCCAAGATACAAAGGGGAGGCCTGGGCAGGTCACCTCACTTCTGCCTTAGCTTGGTTTATGCTTCCTGACAACGTGCAACAAAAGCTTTTGTCACTGAAGGCAACGAGAAGGCTGTCTGCTGGAAACCTAGGCTGCAGAAAGTTTCTTTAGTAAGTGAGTGTTATTATGCCATTTTGCCAAATGCACAGCCATGCTCGCACCGTGTCAGATGAAGTCATGTTTCAGGCTGCATGCTCTTACACGTGACTTCATCCCAACTCACCTTGCCTCAGAGCGCTCGGAGGGCCCTGGCACTGACTGAAAACGCTAAGAAAATCATGCTCACGCTGACTTGCTTTTGGCATTGCCAGAAGTGATCCAAACTGGAAATTGCTGAACTCTTTTTTTTTTTTTTTTTAAAACCCTATCAACTCCATACAGGTTTGGAAGGGAAAACCAAGAATATGTAAGTGTCCTCATCGCACAAGTCAAGCATCTTCGTGGATTCTTTGCCTTAAGCGTATGCTACGTCTAGACCCCTGGAGAATACCATGAAGCTGAGCACTAGCAGAAGGCAGCCTCAGATAACATGTCACTCTTTTCAAGGAAGATGGACCCTGTGGGCATGCTAAGCACAGGAGAGAATAAAAACCTCTTGCTCGCTCCAGGAGGGACCACTCTTTTAAGCACTGGTGTTGGGACAGCAAAGATTGAAATCTGAAAGCTCTCTCTGGCAGGTTCTCGAGTTACGGCATCGTTCTCGCACAAGAACTCTCCATGCACTAGCAAGAAAGTGGGATCGTCAGAGACCAGCATTTTAACAGGACAGATAACAGATCTGACCCCAGTGACACAACAGAGCTCAGAGATTTAAGCTAATCAGTACCCCAGAGGTAGAACTGCTGTTCTTCATGCACAAAGAACTTGGACCACTCTGGTGGGGAAAAGGAGAATGAACTTCCCCCATCAATAAAATCATCTCTGACACAGACTGATGTGAGAAAATGATTGACACAAAACTCATTGTTTAAATATCACTCAAGGGAAGGGTCAGTCACAGAGAAATCAGAGATGGAAATCAAAAGAAGATTAAAAGCAGGCTTGGAGAAGAAATAAGCAAAGTGCATTGCAGATAAAGCTGAACATCCTTCTAAGCAACAGAGGAAGATGACACAGCTAAAAAGTAAATCTTGCCATAAAGCCACAAGAAGAACCTTAACAATTTAAAAGGCACCAAAAAGGCATCAGCACAGTCAAAGGAGCTACTCCTCTTCTTGACTCCATGTCAGTGGAGTTGCTGAGAAGCACTGTCAGGAGCACATCATGTTCCACCTTGACAGGACAAACTATGCCATGGGTGTACTCTGCAGAACCCAAAGAACTTCCAGCTAAACCGTGGATATTTGTGCTGTAAGCAGTGCGGAGGCACCCATGACCAGCGCTTGAATAGAGGCATTCACAGCTATCACTTGGGTTTCCTTCACATCTTCATGTACAAAGAGAGGAAGAACATTCAGGATACAGCAGAACTGAAACAGAGCTAAAGCGTTCCTCTCCTGAGCACGTTCGCACACAGCTGGAGAACTACCCACAGTACTGGCACAGAAAAGCCTCACTAACAGATTGGGCAAACTTCAGTAGCAGCAACTGGAAGCATCCCTTACAGGATAAGAAACAAAGTTCAGCGATTCACTTCAATCAGTAGTTACAGACCGACTTGGGACTGCTGACTCCTTTCACTGGAAACATTATGTCTACTACAGGTGGCATCCTCTGCTGTGGGAGACAAGCTGCATCAAGCTGCAATCTCATATCCAAGAGATGTATCATCTAGTGAGCTATACCTGTGACTGTTTGTGCTGGATGGAAATCTGTTTTTGGGAAGTGCAGGAATGCTCAGTGTTCCCTGATCCGGTAG
Source organism: Rissa tridactyla (assembly GCF_028500815.1). NCBI lineage: Eukaryota > Metazoa > Chordata > Aves > Charadriiformes > Laridae > Rissa > Rissa tridactyla. The sequence goes on along the minus strand of NC_071484.1, from coordinate 4,200,420 downwards.
AAGATGGGCTGCCTTGCTGGGCCTGCAAAAGAAAGTCAGCGTATTGTTATATGCTCCTCAGCGTGATCACTAGTGCCCATGCAGATACACTTATCTTTACATGGGAGGTGCAGCCTGGCCTGGGTACCATGCTTTCATGTTAAGGTTTAAGAATGCTGTAGAGATTTAGTTCGTTAAAACAAGAAGAGTCAGTTTCTTTCAAGAAGTCTGGCCCAACCTGCTAAAAGACAAAGCTTTTAAAAGCCTAATATAATTAATGTCAGCTGAGATTAAGCGAGGCCAAAACAAACACTTCTCACAGCAAGACTATACCTCATTCTTTTGCTTTTGAATCTATCAGATTTAGCCTCTCAGATGCTATTATTGTGATCTATGTAAGATTTTGAGTCGTTAACTTAAAACTCACATCATTTTATTAAACAAGCAAAGCCTGGGACCTAGAACTCTTCACAAGGAAGATGAACTTACCAGAAGATGGTAGACTTGGTCATCAATAAACCAGGCTGCACTTGAACCACTGTTTTTGAGCAGAAAAGCTTCAAATTCCCCATGCCTTAACTAGAAACATCCTCCCTTGGGATTCAAATCTTTTCAGAGCTGCTCACCGAGACAAAAGTAAAACAGAGGCCACCTCCCCTCTGTGCCAGCTGCTCATTCTCTAGCCGCTGCTTCGCCAGCATCACCGACATCAGCGTTGGCAGAGCAGAGTGTTCCTCCTGCGGTTCCTTTGCTGTGCTGCCGTCTACCCCATACAGCGGCTGCTCCACTCGCCGCTGTAACACAGTCAAAAACAATACAATGAACTTTTTTTTTTTTTAAAAAAAAAAAAAAAGCAATTCTCTGACTCTGCCAAAACTGTTGTCAGCGAAGCAGCAGCTCAGGAATGGGCAGGCAGCACGGTGAGGATCTGATAACTCAAACAGGACTCCTGGAGTGATTGTTCCAATGGCAGACATCAAAAAGTACATGAAGTTTACAATTAAAAAAGTCACAAATGAACACACAGGACATAATTCCTTGTCAGTTAACACACCCCCTTCCTTTGTATATATATGTGTTTCAGAGCCAGTGGGGCAAACCTGGTTGTAGATCCAGAAATCTTAGTGCATTGCAATTTTGGTCAATGCGTTCACAATTATACTACTTGATGGTTTTTAAGGACTCATTTTAAAACAGCCAATGTCACGATACATTCATTATTCTGGTGAAGTAAACTGAGTCAGAACTGCTAAATGCCAGCAACCTAACCATGTCTAGGACCCAGACGTCACGGTAAGCTCATTTCTGTCATTATAGCTGGGACCAATTTCCTGCAAGACAAGTAAAGTACTAATGTGTTTTCAAAATCTTTTAAAGATGCATCGCATCTCTTAAAGGCCAGCTCCATTCTCCTGCAGTAGGCTAATTTTGCAACTGTGATACAGGAACTGGGTTCAATAAGAACAAGAATCATCTGAGCTACATTGATTACAGCACTCAGAATCTCATTGCCCTCACTTTAAAAGCCAGGCCATCACTGATAAAAATTGGCAGTCTAGATAATAATCATCTAAGTCCTTCCAAGTCGTAACTCTCGGCCAGGCATACGCCACATAGAAAGTAAACAGTCAGGTCAGGCTTCAGTTTTTCTTAAAAACCTAAATTGCAACCTGAAGCATATTTCGTGGCTAACGTTCTGAATGTCAAGAGCGTGCTTTCTTCCCCAAAAGAATGCTTGTATATGAGAGTAACCACAGAAGAGTCTGAAGACCTGCAGATCATTCTTCTGATCAAAGGAGAAGCAAGGCAATTCAAAGCAGTCAAGAGATTCGAAGACAAGAAGTAACATCCTGAAGTCATTACCATTCCTCCGCAAGTTCTGATTGCAGAAGATTTCCAGTACAATACAGATTAACTCACAGGTTTGGAGGAGGTTTGTCTCATCGTGAAAGACATTTTAACACTGCTCTCTTCCTAGACCATACCGACATCTGTAACGGGTAAGATACTCAACCTTCTCCAGTTTTCACTCATCCCCCTGTTTTTTGGGGCTTAGTTCAAACCACTGATATTCAGTTTGTAAGAAGAGGACAGATCTTACAAATGCACGTAATAATTTGTTATGAATAAGCAAACATTGTAGGTCTAGCTGCAAGAGTAAAGAACAGAAGATAAGAAACACAAAGAGCACCTGCGTAAGGAGACACACAACCTGGCCTAGCTGAAACGAGCGGAACATTGGTTTTCCCCTCATGAGAAATACTCTGTTCAAACTTTTACCTACTCAATACATACAAGTAGAGAAGAAAACCACAGGAAGAATCAACTTGTCCCATTATAAACACCTGCAGGGCATCGCATCCACTGGAATAAAGAACTGTCCTTAATACCTCACGCATCTGCAACATTCAGAGATGGCATTGCTTTCATTAACTTCTCTTTAAAGAGGTGTATTAGTGAATTAATAGGACAGGAGAAAGGGCTGTTCAATTAACCAATATATTATAATTTCTGTAAACATCAAATATATCTAGAAGCATATCTGATGTCCCTTAAAGCAGCGTTAAAAGCTTCCAAAATCTAGCAACATATATTGAATTCTGAGCAGAGCATTCAGTGTTGGGATTTAGTTCAGTACACATTCGTGAACTGTGCAAAGGTCTCTGCAGAATAATGTAATCAGGGAAGACTTTGCATTTGGTTTTCGGAATACGAACCTTTCCCATAATGCTCCATACCTTTGTGACACTCAACAAATGCCAAAAATTTTTTAAAGAGGGACCCAGGCAACATTCAAAACTAGAGATCAGACACCACAGCCTCTGAATATTGCTTTGCTAGCTGAAAGAAGTGTCTTTAGCTGCCCTGTGCTAAAATGGCTTAAAAATACCGGTTATTTCTTCACATTCAGATCTTGTAGAAATGCCGAGACAGCAAAATGGAATTACATAACAAAAAAAATAGCAACAGATGTGCATGTATACGCATTTCTTTGCAAGCTTTTGCTAATGCTCCTTACAAGGCACACATACGTAAACAGAAGTAAAAGACCTTCCCAATATAGTTAAAATATGCACGTTTTTCAGTATACCCAAAGGGTCCAATCAAGATCAGAATATCATTGTACCGGTGGTACACAACATACGACATACTCCCAGCTCCATGGAGAAGTTTGTGAGCTACAACAGAATACAAGATAACTAATATGTCAGTTCCACCTTTTATTAAGGACAGCGATCTATCTGTAACCACACAACATGCTAAAAACATTCCTCTTGCATGCCTTAAGATCAGATGTTTGCATCAGTTGCAACTGGACTAGCCACTGCTACAGGGTCCTGGACATCTGGCTTTGCTGCTAGAACCCAGTTTCAGATTACAAAAAAAAAAAAAAAAAATACAGAATAAGCGACATCACTCACCAAGACACCCTTCTTTCCTGTTCAGAACCTTTTATTACCTGTCTGAAGCATGGCCACCAGCCTAATCAATGCCATACCACCAGCTCCGTCCCCGGGGAGAACACTTACCGGCAAGGGGTTGGATAAGGAATGCTGCGGTGACGATCTGGCGACAGGCGGCACACTTCTACCGGGACTGGTTCCTGGGCCACTTCCCCCAGCAAACTGGCCAAAGGAACAATTTGATTATCAGTAATTCCACAGAGATACTATATTTAAGCAAATTTAACAGAGACAGAAGAAATGCATTAATCTTAAAAATGAAGCCTTATAGGCTCAAGGGACTCATTTAAACAAACTGAATATAAGTTAAGAGGAAAACCTTAAAATTGCATGTACTCTTTTCAAAAATAACAGCAGAAATACTTCAGACAAACATTCATATTTGCACAGAGTACATTTTTCTTTTTAACACAAAAAGATATAAAGCCGCACACTTGGCTATAGATCTGTTATTTACTGTATAGAATTAGAAAGCCCACTCCCAGTGAGGAGACGTGTCTAACTGTGCACCACAGGGGCGGTAAGAAACGTACACCTCCACCGAAGCACCTGCGCCAGTCACTGCTGAAGTCGGGATACGTAAGCAGCTGGGTAACTGGTCTAGTTGGTGCAGAAATTCATATGGTCCTGCACCTAAAAACCTTTGGCCAGGAAAGAAGTAAGCGCTAACAAGCACTTAATTTCTGACTCCAAGCTACTCAGCAAAATAAAGAACAAACATAAAAGCTAGAGCTCTGAATGGTGCAGACCTAGAAAAATGCAATTAAAAGAATGTTGATTTTTAGAATGTCCATCGTTATTTTGGGGAGGGGTCTCTGTCTCCTGTGTGGTGCCAGCTTCCCACGGTAAGCTTTTCTAAAGAGGCAACCCCCAAAACAACCTCCTGCTGAAATCAGCGTGACTTTGCAGGTAGGTTCTTTTGCAGCACTGGACCCTTATCGAAACAGGTTTGTGCACTCGGATAGCCTCACCTGAGATCCAAGCTCCAATGGAAGTCAATCTCAAACCTATACTTATGTGGCTGTTCTTTTAAAAAATTGCTTTATCAGTTGTTCAAAGAAATGTGAATTTAAAAATCAACTTCCAAAAATCTCATATCCTCTACCTAAACAGATCCGAGCATATCAGGTTAACATCGTCAATCAATGACTCCAGTGCTGGATCAGTAACAGAAATCGCATTACAGACTTCCATCTACAGATTTTACATAATGGGAATTCAAGCAGACTTCTCAGACAATGTAAAGATGCTTACCTCAAAATAATCACTAATTTTATGTCCTCTAGGAGTGCCTTTTCCTAAAAAGCAAAACAAAGGATGAAAATAAGAGTTCATATTTTTAAGAACAGAAGCTATGATGCCATTCTAAAAAAACTGTTCCTCTATTTTGACACTCCTTTCGCTGTAGAGAGGTGCAACACCTATCACAACAAAAGCTTCTGCACAACAAAAGACTGCCCCAGGGTTACAGCTCTTGTGCTGTTGTTGGGAGGGTTTACAGTTGACAATTCAATTAACTCTCAATTCCAAACATGTCAAATCCAATCAAACAGCATTTGCACTTGCTAAAGTACTTAGAAAACACTAAACATCACTGAATGTTGCATGGGTTCTGCAGAATTTCCTTCAAGATAAGGACAGAGAAAAGGGTACTTTTAGTCCTCCACCTTCAGATAAATTACTGCATATTAGATCTCTCACTAACATTACCGTAAGAGTTAGAGAGATAATTAGTGGTGGCTTAATACCAGCTCATTAAAACTTAGCCCTTTTCTCTTATTTTAATATATTATCAAAGCGGTTCTGTCAACACAATCCCTCGATGAAGAACAAAGGAAACAGAAATCTGCCCCTATGCCCATTTGCTAGAAAATCTCCACTTGGACACGTTTTTTCTTTCGTACTGCGAGACAGCACTGCCTGCTTCATACTTGAGCACAGTTTGTTCTCTATTTGTTATGGTGAGAACTTACTCTAACGAGGCACGCGTACGTCTCAAAAAGCAAGGAAGAGAGTACAGTCTGTATTTTGAAGCCTGGCTGCTGTATATGTAGCGTCGCGGGACCGAAACAACACTCCAGAGAAGCCACGTTAAGCCTTTGGGCAGTCTGTCCCATAAAAATGCAATAGTTTGTGCGAATAAGCTGTGGACGAGTATTTGCCTGCCAATGAGGATAACAAGGCTCCCAGAAGAGAACTACACCATCATGGAGTAGTTTATAACAAGCAGCCTGACACACCCTTGAGAAGAGCCATTAGTTTCCTAGGACACTGACTGTGCAAAACGTGCACAAATTACCAACCGTTCAGAAATCCTGCAGCAGGGTCAGGAGAATGAATTACCTTGACTGGTCTCATACGCTTCTGCTTTCCTTTTTCTGTTCCGCTGGTCATTCTGTTTTTTCTCAGGAGTCTGTTAAACAATACTTCAAAATTAACATTTCTGCAGTTATTCCAAGATTTAAAGAAAATACCAAAAACACAATAATCTGCTCCATATCCCCAGTGGCCATTTCGCTTCTCTGGTGCATTTGTTTCTACTGCTGGTACTTAAAGAAACAACTGCTCTCAAACAGCTACTACCTTCTGGTATCTGCGCTGCAGAAGGGAGAGAACACGGTTAGGAATGAGGTTAAATTTTTTTTCCTATTTCAGCTGCAGCAAGCCAGCCTCTACTGCCTAGTTACCTCACATGGTTAGCAGAACTAGTTCAAACACTTATAAAAACCCGTATAAATCATTTCACAACGATCACAGTGCGGGTACAAGAGGAGTAATGACAAGAGGTTTGAGTACAGACATCTAAATTTGCGGTCCAGTGGCTACTCGCCGTCTACCGGGACAATTCATCTTGTCTCCACCTCATGTTTCTTCCCAAAGCTCTTTGCAGATGGCTACAAGAACTGTCCTGTCTACTGGTGCACAACTTCAACCTTACACAAAACAAGGCAGAGCTCCCCAAGATGGCGGCCAGGAGGAAGCTGCCACAGATGCAGCAATTCATCTGGACTTCTCTCTCATTCAAGTCAAGGGTTGGTAACACCTGCCATTTCCTCCAGCAACCAGAGACCCCGAGGGGCAGTTTATCTGTGGACAGTGATATATTTAAGCACAGGCACAATACAGAGCACAGGTGGGAGGCCTGAAGGCTACAAAAGTGTCACGTCTGTACAAGGCTAGCAAGCCCAGACACGTGAGAGTGGAGGAGACCCTGGCATGAGACCCTGGCGTGGTGCTTTCCCCGTCACCAGAGTCACTCGTGTGGCCAGACCTGCTGAAAACGTTAGGAAACACTGGGCTAGAAGCAGCTTACTGAGGTTGCTGGAAAGAAAGATAGCTTGTCATTTCCATCACCAACGTCATTTTAAAAACATCTCTTATCCCAAAGGGTCCCAAATAATTTCTGAGCTATATGCTTTACAATCACTGCAGCCACCACTAAACTATAGCCTGGGGGCAGGAAGAAAACCACAGTGTGCAAAACACAGCTCTGGGAGAGGGAAAGCCATGGCCAGAAAGTTTGTGGTAAACCTAAGTTTCATGCTCTTTGGAAACCAAAGTCCAAAGTACCCCGTTTAAAGATCTCTGCCAAAAGACTTGCACACAGTAAGCACAGAAATCAATCTACCTCCTTTAATAGGATAACAAGGATAAAGCTGACACAGCCAGAATCTAAACCTGGCTGTGTCCCCAGGGGATGCTGGACATCTACAGGCCCAAGTTACCAGCTGGACAGTCACCGACATGTTATTGTTCTGGTACGAGGATGGAGGGAATGTTAAGACAAAGGTCGCCATTGTGTCTGCAAAGACACTTTTTAGAATGGGAGGACTGAAAACTCCATAATTATCTACAGACTTGCTGTACCAGCTCCTGTATCTGTAAAATTCAGTGACATAACCTCCTCACTGCGTAGTGAAGAGCAACTCATGAACAGCGTTGGCGTGACTATAACACCACAGGCTCCATTACAGCCTCCATGGAACTGTAAGCATATTAATGACATTCAGTTTAAGTTGTTTTTCCATTCAAGTACTTACATAACAAAAATTACACACAACTTTATCTGTTACAAACTGAAAAAGCAAGGAATGGTAGATTGGATTATGTCAGCTTGGTCAATTTAAATCCCTCCACAGAAGTCCATTAAAGAAACCAAGTAAAATTAGAACGAATACTCGGTTTTCCACTATTAACTATACTTACTTGTATGGAGTTTAAGATACTGCGTTCTCGAAAGACTTAGCTTCACCAGACACCTCATATCAGTGCTGCCATATAATAGAGGGAAATATGATCCAAAACTTACCTGATAACCGTGTGGGAAGTTCTTTAAATGCATAAGAAAATGCATTTAAATTTGAGATTTTGCTTTAATTTTAAAGTAAAAATGTAACTCTACAGTTCATTTTGCTGCTTTAGCAAGTGTTTTGAAATAGTTAATCCTAAAGCAGTGAGATTAAACAGGGACAAAGCATCAATTTTCACCTTCCCACACTTCCACAGAGCAATTCATAAAAATGCTCCGGTTTGTACAGACTTCTGCAAATTCACATATTTGATAGGTAAGGCAAACTTTTCCATTAATGCTCTCTGGCTTTTTATTTGGCCAACACTGTATCCAAACCCAGGAAACAAATCACAATGCAGCTGAAAATAATTTCATAAGATGAGCTTTAGGAATGCTGTTCTTTCGGGTTTGGGCAAAATCTGCCTGCTACAGTGGGAAGCTTCACAGCATGGTCCAAAGACTGTAAAGATCCAGACTAAATACTTTTACTAGTCCCTTTTGCGCCCGCTCACTCACACACAATTTCTTCTATGTTTTGAGTTCAATCATGTCCACCTTAAACCCGATCACCACGAGGATTTGTGCCTGCTTACCTCCAATTCTTTATCACTCAGAGAACCCACGCTGCACAAGCTCTGGTTGGAAGACTCACTATTTAATGGACCCTAGTGAAAAATAAGCAAAGACTGTTAGAGAAACAACTTCCATACAAGGCAGATACGTCCTATCAAACATTGCATCTCTGGGCTAACTATGCTGCTCTTAAGTCACGTGGATACAGCAGCAACACGGGTCAAACACCCAGGCACGTGATGGGGCACTAAAAAACTTCAGAAGTGGCTTGGAGCAAGACGGAAGTTGGACTGCCCGTTGGACGGTCTTTTCTCAGTATACTGATCCAGCCTCTGCAATTTCTATCTCAATTTATACCCTAACTGCTCAATTTAACCACATCCACAAAAGAGCCAAGGCAGTATTCATAAAAGTCTAAGACAACCGGTTTGAGAAACAAAACTTCTGATTTGTTGAGTAGCAGTAGTTCCAAGCTCGGCTCTTCAGGCAAGCATCTGCTTGACCCTGGGCTAAGAATTGAGAAGCATCTTCCATCTGGCAAGGCAGCTATTACCGTTATCAGATGCTGGCAGTACTGCTGATTTTTCTTTAAATGCGAAATTTTAATGCTTTTTTTAACACTAAGAAAATGAACAAGTGAAAGTTGTGTTAACAGCAGTACAACTGGTACCCATAAGATGATCTTTCCCATTATTTTATGGACTCGTGGCTGACCTGCCAACAGAGCAGTTGCTCCTACCAGGCTAAAACACAAATTCAAGAGGCTGGAATAGATTAACCGAAATAGTATCCAGGTACCTACGAGCATCTGCCTGCATCTTTGCAGGCTCCACTGGATACACATCTGCATTTTTACGTATCCAAGCAGTTTTGGGAATTATTTTTTAAAATCTCTATCAAAACTGGTTTTAAAAGGAAAGAAAAGTGAATCATGCAAAGTCACTGTGTTTTATCCTAGTGCTCTGACATAAAAGTATCCTCCTACAGATCTAACTTAAGAAATCTAGACAAATTTGACAAAGATATAAAAACAAGATTCACATTTACTGATGGAATGTATTAACAGGAAGAATGACATGATAAAGCCACCTCTCCATTAATAACTTGTGAGCATCTTTTCCTAAAGATTCATTCTATTTTAGCGTTCTTATTTTTGCAGTAACCACTTCCCACCAATCAGTCTTTCCTCAAAGCAAAGCCACTTCTCATTATATACTTGAGCAGAAGACTAATGGGAGGAGTGGGGGAGAAGCCTTAACACCACAGAGAAATCATTATTTTTGAGGGTAGCAGTTCTCCCTTCCCCATTTATAAGACCAACACCACCATCAAATTAAACTTGTGACACAACCTAGCTGTTACTAACCCCAATTTCCAAGCAGGCATCCGCAGAAAGTAAAAATTCCGTTTACCTTCTGTATTACACTGTGAATGTTAACTACCAGATGTGTTTCTCCTAAAAGGACACGCTTAGTTGCTTCAATAAAAAAACAACAACAACTTGAACAGCTCAAGAAGCTACACATTTAGGATTTCCTTTTAAAAGCAAATTAGTTTAAGAAAAATTGCAGATGATATTATTTAAGCCATACCGTTACCCCTTCAACTCATCACACAAATAGCTCAAGACCAGAAAGATGTTTTACCTCATCTCTTCAGCAATACAAAAGCTTAAAATTTAGTTGCTTTTTAAACAAAGCAGCAAGCTTCCCCACCACCCAATGCGATGGCTCACAAATCTTATAGGTACAACTCTTGGTTATGCGAGGGATTTATTCCTTGGCTGACAGGACTTAACAGAAGTGCCAACACTACCCTTGCCCACATCCACATGAAGGCCTCATTGATTAAAAAAAGTTAATATCTTATGGCAAGTGGCAGCAGAAAATTAATCTTTTCACCCATGTAAAAAGCTTGTTTATAAGCTGCACAAATGCTGTCCTCTAAAATCTTTCACTTCCTCTCACGAACTCAAACCCCAACAGCACACGCAAGACATCCACCTTCTGTGCAAGCGTGAAAAGCTTTATCAGGTGCAGGAGCATCTCAACAAATGAGCGTTTGCGGGTCTCAGATGGACAGGCTGGGGTTCTGACATGATGAAGATGAAAGTGAAAGTTGTTTCCATTTTTGCTTAAATTTCGCTGCCTCCGTTTTGCACATGGATAGCAAATGACAGGAACAGCTGCTCCCAAAATGCCATGTTTGAGCTTTTCAGGAACACGGTGGTTGAAAGGGTAAGTCAGTGGCTTACGAAGGGCCAATGTTTCAGCCACGACCCTAGGTACTCCAGGCTAACCTGGAGAAAGAAACTGGTGAGGCTGCCTACAGTCAGAAACGATCCTCAGATTTTTTCAGAGATACGAGCTTACCCTCTCCAGTACAAACAATCCACTCAGACGCATCTGAATGTAAAGTTCTGGAATGCAAGCAGCTGGAAATATGCCTAATACAAAATCCACAACATTTTTCTTACTTCCAGTACTACAACTACCTGTACCGACTATTCCGCATGGGAGATTTACAGCTCTAGCAGTTGGAATCAAACCCGTTTTTTGCATCAACAAAAGAGCAGTTCAGTTCTGATCATGGATACTTGAAGAGCGAAACACTTATTTTTCCTTTATTTTAAAACTTCCTCGAGAAAGCACACTGACAAAATTGTAAAATTGAACTCAGCCCAGTAGTAGAAAGGGTGAAAAGGAACTAACTACGTAGTTATGGAATCAGAGAAGAACAGCTTGTCAGATGTCTATAAGTATCCAGCCAGTTCACTGTTGTGTGTATTGATATTGCGAAAAAACGCAGAATTAAGTTTTTGTGGGCAAGTTTTGACCCACAAAAATTGCACAAGCTTTCCTCTCCCTTGAGGATCTTCTAGAGGACCTTCCACTGACACTTCTCTTAATGTAAAGGATTAGGCCTATCTTACAGACAAGCAGCTGAAGCATCTTGTTCACGTCAAAGTTGGCAAAAAAATTCCTCTTGTTTTGAGGAATTCCGGCTATGGAAACACAATTCGAACGTGCTGTACTCGAAGCAATAAAGATGCAATACCTAGGAGGTTTAAGGAACATGGCCTAGTCCTCAGCTGCACCTCTTCTCACCTAGTTATGCAAAGAAAGGAAAAGCAAGTTTTCCTGATCGTCCAGCTAGATATCTAGTTCCACACATAACCTCACGTTATCAACTGCTTATAGCAACAGGTTTAGACAATGGATATGAGAAACCATACATCTGAGCACCTCCCCCTCAACTAACAGTCAGCGAGTGTGTGTATAAAAAAACCCAAACCCTTCAAATTTATGTTTTATCATTCCTAACTGTTTATATTTAACTCAGCAACTGACATCGGATAAATGTTCAGTACTTAATTTAGCATACCATTACAAGTGGTCATGACACAAAAGGAATTAAAGGAACAAACCTGAATTTTGGAAAAAATCAAGTAAGCGATGGCAAGAAATACTAACATCAGAATATTGCTGGGGAAGTAGCAGTAGGGGATAATAAACATGTAATAGTTTACACAGGAAGGGCTTATAAATTTTGTTCCTGAAGAAGTCATCTGCACTGGCATCTGGCTTTTCTAGCATAGACTACTTTGGGATAATACCGCACTTCTCTGGTCTCACTTACAGCCCACTCATCCGCTGTACCCTGTCAAGAGAACCGGTGATGGGGCTCAGCAAAAATTCAAAATACGTGGGTCATCTGAAATAAGCTAATAGTTTCTATAGTGTTTACCCAAATGACAAGCACAAGAACAGCACACACTTCCTCCTCCGCAAGGAATTTCTGTCTGAGATAAGCTGGCATGCTCTTTTCCCTTGTGATTCACCTATCAACTGCTGCTTCTAAGTCCGTGACCTACCTATGCACAACAAAACCTCCATGTTGAGAAGTGGATGCAGCAGTAGCAAGCGCTTTCAAGACTCCTACTCAAAGGCAAGAAATTAAAATCTGTCCACTCACGCGAGTTGGTTAGTCATTTCTCCCTTTGCAAGACTCCTGGAAAGGCCACAAATGAGGCACAATGGCTGAAGTTTCAATAAAAACTGCTTCGCCTGATAATAGCTCCCATCGGGTCTTCCATAACAAAGCTAGCCTGACTCAGGCTGCCCCTACCTATCTCCTCTTCAAGCCTATCTACCGCCTTGCTTGACTTGTGCATTTCCTCAGCCTCGCCAAGCTCCCAAAAGTGATCCCTCAGGCCAGTCCATAATTCTTACATCGGTTGGTCTCCATTTTGTGCTCTCCAACTCCTCGTATTGAAAGAGAGCCCTAGAATTCCAAGCTGCCTAGCCAGAGTCTCCAAAGCGGACTTACAGCGACACACACATTGCAAAATTTTTTTGCTCAATGACGGAGACACGCTTCATTACCTCGAGCCAAGGTAGCCCAAGTTCTTCTAAATTCTGTAGCAAATCAAGAGATTTCAAAAGGAAAAAGTCAATCCTCAATTCCACTAAAAGTTAGTGCTGACTCCACACAGGCTTACACCAAAGTGAAACGGCTGAATGGTTTTCCAGTTACTCTGGTCCAGTGCTACTGTATAAATCAGGTTTAATTAACATATTCTTATCTTATTTCAAGCATCACATAAGTATGAGAATTACAGCCTGCTTCTTAATTGGGCTTTTGGAAAAGCTCAGTATTACAGCCAATAACGAAACCCCCAAATCACCTGGGTCTTTTTGCCACGAGAAGTTCATCTACTATCAGAAGTTCACAGGTAATCTCCCCTGTATCAGATGGGTAAGCAGGTTTGCAACAGGATTTGCTTGGCTTCCATTATGCCCCAAGAGTTCTCTCAGGTTGAAAAAACCGTATTTGTACTTTACTGATGGCAAACTGGACAGAAGGGTCACGCAATTCCCCCTAATCCTCAGTTCAGGGGCAGAAAGAAAACTGAGACCCGACAACTATTTCTGGGCTCTAGTAGCCAGACAACACATTTGAAATAAGTAAAGTTGCACACGGAAGCATCCAAACAATTTTCAAGTATCTGGCATAAAGTCCTGGCACCTCTGTGGTAGCTGATAAATTCAATGCTAAGTTTCAAATCTCTTATTAACTAGTTCTTCTGGTGGCACGTGACACCTGTTAAGGACCTTTACTGTGCAACCACTTCCCTCCAAGTAAGACATGATTATTCTCAAACACAAATTCTCAACTCCGTAACTTCGCTGCTAAAAACTTTGCTAAGTAGACCACACAACTGGTACTTACTTAACTGACCAAGACTGCTAGAGTGACAAAGGAAGGGTAAAAACCAAAATAAAACCAGTAAATTCTATTCCTTCTTAAGAGCAATTCTCTTTTTGCAGGCAGATGTTCTGCAGCATAAGTGACACTCTTCAGGTTATTTTCATTTCCGTCTTTACGATACCTCAAAGAGGGAGGAAAGGGAGCATTAGCTACCACCAAGACCAATACTTCTTCAATTCTAGCAGAGTCATCTGGATCTAAAAGGTTCCTACAGCACGACAGAGAAGGTTACTCTCTCTAGAAATACTTCAGCCTTTTTAATTTAGCTATAATGAAGGGATGCACACAACTTCATTTGAAGATCTTTTAAAGACCAAGCTTGTAGAAGATACGCACGCTGCTGTGATGATCCACCCTGGATAAGCCTCAGACAAGCCATGTGCAAATACAGAGTCACCCATCACAACTACCTATTCCAATTCTTATCCAGGAAAAGTCTGTGGAAATAACACAAATCCTTTGGAGTTAACCCACCTGATATCTTAAAGGCAGCACCCAAAGAGGGGCAATGGAGGCAGAAGATGAGAACAGACAAAATTAAAACAATGTTATCTACAGAAACAAACTACATTTTGTCTCCTGTACCTACTGACCCAAGGAAGATGTCTGAGATGATTAGTCAGAAAAACGCTTCAAGTGAATGTGCTTAGACTTTCCCCAGTAAGTAAACATAAACAGGAGCTAAATAAGCAGGAATACTGGTAGCTGTCAGATAGTCATGCGTTAATTCAAGGAGCTGCTCTGCAAATTTGGGGAAGAAGGCACTTTACCATATGGCAAGAATAGACATCTAAAGCATCACTGGCTTTTTGAAGCTATCTAGTGACCTGGATGAACCACATGAGTATAACAGTTGCCTAGAAACATTCCTTGCTCATAAATTTGTTTCCACGTATTAACTCCAAGCTTCTAGAGAAATATATTCTCCAACTACTAAGTAAGATAATTCATCACAGACTTGCAACAGAATTTTGAAGCATTTGGGACTGCAAACGACCTCAGTCTTTGGGGTTGTGCCTTCAGCTACCACAGGAGGTGACAGCACACAGCTGTTTCCAAAACAGTTTAGGATTTCTGACCTCTACTACTGTTACTGGAAAGCTCTTCCAGAATCCCATGACTCTGATGGCTAGAAGCTTTTTTTCTACTTTGCAGCCTAAAAATTTATTCTAGATCAGCTTAGTCTCATTCATTTCTCGGAAACACATATAGTTGCTCTTTACTTGTAAACACGGAGGGAAAGTGAGCTTTAAAGTGGCAGCTGTATTAAGGACGTAAACTAGCGCATTAGTTTTATGCGGGTCCAAAATGTACCCTGTATTTTTAAACGTTAAAGAATCCTAACCAAGCACACTAAGCGATACACCCAGTCGGTGGAAGGCAGGAAGCTCAGTTACAACTGCCTGCTGCCTTCACCCAATAGGAGAGCATCTAAGATGACATTTCTTCCTTTTATGCAATAAACAGCAACAGAATACCTTCTATCCCAGGAGGATGTGCCAGGCCCGGTCCCACTAGATGGCACTAACTTACTCTACGTAGCGTTCCTTAAACATTTAATTGGAGAGAGCTAAAAATCTTAGTTGAATCATACAAATTGTATCACAGCTTTCCCAATATATTCCCTTTAAGACAATGACCTACCAATGCCAGTGCGGAGCATGACGGACGGAGACTTGGGGGGGTAGGGAGGGAATTTGAAGCACCAACCTGGGAGGGAATGTAGTATCTGAGATTAATATTGCAACCAAGATTTGCTGCAACATAGTAGAGTCATGCTAATTCATATCAACGGTTGGCTGATCTATTGCAAATTAGCAAGTATGCAAGTAAATAAATATATATTGTTTGAAATAAGTGTAATGCACTTTAACAGTTTACTGACTAGTACAAAGTAAAACTCTATACTACATAACAACAGGTAAAAATAAAACTTGGTAACAGAACAGCTTTGCTCAAAGCAAAGCCTCCAAGAAATGAGGCTTTTTTACTTGGATATTCTTTAGGAACAAAAATGAGTTTTCAGTATTCACCCTACAGAGAAAGGGCATGTACTTTCTGCTCCAAACATATTGAAAACATACTTAAGACTTGCTTTCCTGTATCTTTTAAAGGTTGTTAATTTAAAAGGAATAGTTCCTAACATTCTTTGTGAGCACTGAGTACGTTGGCACTGTTTTAAAGCAACGACAGCGTCTATGCTTCTAAGTCTTAGCTAGTCTAGAAAGTTATCTGTACTGGTACAGCTAAAGATGTTAAAGTGACATACATGGCGGGAAGAGACAAGAAACAGATGAAAAAGTACATAAAAAGTTGTAATGTTGTATAAAACAAGTCTTTCAAGATCATAAATACCTTATGTAGCATAAGCTTTTATGCTAGTAAAAGCCTTAAGATTAAAAAAAGTCTTAAGAGTGGGGCAAAAGATCAAAAATACCCCACGCTCTTACTTCAGTAACTGAAATTGTTATCCCTTAACAACTTCTAGTGTTAATCTTCCTTACTACACTACCTCACAGCTGAACATTTTACTTTCTCATGTTCCCTTTCAAAGCTTAACCTTGTGTGGGTCCTGACTGAAGTACGGATCAGAAAGACAAGTATGAACTCAGACTAAGCCCTTTTTCAAGTCCTGATTGGCTTTGAATTTTTCTAAAGAAATACAGCACCTACAAAGTTTCTTCTCAATATAATTCTAAGAGGTTTCTGAAGATTATCTAACAACGATACGTTGTTTTACCATCTACCTTGAAGTTGTTTAAAACTCAGTATCTTCCTCAAAAGTAAACTCCTTATCACTGACCTAGTTTAAGAGGAGTTCTGCCACCATTTCATTGCTCTGAGAGAGACTACCAATTAGCACTACCAACAACATCTGGAGAACTAACAGCTTCATGCTAATTTATAAAGCAACCACACAATGTTATTATTGAAGCGCCTTACTCAAAAAAGGCAGCTACTGAACAGTTATGCAGTTGCACGTGAGGACAAAGATGGGATTTTACTAGCAGGTTGTGGATCAGGAGAGCTTACCTTCAAATACTTTTGTGCGTGTGTGTTCTATGCGACCGAGTACCCAATTTTAGCACGCTGCACTCACAGAGAAGTGAACAAATTCCTGAATATATTAAGTCTGGTTACATGTTGTATCGAACACAGTAAACTTGAAACTGTATCTAACAAGTGGCCAAATTCAGTTCTCAAATGCATTCTTGGAGAAAGGAAGAGACAGGTGAGATTCCCACTTCCAAAGATGAAGTTGTCATGGTTTTTTGGGGGTGTACAAGCTGCCTTAAGATGGAGCAACTCCTAAGAACTTAATCAGAACCCAAAAATCTTCTGTATAGCAAAACATCTGCTCATAGAGATCCCATTTTCATTCCTCTTAAACATATTTCAAGCAAATTACCATTCAAAACACAACTATTAACACAAAACATTCTGCTTGCAAAGCAAAATTACCAGTGTAGAAATGAAAAAAACCAAAGTGCAGTGCAGGATGGATAAGCAGTCATGCCTGTTACCAACAGTACTCACGCTCACCTTAGCAACCCCGACTCCCGTGAACCTGGCCTCCAGTAGCTCCTGCCTTCGTGGGTCCAGGCTATGCAATTCTTCCATCATTTCTGCTGCTATGGGAGAACAACACTCAGATTATGCAATGCAAGGAACGGAGAGAAATTTAATATTCCGTGCCACTGACGAGGCTCAAAAGTGCCTGTTCTGCAGCATAACCACGTAGAAAGCATTTTCTTGCAAGCGAAATACAAGATAACCATGCAATAATAACATGACTCTGCCACCATATTACTGTATTTAAACCATAACCCTGCTGGAGAGTTTCCCCTTCTATCTGTTGTACCAGCCATTTCAAGATCTCTAAATCCAAGAAACCAATTATGTCACATTCTCCCACTGGATGCTTTATTAGAAGGAAAACATGGGACCAGAGTGTTATGACTAAAAGCTTCAGAGCTTTTCATCCGTGCTGCATGACTAGCAGAAAAAAAAAAAAGCAAAATTCTTTACCCCATAATTTATTTTTGGCCAATCGTGGAAATACTACATCTCCCCAAACTCCAGATTTCACTGACAACAGCTTTGGTTCTTCCAAGTACAGAAAGGGGTTATAAGAAGAAAATAATGCTTGTTTAAACCTTTTACTTTATCAAGTAAAAAGACACCTCTAGAGTAACAGCTGCCTCTACATACTAGATGTACCTGGGGTACCTCCTGGCAATCCAACACAACGGATGCCATTATTTGAAGGGTTAAAAAAAAACAACCCAGCATAGTTGCGTAAACAGATTAAAAATCAGAAAATACACAATTCGAATACTGAACTGCGAAAAAATGGGACAAATTTCAACGTTCATTATAACTGTGAATCACATCTTCCCAACTGCACCAATCAAGTTCATTTCCAGAAATGTCTGTTCCAGTTTCATTTTCTGGACTAAGGTAGAAAAAAAAAAAAAGAGATAGAAGATAAAGATTTGCTGTATAAAGAGCATATGCGATGAGGAAAGTTCTTGAAGGGCAGCAAGTGCCCTCTAGAATAGGCAGTATACAATTGTTCCTTTTATTAACTGTCCATTTTGTCCCTGCCATTTCCTCCAAACGCTGCAGATATGAGTTAAGGGGGCAAAGCAAATCCATCCAGGGGCATTTACAACTGCTCTCCCAAGCCAGTAACAAGCCTCAAAAACTAATGGGATACTAAATGCGGTTATTAAAGAACCCTATTTCTACTATTGGTTTTAAAACCCCAACAAAGCTACAAGCCTAGTTTTCAAAACAGGAAATCTGTGCAGCGAGGAAAATGACAGGCAAGCCATGAACGCAAAGATGTTAAAGTACTCCCAGGTCTCTCGCCCATTACGGGGCACAGGGCGACCATCCGGGAAGGAATCGCATCCCCACGCCGGGATGCCGGCCTGGGGAAGGGACGGCCACAAGTTCCCGAGCCTTTTCCCCCTCCCCAGCCCCACGGCAGGGCCAAGCTCCCTCCCGGGGCCTGCCCCGGACCCCCCTCCATCCCTCCCCGCAAGCGATGGCATTCCCTCCCCGGCTCCTTTGCGGGGTGATTTTCAGCACCTCTCTCCCATCCCACCCCCTCCCCTCCCATCCTCCCTCCCCACTCGGGAAACAGAGGCACGCGTTTCAAAATAAGCCGGTGAGTGAGCAGCCTTGCCCCACTGCCAGCTGCTGCACCGCCTCGGCCTGCCTCCTCCTCCTCCTCCTCCCCGGCACCCCAGGCAGCACCGCCTCAACTCCCAGGCCGGGGATCCACAGGCCGTGCCCACCCCTTCACCTCCCCCGCCGGCCCGGGGCCTCCGCGCTCCCCCCGGGCCGACCCCCCCCCGCCTCGTTCTTACCCCCCGCCCGCCGTGCCGGGCCTCGCTGCGAGCCCGCGGGGCCTGCGCTGCGCCGTGCCCCGGCGAGGCGGGCACCCGAGGCCCAGGCCTCGCTCCCGCCGCCTCGGGGCACAGGCCTCGGGCCCTTCCGCCGTGACCCCGGACCGGCCCCGACGAGCGTTTAACAGCCTCCGCCCCTCGCCTCCGCCGCGGCCCAGGGTCCTTGCCCGGGCTCCCCCCGCCCCACCACACCACCACCGCCGCCCCCGGCTTCGCCGCTCCCGGGGCGGCCTCGGGCCCGGCGCCGGGGAGGGAGGCGAGGGGGGTCCCCGCGCTTCTCCCGCCGCCCCCGGGCTCTCTCACCTGGCGCTGCCGCCGCCGCTGCTGCTGCTCCTGCCGCCGCCCCGCCGCTCCTCTCCCCTCCTGCCCGGGCCGAGCGCTCCCCGGGCACCGCTCGGATCCCGCCGCCGCCGGGGGCAGGAGCAGGAGGAGGAGGAGGAGAAGGAGGAGGAGGAGGGGGAGGGAGGGAACCTGCTGCGGCGGCGGCAGCGGCGGCGGCACAGGCGGGAGGGGGAGGCCAGGGGCGGCTCCGCGGCCTCTCGTGAGCGAGGCGCCGCCGCCGCTGCGGGCACCCGGGCTCCACGCGGGGGAGGAGGGCGGAGGGGAGGGGGGCGGCGGCAGCAGTCGTCGGGGGGGAAGGTGGGGGCTCGCCCCTCGCCGGCTGCGGGGCGGGGAAGGAGACGGGGCGAGCGAGAAGGGATGGATAGGCCGCGGATCCCCGGCCTCGCGTAAGAAACCTCGCCGGGCCGGGCCGCGCGTAGACCGGAGGCGAGGCGCAAGGCCTGGCGGGCAGGGACAAAGGCCCGAGGGAGGTTTAGTCAGGCGGCTGCAGCCGGGCAGGTGGGGAGGGCTCGGGGGGGGGAGGGGGGGGGCGGCGGGGCGCGGGCAGGTGGCGGGGCCGGTGCTCGCCCCCTCCCCGCGGCGCTGGGCCCGGCCCGGCCCGGCTCAGATCGATTGGTGCACACACACACTGTGGTGAAAGCGCGCGCCGTCTCGCGAGATTTGCACGGCGGCGCGAGGGCGGGGGAGGGGCGCGGAGGGCAGGTCAGCGCGGGGGGGGGGGGGGGGCAGGTCACCGAGGGGGCGGGGCCTAGGGAGGGGCGGGGCCTGCGCTGAGGGGCGGGGGGGCAGGGGCGGGGGGGGCAGCAGGTACAAGGTGGGGTCAGTGGGCGCTGGGGGTCAGGGCAGGCCTGGGGGGAGCAGGAGGCCTCGGGAGGGTCACAAAGGCCTGAAGGGGCGGCAGGAGGCCTGGGGGATCCATAAAGGTATGGGGAGACAGGGCAGGCCTCGGGGGGGGGTCACAAAGGCCTAGCGGGGGGCAGGAGGCCTGGGAGGGGGGTTACAAGGGCCTGGGGGGGGGGGCAGGAGGCCTGGGGGTTCCATAAAGGTATAAGGGGACAGGGCAGGCCTGGGAGGGGGGGGTCACAAAGGCCTGGGGGACAGGGCAGGCCTGGGGGAGCAGGAGGTCTAGGAGGGTCACAAAGGCCTGGGGGGGTCCACAAAGACCTGGGGGGCAGCACAGGGTTGGGATGGAGTCAGGATGCCTGTGGGGGTCGGGGGGGGGGGGGGGGGGGGGGAAACAAGGCACAAGGTGGGGTCAGATCCAGCCTTGGGGCGTGGACAGGCGAGGGGGGGGTGCAAGAGCAAAGCGGGGGGGTCAGGGCAGGCCTGGGGGCATTTCCCCCTCAGGGGAGCAGAGGATGACCTGCCCCCCCCCCCCCCTCCCCTTCCCCCCCCTCACTGTCCCCAGAGGGGGGGGTGTCCACCCTCTCTCCCCAGTCTCCATCTCCCATAGCCAGGAGCCACCTCGCTCCCAAACCCACCCTCACCCCCCTGAGGGAGGGGGCAAGGACACCCCAGCACCCCCCAACACAGGACCCCCCCAAGCCCCCCCCCCGGGATGGGGGCCTGGTCCCGTTCACCCCCTCCTCAGGGGCTGAGCAAAGATGGATACACAACCCCGGCAGCTCCCGAGAGCCATTGTCCACCCTCGCCTTCCTACGGCCAGGCTGCCAGCGGGGGGGGAAAAAAAACCCAGAATAGGAAAATCATCAAAATAAAGGCTCATCCTGGCTGCAAATGAGTGATTACATCGCCGTTTATTCGCCTTTCTCCCGGGTGGCCTGGGCCGAACGCGAAACGCCGCTGCCGGGTGTTGACGCCCGCTCAGCTTTAAGGCTGAATCAGCTTTCTGAAAAGCAAACAAGCAGGGGAGAAAGGGGAGGAAAAAAAAAAAAAAAAACCAAACCACCCGAAAACCCCGAGGTTTGTTGGGAAGGGAAGTGGCCGGGCCCGTCCGAGGGGAGGCAGGCGCGGATTAGCCATGGAGGTTTCCCCGAGAAGGGATTGGCGGGGCAGGGAAAGCCGAGGGACATCCGTCACCTCCGTGTCACAGCGCGTCCGACAGTGAGCGATTTATGACCCAACTGGAACCTACCAGTTTGGCAAACGCGACGATGCGGAGGAGAAGAGCTGGCGGAACGGTGCGGAGAAAAAACCCGCTCTCGCAAGGCAGCGGGGGGAAGTCGTATTATTTAAAAATTGTGAATTTATCGCGCATCGAGCCCGGCCTTATTTGTTAACTTGAGGTTGCAAATGGCTTTCGAAGCGCCTGTCTATTCTCACAAGATATGTTTCCTGTGCTTTAATCCGTTTTGTTTTGTGTGGGTTTTTTTTTTTTTTTTTTTCAGTAGAAGAGACACTCCAGTTTCAGCTCCCCCTGCGTGAGTCACATTTTCAGCACAACCAGCGGCAGGAATTTGTAAAATAAATAAATAAATATCGTTTTGTGTGTTGTGTTTTGTTTGTTTTTTTTTTTTTTTTTTTTTAGAAAGAAAAAAAAAAAAGAAAAAATTCTAGAGTAAATATTCCATCAGCTGGTAAACTAATCACTGCCATTTAGGAGAGCGCTAATTAGTACCATTCGCAGTTAACATTGTTCGGGGAGGTATAAATTTCATTTGCGCATTTCTGTTTGATGGTGGGGGGAAGGAGGGGAAGATCTGGGAGCCCTTACACTCCGCAAAGGGACCCACTTCCCCTCGGCTCTTCTGGACCCCCGCCCCCGCGAACGCCTCCACCTTCACCCCCTCGAGCGCCGGGCAGGAATCGGGTGCCATAACACCGGATCTCTGGCACCATCTGCCCGGTTTTGTGTTTTAGGGGTGATGGGGGTCGCTTTGATCTAATAGTTCTCCTGCTTTTTTGGAGGGAGCTTTGCTGAGGCTCTTCCTCCTCTCCCACGCGTTGCTGGCGATCACATCGCCCTCGATCTTTTCCGACAGGATAACAGAAAAAGACTGTGGGGTTATAATTTCCTAACGGCGCTTGGCTCGCTATCGCTTTCACCGAAGTCAGACAGATCAACGACCCTGCTCTTCTGCCCTCTGGCAGGACCAGATGCCCAGGGAGGTACCAGCCTCCTGGAGAGTTTACTGCAGGAATGTTTCCTAAAAGACATCCCGCCGATTTTGGACATGGGACCCGTGGCTGCAGTCCTGGGCTCTGCCGGGGTCAGGCTGCAGAGGCAGGTGGTGACTTCTGATAATGAACCCGATAAGCTGAGGTTGCACCATCCTCCTCTCGTGACCTGCCCTGCCCCATGTACCTCGGTGCTCTGCAAAAGGGTTGGAGTTTCTCTTCTCGCTTGTGTTTCAGGGATGGAGCACGTCCTCTAAAGTATGTTTTGGGGGGGCTTTGGGGAGACCGCCTGTGGGGCTTCCTATCCAAGGGCTCCACTGGCTCAGCTCGGCTCCTGGATTTTCAGTCCACAAAGCCTTTCTTCTTCTCCTTGGCCAGCCATACAATCCCAGCCCTGGAGGGGTTCAAGGCCAGGCTGGACGAGGCTTTGAGCAGCCTGGTCTGGTGGGAGGTGTCCCTGCCCAGGGCAGGGGGTGGGACCGGATGGTCTTTAAGATCCCTTCCAACCTGAACCATTCTATGATCCTTCCCTACTCATCTGCTGCAAACTCAAATACCGTCCTCTCCACCTTCGTCCTCCAAAGAGCAGCTCAGAGCAACACTTCCAGCTGCAGTTTCCTTTGCAGGACGTGGCAGCTCGTCTTTCTGTGGCGCAGAAGAGAATCCAGGCATCAAGTTGAAACTGTGTTTCTGGCCACAGGCATAAATTTTGGAGCAGCCTTTAAGGGTATGTCCTGCTGTCTGCTGAGTGCCAGATGGGTACAAGAGGATTTCAGACAAGTTTATCCGACAGCCTCCGTAGGCTGTAAGTTACCAGACAGATTTCCCAGGGCAGCCAGAGCCCGTAAGTCAGCAACCTCCGAGGTTTTTCCTCCTGCACTCCATTTCCATCCTTTGAGCAGGGATGCACCACCCATCCCAGCCTGGTACTTCTTCCCGTGCTGTGACGGTGCAACCAAGAGCGGGTTCCCTGCAACAGCAATGGTCTCTAAGGTAAAAATATATTTATCGGTGATAACACACAGCACGCTTGGACTCTTTGTTATGGTGTTATCTCCTGCGGGAGCTAATCCCCCAGGTTGGGACTCAGCAGAGAAGTGGAAGACTGTTGTTGTTTTTTTAATTCTGCTTTCTCAACAAGAAGAGCCAAGTTATTAGAATGCGCTTCTGGCAAGAAAAGGTCAGTTTGTGACTTTCCGTTTTTACAGGGAAAGGTTTTCTAATTCAAAGTGTCTGGAATATGTAAATATTTAATAATTTTGTATAGGAAATTTTTTGATTAATTTAAAAATTCTAATGTCGACTTTTAAGATACTACTTCTAAAAGCCTATAAAGCATCAAAACTAAAACAATGCTTAAGGTTAGGAGGCCGAAATTCTATCAACCTCAACTTGATTTTCCCCATGGCATTTCAGTTTGTGAACGGTTTCAATACGTTTGACTTTCTGGCCCAGCAAGAGAAGAGAATATTTGGATCTCCAAGAATTCTCATGCAGGAAAACTCCTCCTTCCAGCCCGCGCTCGAGTGACACAGGAAAAGTATTCCGTTTCCCCCCCTCCTTTTTCATTAACTTCGTAAGAGCCCCTGGTGCTTTTAGAGGAGCTGGTTTGAGCGCTGGCGACGGGATGGTTGTGAGCGACGCAGTACGTACATGGCCGACCAAATATTATCTCATCCATGGGGGCAAGCCAGCCCTCCTACACCATCGTCTCCGCCAGACTCCTCCCGTCCAGCATCCTGCTCTCCAGGTCTGCCATCAGCCAGTGTTAATGCTTCCCATTACATCCCCCGTGGCAGCTCTCGTCTTCTTGCACTGGCCTCCTTGGACGTCAGCGATCTCCTTGGCACGTTGCACTTGATGTATCATGTTTTGAAGAACTCCTCAGCTGCAGCAGCCATTTTCTGTCACTGAATTCGGCTGGAGCAGTCTCCGAGAGCTCCCCTCCAGCCAGCACGGCGCGCGCAGCAAAATAAGGGCAAAACCCCTGCCTTCGCATCACAGCTTTGCTTTTAACCCATGTTAGATTTCACCAAAATTAGGTAAGATTTTATAGAGATTTGAACACAGCGTGTAAGTTCTTTGTCTTGAATTTTGAAAAGATAAAACGCCAGAAGTCAAGCTCCTGAGCTTTTAAATGTGGTTTTGGTGATTTTTCCTTTGCCTCTGCTTTTCAGGCTTGTGAAATACTCTAACTACATCTTTCCTAGCATTTCTGTACTGCCATGAGGTCTAGAAACGGATTGACATGATGTAACACATCCACAAAAAAGAGAGCCGAGATTCCTCAGTTATAACAAGGATGCTGGGGAGTTGAGAAAAGCAACAAAAAGCCTGAACCTTTAAAACACAAAAGCTGGCATCAGTGATTTCAAATCTGAAAATTTTACGGCCATTAAGAAAAAAAAAAAAACAACCCAACAACGAAAGCGTTCAGCACTCAACAGGTTTCCTAAGGTTTTAGCACTGGGGGGAGATCTCACCTCCAAGCACCGCATCCAGAAGAGCCAATCCTTGTCTGCAGAACAGATTCTGTTGTACCTGAGGAGGGATGAGTCGCAAGTGAAGAGTATTCACAACATCTCCCCCTTGCGTGGACTGAGCATCTAGTAAGGGCAGGGCTCCCTCCCGGCACAGCCCTTCCCTCGCTAGGAACATTAAAAGGGTCTCTCCTCATTTTCATTAGACCAGGAGAAAGTTGGTATCTCACCTACTCAAAGATAACATGCCATCGCCTGACTCCTTCCTGAGGCCATTCGGAGAGCCTCCACCCTCCCACACAATGGAGTTTATCTCGGAGGTTGTTCCTGCCCCTCCCTCTGTCTACACCTTCAGGTATCCCATTAGGGAGGCTTTGATACCCGAACCCAGTAGGAAAGCATCCAGGTGGCTCAACCTCCACACAAGCAGCAAGCCAAGCGCAACCTCGGAGCCGTGCCCTGATCCCAGGGAGCGCGTGTCCCGTGGGCCGGAGGAGGGACGTGGACCCGCGGCAACCACCACAGCCCTGCCGAGGGGAACCAGAACCCACTGGGCTTTTTTATTTTCCCCCGCACGCACCTGAAACGATGCGATTCTCCTTTACGTGCCAGCAAATCCTTCCCTGTCCTCGCTCACTACCAGCTTCCTAGAACACAAGAGGGTATTATCCTCAGCAGGATTTGCCCCCTGCTTCTCTTCCTCCTGCATAAAACGGGCATAATAACACCCTACCTTACAGGGCTTTTGAAAGCCTCAATTAAACAAACTGCTCTGAGATTTGTGCAAGAGGAAAATTAAATCAACATCCTATTGTAAAACTAGAGCTACTGCATGCACGTTTCTCTGAGTATATTCAGCCTCTGTGTGAATGTCTGTAAATACATACCAACCTTCATAACCAGGCTCGTCTCAGTAGGGAAGAAGTCACTTGAAGTCAAGGAAAAGCCAGATTTAGTTTTCCATGCAACCTTGATCGACCTCTTCGCATCCACCCTTGGCACTGAACGTGGAAAAAAACGTGCGGCTGTGTAATTTCAGAGTGTAGTGTGCTGTGCCTGGCTGGGTGGTGCTCCCCAGACGAGGGGCACCCAGCACCATGCCTTGTGCTTGGTCCCATGGATGAAGAAGTCTCAGGGGAGGATCAGCCAATTTTCTCCCTACATGAGGAAAGCCACATCCAGCGCCCCTGGGGCGGCGCCGCAGGGTACCTCTCCACTTACGGTCCTAGAGCAGATCCCCTGGTGCTCCCTACGCACGACACAGAGGTGTCAGCCCGGCCTCTGCGACCCAGGACTGCAAACAGCAACTCCCCACGTCACATGAGCTGAAAGAAAGTTTCATAGGCCAAAGGCTTGGCCGCCATCCCCCAGAACTCCTCAGATCCTGGGAACGCACCCCCAAATAACATGAAAATGGAAGCCTACAAACCATTAAAACAACCTGAATACGGCAGTCATGCGCGCTCTCCACCCCAAAATCAAGTTCTTGTTCACACGCTGTGTTGGCGCTTGCAGTGAAGACTCTTTGGAGTTATTCAATACCAGGGAGCGTGTTTTAGAGCAGCAGGGTCCAAACCTCACCAGGATGTTCTTCCTTCCTGGAGACAGCCATGGACCAACAGGCTGGGACCTCCAGGCAGGTGCTGACACGTTAGATTTGCTAGTGATCTTTGCCATCAACGCTTTCCAATCACAGCGAGTTCCCACTCATCCAACTGTGGGTCAAAGACTATTTTCAAAAGCAAAAGCCTTCCCTGGTGGGACACCTCCCGTCATATCATGCAGCCTTTGGGCAGGAGGCAAAAGCAGAGGCACACACATGGCTAAGCTTCTCCCTGCCTGTGCTCCAGCCAAGTTGCCAGGTCCGGACAAAGGTAGCTGCATCCTATTTAGTTGAAATAAGCACTCACTGTTGCCTACACAGGTAATTTCCTGCACTGTGTCCCACTTTCTCAGCAACACAAGCTCCCATTCAGCCAGGCACTTGCGCACAGGAACCTACTGCCTTCAGCAAGAGCTAAGCACAAACTCCAGAGCTTTGCTGATTAAGCACAGAGCTGACAGTTCCTTTCCCTCTAGAGCACTTCACTTTGCAGGAGAGTCCCCCCCGCCCCCCGCCAAAGAAAAAAAAATTCCTCCTTTTTCCTCGCTTTTTTAGTAATTTCTATCATGCCCTGAAAACATATGCAACCACACTGTTAGAATCAGAATCCTACGGACGTTGTGCAAAAAGACGCGTGCCAAGCACACACAGCCCTGTCAAGGAAGATGAATAGCTACAAGAGCAAAAGTGACCCCGATCATGAATTTTCTCTTCTGGACTAATTTTCCCCAATATGGCACCAAACCAGAAGTGGTGGCACTGCTCTGATTGACAAAGCAGATCCAGTTGACCTACGAGGAGAACAAAGAAGATTGCATGACTCAGTTTCCCTCCATCTGTCTTTACGGAGGTGGAAGGATGCTCTCCAGATCCCTTTATAACTCGATCCCTGCAGCCTCAGCCTCATCCGTGCCCTCACTTTTAGGCACTGAAACCTGCGCATCTTTCATGTGTGCTCAGGAAAAACAGTTAAGTTCAGTTTGGATCTGTGATTCCTGCAGGGAATCCAACTGGGGACCAGCCGGGGCTCATCCCAATGCCAACAACAAAAGGCAGCTCTTTCAGCTTTAGTTAGGATGCGACGCCAAAAGCCGCTGGGATGCGTACATGGAGGTTCCTTCTGCTCACACCTCTGTTTTATTGAAAATAACCAGGTCTCATTTATCCTGGAGCTCTACAACTAACTGCAGGATTAGAAATGGTGGTGATATACCCTGAGAAGGTGGAGCTGAAGTATTTGGGAGAGAAGACAATTGTGTCTGGTCTCACTTGCTTCTGGCCAGAAGCATTTGATGACTACTGTTGTAACAATAAAAATCACTACGGATGACTGCCGTTTCCTGCTTTCCTGTGCTGTCAGGAGGACCCTGGGAAAGCCCCAGTTTTCAGTGGAATTTACAATTTATTTATTTTGGAAGTGAGGGTATCAAAAATACTCCCCAGCCTCTTGTTCTCTTTACCTCCCCTGTTCCCTTCCTGCTTCCCAGTTTCTAGCCAATCTGTGAACTCCGGATGCCACAAGAGGAATGGTGTACCTGGGGAGGCAAAGCGTTCTTTGCCATTCGCTGGAGCCCTCAGCACCACGGCTGGATCGAAAGCCTTTCTGAAGGACTAGTTCTGGCTCAGCCCAAGTCACAGGCTTGATGCCATAATCCCTACATGAAAGGGTTATGCAAAGGGTCAGAATAGGTGATGATAAAGTTCCCTTCCAGCCAAAACAATCTACGAACCTCCAAGGAAATCCACCATCCTCTGGCAAAAGCCAAGACCAGACTTTCTGAAGTGTAACAATGTCTGGCCCAGAATTGCAGGGGCAGTGCCTCTGAAGAGCTATGAAATCATCTCTTCTGCTTGGGAGGTTTGACGAGCTACGTTGGCATTGCCTGTCAGCCACAGACCGCAAGACTGGAATGCTGGGAGCAAAACCAGAGCAGATACGTTCAGAATGGCTTTAAAGCTAATGTTACACTGCTAAAGAGGAAAAAAAAAAAAAAAGAAAAGAAAGAAATAAAGGCACTTAACCTGGCTTTTCAACACAGTAAAAGTGAATTCAGCGATTTCCTTTGAACATGCTAGGGAGCCGTTGTGCAACCCAGCCTGCTCAGCAGGCCCAAGGTGGGAATGGCAGAAGCTGCTGCAAGTCAGGACCAAGGTACCTGCGCAGAGCTGTGTGGGAGGCAAGGCCCGGAGTCGCAGGAGAGCAGATGCTTCAGAGAGAACGGGAGCTGGCGGAGATTAATGAAGGAAGCTCAGATCTGTCTGTAGGAGGCCCGGCTCAATTCAAGGCCATTAACTTGTTGCTTTCTGAACACCAACAGGACTGGAAACAAAAGCATGTCTGCCCAGCATGGTTCACGCTCAGCGATTGCTTAAATACTCCAGCAGAACGAAGAGTGTTAAGAAAGGCACAGAGCCACTTCAATGGCTGCAGGCTCACAGGGCTGCAAGTTTTTGCATGAAGCCCAAGTCAAAACCAGGCAGGCAGCTGGGACGTAGCCTTGAAAGTAGAAGCAAATAAATTACTAGCCTTCATTTTCTGCCATTCAGGAGTTTAAATTTAAAGAGGAGTCAACTTCCTTAACTTCAACTTTAAATAAATCATGTTTATAATTAAAAACATATTTTCCTGTGCTGCTTACAAGCCTTTGGATGATTAATAAGGCATTTTTCAAATTACTTTAATTCACACTAATTATGCTGCTGTTTACCCCAGTCAATAATTTTTCTTCCAGGGAGATAAAGCTAGCCCAGGAGGAGGCCTCCCTCCGGGGACCAAGGAGGGAAAGGACCCCAAGGGAACAGCCTAAGGCACCAGCAACACACGGGAGGTCTTTCACTGAAAGCGACAGAGCTGGTTACATGAGTCACGTCACGTCAAACGCTCACAGGACTCCTTTTGCTAAGCCTGACTCTTTGCCTGGCTGAGATGAGAAGGCATGAGCTTGCTCAGCTCCCAGGGGCCTTGAGCTGTGTTTTGCCTAGACCTTGCCTGAGGTACCAACCTTGCCAGGGAACCAGACTTTGTAGGTTTAGCATGAAAACATAGCAGCGACTCCAGAGCTTCTGGGTTGGGTCAGGCTTGTGCCTGGCAGAAGTCAAATGTGCTGAGGAAGAAAGAAGCCTCATCTCCTCCTATTTCATCAGCAGACGCTGCAAAGTCTCTTAGCCCTTTAGAAAATAGAGTACAACACATTGAACAAGAATTCTCTTCCCAGTTATGTGACTCCCTTTCACCATTATTGAAAAGGGCTAGATACACAAAGAAAAGCAATGGTGCGTTTCCATTCCCGCCCTGGTACTGCAGCCTTTGTGGTATGAATGGGTTTGCTGGGTCACCTTTCCACAGGAAGGGCTGCGATGTCCTGACCCAGAAGCCTTCGGGCAGCAGCCATACCAATGCCTGCCGGGTGACACAGCGACGCAGAAGTTATGAACTGATCATGCTGCCACATGCCCAGAGAGTATTGCTACAGCCCCTTCCGATGCTTTACAAATCCGGGTGCTCCTGGTTTGACTCTCCAGGACTCCTGCAGACTCTCCAAAGTCAGCAGTGACATTTCCTCTTCTTTTTACCCTTTCTCCCCTGTTTTAAGACAGCAGTTATTTCATAACCTACGTGTCTCTATAGTTGACGGTTATTCTTAGGCAACTGTAAGCCACAAATGTCTAGCTAACAAAATATCCATGCTTTGTGTAGCATGAACCGCTCTTCAGCCAGTGGTGCACACACAATAGACCTTGTTGCTTCATGAACTAAAACAAGGTGTGAGATATCAGGCAAGGCTTTCCCTTTTGAGAGGAGAGCAGGCACTAGCGAGACCCATAATAACAGAAGAGGAAAAAAACCTAGTTACTGAACGGTGGCTCAGATCCTTCAGATCAGGGGCGCAGAAGCATGTGAGTTTCTGTAGAAGCCTGATTTATATTAATCAAACCAGCGCTGAAAAGCGTCACCACAGAATTTATTCTAATACCTGTTGTACCACACCCTAAAAATAACAAAAGAAAACAGGCTAAGATAAAAGATATTTGCTGTCAAAGGTGGGGAAATACCTTCAGAAAGCCACAATGTTGGCTTCCTCTAAGAAATTAAACAAGAGTGGTAGACATTCTTCCGATTGATAATCAAAGACAGCTGTCTTGTCTACTTGGGTTTAGCACACCACCGTGACAGGGCAGCGCAGTTTGTGACCTGGGTGCTGCAGCCACCAAGAACAGTTTCTCACTGTTCAAGCACAAAAATCAGGTAATTCTGCGTAAAACCTGGTCCCGTGAGCTGCTTGTGATACTCTGCGCTCTGGAGGTACCCCAAAACTGGCATCAGCCCCAAATCTTTGAAAGCCTGAACCTTGCCTGATATGAATTTATGGCACCTGAGCTGTAGTGCGCTACCTCCCTAGATGAACACTCTTGTGGACAGTGAGGGCAGCGTAACCTGCTTTCTCCACAGGTTATCTGCATACCACGAGGCATCCGTGGGGAAGCTGGCACAGAGAAACTAGCATGTTTTTTTCAGCTCCTGCCCTCGATCAGTGTATTTTAACTTGTGGATTTGCACAAACCTGAATGACCAGAAGAGAGCTGCATGAGGTAAGTTGGCCAAGGGATCCATATTAGGCACAGTCACCAGTTGCAAAAAGGAGCAGATTTACCCTTTATATGGTTTTTGTTCCCAAAACAAGAGTACACAACACAGAGGTGATGTCGAAGATCTCCTTCTGTTTCACGTGGACATCCAGAGTAAGAGTGACTCACTATTCAACTCGCTCAGCTGCTGTAAGACAGCCTGACCATTTCTTAAGTTGTTAAAACCATAAATAATTTTAAAAACTCAGACCAGTAGCAACACATTTAAAATACTGTTTGGTCTCCTCTTATGGCATTTGTCCTTAGCAAAACTCACTCGAAGTGATGCTAGGCACTGTAAAAGGCACTGAGGTCCCGTGTACGCTGGACTCCGTAAAACCACATCTCACCAGGACGACACACCGCACGTGGCCATGAAGAGGCTCCAACCTAAAAACCGTGCCCTGTTTCCTCACAGTTGAGGGGCAGGAGGTTTGCGGTATTTGCACTGGATCCATACTCGATACATTGTCATTTGTTTCCCGCGGTTCACTTGCAATCGCCGATCAACCAGATTCTGGATTTTCTCCAGCCCAGCTGTCGTGAAGAGATCATTTAATTCATCTGGAAGCAGAGAGAAGGAGATTGAGGATGCCACAGCTTTCATTTAACTGATACCCGCTCACACTGAGGGCTAAACTATGTGAAAGATGGGCCAGAGGAAACTCACAGTCTCACTCTTGCAGGGAAACGTAAAGGTCAGGCAGGACTTAACTACTGTACTATGGGGGAATTAAGAATCACAGTTTCTCGAGTTTCCCTTCTACCAAGGAAGAAAATAATTATTTGGAAGGCAATTAGAATTATAAAAACTTGACACAGATAAAACAGTTTCAGACATGGGTATCGCCTCTAGTAACCGATTAAGGGAGCACCTTCTGGTGAGTAGGGACAGATGCATTCCTTCCCCCTCCCCGCTCTCTCCAGAGGAATTTTAGAGTCTGCAAGAGCACAGAACGGGATCAGACCTACGCTTTTAAATGGCGGCAATAAGATCTGTGCTGTATAGGCTGGAGGGGAACGGGATTCATTAAGGTTAAGGTTAGGGAAGAAAAAAAAAAAAAATCCTTAAAAAACCACACCCTGCTGGGGCCCAATCAAAGCACTAGGAGCCCTGGAGGCTGCAACACTTACAGGGGCAGGTATTCCTGACCAAGCACATAAGTATGGTAGTGCCCCAGCACACTGGCCCTGGGCAAAGCCAGAGCCAGTCCTGCTGAGCAGCAGAGAGCTTGTTCAACTGCAGCCTGGGAGCACGTGATTTGGATGGAGTTTCTGTAGAAAACGGGCTAACAGGCCCCAGCTTGTGCTCTTTTATCAGATGCTTGCCATCGTGAAGCGTTTGCCAAACACGCATTAAACATTAATTTTGTTGTGACAAACAAGACTTGGGCAGCGGGGAAGGGAATCGTTGCAGCTGGGCCACTGCTCTAAAACTCACTGTGCGGAGGGACCCGCGGTGGAAGTGACTGGAGGTGTAATTGGTGATAAGCAGAGAGAATACAACCCCTGCTGAACACCAGGCGGCAGCAGGACTGGAGAAGCTGCCTCAGGTCTATGCCAAACCATGCCCTCCTTATTTCTTCATAGGAGAACAGTAAAGTTAAGAGAAGCTCCTTCAAGTGGTGTCCATCTCACTCCATCCTCTGCAGGCAACAAGATTCAAGGAGAGCTCCTCCAATCCCACCCCTTCCAGTGTACCAAACATGCTAGTCTTTCCTCTAAAAGGATGTTCCACTAAGGAATTCACCACACTGTATGCATCAGCAAGCGACAAGCCCAGCTATGCGTGCAATTGGGAGACACTTAACATTTTGCACTGCTCCAAGAGAGAGGCTGGAAAGAGCTAGTGGCAAAACTTGAGGGCACAGGGACAAAAAGAGGTGAGGAGACTCAGAGGGCTGTTTTCTAGCCTCCTACCTTGTGTGAAGAAGTAGACTCTGGTGCCATCACCTCTCACATAGAAGTTATCAGACAGACATTGACCTAAGGGCAAGGGGGATTTAAACAGTTACCAGCTATCATTTAAAAATCAACAACTGCCATCCAATTGCACGTAAAGACAAGAGGCACTTCTCCCAGCGCACGCTGTGCTTAAGGAGAATTAATGAGCTGCCTCCTAAACAGGAGGAGCATCCAGATGCTTCCAGAGAAGCATCATCTATTAGTGATCTGGCAAGAATCCCCAGGGGAAAAAGAAAATACCTTTCTTAAACCGAAGCTGGGCCAGATCATAACGGCCATAATCTCGCAACAAAATCATTCCTCCTGGTTTCAGAAGGCGACTCAGTCTGTTAACGATGCATTGCATCCTGAGGAAAGACCAAAACAGAAGTATTCATCATTCTGCAAAACGATGCTTGTTTCCTTAGCCTACTTTCCAAAAAGAAGGTATAAAGTTTAATATATATTTCAATTTCATATAAAAAACTACAAAAAGCTAGCACTTTTCTGAGCTCTCAGACTTAGGCGGGTTGATTTTATTTGGCTGCCTTATTTCTGACACTCCTCAATTCTGCTTTTTTTTCTACAACGATAACTTGGCCTGCCACAGCAGGGATTAACTGCTCTCTCTTACTAATTTCAAAAGTATCTCCGCTGGTTTCTGTAAAACAAGTAATACGTGAACTTGAAAAACGCTGTGAAATAAAACCAAAGGGAACAAGAAAGAGAGACCAGTAGGCTGTAATACACTGTCACAGTACAATCACAGCTCTTTTTAAAAATGTTTTCTGAACCTGTCCCCTCCCTTCTTGCTACCTCCCATATAAGAAATTCATCTAGCAGCACACTTTCCACAAATGGGTGCTGAGCGCTCAGCGGGGCTGGGGTTCAGAACAGGTGCCCAGCTGCGAGCGCAGCAAAATGTCACCTGTAGTCACCTGCACCAAAATTTGTTACAACAGAAAGTACCTGCAAATTTCATTTTCAGAGGCTTAATGGAAAACCGGACCAGGCACAGAACAAACTTTAATTTTGCTTGATGTAAGGGGACCTACTATTAAAGAGCTCCAGTTCTGTACGCATTATCTTCTGCAACCAGAAGGAATTACTAAAACTTACTTCTCTGGGAGAATCGCTGAGAGGACAAAGATAAGAATAACTACGTCAAGACTCTCGTCTGGCATTGGGAAAGGACTTTGGTCATTGCACAGGTCATGGACAAACGCAAAGCAGCGAGAAGAATCATATTCTGCATTGTTCTGTATTAAAGGGGAGAGAAATTAGAGCATTAGCAGCAGAGCCTGATCTCAATATTATCTGGACATGGGAGCATTTTAACTTTCACATAATAAAGTGGTATGTCCAGAGATCTGTTTCAGCCTCACTGAACTAAGGCAGATGAGGTCCCATAGGCTCTCTGGTCACACGGGGAACAGGGGTGAAATGTGAAAAATAAGTACACATGGGATAGTCACAAAGAGCTTTGGACTTGTTACATTCAGACAATCAGCATTGCCAAAAACCCGTTTGAGGGATTATTGCAATTTTAAGGTCAGGTTTTCCACTAATAGTGGTAAGAAGTGAGGGATTTACACTTAAACTGAGTACCTTTACAAAAGTGCGAGCGTCAGGGCCTCTCACTGCATCACTGAAACCAATATTCATTTCAACTACAAGCAGACTACTCCCTACATCCCAAACGTCAAACCTGTCTGCTTAAAGTTACACTCTTAAAAACCACATTTAGACTTCTAAAAGAAGTTGTATATTTTTCTAAAGCTGCTGCTGGAGATTGCAGTGCCCTCTATAAACAGCGCTTGTGTCAGCTTAAGAGGATGAAATGGCATGCTGCTTCTGCTGCTGTGCTCCCCATCTCATCTCATGAAGAGACTGATTACATTTGATACTTCATATATTCTCAGTTCTCTTCTGGCCTGAAATTTGTTAGCAGTATTTGTCCTTTGACTAAATTACAGCCTCTCGCTCCACAGACAGCAGTATCC
The DNA here is from genome assembly GCF_028500815.1 of Rissa tridactyla. NCBI lineage: Eukaryota > Metazoa > Chordata > Aves > Charadriiformes > Laridae > Rissa > Rissa tridactyla. Next base: position 4,165,349 of record NC_071484.1, on the reverse strand, counting down.
CTCCTCAGCTGTCTGTGCAGAAGCAATCAGCTGATGTTCCCAGAACTGCAGTGACAGTAACGCACACACAAACCAAAACCAGCTTCAGTTCCTGTTAAAAAAATTGCCTGAATGTTTTCAAGGTTCAGCAGTTACTCAACTAAAAAAGCACTGGATTTAGAAAAGTACTGCCAACCACAGGGGAAAGAAAATCTGGCTGACTTGTCTGCTGCCAACGTGACATTTTGAGAACTCCAACTTCCCTCATTTCTACAATCTTCGATGGCTTATTTTCCTGGTTTACCAGTACAAGGGTCAGCATCAGGGCTAGCTAAAAACAGAAAGCTGCCACCACAGTCACACAGCTGATGGCAGCTGTGACATATTTGTGTTAGTGTGCGATTGTCACCGTGTACTTCCTACCTTCGTAAGTCACCATTGAGTTTACCTGGACAAGATCCACAGCTGTTGTAGAAAAATCACAGCAATAAACAAAAAGTCCTGGGTCACTGAAATAAAATCAAATAAACTATCATCATTTATATGAAGGTGCTCCACAGGAATTACAGAAGTTTCTTGAATGCACAGAGCACAGAATTGGGAGCCAGAAATCCTGGGCTTTAGTCTATCTCTATCAATAACGTGTTGTGCAAAATCTGGTGGATCGCATCGCTCCTTTATGCCTCAGTTATTCTCATATGGAACTGACTGCTTACTTTTCCTTCTGGAAAAGGAGAGACACTAAGGCCTGTATGAAAATGCTTTCAGAATGAGACACGTAAATTCGCCTTAGGTTTCACTGGTTGCATTCTAAGACCAAAGATTTCCAAGCTCAAAACACAATCATTGGAAGTCGGACGCGGCAGAGGGACCATTTGCACCTGGCCTTTCTCTGGGACTGTGTAAACTAGGAATACGTGCAACAATTTTCCAACTGTTTTTCAGAGGCTGGTATATCATGCAGGTAAAAACCTACTGAGAACTACTTACTTGTTGGTTTGTAAAATTGGGAAGACTGTATTTCCAGCACCACAGCCAACCTGCACAAAGTAGATGTACATATAGTGAAAATAGTTTCTTCAGCATGTCCCATGCAGCTCATTCCAAATCATCTCTCTACAGCCATGGAACGAAGAGCAACTCATGAGTAACAACTGAGAAGGGCAGTGACAATTTGCAAATCTCACTGCAAGATCTGAATACATTCAGCTCTGAGGAGCAGGCTCACATATAAGCCTTTGTGGGAAACCACTAAGCCAGTTCTCGTAGAAATCTTACTAACAAGCAATATATTGTTACTCTTTTGAAAACTTATTGCTGGAATCCCAAGCAGAACAACCAGTCTGAGTCACTGAAGCATTGGCAAAGGCCACGGATTAGTTGCATTCACTTCCACAGAAAATCCGAGCAACGGAGAAAGAAGTTTGCTTTACTATAATTAGATCCTGCTGTTTCAGAGTTTCCTTCACTAGACGGCTCTTCCTCGAGTTACAACTAGGCCTACCGTGATTCTGCCTTATTATTCCTTCTGCTTGCTCCCATTTGAAGGGAAGATGGCTCACACAACTGGGTTTGGGGAATTTGCCCAATCAATGTTTAAGGAATCCGTAAAATTCAAATAGACTGATCAGAAAACACCCCTGATGCCTTGCAGGGACAGGTATTACTGAAAGTACTCAGGGGAGACAGGAAAGCCGCAATGACCCAAGAACAACAAAGTCTAAGGAAGTCTCAAAGCCTCAGATTAAATTAAAAAAAAATAAAATATCAAAAGAACAGTTCATGTTGACCCTCCCTAGAAGGGCGGACTTCCACAGAACATGAAGCATTAATCAAAACCAGCGGTATCTACAGTGAACAAACTAGAAGTGGCAGAGTAAAAGGCCATTACCAGCTGTCAGGAGTCTAATATTTAGAAGCCCTACAGAGTTTTCTGGGATAAACCCTGTGTCAGTCTGAGATTCCCCATTATTACATGGGCCATAAGAAACAAACCAGAGAGCATCTTTACATTCTTGGTTTCACTGTTTTCTTTCACACCTCCCAAGGCAAACAAGAGTCAGCACAAACATGCAAGACATAAATGACAGGGTAAAGCTTTATACAGACAAGTAAAAGAATCAGCTTCTTCAAAAGATGACTTTTAAATGCTTGTTTCAGCATCTGATAGTAATAGTTTGTCTTTTAAACGCGAAAGCTTCTTATGGTCCTTGTGCTCTGCCCATTCACAGCCTGAAACAACAGAATCCCAACAGATTTAATTCAGTTCGAAGCTGCCCTCTGTTTTTTGCAGTTTACTGACTTAAGACAATCACCCCATTCACTTGCTCTTTGCCAATGATATATACTTTTATGTTCCAGTCACACTAACACCGACACAAGGGACTGTTTGATGTGTGACTCTGTTTTAGAGCTATTACCTCTAATATACGGTAAGATGCAGATGATCCTGGGTAATCTCCATCGCTTTGATTCAGCTCACTATACTTCCGTGCAGCCAACTCCTCCATGCAGATCTGAGGTGTGCTTTTTATCACGTTTAACTGATCCTCTGCCCTGGTTTCCAGTGAACAATGTCCATTTTCACAGCTTCCCAGCCCCTCATTGTTGGATTCTTCTTTGTTACTAAATTCGTGTGCAGAATCCCCATTTTGACTTGGGTTCCTGTTAGGTGCCAGCTCAGGAAATTCAGTGAACAGCCAGTGTCTGTCCTTGAAGAAGCCATTTTCATGGATTTTATAAAAGTCATCCCAGTACCTCTTAGCATTCACCTCATATTCCTCTGTGAACACAAACAAAAACGTCACCAGCAGTCAAATCAGAAGGTCTCAGAGTTTAATCAGTTCAGACAGTGAGGGATCGCTGCAGATATCTATTCAACAATCTGCTTTAATAAGTAAGGTTATTGATTTTAAATCACCTTTATTTAAATTCTGCCACGACACATAAACACTCACCCTGCCTCCTCACAGTACCTTTGTGAGGACTCAAAAAGGTAAAAGAGATAGAAGAGGAAGGTGTCTGTCTCCTGGTAGGATTTAAAGGAAGCTGACAAGAGAAAAGGCCTCTTTGAAGGAGGCTGGATTGAAGAAATCCAGGTTTTACTTCCATCTCTAACACTAACTTGTTCAGTTCGCTGGAACAATTCATTTGGAGCCTCATGACACTAAGTGTCAGGCACTTACAACTTATAAGGAATTCTAAGACAGATGCCTGGAGCTGAAGAGTCCTGTCCAACATGCTACCCCTTTTTTTCAGATGGAGAAAAAGGAAAAATAGTCAACTACATAGGCCTGGCAGAAAGCCCAATTAGCATTTGTGCAATACTCCAAGATTACAGGACAGCATGTTTTACACAAGTATTGCTAGAGCCCAGTCTACAGCACTTTGTTTTCCATAGTTCCGTGCATGTTAGAGCATCACGCATTTATGAAATTAAAACAAGAGAGGGGAATCGACAGAAGTGACCACTGTCATAAAGTAACAGTGGAGAGCTAAGGTGGACAGACTAAAGGTGATAAGAGTTAACTTTAGCAGCAAGCATTATCATTTTCACACCAAGTGGAGACATTCCAGTAGCAAGATGAGTATTACAGAAAGCTGGAAGAACTCTTACAAAGCCATGAACTAATAAAATTCAAGACACCCACAGAATTATTTCCACACATCTTCACAGATTTCAGACCAAGTACATTTCCAGGGGAACTATTTTTTCCGTGGGAAGTTATGAATCCAGCTGGTTTCCTGAATTCTCGCTGATGTGATGAGCTCTCTGTCCTGGGAAGTAAGAGCTAATTATAGCACCCTGTGCTTGTAATCACCTAGGGACATTAACATCCACAGCCAGCGATCCCAACTGCATTTTAATAACATGCAACTCCTTAGCCATCTTTGCACAGCAACAAGTGCATTACTGAATGCAAATGATTCTCCCATAATTAAAGACGACGACTGTATGTGAGAATGGATAACCCCTCTCCAACGTCTACCAAGCGTAGGGTTAAAAGAAAAAGCAGGCATCTTAAAATTGGAGATTAGCGTTATCATCTAAACTGCAGTTTATTTATTAGTCTTCCTGAAAAGCACACCAGTGTTTAGAAGATATGTGAAGCACAAAGAGCTGATACAAAAATACTTTCTTTACCTCAACCACAAGGATTTTCTCCTTTTAAGAAGCCTTGGCCTTAAACCCAAAGTTAAAAGAAATTTTAATGTCTGATATTAGACTAGAGCAATAAATTTGTGCCATGATGTCACTGTAGCTCAAAGCAGGCAGGGTCAAGTCAGTTTACTATTTACAGAGGAGAACTCAATGACTGCTAATGTCAGGGGACTAAGTGTTATTGATTCATACCCTGGCACGCTCCTGCCCGAACTGTCACTTCTTCCATGTACTAGTAGGGATATGCGAGGCTGCTGGGGCTGGAAATGCTCTTTCACCTAACAAAAATCTAAAGTCCTGATTCCTGCTGGTCCCTAAAAATCCTGTAAGAGCTTGGCTGTAATGGGATGCTTACCCGAGGTGCTGGGGCAAAATTCCAGCCCGGTCATTTTGGATTACCCACATTTTTGCCATAGTGTAATAGTATAACACCAAACAAGACATTGTGCTCCTCCTGTGTTAAATTATTGTGAAATTCTGTTGGATGCTATTGAACAGCTGTTACACTCCAACCCACATGCGTGGAAGCTTTATTTAAAGCTCATTTACCTCGTAGACTAGTGTTTTCTAAGCACTGGAATAAAGGATCAGTAACAATACAGATGCAAGAAATCAAGGGCCAGCTGACAAAGATTATGCAAGAAACAGATTTAAAGCAAAAAAAAAAAAAAGTAATTTTTTCAGTCTGACTTCCTGCACAATTTATGCCAGAGAAGTTCATGTAATACTTGCTTCAAGATCCTTTTTGTGATATTACCTCATGACGACATCAGCATGCGAGACAGATTCCTCCAGAGACTTTTTTGATAAGGACTCCTGATTTTTCTGCTCGTCTTTGTAAGGACACCCCCAAAGCCAAGCCCATACTCACCGTTTCACATTGCAGAAGAAGGGTAAACAAAAGTAACTGTTCACAAAAGACAGGAAGAGAACCAGGGACCCCCTGAATTGCATGGGGGCTAATTATGGAGCCTCAAAAGGAAACCGAGAAACTCTTCCGCTTCTTTCTTTGTTCCCAGCCAGGAGACACATCTTCAACATGCCCCATAGAACTTCTCTCCTCCTTCAGAACAACTTCTGACAGCCCCAAGAAGTCCACAGAATAATACAGCCATAATGACCAATAGCCTGCCTTTGTTCTCCTGCTTGGACATTACTGATCCTCAAAATACTAGCCCCTTCAGGCACACTTGGCTGGGCTGGCTTCCCTACGTTTCAGCCATCCCATTGTCTCCACACGCTTACCACTGAATAGCAACCATCAAAATCTGACTGGCCTCCATTGTTCAGTCTGGGAAATACATCATGAAGACCTGACAAACTGCTCTAACAGCAAATTGCTCCACAATTTCATAGTTGTATATAGGTTCTCAAAGCATGACAGACAGCACCCTTTAATGTTAACCAGATTTTAAAATGAACTCAACACAATGGGCATCACAATAGAAACTGCTGGATACTTCTGGGAATCCAAGAAATTAGGAGGGTTGCTCTTTGGTGTAATTAAATTTGCTATTGTGAACACAACTGGAAGCTATATGGGAAGTGTCTCAATAACTCCAGTAGTGTTCAGCATCGCCTTACAGATGACACACTCAATTTAATTTGAACAAAAGGAGCAGATCCATCCTAGAGCTCGGCAGGGTATAACAAGATCACCGTCAAACAAGTCTCTTATCATACCAAAGAACAGGAAACCATTTCACCATCGTTCAAGGGACTGGATGATATCTAACAGGTGTGGAGGACAGAAGCAGTATTAACCCACCAAGAACAGCTTCAACCATATTACTTCACTGTAGAGCTGTGCACCTTTAGCTTGATTCGGATTCAGGTAAGCTTTGCATTTTGGATGTATAAATATCCTTTATGCCAAGTTTGAGGAAATAAAAACTTTGGAATCCCTCTTCTGCCTCTCTGATGATACACACTTCGATCAGTATAAAATAATTTTTCTTTGCTTTTGATTTTATCATTATCATGTTGCTTGTTAACCTGCTAAAGGTGAATACGGACACTACCTTATTAAACGCTCTTAAGAGAAAAAACAAGCTTGCATCAGGGATATCTCCACAGCATGCAAGCAAACAAATGATTACCTGTTAGAAGTTAAGATTTAGAGAGCAAAAGCAAGCAGAGAAAATAAGATTAAATGAGGCTGTTGCTCTACGCTGAAAGAAGTTTGTTGACAAGGAACACTAACAAGTATTTAAACGTACACAACATGAACAAAGAAGCTCAACCCAAGATGACTCCTCCCAGCCAAGATCATTTCTGTTCCAGTAGGATGAGTCTCTGGAGAAGGTGGAAAAGTCACAAAGAGGTAAATAAAGAACAGAAAGATTCATCCTTTTCCATTTTTTGTTATCAACCACTAGGTGATGTGTTTTAAATGATTTGGGAGATGGGGAGAAGGAGAAATAAATAATGATGCATATGCAGCTCTGGCCAGACTGTTCCGCTCTTGTATGAACAAGTTAAGACTCAGCATTACAATAGTATCCAAAAGTACCTTGTTTATCTTGCGGCAATAGCTGTGAGCTGTTCTCTTGAACTTTACTCCTGGCACTGGCTTCCTGCTCTTCTGACCATTCCACATTATCCCTGTTGTAAAAAATAAGATGAACTACTCAGCTGAGAATGGTAAGGCGAAGACAGAGAGAAAAGAGAAAGGTCTAGACAGCTCTCCTGACTGGCAGCTGTGGAGCTTTTCCACGATCTCTAATTCTAGCTCAGCAGCAGTACAGCAGCTATCGGCACATACGGCTCCCAGTTCTAAATGAGCTGCACTCGTAGCATTACAAAAGATGTAACTGGAAGGGATCCCAAGAGACACCAAATCTGTCCGCTAATCCTTTTCCCTATTTGATGCTCAGACAAGTTTAGAGGAAATAAATCCTTTCTATAAAACCACAAGGGCACTCAGCACAAACAGGCCTGCTCAGAGAGGAACTGCCATTCTCACATGGTGAGAAGCACCTGTGACTGCCAGCTAGGTGCGTGTGTGCAGATCATCAACACAGGCCATTTGATTTAGCTGTCTTGGAAAACTATATTTTCTTTCTCAAGTTAAACCAAAAAAGGCAGTAGGGTTATTTGGAAGGTAAAGCGTTATATTACTATTAAATCAAATTATGAGGAAAATACGCAGGAAGCTTTAAAGCATTAAGAACCTATTAATAACTTAAATGTGCATACGCAGTTGCGTAGCCATTAAAGTGATTCACTTGACCTTTCTTCATTAGAACGAGTGAATGAAAAGCAGACTACAAGATCAAGAAGCACTATTCTGGCCTCAGGAGAAATTAGTCTTTTGATATTAACTCACAAAACAAAGACTTAAATGTCAAGTCTGTGAAAAAAACCCAACAGATTACTAGGAGTTTCTGTAGGGAAATACTATTAAGGATGTGCTTTCGTAACATACGTTTGGTATAGTATAGTCCCAAAATGAATGACAAGCTGATATATGCACATATTACTTTATTACAAATTAAGCATACCCAATTCTCAATAGGGCTTAGCAGCCTGAGACCAAAAGCGGACGCATTTACCCCAACAATGCAAAATCTGACATTTTGGGTGCCTAACATCTCCTGAAACAACAGCTTTCTCCAACCAAAGACCTGTTCCAAGCTAACGTCTAGCAGGATCTCACAGTGTTACAGCATCGTGTGGCAACAGATGGGTGAAGTGATCTTTGTTCAATCTATAGATTAGTCACTAATGTATACAGATGGAGAAAAATTATAGAGATTTCTGAGAAAGGACAATTTAGCTTTATTAACTATAGCAATGAAACAATTGCTACAGAGTAAAACAACACTGCTAAAAGTCTAAGTAGGCCTAAGGAATTCCAACTGCGTCAGGAGGAGCTGAGGGAGGCTCAGGACCCCCCAAGGATTAGCACCCCCGAGCACCCAGGGCCCTCCCACACCTCTAAGCGCTTACGGCACCACCTGCCACGCTGGCAGCACCCAGGCCGGAGGGTGCCACCTCCTGTCACAGGCCCCTCTCGCTGCCTGGCCTCCAGCCCCGCACCCACAGCTCCCCCGGCCCGCTCCGCTCCCCACCGGACGCTTCAGAGGCGAACCCGGGCGCTGGGCCAACACGCCGGGAGAGAAGGCGAACAATGTTTGCGGCCGGGCGCCCGTGAAGCGGAGCGGGGCTACTCGGGGCCGACCTGCCCCGGCCGCCGAGAGCCCCGTTATTTAGTTCCTCGCCCCGGACTACCGGTGGCCCGAGGCGGCGAGGACGAGCCCCCCGCCCGCCATCTCACCCCAACCCCCGCGGCCGAGCGCGGACAGGCCCCACAGAGCAGCAGCGGCCCACAGCGCCTCGGCCGGCTTCCCGGGCCTCCCCACTGCGGGCAGCGAAGGGCCGAGGATGCGGAGCCGGGCACCGAGGGGGCGAGGAGGCGGCGGCTGCCCTCACCAGGCGTTGTGCTGGAAGAGGCGGGCGGGGTCGGTGAGAAAGCGCCTCCCGAAGGGCCGCCGCTCCGGCGCCTCCCTGGGCGCCGCCATGACGGGCCGAGCGCCACCGGAACCGGAAAATCGCCTCGCCGTCCGACCCGAGAGAGGACTAGGCGGGCGGCGGTCACGTGAGGGGCGCCGCCGTCACGTGGGGACGGTGGCGGGAAGCGCGCGGCCGCGGCCTCAGAGGGATGGCAGACATGGCGGCGCCCGTGTTGAGCGCGGAACGGCCACCACGGCGAGAAGAACGCTTTCCCCGGCTTTTATTTCGCATTTCATACAGCGGGAGGGGGCAGGCCCGGCCCAAGCCGCCGTTGTCTAGCATTCACCGGCCGCCGGTAGCGTCTAAGTACGGCCTCCGCCCAGTGCCTGTCGCCGCCTCCGCCTCACAGGCCGCCTCCTGCAGCAGAGCTGGCGGTCCAGTCTGCGGAGGTCGGTCACCGTCACCAGCTCCCGGCAGGCGTTCCAGGACCAGGAGCAGGTGCAGAAAGTCTGGTGGAAGCACTCGCTGCCGGTCTGCAGGCCGATCTGGGCCCCGCCGATCTTCTGCCACAGCTCCAGCAGGCTGCGGCGCTGGCGGAGGGCCGGGCTCTGGCTGTACGGCTTGGCTGCTGGTGGCTTCTGGGAGGAAGGAGAGAAGTTGAAAGAGGAGTCAGGGGACCATGGTGGGGGAAATCACACAGCTTTGCCCAGGTGGGACCAAGTGCCGTGTATGTACATACATGACTAAAAGTACTTCAGTGGCTCGTTATGATGCGGTGCTGGCAGGTTATAACCAATTCATGCTGACCATTAACAGTAATAAACAGCCAAGCTATTATTACACCTGTGGTTTCATTTTTCCTTGCACTTACGACAAAATTGCTCTTTAATACCTGTGTCTAGGTAAAACATTCACCAGACAGCTAATTAATAGGTTACACGAGTGACCAGTCACACTTAGTTCTGCTCTAATTACAGTCCCGTAAGACAAAAGGTCACATCTTCCCTCTACGTTTCACACTCACTTGTGCTTGTGTCTTGGCCAGGCTGGCTGGGAGGAGGTTGGAGGCTGTTGTCAGAGGACGTGGTGTGTTGGGGCACTCAGTGTTGACAGCAGAGGAGCATGTCTGCTTTCTATGGTGAACAGGAGGCTTGACAGCAGCTGCCTGATTAAATAAAGCACAGGTTTTCAGGCTTGTTCCCACACCTCTGGTGCTGTTGCGCAGCTGAAGAATTGCTTGTTTCTCACCTCCTGCACCTGGTTTCTCTCATGGATGATGTGACTCCCAAACGAAATGGTTGGCTTGTTCCTCTGCCTCGCCACCTTCTGCGAGCCCTCTTTTGGCTTTGCCAGTGTGGCTGCATCTTGTTTAGAAACCAGCGGGAAGATGGGTACCTGGGCGTAGGGGCTGCCTGAATGGGGCAAAGGGAAGTGGGAACCAGAGTCACCGACTGTGTGGCCAACCCCCAGCTGCCTCTTGGATGGTCTTCTCTTGCTGGGGAAGGACTCAGTAGGTCCTGAATTCCTCACTCTGGCCCACGAGTCACAGCAGCTGCCATCAGGCCTGCCCAGCATCAGCAGGCATAGAGCGGCAAAGACACCGACCCCTTGGCTACAGTGTTGAGGTGTATCTGCAGCAATGCGCGGGGCAGAGGTGCCTGCGGGTGTTGGGGTAACCCAGAGCTCACTCGCTGCTGGATGCTTTGTAGTGGGGTGTTTAGGGCAGCCACCTTGCACAGACACCTCTGGGGCCCGATTCCTTCACCCATATGAGCCCCCGGAGCAGAACCCACTACAGCTATTTGATTTTGCATCCTGCCCTGGGAAGGTTTTGAGCTGGGTGGACTCCCGAGGCCTGCTCCAGCTCTGTTTTCTGTGATCCTTTTGGAAATGACCTTGGCAAAGGTGTGCTAATGCAGGGCTGACCCTGAGCCGCGCTGAACTCAGTACCAGAAGCACCGATCCTCCCCCTTCGGAGAAGTCCACATGCCAGGAGGCAACAGAAGCAGCTGTGGCAAATGCCCCAGCCAGGTTGTCACCCTCACAGCTCTGGTGACATCCCCTTCGGACACAGTGGGAGTGACAGTGTGCAAGCCTTACCTTTGAGGTGCTCCACGTGAGCCCTTGCCTCCCTTTTGTTCATGGCTGAGACGCGGGCAGCACTTCTGAAGGATGGCATGGAGTAAACACTCTCTCTCTGACTTTTGTGGGGCTTCTTCTTTCTGTGACACTTGGGGAAGTCACGATCCATCCAGACTTCTTGGCCAGTGCCGTCACTCAGCTTCTGCTGGTAGCAACTAGAAGACAAAAGAGGGCGTCGTCGTCCCATGAAACACAGCTCACCACTGCCTGCTGTGCACCCGCATGTCTGGAAAGACAGGGTCCTTGAGGATCTTTAAACTACGGAAGTGTGTGCTAGACACATGGTGGCATTTACAACAGGGTCTTTGTAGTGCAGGTGCCTGAGCTGGGCTGGTGCTTTTAGATGTCCAACTAGGTATGAAATATTTCTGGAAATCTAGTCTTGGGATCCCTGTGTATAATTTGTTAGATAAGGCACAAATATCCCGGTAAAATGGGGACTTCTCTATCTTGCAGAGCTCACCTGATAATCTGAAACAGAGTTCTCTGGGGCAGAGCTGCCAACTCCACCAGATTCAAGAAGGCTTTGAAGAAGATGATTCCTCTGGCATAGATGGAATCCAAGCTGTCTAAGTCATTTTTCCCACGGGCTGGAGAGGAGGAGAATGGTCAGAGCCATGACTGAGCCTTGTCTTCCCTTCCCAGAGCTCAAAGGGTCCAGAGATCCCAGCAGCCCGCAGGAAGATCTGGACAAGTCATGCCGTGGGGATCCATCCCCATTTTCTTCTGAGCACTGGTTAGGTATCTAGCAGGGAGGACAGTTCCCTGAAGCTTATCATTAGCCAAAGAAGGTGAGGTCTTCTACTACTTCTGTGCCCCATCTTGTAAGAGAAGAGTTTGGCCTCTGCTCTTGTAGCCAGGAAAATCTGGAGCGACTGCTGGATTCCTGCCCTGGTCCCTGAGACTGCCAAACACAACGAGGGCTGGCCATGGGGGCAGAGCGAGCCCTGAGCTGGCCTGTTATGGCCCACTGAGTGATCACTGTCTTGTCTGAGTAGAGCGGCCTTAGTTTCTCTGGGTCTCAGATGCTGATTTCTTGCTCAATTAGTCTGAGAATCAGGTAAATTCGTATATCTCTGCATAAGCGAGGCTTTTGCTGGAGTGCCTTTGCCAGTGGCAAAGCAGCTACCTCTAAACAGCTACCGGGGGTGCAGGGGGGCTGGGGAATCTGGGCAGACAAAGAGTGAGCCTGTGTTTAATGTGAGGGCGAGTGGTCGGTTTAGTTCTAGCTCTGCGCTCATGAGCTTCAGTTATCTCTCTGTCAAAAAGGGTATTGATGCTTCCTTCAATCACTGGGTCCCCAAATCCTCGGGACAGGGGATTGTCCCTTCCTGTGTGTACCCGTGGTTATTGTCTCAGGAGGATCTGCAACGCCGCAGGACCAAGCTAAAGGTCGAACTGGCCATACTGGCAACATGCCTTCCAAGGGGGAAGCCCGTAACAAGGTGACATTACCTTTCCGTTGTTTCCTTGCCATGCTCTTTGCTGCTTTACACTCAGTTCTCTGCTGCAGGACGTGTGAGGGGTCCCTGCCACGCACACAGGCATAAAGAGAGATGGACAGGCTGACAACTCAGAGGCGCGCTCTGACAAGAGACCAACCGATACGCAGCTCCTGCTGGTGGAGCTGGAGCGAGCTGGAGCTGGAGGTGCCGGTCCTTCTGCCAGGCCTATGGGCCAGCGGTGGAAGGACTGGCAGAGAAGAGCTCACCACCCAGCTCCACGCTCACAGTGGTGGGAGTGAAACGCTGTGCGGCAGCTCACGTTAACTGCTCAAGGCTGCACAGAACCCATAAAGGGATCTTAGCCGTCTTCCCCAGCTCAGGTCAGATTTGACAGAGGGCAGCTGTGGCCTCCCTGGTGTGTGCGGGGAAGCAGAAGCATCAGCCAGGAGGCAACAGCCCTGGAAACCTCCCTTGGCCACACCACAACGCTGGATGGACCAAGCTCTGTTACCCACAATCCTTGTTCGGGGCTGGTGCTCAGGAGCCTGGCTCAATCCACCACCTGTGCCTCGGCATTTCTTCTCTAGATTGACAATGCCAACACGCCCAGCACTGTAGGGATGAGCGTGAAGGTAGGACCCCCGCACGTGATCACATAACAGGCCAGGGACAGCAGCAGTGCCACACACCTGGTTTTCACCTTCATGCTCACCTGGGTGTCTCCCTTGGGAAGGGTTTTATCACCCTCTTCTTTGGTAGAGGCTTTGCTGTCACACTGGTTTTGGAAGCACAGCCAGGAGAAGGAGCAATTCTTTCTGAATGTGGGAAGACAAATAAATGGAGAGTCTCATGGACTTCCCTCCAGGCTGTAGCCATCCCCTGGAGGAGAGCTGGAAGGACCCTGTCCCTGTGGTGCTACCGCAGCATCAACTCACTGTCTCATCCTGTTCATGGGCAGCAGGCTATCCAGCAATGGAAATCCTGCGCCCTCCCAGTATTCCCTGTCCTCTGCTACGGCATCTTCCCTATGGCTAGTTTGAATCTCCTCTTCTTGCCACTTAAGCCTCTGATCGCCTATCCCACCTGCAGTGGATGTGCGGGGTCCTTTATTCCCCTTCCTCTGCCCTTCCCTTCAGAGTAGCCAGCGCCTGGGATGACAGGTGGCTCCGAGACAAACGGCCACCCCTGGAGGTGACACTTCATAGACAAGCTGGTTTTCCTTTCTCTACCCCTTGAACATGATGTCTCATGATAGCCAAAGGCTGACTTGTCACAGGGGGAAAATTAACATCACACCAAGCTCTCCCTTACAGTTATTGTCCTCTACCTGCTAATCCAGAACCTGGTTCATCTGATGGCCACACAACTGTGATCACAGCACGCCAGCCTGTCACCCCTGCACCACTGTGACCCAGCACTAAGGTCCATGGCGCGTGTGGCTAAAGACCCAGGCTCAGTACCGGCTGTCACCCCAGAAAGTCTGTGAGACGCTGGGCAAGGGGCCTTGGGCCATGCCCAGACTTCCAAGTCCCAAAGGAGATACCCAAGGCTTGGCTAGACAAAACCTTGACCAACCTGATCTAGTGCTGGCAAGAGCTGGCTCCACGTGGGAGGCTGGTTTGGAGGCCTCCAGAAGCTCCTTCCCACCAATATTTCCACCATTCACTTTTGCCTCTTTCAGCTCCTCTGGGTTTGAATGGATCTGTGGGGTGGCCAGGACGGAGCCCTCGCTCCTGACGTCAACTTTGTCCTCTGTGAAAATAAAAAAGCCCCTCTGAGTATTGTTTTCCTTCTAAATGTGGGTGTTTTAAGTACCATCCTAAACACGGCAGCAGGGTGCTACCACCTTCTATGCACAGCCAGGACAGGAGGGAGATTGGTTATATAAAAATAAGAGCAGTGTTAGTAACATCTTTTGCCTTTCTCCGGCTCTGTCCTCCAGAGGATTTAAAACCTTTTCAGCCCATTAGCGAAACTATTCTCTCCTGCATGCAGGGAGGGGAAAAACCCTGCCACCACTGCGATGAGGGGGAAGCAGAGCGAGATGAGGTGGCTTGTGGACAAATTGGGTCTTGAAACAAGGAGGGAAAGAGAAACCAGAAGGTGTCAAGTAAATCTTTGTCAGTCTCAAGCAGCCCATCCTACACGCGTGATTTCCCACCCTCATGGCTCCAGCGTTACCACACGGAGGAAGGAGCGTGCTGAGAGCAGCGTTGTGCTTTGATTTTTCCGGCAGCTTCAGCTTCGATGTGTTAATTTCCGATGGCCCTGAGCAATATTAAGGTTTCTGGTGGGAAACGTGTTCAGTTGGAAAGTTGGCTTGGGGACGGCGTGTTTGAACCCTCAATGAGAAGTCGGAGTTTAACACGGTTCCTCTTGGCGTGCTGTACTGGGAGCCTGGCTGCACAACCCAAGTGCTGCCACTGCCACGTGTAAGGGCCCGTGTTAAGGAAGGCGAGTGAATACGGGAATTTGTGTTGCCTGTCTGACCTTGGTGACACACAGCTGTAGTGAGCACCTGCAGTGAAGATTTGGAAACCTACTGCAGCTGCTGGTATGTCCCTGGCTCTCCCTGCACAGCTTCACCACCAGCAGATTTGCAGTTCGTCGAGATAGGTGGCCCCAGAGTTTTCTTCTGAAGGACTTTTATCCAATCCCATTTGCTGTCAACAAGCAGCAACTTGGGTTATGGAGATCCTCACCACCTTCATGGATTCACTAGTCTGTTGGTTTCCACAGATTCCTAGGCTTCCTCCAAGGAAAAAGACCTCAGATACCTTCCCTTACCTTCCATGTCTCCTACGGCTTCCAGCTTCTCCCTGCTGGTCAGGTGGACCTCGCTGGCCACGGAGCCCTGGATGGAGTCGTGGTCCTGAGTGTCGCTTTTGAACCCTACGGTAGAGCCCGGGCAATACTGGAATGGAGCAGGGCATCTCGCCAGCAGCAGGGACTGGCTCTCCAGGGAGATTTCAGGCCTTGGCAATGGCAGGGAGAGGGCAGCCAGGGACGTACCAGCCACAGCAGCGAGACTGGGCACCTCCTGCGGCTCCGGGGTCAAGCAGGTCTCCACTGCATCCAGGTCAGAGCCCAGAGTATCCGCAGAGGCTGTGTCCTCTGTAACAAGAAAGTGTTGGAAACTTCCCCTGCGCGCTGGCAGGCAGCGCAGAGAGACTTGGCAAAAAAATGTTTTAAATAATAATAACAGCGACTCCTTTGCCTTTCACCTACCCTTTCCATCTCAGGATCTAAAGGGCTGTAGCCGCAATAATGCAATGAAACTCCCTCCCCGCCAGGCAGGGTGGGATGCCGAGGCCAAGAAAGATCAAATTCCCTTGCCACGGCCAGTCATCACCCGCCACCTCCCCTCCACACGCTGCACCACATGTAACATGCTCCAGACACAGCCCCCTTTGCCTTTGGTACGCTGAGGGATGGCATTTATTTCTTGCCGAGACACACAGAGTTCCCACCGCGGCCCCTGGGCCAAAGAAGGCAAAGCAAAAATTCAACGTGAGATTAAAGGGAAGAGGGAAGTGGAGAGAATTTAACCTCGGCCGAGCGCACGGCATGTCCCACGCCAGCCATGGGCCAAACAGGAGCTGCAGGGAGCCAGCAGCGTCCCCGAGTCCCTGGCACTGGGTTGCTGGCCGGAGGGGCCATGTAGGAGGAGAGGGCAAGGAGGGAAATGTCGGTCCCCACCTCCGGCATGTCCTAGGGCTTCCTGCAGCTCCTTGCTGGCTAAGGACACCTCAGTGCTGCCCACATCAAAGTCTGGGTCCTGGATGTCAACTGTGTCCCCTGGGATATGGGGGAAGATGGGGTTTAGTCAACGGGAAAATATGTTTGAGGAAGGAGAGCCCGAAAATACAGACAGGAGCTTGGAGGGAGGCTCTTGGCTGCAGCTTTACGTGTCTCACCAAAAGGGCAGTTTATAACACCGAGAACTCTCATACCCACAAAGGATTTGGTGATTTTAGAGAATCTCACCCCAAAACTCCTTCGCAAACCAGGGCCTTTTTGGCCAGATGTAGGCTGGAGGTCCAAGCTTTCTCCAGAGCGCGGCACTCTCTCATCCCAGGCTAACCCCGATTCCTTCACTGCCCTGGAGATCCTATAATGCATAAATCCCGGAGCAACCCAGTCTGACCTCTCAGCTGACCCAGCTTTGAGCAAGGGATTGGACTAGAGACCTCCTGAGGCCCCTTGAAACCTGAATTATTCTGCGATCTTGTGAAATGTCAGCATTTTGACTTTTTTTTTTTTTTTTTTTTTTTAATTCCAGCTTTCTCCTTTTCCCCAAGTCTTAAGATTTTTGCCCAGCGGATGCCTCAGATCCTGAACAATCCCAAAGCGCCGATGTACTCACCACCCACAGCCATGTCCTCCAGTACCTCCCGGTGATTCTCCTCTGGAAAGTGGATTTCCCCCGGGGGTAGGTGAGACTTCACGTCTCCGACGTTGACCTGCTTCACTAGAATCAATGGGGAAATGTGTTTCATTTCAGAAAATTTCCTAGAGACCTGGAAAACACAGTTCAGGGTTGTGAACGGGGCAGAACGCACCTTAAATCACCTCCCAGGTGCATCAGGAAGTGCTTTGCTCATTCTTGGATTTATTAATAGACATCAGTTTACAAAAGGAGTTGAGGTGTTAATGGGCTCCAAGAAGAGGGAACACTGTAGTGCTTTCAGGAATAAAAGTAGCACGAAAAAGAACCCCGGCCCGGGGTGTTGCTGCAGGAGCTGTGTCTGTGGGATGGGTTACGGGATGTCCCCGCTCTCTGGAAACCTCCATGGGGAAAATTCCCCTGAGGATCCATCCCCGTCCGCAGTGGGAGATGATCAGAAAGCAGCACAGAAAGGTGGCAAGCATCTGACCGAGCCGCGTACAGACATCACCATCTAGTGGTCCCCAACACCAACAGCCTCAACGTGGCCCGAAATTTGCAGGTTCAGCAGGGTTGGAGTTACCACAGCTCACAAATGGCTTCTGCCGGGGAGCAGTGAGCCACTGCCACCTCCGGCTCCTGCCCCAGGAGGTACCTCCGGCTGCTCACAGTCCTTTACACCAGCCAGCACACCAACACAGCCCTGAGTTTTTTGGGAAAAAAAACCACTCCAGATTCCCAGCAGCTGGTCCTCACGGTCACGGGCCTGATCCTGCAAGCAGCCGTGCCCACTGGCATCAAGGGGCGGTGAATTTACCTAAACAGGGGTCTTGTCTCATCCCACAGCTCAATGGGAAATGAACGTCTGCCCAAATCGCGCACGTGGCACCGCTCTGGTTTCTCCAGCGTGCCGGAGTCATGGAAGCAGGACAGGATTTCAGAGGAGCACGATGGAGCAAACATGGTTGAACGGGATGGGGAGGAGCGGGTTTACCTTTCAGCTCCAGTACAGCCTCATCCTGCTCTTTTCCCTCCCCGTCGTCCGTAGTCACACCCAGGCTGGACACGCTCTTCCTGCCGAGGGAGCAGATGGACACGTGTGAGATGACCCTGCCCAGCACCTGTCCCTGTGCCGTGGGGACCCCGATCGCCCTGGGGGGAGACCCAGGGGTGGGACCGGCTCAACTCCAGACAGTCCCTGCGTTACCTGCTCTGGGGTGTGACAGGCACCGCGGGGGGGCTGGGGGCTCCGTGCTGTGATGCTTCAGACCAGCTCCCCATGGCACTGCCGGCCCTTGAGGCACACTGCTGTGGCTGGTCCTGGCCATTGCTCATGTACTTATTTTTCTTCTTCTTCTTGCCCCATGGCTGCCATTCCTTCCGTAACACCTTGAAGGAAGAGGGGGTCTGGGGCCGGGAGCACCCGCACCATCAAAACACTGTCTGAGCACAGGCTGAGCCCAGGGAGGGGAACAGGAGGGACCTGGCAGCCCCCATCTGGGGGGCTCTGGGAGGGTCCAGTCCTCCATCTCTGGAGGGTCCCCAGCTCCTCTGCAGGAGTCTACCCCAGACTGTGCCACACCAGGGTGCTCAGCAGCAGCCAAATCCATCTCCAGGCCAAATCCTGTGCTTCCCAGGAGGATGTAAGGATGTGTAGCCCCTGGTATGACCCAGCTGCGTCCCTGGGGATGAGGAATTGTGTGTGTGGGGGATGGACACATAGTTTTGGGGTGCAGGCACACTTCCAAAAGAAGTCGTGTGAATACGTGCGGGGCCCAGCGCTGCCCATCCTCACCTGCATTGCTTTATCTGCCTTCGGTACGTCCTTCCTGCGCACCACGTGCCTGGGTGGATACGTCTCGGCTATCAGTACCGTGCACCACGAGCCAGCCCTCCTGCAATGTTGGCACCATCCTCTGTCACCCTCCCCTTCCTGTCCTGCAGCTTTTCTGCCGTGAGGACGAGCAGGGAAGGGAAGACCGAAACACAGGCAAATGTGGGCTCCCACCATAGAATCATAGAATGTGTTGGGTTGGAAGGGACCCCTAAAGGCCATCTAGTCCAACCCCCCTGCAGTGAGCAGGGACATCTGTAACTGGATCAGGTCGCTCAGAGCCTCATCCAGCCTGGCCTTGAATGTCTCCAGGGATGGGGCCTCCACCCCCTCTCTGGGCAACCTGGGCCAGTGTCTCACCACCCTCAGTGGAAAGAACTTCTTCCCAACGTCTAATCTAAACCTACCCCGCTCTAGTTTAAAACCATCCAAGGAGGCAACCCCTTGCTTACTTGTGGGTCCTGCTGGATGTGAACTTCTTGATGGACTCGGTGCTCCTGCTGGATGTGGAGGTCCTGCTGGGGGCTGACGGGGGTCGGGAGCAGGCAGATATGTCCTGACTGTCTGCAGAGCCACATCGTGGTGGTTGCAACTGGGCCTCGGTGACTGCGGGGCCACAGGGTTTCGGAGGCTCGCAGGGCTCCATGCCCTCCTCGTCCCAGCCCCGCTGTGAGCAGGGGCACCCGTGGGGACCCGCTGACACCCGGGGGGGGTCTCACACCCAGTGGGGCTGTGGCCGAGGGCACGGCTGGGAAGGATGCGACCCGGGACTCTGTGTCCGTGGTGAGGCAGGAGGTGACTTCAGTGCCAGGGGCTGCCTAGCAAGAGCGTGCTGCAGAGCAGGGCCCCCCCCACCCGCAGCACGCCGTGTCCCCCTGTCCTGCTCCAGGGACGCTGCAGGCGATTCACTCTCTGGGCGAGTGCCCCAGTGGCCTCGGGTGCACCCAGGAGGTGCGGGGCAGCCCCCAGGCTCGCTGCCTGGTGCCACCTCTCCGTCCCTGTTCTGCCTGATGTCACAGAGCACCTGGCGTCACCAGTGGCATTCCTTGGGCTCAGCTCCCCGCCACCAGCAAGCGCTGAGCTGGGACAGGGTCCAACGGGGTCTCTGAGGCACAGGGTGGCACAGGGATGGGGACAACATCCAGGGCTTGAGTACATCCATGCCTCCACCCCTCCGGCTGCTGCTTGTCGGACCCTGTGCCGTGCCCGTGGACCTGAGCAGGATCGGGCCCTGCACAGGCTGGATGCATCCTGCAGGAAGGACCCTCGTGGGGTCAGCAGGAGAGCGGGGCAGGTCCCAGGCTGGGTGACCCAGGAGAGGTGGCTGCCCTGAACCCCGTGCTGCCACCGTGCCCCTGTGGCACCACAAGCTCTGCAGCATCACGGAGCAGGTGCCCAAGCCGAGTGCTGCTTCAGGGCAAGCGCAGCGGGCTCAGACAGACCCCCTGCACCCCAAACTCCCTCTCCAGCTCCCTCTGCGTTGGAACAGCCCCAGCCAGCCTGGGGGGCTCATCCTGCTCCTTTGTGTGGCATCCAGGCTCTTCCCTGGGCTCCTCTTTACCTTCCCCTTGGCCAACCCTGCAGCTGAAATGACCCTCCTGGGGCCAAACCCAGCTGAGCCCAACCCAACCCCACCCTGGAGCTCTCTTGGGTGTTGTTGACACCCACCCTGAGCCCCACCAGGTGCAGCTGGGGACACTGAGTGTTGGCCCAGGTGCCTGGACCCACTGCATGGGCTGGGGGCACCCCATGGCCCAGGGGGTGGATTGAGGGTGTTGGAGAGACAGGCAAAGAGTTTTTTTCTGTCACCTTCTGTGGTCCCAAAATGCTGCTTGGGAAGGTGGCCACTGGGTGTCCCTGCAGCCCTGTGCGATGCGGTGCTGAGCATGGGCTGGGTGCTCCGAGCTGGGGGCACCGGCAGGACCCTGCTCCCATGTTTAGCATCTTCACCCCCAGCCCAGCCCCCAGCCCCCCCCGGGATGGTCCTGCAGCCGTCCCAGCCCCGCTCCCCTCCTCCGAGGGCTTCTCCAGCGGAGCGGGGGGCTCACAGGGACCTGTGGAGCAGGATGGGGGGCTGCTGGGGGTTGCCCCACTTACAAAGAAGCAGGTGGCTGCCAGGAGTACCATGGTCTGTGTCCCCAGGTGCGTTACCCACCCCCAGGAGGGCACCAGTAACAGAGCAGAGACCCCCATGGGGGTCCACAGCCCTGCTTACACTGGCTCCCCCGTCCAGACCAGCTCCCCGAGTCACGCTGAGGTGCCAGGGGGTGCCCATGGAGGGGGGGAAAGCCTGGGCACAGACAGCTGGCGTGGACACCGACACTGTTAGTAGTTCAAGGTTTCTTTATTTTCATTTTCGTGGTGTGAATCGCTGTCGCTCTGCTGCTGCCCACCCACCTCCCTGCTCCGGGCCTCAGCCCCAGCTCCCATCAGCTGCCTGCAGCCAGCCCCTGCCCCCGTCCCCCGGCTGCTGGGGACAGGCCAGCTAGGGAACTGGGACATATGGCCACCACCAGCCCAGCCAACACACTGCTGGGGCTGTCAGGGCCAGTCCCACGCCAGGCACAAGGTCGCTGCTGCTTTTTGGTGTGAGTGAAGGGAATAGAGCCAGCATGCTCTGGCCAGGGCATGGACCAGGCAGCAGCACCGTTACAGCCAAACTCTGCTACTAGGACGTTTTTATTTTTTTTTGGTTTTCCCACAAGGGTCACCCAAACCACAGGCAGCAGGATGTGGCCTGAACCCTGCCTGCTCTTCTAGAACCCTGAGCTACCCAGAAAATAGAGCGGGGTGCAGTAACGCAGCCCCAAAAAGCACAGAAAAGGGAGAGAGGGGGCCAGGCTCGAGGGGTGACGGGCATCGCCACCCTCCCCAGGCTGCTGCCCACCCATCCACGTGCTTCGTGGCGTAGTGGTGGTGGAGGGGGACATGGGGAACTCAGCACCGTCATGGGGCTGAACCAGGCTGCAGCTGGGCCCAGCGCAGCTGATGCTACATAGAGTTGGCCAGTGGTGCAAACTGCATGTGGAGGGAAGGAGGAAGGGCACTGCGAGGCCGGGGCATTTGCTTTTCACTGTCCCAGGCCCCAGCAGTACCAGAAACACGTGGCTGCGAGAAGCTGGGGGATGCCAGGTTGTTTGAGCGGTATATCCTCAACCCGCAAAGCCGTGCGGTGGCTTCTGTGGGCTGGCAGCGAGGGTAGCTGCCCTGTCCCCCATGGAGATGGCTCCCGTACCCAGGGGGGCCGCGTCTGTCCAGTGCACGAGGGGACTCTGGGAGCGGGCAGAGCTTCGCCAGCACGGGCCACGGAGGAAAGCACGGCTCAGCCTTTGGTTGGAGCAGCCGCTCCTGAAATCCCCGTGGCCCGATGAGCACCTAACAAGTTCACAGACTCGCCAGGCAGAGAAAGTCCCATTTCTCTGCGTTCAGTGTATGGAGGGGCCGCCGGCTCCCGCGAGGCGACCCGCCGAGGTAAGGACGAGAGGTTTGCTGTGGAAAGCACATCCCTGCAGTTACAGTGGGGTGACGGACAACAGGGCCTTGGAGGGATTGTTAAATTACGCTCAGACACACTCACACACGCAGACACACACACAGGCTCTTCTGTAAACCAGACTCCAGAAGATCCCACAGATCCTTGATCCTTGGCTGATCCCACGGCCAGCGCTGGATGCGGCATCCTTACATGTTCCCGCGGTACGTGATGTTGGTGAAGGTAGACGTAGCTTCTTTGTATAAAGGGTTGTGGCCCTGGAAGAAGGAGGAAAAAGAGCATCGTCACTTTGTGCTTGGCATCAGCATTTGCTCTACTTTACAGCTGGGGAAACTGAGGCACCATTTCAGCATTGAGTGGTGGATCCATGTCTCCGCTCAAGCCTTCGGCTGCCCACTTTAATGGCTCCCCCTGAGGTTTCACGGGGGAGAGCAGGAAAAAGCTGCTGTGGAGGAGAGGAAAGGCAGCGGGAGCTCAGGAGCAGAGCGGCCTCCTGAAAGAGCCACCCCACCCCATCCCTTCCCTCAGGGAGGTGGAGGAGAGCTGGGGGACAGGCGCCAGTACCATCCCTGCCCCCTCCCTCGTGCTCCAGGTGCCTCAGCCCTTCCAGCATCCCGTGGCAGGAGGGACCTTCCACCTCACTCATGGGATGGAAACACTGGCGTGGGCAGTGAGTAAGAGGGTCACGCTGGTGACAAGTGCTTGGGATACGCTGGAGGTGGGAAAAGCATCTGGGATATCTGCTATCGCCTGTGTGCATCCCCTGTGACCACCGCGGGCTCCGGGAAGGGGTGTCCAGGCTGGCAGTGTCACCCCGAGTCCGGCCCGTGACACTGTGCCGTGCTTCAGAGAGGGATGAGCCAGGCTGGTCCCTAAGGACCGTGTCCCGAGACCACAGACAGCAACTGGACTCTCGTGCTGGGAACACTGGGATCTGGATCCACTCAACCCAGGGGCTGTGGGCTTCAGGTACTCCTGCCCAGCACACCTGACCCTCTGGCCCTCACCGTGTCCCACTTGGCCCTGGCCTTCTCCTCCTCGAAGCGGGCGAACTCTCGACGGTCATGGATAGTGATGAGGAGCTTCCAGATGAGCAGGGCGGCGAGGCCGATGAGCAGGATGGCACCCGTCACTGACAGCAGGACCACCAGAATGTCCGGCCCCTTCGGGCAGTCTGGCAGAGGGAGGAGGGCAGAGTTGGGAGGGGGCCTCAGCACCCCCGGGGCAATTAAAACCAGCTCTGGGGCTGCCTGGCCATGGGTACATGGGGCTCCTCCGGTCTCAGGAGGGCTTCATCCTCCCCTGGCAGGGAGCAGGAGCCTCCACCCTTGAGCGCAGCAGGCTCTAAAAAGGAGGATCCCATCCATGAGGTGCACGTGCTGAGACCCTCAAGCTCCTGTCTATAGGATGGGGGTCTGCACCCAAGTCTGGAGCAGCCCAGGTCAGGGGCATCACAGGTCCCACCCGCGCTGGGGGATGACACTGGAGACCAGGTCCTTGGGCTGCTGGAAGTTCATCCCCAAACCACCAGCCAGGGCTGACACCCCACACCGCCCCCGCCCTCCGGCTGTGCATCACCGCTGCACCCACAAACCGGGGCGGCGAGATCCGGTACAAACCCCAGCACCCACCCAGCTCCCCCCACACGCTGCCGGGGCTCTGCAGCCCCCCCGGCCCTCGCCTGCCTCTTCTCCCCGGGTACGAGGGCCAGGGAGGGCGGGCTGCTGCCCTGCTGATGGCTGGCAGCTGCCTTCGGGACAGCTTTTGAAAGATCTGCGGCCGCACAGTCCCCAGCTCAGCTGGAAAACAGACCCCGAGGTCAGCGGAGACCCCGGAGCTGCTCCGCGTGGCTGGGGGGGCTGCTGTATCTCAGCCCAGCATCGCTCCCACCAGGCTGATGGGAGGCAGCAGCTCTTAATGGCATCTTGAGAAAAATCACACCCACGGAGTCAGAAGCAGGATCAGGGCGGTGGCAAGGTTGAGCCCCCATCCTTGGCCTCAATGAGGGGGTAAAATAACCGAGCAAAGTGTGGAAATGTGAGACAGAGGCAGGAAATTTCAGCCCCAGTGGCACCGAGCAGGGAACAAAGCAGCATTTTAACCCCTCTCAGCCCCCGACCACGGTGTCCCGTGAGCCTGGCTGGGGTGGGAGGCTCAAAGGGGACTCAAAAAATCCCCCCATTTAGCAAAGAAAGCCAGCACGGCATGCTCTGCACCCCCTCCCATGTGACCACAGCAGACGGATCTTACCAGGCTCCTCGATAACGTAAAGGATGGACTTGCCGCTGGAGTCCTCATAGTACTGGAACCGCACCACGCAGTCATCCTCGTCCTTGTAGGTGCAGTTGACGGCGTCCTTGCCCCTGTCACCTGCCAGAGCGAAGGCTCAGAGCCCCCCGTGCCAGGGGATGCACACGCGGAGGGAAAGCGGGCGGCATACGCACCCCACCAGATTGCCACGCTTTAGGGCAGGGGTTTGGGTCTCCTCTCTTACCCAGTTCCTGCACCGTCTCGATTTCGTCGCGGCACATGCGGCTGCAGGACTGCTGCTCCACCAGCGCTCCCCGCTCAAACTTCTTGCACTCCACACACTCCCTGAGGAAGAGGAAGGAGGTACTGTGAGCTCCTCCATGCTCTCCCCAGGGAAACCGTCACACTTCTTCATCTCAGGCTGCGGAAATAGCTGCAATCCCAACCCAACCGGGCTGCAGCCGGTGAGAGCTCCTGCCGGCACCACTGCGGGCTCCCCAGTGGGGTACGGCCCATCTCCCACCTCTCTGCCCTTTCTCACTTTTTGATGGTGCAGGCGTCTGGGCACGTGGGACATTTCTCGCAGGTGTCGCCGTAGGAGCCGGGCTGGGTGCAGTCGCACTTGCCGCAGACGCAGGAGCCGTGGCCGCTGCACACCAGCCCGTTGCTGGACATGCAGGTGTCGGTGCGGGTGGTGCAGTTGCAGTAGTCGCCGGTCCAGTCCGAGTCGCACAGACAGTCCCCGCAGCTGCACTTTCCATGGCCTGGGGACAACCCAGAGGGCATCAGGACCCTCAAGTGTCCCCATAGATCCCATTAGCAATCACCCATGTGGGATATCCATGTACCCACAGTGGCAGCTCCACCTCTGTGGGCACGGCAAGGCAGACCAGGCTCCCAGGACAACCATCCCTGGGGTGGGACAGACAGCAGCTCACATCTAACCTTGACCTTTGCCATGTCCCCAACACCCTTATTCCACCCAAACTGGAAAAAAATGCCAAGTTTCAGGCTGAGCTGCCCCAGCTCTGGCAGGTTGGCAGCAGCAGCAGCAGCTGGAGATACTCAATCAGATCTGTCTCTGAGCTAGTCAAGCTTTGCCTTATAATTTCAGATTGATTCAGGACATCTGGTCAAACCCCACCAAATCCCACTCGTTTCCCAGTCCCAGACCAGGCAGGGGAAGCCGACTGCTGGGAAAAGCTGGACCAGCTCTGCGCACTCGCTGAGACTGGTTTAATCAGACAGACAGACAGACAGACGTGCTCAAATCCTGCCAAAGCCCGGGGCTGTTTGGATTGCGGTTTGATTTCAGCTCAAAGACAAGCCACGGTGAGCGGTGGAAATGCCGCGGAGCCAGCACACACCGACCCGTCCCAAGCCCCGAGCGCAGCGGGGTAGGTTGGGAACACTGCTCCCGGCGGGGGATCGGCCGGGCACCGTCCCTGCCATGGCCTCTGGGGCACCGGCATGAGAAATAGATGTGTAACCCCGTTAATGAGGAACTGGGGCTGAGTCACAGGAAAAATAGCGCCGCGCTGGGTGACAAGGCATGGAAACAGACGGGGAGGCTGGGGAGAAGTGGCTCAAGGGATGGGATGGATGCCAACAGGGTCAGACAGATCGGGTTAATTAACAGCTTGCCCAGGATGGGGGCAGCGCTTCCTTATCACCCTTCAAACCTGGCAGCCCTTGTGCAAACAGGCAGCGGGAGCAGGGATGGGCGTCCGGCTCCCCAAGGGCACTGACTGTTCCGGGTGTGGGGGGAAAACCTTCAGTTTCCACCTCTGTTATCAGCAGGCTGTTAAGATAAGGGATCAATCCCAGCAGCGCAGAGTCAGCCGTGAGCCATGAAGTTGGGCTGGGGGGCAGGTGGGGGGGTCCCAAAACCAATTTGGGGACAGTGGGGAGCAGGAACCAAGTGTTATCTGTCCAACAGGTTTCATCTCGCCCATGCTGGGCTCCAGCAGAATGGGACCAGCTTTGGCCCCTGACGTTTTCCTGGGGAGTTTTGGCCTTGCAGCACGAAAGCGGTGGCTTTTTTGGCACTGTGTTAGCAGCCACCTTGCCTGGGCTCCGGTGCTTACCGGAGACGTGGGTGGGATAAACCCTAGATGGGGGTTTCCAATAGGGAAGCGGCCCTGGCACATCAGGACATGTGAAACTGCTCTTGGGGTGGGTGTTTTGCAGAGAGGGGCTCCTTCCCCAGTTCCTGGCATGGGGGAAGTATCCAAGGACCTCCCCTCTCTCCCCAGTACTGCAGCCGGGGCTGGAGTGGGGGGTCTGGTAGCACATGGAAGAGATAAATATTCAGGAGGGCCGATGCCGTAATACCAGCGAGGTGGGAGGATTTGCTTCCCCAACTGCTTTTGCCAATGGGGAGTCTTCAAGAACTGGGGGGAGGATAAAAATTGCCTCTCCCCACCCCTCTCCCTCCACCCCGGGCTTTCCTCCTGCAGAGCAATACCTCTGGTGTGTCGGGGGCTGCGATTCGAACAGGGGCTGGCTGGTCCCTGTTCCCTGGGGTGCCCACTGGCCACCCCCATGGGGCTCCTGAGTCTAAGCAGGGACCGAGGTCTGCTTTTAACCCTCAGAGCCCATCACCCTGCCATGGCTCTTGGGCACAGAAGGTGATAGAAGCTGCCAAAAGGGGAATAACTCTCCCTGGCATCGCTTCAGACCTAGGGCTGGTCCAGGGAGAACCACGGCTGAGCAAGCTGGTGGGGACAATGCATGGGACAAGCCCCAAAATAGACGGTGTCTCCTTGTCCATGAGGTTGGTCGGCGTGAAAATGCCCTGAGCTGCCTCCCCTCCAAGCCCAGCACTCACCCGAGCACATCTGGCCCTTGAAGCGGACGCAGGAGAAGTCGTCGCACTCGCAGTACTTGCCCGTCACCTTCCCGAAGTCGCTGCTGTGGCACACGCACTGCCCGCAAATGCACTCGCCACGCTGGCTGCAGAGGGGCTGGTCCCGCCGGGGGCTGCAGTTGTCCTGCTGCGAGGGGTTGTACTCCTCCTCCGAGCACTCGCAGTGCGAGCCCAGGCGCCCGGGGTTGCAGCGGCACACGCCGCACTCCAGCGTGCCGTTGCCTCGGCTGCAGGACGAGCTGTTGGCCTCGGCTTGGCTCTCGCAGGAGCAGTCGCAGTTGAAGTCCACCACCACCATCAGGCTGTCCTTGAAGCCCACGGGTTTGATGGTGAAGGATTTCTGCTGCTCCCGCGGGCACCCCCGTACCTTGGCCTCGATGCTGAAGCTCACCTGGAGGGCAGAGGGGTGCGTCGGGGCAGCAGTACCACCAGCACGACATGGGGGTACCCACTCCAGTCCACAGCCAAGCTTAAGGAGCCCAGAAATGGGACCCACCAGGTCTCTTTGGGCTTTTCAAAGCTGTCCAGGCCTGGTTTGGGTCAGGCCACCTGCCTGCCACAGTAACCAGGCTAAATCCCACACACTGTGGCCAGCAGGCCAGGCTGAGTTAGAGGACCACAGAGTGTGCATCCAGCAGACTCAAAAATGCATTTTCCTCCTTGCACCCACCCAGCTGGACCCCTCTCTCCACCGCAAAGATGGTGACACAGGGTCTGTGTCACCCAGGAGGTGGTGGGGCAAGCGGACGGGGCTGTTGGAGAGCATCAGCCGAGCTGGCAGCGCTGCTACACAGAGGTGGAGAAAACCCAACCCCATGCACAGAATCCTCACCGTGTCCCCGATCTTGAGCCCCATGCAAGACTTGAGCCCGGGGATGACCTCGTCGTTGAGGCAGGTGGCATTGAAGGCCAGGGACAGCTCTTCAGGGAGGTCACGCACCTCCAGCTCCACCTTGGAGCGGATTTTCTAAGGGAGGAGAGAGGAGCGATGAAGATGACAGCACAGGCTGGGCAGGGCTCAGGCCCGGGGAGGAGCCCCCCTGAGCACCACAGCGATGCTCCCACACACATGGGAAAGCGGCCAAGTGCCCCGAGTCTTTCTCAGGGCTTGACTACGTCATTCCCCACAGGGAAACGCCTTCGAGGATGGGAAGGAGCAGGCAGCGAAACACAGTGATCTCCCTTCCCCGGGGTCCCCGCAGGCGTGGGTGGAGGCAGGTGCTTGCAGCTGGTCCAGGGAGGATGCTCGGGGCTGGGGGAGCTGCCAAATCTGTGTGGGCTGCTTGCAGTGTGAAGCAGTGGCTATTTTTGGGAGGCAGAGAGCTGTGGGGCCATCACACTGCACACTCACCCCATAGGAGTCCACTATGAGCTGCAGGACGTTGCTGGAGTCTCTGGACAAGGTGCCCACGGTTGTGCCTGGGATCAGTTCACTGTAATTCTGGAGAAATATCATAAATGTGGTCTGCTTGTGCCATGGCTGGGCCAAGCCCTGTCTGGGCACACAGGAGCTTCCCAAGGAGCTTTGATAGGTCAGGAGACCACCAAGCTATGTCCAGCTACCCATGGTCAGCTGCAAAGGGTGCTCCTCAGGACCCACCAGGCCAAGAAGGTGGCTTTGCACAGCAGCTGTTACCTGGTAGAGACCAACAACCGTATCCGTCACAGCAAAGATCAAGTTGATGTTCTTCTGTGAGAGTTTCTGAGTCATCAGGCCCAGAGAGGGATAGTCCTGGGGAAGAGAAGAGACTATACTCTAGGAATACGTACCCGCAACTATGCTGGTACCCATTATGCTCTGCAACCAGGCCCAGACCACCTTTCCCATCCCATGGAGACCCTCAACAGGAGCTCTGGGCTCCCCAGCCCCATGTGTGGGTCAGGATTTACCAGCGTGGTGGAGGCAGAGTAGAAATTATCCTCGTCAATGTGGCACTGGGCATCGTTGGGCTGCACGATGCCGGCCAGCCTGCCATCCAGTGCAATGTGGGTCTTGGCATCCGTGGTGAAGACGAGTAGGTGGGAAGCATCGTTCCTCCAGCCGATTTTCTCCTGCAGCGAAAGGCAGCTCCCAGTCATGCGGCAGCATGTGCCGAGGGCAGCCCTATGTGCCAGCACCCCACTGCCGCCACCCCGGGTCAT
This sequence comes from Rissa tridactyla, assembly GCF_028500815.1. Lineage (NCBI taxonomy): Eukaryota > Metazoa > Chordata > Aves > Charadriiformes > Laridae > Rissa > Rissa tridactyla. Next base: position 4,136,191 of record NC_071484.1, on the reverse strand, counting down.
GGCTTGGCCATAGGGACCGACCTGCCGCTGCAGAGGGAACCGAGGGTGATTGCTCTCCCAGGGAAGCGCTATGGGTGTGTGGGGGCTGTGGAGCCTGGGAGGTGGGCATGGGCTGCTTGTACAGGTGAAAGGCAGGTTTTAATTCGCTAGAGTGTTAATCAAGGTGGCTAATGACTGAGGCATGAAACCCCTCCCATTTCCAGCAAAATCAAGGTGCAGGCACAGGAGAAGATGTCCCATCTGGCCTGATGTGGGATCATCATCAGTTCCAAAGCACCTGCTCTGTTCCTCTCTTGTCCCAGGACCACGTAAGGGTCCTCCTCTTGCCTTGCCTAGTGGTCTAGAAATGTCCTAGTTGAATGTTCACCCACAGATCTGAGCCCCACAGCAGCTCCACAGGGCTTACAGCCCTGTCCTGGTGGGGTTGGGTGGTCTCTGCCAACCCACCAGTCCCAGCCTGATGACCCTCTCCCAGCCCCATGACCCACTCCCAGCCCCAGCCAGGCCTTCTTGCCCCTTACGTCGCACACGGTGGCCTGGATGATGGCATCGAAGCCGCCCTCAGGTGCATCGCGGTTCCGTGAGACGCTCTGCTTCCGCACTTCCTCATTGAAGCGGGTCACCTCGTCCGTGAGCGACAGGACGTGTTTGTAGCCAAACATGGGCAGGCAGGTTTCCCCGATCCTGCGGGAGGAGAGAAGTCAGGGCATGAGGCTCAGAGGGCTCATCCTGCTCCCATGCCCACCCTGCAGCCATCCCACGTCTCATGGTCCTGTCGAGGATGCGTTGGAGGGACCCAACCATCCCAAGAGCTGGTGAAGGACCTTTTAAAAAAATCAATCACATGTTCTAGAGATGCTGGGCTCAGGTCAGCTCCCAGCCTTAGTCCTGCTGGGATTTTTAGAGGTCGCTTTCTTTGAGCCTCAACATCTCTCCTGTAAAAATGGTGTAAAATTGTTTGTTCCCTTAAGAGCTTTCCAGTCACATTGATACTTTTAGTTTAGACCTGCTCCTCCTCCCTGTGCCAGCAGAACACTCAGTGCAGCAAGGTTTGAACTCTGCCCAAAATCAGGCACCCAAATCCCTACTGAAATCCATTGGTATGGATTTCCAGCCACGTTCCTGTGACGTCCCATTAACTTCCAGCTCTTACAGGACTCCCTCAGCCTGGGACTTACTCATAGCAAGGGTTCGTGATGGCTTGTGGAGGAGAGATATACATGTAGGGGGAAATGGGCTTGTCCACAAAGGCCCCAAAGCCAATGCGTAGGTTGCTGGTGAGCTTGCGCATCTCACTAGCCAGCTTTGTGCCCAGGTTCTGGATGTTCCTCAGATCGTCCTTCATGGAGTTGGACAGGTCCATCAGGTAGTAGATATCCACAGGGTAGTCTTCCACTTGACGCACTTGGACGCGAAAGATCTGCGAGTCATCTGTAATGTTACAGGGCAGTGGAGTGAGAGATCTTCTCCTGGGAGGAGCAAAGGGGGCTCACCGCAGGACTAGGGAGAAAGTCAACCTATGGGGTCAGCAGGAACCCAAGGAGATGGTTTAGAGGTGCTGGGAGGAGAACATCACAGTTAAACAGACAGAAAAGGGGCAAAGCCCTTCGGGCAGGGTTCTTGCACAGGGGATATGCTCTGCGCCGCTTGGAGATGGCAAATGTGGCTCATGGCTCCCGTTCTCCAAACCTCTCATTACCAGGACGTGAGCAGAGCCCTCCGGCTCAGACCTGACCCCCAAGGTGTCCTGCATGAACAGTGTGACCAACACATGCTGGATGGAGTGAGTGAAACACCCAGTGTGTGGGCAGCAGGGATTACAGGGATTACCAGGGGGCTGCATGGCTGCTTCGGACTTTTCTCTGAGCTCCCAAGGACTCTGAGCATCTCCTGGGGCCTCCCCCGTCCCTGTTCCTTCCCTCTCCTCTCAGCTCCTCCCAGCTTCTTCTGGGAAATTTTTTGTGAAATGTTTTCCATTGAAACAAAAGCCTCCTCAGACAGAGCCTTCTGGGGAACAGGCCAGTTTCGATGACTTTTGCACTTCAAAAAAAAAAAAAAAAAAGGCGGAAAACACTTCGGGTCGACCTTTTCTTTCTGCCTTTTAAAAGTGACAAAGGTTCTTTCTTGCTGTTCTTTGAAACAGCTTTGTGAAATGTAAGCTGGGGCACAGCTCCAGCCTTCTCAGAACACCTCAAATGCTGAAGAAAAAAGCTTTAATTGACCTTAAATTGTTATTGTTTTCATATTTCCTTCTAAATCTGCATGTCACGTTCTAACTTTCAGGATGGAGAAAGTTTCAAAATCTATGAGAGCCCAAAGTCCTCCATCCCCCCTCCAGCTGCATTGCTGGAGCACCACCACATAGTCGAGGTCCCAATTTTGTGCCCAGAAAGCATCTGTTTCTCCTTCTTGAGCTAAAACTATGAGGACTCTGAGCTTGTGGGACATGGGCTGTGACCTGTCCTACTTATACCCTTCAGCATTTTGTCTTGATTCACGAGTCAAGGCTGATAACTCCTGTCAAGCCTTCTCGGTTGGGCAGAGAGGATACCAAGCTGGGGTTGTCTTCTGCTGCTTCCAAGGAACAGGGACTTACAGCACTGCGTGCTGCCTCTGTTCCTCTCCAGAGCAGCACACCTACCTGCCTCCTGCCAAATATCTTCAGACCTAAATAAAGCAAGGGCCACTTAGAAGCTGCATGTCCCCATTGCGTGGGGACACTTCAGACTGCTGTCATTCAGTTGGGTCAGGACTCCTCTCGGCCAGGCCCAGGGATGTGCCCAGCGTGCCACGTGCTATCAGCCACCGATATCTGGCCCCAGGGCTTTAATGAGCACAAAGAACCAAAATTATTCCTGCTGAGACTGGAAGAGCCATCCATGGGTGGATGGCCTGGGGAGCGGGGGGGCGCTACGTGCGGGGCAGAGCATGGTGATGGCACCACTCACTCCACATTCCCCAAACCCATTTCGTGACCTTGGGTGAGTGGTGCCTGTTAGTTTTGCCTCCTGCCTGGCAGCGCTTGAAATTCCTTGATGCTGGCAAACGACCATAACAGTTAATTGGCTCCAGCCTGCCTGGCTGAAACAAGCCCGGGAAATTACAGGGACCTGTTGGCAGCCCAACCCCACCAGCTGCTCTACGGCTCGTTAGACACGAGCTGACTTCCACCAAAGCGTTCGGAGTACAGCAGCAGCAGCTAAAGTCTAAATGGCTTTATAAAACGAGCCCATGCGTTGTTGAAGTCGCATCCCCATCCCGCCCCTTCGGATAACATGGGATTGAGCCAAGACACTGAAGAGCAGAAATCAGCTTGCAGACAGCCTGGCTGCCCACCAGGGATGTTCTGGGAGGGTTCACTGCAGCCCCCAGCGTGACCTTGCCCCCGATGGACACGAGACAGCCTTGGCCAGCGAGGCAGAGTGATGGCTCACTCATAGCTTGAGCCCTTTGGGTTATTCTCACGGCATCTCCCCTTCCTGCGGCAGTCTGGGGGCTCTTACCTGGCCGCAGGTTCAGCTGTATTTTCTGGGGGCTCATCTGGGTGGTGGTGGAGCCCCCCGAGCCCTTGTCGCTGAGGGGTCGGTTCTCCAGGATGGTCACGCTGCTGGTGGGGAACTCGATGTAGTCGCGCCCACAGCCATTTTGCAGGAGGTTGCCGAGCAGGTCACAGCGAGGGGACGACTGCGCAAAAACCTGCAGGAGGAGGAGACAGTCAGGAGCCAGCTCCCCCCAGGAACTCTCAGGGTTATGCCAGGAGGAGGAGGGAAGGCCCCCCTTTTCCCCAGAAAGCCCCTGCTTTATTACACCTAACACAAGACCAGGGTAAGAGGCTTTTTGGGGCACGTGGTCCCTGCTCGAGGGAGGTGGATATGGGATCAGCAAGTCCTGCTGGGGCTCAGAGCAGGTTTTGGTCTGCTGCGCTCCCCAGTGGAGCTCAGCAACCCCTGCCAAGAAGGGGCGATGGATAATATATCCCTGCCAACCCCCCTCCTGACTCCTAGCTGGAGCCTCAGGTTTGGTTTTTGGCAAAGCTAAATGGAAAGCGCATCTGTGTGGGATGGCTAGAAGAGGGTGAGGTGGGATGTGAACACGGCAGGCTCGGGGTGAGGGGCAGAGTCTAGGACTTTTTTTTTTTTAATTATTTTCTAAACTTTGGCAAAGGACGAGCCACCTTTCCCCCCTATTTTCTTGACACTTGCCCTTTGAAATCTCACTGCGAGCAAGGAACAGCCCTGCGGCAGGTGAGCCCATCACGTGGAGTGGTGCTCGGTTCCTGTCCGAGAACGGGTCAGGCTTATCTCCAGCTCTCCAGCTTCCTGCCGGATGGAGCCGGCCGGGAGAAAGGAGAACCAAAAAAGGAATGAAAGAGCAAAAAGGCAACGGGGCTGCGGGAGAAGCTGTCAAGTGCCCGTCAGGGGCAGGAAGCACAAAGTGTGGCGTCACGGTGGGGCTCCGGGCCTGTCCCTCCTTTCCTAGAAAGCTCCCGGCTCCTCGCCCTTATCGCGGTACATTCAGAAGGGCTCCCGGCGCTCGGGTTTCTCATGAGGACAAATAGGGGAAGAATTTCTTTCCCAGCCCAACGCCGCCAGGATCTGCTGCCGCGTGTTCCCAGCCAGGCAGCAGCCGCCCTCCCCTCCAAAGGGTTTCTCCATCTCCCTCCTCCAACCCAGATCTTTGTACAGTCAAAGTCCAACGGCAGATGACCAGCTCAGCCTTTCCCTGCAGCAAAAGGAGGCGGCACAGATCCTGGCGGGGCTGGTTCAGCTCCCTCCCTGCTCCCAGGAATATGGATCCCAACGCTGCAGCCTCCCAGCACTGCGGAGGTTGCCCATCTGAGACACCATCTCCCCTACGTTCAGGCTGGCTGAACTCAGGAATAAATTTGTGCGTTTTACGCAAACAAGTAGAAAAAACGCCAACGGTGTGAGGAGGCCCTGGCTGGCCCACAGCCCTCTGGAAACGGTGGCCAGGCGATAGCCAGAAAATACATCAGCAGGCGTGTTCCTCCCCGGCGGCCTCCCGCTCCCACCCTCACCGCCTGGACAGCACGCTGTCGGTGAAGAGGACAAGTCACCCCTCTAAATTAGCTCCCTCGCACCCACCCACCCCACAGGCTCGCCCCACGGGGCTCCCGGCTGCAAAAAGTGGTGCCTGGTTTAGTCCAGATCCCATCAATCGTCACGTACATTCCTGTTCCAGGCAGGGAAATCACTGGAAAAATATGCGGGTGAAAAGCAGGCTGGGCAGGCAGGTTTTTAACTGTGGTGCTGGGCTCTTGGGTGATACCTGGAGATCCTGGGCAGTTCCCAGGACCTCAAAGGCCGTGTAGCACCTTATGGGATTAGCAGCATCATTCCTGCTGCGAGATTCCCATGGAGAAGCTATTTAACCCCAGGGCTGCATCCTTCCCCTTGAGCCCTAAATATTACGATTGACTCAGGACTCACAGGGGCCTCCCCAGCAACAAAACTACTGCAAAAGGCAAAGGAAAAAGTTACTGTGCCATCGAAGGGGTATTTGGCTATGGGGCCCTCGTAGCCCCCGGTCTGTTTTTAACCCCGGTCTCCGCCAGCCTTACTGGGGAGGGCAGCGGCAACTTGGGCACAGCCCCAGGTAGGAGCGACCCGGGGGCAGCCCAGGCTCACTGGTGACAAATTCGCAGCACGGGGACTTCATCCACCGACGCACACCCTGCAAACCCCGCTTCCCCATCAGCACAGTCCTGACAGCACGGGCTGCCCGCCGCGGAGATGCTGCGGGGGGGTGCGTGTTCCCACCCCGCTATCACAAGCCCCTGCCTGAGAGGCTCCCCCAGTTCCACCTCCCCTTCGGGCATCTCTGTCCCGCTGCAGGGAAGGAGGTTTCAGCTCAGTATCTGCTCAGGCTCCTTCCAGGATGGGAAACGGGATGATTTAATCCCCTGACGGCTGCCTCCGAAGCCTGTAAGCGAGGGCAGGGTCTGCCCCAGCTCCATCCCCCAGCTCCCTGCTGGGTGGGGAGTGGGGAGGCTGTAAGAAGTCACACAACCCCAGGGCATCTCCATTTTCATCTTGAAGGCAACCACATGCAGCATCAGCTTCTCTGCAGGAGAGCTCCTGGGAGGACCCAAAGCACAGATGCCTCTGCAGATTAAGCTAAAACCTTCCAGCAGCTTCTCGAAAAATCAAACCCTGGTCCAGCCTTGCCTCCACCTTTCCTCCAAGGGAGCCAGAGTGGGTGAGACCCTGAAAGATTTATCACGATAATCTCCAAAGTGAGAGATTTTTAGAGCCACATCTTAGTGTTAGGGCTTGGCTGACTTTTTCCAAAAGGAAAAGTGAGCGGATGGGCACTTTGTTGGTAAGAGCGGTCAAGGTTTCTGAAAAATAAATAAAACTCAATTCTTCCCTGCGTCAGCGCTCGGTGGGGTCAGTGATCACAAGAAACCACAATGAAATCCTTCTCCTGTCCAAAGCCAGGATGGAGCAGGAGTCACTGATAACTCCTGGCTCCTTGGAAAAGCGGGGTGGGTGGGAGAGGGCTGCAGTGGGAGCAGATGGAGCACAAATAAGGGCACTGTCCCTTTAAAAAAAGGGGGGGGTGCAGACCTCCCCCACCCCAGGGAAATTAAACAAACCCACAGAAAAAAACCCCTCATTTGCTAAATTAAGCCAATGTGGTCCAGATGTCGGAGGCAGAGTTGCTGAGTGGAGCTTGCACAGCCCGGCTCTCCGGGGGCCGGCTGCTGGCAGCGGGACGCCTCCCTCGCTGCTTGTCACGTCTGTCCACGAGCACAGCCCGGAGCAGCACTGGAAATATTTCCTTTTTTGGAAACCTTTGCTGATCTGGGAGGATAAAAATCCCCATCACAGCCCCCACCGCAGCGTCAAGACACCAACCCGGCCCAGGATCAGTGGCTGGGAAGGAGCAAGGCCCCTTATCACGCTCGCTGTGCGGTTCGGCCACTCCTTGCGGGAGATAAGACAGGGCAGGAGCATCTTTATTCACGCCGAGATCCTGGCGGTATCTGATGGGCACAGCGAGCAGAGGCATCCCCTCCAGGTACGCACTGACCCCAAAGCAACGGGCCGTGTAGGACGCAACGGGCCATGTAGGCACCATCCGACAGCGTTTCTCCAGCTTGGATGACTTTTTCCCAGGTTTTTTCCCCACTCACAGTGGGCACCACGGGCACAGCCAGACGAAGCAGGGATGGAGAAGCAGAAAGCAAGAAAAGCCTTTCCAGGGGGGAAACTGCTCCCGGCTGCAAAGCCCTGAAAGAGGTTTCTCAGGGTTTCGTCACCTCTCCCCATCCCAGCCTCACCTCCCCAGTCTCTGCCCTGGGGTGTTGGGAAACTCCCTCCTCTTACGCCTGGACTAACCCCCAGGGCAGCATTTTTGGAGGGGCACGTGGCAGATCTTCCAGGCTCTCACCCACCCAAACGGGGTGATTGTAAAGCCACAGCTCAGCTCTCACATTCTCGTTAGCTCAGTAACCAAAACCAGGCACCCTGTCTTCCTTCCCACTTCTTTCCAAAAAAAAAAAAGGCTTCTAAACCTCTAACTTCTAATCAGTATTTTGTCTTCCTCTCCCCAGGCCCCCTTCCCTTTCCAGCCCTTCCAGCAATTAAACTCCCTTTGCCTGAGCTTTACAATGGCGTTTCAAGAAGCAAACCAAAAGTAAACTAAGTTTTCAAATGTACATTTTTTTTTTTTTGAGAGACAAAGCGAATTCCCAGTGAAAACATCAGCGTTTCCCAGCCAGCTCGATGTAGGCACTCGGATAAGAGGCAGATTTTCAGAGCAAGGCAGGAAGGGGCAGCCCGAGCCCCGTAACGTGCATCTCGGGCTGTGGTCAGAGCCAGATGCCGCCGAGGAATGTGTTTAGACATGGTGGGAACAGATGGAGACGAAGCTTGTGGCTGTAACACAGGGACCAGCACCCATCCCACAGCCCAGAGGCTCATCCCTTCCTACACACCCCCTTGTCCCGCTCAGGGACGCGTTTCAGCCCTGCTCAGTCTCCCCCAGCTCTTACCACCTCGGAGCACCATGCACAGAGGGGGCTCACGGCCAGGCACTGCTTGCAGGAGTTCACCCCGCGGGTGGTGCAGATGTTACCCCCTGAAACAGCAAAACAGAGAGCGGTTACAACCTGCAGAGCCCAAAACCTACGTGTGCTGAAGTGTCTCAGTGCTCAGCCAGCAGCTTCAGGAGCAGGGGCAGCCCCATTCCCCCCATCCCACCAGGGCTCTGCTCTAACCCTTCCCCAGTCCCAAAACCTGAGTGCTGTCTCCCTGCCCCTTTTATAACCACCTCCCCAGCCCGGTACCAGCTGGGCTTCATCCTGCTCAGCACCGAGCATCGTTTCCCACCTGCCAGCTCCTTAAAGGGTCCCCCCCATCCCTGCAACCTTGCACACGTATTGGAGTGAAGCCCCCAGTGCCAGTGGGGACACACATCTCCCCTTGTGCCTCCCTGCAGACATTTTGGGGCAGGAGGGAGGGGGCCGGGGTGAATTCCCAGGGGTGCCGCGTGGTACCCACAGCCCTGCCAGCGGCTGGGGAACTGCCACCTCTTCCCACCTTCCCCGACCCAGGGTGGTCAGTGCTTTCTTGTGCAGATGCTAAACTCAGCGGCTGGTCTTGGCTCAGGTTCAAACCCAGGGAAAGGAGGGGAGGGAAAGGGCACGAGTCCACAAAGGTGCTGGTGGCAGTGTGTGCTGATGCCCTGGGCAAAGGTTGGGCTCCGTCGGTGGAAGTGGCAGTGGGGACTTTGGGAGATGCATAATGGCACCAGTCCTGATGGTCAGAGGCCAGCGGGTCTCTGTGGGGAGTTAAAGAGCCCCAAAATGCCCGCAGGGGCCTTGGGGCAGTGTCGGATCTCGCCGGGGCAGGAGGAGCTCTGCTGGCACAGGCGGGACCCTGCGGCTCTGTGGTTCCTGCTGCCGATGGCCGACGCAGCGAGCGGCTGGGGGCATGGCCGCGGTGCCGTCACCCTCGGCTCTTCCTCCCTCTGGGACACGAGTGTCTTGGCAGAGTTTTAGGATTCCCTGGGCAGAGCAGACTGTAGCCATGTGCCTGCCCGGCTGGGGGAACGCTACAGCCCGGGGAGCCCGGGGGATGCCAGCACAAAGCAGCGGGCACTGGGGTCTCCCCTTTGCCCTGTGTCCCCCCATCCCTGCTCAGGGCTCTCCCCGGCAGCCGCAGGCAGAAAAAGCAGCGTTTTCTATAGCTGCAGGAAATGCAACACAGAGCAGAAAGAGGAAATGGTGAAACGATATCGTCAGATCTTTGGGCAGAACCACCGTGACGCCACTCTGCGCTCGTGCCCGCTGGCACGCAGCCCGGGAGCGCGAGAGTGCATGGGGGGTGTGTGTGTGGGGGTGTGTGGGGGCGTGTGTGCGTGTGTGAGCACGGCGGCCGTGTGTGCAGTGTGTCACAGATGCGCGTGTCTGTACGAGGTTGGCGTCACAGGCTGAGCTGGACACGCTGTGGCTGTCCTGAAGGCTAACGGTTGCCTGGGGACGCGCCCCAGGGCACTGGGGACGGTGTGCCCCATCGGACCTCTGACACCCCCACTCCCCCCTCGTCCCACGCAGGGGGGGGCTAAACTAAACGCTAAAATCCAACAACTGCCTGGCTCAGCACCAGTTTTGGGGTTGCATCCGCTCCCAGAGCTCTCGCCGTACACCAAAATACCCAGCTACAGCCTGTGAGGATGGGGAAGATTTTAAATTTAGCGTTGCCCAAAAGAGCGACGGGTTGATCTCCAGTACTTTCTGCACCGAGGACACTTAGCGATGTGTTAGCAGCACTATTGCGTCCTTGGGGGGACAGGTCTGGAGAGCCGGGGCTTGGCGGGGACAAAGCAAAGGGCTCTCAGAAAGCAGCAGTGGCACCGACAGCGCCGGCTCCTGCTTCTCACGCTGCTCCTGCTGGCGTCCCTGTGAAATCCCTCCTGCCTTGCCAAGCGCCGGCAGCTGCAGCTCAATGCTGGGGCACGTGCCCTGGATTTGCGCTGTGCCATGCCTTGGATTTGCGCTGTGCCGTGCAGCTGGGAGCCGGTTCTGGCGCGGCTGGCAGCGGCTCAGCCCCTTGGGGACAGCAGGGGAGGCATTGCCCTGGCAGCCCTCGAGGACGGGGACGGCCCTGGCGGCTTTTGAGGTGCTCGGGATTAAACTCTCAGAGCTGCCAACCCCCAGGGCCATGTGCTCGAACATGGGAACAGCTTCCAAAACTGCAGGTCCCTGGGGAGCCCCGATGCTTTGATACCCGGACCAGCACCACGGCCCCTTAGTTGGGGACGCGGGGAGAGGTGCCAAGTAGTTGCTTGCCCCGTGCCAGGAGTTTCATTGCTTTCTGCTCTCATGTCTCTCCCCGTAGCCACCGTGTCCAGCTGCTGACTCGCGGCCGCGGTGGCTGCGGCCCTGGCTGGGGCAGGGTCATGGCACCGGTACCACCAGCAGCGCTCCTGGCCCAGACTCCTATTTAATGTCAGTGTGGGTTTTCCCCCCCAGGGGTGGGTTTTAGCTCACTGGAGGATGGTTTAGCGACCTGGCTCTGCCCCAGCACCCCACTGGTAGGAGCTCCTGCCACCCATGGGTGCCCCAGCCTTGCTCCCAGCCTGGGGACAGGACCCAGCAGCATCTGGGATGTGAGATACACTGGTCCAAATCCTATGCCAAACAAGGTTTCGCCTGCAACTTGAGCCAGGTCTCTCAGCTGCTCCCTGCCTCAGTTTCCCCTGTGCAGCGTGAGGTTGTAGGGAAACACACACTATGCAGCTACAGCCCCCACCCGAGCGGTGCCGTGTGATGGGACCGGAATTTCTGCTGGTTTGAGATTGGGCAGAGACTCCAGAACCACCAGCTCTGCCCGTGCAACCGCTGGCGTAAACCCAGCCCCTGGGGACCAGCCGGGTCCTGGCCAGACCCGGCTGCACCGAAACACGACGTGGAGGATTTCCAAGCTCCTGTCTGCCGGCTGAGCCCCCGGCTGCCTCTGCTTTGCCTGGGCATGCCACGAAACCTGAGCTTTGGGGCTAACGAGGCCCGGGATGGTCCCTCTGGGCTGGAGGGCTCATCTGCTCCCCCGCAGCTGGTACGCATTACCTCCTGCCTGCGCACAGCCTTTCCGCACTGGTGGTTTCCTCTGCTCCCCTTCTGCCGCCACCCCACAGCCCAGCGAGGCCTTGATCTGCCACCCCCCCACCATGCTGGAGATGTAATCCCAATTTTCTGGCAGATTTTGTCACCACGGCCAGGAGCCGGGCTGTCCCGCCCGGGCAGAGCAGCAGCCCCACAGCCGGGGAGCAGCACACGGGGTTAGACGGGGCTGCAGCATGGAGGGTCCCTACGGAAGGGGTGCTGCCATGCCCGAGGCTGCCCTGGGGTCTGCTGTCACACTGTGCCACCTTGCCATTGCTGGCAGCGGTGGCTTCGCCCAGGAGGTCCCCACAGGTGGGTACCGGCCCCCTTGGGCTGCCTGAAGCCCCAGCCCCGGGGTGTTCGCCCCAGATGCAGCCCCATGAATTGCTCCATGACTGAGCCATGTGCCCGGGGATGGAGGACCCTTCCCCACCCTCCAGCACCCTATGGAGCCATTCTTGGCTGCACTTAACGCAGGGTTGGATGGGGCAGGGCCGTCCCTTCCCCCTGGAAAGGGGCCGAATTCCCCCGGGCGCCAGCAGTGATTAACAGAGGGGAGTTATCACCAGCCAAACACGCAGGTCGTCCCGCTTGGAGCAGGCAGCCTCACCCCCCTCACTGCGGGGAAATGTCTCGATTTTGGCATTTCCAGCAGCATTTGCCTGGCTGGACACAGGGTACGGTGTCAGGAGGGCTTTGCGGGAGGAAGGGGGGATGCAGGGGTGATGTAGGAGCAAAAGCACAGGCGGAGGAGAGCGGAGGATGCTGCGGCTTGAGCCCCTTCAGCCTTTGGCCCTGTGGGCGCCCAGCAGCGCTTCCCCGGCTCAAGACACTGCTTGGCCGTGAGCAGGTTAACAAGAACCCAGCACAGCCTGAACTAGCGTTTTTTAAAACACTTAAAACTGGCGTTTTTCAGTTTGTTTCATTTTTCTTTTTTCATTTTTGAGACTTGTTTTTCCAGCCATAAAAAACTAATAAACCGAAGTACGAAAGCCGCATTTTTTCACTACGAAAGCAGCTGGTCTCACACGATCTGATCCTAAAGACTCGAGCTTTAAAAAAAAAAACAAACCCAAAAGAAATCTTAGCACACGAAATATAGGGAAACGGGTAGCACGGGAACCACCCGCCTGGGGCCGGGCAGAGCCCTGGCCCCGAGTGAGGTGAAACGATGGACTCAAAATACCCCAGACGTCTGGGGCTGAGCATCACCCTTCCCTGGCTGGAGAAAATTACTCAGTTCCCGAGCTTGCACGCCACATAACCTCCTCTACGGACCGCGTGAGCCAGCCACACACTTTGTTTTTCCCTTCTCTGCCAATTTAAGCAAGAATGTGCGCACAGAAAACTTTGATAAAGATATTTTAGAAGACTTGATGGAGACACAAACCATACTGACTTACTCTCTGGCCTTTCTGCTTGACTAAGCGATAAGGATATGGGTTTTTCTGGCTGATCTCCTGCCCACGCCATCCTGGGGCTGTGCCTTTTCCCTGAACCTCTTCCTGTCTGCCAGCATCTTCCCGGAGAGGGGATGCCCCAAACGGAGCTCAGCTGAATACAGGCACCGATGCACAGGACCAGAGAAATCACCTGTACGGCCCCAAACTGCCGCTTTAGAAACACAAACTCTTCCAGGGGTTGTCCTGTGTCCTGTCCTGATGAGAGCTCTGTACTGATGAGAGCTCACTCCGGCAGAGATCGGAGCCTCAGGCTCTTCCTGCGAATTCAACAAAGTCTGGAATTCTTTAGACAGAACAATGTTGCCCCAAACCTCCTCCAGTGGGGCCTCGAAAACAATGGGACTGATTTATAAATCAGGAGCTGAAAACACTGCAGCATTTTGCAGTTGCCAGATGCGCTTTGAGCCCCGGGAACACACCTGGGGAGGAGATAACGCTTTTCTAGGCTTCTTCTCCATGCTTCAGACATTGGAAGTTTGTGGGTTTTTTTTAAAATACAAAGTATTTTAGGTCCTGAAATCACCTGATGCCAGAAATCAGAGTTTATAAAGAAAAGCACCAAAGTAGCATGAGAAAAAATAACAGAGGACAGCAACGCTGACATAAATACACCCCATGCCCTTAAAGTGACAGGGATACAGGGACTACCTGCCCTGCAAACTCCCCCAGCGTATTTTCTGTTTATGAAGGATGGAGCTCAAGTCACGCCCCAGTCCTTCCATTACAAACCAGTGTCCGGAGCCAAACACGGCATAGGTAGGGAACGTAAACTTGCCGCACCCGATGCGAGAATAACGCACCAAATCATCTCTTGACCGTGTAACATCTTTGAGAAACCCTCCTGGCCCCGACCCAGCCGAAGCCCAACCAGCTTGAGCCGAGCTTTGTACTTGGGAACTCTGCCCAGGTTTCAGGCTGCCACCTCCCGCTCCGAGTGATTTTCCCAGGAAATCACAGACCCTGGGAATGCAGAAAGTCCTGGGATTTGGGGAAATAACAGGCAATAGAACCACTAAATGACCTGGCTTTAAGCAAGTGACAAGGCTACAGGCTGTAAACCTACCCCAGCCGCCAGCAGCGCAGAGCACGAGGATCCCCGCAGCCACGCAGAGTTTTCCCATCTTCTTCTCCGAGCCCCGAACCTGGGGGGCTGCTTGGACCAGCCCCGCCGTGAGCGATGGAGAGCAGCTCTGGGGCAGCCGGAGGTTTTGAGCAGTCCAGGAGATGAATCATGAGTCTGGGTGTATGACACACAGGGCGAGCGGGGCCGGCGGAGGAAACGGCGCTGGCTCGTCACTCCGTTTTGAGTCAGGAGTGCCCCCGCCCGCTCTGCCTGTAGCTCCTCAGGCTTTTTTTTTTTTTTTTTTTTTTTTTTCCCTCTCTCACAACTCAGGCAAGGACCTAATAAACCCCCCCCCGGCAGCAAGTACGAAGCGCTGGTGACCTACAGCCCTGGGGCTGGTAAGAGGCTCTTTCCCATCGGCTCTTTCGCCTGGGTTTTAATTCCTGACAAAATCCTGCTCACTCCCTCCTTTTATTAACTCTTGCATGAGAGGCAGCCTGGGTCTTAAACCTGCCAGAGCCTGGGCTGCCTCTGAGTTCAAGGATTTTGGGGCCAACAGAGCAAATACACGTGGGTGTGAAAGTGTGGTTTCGCAGCTCCCTTCCCCAGAGCACGGGTGCAAATGGGAATATCTCGGCTGAAATGGAGCTGGGAGCCGAGTGAGACCCAGCCAAGAACTGGACCCGGTGAAACCAGCAGTTTGGGTGTAAACCTGGACATCGCAAAGGGAGGGAAGTTTGGGTCAGATAATTTCGACCTGGTTTTCTTCTCACTTGTCTTGTTTTTTCCCCTCTGTGTCCTCAACAATTGCTCCGGTATTGAGCAAGTGCAGGGAGTCAGATCTGCACAGGAATTGTCCCCTCTGAAAGGCCGGAGCTGCTTGTGGGTGCCTCCCGAAAGGGTGTGATAAACCTCTTGTTCCCCTGCAATACCGAGGTCCTACTCAGAGAAGAGGAAACTGAGGCACTGAGGCTGGGGGGCAGAAGGGAGAGAAGGGCTGTTTCCCTGGAGCCCCGGGATGCTCTCTCCCACACAGGTGACAGGGCTTGGGGACAGCAATGACACAGCCCTGGGTCAAGACGATCCGACACACAGAAACACCAGGCAGCGGAAAAAGAGCTCGTGTGGGTGCCGAGAGCTGCAGCCGCAGCCTGGCGGTGCCGAAAGCTGTGGGGCCATGGGCATGGGGCGGTACGAGACCCACAGCCCCACACTGGGAGAGGTGGGGATAATGGCATCGTCCCCGGAGCCATGTGGCTTTCAACGAGAGGCGATGGTGCTTGCGAGGGTGAGATGGTCCTGGGGACCCTGCCTCAGGAGCTGGGGACTTGTCTTGGCTTTTAAAGAAGAAGGTTTGATGCCCCTTTGCTTCCCCACTGAGCCCCCCCCCCAGTCCCTGCGGGGTGCTGCTGCCCTCCCGCGGCTGCCTGGGCTCCGCTCCGCGGGGGATCATTTTCCACCTGGGATCCAGCTCCCTCTCCAAAACTTCTAATGAGGATTTGGTAAAACAGAGTAGGAGAAGCCCATGGACCCCTCGTGCAGTGTCCAAAAGGGCTGCACCTTGGCTGGGACATCAATACAAACCCCAAACCTGCTTTCTGGGGGGCTCTAGATCTCGCCCTGCCCCAGATCCCGGAGCCGTTTCGCACCGCAGATCCCATTAGCCAGTTTTAGGGTAGCCAAATTCCTGCTTTTCCTGCACAGGTCCTTCTCCCCCTACCTGAAAATGCTTGTGTGGCCTTTCCCTGTTTTGCAGGAGGATTTTCTGGCCATGCGGCAGCCTGTCCCTGTACCCCCCCACAAGCACATCTGATGCCCCGTGGAAGGGAGGAGGAATTTGTCCAAGTTTCTATGGAGAGAAATGTGGGAGCCCTGCTTGGCTCTGCCCATCCCACGGATCTGACCTGCCATCGGTCTCACAGGCCCCTCTTCTTTGAGGGACTCATCCTGCCAAGCAGCTGGTTGCATGAACCAGCAGGGGATGGTCCTGAAAATCCCCGCCCAGCATTAACCAGCATTAACATGAACTCCAACCCTTGCTTCCAGCAGGGTGCAAAAACTTTGAAGAAGAAGGGAAAAGTCACAAAATGAAGTATTTGACTTGCCTGCACCTGCCTGAGCTCTCGTCCTGCCTGAGGACAAGGATGGCGTGAACTTAAATCAGCGCATTTGGACTCAGTTTCCCTGCCGACTGCAAGAAGGTGCTGCTCGTCCTGAAAACGTCGCCGTGATGGTAACTCCGGGCACTGTGTGACTGATAGTGGGATGCTCTGGGTATGGAAGTCCCTGCTGGGACTAAGGCAAGAAACAGGCAGGGGGGGTTTGGAGCTGGGAGGCCCCAGTGTCCCCGCTGCCCCGTCACCGCGGGCTGTGACCCAGGAGCGATGGATGCAGCAGTCCGAATCCATGCTCGGGCGTGCGGGGAGAGGAGAGGCTGGAGCTGGAGCCACCAGAGGGAGCAGAAACTCCTTCAGTCTGGGAACGAGCCGGGGAGAGGGGCTCCCGGCTGGGCTGGGGCGCCAGGGATGCTCTGCTTTCCCGGGGGGATTTTTCCTGGCCCTCAGGTTAAACAGGGGCAGACGCTTTTGTTCGATCAGGGTTTTCCGCTTCCCTCCCGCAAGTGCTTCTGCTGCAAACTGCCCTCGCGGACCGGGCAGCCCTTCGGGGAGAGAAACGCCATGCGCAAAACAAGGAAGAAAAAGCAACAAGTAAAACCCAAGCCAAACAGTTTTTGAGCCCCTAAAGTCACAGCAGCAGAACAGGGCCACAGATCCCAGCCGCATAAAAGGAAACCCGACTGACGCTATCTCCATGCCAGCCTCCATCCTCAGCTAGCCCCATGCTCCTGCCCTTAGCTGCGATTTATCAATTCTCATTTAGGTTTATTAAAATCCCCTTCGGGGTCTAGGCAAAGAAAGCGAGCCAAGATATACACAGATAAATCAGGACAAGCTCTCCACATCGTGGCTCGGGGGCGATCTCCTGTTCTCTGCCATCCAGACACGTTTCCAGGCAAACACCAAAGGGGAAAGCCGGGGTACGGCAGCTCCACAGGCACAGCCCTGGGACGGGCAGGGTCAGGACTAAGCCAGACATGGCTGGACACCCCGACTTGTGCTTTCGCTTTGGGAGCTTACACAGGCAAGGAGAGGGGAGTGACGACAAACCTTCCCCTGGGATTCCCTCCGTGGGGCGGAGGGGCCAGAGGGAGAAGGTCTGCGATGCTCCAGCCCTCCGTGATGCTGCTGTAGGACCCAGAGCTGGGGCCAGGGCAGGGCAGGGGTATTGGGCAGAGAGCAGGGTGCAGCATCGCAGTGCTCCCCTTCCAAGGGGGCTAAAGGAGCCGGAGGGGGAGAAGAGGGAGACAAAGGTGCCGGGGGAGGAAACCCCCAGCCCGAGGAAGACAAGGATGCAGAGAGGGGGATGGATCCAGCGCTCGTCTGGAAGCACAGGACAGGCATCACTGAGCAGAGCTGGGGGTGGACTGGGCTGCGTTGGGCCAGCGCTGCTCTCAGAAGGAGTGGGTGGCACAGAGCAGCAGCGGGGACCGGCGAGAGCAGCGCTGACCTGAGGCTCACGGGAGCCTGCGTCGGGGGGGGACGGGAACCTGCCAGCGGTCCGGGACGGACACTGAGCATGGGGGCTGCTTTGGGGAGCAGGTGGGGGGGCTGGGAGGAAGGATGAGTTGGGTGCCGCTCCGCAGGGCCTCAGGGGTCAGCCCCCACTCGGGGGTGGCTTGGGGGTGGCACAGGGGTGGGTGCGGGCACCCCTGGCAGGGCAGAGGGGGGGTGCACAGGCGTGGGGAAGGGGTGGGCAGCCTGGGTGAGCGTGGAGGGGGAGGAAGGCGGTCCTGGGGGGAGGCTGGAAGGGGGTGGAGTTGCTGGTTTTTTCTTTGAACACGGTGAAGACTTTAGCTTGGAACTTGCATTCGTGGAGCTCCCAGCTGGCAGGAATCAGCTCTCCCTCCTGCGGGAGACCCCCCGGCCCCCGGGGGGAACGGGCACCGCTCCGCTGCCCTGCGCTTCGGGGTGGCACCTTCGGGGCAGCGGCGAGGGCGGGAGGCATGGGGTGATCTTTGGCTGCCTTCCCCTTCCCCGCGCCCCCTTCGCCTTTTCTCTCTCTCTTTTTGCTTCTTTGGGGGCTTGCGCTAAGGCTGCCTGTGCCAGGAGGGATCCGGGACCGAGCTGTCCCTCGGCTGCATGAATTGGCTTCCCACCTGCTCGCAGCCTCGCGGAAGTTTCCCCTCCATCCCAGGCTGTGAGAAGAAAGGCAGGAGGTGGAGCAGAGCCCGCCGAGCAGCGCCGAGGTTTGGCATGTGAGAGGTGGGCAGGGGGACAGCAAGCTTCCCTCTTGCCTTCCCCGGAGATCTGGGATTGCTCCTAGACCATGAATGGATCCTTTTTCAACCAGACTCTCCTAGAGCAGGGAGCTTACCCCAACAGGACCCAGGGCTTGGGGATGCTCATGGCCTGCTGCAATGGGACCGGCTCAGTGCTGGCGACCGACGGTGGCTCCTCGGTCCTGGCGCCCGACGAAAGGAGCCTTTACATCACGCGGGTGGTGCAGATCGCCGTCCTCTGTGTCCTCTCCTTGACTGTGATGTTCGGCATCTTCTTTTTGGGCTGCAACTTGCTCATCAAGTCAGAGAGCATGATTAACTTTCTGGTGAAGGACCGAAGACCTTCCAAGGATGTGGGAGCTGCAATCATGGGACTTTACTGAAGCCACCGGGCTTTTGTAGGCAAGTGAATTGTCTGGACCTGGTGCTGAGATGCAGATTCCCATGTGTTTGGGGCAGCTGGGGGGGAGTGGAAACGGGGGGGGAGGGTTCTTTTAGTGTGTCTGTGTCCATGGGAAAGCAAAGCTGCGCTTCCCAGTCAACAAACTGTCGTGGTGAACGGGGAAATCTCCCCTGAGTTGTATGAAGTACAATAAATGACCAGCATCGTGTTGCATGCAGAAATGGCTTAAGTTTTGCATGAAACTTGCAGAAACAGTGATAATGTGCAGATCTGGACTCTTTTCTGCTGTTACCTTGGATACCACTACCTGGGATTTAGGGCTAAAAAACAAAAGGGGGGGGAAAAAAGAAAAAGCGCAAATAACTCACTACAAAAAGAAAACAAAGAAACAAACAAACAAAAGGGAAAGCAAAATGCACGGCACGGGCCATGTCTTTGACCATGGGGCACGGGAAGGGAAGTGCCGTGGGGGCCGTACAACAAAGCCTGCATGCCACAAAATGTGTCCCTGTGTTTGTATATCGGACCTCAAGCATGCATCTTCTGGCAGAGTTTTGTAACGGGGAAAGCATGTTCTTCCTTATTGTTTTGAGCTATCCTGTTAAAGAAACCGGTACTTTCTTCTTTCACAACATGCTGAAGGAAGAAAAGAACCCAGACAAATACAAAAGAACCACTCCAACCCCAAAACAAAAGCATGCTTGTTTTTGTACACAACAGCCTTTTTTTCAAGTGCGATATTGTCACAGTCCTTGAGGTTTTTGTAGTTTTTTGAAAACTGGTGAACATTCGGGAAACAAAAGAACCTGTTTCAAAAGAATTTGGTGTTGTCTTCCTTTTCTTTCTCTGTGTGTACCGAGTTCAGGTATTTCAAGCCTAGTTCCAGATATAATCATCTCACCTTCCAGTTGAACTCCAATTAGAGATGTTTATTTAAAGCAGAAACCACCACACATTTTTCACAGGCGAGTATCAGTTACCACTTGGAAATAAATTCCTCAGGAACTATGTATTTCAGGCTTGTGTTAAATACATGCACAGCACCGAAGCAGAGATTCATAAAAGATGCACTGAGCGCCTCTTGCAAAGCAAGATTTCAGCCTCCGAATTAAAATCTCCAGCTCCTCTGATCCCGAAGAGCTGTCAAAACTAAATTATGTGAGAGGAGGAGGACTCCTAACCTTTGTTCTGTGATGGAATTACAGTTCGGTCTGTGGGTGTGAGATGGAAATAATTCGAGTTTTGTTGCGCCAACAGTATTCCTGCTGGCTCCGCTTCTGTAGTGGGAAAGCAACCCTGGATACTGGAGGAGCTGATGATCTGCTGCACTTGGATGTAAATCTGGAAGAACAGCTCTCTGCCTTTCCCAGAAGGAGGAAGAAAATTAGAGTACCTTTTGTAATTAAGCAATATTTGCTGAGCACCTTCTTCAAGGTTCCCGCAGGGTATTGATGGACTAAGCCCGATGCAGAGCAGCAGCAGTGCAGCGCTGCCGCTGGTTGCTCCCACTAACCTGTTGCCTCTAATGCCTCGAAAGCACAAAGACAGTGTGGCAACAGGACCAGCATTTTGGGATTCAAAGCCCTGAAATGTCCCGTCGGTGCCAGTGAAATGGCTGAACAGGCAGGGCTCTGATTTCTGTGAGCAGCTTGCAGCTCCGCGTACCCGAGCAGCCTTCTCAGCACGGAGGGTTTGCCGCCCTGCCGGCAGAGGTAAAAGTGGCTTCTCACCGCAGCGTGGAAGGGGATTTTGGTCCCTGCTGCTGACGGGGGTGTTATGGCCGTTGATCTCTTTGCATATGAGCGCAAATTGCTCCCACTGTGGGAGCAGAGCCTGGTCACCACATCAGGGTGAGACGCAAATCACCCTAATGCATACGATGCCCCAGCTCTGCAAATGCTTAGGAGTGTACTTGCGGGTATAACCTAAATGTGTAACTGCATCTTCAGGTCGCTGTGCTATCAGGGGACAGCCCAGACGTGCTCACTAAACTCCCATCCAGCTCCTGCTTTAAGCTGGTGTTTGGTCTCTCTTGGCAATCCATCCACCAGCCGTGGCCCCAGCGCGAGGGAGAATCCCGAGAAACCCTCCAATGTTAGCGATGCAAGTCAAGGCACAGAAGAAGTTGCTGAACCAAAGGAAGCTTCAAAATCACCTTAACCCTGACCTGCAGCAATGCCCTAAGTGAAGAGGCTGCTCAAATTACCTCATCCATCCCTACCCGCCTTGCTCTGCTAGGGGCTGGGAGAGCTGGTTGTGCGTGTTGAGGGGTCCTGCTGATGAGTGGGAAAATGTGGCCCTGCAACCCCCCATAGTCACCAACTTGCCAAGTGTCCTTAGAGGCCACATCCAGGGGTGGGGCATGGGGGTCTTCGTCCCTTTTGTGCTGTGGAGTCTTCCAGAGGAAAGGAGAAAAGTCAACCACAGTAGGGTCACGTACACATGAGGTGGAGGAGCAACGTAATGCCCCAGAAAGCAGAGCTGGGCACCTGCTGAGACAGACGGAGCTTGCTCAGGAGTCAACTAGGAGAGGGAAGACTTTCCTCCTGGCCTCTCGGGGCAAAAGCACAACTTGACATTGGCTTATTCATCCTCTAATCATGCTGTGTGTCTTTCCTGACAATAAGGGCTATTTCTACATTACTGGGTCATGTGGACCAACAGACGAAGGTCTGCAGAGTGAAGCAGTTGTTGGCCACCATCCACCGTTGCCATACTATATGGCATATAGTATTGTTTAACTCTCCCCATGGGGTTACTGGGCTTCTGTCTTGCTTGCAGTGGGTTTAAGACACTTGCACGCAAGTCTCCATCCCGTTAGTTTCCCAATAAAAGGCTGATTACCCCACTGAGAGGAGGTATCATTTGGGGAAAAGAAGACCTCTGGAGGATTGATGCCAGCACTGAGATGGCAAGGGGAGAGCAGAAGGAAGGCAACAGAGGGCTGGCATGGTGAGGGAAGCCCGTGGGTTAGCCCGTGGGTTAGCGATTTGGGGTCTAAAGACCCTCTTGTGGTTAAGTCATTGGTTGCTGTTTTAACCGCCCTGATTCCTTCCCCATCCTGTTCGCACAGAGCAGGTGCCAGTGCAGGTCGTGCCTGGTGGAAAGGAGGGTGCTGAGGGCACCATGATGCTCCCCAGATCTCAGCGGAAGAGCCGCCGTCTCAGGCCCTGAAAACCCTGCTGCCGTGCCACAGAGGCATGAGTCCTGCAGCCAGAGGATGAGGTGGTTACTCCAGGGCTGGCGTAAGGAACGCGGACCATAATGGCTCTTTCTGCTGCCTTTCCCCACAAATAGCTGCGTTTTTTCATCTCACGCCTACTCATTTAGCTTAAGCTCGCAAGTGGGTACTGGCTCCCAAGAAAATTTAAGCAGACATATTTTTTTTTTTTGATAGAGGCTGGTTTAATGTTACTTTGATTTATTTTTTTAATTGTTGCTTGTAGCATGTTAGCTTCCAGAACATCACTGGGGTACCAGGGGCTGTACAAGTATGACTGAGAGACACTGCTGGCTATAAACTACAGCGGAGGCACAGGGAGAGAAGGGACATGCTTAGGTGGATCGTCACATCGGTGGCAAAGCCAGGACCAGCCATTGAGTCTCATTTAAAATCATGTCCTAGCAGTGGAATACAAGATACCAATGCAATCCTGTGGGACTGGCCACATTGGTTCGAGCCACTAGTCCACCTAGTCTGCATCCTTGCTCTGAAAATAATCATGATTTTAGGCACTACATGGTCAGTCAAGTTATCCTGCTGATGGGCAACTGCTTCTTGACCCCCACCAAGGGCAACCTGCACTGGACCTTCACAGTCCTCCTTCAGGAACAGCTTCCTATCTCTGGGCTGGTTCCCACTTGCCACTGGAATTTCTTATTTCTAGACAGGCAGCAGAGAAACAGCAGAGAAAGGCAAGTGTGAGAGCATTTCCCCCTGCTGAGCAGCCTGCCTGCAAAGAGAAATCCTCTACCTCTGTAATCACTGATTTCACAATTGGAGAAATAAAGAGGTGGCTTGACCCACCTGAGAAAACCCAGCAACCCTGGTCTGCCTGTGGTGGAGAAAAACCCAAACCAAGTCCCAAACGATACCCACCTCCTTCTCCTTGCCCTGGCAGTCTTGGCTGAGGACAATGAAAGAGTTAAACAAGATGAGACAGACAAATAGATTAGGGGGGAGGGAGGATCCCAACCTGGGCCTGGCACCAGATGTACTAGAGCGCGTGCACCAAACATACACAGTATTTAATAATTCCTGAGAATTGCCATGGTAATGAAGCGCAGAGTCAGGTTGTTATGGTAACAGCCTTTTTTTTTAGGCAGGGAGGCATTACCCAGGTTGTCACCTCAATCCAGACTGAACACATTGCTGAGAGCCCAAAAAATGAAAAAGAAGTAAAATAAAATCAAATTAGATAAGTAGCAGTTTCCTGTCTCTTGTCTGGCAGTTCTGGGCTTGGTCTGTAGGTAGGTGGAGGGAACCAGGTTGTTCCAGACACACATTGCCCTGGGAAATCTGGGGAATGGCTGGAGTGGATCTCCGCAGGTCCGAAACCAAGTGCTGATGGGGGTGAGGGCCTGGACCCCTCTCATGGGGGTTCTGGGATGCTGCGTCACCACCTGGTTTTCCTTCCACACCTCTGGGCTGGTTTCAGGCGTGTCCCCAGCTGGCTAACGGGAAGGACACGCGCATCTCCCCAAGTGTGTACGCACAAGAGGGTGGGCATGGACAAGCCCTCATCCCAGCCGAGCCCACAGAAGGATGCCGTGATCCCAGTGCACGGCCTGCCTATGGTTACCTGCATCCTGTGGGATGAAGGTCCCAAAGCCGGTCTCCAAGATGAGGCAGGCAGTTTGGGGACTGGAAAGGAGGTGACACACCACTTTTCCTAAAGCCGCATGGGAGACCTAAGAAGAAAACACAGGTTCCCTGAGCTGTGGTCTCCAGGCTGCGGCGCTCCCCGAAGGGCCACCCACTAAGGCAAAATGGAAATCTGCCGCGTCTCCCTCCTGCCCTCACATCAATGGACAAAAAGCCACTTCCATCTCCCCTCCTAAGCCTCCAGCAAGCGTGTCAGGTTTGTGCAGCTGATCCTCACATTGAATTTTAACTTAGTGCTGGTTAAATCGGCAGCTTTGCGAGCCCGTTTGCTATTGAGGAGGCTGAGGCAGTGCAGCCGAACCTCTTAGTAGGGGTTCACTTAGCAGAGACATGGCTTGAAACGCGCAGTGCAATTACTCAGGAACATCGCTCCATAAATCCCCACTGCCGCGCAGCATGGTTCTCTTGTATCGGCCGTGTGAGAGCCATTAGCTTCCAGATAAAGCCTCTCTAGTCCATTAGCTCTGCCAGCGAGGGACAATTTGGTGCCACGAGAGGCAGGTACTCAAGGGAGAGCTGAGGCCAAACAGAATTCAAGAGCCAGCATCGCCTCACAGCTTCCGTGACTTTGCCTACCCGTTTCCCTGATTGAAAGGGAAACGTTTCCCAGTTCCTGTGTCTTCCCAGCTGCTCTGCTGCTGTGGCCTGGAGCTCCTCAGATCCCCTCTCCTTCCCCGGCCTCCTGCTCGAGCCTGCCTAGAGCTGCTACCCTGGCACAGGGCTCGCTCCCGACTGAGGTGGGCAGAGCACCCAGCACCCCCCACAAAACCTGGGGCGCAGAAAGCTCCTCGCTTCCAAGTAAATCTGGACTGTCCCTCTTGCTCTTTGCCAAATCAGAGCTGTTACGGGATTGCATGAGCATTTAGAGTCCTCAGTAGAAAACACGGGCTTTACTGCTCCATCTGCAGTGGGAAAATGAACAGTGCCAGGGATGTCCCTGGGCATTGGAACTTGACGGATGATACTGTTAACTTGTGAGAATGGTTCTTAGTATGGTTCAGACCTGTGTGAACAACCTGACCCGAACAGTCCCTGGGCAGTGGCAAAATGACAGGGTTAAAAGACCAAAGTGCATTGCTTTGGACTGTGCTGTCTGTGCGGGGCGAGTGTCTCGTTAGAATCGATGGATTTACATGCCAGTGTAGATGTCTTTAAAGCAGTCGTTTGGCTTTTTGAACCCAACTTGGTTTTCTCAAATATGAATGAGGGACTGGAAACCCCAGATTTTAGTCCTGGAGAATACGTCTTTGGAAAAACAGTGAACACAGGGAAGCACAAAACATCCTCAACAGCCTTGACAACTGCCCATTCCATGGTCTTGGACAAGTCTTTGGATTCACACCAGTTCCCCCATTAAGATGACTTAACCAAGCAATTCCCCAGCAGTCTGGTCAAGTTTGCACTCCTCTGATTTTAGAGACAGGCAATTCCTTGGACTTGTTTGTTCCGTGAGGACATGATTGTGGAAAATTCAGTTAAGAGAAAATCAGAATGTTGCCAGCAAACAGTATGGTTTGGCACATCCCCGAAGATATTGCTGTCAACGTGCTGGAAAGTGGTGGGGGCACTGGCGATGCTCAAAGACATGAGCACGTATCTAAAGTGACTGTCTCTGATCTGAAAAGCGCTTCTCATCTACATGTATTTCAGGTTGTAAGTATAACAGAAGTCTAGCTTCAGAGATGCCTTTGCAGCTCTCATCCTTCCCAGAAGCTCATTAGTGTGTGGTGATGCTTTCACATCATTAATTTAAGGCAGGTTAATCAACAACAAGCAAAAATGTCTTTTTAATGACAAAGATTTTAGCACAGTAGTGCAAGAAGCTGAGAGGTGGGTCTGGTTGGCAATCTTGGCTGCAGGTCACAGATGACGTCAAGGTGAAGGCAGCAGTTTTGGCACTCTGTCAGCCTGTGGTACTCAGCTGGTCAGGATCATGAGTGCTCTCCGTTGGGGTGCAGTCGCTCCCTGACTATTAAATCAAACAAGTTTCCTCTTTTTGAGCTAATGAGATCTCTCTGAACATTGCTTCTCAAGATGAATGGGGTTCTGCTGTCCCAGTGATGAGCTTTGAAGATAGTGCCACTCCTTGCAAGCAGCTGTGAGATTAGAGGATGTGGCACCAGAGTCCCTTGTCAGATCTGCCCTTTCTTTCCATTGTGGGCTCCCTTGCTATTTCTGATTTATGCAGCACCAGCTGTGCCTTGCTGATATGTGCCTTTGGTGACCACCACCACTTCTGGTTTTGCTCTGAGAGGCTCTAGGGGGAAAGGAGACAAGTTCCGTCCTTCCTGTGACGCTCCAGTTCTTCTGAAAGGGTCCAATACTGTGAGGACATGAGTTATCACCTCGTTCTAACTGTGGAAATGGAGATGATCAAGGCAATAATCAACAAAAGGAAGGAGAAACATCTACCCTGTGGCAGCAGGCAACTAGAACGACCTGTCTGTGAAAGGGGCTGGAACTGCAGAGCTACACAACTCTGTTTCTTCATTAAAAGCCAGTTTTGTTCCCTTATGTCTCTGTTGATGTTGTTCGAGGCTGGTACAAAAGCGCGGGTGTGCAGATGGATGCAGGTGATTGTGCAGAACACTGCACCTTCCAGGAAAACAAGGTATGGATGAAAGCAAGCTCCGGGCACTGTTCCCTTCCCAGGACAGCTGCCTGGCTGGTGCTGGGTGCTGGCTCTCCATCCTGGCATGGCAGAACCGTCCTTTCTGGCAGGTCCCACAAGTGTTCCCATCTTACAGGTTTCTGTGCAGCTGTGAGTACTCCCCTCTTGCCTCTCTGAGGCCCAAAATGCAGGTTTAATAGGACAAGACAGCTGAAGAAGGAAGCAAGATGTAATTAGGCTTTAATTACCCAAGTTCATTTTCTCAGATAATTGAAAATCGGCCTAATTGGTTGCAATGAATTCCCAGTACAGACAGCCATCCAGCTTGGTGTGTGCTATGCCAGCTGCCACACCACTGCACAAGGACCAGCCTGGAAACTCAACACTGCTACCCCCTGACCTGCCGTACCCTGCAGGGCCCAGTTTCTCTTCTCCAGAGAGATGTTAAAACCCCTAAACCCCCCAGGCTGCAGTGAGGGTGGCTGAGTGACTCATGTACACAGCAAAGCTCATTGTTCTTCAGCCCACACATCACAAACCGGGGAGCTGGTGGACCGTTAAACTTCACACACCCAGGCAGGAGCCAACAATCCTAGTGTGATGGGACCTTCCACGGGCCATTTGCAGCATGGCAAAGGATTATGGCTGGAAAGGACAATACGTTTAATCTCCACTTGCCTCTGTCATGATTACAGCATGCAAACAGCTGGCCGGCCTCCAAGACGGGCTGTGTATGGTCAGTGCTGAACCAGCTGTGCTGGTTGCCCCTTCTCCTGTCTCTGCTGCTGCGTTTGTCTCAGCTGGTGGGTTTCCAGAAACCCTGCTTCATAGAATCATAGAATGTGTTGGGTTGGAAGGGACCTTTAAAAGTCATCTAGTCCAACCCCCCTGCAGTGAGCAGGGACATCTTTATGATCTGGGCTGATGGAAACCTCTAGGGTACAAGTTGGAGTTGGCAGTGACACTTCTAGATCTGCCTTGGCAATGCTTTCTGGTAGAAAACCATAGATTTAATAGCCTCTGGCTGTACTGGAGATCCCTTCTACCTGGGCAAATCTGAACATCTCCACCACGAATGTGACCAGACAAAGTGAAGCAATGATTCTGGCTGAGGAGCTTCAGGAAATAGGTTGCTTTGCCCAGGTGCACACAATTTTTCTAGAAAGTCCCTTGTGAGACTCCACGTCCCCGTTTCACGGAGCAAAGACTTGGTATTTGGTACAAAAGGCAGTTTCCCGGTGGCCAGGGATGGCTCAGAGAGGTTGCACAGGTAGGAACAAACATGACGTTCTTTTCATCTTGAAGGATCATGGCTAGAAAAGTGCTGGGCTTATTCTGCATCCTTGGCTCGAGTTTCCCTTCTCTCCCACTGCTAGGCAGTGTGCTGTGTGCCAGGTGGCTGCATTTCATTACGGAGTTTATAAAGTGCCTGGGGAAGCAAGGCATGGAGGGATGAAAAATTACGCACACATTTCACTCAGCACCGACTGTTCGTCATCTCGTTGTACAGAAATGTAATAATCACTGGGGCGGGCAGGGGGTGCAGGAGGGAGATACTAATCGCGTTTGCACCATTCCTGTAGTTTGCAGCTTTTTTTTCATGCTTCCATCTGCCTGGGCAGTATCGCTAGGGGTATTTCTTTTATTTTAGGGTTAAAACCATTTCCAGCTTTATGTGCTTCCCAAATGAATGGGAAGAAAAAAGAAAGGAGGCAGCTCTGGGGTGGCTGGGAGCTCTGGATGTTGCTCCAGTTTCAAGTCAAGACCTGACATCTCATTTTTCCCTTGGGCTGCAAAGCAATTCCAAAGTACTCCCCTGCACTGACCGCATTGCACGATGGTATGAATGGCTCTGCCCCCTCCCACCCAGTTTGAGGTGCTGGTTTCAAAGCACTTTGAGCTAGAGATGAAGCCTCCAGTGCTGCTGTACGAGCCACGACAAACCCAGCTCCTTCTTGGCTCCAGATGGAGCAGCAAAGGCTGACGGGAGAGAGATGTTAGCAAGAACCTGCTTAGGAATTTGCCCCGTGCACAGTTACTTTAAATGGCTCTGGCCTGCTGCCTGCAGGTATCTTATGTCAGGGCTTTAGGCTGACTAATAGCTCCATTATTCTCTGTGAGGTATATACCAGGTTACCCTTTAACAGACAGGAGGGAACAACACCTGGCAACAAAACACAAAGAGACACAGCTGGCCATTCGGAGGCGCTGGGCCAAAGTCCCTTTTTATAGCTCCCTCCTCATGGGCAGGGGGGTTGTGGGATGAAGAAATCGAAGAACAGCAACGCCAAAGCTCAGCATCAGCGCTCTCCTCTTTGTTGTGGTGGAAATGCCTGGCTGAGCCTCCCAGTTGTGATCGTTTCTGGAGGAGGGGGGCGTTTTAGGACTGTGCTGTCATGCGCTGAAGCTCGCGGCGGCTCCAGCTTAGAGCATCCCCAGCTCCCTGCACCCTCGCTGTCTCTTCGTGCCTCCCCACTTCATGCATAGGAGATCAGGGGATCTGAAAAAAAACCCATAGTAAACTATCAGTAAACAAAGGTTTGCATGTTGGTCAGTTCATTCTCTGGTTCACCGTGCAGCCCCCGGGCAACACCGCTGGCACAGGTAACAGGAATGCTGTCCTGCAGGAAAGAGGAGGGCAAGGCTGTCATGTTGTGAAAGGTGTTTCTCAAGCTCCCCCAAAAAACAGCTTTAGAAGAGTTCTCCCTCAGCCTTGGATCCACTTAAACCCCAGGACCGCCCCTCTAGGTCTTCTGCTTATTGTCCCCCATCCACAGTTTGTGTAGCTGATGATGGATGATCAATGGAGGTTTGCAGAACTCTGCGGTTGTTCCAGTGAACCCCATCACAGGGGCCATTTCAGCTCCGTTTCTCAGTTTTACTGGGCTCCTTTCGAACTCTCATCTTGCCTTGTGTTACTCACACCTCTCCTCCCAGCGTGAGGTGTCTGCAAACCTATTACACATCCCCGTCTCCTTTGTTCAAGCCACCAAAGAGTCCTTGTGCAGAAGCCCCTTGTTTTCCAGTAGCTTCTCCCTTGTTTTTCTTTTCTGGGTGCGATGAGGCGTTTTTGGGAAACAGGTAGCATGGCACCGAGTCTGCCACCTGCAACGGTAATAAATGCCTTGCCCAAAGCATCTTACATGGGACCTTCCTCCTGTGCTCAGCGTCAAGTCTTCAACGTCAATCAGTTCACTGCAGCGGAGCCGGGAAGTTTTACTCGTGCTTTGAGTTTGGATCACAATGCAGAGATGGTGGGAGTATGTGGCACTGGTTTCCTGCTGATGGGTAATTCTGGAGCTTGGGAAATAAACAGAAAGAGACAAAACATTAAAATCTCGTGATAAAACTTGGCTTGCTTTGCCTTAGTCCAGCTGCCACACGTCGTTTCCATTTCTCAGGCTTTTTCTCCCTTCTTTCGGTCTCTATTTTTTGCAATGTGACAAGAAAATAACTTTTTGTTACAAAACTGGCCCTAGTCACTTTGCCTATGTCAAAATGTCTGACCTTCTTGCCTCTTCTCCATTTTTTCCCCCCATTTTCCTTGACATTTTCTCCCTTTGCCCAGCTGGGATAACCTCCCTGTGAATCCAGGCTACTCCAAGGAAATGCTTCCTCTTAAAAACATCCTAGGGAAACCAATTCTAAGCCATTCTTGTCATGGTTTTACTCTGTGTGGGTCTCCTGCAAGTTACTTCCTCCTGAAATCCCAAGCTCAATGTAAGAGAATTACCTGTCTTTTTAATCGAGGAATAATTTCAGCTGGGTAATGAATTGCCTGAGAAATGAATATGGAGGGAGCCGAGGCCCTCCAACAGAACAGCCTCCAGTTTTGCGCTATTAATGCTCTTTATGAAATGTGTCAAAACTCTGCCAGCCTTCGCCGTGTCTGCTCTGGGGACTCCGCCTCATGACTAGGAAAATGAGAAGACAGTGGGGGAAGTGTGCCCAGAGCAAGGCTCGAGGAAAACATCTCCTGAAGGCCAGAGAGCTCTGGCACGGCTGCTGCATTCAAGCTGAACACAGGGAGGCCATTGTGCTCTGCTGGGGCTGGAACTGCGCCCGAGCACCTCACTGCTTTGCCTGCAGGCAGTCAGAAACCCACTGATGCTGGGGACAGGCTCTGAGGATGCACAGTCCCTTGTGCGAAGCCCTGCTCAGCTAAATCAGGTCCTGTGCTGACCGCACACTTGCACCAGTGGAATCACACCTTCGTGACCGCACGCCAGTGGAGGTGCAGGCAGCCACCAGAGAAGGGGGTTCCTTCCTTCCATCCCCTCTCCTGTGCCCATCAGTGAGGCAGATGACAGAGCTGATCTGGCTGAATATTGGCCTTTTTTTTGTCCTCTGGACCAGCTTCCTCACTGAACTCGCTGACACGACCCATTTGCCGCCAGTGCCATGACAGGGGAGACAAGTGGGAACATGGGACCCTCCGTCTGGCAGTGGCCTGCGCCTCCCTGACCACAGCCTCAAGATCGCGGCTGAATCTTCAGACAAATCAGCTCTCCACCGGGAAGGTCGGTGAGGCAGAGGGAAGAGCCCTGCAGCTGGGGACACGGAGCAGCAAAGATGCCAGTGGCCACTCCTGCAGTGACTGAACCCCACCGGTGGCCACTCCTGGAGTGACTGAACCCCACCGGTGGCTCGGGGTGAAGCGGGTGCCGGGTCCTGTCCCAGCAGGAGGGCCACGAAGATGATCTGAGGGCTGGAGCCCCTCTGCTGTGAGGACAGGCTGAGAGAGTTGGGGTTGTTCAGCCTGGAGAAGAGAAGGCTCCGGGGGAGACCTTGGAGCCCCTTCCAGTCCCTGAAGGGGGCTCCAGAAAAGCTGGGGAGGGGCTGTTTGCAAGGGCAAGTAGCGATAGGACGAGGGGCAACGGTTTAAACTAGAGCAAGGCAGGGTTAGATCAGCCATTAGGAAGAAGTTCTTTACACTGAGGGTGGTGAGACACTGGCCCAGGTTGCCCAGAGAGGGGGTGGAGGCCCCATCCCTGGAGACATTCGAGGCCAGGCTGGATGAGGCTCTGAGCGACCTGATCCAGCTACAGATGTCCCTGCTCACTGCAGGGGGTTGGACTAGATGGCCTTTAGAGGTCCCTTCCAACCCAACACATTCTGTGATTCTATGATTCTATGAAGCCAGCCATCCTGATGCTGAACGCCGCCTGCCCGCTTGCCACGTGGGATCTATCGTCCCGCTCCTGCTGTGTGATGATGAACCAAAATAACTCCCTGTTTTTCCCAGCCGACGCTGAGCTGGGATGTGTTTGGGAAGACGACTGCCGACACTGTGACAGATGGCCAAGAAAGCAAATGCTGTTTTTTATGTCACCTCCGTGTTTCCTCCTCTGCTGTCTCCTGCGCTGGAGGCGGTGTTTGGAGATGGTGTGTGCTGCCAGAGCCGAGGAGACAGCAAAGGGTTGGAGCAAAGTGCGGGCCACCTCGCTCACGTTTCTCCCCTGGCTCTCTCATGCTTTGTGACCTACATCAAGGCCTTCTCCTGCAGGAATCTGTGCCAAAGACAGGGCTTGGAAGCGATCTGGTGATTGAGCTGGGGTGTTTGCTTTTGCAGAGCCACTGAATGGCCTCTCACAACCTGCCTGTGCTGACTGCTGGCTCAGTCTGTTTGCTTTCAGCCTGAAGAGACAGATAGGCCAGAATCCCAGAATCCCAGCCTGGCCGGGGCTGGAAGGGCCCTCTGGAGATCATCTCCTCCAACCCCCGGCCCGAGCAGGGTCACCCAGAGCAGGTGGCACAGGAACGCGGCCAGGCGGGGCTGGAATGTCTCCAGAGACGGAGACTCCCCCACCTCTCTGGGCAGCCTGTGCCAGGGCTCTGCCACCCTCACAGCAAAGAAGTTCCTCCTCCTGTTGAGATGGAACTTCCCAGGGGCAAGTTTGTGCCCGTTACCCCTTGTCCTGTCCCCGGGCACCACTGAGAAGAGCCTGGCCCCATCCTCCTGACACCCCCCCTTTCAGTATTTATCAGCGTTGATACGATCCCCCCTCAGCCGTCTTTTTTCCAGGCTGAAGAGACCCAAATCCCTCAGCCTTTCTCCATCAGAGAGGTGTTCCAGTCCCCTCAGCATCTCGGTGGCCCTTTGCTGTCCCCTCTCCAGCAGTTCCCTGTCCTTCTGGAACCGGGGAGCCCAGCACTGGACACAGTAAGCCCAGAACTGGGTCTCTGGAACTAGGCCAGTGGCTCCTTCTGCCTGCTAGTGTGCAACACTGGCTCTTCTTATGGATCCAATGCTAACTGCACAGAGAGGACTCTGGACAAGCCAAAGCTTTGATAAAAGCCAGTTTCTGAAACTCCGTGACGCTGCCTCTCCTCTGCCTTTGCGTATGTCACTCAGTATCTTCAGGCAAGGGACCACTCGCCTCCCCTCCTGGGGCACAAGCATCATGGCAGCGCTCAAGGAGGGCTGAGCTCGTGAGAGACAGAGCCCCAGATCCCTGACATACCGTGGAAATTCAACAGGGAGAGAAGCACACCTCTGCAAGAGAAGGGGAGCACAGAGAAGCCGGTGACTGTAAAGTGTTGTCACTTGGGTTCTACCTTGAAGGGCGCAGAAATGGCCCCGGTGCGGGGACACAGGCAGGGACACAGCCCCTGCAGGTGGCTGTGGCTCCACGCCGTTTCCATGGCAGGAGAGAGCCGCTTCTGCCGCACAGCTCGGCTGCCAGGACGCCGGCTCCTCTCGCAGCTTGCCTGGTGACTGACATCTCCGTTTGGCACAGTGTCTATCTGCCTCCTGCTCCTGCCTTGTTGCACTTGGCAATTCTCCCCCTTCTCCCTCTGTTTTTCCACTAGGAGATCTCACACTCCTCTGCCTTGGCAGCGGGTAGACAGACGAGAAGGGGTGGACAGATATATGGATCCAGAACGGCTCAGCAATGACTCTCCTGTGTCTCCCTGACTGTGATGGAGGAAGAGTGTCCCTGAATTCAAAGATCCCTGAATTCAGAACCCTGAATTCAAGGATCTGGCATTAAGCAGTGGGGATCACCGGTGTTTAAGGCAGCCAGAGCCTCTTTTCCGAAGACGGGGAACTGAATTTTGAAGGCTGGTGAAAAATCAGTGTCACACTAGGTGACAGAGCTATGAACTGGACTCATTTCCACTGGGAGCTGGGTCCTGGGGAGCACCAAAGGGCTTTGCACAGCATTTTCCAGCCTCGTAGCCCTAAGGACCAGGAGACGGCAAGCGGACGATGAGCTTCATCCCTGCTTTGGGCTAGTGTTGTGCTGGGCTTGCTGCCACCTCAAAGCCCTGGGAGGGGTAACCCCCATCTCACGATGGTTCGCCAGTATCTTTATTTGGGAGAATAAAGCAAAAGAGATAGCGGTGGGCAGATACGAAGGTGAGGGAGCAGGGCAGATACAACGACAGGAAAATTCTGCGGAGATGCAGCGCAAGGCAGGGAGAGGCAGAGACAGAGCTGGTTGCACCCACACACCCTGGCCCAGCCCTTCCCTGCAGCAGGAGCACTGAAATGGAAATTACTTGCTATTTACAGGGCCAGCATCCTTCCTGCTCCCCCCACGGAGCCAGACTGGGGCTCAGCGGGCAGGGAGGGTCCCCGTCTGTCTCTGTGGGGGGAGCAGGATGGATGCTGGCTCTCTGTGCTGCAGAGGAACGAGGCAAGGTGTGAGACGCAGAGCCATGGTTTCCTCCAAGTGGCAGAACAGGCCAGGAGGTATTTCAGACCTCCCTAGAAGGCCCCGGTCATTATTCTGCAATATCATTCTGCTACGCGGGGAGACACATGTGTGGGAGTGCGTAAAAGCAACGCCAGCCCGTGACCTGGCTTCATTTACCCACAGAGGCAGCGTTGGCAGCAGCAAAGAAACTCGATCCCACGGGTGCTCACTGCTGTGGCTGCGCCCGCCGGGCCCCAGGGGAATTACTCGGTGGTGTAAGAGCCAGGCACCAGTCCAGGTCCCCGGGGCCAGCATCTGCTGACGGGGGCCGATGAGCAAGAGCTGAGGCTGAGCCGTGCCTGGAGCCAGCGCCCTCCTCCTGAGCTGCTGAGCAGCCGCTCGTGGTTGTGGAGACCTCCCACGTCTCAGGGTGCCCCTAGAGCTCAGCCTCCTGGGCGCATGCTTTCCCGGAGCGTGGAGCAATGTCAAGGTCAGGCCTGTCACAGGGATGTCTCCTCCGTGCTCGGCAGAGAGGAGATGATGGGTCCTTTGAGAGCAGGGCTGCGAGGACACAGCTTCGGGAGAGCATCATCTTCCCTCCACACTGCCACACGCCAACTGCCCCAGACCTGGAAAAGGGTCTGTAAAGGCACGGAGAAAGTCTGTGAGGTGTGACTCGGGTGGCCTGTGGGGTGGTGGGATTAAGCCCACCTCGCAGAGCTCTGAGCTGCAGAGGTCCTTGGTACTTCCCGTTCTTTGTCTTCGTCAGGTCTGCTCTGAGCAGCACTTCCACAGAGCACAGGTCTCTGGTGTGGCACTCTGCAGACTGCAAGACGAGAGACTTAACTGTGCGCTGGGATGGGGCTGAGGCTGGCAGCAAAGCAATTGTGAAGTCAACTAAGCAGAAAGCTCCTCCAACTACTCCAGTTGCCTCCCTCTCTGCTTTTTCCCACTAGAAACGGGGCTGGAAGATGGAGGCAGAAGAAGGAAGGAAGCAAAAGACTAGCACTGACATTACCTCCCTGGGCAAAGCATGAGAGCAGTCTCATAAAAGTCCTTTTGGAAAAAACAATAGAAGCAGTGAAGCTATACACCTGGAAGTAAAGAGGTTTTTCAGACAGGTATTTGGTTCCCCACGTGTCACAGCCCAACCATCTCCCCGCTCTTATTCTTCCCTTCCGATGTGCTCCCAAGCATTCACACCAAACCAAATGGCTCGTACCAGCACCGGCCCCGTTCCCAGCCTGGAGACCTGCGGGTTGTTCCCTAATTGGGGTTTTTTCAGGCCAGGTGGCCGGAGGTTAGAGGCTGGCTGGTAGGCAGCGAGTGTTCCCAGCAAGATAGCTGGAAAGGCTGGCCAGATGGGGCACGTCTGGGCTCAGATGATGGCAGGGCAACACACAGCCACCTCCTGTTTCAGCAGAGCTGGCTGGGAGGCTTCCCAGTGAGGGCTAGACCTGCTGGATCCTCCCCTTCCCTCCTGCCTGGTACCCACAGTCATTCAGGGTGTCAGGTGGATGTCAGGAGGACGGGGCCAGGCTCTTCTCAGTGGTGCCCGGGGACAGGACAAGGGGTAACGGGCACAAACTTGCCCCTGGGAAGTTCCATCTCAACAGGAGGAGGAACTTCTTTGCTGTGAGGGTGGCAGAGCCCTGGCACAGGCTGCCCAGAGAGGTGGGGGAGTCTCCGTCTCTGGAGACATTCCAACCCCGCCTGGCCGCGTTCCTGTGCCACCTGCTCTGGGTGACCCTGCTCTGGCCGGGGGTTGGAGGGGATGATCTCCAGAGGGCCCTTCCAACCCTATGATTTTATGATTCTATGATTCAGAGGCAAGAGGCTGGTGAGGCTCAAATAAGATCTGTCAGGCATTTCTCTATTTTCCAGCTCTCCCTGGCCTTTCTGAAAGAGCTGCCGCCTACGTGGCTCCCCCGCTGCAGCACGGCTCGCTCCGCAGAGCTGACCACGTGAAGAGAGCGAGCCTCCGCAGGAAGGGGACTGCCGATCGCTCGGCCAAGGTCAGCACCTCAGGGCCTGATCCGGCAGCACCTCGTATGAAACACAGCCAGTTTCAAACGAAACAGAGCCAGTTCGTTACACAAGAGCAAAGACTGTTTAAAAAAGGAAGTCACCGTCATTGCAAGGTTCTGTCATGTTTTCCTGGGGCGGCTGGAGCCCAGTCCTGGTTAAGCAATATGACAGCCCAGGGTAGAACGAGCTCAGGATCGTTTACACCTGGCTCTGGGCTGCTTGACGACTAAGTTATTTCAGTCAGGCGGCGTGCCTTAGTTTCCCCATTTACAATGGGAAATCAGCGATGCTCAGCTGCTGCAGCGGTACTGCAGTACGCAGTTTGCTGTGCTGCAGACCTGGGTCTGATCCTGGCTGTTACTCCATTCCCCACCTCAGTCTCTGGACCTCATCAGACTTCCCGTATGTACCTTCACAAGGAAACAAAAAACCAGGACCTTTGGTGGCAGCGATACACACTGCTCTCTTCCCATGGCAAAGAAGGGGCTGCCCTTTTCCCTGCGAAAGGCTCCTGAGAAGTTAGAGCTGTACCAGAGGTCTGACAAACTGCGTTTGGGATGAAGATACTGTGGACGAGCCACCAGCAGCTCCATTAACGTAGGACTCCTTGCAACACAGCGCAGGCAGGAAGGGCACGGTCCCTATGAATTGTGACTTCCCACAGGAAAACAAGAGCATACGGTGGATATCGATGTGTGCACACAGAAGATCTGATGCTTCTGGGCTATCACAGGTCTTGTTGGGCACAAAGAGCCACTATCCTGTGCGTGAATCAGCCTGGAAGCCTCTGTGCAGCACAGCTGTAATCCTTTTTTAACATTACTGCTGCCCCCTCCTTCCCGTAGTATGGATTGGGCCCGGGCTCCATAGAAGATGCTCTGGCTTTTCTGGCAGAGGGATGGTGTGGTTTCAGCCTTCCTCTCCCTTGGCAGCACAAGAAGGGACAGGGGACCGATGTGTCTGTGTTGCAGATTCTAACAGAATCGAATCAAAGATCAGGAGTGTGGAACAGCTCCTCCACAGGGATGGACTAACCTAGAAATCTTCAGCCTGGAAGAGAGTTCAACGCCAGGAAAGAAATGGCTGAGGTTTGTAAGATCTTCAGACAGTGACCGGGGAGAAAATGCTGCTCGTTCTTTACTCTTCAAGAACCAGCAAGGCAGAACTCAAAAGAAATGAAAAATCAGCAGGCGCGAAAGAAATACACCACGGTGCTTTTGCACGCTGCAGGATTCACGTTTGTTTGCAGGAGTCAAAGCCAGCGACAGGCTCGGCCTGGGGCGAGACGCACTCACTGAAACCTCCTCACCAGGACTTTAAACCATAAAACAATCCCTAATCTGCTCTTGGGGCAGGAAAATGTTGAAGCAGAGCCAGACCGTCTATTGCTGCCCTGTCACTTGTGTGCTTCGAGGAACAGCAGTGCCCGCAGGCAGCTGCCGCACCGCGTGCCCTTCGGTCGGCCCCAGCGTGCCCGTTCTCACCCCCCGCGTCCCGCTCAGCCCCACGGCTGGGAAGAAAAGACAAATTCCACGCGTGCCTGCCTGCCCTGGCTGACGCAGGGCAGGCGCAGCGTTATTTTGGGATAAGATTTCCACGAATAACTCCCCTCATCTGCCAAACCCAAATTAAAATTTGCTGCCAACAGTCATGAGCCCTCCCCCCCCTCCCCCCGCCGATTCCTCCCTCTCTTCTTTCTCTTTTTTTTTTTTTTTTTGGACAATTTCCTGCATTAAGATAAACCAGTGATAAAGCCAGATTGTGCATTAAACACTGGCCCACGCGGTCTGGGAAACAAAGTGCATTGAAGGAACACTGCGATTCAAACTGCTGCTAGCCGATACGCCCTCGGGCCTGTCAGCTTTTGAAGGATTTTCTAGTCTGTAACATGAGATTTTGGGAAAAAGCACCATAGCCTGCAAGCATGTGAGCCTCAGGCCCAGAGATATCCTGGAGGTCACGGTATTGATGCTTTTCCGTGTGCAGGGAAGAAATCTGGTGAAGGACTGGGAAAAGCTACGGTGTGAGGCCCGCAGCTCTGCGCGATGCTGTAGGATTCCTGCAGTCCGCTCACCAATTTTTGGCCAGCTTTGGGTGGCTCCCAGCCTACTTTCCAGGGTGAAAGGCGTTTGCTTTTTCTAGTCGTACCTGGCACTTCCTACAGAATGCTGGGGCGCCCAGGCAGAATCAGCATTCAAAAAGGGTCTGGTGTTTTAGCTGACAGATTTCTCTCTTTTCCCATTTCCTGGAAATCTACAGGAGTCCTGGCGCAGTGACACAAAACCCCCTCCTTCTGCCAATAAAGGTGTTCTGTCGCCTGGGAAAAGTGAAAGAAATGGCTCCATGGGTGACCTCCAGTGAAGAATTAGGGTGGGCTCTCCTCCAGCAGCCATCCCCACATGCTCACAACGGCAAACAGTTCCCCCTCCGCCTCACGGAAGCCGTCACAGAGCAGATCAGCGTAGCACAAAACTTCCCAGCAGCCAGGTTCAACGTAGCTCAGGCAACCCCCTTCACTCACTGAAGCAGCGGCAGTAGCTTCACACATGGATGCGAGTGTCTGCAGAGTAAAGTAAAAAAATTGAGCCAGCAATGTGCCCTGGTGGCCAAGAAGGCCAATGGCATCCTGGGGGGCATCGAGAAGAGTGTGGCCAGCAGGTGGAGGGAGGTTCATCCTCCCCCTCTGCTCTGCCCTGGGGAGGCCACGGCTGGAGCACTGGGGCCAGTGCTGGGCTCCCCGGGTCAAGAAGGACAGGGAACTGCTGGAGAGGGGACAGCAAAGGGCCACCGAGATGCTGAGGGGACTGGAACACCTCTCTGATGGAGAAAGGCTGAGGGATTTCGGACTCTTCAGCCTGGAAAAAAGACGGCTGAGGGGGGATCTTATCAACGCTTATAAATACTGAAAGGGGGGTGTGTCAGGAGGATGGGGCCAGGCTCTTCTCAGTGGTGCCCGGGGACAGGACAAGGGGTAACAGGCACAAACTTGCCCCTGGGAAGTTCCATCTCAACAGGAGGAGGAACTTCTTTGCTGTGAGGGTGGCAGAGCCCTGGCACAGGCTGCCCAGAGAGGTGGGGGAGTCTCCGTCTCTGGAGACATTCCAACCCCGCCTGGACGCGTTCCTGTGCCACCTGCTCTGGGTGACCCTGCTCTGGCCGGGGGTTGGAGGGGATGATCTCCAGAGGGCCCTTCCAGCCCCGGCCAGGCTGGGATTCTGGGATTCTGTAAAGGAGTGATGGAGAGGGCATCAGCGAGGCATGCAAGTGGGGGAAGAAACCCAGTGGAAGAGACCAGATCCAGGCACTTGTGTGCATCACACACACCCCAACCCCTGGCAGCTCAGCCTGGAAGGGAGGGCCAGTGCATCTCCACGGCATTCATTTCCCTTCACCTCCACCTGGTCTATTCTCGGAAAGCCTGCCTAGAATTCATCCCCCCAAAGCGTCACACTTCACAGCTCCCTTCCCACGCAGAGCTCACCCAGCAGCTTGCTTCCTTGCTCTGAATAAACGCCGCTTCCCTGCTTGTCTCCCCACAGCCCCAAAGGCAGCCAGGCGTGCCCGC
Source organism: Rissa tridactyla (assembly GCF_028500815.1). Lineage (NCBI taxonomy): Eukaryota > Metazoa > Chordata > Aves > Charadriiformes > Laridae > Rissa > Rissa tridactyla. The sequence continues at coordinate 4,097,060 of NC_071484.1, read as the reverse complement.
TTCCCCCCATGCTCAGGGGAGCATGCTGCAGGCCTGATCCATCCCACGCGGGTCTCGGGCAGCTGTGTCCTGCTTCCCACCAAGGGCAGGTCCCAGGTGGTAACACCAAAGGGTTCAGTGCTCGGGGCCAACCTGGGGATCTGGCCCCAGGCAGATCCCACCCCACCTCTCAGAATCCCTCTGCTGTTAAGCCACGGGCAAACACCAGTTTTGAGGATAGCGGAAGGTTTGTGGCTCCCTGGAGAAGAGTCCCAACTCCTTTCTGGCTCCTTGATGCAAAGAGGGCTGGCAGTGCCCAAACACCCTTGGTTGCTGTGGATTATGACCCAGCCCTTCCTCGAGAAGACACAACTAATTTTCCTGAAAGCTCCCTGTCAGCACTACCATGGCACAAGGGCGAGAGACTCGGTGAACCACCGCTCCCCTGAGACGTCTCGGGGGCAACGACAGGCATAAGCGAAGAGCAAGTTCAGAATCTCACCTGCTTTCGGGCCTCAGGCCAACGCTCATTAACAAAGGCGATGTGCTGATCCAGAACACAGAACATCATCCCACTCTGACAGGACACATCCCAGCAAGCAAAGACTTGGTAACTGTGCTTCGACCGTGAAATACGCGGGACAAGGACTGCTTCTGCGGGGACCGATGACACGACATGTGAAAATCCAGAGAAAAGGAGAGACCTGGCCATCTGGGGGAGGCACCCGTGGAGACCCCAGCAAGCCCAGACACAGCAGACGACAGACTGTGATATTACCACCACCAGACCAGATTTAGATGGGGAGATTGTGAATACTTCTATCCCATTTCAGTCTCTCGCAGGAGTAGTTGGCAATACATGGAAACTCCAATGAGCCCCACCTTCAAGGCTCACAAATGGAAACATCCCACATGCAGTCTCCCCCGAGGACTTCATTTATGAAAAATTCATAGACAACCAAATTCAGCCTTTCACCTGCTTGTAGCGATCAGCTCAATGTCAGATTGATGGCAAGGCAGACAATGGCTTGTATCCCTATAAATCTGTTATTTTAATGTCATTTACTTCCTGTAATTTTAACCCTTTCTGGCCCAAGTAGTCTTTCAGTGGCCGCAGGCAGACACCTGTATGACCAAGAACGACTCTTTCCTCAGATAGTCACACTTCTCCCAATTATTTTCAGACTTCCAGACCTTGCTGTGGTTTCATTGAGTAATTCTCTGTGGATTTTGCTTCCATGAATTTGCCTAGTTTCTTTTTGAATTCATGTAAACTTCTACCACCTTAATAACACAAAAAATTTCACAGGTCAACTCATATGTAAAATTTCCCAAAAGGCAAGTCCTCCTGTTGCCCCTCAGCTTTGGCTCCAAAGGACACTGTGCCACTGTCGCAATTTTTAAAAAAACCCACACCATACTCTGGTAGATGGTCTGGCCCAGAATTTTTGGCAGGTGCTCCTTGAGACAGCTGTAATCACTCATTTAAATCTCATTTATTTTTATTTTAGAAAGCTCCCTAACAACACAAAAGATTTCTTTCCTGCATCTCACTGGAATTGTGTGCACATTGCCATGGCAACCATGCCAGAGATTTTTGTGGTCCCAGACCCATTTTATTGGTTATTAGATATCTGTGCAATAAATATATATATATAGCTTTGTTCTCCCATCTGTCTGTTCCATCTGCTTATTTCCAAGTGAAATACAACCATTTGGCTCAGCCACAGCTTTCTCTCCTTCCTCATGGGATTGGCTGAAGGAAACAGAAATGCATCTGCTGGTGGTCATGGAAGTGGTGAAGGGGAGGAAGAGGAATGAAAGACGTTGCTGTGGGCATGAACCTGACCATGACACCCATGGAAAAGCCTATCAACGGTGATGACAACCTCTGTAGGGTGAAACCAGTTCTTCCTCGCGGTCCGAGTCCCTGGCCACATCGCTGGCCTGTCCATTACCAATTATCTCCCAGGTGTGGAGGGGAAGAGAAACTCAAGAAGACTCTGGCCAACACAAACCTCATTTGCTCCTGGTGGAACTGCTGTGGCCCAGCTGCAGCTCAACCCTGGCCGGTTGGTTTCCTGTCACTGGGGAAGTCGAGTCAAACGTTACGTCACCAGTCAGCGAACAGGAAACTCATCACAGCTCAGCTGCATCCATTAAGAGTCTTTTCAACCTTCCCAAAAGAGGAGGAGAAAAGTATCACCTCATCCAAGTACACACTGTTCCATGGAATGGGAAAACACCAACAACGAGACCTCTGTGCCAAAGCGACCGTGTTCCTCCCTACAGCCATCTGCCTCACATCGGAACCTGTGCTGAAAGCGAGTTGACACGCCCCCATGCGAGGGACTAATTCCTTCTGGCAATGTTTGACTTACCTGCCCACCCCCACAGCCTCCGCTGTGGGAGAGAGGATGTATTTCCAGCCTCCCAGCTCCCTTACATTATTTAAGCTGTCGGTTGTTAATTATAGACCTGCATTTCAACTTGATGCTTCCCAGGGGGCCAAACCACACTAACAGACTAAAAGCGGTTCCCAGTTGAATACTTTGGGAGCGTCCGCTAGAATTGAGCTTATGTCTCCATCAGCCAGGGTGAGAGATTCCCTACTGCCCCGACTGCTCCAGGGAGACTGGAACTGCACTTCCCGCTGTAAGACCCATATCTGCATTTTCTTACCCTACAGATCGAACATTCCCGCTCACCAGATGGGAGCCACAGCTTTCTGGGAAGGGATTTCAAATCGGCCTTCAGCTTTCTCAATGTAAACATCTCCTCTCCTGCCTTCCCATGAGCTCCAAATCTCCCAGTGCAGATGGAAGGGGCAGGCGGGATGCATAGCCTTGTCTATTTGGGGATGCCTCAGAGTTCAAAGTGACAAGCAACCCTCACCGCAGCCTCTCCCCGTGCTCCACCTGACCTGCAGAGCAAGGCCAGGATGACAGTCCCATCAGACGAGCTCCCCATTTCTCACAGGCTGGAAAAACTCTGCTGCCCTTCTGTTGAAGCAAATGAAGTCTCTCAATCACACAGCCATGACCACCAAGCCTGGGGGACCAGCACCGCCCTCTCAATGTGGAAGGTGTTGCCAAGCAGTTGCTAAGCAAGTGGTCAGGTCAAGTGAGAATAAGCAAATGAGAAACTCATGTGATGTTGATGTTTTCTAGCTGGTAGCTAACATCCTCCAGCCAGGCTGCCCCTTGGCCTTGTGTGACCACGGAAACATCTGCTTCAAATGCAGAAACAAGTACAATGTTCAAACCATCAACTTGCTCAGGGCAAGAGCATGGAAAAAGACAAAAAGGTGGGAGTAGACAGTAGCGTGGGCAAAGGCTTGAGGATTCTAGCCTGCCACATCCTGACGTAAGAGCATCCATTTCACTCGACTGTGTTAAGGGAGATGTTTTGTGGGGCTTTGTTTCCAGGAGAATCAGCTGTAATGGCTCAAATGTGCCAGAGGAAACTCAAGAGCTGGTTGAAGAATGCTTCAGAAAGCACCTGCTGCTGGCACCACTTTCCTGTTGAAGCCACAAAAGTCCGTGTCCTGCTAGCAATCACCGTGAAAGAATTCACAGCGTGCTTAGCAGGATACAACTCTTTCTAAAAACAAACAAAAAAAAAATCAGAAAAGAGTCAATAAATGAAAAAGAAGAAAACCAGAAGGTTGAGAGTTGCATTGCGTTGAGCCATACCTGTAGTCTAGTAGCTGAGGAGAGCTTTTAGACCAGGGAGATTCAGGGCTGCTGTTCAGCACTTATGTGCTTTGCCAAATTTGCATAAACAACCCACAGTAATTATAATTTCATCTTGAATAGGTGTTATTTTAATTGTGACTGCCTTTCCTGCTCAGCACGAATTGGAGAAATCACAAAAGAACAGCAAAGCGGGAAGGCTGTTGATGACTTTGGCTTTTCCTTCCTCCAGCCAGCTCGCATCCCCTATCAGACCCCCCTTCTGGGTGACCCCCCCTACTGGGTGACCCCCCTGAAGCTTTGTGCAATGCAAAACCATGCAGTGCTGAAATAATTACAGCCCCTAAGTGGTCGTGCAAAGAAACCAAGCACCTTCCTGTCCGGGACGACTGTAGCTCTCACCAAAGCTACCTCAGAAAATGCTCCCAACCGCAGACCCGCTTTGGCACTCGATGGTGGGGTTGGCAACTCGAGCTCCAGGTGGTTTCTCCTTCAAATCGCCAGAGTGGGTAAACTGCTGCAGTTCTCTGAGAGCCTTAACCCCTGCAGCAACCCCCTTCAGGGAACGAGCCCCCTGCTGTTGCCCCCCTAGCCTTCTCTGACCTGAACTGAATACACTCGAACTCTCGGTTCTGTAGGGGGGGTGGTTCAGGCCTTCCGGATGTCATCTGCCCTCTCTAATTTGTCATCTTTTAAAGCATGCTGCTCAAAAGCGGACAGTCTCCAGCTGAGAACTCATCAGCAGTGAGCAAAGTGCGCTAATTATCTCCTGCATCTTGCATACGATATTGAGTATGTATCTTTGGAGGAGAAAGAACAGACCCAAGCCGACAGTGGTCTTTTTGGGCTGGAAATAAAAGATATGCAAAATTACACAGGAACACTTTTAATTAATTGCTGCCTACTGACAGCAGCTGGCAAGACAGCCCTTTGCCCATCAGCATTCAGACAATTAGTTAAGTCTGTACTCCACCTGAGATGGTGGAGCAGCTCTGTATTTATTCATGTTTTGGATAAGATCAAAGTGAATCTCTTCCGTCATTTATTGTCTGCAGAGAAAAATCTCTACATCTCATTTCTTCAAAGAGCGCCGTCTCCAGCTCAGGGATCAAAGGACTTTCAGGGAGACGTTCTCCTCTGGGGAGGGCTCATGACTGGGCTTCTCACTTCCTTGGTACCTTTGGCAGGAGTTGACTGTGACAGGGAGCCTGTGCTTTGCTCGTGTGACCAAGGACCTTCAGCCCAAAGACAGCTTGCTCACAGTGGCAGGTGCTACCACGACATTGCCAGCTAGACAGCCCTTTTTGCTGAAAATCATAGAATGGTTTAGGTTGGAAGGGACCTTAAAGCCCACCCAGGGCCACCCCCTGCCCTGGGCAGGGACACCTTCCACCAGCCCAGGTTGCTCCAAGCCCTGTCCAACCTGGCCTTGAACCCCTCCAGGGATGGGGCAGCCACAGCTTCTCTGGGAAACCTGGGCCAGGGGCTCACCACCCTCACAGCCAAGAATTTCTTCCTCAGATCTCATCTAAATCTCCCCTCTTCCAGTTTAAAACCACAGAGGGTTTGTGGTCAGGCAGGCGTCCTCAGCTGCAGCTGGACCAGGGATTGTAAGGGAAACCAAGCCAGAGAGCAGAGGCTGCTGAAGACAGACCTGACTGCAAGGTCCTGCTGCCAGCACTGATCCTGGAGCTATGGCTGCCTTCGGAGCTCATCTCCGAGACAACAGCATGAGCCACCCACCCCGTGCAGCTCCCTGGGGGCTCCCATCTTCTCCCTCTGCACCTAGGTGAATCAGTGTGCATCTCCCAGTAGGTACCGGGTGGGACACGATGGTCTGGGCAGATTGCGTTTTCATGGTTTGGGGTGGAACATGTTGTGTGAGGCATGGGGACACGCTTTTTCCTAGCCCCAGGTCCCCAGAGAGCTGTGATGAAGTCCATCTCACAGCACATAAGCAGAAGAAACAACTTGATTTTCCTGCCAGGTCCCTGTCTGTAGGCTGTTTGCCACATGTGCAGGGGCAGTCGGGATCCAAGACACTCCTAGAGTTGCAGTGAACTAATACAAGGCTGCCGTCAAGGCATTTATACCTCCATCGGCTTTGTCAGCTTTAACAAGAAAGAATCCCACAGGCTCAAACTCAAAGCAGGTCTTGCTTAAGGCTGAGGTTACACAAGCAGGCACCGGAACTGCAAATTGTAAACTGCACTTGCAGGAGGGCTGTGAGCCAGATGGGGGGTCTTTAATGTTTCTCGGCAAGTTTGGTCCTACCAGCGTGAGCGACTACCTCAAAGGGGATTGGGTTCCGATTTGCCTCGTTATTGGAGCTGAGGCGCAGCATCCCCAGGATGCCTCCTGTGCCCCGGAGAGCTACCTAATGAGACGTCACATGAGCCCAGTGGTCCTGCTGGTGCTGACCGGGGAGGGGAACCGGGCTTCAAAGGACCCCACTCGCTTCCTTTGCGCGGAGGAAATTTCCCCATGTCATTAAAACCAGTGGGCCTGGGAGTCTGCAGACCTCCGTGTTGGAAAACAGCACGGAGTTTGCAGTGCAGGGCAGGGTGGTCCTCCCGAGAGGGATTCTCTTGGGGGGGTTGATGCTGTCCGACACCAGGGTGGCTCCTGCTGCGCTGCGGAGTCGTGCTGTGCTGGCAGGGGCAGCTCTGAGCGGATGATTTTACACCGCATGGGGGACACAGCCGAGGGCAGGCTCAGCTGGGAGATGTCATCTCCGTGCCCGCTGGCTGCTCTACGCTTGGGGTGCAGGGGCAGTGGGGGCGCCTCCAGAGCCCCAAGCAGATGGAGGGACGGAGTCACTCACCTTCCGGAGGGTCTGTCCATCACCACTGATGCCAGGGCGCTGATGGCAGTGACGCTCACAACCTTGGCACTACATGGAAAGTTTCTTGTCCTTGTGAGCATCGCACCTCTGTGCCACCCCCGACTCATCACACGTGTGTTCGCTCCAGACACTGCCATCCCAAGGCTCCTTTAGACCCCCAGCAAGTGGGTCCAGTCCCAGCAAGGGGTGCTCCGGTGCAGGAGGAGAGTTTCAGCAATTGCTGTGAGCGCGTAGAAATGAGAGGTTGTCATGGATACCAGTATGCAATTGAGGGCCCAATTCTGCACTGCTCTGCTCCTCCTGTCCTCCCTTGCCCTGTTGTGTGGGATCTGTGGAGGCCCCATTCACAGAGGAAAAGGATTTGAAAATCAAAATCTGCTACGGATGTGGCTTTGGTTCCTAACTCTCATTCATCCAGCTGTATCTCGCAGCTCCCATTTCGCTGGGCTGAGTTTGGATTCAAACAAGTCTGCCTGAGGGCAAAACTGGGACAACGGTTTGAGTGCAGAGCCCCCAGCCTCTCCAACCAGCATGGACAGTCCAAAATACCCAAAGCCAGCATGTGTTTTGGGCTACCCAGTTGCTGATGGTGGGGAGGAAGAGGAGGGAAGAGGTACACGCAAGGGAATGTGTTTGGCAGCTTGGGGAGAAGGCCCTAACCCTGAATTTACTGGGGAGATTAAACCTCTTCTGGGCTGGATTCAGGCCCCCGCAGAGACCTGGGCAGCAGCTTTACTCAGCATTCCCCCCCCCGGGCTGTGTAGGACTGACTTTGTGACCTCCAGAAGTTTTACAAAGGCAGGCAAGTTTCACCATGTTTTCACTTTCAGAGGATAACATCTCCCCAGATATAAAACCCAGAGGTCGGATTATTTCACGGTGAAATGTTTGGGATTTCCCATTTGAAATTATTGTTCCCATTTATCCAATACATTTTTTGTTTTCATTCCGGCCAATCAAAATTTCCCATTGCTTTTTCCCCATAGAGTTGATCACAGTGTTCTAGTTGGATTTCAGGCATAAAATAATTTCTGGACCAGAACATTTGTTAAAAAAATGGCAATTACTGAGGGACTTTGGGAAGACAAAACTTTGGTTCCTGAGTCACTTCTGAAAGGGTTCTATTACATGCACACACATGCACAGAACTGCCCTGATTTAACAGAAGACCTTTTCGGATCCAGCAAGACTGAAATCTGACATATAAGAATATTTTCAAGATGATTGCTTGCAAACACAAGCATCAATTAGTTCTCTCAGTCTGGTTAAATAGCAGTGTGGGCAGATGATTACAACTGATTGTGCTGCTGCCACTTTACTGCCTTATCACCCCACACCAAAAATCCCTTTGGTTTTCCAGAAACCTGATGGCCTTGGTCTTTCTCTTAGATCCCAGTCCAGGGAAAGCACCTAAACACAAACATCCCCAGATGCTGAATAAAATAACGTGGGTGCTTAACAGACTTTTGAATTGAATCCAGAACGACAGCAGCCTGTTTTGGGTTTTTTTTTGGTGTTCATGTGGAACAGCAACTCTGACATGTTGTAGGAAAGAACCAGGAACCCACAAAACATAATGAAGTGAAAGAGGCTTTTGACCAGCCCCGTGACAGAGCGTTGAGAGACGCGTGCACTAGACCATGTGTATCTGCAGCCATGCCATCAGCTGGGCATCATCTGCCTGTCTCCGGGCTACCAGCCCTGCTCTGCCCAGACCCCCTCCACGGCTCACTTCTTTGAACCCTCCTGGAGGAGCCTGGCTTGAATATGGGGAATTTCACTGCCAAGCTTTTTGCTTGGCCCTTGATAGCAGGGGCAAACCAGCCCGTATTGCGAGCCAGCTCCCCCCAGCCCTTCCCCACCGACTCACGGTACAGCCCACACAGCCGGGGACAGGGCACAACCATGGCTCCCACCCACGGCCCCCGCCACAGACCTGCTAATTACACTTGTCTCAAGATTAGTCAGAAGGAATCTGTTCGCTCCAAGCTGCCGCTGCCTCCTCATCCCAGCCGATGCCAAGCGAGCAGCCCCGTCACACGTTGCTGGGTCTCTCTGGCATGTTCGCAACCTCCTCAAGGCAGGGGGTGGGCAGTAGCTTTGCCCCATTAGTGTGCTTGCGGTTTGGGCTGCAGCCCTGCTGACACGCAGGTTTGTTCCAAAGGGGCCTCGCAGCCCACTTTAGGATTTTGCAGAGGGGAGAAGCTGAGAGCGACTGGGGAGGTTGAGCACATCCAGGCTCCTCAGCAGAGGGGGACAGCCCCAGTGCTCCTCAGTCCCCGTGCTCAGTCCCTGTGTCTCAGGATGCTATCCACAACCATCCTCCAGGGACTTCGCCTCCAGCCTGGCAGAGCAACTTTAAGGTGACGGACCCAGAACCGACCTGCCTGTTCCCACCATCTTCTTTCCTCGGGCTTTACTCCAGGTCTCCACTCTCCCTGCTTTCAGAAAGCCTGGAAGCCAGAGCTCCCATCGCTGGCTTTTCCCCCTGCCTTCAGCTTGCTGATGCCAAATCACCTGCTGCAATCCCGCAGAGGAGCCTTGTGAGCTGGAGAAGAGCTATGAGGAACAGAAGAACCATGGGAGCTTTATAGCTAACCAGAGGCCCTCCTGCAATCTCCTGCCTGCGCCTCCCACCCAAAGACCCACAGCCCCCTCACCTCAGACATCACATACGCGTCCCCTACTCTGCCTCTTCCCTCTCCTCTCCCTCTCCTCTCCTCTCCTCTCCTCTCCTCTCCTCTCCTCTCCCCTCCCCTCCCCTCCCCTCCCCTCCTCTCCTCTCCCCTCCTCTCCTCTCCTCTCCTCTCCCTCTCCTCTCCCCTCCCCTCCCCTCCCCTCCCCTCCCCTCCCCTCCCCTCCTCTCCTCTCCCCTCCTCTCCCCTCCTCTCCTCTCCCCTCCTCTCCCCTCCTCTCCCTCTCCTCTCCTCTCCCTCTCCTCTCCCTCTCCTCTCCTCTCCTCTCCTCTCCTCTCCCTCTCCTCTCCCCTCCCCTCCCCTCCCCTCCCCTCCTCTCCTCTCCTCTCCTCTCCTCTCCTCTCCTCTCCCTCTCCTCTCCCCTCCCCTCCCCTCCCCTCCCCTCCTCTCCTCTCCCCTCCTCTCCTCTCCCTCTCCTCTCCCCTCCCCTCCCCTCCTCTCCCCTCCTCTCCTCTCCTCTCCTCTCCCCTCCCCTCCTCTCCTCTCCTCTCCTCTCCTCTCCTCTCCTCTCCTCTCCTCTCCCTCTCCTCTCCTCTCCTCTCCTCTCCTCTCCTCTCCTCTCCTCTCCTCTCCTCTCCTCTCCCTCTCCTCTCCTCTCCCTCTCCTCTCCCTCTCCTCGGCAGTTTCTGGCATTCCTCCCTGGGGACTGGCCGTTGTTGGGCTGAGTGCTCTGCAGGCAACGCATGAATCGCACCATTGCTTCTTTTACTTGGCCTCAGCAACCCGTTGCCAGCCCACACTTTCTGGCTAAGTTTCTTGGGGCAGTTTAGTGCCCCTGAAACTACCACACTCACCCAAGACCTGGAGCTGGACCAGTGCCCCTGCTCTGAGCTTGCTTCTTCTATACCAAGAAGCGGAGCAAGTCCCTTCTCTTGCTTGCATTTTGCATCCAGAACCTATTTCTGCAAAAAATCCCCCCCTGCCTGCCCAGACCGGTGCGTGCTGGAGCGGTGCCTCCCGCACGGTATTGCTGCCCTCTCCTGGACTCTCCAACAGCCGCTGGGCTCAGGAAAAATTCAGCAGCAGAGGCCAAGAAGGTGGGAATCCGGCCCGAAGCCCTCTGTCGCTCACATGGCAACGCCTGGCTCTGAAAATGAAGAGGTTTGAGGCTGAGCTTTCTCCTGCCCTGCCCTATATAACCTTGACCCCAGAAAATGCTCTGCATTAAGTTCTTCCTGGGGGCTGCTTTTTCAGGGCTGTATAAAAAAGTGGTTTAGAAAGGAAACGGAGTCATTCTGTACTGTTAAGGCTGACTGGCAATGATGACTCCCCCAACTAAAGACAAACAGGTGGTTCAACCTGTATGATAGGTCCCCTCCTAACCCCCAAGTCCCGTTGTGTCGGCAGCATCTAGTGTTACAGAGAAATGCAAATAGAATCTTTATTAGCAAAAGGAGCCGTTGTAATCAGAGCTAATTTGGGAAGAAAAATTCAGAGAGCAGAAGGCAGCTATCCCTCTTCTCCGTTGCTGGGTGTTTCAGCCAGTGTGAGGTGGCTGGGGACACAAACAAAATGGACAGCGGTGGCTAGGGGGATGCTGTCCCTCGGTGGTGGTGTGCACGTGGGGCAAATCTCAAAAAGTGTCCTTTCTGTCCTCCTGCGTCAGCACAGGAGGTGGCTCATCAGTCACAGCAGCAAGGTTCGAGGTCACGGCAGGGGATGGTGCTCCATCTGTGGGCTCCTCATTACCTCCCTGAGATGCGCTGGTGTCCGCATCGCTGGTGTCACTGGTGGGTCCAGCATCAGGGCCAGCCTGGGGACCCTGCCTAGGGATCCTGAAGAAACTGGTCACCATCTCCATCCTTGTGGCCCTTCCTGTAATCTTGGAAGCCCGTGGAGATGACACCCGGTACTCTCTATAGAACCAGTAACAAGAGCTGCTACAGAGAGACAGAAGCCCATAGTGAAAAAACAGGAATTTAGTGCCAGGAATCAGCACCAGAGCCCTGCGGCCACCCAGCACCAGCTCTCAGGATTAGGATCCCCCAGGGCCATACCCAGCCACTCCCTATATCCCTGTGTAAGCTACTGACAAGGATCATCCCAGCTGTTTGTGTCCTGCACCCTTATTCTGGCATGCCACCTCCTGCTGGTCACAGTGGTGGGCTCAGGTTTTCTTTCAGCTCCTGTTCCCAGGAGGAATGTAGAGCTGGGGGACTCAACACAAACAAACAATCCCCAAAAAGTCTCATGTTGGGAGAAGGAGCTCAGACTTACAGGATGAAGAGAAAGTTGAGGGCTAGTAATGCTGGCAACATGATAAGGATCAGGGCTGGGATCCTGTGCACGATGGAGACAGCTGAGGGGAGAGAAATGGGTGAGACTGACTCAAAATGAGAAGTCCCGCTGCAAAAGGCCATGGAGATAATGCTGATGCTAATTCTCCCCAGCCCCAGAGACAGGTGGGGATGGTGTGACCTACAATACTCCTAGCAGTGAGGTTGTCAGAGCTCAAGGCAAGTTGGGGACACCAAGGTGGAGAGAGAGAAATCAGATTATTCAGCATTGGCCTGGTGTGAGGAGCAGCAAGGGAGCTGTGATCTCTTCAGGGATGGTGATGGAAGAGGCAAGAGCTACCTATCTCCAAAGAGACCCTCAAGGGCTGTAAAAGTTGCCATGGCCAACATATTTAGGGCAGCTGCTGTGGCGTTCCACTGTAGTGCTTGCCCTCAGAGTCCCCCAGTCCCCTCCCTGCCCTGCTTCAGTAGTAGATGATCTGTGTACCCTGCTTGGTCCTTTCCTTCTTGATGCAGTCCGTCATGGAGCTGGCGCCCGGCACCCTGGTGATCATGCCGTCCTTGCAGGGAGTGCAAAATGCCACCCCGTAGATTGGGCTGTAGGTCCCAACAGGGCATGGGGAGCACTGGCTGGCCTTAGGAGGGCTGGACGTCCCTGGTGGGCATACAACTGAGGAGAGGACATGTAGAAAGGCCTTTCTGAGCAGCGGCACTGGCTGCTTGATAAAGCTGTATTCAACAAAGAGTCAGGGAGACTGAGCCCTGATGCTTAAGGGCTCAGAATTACCCAGTCCTCTGGGCTGGGTGTGCATGGGGAGAGCAGCAAGGACCCATGGAGCTGTGCGTGGGGAGGGAATGAGACTAGCAGGGGGAACGAAGAGAGGGGACCAAAGGGCTGTGGACTCTCGGCTCACTGCAACAGTCGAGACATCTTTGCAGCTGCTTGGTCTGCCCATAGCCCCCGCTGCACTGCGTGGTCTTTAAGAAGCCGACAAACTCGTTGGTGAAGTTGCTGCTGGGGATATCAGGCCCTGTGATGAGGAAGGACTTGTGCTCCTTGAAGAATCTGGTAAGGGCGAGCTGGACCTGGGGAGGGCAGAGCAGGCAGAGCTCAGCAGGGCAGTGCTGGGTCCAAGGGGGAAGCTGAGACCCTGTTGCCCAGCGCCGTAGTGTGGGAGCTGTGGTGTGTGAGCCAAGGGGGACGGCACTGCACGCCAGCCTGCGTGGGAGCTCTGGTTGGGCCCCAGGGAGACTGAGCAAACCCTCAGGGCTGCTCCTCTTCATTCCAGCACTGCTGAAGATACCTGGGCCTGGAGAGACCGTCCCAGTTCCCCACAGCCCCCATGCCATGCTCCCTCCTTTGCCGGTACGCAGGCCCCAGGGCTTACCTGCCCGAGGTTGTGCCGGACTGTTTTGCGGTAGCAGTCTGTGACCGTCTCCATGTCCTGGGAGTTGCAGTGTTCGTCCCAGTGCGACCCAAAGGGGGACACTAGAGTATGGAGAGTCACCGGTGCAGCTCAGGCAGCCCCAGCTCCAGCAGGAGATGGGCAAAGCCCTGAACAAATCTAGCCATTAGACACCCCTGTCTCCCAAAAGCCCCTAATTTCAGTACTCCCCCTTCAGCCCTGCACTGCCTCCCTCTTCCCCCTGCAGGCACAAACTGCGATGCCTCAACGCCTCTCACTCCACCCTCCCGTTGCCCACTGGGGACTCCACTATGGTGCTTCTGCCTGGGGCTCTACCTTCTAGCTGTACTTGGACAATGAAGTCATCCGAAGGGTTGTTGAGCGAGGGGAAGCAGAAGGTGGCAGTCAGATGGAGTTTGCAGTGCTGCTTGATCTCCAGCTGCCTCAACTTATCCTGTAGATCCCGCAGGAATCTTTTGGTTTGCTCATCCTCACAGAGCTTGTTGTGGAAGAGCAGCACAGTGTCCAGGCCTCCGAGCACATGGTAGCCTGTGAGGGAGAAAACCCTGAAAGGTGTTTTGTTCTTCCCCCCTGCCAACAGAGAGCTCCCTTGTCCAGAGAGCTGAGTATGATCCCAACCGTCCTCTCACCCCATGGCCTCTCCACCCTTCCTGCCCTTGTTGGGTTGTTGGCATGGCGCTGGACTCACCAAAGATGCTGTAGTGAAATGTTTGAGACACAGGGACCCCGTGCTTCATGTAGGAGATGGTGCAGGAGTAATTCCCACTGTCGCCTGCTTGGAAGTGTTGGAAGAGGAGACGTCCCTCTTTGGTGACCGAGAACAACCTGGAGGCTAGTGCAGGAGACAGAGGGGTTGAGGGTAATCACCAGGACCTGGCTGTCCTGTGCTGAGCTGACCCAGTTCCTGAGTGGTTGTGTCATGCTCTCCGGCACTGCCCCGGATTTGGTCTCCTTAAACCACTGCTGAGACTCTACAAGGACACCCAAAGCTCCTCTTCCCCTTCCTTCTCTGATAAGTTATTGAGGGAGAGGGAAGAAGAAATTAAGAAACCTTGTACCCTCTCCTCTGCCAGAAATGTCCACAAATATCTGCAAGAGAACTATGTGAATTCCTGAAAACTTTCTTAACAAAACCTCTCAGACCTTATTAGGACAGAAAAAGGGGTATTACCCCATACAGTTTTACCCCATAATCTCATGTCCTTTTTGAGTACAACACCTCCCACACATGCAATATCATGAGATCCCAGTCTTCTTGCGCCCCCCCCTCACCTGCTCCACAGACCTGCTCCTTCCTTGGGTGGCTGTTTCCCCTCCTACCCCTCTCCTGCCCCACAGTAACAGAGCCCATCGCAGCTCGCTCCTGACCATGCAGGAGGTCGGGACATTACCTGAGGAGCCGGGACATTACCTGGCCTGTCCTGCACCCAGCGGTAGGTGGGATGAGCCACCTCCATCTCAATAGGGCTGCAGGGCAGTGAATACAGGCTGCTCTCCGTGTGGATGAAGACAAGGCCTAGACCAGAGAAAGAGAGACAAAAGCTGGGGACACATTTGAGGAATTTCAGGACCTTGCAAAAACCAGGCCTGGACCTGAGGAAAGAGGATGGTTGGGAAGCCACTGGAGCAGGCTGGCAACCTGTGTGGCATGTGGATGGACCCAGCCCCACTGGGGTGATCCTACAGGGAGACCTGAGGTTGTTTATGTGCCTAGAGGAGAGAAAATGCCAGGAGATGTAGACGTAAGTGGCAAGAAGTGAGGCTGTCGTGAGCAGAGCTGGTGGAGACCATAGAGTCAGACTGGGCCATCTCTGCTCATGTTGGCTGTGACTGGGAAGCCACATCCTCTGTCCAGGTTGTTGGCAGAGTGGGCAGCGAGGAGAGGGTTCTCCCACCAACACCTGGACACAGGCTGGATGAGGAGACTGCTTCACCCAGGAAAGAGGAGCGCATGGGTCAGGGAGGTCCAGCAGGAGAGCTTTGCACATCTCACCCCCTTGGAGTTCCCAGCTGGAGTTGGCTGGAAGGTCCCAAGGCAGGGCTGCTGTCTTTCCTAGGAGGAAAACAGAGGGGCAGCGCTCAGGTGTAGCTTGGAGGGTGCTCACCTCACTCTGGTCTCCTCTCCAGGGCTCCTGTTGGCCCTCCAAGCAGTCAGAGCAGAATATATCCACTTGATCTTTTACCTGAGCAGCTACAAAGCACCAAAGTCAGGATCTGCATGATCCCCAACACCTTGGGTCCCCCAAGGTCTGGCCAAATGCGTGGAACATAGAGCATCCTGCCCCGCTGCACAGTGTGGAACATCTTGTTACCATGGCAATGAGGAATCTGCTGCTTCTCCCTGTCACCTTAGTGATGGCTCACAGGCTGGGCAGCGTCATGTCTCCTGCCCACCTTAGTCACCGTCACCAGGTCTGGGCTTTGCGGGAAACATGGCCCTTCTTCTGGGGACCAGCTGGGCACTAGAGGAAATCTGGCTGGGGACATCCTAGTAGAAGAGACATAGTAGGAGAGATGATCAGAGGGAATGAGGAGGAGACAGATGATGAGGGTGCTATGCAAGGCTCTTTGGGTGCAAATCCTAGCAGGCCAAAAGGCAGGGAAACCCCAGAAAGCCTAGACTGAGGGTGAATTTGCCCCATAATTCCAGAAGGAGAATCCAGGGTCTCCAGCTATGGAGGGTACCTAGAACTAGCTGTGGAGCGTATCTGAAAAAAATAGGAACACGTTGAAGAAAGAAGGAAATTGTGGGTTTGAGGGGAAATTAACAGGCACCAAAAGTCTCAGAGGGAGAAATGACAGGAGCTCCTGAGCAAAGGAGAGCAAGATGTGACCATGTACCAGAGGGGACCTTTCTTTCTGCCAATTTGGCTGCATCGTAAGCAAGAGCTCAGCCCACAGCTTCCAGCAGGAAGTTTGTATTCAAGCCTGGGACGCTTCAGGCAATCTCTTGGTTCAGATCGGGATCTCTTAAAAAGGGTGTGTTTCCTTAATGTTCCTGTTTGTCCTGGAAATGAGATTTAGGTTTTTGTGATTGTCCATTGAGAAGTAAAAGTGAGCGGTTAAAATATATGGCCAGTCAGGAACTTGGGAAGAGTAAAGCTGAAAACTCCCTCTTACTTGTACCAGGGTTTCTGGAGGCGAGGTGTAAAGGGAGGGAGAAGTGCTTTTAGGGTAAATGTGTTCAAATCATCCTACTGGCTTGTGAAAAAAAAAAGTACACGTGAAAAAAAATGTATACATGAAAAAACAGCACAAGTTAAAAAAAAAACCAAACCCAAGCGAAATCAGAAAACACCCACCACTTCATTTAAGATACAACAGAAATACAGAGCACGCAACGACTTAGAGACAGTAGAAAGCACCAGCAATTATTCTTGGGGAAAATCATGAGAAGCGAAGGCGGCCCTCCCTCCCTGTCCTCCCAGAATGACGAAATCATGAGAAAATCTGTGAAAAACCTTAAACTCCCCAGCCCGGTGGCCGGGAGGGGTGGGGGCCAGATCCAGCGAGGGCCGACGGAAAGGGCAGGGCTGAGCCAGCGTCTCCGGAGGCTGTTTGTTTTCAGGCTGTGCCTATGGAGAAAGCTTTGCCCTGCTGAATAATAGGATGAATGAATCCATCGTGTTTCTTTAAAAAGAAAGAAAAAAAAAAAAAACCAAGAAAAAACCTACACCCCAGCTCTCAAGTTTCTCTTGACAGTTTTAGCATAAATAAACCAAGTCTGGCCCGAAGAAGTCGCCTGGGATAAAAACAGACTTGTGCGAGCAGCAGAAGGAATGAAGGTTTCCTTTCGATTTGTAGCATGGGGCTGCGCGTTGCCTCCTGCCTGGTGCAGGCTGAGTCATGGCACAGCTGTGGCTTTTCTCCCTGATCACCTCCTTTTTACTAAACATGTGGGAGCTTGATAGCATCTTTGAGATCTCCACTCCATCCAATTTGAGTGAAACCCGTGTTCAGAAGTTATTACGAAGAGGGCAGCCAGCCAGGCCAGACTCCGAATGGCTCCACGGATCTCTTTTCCTGAGGGGACCAGGCTAAAAATATACATGACCTGAGGCAGGTGTGATGTTTCTGAAATTTCCTATTTTTTTGTGTTCACTTGAACTCAGCAGCTCATTAAGGGATTTGTTTGTGAGTTCTCAGAAAATGTGTTTAACAGTCACTGAACGTGTGCTGCGGCGTCAGGGGAAGGGATACCCGTCTTACATAGCAAAGAGCTTGGATCCCTGCTTGAAATGCGGAATTCGGGCTCACGTATGGAGCTGAAGTTGGGTCATCCACAGTAAAATGCCAAGAATACAAATTCACTTTCTTACTATCTTACAGCATTTGTTATTCATTTGCTTATTTTGCAGCGAGCAGAACCACTGCTTCAGTAAGTATGTAGAAAGTTCATTCCCTGTGTTGTCCTGGCTAGGAATTAACCTTCCTCCCTCCCTCCAAGAGAGCGAAGCGAGTTATATTCAGATGCAAACTCACTTTGTAAATAAGAATTGATACAGGAGTAGTAGTTTCAGGCTCAGTAGCTACAGGCTCAGTAGCTTGTGCATCCCTCCGTGGCTGGGAGGGAGGGACACTGGCGGCGTGGGCGTTTTCCATCGAGGAAGTTTCCTTTTCCCTTGGCTTACGTGAACTGCAGCAGTGCCCAGGGGTGGAGGAGCATCCTGTTGTGCCGCACAAACACAGACCCGCAGGCACTGTTCCTGCTGTCCCTCCCTGTCCCCTGCTGGCAGATGGCACAGGATCTCACAGTCTGTATGTCCCCACAGCGGTCCCCTAAAATTGGCTTTGGTTGACTGGGGAGACCTGGATTGCCAGAAATGAAGTTAAGCCGGGCTAAGGCTGGGATACATCTAAGTCCAGATTCACAAGGAGACAGAGGTGCCCAAGTTTGGTCTCTAGTGGAGATTACACTTGTCAAACAAGATCGTCAGCTTCAGCACTGAATGACAAGGTGCCCCGGTCCCTTGGGGACTCTCCAAGGGCATCTGGGAAAATACTGCAGGGTTACAAGAGGAACAAGAGCTTTATGACCGTGGCTGGCTCCTAGCCATGACGCCCTGAACCCTTGATGTTTTTTAGCACAAAGGGAACATGCCTCTTTCTGCAGCCCTTGAGGGCCCATGGAAGCCAGAGCTGGATCTCTTGAGATCGTGATGCTTCCTAAAGAGATCCTTTGGGCTCCCACTCTTCCAGAACAACACCTAGACCAGATCCAAGGAGCACCATCTAGACTGGATCCAAGGAGAACCAACGTAGAAATGTCACCACAGATGCTAGGTGTCTTGGTTTCAGACCGGGATTGATGATTTGGTGACTATATTCTGCTCCAGGAGTGCTCTCTGCTAAAGGCAGCAACACCGGTTATCATAAGCACTCAACAAGTTATGTTAGCAGCGCAGGGTCACGTTTCTCTCCCTGAGAAACCCCCAGCCCATGGGACAGGCAGCGGCGTGTGGCTTCCCCGGGGAGGACAGCATGGTTCCACAGCTGCCGTAAACAACCGAATTCAGAGAAAGGGACTCCACGCTTCAGATCCTATCAGGAGACAGTTGAACGTGGCTCATTAGGAAGGAATTATGCCCCGGTCTCTCTTCCTGTGATAAATAATATTTCTGGTGATAAATATTCAGGGTAGGCACCAAAGCAACAAGGCTGGCATTTATCTCTTGGCTTGTTTTCCTCTGTGAAGGGTCAAAAGTTGTTAATAAAGGCAGGAGCTGCACCGATAGCACCTCAGAATTAATCCTGGTGATGCCAGGCTCTTCTCTGGGACCTGCAGAAGGGCTTTCAGTGCTCGTCAGCTCCGAGTCCAGCTCTCCAGCTCTGCCCGTTTCGTATCTGTGAGCGATGCAGAGGGAGAAGGGGCACAAGGGCAGGGTTAGGGGCAGGGGGACCATGCGGGAAGCAGAAAGGACAGTGTGAAAAAGCAGGCCGGGGGACGGAGGGCAGCACAGCTACTCTGCGTATGGAGATGATACTATTTGGGAGACTGAGTGCTCCGGGGGAGCAGATGGTTGAGGGGGGCAGCAAGCTCAGCCCAAAGGCAGCTGGAGAGGCTCAGCATCTTCTGATGTGCAGGATGATGATGCCTCTGTGGCCTCTAGGTGACATAAAGGAGAGAGGAAAATAGCAGTGGCCTCTGCTAGAGGGAGGTGAAGTAGCAGGAGGAGGACAGCAGAGGGTAGCAAATGCCTGAATTCGTCTCCTGGCCCTGCAGGGCTGGCGTGAGCCACAGGCACGGCTGGGGGATGCCGCCTGGTACAGATTCACTGCGCACGTCTGGGCAGATTTTGTTCAAAAATAAAACAGGGAACAAGGCGTTTTGATAAGACGGATGTGTTCTTAACGCAAAGGCTTGTTTTGAAAGACATTTCCTTTAGAAATTTCCTGCTGAGATATCCCCAGTGACCCCATCACCGCCAGGGAGAAGGCAAGACAGAATGTGATGCTTTGATTATAATCAGAGACGAAGGTTTTGACCAAAAGAAAAGAAACGTCTCCATGTGGGGATTTTATTTCCCAGGAATGGTAGCAACGTTGCATCTGGGTTGCTATTTGGGCAGATTCTTCCTGACTTTCCAGGTCTGAGCTTTGCCCAGCTCTTGCTGGGGTGTCGTGCCTGTGGAGTGCAAGGATGGAGATCCCCCGTTCCCTTTGGGCATCCTCCAGAGGCCACATCTGGTCGCAGTGGTTCAGAAGGGGAGCAGTTTTCCTTCGTGCTTACAGACACAGCCAGCCAAGTACGAATCAAAAGCGCAGCGGTCCTTCGCACTCATATTGGAGGACTTCAAGCCATCCCCTGTGCCTAAATCCTGCTCAGCACCTTGCCACTGCAAACCAGCACATCTGGTCCTGCTGAGACTTCACCTCTGGCACGTCAGGGTCTTCTGCTGCCCATTGTGCGCTGCAGCTTCCCCATGTAATGCAAGGGACTGAGCAGGGGGTGATTGTAAATGTTCTAAGTGTCATTAACCCCAGGGCTAATTATTGGGCAATCTGTCTCCCTTCCTCCCTGCAGACGGATGACCCATATCAGACTCAAAGCTTTGTTTTGCCCTTAAAGCGGCTGGGAGGTGGCCCCAACTACTGGCTCATGTCGTCACATCAAATAGGATTATTCATCTTCATGAGAGAGCTGGCTGAGCGGGGCCGTGCGTGCCAGGCCATTCCCAGCCTCTGGCTGAGGGAGAATTGTGATTTTTTAGGTGGTGGAGAAGGGCACAGAGCCCTGGGTGCTGGGGGAAAACAGCTGCAGCGGCCTCTCCTGCTCCGGTGGCACCTGGGGTATCCCAGGGCGGAGTTAAGGCTGTTCCCTGCTCTTCACAGAAAAATCTTCTAAATCCTCCCCGAGTTATTTTTAGGACGACTGTAGATGACTCTGCCAAGTATGAAGGAGTGGAGCTTTCTCGTTGAGGCATATTTAGTATGGTGAAATCAGTTTTCAGGCTCGTGTCATCTGCCACAGAGGCTCTTACGGAGATGCAAGAGCCGTATCTTCAGTGTTCATGGATGGCACTTAATGAGATTCTCATTGCTTATGGCTGTGACGAGCCTTTAACACAGTAAGTGGGTTACAGATGGTAGAGGAACGTTTGGGAGGAAACCTCTTACATGCTGCTTGCACGACTACAAGGCTCTGCTTAAGTTTTGACCCATGGCCATGAGGTCTGGCGTGTCAGGCATGTGGAGCAGGACAGAAGTCACAAACCGGAGAGCAACTGCGAAATGCATTTGTGGGCTTACAGGGTCCATATTCCCCATTTAGGCTGGAGACTTACCCTCCTGCCCTCCTTGCATAGGAACCCACAAGCCAAACACGCTCCCCCGGCCATGGGATACAGTGCTTTCTGCCCGACTGGAAAAGCAGCAGCTTGAAACATCACTTGATGCAGGAAAATAACAGTGTGCAGATGATTTTCAGAGTTGATTTATCTGGCTCTTTACTGATTTAAGCACCACATCTTACACCCCTCTGTTGTGAATAACAGGACCAAGTATTAACAGTCAGAGGGAGTCAGCGATAGGACTGGGACCGGGTATTCAGGAGAATTTTCTCTGCAGTTTTTGCCTTGAATTCAAACTAATATTGCAGAGCTTTCAGTTCTGTTTTAAAGAAGGATACATCTCTTTTTTCCCCTTGAACAAAGGAAGAGATTTTTCCCCTTGGTTTTGTATTTCTGAGTCATTCCACATTACAGCAAATTGCTGGCAAAGTTGCAGTTATGGCTAAATGGTCACTTCAAATTTAAGTCTCTTTTCCAGCAGCTTTATACCTTTTTAAAGAAAACAATTGCTCTTCTGGGATGAAAATTTCCCCTCACTTGGTCTCACTCTGATGTCAAAATATTCTGGAACATGGGGAGAAAAATCGATCTGAATCCCTGACATAGCTGATAGCACCTTTTCCTTTCCAGCTGCTTTTCCCTGTGCTGATGGCTGAAGAAGCCACAGTTCCTCTCATTTGAATTGTAATTAGGGGTAATTTAGCCTCTCTCTGAAAGCGAGAGCAAACAAAAATATAGTGGTTGGCAAACAGGGTGGGATGTTGGATCTGTGGACCGGGTTATTGGCTCAGAGCTGGAAAGCATGGCTTTCTGCCTCTGGTCTGCTTGAGATGGCCGGGGTGAATCCAGCCAAGTCATTTTTCTGTATCTCAGTTCCTCCCTCGACAAGATGGGGATAAGGATCCTGTCTTCTGCCAAAGTCATGGAGCAAATACTGGCCAGCACACCGAGGCCCAGAAAGCCAATCGCATCCTGGGCTGCATCAAAAGAAGCGTGGCCGGCAGATCCAGAGAGGTGACTCTCCCCCTCTACTCCGCCCTCGTGAGACCCCACGTGGAGTACTGTGTCCAGCTCTGGAGCCCTCAGCACAAGAAGGACATGGACCTGTTGGAGCAGGGCCAGAGGAGGCCACGAAGGTGATCCGAGGGCTGGAGCCCCTCTGCTGTGAGGACAGGCTGAGAGAGCTGGGGGGGTTCAGCCTGGAGAAGAGAAGGCTCCGGGGAGACCCTGGAGCCCCTTCCAGTCCCTGAAGGGGGCTCCAGGAGAGATGGGCAGGGGCTGTTTGCAAGGGCACGTAGCGATAGGACAAGGGGCAATGGTTTAAACTAGAGCAGGGCGGGTTTAGATGAGCCATTAGGAAGAAGTTCTTTCCACTGAGGGTGGTGAGACACTGGCCCAGGTTGCCCAGAGAGGGGGTGGAGGCCCCATCCCTGGAGACATTCAAGGCCAGGCTGGATGAGGCTCTGAGTGACCTGATCTAGTTACAGATGTCCCTGCTCACTGCAGGGGGTTGGACTAGATGGCCTTTAGAGGTCCCTTCCAACCCAACACATTCTACAATCCTATGATTCTATGATACACCGTGTAGTAATCCCCAGGGAGTCTGGAAACAGGAAGACTTTGGCCCCAGGAGACCAGATGGATGCAGATGGCTGTGGCATTGATGCAATCGGTTCTCTTAACAGAAAGTGTTGAGGTCCTCCCACATTACCACCCACCAGGCAGAACCCAAAACATTGGGTCCAGCTACAGCAGGGAGGTGATGCAGCTGTCCCAGCACTTGGAAGGTGCAGAGAACATGGTGCAGCCCAGGGACATCAAGTTAGAGGCGCACAGGAGTCACACCAAAGTGGCAGCAGGATTTCGTAGCACAGAGATGGCAAACAGTCTCTGCTTTCCATAGGAGGGAGCTGCCGGAGAGATGTGGGAGCAGCCTGACCTCTCTCCATCTCAGCAGTGTTGCAGTGAAGCTTTCTTCCTTCTGTTGCTGTTTCTGGAGGAAAGCTAGCGGCGAAAGCAAAGGGCACCTTCTCCTCTGCTGCTCACTGCAGACACATCAGCCAAAAGCTGAGGCTCTTATTTCTCCCCCTCTTTGGATGGGGAGGCTTTTTCTCTACAAAGATTTTTCACATCTGGTGGTGTCCAACCTTTGCCAGCCTTCATGCTGTCTGCCCCAGGACAGATGTTTTAATCCTTGAGCTGTTCAGGGAAAGCCTTTGCATTCATTTTCTGGCTGCTGACGGGCATCTTGCCAAGCTTCTCTGGCTCTCCCTTTCCTTTCCTGCTCTTTTTTACCCAGCCCCGGTGCCACACACGGTGCAGAGGCTGGTGGTGCCAAGGCACGGGTGGTGCCAAACTGCTTCACTTGTCCTCAACCAGTTGGTGTTGGAGCAGGCTGCGGTCAGTGGCAGTGCTGGGATAACTGTGCCCCAGGGACATGATGTGGGGCAGCCTGTGTGCCGGCGAGGGATGCAGAGGTTGGGCATCCCGTTTCCCTTCTTGCAGAGGTCCAACAGCCCTGGGGAAACAAATCCCACCCGTCTGGCAGGGCCATCTCCCAGCCCGTTGGCAGGAGGGTGTAGTGCCAATTGAGGGAAAGCATCATGGCACTGCCGGGGACATGGATCTAATAATTTCCTTACTGACATCTGCAGTTATATGAGAAAATGTAGTGAAATGCAGAGGTGGGGAGGCAGGAGAGATCTGTCTCGGCTGGTCCATGATTGCTCCCTGGAGGGAACTCACTCGGATCTTGTTCAGTGTAATTTTGAGCATCCCAAATGATGGTGTTTCTACCTCGTTCCACACTCAGGGGGCTAATTTCACAGGCCAATACTTTTCCTTGCTTCTCAGCCTAGGTCATCCCACCTCTGTTTTCACCCAAGCAGCTCAGCCATGCTGCCTTTGAACTCTCTTCCACCATAAATATTTCCTTTCCTTCCTCGGCAGCAACATCCCATGATATTTGGAGATTGCAATTATCTCCCTAAAGCTGAGTCATCACAAAGCCAGCTGGATCTGCCTCGCCGCGGCTCGACATGGCTCCCTCCTAGAGGTTTTCCCGGCTCTCGATTTTAAGCTTTAAGCTCCCTCCGCTCTCACAGTAGCTGAGACTAAAACTCTCGCCGTCCGGCAGCAGCGCTGCTGGTGCCCCTTCATTGCTCCTGGGATGAAGGAGTTAAATCACCTAACGCTCGTTCCTCCTCTACGCCATGGTTGAGTAAGGCACTGCAGCTGGAGTAGAAACCACGGCGCATTACAGCAATGGACTTATTCCAAGGCCGTATGGAAAACAGTCGACCAGTTGGGATGTTCAAAGTGTGTTAATACTGCAAACGGGGATGAGAAGGGCGAACTTTTCTCAAACTGGGAAGCAATAAAAAAAAGAAAATCAAATGAGGCCAAACAGTTCAGTGATTCATGACATCTCATTTTGCCTTGGACCATTTGCATCTAAATATTGATTTTATTTAACCATCATTAGCCATTAGTGCCAAAACGTCTTTTGAACCAGAAAACTACCTTTTCACCTCAAAGCAGCTGAAACCAAATACTTGGATGATTTTAAAGCTTTGCCAAATGTCTCCTTGAGGTGAGAAATATGTGGAGGAGCCACCCGCTCCTGTGAAAAGCTTCAATTTAGAGGGAGAAACATCACTCGCTGGAAAACAGGAAATAATAGATTTCCTGTGGAGCCACTGGTCTGAAAGGAATCACGTCCATCCTGGCAGGGGAGACTGGGGACACGAACCGCTGCTGCTGCGCCACTCCAGAAGGGTTTTGCCGTCGCTCTGGTTTTACAATGGGGACATCCTTCAGCATCACAGGAAGAAGACTATCCACAGGTAAAGAGGCAGGGATGAAGAAGGGAGACGTGGGGGTCAGTCCCAGCAGGGGTCTGAACCCTGTCTTTGTTCCATGGCATTTCTCTGGGATTTACTGGCTCTGAGCTCGCGGCAGAAGTGCTCCTAATTTTCCTCGGTATTTCATTATCGACTGAAGGGATGTTTATTGCTGATCCCCAGGAAAGCATAAAGTGCAAGGTGAGTGATGCTGCTGTTCAGAGCAGCCAGACGGGATTGTTCAGTGAGTCAAAGCAAAACAGAGAAGGAAAACAAGCCAAGATACCCAGTCTCTCCCCACTCATCTCAGCCACCATGATGTCCACCTCGGGGGGTGGCCTGAGAACTGGACAGGCAGGTGACAGTGGCAATCTGGACCTTGAGGCCTTTCTTACATGCTCTGCTGTGACATTTGGAACCAGGTAAGCTCACAGCAGATGCCAGGCATGTTGCCTCTGTTGCAGCTTCTCTCTGGCAGTCGTTATCATTTTTGGCAGGAGTTTTCAGATGACCAACTCCAAAGCTGTTTAAGCCACAGAGGTACTCCTACACGTTACACCTTACAAAGGAGCATTGTGTTTTTTTTTTTTTAAATTGACTTTGTGATCAACATAGAGCAGGGAATGTCAGCTTGTCCCCTGGTACGAGCCCGTGGTGTATTGCATGAAACCATGGCTGCCAGGACCACTGCCGGCTTCCATCTGATGAGAGCAGTAAGGGATGAGCCCAGCACTGCTCCAGTTAACGAGTCCTTGGGGGGCAGTGGGGCTCTGTTTTGGTCCCCTGCAAACCCCGGCCAAGCCCCCGGGGCTCTCTGGAGGGCAGCAGGTCTCTTTATAGGTCACTGCCAGGCCTGGCAAAGGCCCTGACGGCAACTTCTTCATACTCATGCCTGGTTCCTCATGTCAGTGTGTCTGCCTACCTTCTAGCCATTTGACATCTTGCTATGCCTTTTCTCTACTGGATGAAAAGGCTTTCAGAATCTGTTATTTTCCCCTTTGAAGATGCTCATCCACTGTATGCAAGTCACCTCTTTATCTCCTGTGACATCTAAATTGTCTAAATCACAATGCCTGGAACCAAAGCACTTCTGAGCACAACAACACTCACAGATCCATCGCTCTCCCGTACCTGATGAGCTCTCACAGGGACGAATTGCGTGACAACACATTCATGAGTCGCTGTGTCTCGCCTGTAGCTTATTCCACAGCCCTGCTTTGGTGATCTTCCTTGGCTGCCTCCTCACTGAGGTCTGAGAGGTTTGTCAGCCCAGGTAGAGCTCGCAAGAGTAGGAGCAGGTGGACCCTGGGGGGTTTGCAGGTATTCTGGGCAGTCTGCAAGAGGCTGGTCTGCTAATAGAGTAAAAGCCATGAAAAATACAGTATTTTGTGAACTTTGAGCATCTCTCGTTGTCAGTAGTTGTTACTGTTTTAAGTGGGTGACAACAGGAGTGACTGTGACACGGAAACTGGTGCCAGGCTATCATTACACGGCGAGCAGTACTGCTTTTGCTGCCTGCCGCAGTCAGCTCCTATCTCCAGCAGCATCGACTTAAAAGACTTCTTTTTTTCCCCTAGAAAAGGAAAAATCCCAATGAGCGACTGCTGGTAATCAGGGTGGGATGGGATTCACCTGACCATGCCGGCAGCCACAGACAACCTGGTGTCCCCAAACCGCTCTGCTGCCGGAGCAGATCCAGTTAATGGAGCACTCTCGTTCCCCCGAGATTTTACCTCCACCCCAATAGCCGCCTAAAATAGGCTGGAGGAACACAGAAGTGCTATGGACCTGTTGTAAAGGTGTCCTCAGGATGTGGGGACCCTGCAATTGCCCTTGGTGCTGATTGATAACTTTGAGGATCACGGACACGGTGTCTCCCTGAGCCACCCTCATTTTGCTACAAGAAGCGTTACACGCAAAAAGCCCTGCTCACTGTCGTCATCCCTGGGCTCCTGTGCACGGAGCAGAGCCAGCCCTCAGGGTCGAGCAGCGCGAATAAATCCATGGCCAGCCGCCTGCCAGCGCACCCCGCGCTGCGCGACGTCTCTTTGCTTGGCGTTGACTTCCCAGGTGCTTTGAGAGCCCTTCCCTGCCCGGCGTGGAAGAGTTTCGCAGTGCAGCACAGCGCAACATCTGAAACGTTGCTCGTTTTCGTTTGTGGAGCTCTCATTTAGATTCCTGCAGCTCGTGAGCGCCTGTCAGTCCCATCGCCAGGGGCTAACGGGTGGCAGGTTGGTTGTACACAGGGTATTTTTAGCTTGTAGACACCCAGGGGATGGCAAAACTGGCAGCTGAGCCGACTTCCAGTGGGATGGGGAGGCAAATTCCCCCAGGGATACTTTCTCCCTGGAGAACAGTGGCAGAAAAAAATAAATTCTCTCCTTGGAGGCTTTGTTTGCTAAAAGAAAGTTTAAATAACCTGCAGCTGAAAGTTTGCACTGAAAATCGCATCCCCAAGCTGCAATCACTGGTGGTGGAGCAGCAGGACTCCTGGGTTCTTCGCTGGGCTCCTGTCCCGATAACCAGCGAGTCTCCAATGCCAGGAGTCAGGATAGAAAAAAAAATCCCTCTAAGATCCTCCTTCTTGTGTCTGTTGTTGGTGAGATGAGCTACAGACCAACACCACCCTCTCCAAGTGCCTGTCCTGGTTCAGCCCAGCCCACCAAGGGTGATCAGGGCAGTGAGACACCCCCCGCATCGCTGGGAGGTTGTGGTGGAGCTGGAAGGGCAAAGAGTTGCCATGTGGGACCGCGGGGCATCGTTCTGCAGCTTTGCTGAGACCCACATTCACGCCTATCATCAGCCACGTTTGCTTTCCAAGCTGTGCCTCCCACCTCTTGCCCCCCTAGAGCTGAAGTTTTCAGAAGCTCAAGAAAAAAGCAGCTGAAAACTTTTTGTAAACTTTGTGTTTATTTTTTTTTTTTTTTTACTGCACAATCAATAGAGGCAGAGAAAGAGAGCCCCTGTTATTGAAGAAAGCCTCACCTAATCTCAAGTCATTTTCAGTATATTTTTGTAACCTCTTCCCGTAAATAATTGACTCATCGTCAGTAAGGCTATCCTCAGGCAACCTGCTCGTGCTGCTGAAAACCTCACTGCACCCTGGGTGATATTAGTGGTGGCGGGGAGGAGAGATGTGCATTCGCACTCCTCCGTTGCATAAAGCACCGAATCCATGAGAACACGAATTTTGTAACATTACAACAGGAGCACGGTCTGCCTTAAAATCTCTTTTGGAGGTGGGGGAAAGATGAGGACATGGAGAATTACATGGCTGGGAGCAGCATCTCCTCATTGGAAGCCTCTGAGACACCTCAAATGGGGACATGGGATTTTTGATCTTCTTATTGGTGGCAAATTCTGTCTTCAAGTCCGAGCTGTGGCGTGAGGAATGGGGTGGGAGTCCAGATTCAACACCTTCTAGGCCAACAGTGGCAGAAAGCTATTGCCACCTGCAAATGCCTTCTAACCTGCAGGAAATGAGTTTGTTGGGGCTCAGTCCCCTTTTAAATGAGCTCCTGGGCAGGACACAAAGAGCCACTGCAGCGTTTAGCCTTGCACAGCATGGGGGTGGTGGCCAGCGGGGACTATCTGGGGGTACCAGGTTGCGCTCCGTGTGTCAGGTGCTGTACGTTCAGACCTGCTCCACAGCAGCTGGAAATGGTTCAATAAACCATCAGTGAGAGAAAAATCTACCCACAAACACCGAAGGAGAGAAACTGCGGACTGGAGGACACAGAGAGCCAATAAACCATCATCACACACATGAGCGGTCCATCCTTGTGCCTACACATACACGAAGATTCCCCAGTCGTGGTGGTTTTTGCGTTCCTGATCCCTCCTTGGGGAGCGGAGGTGGTGGTTGGGGGCGATTCTCCATCTCTTTCTCCCTTTACCCCTCTCCATGGCTGCACGGGGTCGTGTCGAACTTTTCCTTTTCGCTGCAGCATTTCTAACGCAGGCTGGTTCGCAGGTGCTGCGCCTTAGCGTCAGATGCTTGAGAGCATCGAGCCGCAAATGGTGTTTTTTGGGGCAATTTGCGCTGGTGGGTGTTTGGCCACTCGTCCTCATTGTCGTCTGGTGGCGCAGGAGCAGTCGCGTCGAGATGGAGATTTATGATCACAACATTACTTAGGAGGACTTGATTGCATCAGCGGGTTTGCCACTGAAGAGGTACTTCGGCTCGCTCTGTGTGTGGTTTTTCTTAATGGAAAGCGATGAACTGAAATGTTCCTGTTAGATGTACGCTCCCTGGCTGCGTACGGCTGCAGAGACCTTTGCAACCAAACGTAAAGAGGAGAGGTCCCTCATGTGGGTTGGATTTGGTGACCTTGGCAGTGTCCTCGCACTGAGGAAGTTAGAGAGGTCGTTCTTCATGCGCACTGCAAAAATCCCCTCGTTCCATAAGAAATTCTGCCCTCGTTTGAGAACTGCTTCCTTCAGAAGTTGTAAGTCGTTATTGTTCTGTGCCAAGAAGCCAAACGCACGGGGCAGGACGGATCCGTAGCTGATGTGAACCAGCCTTGCACCATTGACATCACCTGGGGAATGCCGGTTTACTGCATCCGACCCGGTGGCTTTACAGGAGTGTGGGGAGGAAAGCACCCGCACACAAAACAGTAAAATTAAAGGTGAGTGTGGCAGTTTTAACAAGAAACTGCTGCTGAACTGTTGCTGCTGAACGACCTCCAGACTTTATTGCCGAGGCAGGTAAATAAAACACAGCCTTATGCCATAAAAAGCCCAATCCCCATCAGCTGTCTGTTGTAAGCAGCTCTGGATCCACAGGAGG
This sequence comes from Rissa tridactyla, assembly GCF_028500815.1. Classification (NCBI taxonomy): domain Eukaryota; kingdom Metazoa; phylum Chordata; class Aves; order Charadriiformes; family Laridae; genus Rissa; species Rissa tridactyla. The sequence continues at coordinate 4,067,757 of NC_071484.1, read as the reverse complement.
GTGTTTACATCTAAACGACTGTTTGACGGAGATTGAAGACTTTGCAACCACAAGATTTCGGTGAACCTTTGCAGCTTTTTCTCTTGCTAATCGGAAGGAAAATGTTCATTTTGAGTAGAGTCCCAGTAGCAGGACTGCAGATGGACTGGAGCAGAGTCAGTTCAGGGCTGTGGGTGCTGGTTTTTCCGGGGAGCAGCCTGATGGAGAGACCCAGAATCGCTTCCCACCAACAGAAGCTCTCATTTCGCATCCCTGTTGACCCGTTTGGTTTATTAAGGGGGCGTCACTGGTGCACGCTCTCCTGAAGACTTCTCCACCAGCTCCTGGTCCTGCAGCTCCTCTGCAGCTGCTCGTGGGAGCAGGCAGGGAGCAGAAAGCACACGGACACGCCGCGATGCCGCAACACATGTGCAAAGTGCTGGCAGAGCTGGAGGGAGAAGCTCTGGTGTGAAACTAATGTGAGAGAAGCCAGGGAGAGCAGGGAGGTTACGCGTGGCTGGAGATCGATAGGGCCAGAGCTGGGGCGGCTGGAGGGAGACTTGTCCGTGCCGGGCTGCTTTGCTTGACCCACCGTTTCTCTGCCTCAGGTCCTGGTGTCACGCTGGGGCGGCTCCTGAAGTCACCAGTGCAGGGTGAGGGTAAGGATGGTGCTGCCAAGCTCTCCTCGTTCAGAGCCTGCCCAGAGCATTTTGGGATTAAATCGGGTGCATTTTCTCACTTCACCCACAGCGTCTGCTCACTCCCTTGGGGTGCCCGATGTGGTTCCCTCCTGCAGAACCCATCAGGCAGCCGGGAGGAGGTGCTCGTTACTGCCCATTAGCATGTTGTCTGCCTCCAGGCTCCTCACCCTCTGAGGTCTGAGCTGGCAGAGCATCGCTGGGATGGGTCCATGGACTCAGCGGGCAAACCTCAGACAAGGACATTAGCCCAGCTCCACACAGGGCTCCAGGGCTGAGCGGGGAGCGGGTTTCAGGCTGCTGCTTTCAGCCGCACAGCCACCCCCCCATGCCTGGCTTGTGATTCACGAGCACCTCCCTGCTCTCCTCCTCCCCGCTGCTTCGTTATCGCCACCAAACTATTTCCATGCATAGTTGATTGATGTCAAATGCAGGCTCAGGATCTTTCTGTTCCTGTTCCTCACCATTTCCAGCAAAAGAAGAAAGATCGAGTCTGTCTGTCTGAGTGATTACCCTGATGCTTGAAGGCCTATTAACGCCAGGAGGGGGATGCTGCTGTCATCTGTGAGCCTCTACGTTGCCGTCAGAGATGCTCCTGCATCTTCTTCCTCCAGCAAACACGGGCTACGGTGACTCCTGCAGCCACACGGGCAGCTCGAGCTTGGCCCTGGGACAGAGCCGATGTCTGAGCCACGAGCTCAGGTCCCCACCTCGCAGTTGTGCTCCTGCCCTGAGTAAAAGCAGCCTCACGGGTGGCAGTGGAGGTCCCTCTCACCGCATAGCACATCGGCAGTGGCCAAAAGCAAGTGCTTGGGAAAGAGGGGGAGAAGCATGCCAAGGTGTGTTCCTAGCCTCCAGCTATCCGTGGCTTAGGGAGATTGTGAGACCGAGGTGGTTTCTTTGTGTAATAACTCTCTGATTCTCCCTTCTGCCTGGTTATCTGGTCCCCCTTACACTCCTGCAGATGTAGCTGGATCTTCTTGCCACAAGCTCTTGAGGACACCAAGTACCCTCCTGACACACGCTACGGCACAGCTTTTATTAGATAAGACTGGGCTTAACCTCTGTGCAAGTGTTGCCTTTGGCTCAGGGGCCCCAGTGTTCCTATTTGGGAAAACTCTGGTTTTCCATCAGAGGCAACCAGCCAAACCCCGGTCCCTCCTGGCCACTCTCTGTGCCCATCCCTTGGCAGCAGGATCCATTTGCCAGAACAGACAGCAACGGGCTCCTGTCAATTAGCCTGTAAGGCAATAAAATCAAGCAGGAGCCGGGCTAGGCGGAGGTTTAGCCAAGATTAGCTGTGTTAACAAAATACTTCATTCAGACCCGCAGCAAATTCCCTCTGTCTGCAATTGCTGGGGAGAAGCCAGCATGGAGTGGGAGCGCTGGCCGGCTGAGCCCGACCAGGGCTGGCTGGTTTTTGGATCCATCTGGCAGTTTTAAGAGGCTTTTGAGCAAGGACGACTCTCCTTTCAATGTTGTTTTGGGTAGAGTGGAGCCACAGATTAAGCCTTAAGCAGGCTGGGCTCGCTGGTCCCCGTGCAGAGGAGCAGGGGACTGGAAGGCTCCGGGACAAGATAAGAAGGTGAGCGCCAGGGTTGGCGGGTGATCCAGTCTCGAAATAGCAGATTCTTACTGGATAGGGAAAGGCAGGAGGTTTTCAGAAGCCTTCAGTTGATTTTGGAGCTGAGCGCCAGGAACTGGAGCCCTTCTCAGAGGCAAATCCCACGGCTTTGAAATCAGCTCCCACTGAAATTGCCAGAATATTGGGAAATAAGGCAAGGCAGCTGTTCGGAGTCAAACACCTGCACATTTATATCTTTCAACATAGTCTGTCTGTAGGAAGGTATTTTGGAGCAATTGTTTAAAACCAGCCCCTGCAAGCTCAGCCCACATCCCTTCAGGTGCTGGGCTCCGATGCCTCATCCCCATGGACCAGGGGATGGCTCTGTGCCATCGCACAAGGGTTCAACACCCCAAGTCCCAAGTCCTGGTGGCAAAGGCATCCCCGTCCCCTTCCCACCACAGCTTCCATATAGATTTTACATGCTTTTTTTTTTTCCCCCCTGAAGTTACACCTGTCCCCAAGTATGGGCCCAGAACAGCAGCATCCTCATTTGGTAACACGGTTGGAGCACTGTCTTCAAGCAGAAGCTTCCTCTAGCCACGGAAAAATGGTGATTAAAATGGAACTGGACACCTTAACCTAAGCATCACAGGTCTTACAGGGCACCAGCATGCACGTGTACCCACGTACTATGAACTTCTGGGTAGTTACTGCTGCTGGATTACTTGATAGACCTTTGGGAGTTACTCGTATTTCTGATTACACTTACGGAATCAATTCGAGTTTAATCCAATTTGTGAGCAGCTGGTGGGCTTTTTGTAGTTGCAGTGAAAAATAGATGATGAGGCAAATATTAGGTAGGGGCAGTTATTGTAATTAGCGCACGAAGTATACCCACACTCATAACAGAGAGGTAAATAAAGGTAAAGGAAATCTCTGCAACCTGCTGTTGCTGATCACTTGCTGAAAAAGGCGCTGCATTCAACACACTTTTGGGGGTTGCAGAAGATGAAGGTTTTTTTCTGGGTCTATAACTGTGAATAAAGGGCAAAAAAATTCCCATGGAAGAGTGTAATTCAGAAAAAAGTTCGTGCTTGGGTTTAAATTCTTTGCATCCCAGGCAGGAAAGGGGGAGCAGCCTGGGGAAGAGCGTTCCTCTGGCCACACTGCGATGGCCAGTGCTCCCGCTCCTTCCTTCTGCACTAATCTCTGCCTGAATGGTCCGGCTTAGGATGTTTTAAAGATAAACTTCATCTGTAAGAAATGGAGAATGGGGAACTGAAAATGAGCAGGGGGAATAAGTTAATAAATTCTGTAATTACTAGAAGAAGCTAAAGGTAGCAGTAAAATGTCCTACGCGTGCCGAGTCTGGCTTTCCGCTCCAGCTCCTATTTATCACCCGCCTAAGAGGTGTTTTAATGCTCTGTCACACTCGCCCAAACCTTTATGCAGGCCAAGGAATTCTCCACCCATATCACATAAATTCCCAACTGGATTTTCACAGGTTTTGGTTTTGAGCGATGGCACGGCTCGATTTGAAGATTCCCTGCAATTTGTTCTATATAACCTGCTGTTAAAGGCCCTGCAGCATCTTTGCGTCGCTGGCATTCTCCTGCCTGAAGGAAGGGGAGAAGCCAACAAAACCCAGCCCGACAACAAACACTGTGTTGTCCCTGTGTGAACAACAGGACGACTGACTGCAGCAGCAATTTTTCTCAGCTGTCAGCAAAGATGTCACGGATTCCCCTGCCGAACCCCTCACCGGCAGAGCAACGAGGCAATTTCTCCCTCCCTCTCCCTGCTCACAGCCCTGCATCCCGGAGCATCCCCGTCACTCTGGGAATGCAGGGGGGATAAGGATGGCTCTGTGCGTGCCCACGTGTTTGACACAGCAGCCACCTGGTTTGGCAGAGAGGCGCAGGGTCACACTCGGAGGTTTGAACACAGCTCCCGAGCCGGGAGGAAGCATTGCAGGGTTCTTCCCACAGTTTGGAGATTTGTTGCGGTAGCTTCAGCCTGGAAGTCCCAAGAAACCCACCTGCCAAAGCCCTGCTTTTCTTGCGGGGGGAGATGCTCTGAAATAACCTTGACACCTTTGGTGGTGACGACCACGCCGCGTGGCTGGGGTGACAAGACTCCGGCTGGACTCCCCACCCCATCCCACCTGGGGACCACGCTGGGCTTCCTCGGAGGCACCCTCCTGGTGCTGCCGTGGCTGTTTCACTGCGTCAGGCTGGAGGCGGGTGCAAGTATCCCCATGCTCTCCCCAGCACTTGGGATGCTGAGTGAATGCGATGACTTTAATTTCGCAGGTGTGCAAGCACAGCTCCCCCGGGAGCTCGCTGCAGAGCAGGAGTGAGTTCAGGGAGATCGTCTTTGCATGTTAATGAAAGTAGAAAACCTGATTATTCCACACAGAGTTAATGGGTTACCCGGGGAGGCAGCAGGAGCTGGATAAAATCACAGCTGGTTGCAATCCTAGGGGAAATTTCCATCCGATGCCACCTCCAGCTCTCCACAAGTCTCCTTTTTGGCTCCTTTTCGGCTCCTTTTCGGCTCCTTTTCCTGTGCAGCTTCTGTCATCTCTAACTGCCTCTCGGCTTTGCTTCTGCCCCTTTTAAGTTTCGATCCCATCTCCTCGCTCGGCTGCTTACTCTGTTAATCAGCCAGGCGTTTCTGAGTGCTGCGTTGGGAGGAAAGATGCTCCACGCATAGTACCGCTGGCTCAGACAGCAATAAATATGCCGGGCGTTCGCCTCCAGCCGATGAACGCTCCTCCTGTCCGTGTGATGAAATTACAGCGCGGGGAAAGCCTCCAGGGCCAGGCGTCCGCTTTACCCCCACTCTTCTCTCCCCAAAACACGGGGAAAGGAACTGCCTGAGCCGCCTGAACTCACTGAGACGTGTCGATCTGTCCAGTGCTTTAAAAAATGAGCCGGTCTCCGTCCCCGTTGGCAGGCGCCCAGCTGCTTGTGTTTAGCTGCTGTGGGTCAGCAGCCTGCCCGGCCGCTTGTGTTTTATTTTGAGCTGGCCACCAGTTTTGTGTCTCTCAGGGGCAGCTGGACCCAGGCGTGGGGGTCACAGCTGCAACCAGAGGCTCTGCCCCGGGGGTACAAGAGTCACAGTGCTGCTGTTTTTCTGTGTATCCACCTCTCTGGAGCTGTCATGGCCAGGAGAGCCTGGCAGCACGGGCACTTCCACCGGGATTGTGCAGCTCGCACCAGGAAGGGAGGATCATAGAATCATAGAATCATCTCGGTTGGGAGGGACCTTTCAGATCGTCGAGTCCAACCATTGACCCAACACTGCCCAAACCCACCACTACCGCATGTCCCTCAGCACCACGTCTGCCCGGCTTTTAAATCCCTCCAGGGATGGCGACACCACCACTGCCCTGGGCATCCTGTTCCAGTGTCTGATAACCCTTTCAGTGAAGAAATTTTTCCTAATATCCATCCTAAACCTCCCCTGGCGCAATTTGAGGCCATTTCCTCTTGTCCCGCTGCCTGTTCCTTGGGAGAAGAGCCCGACCCGCCCTGGCTACACCCTCCTTTCAGGGAGCTGTAGAGAGCGAGAAGGTCTCCCCTCAGCCTCCTCTTCTCCAGGCTGAACACCCCCAGCTCCCTCAGCCGCTCCTCACAGAACTCGTGCTCCAGACCCCTCACCAGCTCCGTTGCCCTTCTCCGGACATGCTCCAGCACCTCAATGTCTTTCCTGTAGTGAGGAGCCCAAAACTGGACACAGCACTCAAGGTGGGGCCTCACCAGTGCCCAGTACAGTGGGACAATCACTTCTCTAGTCCTGGATCCGCAAGCCTGTACTGGTACGCATCATCCGTGTGTTATCCTGGCTGCTGCTGTTTCAATGGGAGCCTTGACTTCAGGTGACACTGGAGGACCAGCCAGGAGCTGCAGGACCCTTCCCACCACGTGCCAGGAGCTGCTGAGGAGCAGAGCTGCTCCCGCCAGCTCAGGAAACCCGCTTTGCAACAAGAAGTGCAGATGTGTGGCATGCAAATGCCCCAGAGAAGACCTTGGGGTGCCTTGGGTCTGCCTCCAGCTTTTCCTCCATGGATAAGAGGCTTTGCCGGCAATTTCTCTTCAGGTGAAAGGAGCAGAAGGGAGTTTTCCAGGTGAATTAAAAAAAACACCCTGATTTTGTAAGAATGGCAATGGGAGGTGAAAGCCATTTAATAGAAGAAAAGGGAATGGGGTCACACCCACACCACCTTTCCAGCATTCGATATTTCCTGGAGAAATTCCTTTACTGGAGAGCAACGCAGTGGAAAGAAATCTCTTGCACTCCGGTTTCGTCAAGGACCCGTGTGAGTGAAGCTCACCTTGCCTCTCCTTTTTTTTTGTTTTTGAGTAAATGAGGAGGAAATCTCTCCAGCACCGCCACACCAATGTTCAGTCGTTAGTTTTCAATTTGAAGGCAATCAAGCTTCCCAGCGCTGCCGTGGCCCGCTGCTCCGTGCCGTGCTGTGCATGCCCATGCTGGTGCCAACGGTGCCACACATGGGATTTCCAGCTACCGCTTTCTTTTTGCGGGAGGAGGATTGGAGGGGCTGGGGAGGATCGAGGGACATGGGTGCTTAAATCAAATACTTCTTCAAAGGAAAATGAGCAGCTCTGCAGGTTAAATCACTTGGGTGGGGAATGAGGTGAAGAGAGAAAGAGGATCCAGATGTGGCAGGGAGGGTCCAGGACTTTAAAGCATCCTCAGGAACCATGGGGGAAAGGCAGGTTTGGCTCAGCTGCAGGCAGAAGGCACTTGAGTCTCTGAGTTTCTCTTTCCGCATTTCATTTCGGTTTTGATTATTTTTTTGCTGCTGCTGCTGCTGCTGTGGAGAGATGCCAAGTTAGAAAGCTGCCTCTGCTACCGCATTGCTGCTACCCAAAACGCATGCCTTGCCAATATGTCCCATCGTGGGATCCCTGCTTGGGCTTAGGGAAGGTGAAAACAGCTCCGAGCTCTGAATTAACCCAGAACTGGGTGCAGGAGGAACTGGGGTGGGGAGGGACGTGCCAGGGCATCCTCAGCTCTCATCCTGCCGTAGCCGTGAGCGCAGTGGGAGACACGACCTGTAGACAGAGGTGCTGAATGCACAACCCCCTCCCAGACTACCTCTGTTCCAGGACTTGTTAAAAATAAATCTTAACTGAAAAACCTACAAAACTAAGAGGAATTTCGAGGTTTTAAAATGTTCCTTGGAAAGACTTTCATGATTTTGGTTCCAGGCCAAAACATCTTAGGTTTTTAGCAACCGAAAGCTGAAAGCTTTGCCAATAAAATAATGCTTGGGGTTTTGATCTCCTGGTGGGAAAGAAAAACAAGAAAGAAATAGGTACTTTATTACAGAAGAAAACAGTAATCAATCCCCAAATGCTTCTCAAGAAAAAAATTAATTTTTGAGTGAGAGGATTTGATGAGCCCTGACTAATTTTTTCCCTTTACTGTAGGAAAGAGATGATGGAGAAAAGAGAGAAAGACCATCAACCTGGCTAGGGCATCAAAGGATATTGTATTAATTTATCTTGTACATGAATATTATTGAACTGCTAAAAAAATCCCACTCCTTTGGGTAAAGTAAGCGGTGCAGATGCTTTTTAAAGTGCATCTCTTTGGAAACAGGAATGGCTATTGACTGGAGTGGGGAGAGCACACGGAGCAGCGGGTATTAGGGACAGATACAGAGAACATCAGCCAAACTCCAAAGTCCACATTAATAAAAGCTCATACATAAATACAGATGGCAGGTATCGATTTTTCCTTTGCAAGCTGCATGCTTTCCCCTGGCTAATGAAATGCAGCCCCGTCTTTAGCGAGAGGTCGGCGTAGCCACAAAGGTTTAACCGGGTGGGAAAATAAATAAAGTTCTTCGGAGAGGAAAAGGCAGCCGGTCTGCCCAGGTCTGCACCCATTGGAAAACGTCTGTTGGAGGCTGGAAATATGAATTTAGGCAACAGTATTTTGTGTTACGATTAGTGCTGGCACACACCGGGGTGTGTAGGGCTTCTGGTGGAATTTGTCAGACTCCCCTAAAATCCAGAAGGACTTTTTTTTTCCTCCTTCAAGCTCGAAATATTTTGCTGTGATATATTCCAAATTACATGATGTGGATCCCTCCCAGCATACTGATTTGGGCAGAAATTTGCTTCCAAAGTCTTTTATTATTTTTTTTGTGTGTGTGTGTTGGGTTTTTTTGTTTTTTTTTTTGGCATAGCTGCTCGCATCCACTGAGGAATTCCTAACCTCAAAACAAAGTCAGTGCTGGGGAACGGGGGAAAGACTTGAGTTCCACTCCTCTTCTGTGTTCTTCTATGTTCTCCCACCTACATTCTTGACTTGTGCCACCGTGCAGCTCCAGAGTCTGGCCCGGGTGGCCAAGTTTGCCAGGTCAACGCGGGGTGGAACTAGACTATCCCCTTGCAGCAAAAACCGGGAACCCAGCATCTTCCCTGCTCGTTTTAAGGAGCCCGTGACACTGTTCATGCACTGAGCATCGCGGTGAGACAAAAAGGCGCTGATTCTCTGTGCCATCCGTGCCCCGAGAGTGCTGCTTGTGCCCCTTCCCGCAGTGCCCCGAATGCCTTCAGCGCCAGCGCAGCCCTGCGCTGCCTGGCAGGGACTGCCGAGATGACAAACGCTGCCGCAGCCGCCTGCTGTCCTGTTAGGATTCCTCTCACGCCGTGCGATCGCCCTCTCCGAACGTGGCGAGAGCCCGGCCGGGGTTTTCTCCGCAATTGCTTTGCAGCACGGGAGCGCTCGCGGCGCGCGGCACCGGCGCAGTGCCGCAGAGCTGCTGCTCAGGCTCGGCAGGGGGAAGGTTGTGAGGAGCAATGTATGTTTGACAGAGAAACCACCTCTCCTGTTCATCACGGCGTGGGTGATTCCGCTCCTCCTGCTCCTGGTTTGGGTCCCGGTTTGAGCGACACAAGTCTAATTTCTCTTCTAATGCTTGGGAAAACCGCACTTTTAGAAGACTCTGGTGTCTGAATTTGTGAAAATATTTACTTTATAGTCAGCTATGGTATGGGGGTTTCAAGTTGGAGCAAGATGATCATTAAGGTCCCTTCCAACCCAAACCATTCTACGATCCCTATGAAAATCTCAGTGTTTTCGAGCTCGCCAGGTGTGGGTATGAGGAGGAGTGAGACCCGGGCACTTGACCCAAGCTGCCAACAGGGTTATTTCATACCATAATTGTCGCATTCTATATAAATTAGAAAGTTTGCTGAGGAGTTTTCGCTCTCTCCCTTGATGGCTGCCATCCTGAGAACTCCTTGCCCCGGTGCCGGAGCCCTGAGCCCTTCCCTTCCCCCGAGAGCCGCAGCGCTCGCAGTGTCCCACATTTACTGTCACTGCTGGGGCTGCCCAGCTCCCTGCTGATGGAATGGGCTGAGTATAGTCCTTGTATATTTTATATTGGTATCGGGATCGATGCTGATTCTTTAGTGTTATTAATGTTAATTATTCTATTAAGTCTGTTTATGTTTCAACCCTTGGGTTTCTTTGTATTTTCCTATTTCCTCTTCCTGGGTGGGGAGGGGTCATTGGGTGATAGAATAATTGTCTAAACGACAATAAATTGTTGTGCGTTCCTCAAACAAAAACAGTTCGCTAGAGTACATCCCAACCTTAACTATGCCACATGCCCTGGGAAGAGCCTTCTTCAGTCTCTTCCTCCACGCATCTTTGCCTTGGCCCAACAGCTCCAGTAGATTTTAGCCCACCTGCTGAACAGGCTCTCCAGTTATCTGAAAATGGTACCTCTAAATCGAGTTTTTCCCTCCTTCCCAAACATGTTTTGCTTTCTCAAACACTTCGGTTCCTGCACATCATCACAGGGGCGGAGTTAAGGGTATTTGGAGGACCGCAGCGCTTTGGCGGGCTGATAACGGTGTCCAAACAAGTGTCAAACATCCCCTGAGTGATCTGCCCTTCGTTAGCATAGTGCTATGGGGGGATAAACCTGCTTAAACTCATCCAAAACCCCCAGAGGGTGACTCAATCGCTTGAGGCTGGATTGCGGAGCCAAGTGTCCTGACACCCTGCTGCTTCCCGCTCCCCCTCGGCTGCCCTTGCTCTGCCACGGCAAAGAGCTGCTGCTGCTGCTACTTTATCACACCATCAAGCCAAGAGGCATTAATTACCCTCCAGCAAGGGGCAGAAGGGCGCAGAGCCCACGGGGAAGGAGCCTGCATGGCCATCCTGCTTGCCGCCTGCTTAGCACCAGGCTGTGATGCTCCTCGGGAAGAGGAGCCGTGGTTTGGGGGCGTGAGAAGTTTCCGGCTCAGTTTTCATGTGCCGGAGGCAGGGAGCCGGAGCAGCCCGAGGGATGGGTATTAGCGAGTGGCTGCGAAGCATGGGGAACGCGGGGCCAGGCATCAGGAACGGCAACGCGGTGCAAAACCCGGCCTCACAGCACCTGAGCAGCCCCTGAGCCGGGTCAGCTCCTTCCCCACCTCCTGCCAGCTCCTTCCAGGCAGGAATAACCCGTTCCTACCCTCTTGCCAGGCAAACTGGGTGTCCCAAGGGCGTACCCACTGCCATTGTCCCAGGCCACCAGCACTCCGGGTATGACCCACTGCCTCTGGTCATACCCAGAGTGCTGGTGGCCTGGGACAAGGGCAAGAGCCTGATGGACACTGGCAGCACCCTTCATCATGGGTGATCTGGATCCATGGTCAGAGACCTCTGCCTGTAGGTGCTCTCCATCTACGTACACCTTCTAGCCAATGCGACAGGCTTAATTTGCCCCAGGAAGAGTGAGATGAGGCATGGGGGAGCTATTCCTGCCACGGGTTAGGAGCAGATGTGTCCCAAGAGCCACTCTGTGATTCACCACCGCTCACCCAGGGCTCCGGCACCCGGAGAGCCCCGGGGCTGCCGACGGGATGCTTCTGGCAACGGCCACACTTTGCCAAGACAGACAGCTCTGCACGGAGCACAGTGTCGCTGTCGGGTAATTAGCTCCCGTTTACATCCGTTAGGTGTGCGATTAGTCTCCTATTAACGCAATTAACGCTGTGGCATTAGCGTAAGTATGTAATTGGCACAGAAGGCAGCTGCAGCTCAGCTGCTGAGAGCCAAGTGGCACCTATTTTGGGGGTTATCTGAGCACGGTGAGAAGGGACGGCTGGTGGTCACCTCTCCAAGTGCTGGATGGGCTGGTTTTTGTGTGAAACCCTGGTTGTGCACCCACACGTGCTCCCTCTTGCTTCAGCTGCAATGCAAAGCAATTTTCCACCCTCTGTCCTTGCTTCAAACCCCTAGAGCGGTTTAGGGGAGCTGCTGAGAGGTGTCCCAGCTGCTTCCCATGGGACTGGGAGAGCTGGGGTCTATCCTTTTAGGGGGTCAGGGGACCAGATCTGACCTTGGCTGGATGCAGGTCCTCTCCCAAAGCCTTTTATTCCCCAGGGCCATGCGGATGTCAGAGGTGACCGTCCATCTGGTCCCTGTGCCGGGGGGGTGAGTATGGGCAGGGGGGAGGAATCACACGTCTGCCCACCCCCAGCCCTTCCGTGGCACCCAGCGCGTCTTGGCAGGTTGTCAGCTCATGTCAAGGCTTGGCTTTTGGCAAGGTGGGCTGACAAAACACCCTGTTCGCCTGCTAAACCGCCGTGCTGATGGCAAACACCATTGGCCTTTCGGGATGTCAGGCACATGGAAGGAGAAGGGCTGCGTGGGATGGGGACGGGCTGCGGAGGGTCCGTCTCCATCCCACCCCACCAGAGGTGTCACCTTCACCACCAGCAGCATGAAATCCCCGTCCCTTTTCTGAACAAACCAACAATCTGTCTGCTTCCTCTGGCCAGCGCTTCTGCAGTTAATAGCCGAGCAGATGAAGCTGCGGCAAATCGAAGGTCCCCGCCGAGCCCTCGCTCCAGCGAGGATGTTTGGCTTTGGGAAAGCTTCTGACAGTCTTGATTAACAGCCTCTTCATCTGTTCACGCCGGTGATAAGCCATGGGAGCTCTGGGCCATTTCAGCTCTATAATCAAGAGGGTTTGAAAGAAGCAATTTTCTCCTCTTGCAACCTGGTTAATTCTCATTTAATTGCTACCCATTTTGCATAGATTTTCCTCGATTGCCATGGCATTGGCTCCGCACTTTCTCCTCTCCAGCGGTGCTTGACTCGCGTCTTGTTTTGCCAGGCTGGGATTTGTGATGCTTCGGGTTGCATCGGGGCCTTCAAATCTCCCCACGCAATTTAGGTGTAACGTGCCTGAGATGCAGCTTTTATAGGAGAAAATCTCTGGGGACTGGGCTAGGCTTTGTTCCTTGCTATCAAGCAGTGTATTGGGGCACTGCTTTCAGAAAAAGAAGTAGAAAAGCATGGGAATTACACATAGATAGGAAATTTTAAGGACAGAAACACACCTTCTTTAAAAAAAATACCCAAACCAACCAGAATTTAGCGTTTAAGCAAAAAAACTTTCCCCAGGGGGTCAAAAGAGATGGATGAAGCATATGTTGGCTGATCTGAATTAAAATATGTGGGTGTCACAGAATCCCAGAATCCCAGCCTGGCCGGGGTGGGAAGGGCCCTCTGGAGATCATCCCCTCCAACCCCCGGCCAGAGCAGGGTCACCCAGAGCAGGTGGCACAGGAACGCGGCCAGGCGGGGTTGGAATGTCTCCAGAGACGGAGACTCCCCCACCTCTCTGGGCAGCCTGTGCCAGGGCTCTGCCACCCTCACAGCAAAGAAGTTCCTCCTCCTGTTGAGATGGAACTTCCCAGGGGCAAGTTTGTGCCCGTTACCCCTTGTCCTGTTGCTTGTTTGACCCATCTTCAGGTTGGGTTTGCGTGCAAGGGCTAACACCAAGGAGGGAAGGGGTTAAATGCCATCCTGCCACTGGGGACAAGCATCCAGGAGGATTCAACCATGTTGGGAGGACCTGATGCTGCGTGGAAGCAGTGAGGTTGCTCTGGGAGAGGGTGGGATGCATTCAGATCCAGTTTAGAGTTTGTGTGTTGGGTCTCAACCGACCTGGGGAGTTGGACCAGAAACACATTAGTACTGGAATCTGCCTGATGATCCTGGCTATCCCTGGGGATGCTGAGGGTGAATGGGAAAAAGCACGTGGTGGCATCTCGAAGGTGTCACAGCGAGGGACCGGCAGTCCCAGAAGCATCCGTATGGCAGGGAGGGGAGGTCACTGCTAATTCAAGGCTGCACCTGCACAGGACACATCAACACAGGTTGGAGACTGCCCCCAAATCGTGGTCGTGGGCTGGTCTCGACTAGGCTGGGCAGTCTCCAGGGCATGCAGGTGACAAGCTGCAGTGGCTCAGCCCATGTCCTTGTCACCGTGTGTAAGCTTGCTTGCTTTCAGCTTGCAAAATTTTTTTTTTATCGCTAGTAATCGGATGAGTTTCCCTTAGCACCGCCTGGCATAAAAGCAGCAGCCAGAAAGATCCCTGTGTGGAAAGATCTATGGAACGAGCTGTTCCCTGTTGAGCAAAAAAAAAAGGCTATTTTATCTGCTTAGTCAACCTGCAGTCTCTAAGCACATCTTAACTACATTAATGCATTAAAATATAGTTCCCATTAGCCACCCAAATCATTTTCATCAGAATCATAAGCATTTCTATTACCATGGCTTTGAGTTAGTGATGCGGCACTGGTCAAACTTCGATAAGGATGTAATCATTCCAGCCTATAATCCAAGGATTTCCTGAATATCTCATCGTATTTTCCTTTTGAACCAGCAGGCACAGTCACACTGCTTTTTCCTGGCTTGTACTTAGATCCTGCTTCTGTCTTTGCAGCGTATTTCATTTCCATGTGCTGCTCAGGCTGCGGTTTTCCTTGTTTCTGTTCCTCCAGGTCTCTGGATCCTGCTGTGCCGACAACCCCTCTGCAATGGGGAACGCTGCAAGCACCTAAGCCAGGGATCCCCTTTTTGTCCCGTATTTCACATACCCACAGGCTTCTCCAGAGCCACCAGCTCCTTGAGACTCTCTGGCCACCCCGCTGAAGTCATGCTCCTGCAAAGGAGGACCTCATCCAGCGTCCAAGACCTCATCCAGCGCACCCAGAGCTGCAAGCGCAGGGCAGGAGACCCTCCTAGTTGCAACACGGCTGGATCACCTGCTCTCCCAAAGGCTGGCTTCTTCCCAAGCAAAGCCAAAGCCCTTCTGGAAGCAGAGAGATGCTACCAGTTTCTGGCAGTCGGAAACAATCCTTTAGGACCGAGCCACAAGCCCTGACATCTTGTGATGGGAGCTGGGCCACACTCTGCAGCCAAACCCCGAAGACTTTGTGCCAGCTGAGCCGGGACGGCCGTGTCACCGACACCATGTGCTGGAAAGGGCAGGTGAGGACCAGTCGTTTGTGATTTGCCTCCATGCAAAAATGGGGAGGCAGCAAATGAAGCAGTGAGGGACCACGAGAGATGGACCTCTGGATCTCAAGCACTTGCCACCGGCACTGCTGGGGGACCCCACTGCACATTGGTCCCCATGGGCACGGTGCTGAGCAAGGGAAATTGTGACACTTCCCCTGCTGCACCTAAAATTAGGATCTCCTGCCGTGAGAGCCAGGAAGGGCAGCTCAATCTATCAGCAGGCTGCTGGAAATGGATGCTGCCGTCAGAGCAGAAAGCAATCGTGTTTGAGGGATTGCTGCTTGGGTCAGGATTTGTCCCTCTGGGACTATTTCCTCCAGGGCAGAAGGAGGCTGCGGGCTGCTGGGGAGGGTCCCGAGCCCCCATCACACTCATGTCTCCTGAAGCAGCTCTCAGACCTGGATGACTGGGGCTGGAGGATGCTCTGCAGCAGAGGTGTCTGGCAGGACGGTGCTCAGCAGGCGGAGGCCAGCATCTCCTTCTGCAACACGGTGCAAATCCATGCCTCAGTTTCCCCTGCTACCAGGAGGCTCAGCAGCAGATTTGAGCAGTCTAAAAGCAATAGTTTCCCATGGGAACTTTTGCCCAGCAAAGAGGAAGGCAGGCAGGCGAGCCAGGCCACGGTGCTTGCAGGGGCTCTGCTGGGGCTGAGATGGGAACAGGCTGTTGGGGACTGCAAGGGACCGAACTATTTCCGAACAAACCTGGAAAACCTGGACCACCCTTGGCGCGCATCCCCATGGGAGCATCACTGGGGGCTCCGGCTGGGAGGATGGACTCAGGCGTGGGTGACGACTGCGGATGGATCCAGAGCCACAAGCAAGGGTGACTCTCAGTCGTGGGACCGACCCATCACTGCTCCTTGCAGATGCCTGTCTCCAGCACGTTGTGCGATACACACACTCGCGCTGCCGCCGGCACAGCCCTGGGGCTCCTCAAGGAACAGCCAGAAAAGCCTTTTCTCCAGGGCTGAACAGACGGGCTCTCTGATGGGATCAGGGAGAGCCGCGCGTACATCTCTGATCTTTAGATTTCCTCCAAACGGGAAAAATACCGCCCTTTGAAAATTTCATGAAGGTGGCAGAGAGCTGCCTGTCTCTCGCCGCCACGCGCTTTTGAAAGCCATTTAACTGCGGCTGCAGTGACAAATGTCAGCGGGAGGCTCGCGCTGGGGGGAGAGCAGCGAGCGGCAGGGCACTGGAATTAAAGGATGAAATATTTATTTCGGGGTTTGGCAGCGCTGGAAGGACGACACATCACAGTCAAGAGGCACGTTGGCGCAGCTGGCGCTGAAAGCCACGAATGAGCCCATCGGGCTATAAACCGCCACGAGATGTCCTCTCCCTCCCCACCTCCCACCCCTTCCAGGATCACTGCCAGCCTGGGGAGGTACAGAGAGGGTTAAACATCCAGGAATGGCCCAAAGCTGTGCACAACCAGACAGAGATGCTGTGTCTGAGCCAGGATGGAGGAAGGGGAATGATAGTCCCAGCTTGGCTTTAAATACAAGCTATAAACCCTCCAACTGATGGACAGTGCATCATGCTCATGGCAGTGGAGCTGGAACTGGGAGGTCCTGGCTCTGGCAATGAGGTTTTTTGCCCAGGGCAACCCGGCTGGAAGGTGGGACGAAAGCTCAGATCCTTCACAGAAGGTCAGGACCGTGAGCTTTCTTCTCCCTTCCTTGGTTCAGGCTCCGGACAGCAGGTTTTCTTCTTTGCCAGCTCTTGGTGTGCTGGAGAAGTAGCGCAGGGCAGTCAGGACCCCCAGGCTTCAACCCCAGTTGATAGGGCTGAGGCTGGGGAGCGATTCCAGGGCTGGAGGCAAACTCGACGGTGGGTTTCATGTGTGAATCAAATAAAGAAGCTCAATTAAACTCCATCTCCGTGTGCCAGAGAGGCTCTAGTGAGTCTGCCTTGCTCCCAGCCCAGGATGCCCTGTAGCTCCACCAGGTCCCATCCTCACGGTTCCACTTTGCCTGTCCCAGCCCCGAGAGGCGCCAGGATAACACCAAGGGTTAACACAGGATTATCTCAATAGGCTACAGCCTTGTCAAGAGCACCGGAATGGCAGGTCATTAATCTCAGAATTACTTGATAACTTTAAATACAATCATGTAATCAGCAGGAACCTGTAATTATTCTTTATGGGCATGGCGCTTACCAAATTACAGCGCTCTCCAAGGCTCTGTGTGATGAGCAAATTAATTCTGCAACGGAAGAGCTTGACCAAAAAGAGGTGTTTGTGTCTGAATTTCACATGTAAACATTGATGTATGAAATGAAATTCGGGTTTAATTGGCCCTCCCTCCTGCTGCAAAGCACGTTACGTTTTTATTCTGTTTTAGCTCAGCTGGCGAGAGGGAGCACCACGGAAAACTTGGGGGAGTTTCTCTAACTCTGATGGTACTTGTGTGGGAGACCTACACGGAGTGCTTCTCGTCCCCCCTGTAGATGAGGTGGTGTGGATGACTTCGCGGAGAGCCTGTAACCCACCTCCATGCGACGGGCATGTGGATGCGGAGTAGAGAAGAGACAAAAAAGCCACCAGCTGCCCCAGGTGCCTCTGTGGGATGCTGAGCCCACAGCAGCGCGAGGATGCTCCCATGGAAATCAGGGAGGGGCCATGCTGGGGTTATCTTTTCCAAAAGATAAACATGCCCCAAGAGTCCTTGTGAGAGGAATCAAAGTAATTTTAATCAAAGAAGGCTGAGAATACACACAACTCTCCAGCTACGGAGAGCAAAGTCACGTCAGTCAGAGCAGACCACTGAGAGGAGAAGGAACAAACAGTGACACAAACACAGACGCTTCTGTTTGGGTTTCTTTCTTTGGTTTTTCAATTACCATCTTCTTTTCCACCAAGAATGACCCCACTTTAGAAAAATCCAAGTTGAACACGTAGCGCATCACTTTTTGGTAACACCACTTGTATGTACAGTGAAAAAGCTCCCTGGGGAATTTCCCCTTCTCTGTAGCCGGTAGATCTTTATTAGCTCCTGCCAAAGCACCTGGCAGAGAAATCAAACTGTCCAACAGTGGGGACAGAGCAAGTTTACTCCTTGCAGGGCATCAGCCCCTTCCAAAATCAACCATAAAGCCAGGAGCTGCCAGTTTTCCTATCGCCTAACTCTGGGGGCATTTTTCTCACCCATATATTGGATAAGGGGCAGTTTCTGGGACTGCTGGTGATGGACCAACTTGTACAAGGACTAAAACCCGCCCCATGTGCAGAGCACGGTCCTCATTGTGGTCACTCCATCATACTGGGAGTTGTCGCTGCTCCCAGCACGTTGCTGGGGGCAATGGGGTATTTCTGGTTTTGGCTGCACAGTAGATATGCAGGTAAGAAATCTCAGCGGGAGGAAAATGTGAGGAATTTGCTTCATACTACTGAACTTCTTGAACGTTTAAAGAAAGAACCTGGAGGTTTTAGCCTATGCCTCACTTTAAAGAAATAAAGATTTTATTCCTTTCTGGTGGTGTATCCGGAGGAAATCACATGTTACTACAATTTCCAAGATGCTTAAAACTCCCCAGGGTGGGAAATACTTATGCCTGCTCTTTAGAGTGGGGAAACTGAGGCACAGAAGTGTGAAGGGACTCATGCCAGACCCTGCAGGGCCTCAGCGGCAAAATCCCTGGGACACAGAGAGCAGACTCAGCTCATGACCCCTTGGGCATCCTCCCCCTGCCCGAGCATCCCCAGACCTCATATGGGACGGGGAAAACGTGGCTCCGAGGAGGCTGGGGTAAACCCATCCACCTTGCATGGACCTCTCTGCTGTCAGTGACCACGTGAAACAGGGCAGCGGGGGTGGATCGGGGACTTGGTGGGGCCTGGGAACTGCACGGGAGGGGGTCCCCAGCGAGTGGGAGGGAGGCTGCCGCTCCTCCAAGGCACTTAACCCAGCGTGGGAATGATTTGGCCCCATCCCCTGCGTAAGAGCAAGGAGCAGCTTTGGCACCGAGCCCTCCTGCACGAGTAAAAGCCGGGCAGGGAGGAGGGGAGCGAAGCCACGGCACGTCCCCATGGTAGCTGCCTTTGGGGAGATGAGCCACCACTTTGCTGCAGCTCTCCCTCGCCTTTCCACCTGCTGAGGAGGGGCACGGGGTCAGCCTGAGGTCCAGGGGCTTTGCAAAAGCCTGTAGAGCCATCTGGGGCGGGATGGACCACAGCATTAACTAAACCTCAGACCGTCACGCCTCCGTGTAGCTGTTTGGAGCCCATGGGACACATCCCTGTCCCCTGCGTGGTTCCCTCCCCTCTCCCACCCCATCGCTCTGCCTCACGTCTTCAGTGTCGAGATGAGAAATGACCTGGTCAGACCAAGCAGCAGTTATGGGACCTCCTGGGGACCAGGCGAGGAGCAGGGGAAGGGCTCAAATAATCCCAGTGCTACAAAAACACAGCCACATAAAGCAACGTCTGCCTTCAGTCCAGGGCTCTCCATCCATCCCCCATAGACCCAGAGGACTTTGGTCCCCCCAGAGGGTTTTTCACCCCCCGGCAGTATCCCAGCATGCACTCACTGGAAAGCTGACCCAGCTTCCCAAGGGATTAGCCCCATAAGCTGTCCCAGCAATGTCCTGGTGTCCTGTCACCTCAAAGCAGCGAGAAACTCGAGAGTGGCAGCGGTGGGACATGGGGCATTGTACCCAGGATGGAGGCAGGCAGGGAGGCTGCTGCGACCCCTCCGAACTCCTCCGGCGCCTTCTGCCACCCCAGCAGGTCACACCGCTGGCAGGGAGATGACAAAGCAGCATCTCAGCTGTCCTATTCTACAGGTCTGCCCCAGCAAGCAGGACAGGAGCTTCTGTAGGGTTTGCCATAGCTGCAGCGAGTTTGTGTGTCCTCTGCGAGACTGGTGGGTGAAGGCAGGACCCGGCTCCTGTGCTGTGCCATGTCGGGGGTCCCACGCAGCAGGGACGCTGGTTCCCCCATCCCGTAGGGCAGCTCACTGCTGGCTCAGACGGCCGTGGACTGCTTGATGCTGTGGAAGCTGACGCGGGTCGGGGAGGTGGGGATGGACATGGCCCGAGCCACGCGGGCGCGGATGGAGTGTTTGTCCTGCCATCGGTGCCACCGCTTCCGTACAGCTGATCGGACCTGGGGGTGCGAGAGAGAGGAGAGGACATTTAGTCACCGCACAGCTGTCTGCAGTTGTTCAGAGGCACCAACCATCCCCATCCTCAGTCTTTCAACCAAAATTGCTGCCAAAACCCTGCAGGGTCCCGGCAGCCCCTGTCACCTCCCAGGGCACCCTTTGATGGGATGCTGGTGAAACGCAGCCCTTGCAGCTGTGAAGAGAGATGAACCCAACCAATGGCGCCTCTGAGCACAAAATGGAAACAAGGTGGTGAAATAAATCTGAGAAGGGACTCTGCAGGACAGCCGGCATCTCACACGCTGCATCGGATGCTGTAAGGGGCTGGGAGGGGAACGAGAGATAGTTGGGGAGGTTTTACAGCTTGTCTGGTTCATGCTAGTGGCATTTCTTTGACATTAATTCCACCCTACAACAGCCCAAGTGCTTTGTGTGGCAGGTAAACAGTGAAGAAATGCCTTTCCATTGACTGCAGCGTGGGGTGGCCCTGGGAGGTGGGCACTGGATGCCGGCGGCTGAGACGGTGCAGTTGGGTGAGCACCGAAATCCCCAGCCAGCCCAGCTGGGCTTGAGAGATGTAGGACCATGAATCGCATGGTGTGATATGCTCCTGGTTCACCAGCTAGCCCTGGTCCAGTCCCTTTTCATCCTGCATCAATTATTTCCGATTTTGTAATGAAGCAAGCTTGCCTGGGGCAAACCCTCCTGAGCCAGCAAAGATGCAAGATCATTTGGGAGGAGACAGAGGAAAGAGCTGCCCAAATGATCAGCCCCACGATCAGCCTCTGCTCTCACCTCCTTCGCTTTCTGCTGTCTGTGGTTTGGGTCAGAGCCTGGGAGATGCCCCTGTCCATATGCCGGGTGTGCGGAGATCACCCTGGGGAAGGATTTCCCAGGGATGAGGGGACACTGGGCCCTTCTGCTGCACCAAATCGCACGGGTGCATCCCAAGAGCATCTCTTCCCAGGGGTCGATTTTCCTCCTCCAAAGGAGGAGACCGACCACAGCCATTCCCATCCAGGCACAGCCTGTGTCTGGAGCTGGAGGTAACGTACTGACCGATATGGCAGACGCCTTCAGTTGGGGAATTGGGTGCCGGCGCCCTCTGAGCTCTGTGCAGGGGCAGAGCCTTGGGCTGAGCTTGCGTCTGCTGGCAAGGAAGGCTCTAGAAACCACCCCCCCGCCCCCAACCCCTGGTGCTCACCTCGCTGTTCAGGAAGCAGTAGAAGACAGAGACAAAGAAGCCCTGGAAGGAGACAAGCAGCAGTCACCATGGAGCTACGGCCAGCAGCCACCCCCAGGCTCAGGAGCTTTGGAGCAGCCCTGGGGTTTGGGGAGGTCTGTTTTTGGGAGGGGGCAGGAACAGGGTGAGGCATCAGCCACAGGTTGTGCTCCTCCGCATCCCTTGGTGGGGGGACTGGGTCGGAAGCTAGCGCTGAGGACCATACCTGGAAGGACTCCAGAAAGGAGTTGAAGTAGATGAAGACGATCCTGGAGATCTCATCCTCCCCCGGGTTGACGAAGAAGAGCATGTAGGTTATTCCCAGCAAGGGCAGCAGCACCAGCGTGGCCTTGACTGCTTTCCTGGGGAGAAAACATGGACTTGAGCTGCTGCAGGGCGGCTCTGGGCATGGGAACTCTCCCCATCCCACTCCCAGCACCAGACTGGTCTCTCTGGGTCTGGGCAAACCAGTGACTAGGGGAGGATGGAGCAGAGCCGGGCTATTTTCCGATGCGATCCCCAAGCCATGGGACTGGTTTGAGCACTGGGCACCTTCTGTGGTTCCTTCATCCAGAAAAGGGCGGTGGATAGCGGAGGCCTGACCTTGAGCTGGCGTGAAATGATTGCTTGGCTGATCTAGGGCTCGGTTAAAAAGGAATTAAGGAGGATAAAATAATTCATGCCCTTCAACATGGGTTTATGAAAAAACTTATCTCAGATAATTAATTTGATATCTTTTCTTGATGAGATTACAAGTGCAGTTTGTGAAAAGTAATAGTGCTGATACAAGAGGAAGAGTTGGGGCTTGGCATCTCATTCGTTTGGATTAGGGGACAACAACAACGCCAAGCCAATGCTTTTTGCTTAAAAAATCCTGTTAATGGACAGATTCCAACATTAGCTGAAAATAGGAAAAGTCATCCCTGGCGGGTCTGGACTGGGCAGGGCCGGGGCCCGGGACCTGTGCTGCATCGCTGACCTGGAGGAGAGCCACAGCCACCGACACAAGCTGGCAGATGGCACGGAGGAGCTGGAAATAACCGAAGGCACGAGCATCTTCAGGCTGTCAAACCAGGGACAGCACGTGTACTGGTGTGGCTTCCCTGGGGGAGCAGCCATGGTAGCGAGGGCATCCATCAGGTTTTTACCAAAAGCCATCGTCTAAGGTGAGCAGGAGCCCTCCAGGGCTGTCCCTTGCCTGGTTTAAGCAGGACTGCATGGTTTAAAAACCTACCAAACTCTCCAAGTTTTCCTGTCCCACAAAATTTTTCTGAGAAAAACGTTCTTCTGCCCAAAGGTGAAAAACCTTCCCTGCCAAAATCAGGCAAATACTGGAAAACCAGAAGTCTCTCAAAATTGCTGCCTGAGGCCAACCAGCCTATTTCAATAAACTTCATCTTTGCTCACCCCAAGCTGAATCGTTCATCCCAGCTCAACACTCCGTGATGAAGCAAGCTGGCATTTCCCAATGAGAGCATCTGAATTTTTCCATTCTCAGCTGGAAAAGCCACACTCCACCCCAGCCCTGCTTCTCTTGACCCAGCACGCAGTGAGATCCCTGATTCCTGCCCAGAAAATGATCCGCAGAGAAGCACTGATGAAGACCCGAGTGTCTTCTCCTGTTCCAGCTGCTTCGGAGGGCTGCTCTGACCGTGCACCTCCCAAGTTGTCTGCAAAATATTCCCCAGCAGGGAAGGGTTAAATCTTCCTGCCTTGTGCTGCCAAGAGTGCTGCCTTCTCCTTGCAGCTTCGGAGGAGGTGTTTGGGGTGGCATTGATTCGTGACTTCTCCCTTGGCCTTTGCTTTGCTGCCAAGCAGCAATTTAATTCTCACCTCTGCGCCAGGATTTGCAGCTCCGAGCCCGGTGAGCTGATCAGGTCCCACCAGCAAAGGCTTTTGCAAAGAGACTCAGCTCCCAATGGCTCCCTTCAAAAGCAAATCCAGCCATCCGTGTTCTCCATCACAAAGCTCTCACTGGCCAGGATTTTTGAACAACCCCAGATGCAATGGCCACATGCATCCTTTGATGTCTCTCCATGCTCCCATCCCCTAGACACTTGGCTGATGGGGCTCTTCCAATCCCCACTAATTGCGCTAATGAAGTTTCTAGGTCTGCTTTCTGCTTCTTTTGCACTCTTACCTGTACTGGATCGTCTCCGACGTGGTTGAAGCTCGGAGCTTCGTCATGAGGATTCGGACAATGTTGAACAGAAAGATGAAGTTGATCTGGAAGGAAGAGGGCACCTGGTTAGCGTCTGCTCCCCCAGTGTTGCGCCCCATTTCCTCAGCACACACAACAGGCTGTGCCAGGGGAAATGGGAATGTTTCCTCTTGAACCTGGTCTACTGCCTTCCACGCACTCGAACAGGACATCTGCGTTTATCATTCTTAAAGCACTTTAGCAATAAGATTTAGGAGGTTTTTTTCAAGGGAGCAGGGCAGCAGGACACATCAGGAGATCGGCGAGGGAGAGCAAGCGTTAGAGAAAGGGCTGAAGGGAAAGAAGTTGGAGGGGGAATATAAGGCGGCTGAAGGGATTTAGGGAGAGTGGCTGCCGTCACAGCAAGGAGCCACTTGGCCACTCTCCCAGCTGCCAAACCGCTAACAAAGGCACGGGAAGGCAGCACTGGGACCCGAGCACAATTGACACAAATTAGAAGTGGCCTGGCTACCTGACGGGCTGGGAAATGAGAAGCAGGCTCAATTATTCAGCCAGGCCAGTTGGTGCTGGTGATTAGTACTCCCTCAGGCTTTCTTAGCACTGGGCAAGGAAGGAGGAAAAGCTGTGGGACCTCGTGCACGGCTTTCCCCCTACAAACAGGGGCTGGGCCCTGGCACTGCTGCTTGTGACATGCCACCTCTGTGTCCCTTCCCAAAAGGGCAAAGCCCCAGCAAATTATGCTCCCTATGGCCCCTGGTCCAAGCATCGTTGCTCAGCCAAGGGCCAGGAGCAAAGCGAAGTGGATCGGGGAATGGGGTTGAGGTCCCCAGGCTGCTGCGAATGCTTGGCAGGGCACCCACCTGCACCCAAATAGTGCCAGGGCAGGGATGGAGGGAATTACTCATGCATGTGGGAGTCTGCCGATGGGACCACCCCTATCGGAATGAGGTTTCCAGGCTCCCTTTCTAGTCCATCCCAAGCCATCAGGATCCCTGCACGCCATTTCTCATTGCGGGTTAGGCGCCCAGATTTGCTGAAGGTGCAGTTTGGGTGCAGGGAGCTGGGCTTGCAGGGCGAGAGGCATTGCTGCCGCGGGGCGATGCTGCAGGAGGGGGCGAGACCCTGGTTCCTTATCCTATGTGCAGATGGGAAGGACCCTAATTTTAACAAGCAAGGTCGCTTTGCTCTTACCAGAAGCACCAGGATCATGGGGCCTTGGTAAATGTAGTCGGTATAAACTCCCGCTCGCTTCCCAAACCAGCACCTGCAAGGCAAGGACAAGCAGCATCGGGGACATCTGGTGTTGGGGACAAGCCTGCAGTGTGAGTGACCTGGATTTACTCCTGTCCTTGCACAATCTCTGTAAGTCACTGTCCACAGGGTGAAACCACTACAGCTTAAACTGCTGTAGCCGTTACGGAATAGCTTCCCTGGGAACCTGGTGTATAGAGGCGCCTGGGGGCTTGTGGGGGTGTTTATGGGCCCCGTGCGGATGCGGGAACTGGTTATTGTAGGACAAGCAGGAACAACCTCACATGCCCCCAGGTGGTGGTTGGCTCTGTCCCCAGCAAACCCTGTGGGAGCTCATGCAGGTGCATCCATGTCCCGGGAGCACCTTGTTGGGGTTTTGTTAAATCAGTGCCCTGCCTGCGTGTGTAGCACAGGGCTGCCAAAGTCAGGGGGCAGAACTAGCACCGAAAAACAAGACAAGCTGCCATTCATCTAAACGGGCTCCTTTTAACTTCTCAGTCCGCAGGATGAACTCTCAGGTGCCTGTTAAGTCCTCCATTAGCAAGTCTCTGTGAAAATGGCTCAGGTGGTGGTAGTTTATATCTCTGCTGGTAGATTAAATTCCAGCTCCATTTAGCAAACACATTGTAGGAGCTCTGCCTTAGTCTTGCTTTTTCCCCCCTTAAAAATTTGCCCTTTGAAGGGAAAAATGCAGCAGCAGGCGGCTGCAGGCAGGGCTCATGCAGCAGAAAGCCTAAAGGTGAGATAAAAGAAGGAACGGAATAATATTATCTTTTCTTCCTCCCACCCTTTCCATGTTCCCTGCCTCGTGTCAGCCCTTCCCGGTAGGATCCATGCCTGCCACAGCCCCTGGCTCTGGGTAATTGGGATAGGAAGGAGAATGGGGAATGAGAGCGATCAGGCTCACTTCTCGTTGTCGTAGTACAGCTTCCCGATGGCCCAGGCAACGATGATGGGAAAGGGGATACCTGCAGATGAACACACGGATGAGTCTCAGGGGTGCAACCTTGCCACCAAATCATGCTGTAACAGCAATTTTCTCGCACAGGGTAAACCACTGGGTGAGCTGATATGGGCATGCAAATCCCATCCTCCTGCTCCTGGCAACCTTCTTGTAGCTATTTGGGTACAAGAAGAGCTGGAGCAGAGGATGGGGGTGGGCATCACTATAGCCCCGGGTACCTGGTGGGTGAAGGGGAAATCCTGGTACTTACACCAGCCAATGCAGATGAACATCCACTTGCGGAGCTTGTCCGTGGAGTAGGTGAGAACGATGGCCGTGTGCAGGTAGCAGCCCTCGCCGAACATCCAAAAAAAGTTGGTGACATGGAAGTAATTGTAGGCAGCAGTGACCAAGCGGCACCAGACCTGCCGAGGGGGTTAGGAGGAGACGTGGAGGGTGAAGAGCAGAGCTCTGTGTTAACGGTGGTGAAACCAATACACAGAGCAACACAGACTGCAGCCGAGCAATTGAACCCATGTTCCTTATAAGCTGGGGTTGTCCTCCAACCAGCAGGCAGCCCTGTTTGGCCCCTCAAGCTGCTTTTGTGGCATCATTGTTAGGGTCCCCGAGCTCCCCGCACACCCCAACATCTCAGGACCGGGCTGAGGCCAGCTGCCTGGCAGAGCTGCACCTACCACATTGCTCTCGTGCACCTCCGGGTTCATCGTGAGCTGTACCACGAACCACGTGGCGTTGCGTAGGATGAAGGCTGTGATCAGGTTCCAGTGGATGATGTTCCTCAGGCAGCGGATGCTCCTGGAGATGGGGAGATAAGGGACCGTCAGAGCATGGTGGGTGTTTGGGGGCCGGACACATGTGGGCTGGGCGACAGGACTGTTTGTGGAGCTGAATGTCTTTGTTGGGACGCAAAGCGTGAGCTGCTGGGGCCATGCCCTGAGTGAGGTGCACAGGACCAAGGCCAGGAGTTGGAAGGCACCAAGGAGGACCCTCTGCCTCCATAACCAAGTGCGTTAAAAAAAGCAGCAGGAGGAAAATAACCCTGAGATAGGCACGATCCCTCCAGACTGGAAAGCAATGGCCATGGGGGTGGATATGGCAAAACATGATGGCCGTGGGGTGACCTCTCTGGGCTTGTCCACCCAGCCAGTCAGGTCACTCACCGCAGGCGCATGAAGAGGACGAAGGCCACGAGGAGGGCCCCCAGCGAGACACAGTGCCCCAGGTAGTTGATGATGACGGCGATGTGGTAGTGCAGCTTGCTCTTCTTCTGGTGGGGGGAGATGGGGAGAGGATCAGCAGCAGCCCCGGGTACCACCACCATCACAAAACCACCACATCACATCCAAGAGCTGCACCGCACGTTTTGGGCCCTTTTTCACAAGGCGACTGGAGCCCACCTGGTGCAGGACAGTGGA
Organism: Rissa tridactyla; assembly: GCF_028500815.1. NCBI lineage: Eukaryota > Metazoa > Chordata > Aves > Charadriiformes > Laridae > Rissa > Rissa tridactyla. The sequence goes on along the minus strand of NC_071484.1, from coordinate 4,041,038 downwards.
GGTGGGGCTGGAAGGGGACGTGGCTGGTTGGATGGAGGACAGGAGAGGCAGCAACCTGTCCCTGCAGAGGGCTCAGGCATTTCATATCCTACCCACGCCAGGGCAGCTCAGGGTTGCTGTCCCTACATCACCGCTCCTCAGCGCTGGGACATCCCCAGCCCCTCGTCTGAGGAAATCCTGCTGTAATTCAGCCAAGCTCGCCGGCTACGTGACATCTGATGTCTCAGTTCATTCCCCGTTGCCCTGAGGGCAGCTGAAAGGCTGGGATGAATTTGGGCAGAGGGAGCAGGGGATCTCAGGAAGATGTGAGTGATAATTAAATTAATTGATTGCTCCTGCTGTTAGGCACTCATCCAACCTGTGAATTAGCAATTAACTGAGTGAGAAAACCATTCCTGGCAAGAGATGTCAGCATCTTAAATACCAGAGGTGGTTATCAACTGCAAATGAACAGCCCATATCTCTTCCCCTCTGCTCTGAGGGGTGGCTTGACCTACTCAGGGGCTTATAATTCTTGGTTCCCTTTTTTTTAAATCCTTTCCAGCTTCCTAAACATCTCCTTTATTTCATTGTCAGCAGGGAGGGATGGGGTTTGCCCTGAGTGCTTGCGTCAGGAGGGAGCTGGAGGAGGGTGATGGGGCGGGAGGGCATGCTGATCTGCATCCAGCGGCCCCGGGGCCAGGAGACCTCACACCACAAACCCTCTTGGATTTTTAACAGGGAAGGAAACAGGCGTGGCTTTATTTTTGGCAGGGAATGAAAATGCAAATCAAGAAAGGGGTCATATATGCTGCAGGCAACCTTATATCTGGGATGCTGCTGCACGCCCAGCCTACAGCTCCCTTGGGCCATTCCTGACCTGGATGCTGTTGTCCTTCAAAACTCCATTGCCTGTCCCTCACCCTCCTGCCAAAGCCCGGCTGAGGAGCTGCTGAGATCCTACCTCTTCGCTGAGTATCTCCTGGCACTGGGAATAGTTGACCCGCGCTGCCCAGCTCCCGTTAGCGAGGCACTCCCTGTAGCCATTATCTGAAAGACAGGGCGCGTGTCGAAGGGTTAACGGTGTGTGAGGATGGGCACAAAGATGGCATTGTCAGATGACCTGGTGATTGTCACTTACGGAGGGGGTCGCTGGCATCGAGCCAGCGGCATGTTTTGCTTTGAAGCCAGCTCAGATGCTGCCGCGGCTGCGGTTGCAGAACCAAAATGCTTGGAACGTTTCAGACCCGCTCAAGGGCTTTGGGTCTGCACCAGCCCTGCCCCTCAGCACTTGGGGTCCCCAGCGCCTCCCACCACGGAGGTGCAGTGGGGGCAGCATGAGTTTGACTCTCCTTTTCCTCTCCTCTGCGCCCTTTGCTCCACCGATCGCGTGCCATCCTCTGAGTGCTGCTTCAATGGCAGCATGAGGTTTTCACTTCTTTCCCTGCGTTAGGAGCTTTCTTTGCCTCTCAGCAAGGACGGCAAGTGGCAAGGCTAATTGGGAAGGAACGGCCACGACAGCCTCGGAGCAGCCCCCGATTAGCGTCAGCGCCGGGGTGATGCCAGCACTGGGGTGATCCTGGGCTTCAGCTATTAACGGGAGAGACCGTGAGCCTCATCAGGGCGACGGGATGGGACGGGGATGGGGATGGCTCTTAGGCAGGCACAAGTAGGGATTAACGCAGAGAGAATCCTGTAACGGCATGAGAGGCACCGCAGAGCAGGAGCCGTACGCACGCCGTCTTCCGCTGCCGCAAAAATGTGGGGGACGGAAAAACGGATGTTTTCTGCAGGAAGCAAGATGGTTTTTTTTTCATCAAAACCAGCACTTGGGTGGTCAGAAACTCAACCAGGTGCTAGGAATGGCTTTGGGCACTTTCCAAGTGCCTTTGCTTTGTCCCCTGTTCCCAGCACATCATTGGCAGTGACAACGCAGTCACCCATGCTGGGAGGGGATGCGCCTCAAGGTCCCCCAGTCCTTGCTCAGCTGGGGGTTGCAGACCTCTGTGCCACCTCCGACAGCAGGGCAGGCTCACTCTTCTTCCCCTGTCCCCAAGTTGGGGACATCAGCCTCCTCCCCCTTCATGAGGCCCTGTCCAGGAGGACCTGCTTATAAAGCTGCTGCTGTGAAACCACTCTCCCAAAATTTGGGATATGAGGGCATTTTTCTTTTTCGGTTGATGGATCCCACAGAGCTCCCCAACGAGTTCTGTACCCAGGGGTGTATTGTCACTCATGCCCCTGATGCTCATGGCTCTCTGAACTCCCCCATCCCTCGTCCACCATGTCCCCCCCCAGTGCTGCTCATCTTACTCGTGGTGTTGTACCGCACGCCATAGAAATATTCGGGGCAGGGTCGAGCAACCAGCTGTCCCACCGCGCTCCGGGGCCAACACGTGCCGATCAGGTCTACGGAGGCGTTGCACTGGGGACCTGTGGGGAAGAAGGGTAGAGAGTTAGTGGAGAATTGTGGGCCACTGTGGGCCACCTCCAGGCTCTGGAAGGTTCAAGGTTTGCCTCGAGAATGGGGGACAATGGGTCATGGCAAGCTCAGCCCCAAGAAGAGCCTCATGGCAGACACCAAAGGGGGTCTGTGCCGAGACTCCCCAAGGGCTGGTTGATCCATCCTGACCATGACTCTCATCCTGGTCCTGTCTGAGCACCTGGGTTAGGCCCAGTTCTGGCACAAGCCTTGTTTTCTGACCCAGCTTCCCAAGTCAGCTTGGGGTTCCCTGGCTCTGGTCTTCCAGCCCTGCTCCTTTCTTCAACCATGACTTTGGCACCCAGCCCCGTAACAGCCAGGTTTTCCCTTTCCCAGGGATGACTCCAGCCTGGTGCTGGTGGGATGCTCCTCAGAGCCCCTCCAGTCCTCTCACACCCGGCTGCAAGATCGCCTTCCCAGCCATTCCCGTTGGTCTCTTCCCGCCTTTCCTGGGAAGAGAGCTCCAAGTCTGTTGCTGCTATTTCAGGTTGCAAACAGGACTTGTGTGCTTTTCCCAGCTACACAAGCGTGCTAACGGAGGCATTAGGTAGGCCAGATTGCAGGCTTTTTTATGTATAATTTGTGTATATTTAGAACAACATGTACTGTAGCTAAATATGCCCTAGCTACATCTCAAAGTGAGGTAGGAAGCACAACGGCTGTAATATCCATATAATACAATCCATGACAGGCAGCAGACCCCTGGAAGGGGCAGAGTTCAGTGCAAACCACTCCCGGGTACCCGAGATGTTTGTGCTGCCGGCGCAGAGACAGACATTGCCATTTCCTAAGACAAAACACCCCAATTCACAGCTCTCTGGGTGTGAGAACACCGCGTTTCCACTCCACCCGGACTCGATGGTTGTTATTTGAATGCCTTTCCTGAGACTTCCTACGAATAGCGCTGGCTAAAGAGCGACTGAACAAAAAAAAAAAAAAAAAAAAAAAAGGCAAAATATTGTGTTGTTAATATGATGAAAGTTTTCACGGGGGAATATCTGTTCTCACTGATTATTGGAAAAATCGGCTCCTTGGTTTCTTGGGGTGTTCTCAGAGCAAATTTCAAAGAAAAGGAGGAGCTTCTTCAAACGTCTTTGTAAGGGAAAACAACTTCCAAGCGTGTGAGCTGGGGAAGCATCAGAGCGTGGTGAGTGTTACCTTCTGCCTTCCATAGCTTGTAGTGAGAAATTAATTTTAACAATGACCTTTGCTTTTAGCTTTGCTAATGTGTATGGTTGCTGCAGCAACCTTCACTTTAAGTTAACTGTTTTAAGACACTATTTCTTAGGAAACAAAGTGCATTTAATCACGTCTAGTGTGCGTGTCTGTGCTTATCTGCAGCCATTTGCATTCGTTGAGCTCCTTAGTTGTTTTTGACCCAAATTTGACAGAGAAATAGAGGGTCACAGAAAATGAAGTCCCTGTTTAAAATTTTATGATAATATTCATCCAGGTAGAGAAAAAACAAGTGGTAATTGCTTCAACTAAGGACGAAGTTAAATTGCGAGTGCCCTCCCTGTTAGCCACCTGGGAATCCACCCAGGTGAGAAGCCGCGTGAGTGTCTGGAATAGGAAAAGCTTTGCTTGGAATAACACAGCATAGGAAAATGGGGCTTGCAGAGTGCTAATGCCCAGAGCAGCTCATGCAGTCGTTGAAAACCCTCCCTGTGACCAATGGGGCTGAGCACAAACTCCATTTTCTCCCCCCGCCGCCCACACCTCGGTTTCCCTCCCGCAGCCCAGGGGCCGTGCTGGGGCACAGGCGCAGACTGCTCAGGGAGGACATGCAGGAAGGCTCAGTAATTAAAAGTCAGCAGAGCCAGAGAGCGGCAGCAACGGTACTCTCCATCAGGAGAACAAAACCGCAGCAATACCATTAATAACCAAACCCAAGGCAGATTCATGGAAATGATGTGGTCAGACAAAGGTGGCGTTGTTCTGCTGCGCGTCTGCTCAAGTCTGCATTTAACATCTCCACATTTCTCCAAGGCACTTGATTTAATGCTAATTGGCACTCCTATTAAAGCACTACGGCCACCCAGCAGATGACAACCGGAATGGACGGGTCTGGCAGTCCCACCACGGCAGGGATGCGGGGTGAAGCTGGAGCAGCATCACCAGTTCAGCCCCCTCTTTGTCCCATGGGTCGGGGTTGTGGGGTGACATTCGGGCTTGGGGGCTGCAGCCGGGCGAGCAGAGGCTGTCGGAGACTCCTGGGACTTCACCCTGTGCACAGCAGGCTTCCCCCCGCCGCCGCTGTAGGCGGCATTTTGAGGTCTGACCCACCAGTTTTTAATCTAGCGGGTGCCTGTAATATTTTTCCCAGGCTCACGCTAAGAAATGCTTGATGAAGAAAAGCTGCAGAAAGCAGATGCTGCTCTTTCTGTTCTCCCCAGCGTATAAGGAAGAAGAAGAAGAAGAAAAAAAAAAATCTCCTGCTGGGGAAGGGTTAAGTAAAACAGCGAAGGCGAAGGGTGCCGTGAGGGCTTCGACATCGCGTTTGCCCAGCACGACCATCTGCTCCAGCTGCTCCCCAGCGGCACGCGGCTCCCGGCACTTCGAGCACTGTTTAGCATGGAAATTACATGTATCAGTGCTAAATGCTTTCATATCTGCTTCGCGGCCCATCCGTATTTGCAGGGGGATTATTCTCCCAGGTTCTGCAGACGTCTGCTCCAGCTTTCCCAGCACCGTCGGGTGCACAGACGCAGCTTTGGTCTTTGCAGCGTTACGGCAAGAAAGGTCAATGAATTTCCTACCTGCACCCCATCCCCCCGATTTGGCTCCCTCCTGCACACAAACACGGCATTTTGGGTAGGAAGGAGCCAGTCCTGCTTTGAGATGGGGAATGTGGCACGGGGGAAGTCACTCAAATCCCTTCTCACCCTATTTTCTTCGGGTTGTGTTGCTTTGAAGCAACATAACGCATTTTCTTTCTTCTGAAGGAAAAAAAGTGGCCGTCCAGGGACTTACACGGAGACAAGTGTATCACAATAACTGTCTCAGGATAACAGTAGCAATATCCCTCCTGTTTATACAAAACATCCTTCTCCAGCCTGCTTCCCCCACTCCCAGAGGCCCCTGAGATGGCTCCGAGCTGAAGGCGTGCAGCGTGCGAAGCCTGGCAGGGCAAAGCTCTCCAGTCCCAGCTAATCTGTCAAAGATTTTGAGCAAATTTAAAGAGGATGGAGCGTGTTTATCCTGGGCCAGCACCACCAGACGCGTGGCCACGGCGCTCTTGAGCTGATGCCAGGAGGTCTGAAGCGTTACCGTACCATCCAACCATTGCGGGGAGGGTACGAAGAGGAGTAAAGCAAAGGTTGTGCTGATATAACCGTGCCAGTAAACGCGTTCTCATCTCACACTAGGCGCAGCTTTGCACCAACGCAGCATCCCAGCTTGCTGCTGTGCGCCCAGCGACACCTCAGGCCAAGCCTCTCTCCCCTTGCGCAACGCAAAGGGGCCAGGAGAGACCATGGCAATCGGAATCACAGGCTCATTCCCATGGTTGGGAGTGATGGGGTTATTTATCTAAGGCGTCTCAGGAGGCTGAGTAACAGCTGAAAGGTTTTAGCTCATATCTCTGCCCGTCCTGAGCTTTTACTCAACCACAGTCATCGCAGTCCATCCCTGATGTCCTTGGTGACTGCGTTGCCGCTGCTGCTGCTGCCTCCTGAGCTGCCTGGAGCCTCTGGCTCCTTGAGGGTGTCCCTGCTGCAGCATTTGCATTTGGTAATCAGGGCTTCATCTCCCCATCTAATCAAAATATCCTCGCTGAAGATGGCATGCAAAAGGTTGTTTATCCCTCCTGAGCAGCTCCACCACACCGGTGGAGCAGGAGGAGCCAAATCACACCTTATTTCCCCAAAGCAGGGGTCTTTGGGGGGGATGCTCTTATTTCAAGCCGCTGGTGTACCCAGGAGGGGTGGCTCATTCACAGCTGCGGAGCTAAATGCTTGAATAACGCCTCAAGGCATTGAGGGAAATGACACTGGGGGACAACTGATGTTAACACGGGGTTGGAGTTGGGGTGGTGGAGCTGCTTGCCTTCTCTCTGAGTCAGGGTTGGTTACTCAATATGGCTGGGAGACACTGTGGTTGCCTCCAAATACTCAGATCCCTGCTCACAGCCGACCTCCAGCACTGCTTTCAGTGGCCTTGGATATTCCTATTTATCTTTGTAGGAGTCCGGTCCTTAAAAAACCCCCAGCAATCCTCCCAAGCATTCAAGTTCCGTGATCCTCAATGTAAAATAATTACACGGGCTAATTAAGTGTTATGATAGCAAAGTGTCTTTGTAATGAATTTTCGGCTTGTTGCTATTCACCATCACCAATGGTCCCCTTGGGTCTTTGCCTCTGTTCTGGAGAAGAATAAATAGGAGGCATCAAACCTAGCTTCTGCCATTGGTATTTGATGCCTCTGCTCAAAGTTGTCATTTGAGATTGACCATGTACAGCATATATATTTATCGAATGCATAATGTAGCGGGCTGGGTTTCGGGGAATACCTTGTTCTCCTGATACGACCCGTAGAGTGGTTGGCGTTGTGTTATTACCAACAGTAGCAGCAAGTGGTTTATTCCCCAGGCTTTGCTGGTGGGTGAGCGAAGCAGCATAATCCCTCGCTGGCAGAGTTTTCCTAGCAAAGACTTGGAGTTTGGCTATGACTGAACAGAGTAGCTGGCAATGATTTTACTGCATCCAGTCCAAAGCGCGGTTTAACTGCTGTAGCTGCCGCTCACGCTGAGACGTGCCAGGACGCTGTTTCCTACCAGAAAATCTCATCACCTTCTTCCCTCCTCCCCTACAATAAAATCTATGAATATAAGCAAGTTTCTATTGACATTCCCGTGTCCTAGATGATGGAGCAGAATGGCTTTATCGATACAAGTACCCACTTAAGGCACTATGATTTTTCCATACAGATGAGTTCAAATTTTACGGTTCCCAAACCTGCCCCAGTGTCACTGCTCTCCCTCGGTGCCAAGTCCCTGCCAGGACTCATTGCTGCCTCTTTAGCCCCTGCTCAGCTCCTTTATGAGTATTTCTGCCTTGGTGGGAGAGATGCCAACGAGGCTGAAGGGAAAAGAAGCGCTGATGTTGTTAATTTGACCTTTATGAATTTAAATTCGGGTCTCTCCCCCGGGGGAGTCAGTGGGTGAATGAAACGGCAGCGGCAGGAGCGGGGACTGCTGGAGCAGCGTCAGCGGTTCGGGGAGCTGAGCTGGAGCGTGTGGAAAGTCTCTTGGTCAAACTGTCACCCGCTGTGAAACGTGTTTCCAAACCTGTCTGATAAAGTGCCTGCGAAGGAAATGCTCTCATCGCTCCCTGCTCCCCTGTGCTTCTCAGCCACAGGCTTTTGCTATATCTGGACCAACTTGATTTGCTTTATTGCAATGCCAAGCTACGCTCCGTTCCCCTCCTTGAAAAAGCCTCCAGTTTAAAAAATAAAAAGACATTTCTATTCAGTTCTGCCTAGCTTTGGTGTCATTTTTCCTTTGCTTTAGGAGAACTTGCATGGCAGGAAACGTTGCGTTCCTGGGAAGGAATCAGCTGGGCTCCCCTCTCTCTCCTGAGCACACACACAGGACTGAGGATAATAATTTATTGTGATAACAGTTTAACAGCTTAAAGGAGTGAATCGTGCAGCCAGGACCAGCCGGGGCTATTAGCAATGGGGTGCCAACTCCTTGGGCTGATCCAAGCTCGAATGCTACAAACAGCCAAACAACCCGGGGAGCGCTCCGAGCTCGCTCTGCTCGAGTGCTTTCTGCTGGGCTGCTTTGGAAAAGCCTCATCTATTAATTAGGAAGAGGCTTTCCCATCTGCTCAGATTCCCCTTTCCTTCTCCAGGGAAGTGCCCCGACGGGAAGCGGTCCTGCAGCTGCCGGGGGATGCTTTGCTCCGATGGGTGAAGTGACCTTGTCCCTCCCCTCGTGGCAGGGCGAGGCGAAGAGCAGCTGCACACAGACCCCGGGGAGCTGAAATAATCACTTCGACAAATTTGCGGTCTGAGGCAAGCTGTTGGCTGGGAGCCCTTGGGACAGGCACCTATCCACCCCGGACAAGGGATGCTGATCCTCGCTGCATTCCTTTGCAAGCCTAATCTGGGAATTTCTTGGCTTCCAGATGTTTGGGGGTGCCGCTGACCCGACTTTCCTAATGCACCATGTTCACCTCAAGTCCAGCTTGATATGATTTCAGCCTGGAGGAGAAAACATTCGCTGCTGCTGAGGAAAGCAGCCTTTCTGAAGGAGTGGCCAATTGTGCGTGGATGCCCGTGTGTCCCAGCACCGGCCAGAATCAGGGGCTCACCGAGAGGTATTAATGACGCGTTCCTAAAATACGAGGTTGGACCATCACGCCTGCGCAAGGACTCTCAATTCCAAGGGACATTGCCCGGTGTTGGGGACAGCACGCCTAAAGGAAGGTGGGTAAGTCAGTGCTGATAAGAGGGCAGGACAAGGGAGCTCTGCGGGGCTCAGCTGCTTTGCTTCCCAGGATGAAGGTTTGCTTGCAACACCTGCACCCCATGAGCCCGGTGAGCATCACCCCGGGTCTCTCTCCACCACACTTCTGTGAGCAGAGACCTTTCCAGCTCAGTGCACGTGCCTCGGAGAGCACTGGTGCCCTGGTGATATCACTGTCCAGCCATGCATCCTCATTAAAAAGTGTGAGATTAAATAACGAAGGGACTGGTGACCCGCGAGAGGAGGAGAACCCACGCTGGGCTACGTTTCAGAGGAGGGATGCTGCACGTGGGCGCGAGGCCGCACATCCAGCTGATGCCCTGCTGAGCCACGCGCCGGGACACCGCTGGGCTCGTGTTATCGGCATGTGCCATTTCCCAAGGGTTACGCAGGCATTAACAAATTAAGTCTCCCGGCACCGCTGCAATTCTCATTAGCGTCATCCTAACAACTCTCCATGTTAAATAGCCTCAAAACAAAGTTTGCAGTTTTGTAAATATCCCTCCCTAGGAATCGCTGCCTGAATCAGGCAGGGCTTAAATGGACCCCGAGGATGAGGGCTGGCGCTGAGCTCCACTTACCAAGCAGCAGACATAAGACAATTAATTTCATCTCTACCTCTTGTTCCAAGCCCCCTCCCGGAGCTGGAAGCGGCTCTCACATGTGCCAGCCCCATCCCAAATTAATGAGTTACTCAGGGATGACGGGTTGGGTGCCCGGAGGCCCTGCAGGTGTTGTGAAGCTGAAGCCTGACATGTTGTGCTCCCCTGTCCCTGGGTGATGGGCACTGTGGTACACTAAATCCTGCTTGGATTCATGCTAATAAATCCCTACAGAGCAAAGCCCAATCCTTGTAGAAAGCTTGAGGGTGGCATGGCACATCCATCAGCAAAACCACGGCAGAAATTCTCCCCCTTCTCTGCCCTCTCCCTTGGGCTCAGGGGGTTTCAGCAGTGGGTGGCAAAGGCCACGAACTGGGCATGAGGATGCTCTTGGACCCTGGGTCGTGCCACCGGCTGGTCTGTGCATCACAGAAAAGTCCCTGCAGTGCTTGGCCGGTGCTTCTGCGGGTCAGCGCCCATGGAGCTGGACATGTGTTGCACCAGGGAAGATGGGTAAGAAGAAAATAAATGCCATTGATGGACGAGAAGCTCAACATGAGCAGGCAACGCGCACTTGCAGCCTAGAAACGCCCCTGCATCAAAAGAAGCGTGGGCAGCAGGGTGAGGGAAGGCATTCTGCCCCTCTGCTCCGCTCTGGTGAGACCTCACCCGGAGCACTGCGTCCAGCTCTGGAGTCCTCAGCACAAGAAGGACATGGACCTGTTGGAACAGGTCCAGCGTAGGGCCACAAAGATGCTCCAAGGGCTAGAGCCCCTCTGCTGTGAGGACAGGCTGAGAGAGTTGGGGGTGTTCAACCTGGAGAAGAGAAGGCTCCGGGGAGACCTTGGAGCCCCTTCCAGTTCCTGAAGGGGGCCTACAGGAAGGATGGGGAGGGACTCTGGAGCAGGGAGGGGAGCCATGGGACGAGGAGGAATGGTTTTAAGCTGAAAGAGGGGAGATTTAAATGAGATCTGAGGAAGAAATTCTTTGCTGTGAGGGTGGTGAGCCCCTGGCCCAGGTTGCCCAGAGAAGCTGTGGCTGCCCCATCCCTGGAGGGGTTCAAGGCCAGGCTGGATGAGGCTTTGAGCAGCCTGGGCTGGTGGGAGGTGTCCCTGCCCAGGGCAGGGAGGTTGGGACTAGATGGTCTTTAAGGTCCCTTCCAACCCGAACCATTCTGTGATTCTATGATTTATCACAGCCTAACATGGCCAAGGACAATCACCTTGCTGAGCAGAGTGATGAAACCTTCAGGGAGCAAAGCACACGAGCGATCACCAGGTTTCTTGTCTGCACCGTGCCCAGGCCAGAGACATGGGGGCATTTCCATTGCCACTGGCAGCCCTGCTTTTCCTCGGCTTTCCGCCTCCATCTCCTGGGCTGGGGGTGCTCTGGGGACGCTCCTTGCAGGGCTGTGTGCCCCGGGCTCTGCCAATCGGCCAGGCACTGAATCAGCTGGTGCCGAGTTGTAATTTTTTAAGAAGGAGTTTTTAATGCTGCTGTTAATGGGAGCTGGGTGGCGGGCAGCCATCTGTCAGCGCTGGACTTCCGCAGCCATCCATCACCCTGATGGAGAGACCTGCTCCGAGCAGCAGGGACCGGGGCAAGCTGGGAAATTGCCTGGTGCCTGCTCTGGTCTTCATTCAAACGTGGGAAAACAAACTCTGCAGCATCCCTGAGCTGTGGAGGACTTTTCTCCTTATCCCTGTGAGCTCCTTTCCTCTCCCTCAGCCACTTTTCCTCCCTCAAAACCTGTCACTGAACCAGACCTGTCACTGCTGAGGTGACATCCAAGTCACGTCTTGAATATAGGCTAGCAGCCAGTTTTGGCACAAACACATCTTGGGCCTGACCTGGTTGGATGCAAACCCACGTGCGGGTGTTGAGCAGGAGTGAGCTGCCCATGACCCTGCTGGTCTCACCCAGCGCGGCTGAGCCAGCCTTGGCCATGGCCATGGCCCCAGAAGCTCCTCGTGGCTGGTGGCCTCCCGAAGTGCTCAGTGACACACATCTAGGAGTGCTGGGGGATGGAGGGTGGCCGAGCCCTGAGCACATGGTGGCCACACTGCACTGGTGACGTGGTCTCTGCATGAAGTCACAACCTCCAGTTGTCACCCCTGGGCAGGGGGATGGCAGAGGGGGGTGGACACAGGGGATAAAGGTCCTGGTGTCCTTGGGATGGCAGAGAAAGGGCAGTATGGGAGCAGGGGCCAGGCAGATGTCTCTTTGCCCACCTCCCCCTCGAGCCCAGCCCAATAGACATTTATTTTCTCTATTTTTGGCTCTTCTGAGCTGTGCATCTTCTACCTGCCTCAGCTGTCACCCTCCAAAGAGGCTGCTGCAGCAGCCAGCACGGGGCAGTAACGCGGCCTCAGCACATCCCACCTCCCCCCGAAAAGGAGCCAGGAAGCCCCAGATCAGCCCAGAGACACCCCCTTACCCCCTCTTCCAGCCATCCCTGCCACCAGGGTCCCCCGGGGATGGCAGGTGGGGGCTGGGGACGCAGGGCACTCACCCGTGTGGTTGGTGACAGGCGGCAGGCTCTCGCAGTACTGCTCTTGGATGGAGGCTGCAACTGGGCTATCCCAGAGGAGAAACGCCTGCACGGGGAGAGAGCAGACCACAGGCAGGGTTATACGTGCAATATGCTGCTTCCCCAGCCCCCGATCCCTCCTTGGACACGGCAGCAGGGGAGGGGGGTCAGATCTGAACTTGTCCATGTCTTGGTGGATGCCACCCCCAAAGCTGCACGACGGACACGTACCCATTTGCGGGACGGGTTTCCCAGCCCAGAGGAGCTGGGTTTATCCAGCCCGGGGTGGTGAGACTGACACTCTCTGCTCTATTTCCCACTCACCACTCCTCTCCTGCCCCAATTATCCCCCTCAGCAAACCACACTGCAGCCCTGCACAGCCCCTGCCAGGCCACGGGGCTTCTGCTATTTAGCAATTTAATCAACACTTTTAGTTTTAGCGTCTTTGCATCCTGAGAGCGGACAGGGGAAACATGATGAGCCTGACACCACGCTCAGATTTTCAATACCTTATTAAAATCACAGCCTTGTAAGCTGTCAGCGGGAAGATGTTAATACACATCCTTAAGGAGATCTGATCCACAGTCAACCGAGTCTGGCTAAAGCCTTTTTTCAGGAGAAGGGCTTGTCTGCAAGCGCTGCCATTCCCATTGCATTGGGAAGCATTGACCAACATCTATCCCACCCCTTCTCCAGCGCAGCTCCGGGGTGGCTCTGCATCTCTGCTGCTAGTGAAAACCATCGACTCCGTCAGCATGGGGAGCTATTTTGGAAAAAGCTACTACCGAATTATTGTGCCTTTGCGGGAGTTTGGGGAAACTAAAACCGAGGAAGGCAATTGCAAGTAGAAGACGGCAGAGGGACGGTGCCGTTAGACCCAGGGCTCACCAGGGAGGCAGACGGCGGAAGGAGGGGACCTATTGTTTTGCAAAACACATGGATTTCTACCAGAGCAGCTGCCCAGTTTCTCCTCTGGCTTATAGACGGGTGACATGGTGACAGGCACTGATCCCCTCTGCTCAGGGGATGAACGCCAACGGCGAGGCTGAGCTCCACTTCCCCCACCCCGAGCCTGCCCAGCCAGGGCTGGCCAAAAACCCCTTGGAGGAAAGCTCACCGCTGCCGGATTGAGCGGCCGAGCCGTGCCCCGAAGTACCAGCACTCACAGATCCCTTGGGGGACTCAAACCCGAGCCTGGGGGTGGGAAGGCTCCTCTACTTTCACCTCCTCTACTTGCGAGCGAGCTCCCGGCTCCCCAGGGTGGTGGGCTCGGACACCATCCTGTGCTGAGCCAATGCAACGAACAACCTCCGCCTTCCCCACCGGCCAGGCTGGTCCCTGATCTCCCTTCCCGAGTGCCATCTACCTTCGAAACTGCTCTGGGTAGGGAGGAGCAGGTCCTCCTCTTGCCCTTTAGCCATATGAACACTGGCTGCTCTTGCTGGCACACTCAGCAATCCCCTGCGCCTTACCAAAGCATTAGCAGGGTTTATTCAGACACGGAGACAAGCTCAGCACCCACTTGCTCTTTTCCAAACAACTATTTACTGCTTTGGAAAGCTGGTTTTGACAGCAAGAGAGATGTCAGGCAGACGTACAAATGGAGCTGAGAATAGCTTCCTTGTTATGACTGCTCCAGATGGCACAGGGGATCCGGCAGCAGAACCCTGCCCTGAGCTCCTCTTGTGCTGGTCCTGCAGGAGCTGGGCACCTCCTGGGTCTCTTTGCTGAAAGCTGAGACCCCCCCCCAAACTCCAGACATGGGGTAAGCGAGGTGTAGCAGGGCCGGCTCCCCTCTGCACTGATGCCCACCGGGCCTGGTGGCTCTTTGTACCAGTAGCTGGGACAAAAAGGTTCCCCCAAAAGGGGCCAGGATGGTTTGCCTACCGGAATGGGCCCTCAAGTGTTAATTGGATGCGTTTCTCCTAATCTCAGCCTGCTCCAGCCTGGCAGTGCCCGTTCTCCTTCCAGACACAGGGAGAGGTCTTGGCACTGAGCAGCAACACGGACCAAGCTGCAGCTAGAGGGGGGTGTGGATGGAGCGCAGTCTCTGGCTCTTTGCAGGCTTTGTAAACGAGCTGCAACAGCTACAGAAGGAAGGAAGAAAGAAAGAAAAAGGTTCCCCAAAACACAGCAAACCCTAACAGCTTTTTTACCAGGCTCTCAGTCTTGTCTCACTGCGATGTGACGGATGCTTTTGACAGAGGCAGAGGTTTTTTCCCCACTCCCGTCAGCACCAGCTCGAGGAGAACAAGCTGGGGAAGGTGGCAGCTGCGGGTGGATTTGCACAAGCCAAAAGCATCCCGATGTGGTACCCTGATGGTCAGGCTCTTGCCTGTTTTGCCCTGTGCAGGTTACTTGAACCCCTCCCCAGGCTTTGCACAGAGAATAGGTCAAAGCTCCGTCCTTGAAGAGCTTCGTCTGCCAGAGCATCGCTGCCGTAATGCCACATGGCGCCCAGCAGGTCCCAGGCTGGCTGGGCTGGAGCCAAGCATGCCTCAACAGCCCCGAAACGGCAGTGGGTCGCGCTCAGGGCAGAGAGGGGCTGTGTCCCTCTGCCCTCCTGGCCCTGCTTGGACATAGGTTACGGAAAATCATGCTCTGCAGCGAAGGACACCTCCACGACCTCTCTCAGACTGCCAAAATCCCGGAGAGCTTCAGCTGAGCGTTCGGCTGCACGGGGAAAGAAAAGCAATCTGCTTTTCTAGAAGCAGACGCTGTGCACAGAGGTCCCGGTCAGCCCGGGGGGAGTTGCTCCCATGGGGACGATGGTTCTGCTGGGAACTGCATGGGCCCCGTGAGGCCCCACACTGGCAGCAGCTTCTCCTCCATCAGGAGCCCCCAGTGGCTACACTGCTGTTGCCCCAGCATCCACCCAGCTCCCTTCCAGGCTCTGCAACACCTCTGTTTTGCACACAGGGAGGCATCGCCACAGACGCTGGTGGGACTGGGTTGACCTCGGACCTCGCGGAGCAGCTCACTCCTTCCTTTCACCCCCATGTTTCCTACAGCGGGACCAGCCGGCCCCCACCAGTCCTTGTTGCACGGCTCAGGCACCAAAACCTGACGCTGCTCCAGTGTCCCACACGGCAAACACCAGCGGCAGTTGGTGTCCCGCTACCCTCCAAGTCCCAGAAGGGAAACTGAGGCACGGAGCACCGTTTGCCGGAGGTGGCTCAGGCTGCGCTGCACCACATGGGGCAGGTCGCTCCTATCCAGAACCACCAGCCGCGTCCTGCTGCAATGCCACTGGGTTTTTCGGAGCCATTCCCTGTGCCCGTGAGGGACACAGGGTGGCAGATCCCCCGGGTCAGGAGATGCGGCGCAGCGGGCTGAGACAGTGTCGGCTCTTGGGCACGAGGAGGCTGGGGGGTCTCGCTGCCAGTGTGGGTGTGAGCAGCAAAATCACACACACACACACACGGCATCAGTCTCTGTGACCTGCCACTGACCTAGCAGCAAAATTCAATTAATAACAATTAGGAATTAATGTCCCCCTGCAGTGCTTTCCCTCTCCAAAGCAATCCACAGATATTAATTAATATATTCACATCCGAGTCAAACGTCAGCCCCCTGCACCGTACTACCCAGAGACAGGCTTGTCCCCTCTTGATATCTTATTGCCTCAAACAAGATCGGATCTGCGTGGCAGGAAGGGCTGACAGCTCTGAGCAGCGAGATAGATGGCTCGTAGCCTAATTAGCAATCTAAGATGGGGCTTGGGTTTTCCACTGCCGACAGGGCTGTAATTGGAGAGCGGAGCGATTAGCGGGACGAAGCAGTGCGAGCCAGCGGCTTTGCACAAAGCAGGGAGAGGTGAGCGGGACCGATGGATGGTGACGGCCACTGAGACCTCCCTGGGAGGGGGGTCAACACCAGCCACCCTGGAGGCATCCTTGCTGTCGGGACCTTTCTCACCCATCACTTCTCCTCCCCAGCTTCTCTGGGCTTGCTGCCTCCTGAGACACTCGATGTGGAAGAAGAAAATCCTCCTGGGACACACCGAGAGGGGAAGGGCTGAGCACCGTCTCTCCGCCCTGGACCTTCGCTGAGGTTCCCTGGGGCATCAGGCTGGGATCGAGCCTGCTCTTGGCCCCGAGCCTGCAGAAAAAGGTGCCAGACTTTGGGTGTTAAATACAGTGAACGTTAAAAGAGCTGGATGCCAACCTCGGATGGCAGAGCAACATCAGCGGCGCGGGAAGGGAGGGCACGGAGCAGGACGTCTTGCCAACACCGCAAGCCAAAGGCTGGAGGTGGCTTTGAAAAGCCTGACGGAAAGAGCTGCCCCCTCAAATGGGCTTGGAGGTGGGCAGGGAGCCTCCAGCCCCTGCTGCCCAGCCCCCCCGTCCCCTGCCTTCACTCCGCTGGGGGGATCCCTTTGCCCTTGTCTCCTCTGACTTCCAGGCACCGTCTTCTGCAGCTGGTGAGCTTCTTACCACCTCCACCCTGAGGGCTTTCACTTGGATAAGTCCCATCCCCAGCCCAAGCCACGAACGAAACTCTCGGGGAGCACCTGGCCCGTGAAGGACCCTCTCTACAACCCCCTGCCTTAACCATGAGCTCAAGGTTTCTCTGCGACCCCCGCTTGAGTAACCACCTCCCCGGTGCTCCTCCGCTTGCTTTCGTGCAAAGCCCCATCAGAAGCCTTGCTCACGTCAAGGCATCAAAAGCGCAGGCCGAGGACCAAGGCTCAAAGCAAGAACCACGGGGGGATTTTCTGTGGCTGATGTTACTCGGGGCGGGGGGGTGGCAAAGAACAGGCAGCGAGAACGCCTCCATCTGGCATTGAAAATCTGTGAATTTATGAATTTAGCCATATTAGAGGGCCAGCCCCCGTTGTGTGCAGACAGAGGCTTTGGTGTGAGTATTTATTCTGTTCGGAGTCGCTCTCTGAGCGTGCTGGATGCAGATCCTAACAAAAGAATATCAATCAGGGCTAAATGAATGCCCTGTAAAACCTGATTTATGAGGAATTAAAGGTTTTTTTCTGGATTAAGCTCTGGTCTCTCTCACTTGCCATAAATAATTCTTACTTATCTATCAAAAGGGGCGTGGATTTTGGGGGACAGGTGAAAAAAAAGAATAACGGCATTTGGGTGTTGGAAGCTAAAGGCACAAACACGCCGGGGAAGGGGACACTGCGCGAATCAAAGTGGCTCCTATGGCATCGGGATTTGCCAGAGCAAAGGCTGCTGAAGAAGAGTTGGAGTGATGGACACAAGCACAGGGGAGGGCTGGTTTTCTAAGGCGGGGGAATGAAACTCTTCTGCAGATCGTACACGGGGGGGACCCATGTGCACTCACGGATATTTTCATTTTGGGGTTGGAGGTTTGTTTTCCCCAGCTGCCTCCCAAGCCCCACATCTCGGCTGTCCCAAGCCCCCCTCCCCTTCACCCATCACCTTTTTAGGGTCATCCCCCTGGGCTGAACCTCTGCCATTTAATTCACCGATAATTTTCCTCTGGTTTATCTGTGTTCACAGCTAGGGAAAGCTCGGCCACAGCAAAGCGGCATCTGCCATGGTCTTTCCAGGGCGAATAGTACAGGATCCCAGGGTGGAAGAGGGACTATGACCTGCAAAAGACCATCACCCTTTGCCCTCTGCCATCTGAAGGGAGGCGATTGCCTCTGGGTGGGCGACTCATTGATAAAGCAGGACACTGCAGAGAAGGGGATACGGTTGGGAAAAAAAAAAAAGAAAAAACAACAGATGGGCCTCTGGGTATGTTATGCCGTCTTTAGAAAAAGCCACCCGCTCATGAGTGACAGCTCTCAAGCGTCGGACAACGGCTCCTGGGCTCGGTTTGTTGAGGGAACCCCATGCTAATGACTTGTGCTTTCCTTCGGGTCCGAGTACTGTTCTCCAAGACAAAACCATGGATGCAGCTTCTCTAAATGCCGCAGACTGGGACCTCAGCTCGAGCTTGTCGCTCGCAACAAACTTCTGGGCCATCCCCGTGCAGGATTTCTGGCGAGCAGAGCTGTATTTCAGGGCAGGGTTGAGGCGGCCGTGCAGGTTATTCTCACCGTATTTCTCTATATTCATCCTATGGCGACAGAGCAGCTATTCCGGGAACAGGCTGTGCCATTGCCATTCACTTCTTCACGAGAGATGCGAAACCACGGGGATGATTTCATACATGCTGAATCGACTCTGGCTTTTAAGGAAAGCGAGGACTGGGAGAGATCCCCAGGGTCAGCGTGTCCTGCTACCGCAGCTCCGCGGCTTACGCCAGGCTTTGAGCAGCGAAGGGGCAGGGGGCTGGTTTTTGGGCTTCTTAATGCTGGAGCTGATGAAGGCAGGGAGGAAACCACCCCAGCCCCAACATCAAACCCTGGGTTTTTTTCCCAAAATGCTTTTGCAAAGAGTTTTATCAGCCCCAGAAATGTCATCGGTTCCTGACAAAGCTGCAGGTGAACTGTTTCTTTTTAATCACTTATTTAGTTTGTTTAAATGACTTGCAGGGTGCCGGAGAAGCATTTTGCAGCGAGTTTGGCTGCCGGTCTGTCTGTCCGACCCCCCCGAGGGATGTCTACCCAGCAAGGCAAGGCGCACAAATGGATGCTGAACTGGAGCTGCTGGCCAGATGCGTGGGGAACACCTTCGCTGTGCCAGCCCAGGGATCTGCGGGATGCAAAACCTGCCCGAGCAGGGGAGATTCGCCCCTGCTGAGGTCTGTGTTGGGGCCAGACCGCTGCAGGTCTCTGCTGGATGCTGCCTGGCTGCGGGGATGCGCTCACAAGAGGCTGGAGTTTCACTGTTTTTTAGCCTGCATTGTCCCCAGGAGAGGGTTGGGATTGTGCTGGAAAAGGGTCTGAATTTTAAATGCATGTATTTAGAAGGAAAAACAGATAGCTGGATTGCAAAGGGGCATTTTGTAGCTTGGGTGTTTCTTTTTGGAGCTGGCTGGGAGAGATTTCTCTCTGCTTGGGCTGGCTTTCGTGACCCCCCTCCTGGTTCCAGCTCCAGCACGGGAGTGGTTTTGCTCTCAAACTGGAAGGTTTTTGAACACTTGGCCCTCCATCCTCGCAAGGAGCCCACCCTTGGGGGACATGCAGAGGTGGCCAGGGAAACCCCTGAGGTTTAGCAGAGGATGGGAGCTGTGTCTCGGTGCCTTTGGGCTTTTTTTTTCCCGAGCACTTTTCGCTCACAGAGTAGCTATCGGGAGCTGTCATGCTCACTTGTCTGTCCCCATCTCAGCCCCTGCCTCTATTGCACCAACTCTGTGGCTTTGCCAAGGGTGTCCCCACATGTTGGCCAAGGAGGACCTGGGCTGGGGGGGAAGACGTCCTGCCCTGTCTCGCCTGCGTTTCTTACATCAGAACAAAACCAAACCCAAAGAGGGGAATATAACCGCAAAAGAGCTCTTATAAAACAGGATCAGGGGTGCGCAGTTATAGGAGAAAGCAGCTGCTCAGAAGAGGAGCCTTTAAAAGCAACACCAACTTGGCAAGGAGGTCACCTGGCGTATATCAGCTCTTCTCATCCCTTAGGTGAGAACTTTCCTATCCCAAAGGTGCAGCTAAATACTCCTCCCTGCTCTTACCGCCGGCAATGCCTGGTGAGAAACCAGCCCGCGGGGTACGAACCTCAACGGTGCTAACGGGGAGGGCTGACCCTCCGCTCCTTCTGCCGTCTCAACTCTGCAGTCACAACTGGGCCACTGAGACAGCATTTTGCAGCGAGCTAGGCAAATTTTTTTTTATTTTTTTTTTTTTTTAATTTTAACCCTCTTTAACACAGAGGTTTAATCGAAGACCTGATCATTTCGTTTAACTGCCTCCTTAGGTTGGTTCAAATAATGTTCAGGATTTCACTGTAAACCTTTTCGTCTCCTCGTTTCCCCCGGGGTTTGCGATTTAAACATGCTTTGGGCTGGGAACATTTCCTTTCTCGATGAGCCCTTGGGGAGGAGGAATATTGCTTCTGACAAAGCATTTGCATTTTGTGCAGAGCTGCAAAATTAGCAGCGGCTACAGTTCTAGAGCAAGCAATTCAGAGAGGAAAGTCTTCTGCTTTGCGGGTGGGGGGGGAAAGGAGAGGTTTCTTTAGAAAATCAGTTAAGGAGGGGTACAATCAGGCATTGCATTTGTATTGCCCCCATCCATCACACCCCCAGAGCAGCCGCCCCCTCCCAGCAGCGTAAGGGAAACTGGTGGCAGCTGGTTTCACTGGGAGGTGCGAGGCGGGGAGCTGCTGGGAGAGCTGGGCTGCGCTCGGGAGGACCTGGCTGCAAGTCTCCCCCCCCTCCCCGGCTTTAACGATCCTTTCACCCACTCCAGTCCCCTCCCCATTAGTTTTTGGGCATCGTGAGCTTTTGTCAAGCCCCCGTGCCTGGACTGGAGGAATTCTCCGGAGGGCCCTTTGTGTAGCGGTTTCTCCTTTTACTTTTCCCTTCCTTCAAAGAAATGGAAAAGTCATTGCGGAGAAAGCGAGCGGCGGAGGGTGCGGAGGGGCGATGGGGAGGGAGGCAGAAGAGGACTTAAAAGCATCTTACCTGCAGGAGGAGGAGGAGGAGGAGGGGCGCAGGACGTAGGCTGGGCACCATCCTTAACTCCCGCTGCGCCCAGCTCGCCGGGGCATGGCTGGCAGCGGTCCCCACTCCCGCTGGGCTCCTTCTGCCGTCGGGGATAAAAATCCTCCGGGTTCCGTGCAAAGGAGCGTGTCCGGGTCCCGGCGGGGCTGCCCGGGGGCGGGCAGGTCCCCGTCGCCCTCCCCTTTGCTCAGAGACCGGCTCCTGCCTTTTATAACCTCCCTCGCAGCCGCTCCTCCGGCTTCCCACCTTCCAGCTCGCCTGGCGATGGGCTACATCCCTCCTCGCCAGCCTCCCACTCCCCCCTTCTCTCCCTCCTCCTCTTCCTCCTCCCCTTTTCCTTCCTCCACCTCCTTACTGCCTTCCAACTCTATTTTATTTTTTGGGTTTTTTTGCCTTCCCTCCCTCAGCATCTTTAGCAGCAGAAACTTCCCACCGGTCCAGGGACCATCCTCCCACCCCCGGCTCCCCCTGCACCAGTCTCTCCCCTCTCTGTCCCCCGCACTCCCGTTTTGCGGGCTCTCCTGGGTCTGTGCAAAGGGCTTGGGACTGCAGTTTGTGGGAGGGTTTATGTATTCCGGGATTTGGCTCCAGGGCTCTGGCAGAGGGACTGGGGGAAGGGGAGGCTTCCCCTCCCGCCGCCACCCCTTGTGGCCCCTTTGCAAACTGGATGGAGAATGCGGAGAGACGTGAGACCCCCCCCTTCCCCGTCCCATAGGGATGGGGTGGAACAGGCTTCAGACCTTTCTTGTGAGCGAGATGCTCCTGAGACAAGGAGGGGCTGTGGAGCAGGTGGATTTAGGATGGAGGGTAGGTTTAGATTAGATTTTAGGAAGAAACTCCTTGCTGTGAGGGTTGTAAGCCCCTGGCCCAGGTTGCCCAGAGAAGCTGTGGCTGCCCCATCCCTGGAGGGGTTCAAGGCCAGGTTGGACGGGGCTTGGAGCAACCTGGGCTGGTGGGAGGTGTCCCTGCCCAGGGCAGGGGGTGGCCCTGGGTGGGCTTTAAGGTCACCTCCAGCTCTAACCGTTCTGCGATTCTATGATGTAGGTCTTTCCATGCAGTGGGGCTGTGGTGGGGGCACTTGATCATAACAGGGGGAAACTGAGTCACAGAGGAGGTGTGGATGCTGCTGGGAGGGTGGTTTTACTCATGGGGTGGGTGGTGGAAAGGGCAGAGGTGATGGGGCAGGAGCACAGGGTCTTGAACTCTTTTGGGAGCAAGAGGAGGGGAGCACTGTTTTGGGGGACATGTGCCCTGCGGAGGGTGGGGACCAGCAGTGGGTGGTGCACGGGAACCTGGATGATGGTCCTGGGGTCTTGGCTAATGGCCCCCCGCCAAACCTAACCCTCAGACGTTAAAGGGTCTCTGTCATGGATCTCTGTCTCACCTACTGCTGTCCCCTGGCAACATCCATCCTGGGCTCATGGGGAGGGGTGCCCCACATCCTGTGTCTCTTTGGGATGCCATGGCCAGGCTTAGGTCCATCTCTGAACTGGATGAATCTCTGGTTGGGTGAAACCTGCTCCCCCGTGCCAGGGCAGTTTCAGGGCATCCCTTCTGCAGCGACCTGGGCCTTGGGGGGATTGTCCCAGCTGTGGCTGCTGTGCCCACCCCAGGGAGTGAGCCAGGCTCCATCTGCCCATGGTGACCTGGCAGTAGAAAGCCAGGCAGCATATTACGGTTTCTTCTTTCCTTGAGGAAATAAGGAGAGCCAAGGTGTGCCGCTGGGAAGGGTATGACAGAAGACATTGCTATGGGGGTCACCATCCTGGTGGGACCAAAGATGTTTCCCCTATCTGGTGCTGGTGCATCCACCAACAGCCTCTCATGGGGTGCTGGACCGTGCTCCTCTCTTCTTCCCAGCCACAGCTTCTGCCTCCGTGGCTGCAGACCATGGCGTATTGCAGACGGATCAATAGGAGGGCAGTGTCCTTTGATGGATTCACGGCCGAAGCCTCCATCCATCTTTGCTGAGCCGCTTTCTGTCTCTGAAGCTTGGGAGAGGGCAGGAGGCGATCAAGGTCCTTCCTGCATCTGCGGGACCAAGGCACGAGTGGCTGGCCAGGGCTGCACCCCAGCACGCGGGTGCAACGATCCCAGGCCCCAAAGGGTAAATGCTCATGGCCCAGTAATTAAAGAGAATAAACAACACAGACAGAAATCTTCCGACATTAGCTGGATTTAATCAAGTGTGTCATTGCTTTGGCAAAGAAGTTTGAAAATATGTAAAGCTCTGGTAAATTCAGGAAACTCTTTGTTTCTCAGGTCTCCTAACATCCCTACCCCTGACAAGTGACAGGGTGAGAAGCGCTCCAGAGCCACCCTTGCGTTACCTTCCACTTCAATAAGCCCAATCGAAAACGCAAAATTTTCTAAAACAAGGCTTGAGAAAGCTCCTGCACCCCCGAGCAGCCTGGGTTCAGCCCGTTCACCGAATGCGTCGTGGGTCTGGGACACAGCTCGGGTTTTGGGGGCGCTGCTCAGGGCTTTGTGCACGCCAGGGCACCGGAGGCACCTTGAGGTGGGGACCCCTTTTCCACGCCGAGAGCCTGGGGTTGTCCTTAGCCATCTCAGCCTGCCCATGGCCACCGAGTGGGACATGTGCAATGGCCACACTCTTTCTCAGGTGCCCAAAGTGCCAGGTGACGGGAGGAAAGCAAAAGTGAATATCAACTATATTTAGGCAAGGAATCGGTTGCCAGGGACATGAAGATAATTCCTTCCCCATATATCAGGGAAATGGCTGCAGTGCTGTTTGAAAGGCCTAATTGAGGGGATTTATAGTAAAATGCAACTTGTCAGATGTGGCAAAGGAAAAATAAAACAGTCCCTGAGACAAGGAAATCAGTACATTCGTCATGGTTAATCTCAAACTCCTCGGTGCGGCGCAGAGACAAACGTGGGAGATGGGTATTAGGGATGGGGAGAATGAAGAGAAATGTCAGATCTCCAGGAAGGAGGGAGAGGAGCGATTTAGCCTGACTTTATCAGCCTTTGGTGTGTTTTTATTGTTGTTTTATGTAATGGCATATGTGTTGATGCTCCTGTGTTTGAGCAGCTCCATGACGGCTGCCCTGTGGGGCTGTTTGTGTGACTTACACCTCCGCAGTGCTCCTACATTATCCCCTGCTGCCACCCCCTCTTCCTGGTTTGGGAAAAACATGCAATTCCATGTGTCCGTCCTGCACAATGGGGACGAGACTGGGGCCGGTCCCAGCACTGGGGGAATGTGGCACATGTGTCCCTGCTTCCCGCATGAGGCATCGGTAGCAGTGTGGGCCACGGGGCTTTGCTTCCACGGGGGACATCTACAGGAAAAAAATAATCCTCGGTGTCATGGACATAGAGATCAGGTTGGTGGAAGAGTGGAGTTTGGCTTCTGAGCTGAAAACGCAGCTGAGATCCGCAATGTGCCTCAGTTTCCCTGCTGCTGTGTCGGCACTCTTTCTTTCCTGCACAAATGAGTGAAGCTGAGGATGCTTTTCAGTGCGGTGCTTGGTGGAGGAAGGGCTGCCAGCACGTGGAGCTGCGCTAGAAACTGCAGGCTGTGAAAAAAAAAAAACCCACACAAGCCATCAAGTTTCTCCCAGGGGACTTGCTTTTTGCCCTGGGTTTAAAATCCAGTTTCAGGCTTTCTGTCCTGTGTCCCTTTTCCCTCTTCCTAGACCTGGGGTGAGGGGGGGAAGAACACGCTCTCAAATTCTGCCTGATAGAAGAATGTGGTTGCTGGAACCAGTTTTCTCTCATTCCAGGCCCCCGTATCATATAATCCTGCCCCAAATTCGGGTTGCCCTGTTGTATTTGACCGCTCTGTATAGCCTGTCCTGGCCCTGCAAGTCTTACGGTGGCTCCGAAAGGAAGAGCAGGAAATCTTAAACCACAGACCCGCTGAATACGTTGCAGGGAGGGAAGCCAAAGGCTTGTTACTCAACCAACAACCTCCTTTAACGGTTATTACCTTAGAGCAGAGAGGTTTCTTGGTCCTGAAGACCTTGGGAGAGGCTTGGGTGGCCTCTCAACGCTTCAGACCCCTCTTCATCCCCTCAAACTCTGCTGGGGATGCCGAGTTGTCCATGCAGTCGTGCAGGGAGAGAAACCAGTGTCCTCCTGCGAGGAGGAAAACCCAACTGAGACACGTGTTGGGCTGGGTTTTGCTCTGACCCATTGCTCCATGCACCGAACGACTGATTCCTTCAGTACATGGATAATTCTCTCCTGCCCTTTCTCCTCCCCTCCCCAGACTATGTGCATCAACAGGAGATACTATATTAACAAAAACACTGAAACTGCAAATTAAAACAATCAAACTTAAGCAAGCTGGAAAGCCCACAAAGATCTGGGATCTAACCAAACGTCTCATTTGATTTCTCAGTTTCTTAAAATAGCTTGTCATATTTTTCAAATTTCTTTTGGGAAGAAGTGTCAATTTTGAATAGAACAGAAACACAAAAGCTTTTGTTTTACAGCTAATTAAACCTCAAGGCAGAATGCTAAACTAATCATAATAATAGTCATAATTATTATTTTCCTCAATCAAAATGCTTTTAGCTAAGTCAACCGAAGTTTGCCAACCAGGAGATTGGCATTTCTGATCAAACAAAACGCCGCGGTTTGTGGTTGGGAAAAAACTCCGCGGTTTTACTCTGGAGACTGATCCCATCAATCCACCAGCCGAAAGTGCTCTGCTTTCGTGCACCGTGTGACAGAGAGACCCTGCCAGCATCGAGCCGTCCTGTTCGTGGCTGTGTCTTTGTTAGCAGCGTGGGGACCCTTCCTTGCAAGGTGCTGTTGCATTGCACATGATGCTGTTGCATGCATGTACACGAGTTGCATGGATGTACACGATGCTGTTACATGGAGGTATGAGTTGCATGGATGTACGAGTTGCATGGATGTACACGATGCTGTTGCATGGATGTACGAGTTGCATGGATGTACACAATGCTGTTGCATGGATGTACGAGTTGCATGGATGTGCATGATGCTGTTGCATGGATGTACATGATGCTGTTGCATGGATGTACATGAGTTGCATGGATGTACATGATGCTGTTGCGTGGATGTACACGATGCTGTTGCATGGATATACATGAGTTGCATGGATGTACATGATGCTGTTGCGTGGATGTACACGATGATGTTGCATGGATGTACGAGTTGCATGGATGTGCATGATGCTGTTGCATGGATGTACGAGTTGCATGGATGTGCATGATGCTGTTGCATGGACACACTTGATGCTGTTGGATGAATGGTGGCCGGCGCAGCTCTGCTGATGCAGGGACACGCCTGTGCCTCTGGGGACCTGCCAGTGGTATGGCCACATCCACAGTGCTGCAAATCCTGTCACCGATACACTCTTCCTTTGAGCATGACCACAACATCATAAGACTGGACATGTCATGGGCGACGGAAACATCCTGCAGCGATCACGGCAAGGACTGGGACTTCTTCAGAAACAGCTAGTGGCAAAAATACCTCCCTACTCGTCAGGTCTGTAAATGCCAGTCAAGGCAGGAGAGATTCTGGATGTCTTTCAAATCTGGTTATTTATTCCCTGTGCATTTGATGAAATATTAATCTCCTCATCTCC
Organism: Rissa tridactyla; assembly: GCF_028500815.1. Classification (NCBI taxonomy): domain Eukaryota; kingdom Metazoa; phylum Chordata; class Aves; order Charadriiformes; family Laridae; genus Rissa; species Rissa tridactyla. The sequence goes on along the minus strand of NC_071484.1, from coordinate 4,014,844 downwards.
AAAAGGCAATCAAATAAAACCCAGAAGGAATGACACACAGGGCCTCGGTGCAGAGAGCAAAAAGCAGCAAAATAAAAATAAAATAAGAAATCAAACATAATGTAAAATGCGTCTCTCTGGTGGCACAAAGGGCAGAGATGAAGTGACCCAGTGCCCTTGAAGCAGATGGACTTGGGATGCTGAGCAGGACCGTACTGGGAAGGGTATGAGGAAGACTTGGATCAGGCGATTGCTTGGGCAGGTCTCAAGCTTTCTTGTAAGGGCTGTTGGTGGGATTTCTTTGAAGGTTTCCCCTTCCTTCTTTTATGCCTTAATTAGAGGGTGGGTTTGTGCCAAGACAGCAGCCAGCTCGGGCCACTGCGCTCGGAGATGGGAAGAAGCCAGATGGTGGATGTGTTGGAGGTGGTGCCGGCTGTTACTCGTAGCAACCGTGCCGTTTGGCACGACGGCGACTGGCAGTCTCGCGGGGAAAGAGCTTTGGCGTGGGGATGTTTCCCTTCAAAGCTCATGGCTGATATAAGGCCCCATCTCCATCTGCTTTCAGGGTAATGCAACCTGAAAATGGGCCTAACTGTTGTTTGAGGTGTTCTGCATGACTATGTCCTCCAAAGCCATACTCCTCTGACTTTCTAAGACCAAGCACATGGCTCTTGGAAAACCTTCTTGGCTACTGTGGATGATGCTGGTAGAAAATGTTTTGCATGTGCAGGCAAAAAAGCCTGGCAAGTGTTGTCTAGTTTTGTATCCTCTCAGCCCATTTTCTTTGTGTGTTTGGGGATGTTGGTGCATCTTTTCCTTACAATAATCTTACAGACAAGCTCCTGATATTTGATGAGTCCAAAACCTTTCCACCTTCTCTGTTTCTCCAGGTGTAGCCTGTGTATAGGTGATCCAGTTATTGTGGGAAGTGATGAGAAAGCTAGCTTGCCTACTAGTTGCAATGATAAAATAATTTGGCCACGTAGATAAAAATCCTCTTTCTACCAAACGTTTTTCTTCAGTTAATTATGATCCTGTAGGTCCTCACTACTTCAGCTGGGCAACTATAAAAAAGGACAGTCATTTACTGGGCATCTCTTTTAGTCTGTTCTCTTCTTTTATAAAGTCCCTTGGTCCATGAGAAGCACAGAGATTATTAATATACCTGTAACGCTTCATTCCATAGGGTTTAAGGTTTTGGGCAGTTTGCAAACTATGTTTCTCATGCATGTTTTACTCCACCATTGCTCAACCAGGATTTGTCCTTCATTAGGAACAATTAACTGCTGAGTGAGGGTCAACCAGAGGACTGCAGTTTATTACAGGGGGAAAGAGGAAATCACAAAGCCGGTCTGCAGAAAGGGCTCCAGTTTGGATGGGGGTGCATTTCCCTCGCCAGCATATGTTCTTGACCGTCTTTGTGGTGGGCACCATGTGCGAATGGGAAAGTCGTGCGTGGCAGCCCGCGCCTCCCTCCACGCACACGGAGCATTGCCGTGGCAGCTGCAGTAATTGCTTCTGCAGAGCAGCTAATAACAGGGCAGAGCTGCCTTTGGAGCAGGGCACTCCCTTTTCTGGATGAAGAAGAAAAGTTAAAATGAGGAGAGGAGAGGAGAGGAGAGGAGAGGAGAGGAGAGGAGAGGAGAGGAGAGGAGAGGAGAGGAGAGGAGAGGAGAGAAGAGAAGAGAAGAGAAGAGAAGAGAAGAGAAGAGAAGAGAAGAGAAGAGAAGAGAAGAGAAGAGAAGAGGAGAGGTAAACCCCTGCTTTTCTTCCTTTCCCACCTCTTTGAAAGCAGCATATCCCACTTGCAGAAGATCTCTGTTCCTCGCAAGCTGACTCCCCCACCTCCCCTGTGCATGTCCTAGGCTATCTGGGATGGAGCCAGGCATGAAGCTAGAGGCATCTTCCACACGCAGGCTTTTGCATGGGGAGTTTTTGACCTCAGGATCTCAGGGAATGCCTGCTGGCAGGAATGATGCTCACTGGGAAAAAGCAGCCTGGGTCAGGCTCCATCTGCGCTGATGCTGGGCTGCAGCAAATCTCCCAGTTCCCCATGGTCAGCCCCAGACCGTGTGAGCCCACGATGTGGCTCAGGTACTGGGGAAGGGCAATCCTCCCTTGCCGTATCCCAGCTGCTCGGCACTGGGTGTGCTGCACAGCAAGACAGGACGCCATCCCCGAACATCTCCGCACTGCAATTCAGCAGGACTGAATCCAGCAGCAGAGCCTCACGGATGCATTGACAGATGTCAGCTATAGCTCATTCCTCTCTCCCCATCCATCTTCCCTGCTTTTTCCTGCCTGCGTCAGCGATGACAGCCTCCAGGGTGCTGGGACCCCGGAGCAGGGTCAGGACGTGCAGCTAGCAGCCTCAGCATCTAATTCAATTCTACAATCAATCTCGCTGCTTGTGTTTTGCCAATGATCCAGAGAAGCAGCTCAGAAACCAGGCGTGATGGCAGCACAGATAACTGCAGGTTTACGTCTTAAGCACAGGAAGGAGATGGGCAGCAGCTGGAGCTGCTGCTTTGTTCATGTGCCAGCAGAAGGTGCATTGGCAGCGCTCTTACCTGCGAGCAGATGAAACCCACACTCAGCTCTGCTGGGCACAATCCTTCCTCCCAGCTCTTGAGCTTTACAGAAAAGCAACCACATCCACTCCGGAGCAGGGACGTGGTCTCACGGGTCTTTTTCTACTTGGGGTTTTGTTGCTACAAGGGATGACTCAACACAGCTAAAGCCTCCACATTCCCATTAACTTGAGCATAAACATCTAAATTAACTAATTTTGCAAGGCTTGGCTCCAAGCTTGGCACTTCAGTGCGCCGGTCCGCTCAAAGCTACCTCCAGCTGGAAGATGTGCTCAGCAAGAGGCACAATGCGGAATTTGCCCCGTTTAAGGCTGAGCGAGCCGCTGCCTTTCAAAGGACTCTGCACTTTGAAAGCTTTCCGGCTGCTAAGGAAGTCGTCGCCGTGTCCATGAATTCCTCCCTCATGGGAAGGAACCGGCTCTGTTTGCTTGCTATCCAAACCAGAGGTACTTTATGCTGCTCAGGTTTACTGTGAGTCCCAAAATACTGGTCTGTGTTCAGGCTCCAGCTCCTGAACCTGCAGGAATGGTCAATTTCTGTTCAAACGGGAAAATTCGGAAATGATGGCTAGAAAATGTGACCCAAGGGCACCTAATCTAGTAGGGTAAAAACCCAGAAGTGGATCTTTTTCTTTTTCTTTTTTTTTTTTTTTTATAAACCACCTGTAAATTTAGTCTTTTTAATAGCCGGGGCCTTCTAGGCAATGGGGGTGACTCATTCAGCATCAGGTGAGAGGCTCCCCTGAAGATGAAGGTGCCAAAACAGGTTGAGTGAGGCACAGAAATGACCTGCGAGAAGTTCAGGTCCAAGAGATATTTTTCCTGGGCAGTTCCAAGGACAGATCGCAGGAGCTACGGCTACTTCTTGGGAAGCTATCGCTTCTGCCGCCCTCAAAACTTCCCGAATATTTCCCTTTGGAAAGCCACAGGGAGGAGACTTGGTTCTTACAGAGTGCCTGGAGCGTTCTGGAGGCTTGGCAGCCGATAAAAGGCCTTTAACCTAAAATTAGCTGTGGAGCAGAGGCAGGGGAGCAGGCAGGGGGAAGCAGGTCAGACCGTGAATGCCGCGGCTGCTTGGGCTGCTCACCCGGGTCTCCAGTAACATCATTTGTGGTTCTTCGTTCTTGGGATTTCTAGTGCTGGTTAATCTTTCTGACAGCTAACCACAGCCCCAAAGTGCACCGGGTCTCTTAGCATCACCTGCCCTGTCTCCTTAAGCTTGGTTTGTGCAGGTTCAGTAATTTAGTAAGTGGTGGGTTCGCCAAGACATCTCCTCTCCTCCCTGTTTACAAGTATCTCAGGTCAGAGTGTCCTCCACAGGTTCATTTTGCTCCTATGGACCAAGCCACGTTTGCAGGAACCAGCGTAAAAGTCTCTCTGGGCTGCTGGGGTTTCAGATGAGCACACCGAGCTGCTGGGCGTTTACAGCCGAGGCTCTGCAAGAGGATGGGAGCCTGGTCCGGCCTCAGAGGGATGCTCTAAGGTCTTGGTGTCCTTAGGTGCCAAGTAACAAGGATCCAAGAAATGCCTTAGCAAGGTAAAATTTTTTGAAAGAGGAGAGATGTGTCCTTGTCCTTGGCCGAGTTATGTCCAAATGGCTTCCACCGTGGCTGAATCCTCAGCTCCTGAGCGGTGCCATGTGCAAGGAGGTCAGAACTAAATGAATCGCCGATCTGTCACTGCCTCCGGCCGGAGATCGGACATTTATTATCCCACGTGGTACACCTACCGGGAACGTGTGTCCAGCGCTTTCAGCAGCCAAAGCAGCACGGGCCGGGAGAGCAGCGGTGATTTATGTCACGCTGCCAACGTGCTGAGTCAGTGCTGGAGCCTGCTGCACCCTGTCCCTCCCCAGGGCAGTGAACTGCCTCCCAAGAAAATTCACACGTGTGCGCTATAGGCAGCACGTCCGAGACAACATCCCGCTCTCCAGCGAAGTGATGTAGGTCAGAGACCTGCTTCTCTGAGGCACCTCCATCCCTTTGACCTCCTCCAGTGGGGGAGAGGACAAATTCCAGGATTATTTCTAGGGTCCTGCAATCTGTCATCGGTGTGTTTAATCCCTCCGATGTTTGCTTGCAGGGGTCTACACTTGCCTGGCACTTCCTCAACTCCTGCCTTTCAAGAGCTGGGATTTCCCAGAGGTTCCCCTTTCCCCGTCCCAGTTTGGGCAGGGCAAAAGGGGCAGCTGCCACCAGCCTGGCTGGGACAGTGCAGGAATCCCGGGAGGCTGATGGGGACTGGCTCCGAGGATGCACGAAGGGAGCACAAAAGGAGCATGGAGAGATGGAGGAGGAGGAGGAAGAGGAGGGCTGGCAAAACAGCGGAGGGTGCTGAGAGGGAGGGAAGGAGTGACAGCAGCAGACCAACAAGGCTGGAAGAGCAGACCGCAGGCAGACGGCAACCTTTCGAAAATGGGGCTAAACCAAGCTGGAGTCCCAAAGGCCAACCCCTCCGTCACGAGAGGGATCTGGACCAGCATCACCCCATGCAGCTTCCTCCGCCTGTGTCTGCTGGAGAGCAGCGGCAGCTTGGGAAATCAGGCCCCTTTCCAGTGTTTTTCAGCCCTGTGAGCAATCTGCTCGGGCAAACCGGGGGCTCCTCTGTGCTTTCCTTTCCCACATTGCAAACTAAGCTCAAAGCCCAGCTTGTAAAGGATGTTATAGAGGCAAAGCAGAGCGTATCAGCGCTGTGAACAGGGTGAATTACAGCGCGGGATCCCAATGGGGCATGTGTGCAGGAACCTCACAGGGTCTCTCACCACAAACACAAGCACCCGGCTTCGGGCCCAGGGGGAAGAGTCGTGCTGCGTTTGAGAAAAAGGTCGATCCCCAAGGAGGCGTTTTTTGTGCTTGGGTGGGGATTTCGGGCGGCACCGTGCTGCTGCTGGGTGTGGGGCTGTGTCCCAGGGCTGCCACCCCGGCGGGGACAGCGTGGGGACAGTCACTGCACAGTGTGTAGATGCCACCTAGGGGACACACGCAAGACCTCACTCCACTTTGCAGAATCATAGAATCACGGAATGGTTTGGGTGGGAAGGGACCTTAAAGCCCACCCAGTGCCACCCCCTGCCCTGGGCAGGGACACCTCCCACCAGCCCAGGTTGCTCCAAGCCCCGGCCAACCTGGCCTTGAACCCCTCCAGGGATGGGGCAGCCACAGCTTCTCTGGGCAACCTGGGCCAGGGGCTCACCACCCTCACAGCAAAGAATTTCTTCCTAATCTCTGACCTAAATCTCCCCCCTTTCAGCTTAAAACCGTTCCCCCTCGTCCCATGGCTTCCCTCCCTGATCCAGAGTCCCTCCCCAGCTTTCCTGGAGCCCCTTTAGGAACTGGAAGGGGCTATACAATAAATCCCAGAGGGATGAAAATAAGGACCCAAAACCAACTGCTGGTTTTCACCTGGGGGCTCAGCTGGCTGACGAGAGCTCATTGCTGCTCCGTGAGCCTTCTGATGAACGTTCAGGATTTCAGGCTATTCCTACCCCTGAGGAAGTTTCTTCTGGGCTTAGGTTTTACTGGGGTTTGCTGGAATGTCACACGCTGCCATGGCAGGGACGTCCTGCCACACTTGCGGGGCAAAGGAGTACAAAAAGACAGATGAGTAAATAACCCCTTGGCTGCTGAGGCATGACTCTGATCTCTGCACACATAATTTTTTTAGCAAGGGAAGAAGAAAAACATGCGGGAATATAACTAATGTGCATAGCCATTACGTTTATGCTGCAATGAGATAGCATCGCCGATACAATCCTGTCTAACCTGAGGCAATCCAGGACCTTTGTCAGCCTTTACAAGCTCAAGGGGTTGCAGAGGCAAATTGCTTCTCGGTGACAGACACCAGAGAGTGGAGGTTTGTTCTCAGAGCAGAGGTCCACCACCGCAAACCAAAAAGCTCTGGTTTGACCTCTGCCAAGGTCCTCAGGTGTCCAGAAAAATGTTAATATCGTCAAAGTTGACCCGGGTTTTAAGCATTGCCTGGACCAGAGATATCTTGATGAGCTGTGGTTTTTATTCCAATCTTCAATGTGTTGGGTTTTTTTCCTAGTCTCGCTCTGTTATCGTCATTTCGCATGCTCAGTTAGCCAGGGACCAGAAGCACTTGGCTTAGCTTGGCGGGGTGAAGGAGCCTGTGCAGCTTGTTTGAGATCAGCCCTTCTTCCCTGCGATCCCGTCAGACCCTTCGAGCTGCTTTTATTTCATGTGAGTCTCTGTGAGAGCTCGACTGTGCCTTAGGTTTTACTCTAACAGGAGCTTTATAGGGATGCAGCTCCCATCAGGGGTGAGGAAGGGAAACACTGATGATGCAGACCAGGGCTTGGCTGTGGGATGCTGGGTCTATGGCAATGGCTCAGCCAGATTTCCATCCCTAAATCTGCCCTATGGAATGAGAAATCATCCTCTGTTTCCCAATAGCGGGATGAGCCCAGAGCCTGGATCTCCTCCATGCCATGCCCCGTGGCTTCTCTACTGTGCTGCTGCTGCTGCGATGAAGGCGTGTGGGGAGCTTGAGCTGCGAAAGTAATAGTCGGGAAACGAGTTTGTGTGATTAACCTCGTTATTCCAGCCAAAGGACCTGGATCAGCCCCCAGTCAGCTTAATGGCTGCGCTGCGGATATTACCCAGCCGATACATCTTCCATGTAATCACCGTGCTGGAAGGACGAGACAGACTGATCTATGGATGTTTGCCTGCCATTTAACCAGCCCTGTAATGGTGGCTGGGATTATTTAACACAAAATGATTCAGGGGCCGGGAAACGCCGTTCAGTGGGAAACAGCGATCACGACGGCTTCACTGGGGAAAAAGCCTAAGGGCATCCCAGCTTGGGAGAGCTTGGGAGAGGAGTTTCCTTAAAGCACTGAAATATTTTGTAAAGCAAAACCGCATCTTTCACCTTTGTTCTTTTGGTTCGTTTTGTTTTAACTTTTACATTGCTCAGTGCGGGAAGGTCATCATCTGTTCACCATGGAGGTCTCCCCACCTTGAGGGACCCACCCAAAACAAGATACCTGCGTTAGGTCAGATGAATCAAGCCTTCGGCAAGGCAAAGCTAGAAGAGGAGAGAAAGTCATCAAAAAAGGGAAAACAATCAGCTCAAGGAATATATCAAAAGCGTCGAGTGAAGGGCCAGCCAGGCTGTGTGAAAGCTCTGCAAAGCAAGTCAGGGCTAGTTGCTGAACCTGGTATAACACATACAAAAAATTCCTAAAATCTTCCTGTAAAATGGGGTGTAGTTGAGCTGATGGAAGGGAATTATCTGGAAATGCCCTGCTAATACGTTGTGACAAGCTCCCTGCTGCAATGCATTAGGTCTCCGCTTAAACGCAGCAGCACAGAGAGAGCGTCAATGAGCAAGAGCTCGAGAGAGGTCCCCTGTGCTCAGCTGTGACGCGGAGACACCTCAGAGGGGGCAAAAAAGACAATCAGGGTCACTGGCACTGACCCATGGCAGGAGATAGCCTGGCTGTGCCAGTGAATACTTCGGATCATCATTTGCTCTGAAATTGGGGGGTGGGGGTGGGCGAGGGTGATGGGTTTCCAGCTTTGATGCTTCATGAATATTGAAGGTGAAGAAAACCAGCCAGGCAGGATCAAACTCTGGTCTGGGGGATGCTGGTGAGCTACAGCACATCCCCGGGCTCTTCAGTGTAACCTGGAAGCCAATAAATCTCAGTCAGATCCTACCAGCAAAAAACTGGTCCTAAAAAAGTAATTAGACGTGTGTGTGTCTGTCTCTCTGCCTGTATGTATCTCAGTATGTATGAACTTATTTCCCCAGCTCCGCTATTTCAATAACAGCCGTTCCCTGGGGATGTAAGAGTTGGTACCGGCAGGGGAAAAAAGGCGCTCGCATTGCACAGCGTGATGTGTGAACTGGAAAAAAAGCAGGCTCTCGTTCCCCTATGATTTGCAGAGGTTTGCGGTTTGTGCTTGTGAGGGTTTGGAGGACCACGGTGTGTTCCCAAGGAAGGTGCCTCACAACCAGCAGGTCATTGGAGCCAACAGACCAAGGAGGGGACATCCTCTGTCTGCCCAGACTGACTGGATTCAGACGAAATGAAGACACGGGGAATGACTCAGAGGGCCCAAGGAACAACTGAAGAAGGTCCCACTGATGGCAGAGATTATCTGCAAGGCAGAGTCCACCCCACCTCTTGAAAGCAGAGGTGGTCAAGGCTGAATTCGTCCCCTTCTACCCCCCAGCAGCGTTGCTGCTGAAGAGGATGAGGATGGGACAGGCTCCCAACGCTGTTTTCAGCATCTAAAGCTGCAGCTGGCATTTCCAAGGACTGGATCCCATTTTTCTTCCGCTTGCTCTCACTGCAAACCAGCACACATCACTGGATGCCAAATATTCCCCGGATGGTGATGGGACAGTGTCAGGCTGTAGCCCAAGAGGGGCTGGGATGGAGGGGCTTTTCCAGGCATCCGTGGCTGCCTTGCAAACAGCGTGGAGACCTGTTCGTCTCAGGCAGGCTGACAGCACAGCAGTCGCTGCGGAGGGAATTGCCGGAGGCAAAAGAGCAAATCTAAAGGATGAGATGGAAAAGGCTGAGCGGTGCCAGACGGGCAGGCAGAGCGCCGGGTCCGGCGACAGCACCTGGGGGAGGCGGAATGGGGGGGAGAGCCCTGCGTGTGCCCAGCTGTGATAACTGCTCTGCTCCACGGGGAACTGCCTGGGGGGACCTTTGCTGGATTAGAAAGCGGAGCATTTGAGCACTTAATTGACTTGACAAAAGCATGCCACGCCGGAGGACATGAGCCAGTCCCAGGCGGTGGCAGAGAACGTGCCATCGCCCTTGCCCTGGCCGCTGCAGCTGCCCCAGAACTCCTTGCTCTGGGCAGTGTTTCCAGCCAAGTCATTTCCGATGTCCACATATGCATGGCCATCAGTTCCCACACACTCTTTCCACCGTTTAAGCATCACAGCCGTGATTTAAGGTGCTCTTTGCTCCTAACCCAGCTCTCATTACAGGAGGAGTGGAAAGCTTTGGTTCCATTCACAGCAGACCCCCCACAGACCCCCAGGTCAGGATTTATTCCCACTCAAGTCCTCTTCCAGCACCAGGTACCTCCTGGATAAGGGTGAGCTGCTGAGTAAGAAAGTCATTGCTGTAAGAATTTGTCTAAAAGCATTAAGGGAGAGGAATCCCAGAGTAATTTAAGTCAGAAGGGATGTCTAGGGGATTTTTGGGTCACGTTACATCTTGTCCTAGGGATGGATCCTGAGACAGGCCAAAGGATGTCCCTAGGAGAGCTTGCATCTCTGCACCAAGGGTGCAGAGGATGTCTGGGGACATCCAGGCCGTCCCCTCCTTGGCTCGGACACTGGAGGGTTTGGGTCCACCAGCTCCACGCACATCGTGCCACTGGGGACCTGAGCAAGGAGGGTGTCCCCAGTGTCCTCTGTGAAAGAGCCACCCCGCCTGCAACAGCTTGGAGACAGCCAGGGTGCCTTCTCCATCCATGGTAGTCAATGCTTCTCCTACCACCCTTGGTTTTCTTTTCCCTTTTCTTTTTTTCTTTTCCTTTTTCCCTTTTCCTTTTTTTCCTTTTCCCTTTCCTTTTCCTTTTCCTTTTCCTTTTCCTTTTCCTTTTCTTTTTCCTTTTCCTTTACATTGTACCTCATCTTGGAAATTGTGTTTAGAAGCAATTTGTGTCTTCAACCTTCTCTTTTTCACAGCAGCCCGGTCACTTGCTATTCACGCTTTGCAAAGATTTAATCTCATTTTCTCCTGACAACTTCCATTTTCACTTGTGCAGGTACCGGGGCTCCGGTGGGCCTCACACTTCAGTTCAAGACACCTTTCTGAAAAGCTCTTTCAATTGGAGGCAGATGCCTGGCTTTGCTGCAATTTGAAAAGTATTTGCACATGAAATAAAAAAGGCTTATTTCAGGGACAAGTGCCAAAGGGCTGCAGCTAGCTAGGGCCAACTCCCAAAAATTGGGAAACTGGGAGCACGGTGCATTGTGGGAGGGGGAAGAAGGAAAAAGGTATGTTGGGTAGGGGGAGTAGAGAGAAAATGAACAAGCAAAGGTGAAAAAGAGACAGATACAGGGGAGAGAGAAAGCAGTGTGCTGCAATGTCTCCCTTTCCTGCAATCTCTTGCAAGAGAAATGCAATTTTTTTCTCTTTTATGTGAGGGAAGAGACACACATTATAAGGTTGTCCTACGAGCCGTCACCTCTGGAGAGCGTAGGGTGCTTTTGGAGAGTCTCAAGGCTCTCGTGCTCTGCTGGCACACAATAAAATAGCCAGTAACCTCTTCAAAAATCCATCCTTTTGTACTGGGGGGATCTAGCCACGTCGCAGCCAGGGTGCAGCCCACACTCCCCTGCTCCCGGACAGTGGAGAAGGGCCAAAGCTATTCTTGGTGGTGGTCTGCCTGTGCAACCTCTTGGGTTGAGGGAGCCCACAAACACACAGCCCCGAGCCACCTGAGCTTGCCTGGAGATTCAGTTTTTAACCATTTCCCTTGCACTGACTGCAAGCTTAGGGCTTCCTATTTGTTATTCTTATAAACAGCACCTTACAAATCAAAATCAATTGCAATAAATTGAAAAAGGAACTGAAATGTAAACAGCCCTGGATGTGACATTCCTTGGAAGCTGCCTGAGTCTCTTTGCCCCCACGAAGCCACCATTTAATTTGATCTTTGGAGGGAGGCTCTGATCTCCCATGGTCTAACGACTGTGTGCAGGGCCCTGTGCCTAATTGCTGCTTTTGTCTTCTCCACATTTTATCCTCTTTTCCAAAGCGAACTAGGTTTCTAGAGCAGACAGGAGCAGCTGCCAAATAGAAGGAGGGAAAAAATATAAATAAAGTGCAAGTGCTAGAGTCAAAGCTCCACTGGGCTAAACGTAGGAATTAATTATAAAATTCACACATGTATGTGCGTGCATGTGTCAGGCCTAGAATAGAGGAGAAGGGGGTTGCAGAGTGAGATCCATCATCTGGAAGTTTGTCTGACAAAGTCGGCTTTGAGCCATGCCCACCAAAGCCAGGAAAAAAAATGCCATCTTGTTGCCGTTGGCCACGGCCTTGTGCCCTCTGGTCTTTTCCAGACTTTCTCCAGTGTCCCCAGTTTTAGAAGGTAGTTCCCAGTCTGGGTTGTCCCCCTCAATTCTCCACCCTCGACATCTGCCATGGCGCCGTGCTGATGCCTAACACTTCTTTCTTTCCTTGACTCTTCCAGTTTCTGTTGAACGTACGAAGGCTTGCAGATGTCATTTGCAGAATAGATAAATAGCCATTATATGTTCTAGCCAGAGCCTTTGTAATGATTCTACAGCCTCAGTGAAATCAATACAATTTTCTGCAGCTTTCCAAGCTGAGCGCCAGTCAAACAAAGGAATGTTCTCCCTTCTGATTCCTCCAAAGTGTCAGACTGAAGTCAGAACTGTGTCTCCTTCCCATGGGAATCTATTCGCTCCTAATGTTATGTGCAATGATCACTTAATAATGTTCCTACTTTCTCAATATGCCATATATGCATGGAGGGGAGATGATGCCAGCACAAAGCCTTTGTTAATGCAACAGCTGTATTGGCTTTTCCCTGTTCTGAAAGTGCTCTGTGCTCTGAGAGCAGGAGTGCAGGAGGGTGCTCGAAGGGGGATGGGGAAGAAGCCATAAACTTTATCAGAGAGATTGTAATTGAAATTAAATTGCGTTTGATGTACCATGATTAGCAATTCCAGGGTGAATGTGAGACAGGCAGAGTGATAGTGCTCATGTGAAATGCCTTGTTCAATCACTTCTCCACATTATTAAAGCCATTTGGAAGCATCATTCCTTGCCATTGGCACACACTTGCCTGACCCAGGAAATGTGTGCTCTGAAGACATCATTCATGGGCCAAAAAGCTAAGCGGATGGGAAGTGCTTTGCTCTTTTCTATGAAGTAAGCCCGTCTCTTGCTGGGGCCATGGAGCTTTGCCTGAATTGAAAGCCTCGGTCTGTCTGCTCGTGGGTCAAGACCGACCAAAAGGGTCATGAAAAGGACTAGAGGAGGATTTTGAAAGATTGGGCTGGCAAGAATTTTAGCCGTAGGTAAAGGTACAGCTTAAGCCATAAGTGTAGAAGTTTCTTTCCCCATGGATGGGTCTGCTACAGCAGGCTGAAAATCCCTCTGTGACAGCTTTGCCCAGGAGAGGGGGACATCCCCTGAGCAGACTGCGTGGTTCTAATGGTACCACCACACACTAGCAGGTGTGGCTGGACTCCAGACCTCCAAAACAGGCCGGCTGGGGGCTTCAGCCAGCCCTGGCAGTCCTCAGTGCCCTACTGTGTCCATGCCACCTTCTAAGTGGTTGAGATGCAACCAGAGATGAAGAAGAGACCAACCTGGGAGTCCGTTGGGGGAGTTTAGCAGAGGGTCTCCTGTTCTGCTGTGCAGTTGTATCCTGCAAGTCCTCTGAGCTCTCTCTGGTGACCCATTTGGTCGTGATCCGAGGGTTATTTTCCATGGTGGCAGTGCCTAACCAAGCAGCTCCTGCCTCCTCCTCCTCCTCCTCACTCCATCCCTCACTCCCAGTCCCATACGAGGTTCTCGGTTGTGCTGGCGGTGCCATTTCTGGGTCTGCTTAGCCAAGTGGATGGGGGAACCAGCTGAAGCTTTGAGTTGCCCCCTTCTCTCGTGTTCTTTCATGTACTTCTGCCAGCACAAGTGCAGGAGAGGTGTCCCTAAAGGCTCTGCCTAATTATTTTCCAGGACCAGTGGCGGGTTTCACCGAGGGAAGTTGTCTGAATGCAGAGCAACAGCTTCTCTTTATTGGTTTATTATACAAACGAAGTTCCTTAGAGGCCAAAGGGTTTTCACCGCACTGAACTTGCAGCGATGCAACACTAAAACAATCATTTCGAATCCTGAGAGAATGAACTCTTAAATAATTCAGTCAGGGAGAAAAACGATTCCAGGATGTTTATGAGATGGATGAAGGGATTTTAATTAGTCGTCAAGATTTCATTTAAACTGCACGGCACTCCAGAAGGGGGGATATTAGCTCCTTTGTGAAGTTTTGTGCTGTTTCTAGCATGTATCTGATGAACTTGCTTTCACTGCAGGAGTCGCGTGCATCTTTTTTTAACCTTGTTAAGGGTCCTCAGGACTAGGAGAGGCTGTCGGGTGGTCGCTGGTGTGCAGCGGGTAGCGCTGGGGGAGCCATGCGTGGAGGGAAGTGATGTTTTTCCTCGAAATGGCGGGAGGCTGGTGCCGTCTGGCAGCTGCTCTGGGTAGAGGCTGCAGGAATTTCTCCCTTGCCATAGGTACCGTTTCCAAAGAGGTGGAGAGAAATACCCTCGGGAGCAGCAAAGGACACAACTGCAGTAGCTGCAAAGAGCTAAATCAGCGTTTGAGTCAGCCCTGCCCAAGGAGGGCTTCAATTTCCAGGTATTTCAAACCCAGCCCACTTCTGCTTTTCATTAATGGATGATAAAGGTGAAGTTGCGCCTGAGTCATCTCATCCACCAGTGCCGGGGATGGTGTATTCCTTTGCTGCCTTCGGACCTGCAGACACCCCCGTTCCCGCGCCGTGAGTCATCCCCCCCCAATGCCATTTACTCAGCACATTCTCCCACTCAGGCTGAGTCACTCCCAGCCGCCCGGCTGCGGCATGTTCCCCACCAGGAGGGCACTTGCTCAGCAGGAGTTAACCTGGCACGTGTATTATTTAAGTCTGGGAAGAGCCCCATGTTGCCGAGAGGAGGAAGCTAAAGGCAGGAGTTGGGCTCTTTCTGCGGAATTTTTGGAGTAGGGGCACACATCTGTGTCCACTTCCCCATACCTGGACCACTGCAGCACAGGTTAATGGCCTAATACGACACTCCCGCCGGCTGGAAGGAAAAAAATCACAACCTTTTTGTGTTTAATTTTTTTTTTTCCCCTCCATTTTCTGCAGAAAACCTAAATTCTGACAAAGAGCGTGTATTGAGGACCCTGCTTTTCTGCCGGACAAACCCCAGCTCCGGGCTGCTCCAGCCACAGGCTCATTCCCGTGGCTGAGCCCATGATTTCCAGCCTCACCGCTGCTGCAGAGCCTGTTACGGGCAGGTGGGATTGCAAAGTCACTAGGCTGTTTTCACACCACTGAGCTCTTGAGCCTGATCATTTCTGCTGGACACCATCTCTTTGCTAGGAAGGCACCCAGCTTTGCTCTGGAGACAACAGAAGGATGGCTAGTGCCTTGTTGCATGGATTAGTCATGCTCATTGCAGGGGTAAAAGAACCATGTGCCTCATTTCCAATGCAAAGCTGCCCTGGTTCAGATCCTCACCACTGATTCCTTCTCCTCTACATTCAAGAGCACTCGAGTACCTTGTATTTTCTCTGCAGGGAGACGCTTATTCACTGTGATCAAATCACCTCTCAATCAGGCTTCTTTTTTTTTTCTTTTTTTTTTGATCAGCTAACCAGATTGAGCTCTTTAAATCTCCCACAGTATGGCATTTTCTTTAGGTCTCCAATCACGCCTGGTCCCTGCTCTCAGTCCCTTCTGATTTTTCACCTTCGCTTAAGGACCACAAACGCTGGCAACACCTGAGCTGCCCGTGTAGGCAGAGCCAGGGAAGCACATACTTATTAGTTGGGCATTTCTGGCTCTAATGCAGACACGTATTGCCTCCAGCCCTTTCGGCAAGGCTGGTGTTCGATGCCGGTTCATTTTCTGAGCTGTCAAATCGCAAAATACAGCCCCCCATAGGTAAGCGTGGCTTCTCCTTTGATGCAGAGCTTTGTTTCTGGGGAGAGATGAGGGCAAGGAGGAGGTATAAAGAGATGGATTAGAACAGGCTTATTGTACGGGGGACTTGTAATCACTGGCCTGTCTTCTCTTCTTTGCTATTCACCAATTTGTCAAGCTTTGCACATGAATTTATTGCATGTGGTTTTCTATCTCCTTGAACGATGGTGATGAAACGGGAAGAAAGCATCTGGTTGCGGTTCTGCAGCACTCCACCAGAAACATCCCACCCAAAGGTGATTTCCTCCTGGCAGCTCTTTATTCATCTGCTTCATTAGCACTGGCAAGCCCGGCTTTGTCAGGAAAGCTAATATCTTTTCTCAGTCCAGTTGGGCAGACGAAGTAATTTTCGGTCTCAGTGCTCATCTTTTAACCAGTACTAAGCCAAAGGCCTTGCAGCAATCAAAATCTACTGTATCAGAGCGGGTATTTTTGTCAACCGTAAGTGTGAGACTGAAAATCCACTTGACCAGAGACAGCCTCAATCAATCAACAGCAAGACATTCCCAGCCTTAAATTCCCAATTAACTGAATCCCATGATGAATTTCCCCATTATTTTGCCTTTGACTGGCACCTGTTTAGTGAATGGCACCTGTTTAGGGGAGACCTTCTCACTCTCTACAACTCCCTGAAAGGAGGGTGTAGAGAGTTGAGGGTTGGTCTCTTCTCCCAGGGAACAGGTGATAGGACAAGAGGAAACGGCCTCAAGTTGTGCCAGGGGAGGTTTAGGATGGATATTAGGAAAAATTTCTTCACAGAAAGGGTTGTCAGACACTGGAACAGGCTGCCCAGGGCAGTGGTGGAATCACCACCCCTGGACGTATTTAAAAGCCAGGCAGATGTGGTGCTGAGGGACATGGGGTAGTGGTGGGTTGGGCAGTGTTGGGCTGATGGTTGGAGTTGGTGATCTGAAAGGTCCCTCCCAACCCCAACGATTCTATGATTCTGTGATTCTCTGAATGTGTTGTGGTCTGGGACATCCTGCTTGTCTTCCCTGCACAATGCCCTACTGAGTTCTGCAAGTTCCTCCATAAGAAGGATTTCTCACTCATTAGTATTTAATATCAGCCTGCTGGAGAACTGCTTGACCAGCTTTTTTAAGACTCCTGAATAAAAATTGTCTCGGATTATCAATTTGAAATTATATAAATATAGTTTTGTTCCTATCAGGCGTTGCTTAACAGCATCCTTAGTTACTAATGGACTGAAAAGTATTTTCTTTCTCTCATGTCATACAAGCATATTTTTCTGCTCCTTCACAAATATAAAAAATAAACATTATTGGAGATCTTGTCAAGACAGCAAGTATCTGTTCCTCAGAGATGTACAGAGGAATGAAACCTCATCAAAGGACGAGTCTGGAAATAACCCAGTTAATGTTCTTAGGGAAAAAAAATGACCAGTGTTTTTGTGAGAGAGGAAGCTATTTCTTAAAAGACTTTAAAAGAAGAACCAAAGGCAACCTCTGACTCCTGTTCTGGAAATAATACAATTACACAGAGCACATTAAAGCCCCAAGTGATCATTTATAGCACATGATGCGAGAAAACGAAGCCTTCAGGAAAAGCTAAATGAAAAGGAAGAAGGGAAGAGAAGTGATGGAGTAACTATCCCACTATTCACTCATTTCTGTTGGAGGACGTTGACATCTCAAACACCCACCCAGCTGCCCTCCCTCCCCAGCACGCAGCTGAAGCGGTGGAAGGGGTGAGCGTTCCTCATATCCAAGGCTGCCAAAATAATTCCCGTGCCCTGGATTGCTTCATCCCTGAAACACCTTTCATCAGAAAAGTGGTTTGAAATACGAATCTGAGTTTCTGCAGACACTTCAGAGGTTTCCTCCCTGCTTCCCTTGCTGACTAGAGTCAGATTTAAGGGCTAGGGGGGTGAGTACAGCTACACTCCTGGTGCTTCTGGACACCTCAGTGTCTCTTGGTGGAAGTGCTTTGCTGAGGGTTGGCACAACTGTGCGAATGGGAACTTGGACCCTTGTGCTGTAGTGGATATGCAGCTGATTTACTGGAAAAAACTTATTCTCTTTCTGTTGACGGGTCTTCACGGTCAACGAAACAGAAACTCGCAGGAGAAAGTATAAATACATCCTTCCTACCTCTGCCCTTCCACTGCCTTTCTCTCCCCTCCGCCCCATTGCTGACATCCCCTCCCCATATCTTCCCCAGTGAAGGCTCACCCTCCTCTCCCTCCACACGTCTCCATCCTGAGCCAACGTTTTCATAGCAAGCCCTTGCCTCGAAGCCCAGCTCAAAGGCGGAGGGATGAAGCATTTGCGAAGTGGGACGGGAAGCAGGGGGGAGCAGGGGTCCTTGCACAGACCCCGGGTCCAGGTACATCGAGTGAGTGTGGGGGGTGAGCGCCGTCCGGGCTGTAAGGAAGGGAGCGGGGCAGACACTCTGCCCCTTCCTAATAACAAATACACATGTGGACATAGGAATAAATAAGCTCCAAAATAAAACGGAGTTTTGCCCAAAGAAATGCATTGTGAAATTTAGGGCAGGATAGCTCACATGTCCCAGGCCAGCTCTGCAAGTTTAGACTGATTTCCAGGCTTGAGGAAAGAATGACTATCCTCTTCCTGTGAGCTACCTGCAAATGCAGTTATGGGAAGCAAAGTGCTCTTTAGAAACCCTGGGCGGTGGGCGCAGGCACGGCTGAACCCCGCCAGCCTGGAGCTGGGAGCTCAAAGCCTCAAGTGTCTGTCTGCCATCGCTGTCTTTCTTGTAAGGCTGCTCTGACATGTCAGACTGCAGCACTGAGAACAGGCAATAAAACGAAATCCGTGCTGCTTCCTTTCATGGATTTCCGTGGTCCCATCAAAAACCAATCAGGGATGGTGCTGGAAATCCAATACAGTTTGAAGCAGGGGGGGTGGTAATTTGTACTTGCAGTTTAGTTTGAAATCTTTACATTTCCCGGCTTAGAAAATCAAGCAGCAACTTGAAAAGACACCAAGAGTCGATTATAATTTCTAAAATATTGTGACTTGAATCAGTCACAAACCTCAATTTGATGGAGAGGGTGGAGAGGGGAAGGATGAATCCTGATTTCTCAGCCTGGTGGGGGAAGGGCCCTCCTGTGTTTAAGAAAACCAAAATGAGACAAGAAGGATGTTGCATCTTTGCCAGATGCCAAGCTCAGCCAATCTCTGGGTGAGCTGCATACATACATAATCCTCATTCCATATTCCACAAACAACTTCCACTCTGCTTCCAGACAGCCGCCCACCAGCCGTTGAGCACTATGATGTTCCTCGCATGACAACCGTGAACTTCGGCAGCTCAGACGCCATGGAGCGCAAACCAAAAAGGCAACTGTCGCATCTGCCATCACCTTCGTCCCGTGGCTTCGTCTGAGGCACAGCAAGGTCAGAGAATCACTGGAAAGTAGGGGCACAGGTCTGGAGCCAGGGCAACACGGGTTTTTCCCGTGCCACATTTTGAGATTGGGAGGGTGCTGCTGTAGAATTAGAGTATCTGGCAGAAAATGGAGATATTTCAGCAAAACCTCTGATGGTTTTGGTTCAGGAATGCTTCCTTCGTGCCACATGGCTGCAACAGAGCTTGCCTAAAATAGACACATTGAGTTCAGTTGCCCAAACCTGGGTGGCTATTGCTGTCTGAGGTACCTCAAGCTATCTGTGGGGTCCCTGGGGCAGGAAAATACAATATAGGACCAGTGGAAATATTACACCCTTCCAAAGAGACTGCCAAAGGCTGGGGAGTACCTTGTTGCATTGAACATGGAGCTAGACACCTCCATTTAGGCAGCCACGACAAGTCCGCATGGCTGGTGAGCTTCCTCGCTCCTCTTGCTCCATTCACTGCCTCCCTGCAGCTGAAGGTGGGGCACCAACCATAGAATCATCGAATCATAGGGCTGGAAGGGCCCTCTGGAGATCATCCCCTCCAACCCCCGGCCAGAGCAGGGTCACCCAGAGCAGGTGGCACAGGAACGCGTCCAGGCGGGGTTGGAATGTCTCCAGAGATGGAGACTCCACCACCTCTCTGGGAAGCCCATGTGCTGACAGACGTGCAGGCACCTCGTGCCAGCTTCCAGCGCTCAACCTGCGACGAACGCACCCTCTGAAGTAGGCTGCCAGAGAAAAGAACTCACCAGGAGTTTACAGGAGAAACAAATGGACAAAAATCCCTCAGCTTGTGTTTGGCAGCCAAGGCGAGGAGGATGACTCAGCCCTCCCGGCTTTCAAGTGCCTGAATTTGTGACATGAGCAAATGCAGCAAAACACGATGGGATGCAGGTCCTGTTCCTGAGTGCACTTCTCATATTTATTCCAGTATGTGGAGGCAACTCTGAATGCTGCAGAGCTGCTGAAAGCTGTGCTGCTGAATGTGCCGTGAAAGCAAGGGTGGGTTTTGCAGTGGAATAAATAGTACTTCAACAGCAGTTTCTCATCAGGACTGCTACAGGTCTTTGCCAGCCTAATTGGGATGGGGCGTACTTTCCTCCACTGGAGTATTGTTTGAGCTGTGGCGGCGGCGGCTGTGGTCCGGCAGCTGGGGGAGGTGCCAGAAATCATGCAAATTAACAAGGTGGAAATGAGAGAAAAGTGTTGTTCTGGCAGAACTGAACCTGAAATTGAGGTCTGGAGCAAAGGGCTGAGGTCCACTCTGCTTGGAGAACAGTGCTCTTCACCTGATGAGCTCCAAGCCTTTGACAACGCTGCTCCCCACTGCAAGAAAACCCCTGTTGCCTCATCTTCTCCCCTAAATCAGTCATCTGCAGGTAAAAGAAGCTGAAAAGACATCCTGCTTAGCAAACTAAGACATCTTCTCGTCAAACATACTCGTCCTCCTAAACCAAAGCCCCACTCCGCACAACACAGGGCTGCAGCACCAATACAGAAATGCCTATTTCTGTATTGCCTAAATCTCTCCCTACCTCATCCACCTCACCATGGGAGAGATTGTGTTGTGGACATGATGAGAGGCCAAAGCAGACATAGGAAGCTGACAAAAGAGACCAGAGTCCAAATTAGGCAGGGAAGAAGTAACCATTTTCCTGCCTCTCATAAGGAGGAGGGGCTCAGCAAATGGGAGGACTTGTTCAATGCATTGGGCAAGTCATTATCTCGTTATACCTCTACATTTGTGAAAGGAACCCACTGAGCTGTGACCTTTTCAGCCCCTGCTTGATGCTCCGCAGATTTCCATCCTCTTGGGAAATCAGCAACGACAAAAAGAAACTTGTACTTTCTGGTGCCCGCGAGCATCCCTGCAAAATGAAAGTGGCTGCAAAGGGAAACAAAGGAGCGTGGAGGGGACCTGGCGGGGAGAAGGAAGCAAAGCTTATCAGACACGGCTGTGAGGAGCAATCAGGAACTGGGGTTCATGCTGGCCCGAAGCAAACGGAGGAAACGATAAACATTTCAAGCATGGATAGACTTGCCCATACTGAGCAGCCAAGTTACAAGCATGTGCCTAGGCGGTACTCAGGATTTGCACCTTATCAAGAACTTCAAAGAACAACCACCACAAGGCTGAGCTCCTGCCTACAGATCTTACCTCAATGGGGCAGGAACTCAGCAGCTTTGGATTGTTGGGAGTAGAAGCTTCTTCTGTTTTCCAGGAATTTCCTTGTCCCTAACGCTCTGCAGCCCAGGAGCCTCAAACACCAAGTGAATGATAGTGTGAGACACCAGTTCACCCAGGGATGAACAAGCATGACCCCTTCTCCAAAGCCCTCTGGGGAAAAGCTCACTAGGTTGCCCTCTGGGTTGTCTCTCTGCTCCTGGTGCTATGTCCCTGAGGTCTTCAAAGGTGTCTTCATCCCTCCCCAGCAGCTTCATGGACTTTCTTCCAGTTTTTGTGACTGGAACAAATACCCTGGCTCCTTTTGGCAAAGCTGTGCATTGATCTGAGAAATGCTGGCTGTAGCTGTGCGACTGGAATAACAAGGGCGCTGGGAATGAGTAATAAGCAATTAGATGCTAGATTACTGTTCCCCATAGAATCCTCATGGAAAATCTGGCTGTTCATGGCCTGGATGAGCAAACGATCTGCTGGATCAAGCACTGGCTGGATGGAGGGTCCCAAAGAATGGCGGTCAATGGAGTTAAATCCAGCTGGCGGCCGGTCACAAGTGGTGTCCCTCAGGGCTCAATGTTGGGACCATTTCTGTTTAACATCTTTATTGATGACCTTGATAAGGACATGGAGTGTATCATCAGCAAGTTTGCAGATGACACCAGGTTAAGCGGGAGTGTTGATCTGCATGAGGATGGGGAGGCTCTACAGAGAGACTTGGATGGATTGGATCGATGGGCCAACGCTAACGGCATGAGCTTCAACAAGGCCAAGTGCCGGGTCCTGCACTTGGGCCACAACAACCCCATGCATCGCTACAGCCTTGGGGCAGTGTGGCTGGAGAGCTGCCCGGCAGAAAAGGACCTGGGGGTTCTAATTGCCAAGTGGCTGAACATGAGCCAGCAGCGTGCCCAGGTGGCCAAGAAAGCCAATGGGATCCTGGCTTGTGTTAGAAATAGTGTGACCAGCAGAAGGAGGGAGGTGATTGTCCCCCTGTACTCAGCACTGGGGAGGCCACACCTTGAGTGTTGTGTCCAGTTTTGGGCACCTCAACACGAGAGAGATCTCGAGGTGCTGGAGCGAGGGCAGAGGAGGGCAACGAAGCTGGTGAAGGGCCTGGAGAATAAATCTGATGAGGAGCGATTGAAGGAGCTGGGACTGTTTAGTTTGAGGAAGAGGAGGCTGAGAGGAGACCTCACCACTCTCTACAACTACTTGAAAGGCCATTGTAGAGAGGTTGGTGCTGGTCTCTTCTCACAGGTAATTAGCGATAGAGAAGAGGGAATGGCTTCAAGCTGCAGCAGGGTAGGTTTAGGCTGGACATTAGGAAAAAATTCTTCCCAGAAAGAGTGGTCAGACACTGGAATGGACTGCCCAGGGGGGTGGTGGACTCACCATCCCTGAATGTGTTTAAGACTCGTTTAGATGTGGTGTTGGGGGACATGGTGTAGGGGAGAACTTTGTAGAGTGGGGCTGATGGTTGGACTCGATGATCCCAAGGGTCTTTTTCAACCTGAATGATTCTGTGATTCTATGATTCTATGATTAGCAAACAACATTACTGTAGACTGTCAAAGGAATAACACAGGTCTCTGAAAGACTCTGTGCTATTGTATGGAGAAGGATGTGGACACTGTGAAATGTCCAAATGTAGCTTTTAAGGACGATTAGCATGAATTCAGGGTACGCCTTTTTGCTTGCGCATTTGATACATAGATTATTAAGCAGACACGTGACAGAAGATAATGAGCTTGACACCATGTCTGAGGGACAGGCTTAATGCACGCAAAGGGAACATGCAGGTTACATTTGTGTTCTTGGATAGCTTACACTGCCCTGCTGTTATCAGCTGGTGGCAGAAGGAGGTTACACTTGCCATTTGCTACCTAACAGGGAAACCCAACCGACGGATCTACTGCTGGTCCTGGTTGCATGTCTGACATGCTTGGAGTGAACTGGGCAGCGGTGGGTTAGATACAGAGTGATCCACGGCCTTCCAGTGTGAGATCAACTCACCTTATGCCCTTCCAAGGGCCATAGGAACACAAGAGAGATCTCCCTTTCGTGTCAGCTCCTATGGGTCTCCAGTTTCACACTGTGCCCGTGGACTTAAAAAAAGTAAAACTCCATTTGGCCACTGAATTTTGCTGAGTTTTCCACTGTAAGGGGAAAACAAATTGTTGGGTTTTCAGAAGAGCAACCTTCAGATGGGACCAGATCTGCACAGCATCTCTCCACGTCTTGGCTGGGAGCAGATTCTCAGGCTGGACATTTAGTTCAGGATGGAGCAGTGTTTGCATCTTTAGCATTCAATATCCCTGGCTGGGAATCTCTGTAAACTTTGTGACAAATCCCAATCCCGATTACCTTTTTCCCTCAATTCTAATGCTGGTATTTTCCACGAATTCCCCCCAAATTAAAAAAAAAAAAAAGAGCTCATAGTGGCTTTCAGCACTGATCTAAACCTGGGCAAGAATTCAGAGGATGCGTGTCAGCTCTTGTTTATCGAGATCTGAGCAAGAGTCCTTTGTGTCTTGGAGTGGGCAGAAGAAAAATAAAGCAAGGGCAATAAATATTTGTTCTTTGCCTGCAAAGGAATTTCCCTGTAAGCCTCACCAGCCTCCAAAAATATCTCGACATGTTATTTTCTCCTTTCTCCTATTGATTTTTGAAGCTGTTACTGTGACAGACAGTGGAAAGTGCTCTGCAAACACCCCTCTCAACAGGGAAAGCTTTCAGCTGCCTTTTAATTTTTTGTTTAATTTTTGTTTTCGTACCTTCACTGTCTTTTCGGTCCCAGTTCTTCAGTTCAGGAGGGGGATCTTTTGTTTCAAGCCTGACTAAGTCACTGACTATCTGATTTTCTCATTATTGTGTGTTTCATAATTCCTCCCTCATATTACTCTGGAAGCAGTTTTCGATCTGAGGATTAGGTGCTGAAAGCTAATAATGGGCTGGTTAAAAATTAATTGTTCTCCTTTGTAGGGAAAATAAATAAGTGAATGAAGATTAGCAGCTGTGCTACTAAACCACACAAAATACTAGTGTCTCTCTGAAAGCCCGCCTGGCGAGAAAGGTGTTTTTATGAGCTGTTCAAGTGGTCTGTGGACGTAATTCCTCAGATGGATTTGCTGCATGCCTCTGCCTTCACACAATAAGCAAAGCGTGTTTCCTGTACATTAGTTACCCATCGGAAATTGGCTGAATATATTTATGAACCTACTTCAGATGCCTGAATTTCAGTTCAGGCATGGCTGGCAGACTGATACTTGTTTTTATCTTTCGGCGCTGAAAAGCTGCTTGATGCCTCTAAGTCCGGATGACAGATATTACGAAGAGTTTCAGAGATGGTTCAGATCTGGGATGTTTCGCTTCACCCCCAGGAGGTATCTCTTCCAGAATGACAGACTTTGGGTAGGAGACGTGGGGAGCAGGGCAAGGAGGAGGGATGAGGCTGGGTGGTGGGGCTCGGCGGTACGGCACGGTGCAGAGTTCTTGTCAAGGGACTGCTCCTTGTGTAGCAGACTGTACCTGCTGAGTGGATCTGGATAAATTCACGTGAATAGAATGAATGAATGTCAGAGATGTTTTGGATGCCCTGGTGAACAGCTTGTGTGTGGACTTGATCCAATGTCTGCTACCAAATGAGCTGGTTTTCATTCTGGGAATAGTAGGAGTCTCAGTTTATCAAATTAGCAGCTTTTCTCCTTTTATTGAGATATAGAAGTCAACCATTTGCCCCTTCTTAATCAGCCCAGCTAAGAAATACAGTAGGACCATTTAACCCATCTTCATGTGATCAGTCTGGTAACATCCTAATTCAGCCTTGGCTAGCGACTATTCCCCTGCCCCAGTCTGAGACCTTCTCCTCCTACAGAAGGAACCAAAAGGCAGAGGGCAATGGCATGGGGAGAAAAGATAGTCTGCAATTTTCTTTTCTACTCCCCCCCAAAATATTGCAGTGTTGGCTGCTGTGTTGTGGGAACTGAAGGTGTGTCAAGGTGGATGTGGCAGGACCAGGACAGCATCTCTTAGTGAGGTCTTTTCTGGCTATAAGGTGCCCATGGACATTCCTATGGGATCCAAACCTCAAACCAAGGATTTATTTTAGCATCTCCTTCTCCTCTTTCCTGCACAGCCAAGCTGAATATGACTTACTTATACAAGCACAATAAAGGGAAAATCTGAAGGACTGAAAAAAAATAGTAATTTTGGAAATGTCAAATTATTTTAACAGTTTTTGATTGATGTGAAAGTTCTCAGCATTGTAAAAATGGAAATGTCTCTTTTGTGTTTGTTACAAGACCATGAAGTGCTGTTTCACCTCTGCTCAAGTGAGTAGGAAGAACGAGATGGCAGTTACAGAAAGGGTACTAAAAATGAGAAATGGCTTATTCCATGCGATTTGGAAATCCCATAGAGCATATAAGGAAATGCAATGAGCGGTTAAAAATGTTGTATAATTGTAGGAGCCCCCCTGGCTCCTGCATCTTTTTGCAAGTTGGTCAAGGTGGCCTCCAAATCAGCAGATACCCAACTTGCTTTACCTCCCACAAATGTACAGGACGGGCAAGCTGCAGGAATTGTACTTCTGGCTTTTCTGAAGCTCACTGAGTATTTGCAGAGCAGAGTAAAGGGATCTTGCAGGAATTAACGGCAAGATCATCTGCCGAGATTTTCCGGGTGGGTTTCTTGCAGCAGGCGCTGTCGTGGAGCTCAGAAGCGGCGGCAGCAAGACCGTAAGGAGAGCAAGCTGCCCTCCCTGCTGCCGTGCCTGTCTCCGAGAGCAGCCTTGCAATGTAATTACCAACAAATCGCAGTGCGCTGTCTCGGGCAGCGCGGGTGCGATGTCCTGGTTCCAACCCACATGCTCAGTCCTGGTCTCAGCCCAAGAGAGACCCTTGGAGGATTAGAGCAGGGAACTGGGAAAAATGGTGTTGCCAGCAGAAATGTCTATTGCTTGCAAATAAAACCAGGCAGATGGCCTGCTGAGTATCAGTCCTTAATTAAAAGTGCTTTATTCTCTAAGCTAATTATAGAATAATTCCTGCTGTGGGAGGGGCTCCTTTGGCATGGAGAGGGTGGTAATGAACATCTCAGTCCGCCTCCTTGTCAGCAGGCTCAGCCCTTCATTCTGCTGCCTTAGGGATAAAGATACCCCTGGCTGTTAGCTCCGAAGCAGACCCTGTGAAGGGAAATAAAAGAAAGGAGCAAGAGGTCTCAGGCAGCCCTGGCATGAAGAAATAGGATCTCACTGACGCATCTGTCACAGCATGGATAACCTCGGGAGCTCCCACCTGGAGCTAGACCCCAAACTGGGTTGTGACTATTAGTGAAAGCTCTGCTAAAGCAGATACATTTCTTCCAAGATACAAAAAAAATGTTTTTGGGTAACGTTTGACATGATTAGAAGAGGTTTCAGCTAGCGTTGTGATTCTGTTCTTCAGGATTTGCAGTTTAAACTAACTCCAGCCTCCCCACGTCGCATGAACCTGGAAGCGCGACCTCACTGCATGTCCCTGTGCTCCCTCCATGAGCCCCCATGTGTATGCTGCATTGTGGAGAAAAGCTCCAAACACAGATGGTAAGTTACATGAAAAAGGACCATTTATCCAAGATGTGAATGTTTAACAGCTTGAGCAACGCCAAGCCCTTGCAGACACCGTGATCCTGGGGTGGCCTTGCTGTCCCAGCAGGTCTCGCCCCCACAAAATAGCCTTTGTTGGTGCAAAGTGTCTCCTATCTCCCAAAGTCATCATCCATCACTTTGATGGCTCTGCTAAGTGGCAAAAGATCCAACAGGCTTGTGCCCTCCTTCCTCATCTGTCTCCCGTGGCCCTTCCTAAATTGGAAGGCAGCGAGGTTCACCCTGTCCACCTCCCATCCGTTGCTGAACACTAATTCTCCCGGCCAGCCTTCCTGATTTCCCCAGCTCCTCAGGTTTATTGTCCCATCTCCAGCCCTTCCTTGCACTTAGAGAAAGAGAAAAAACCGATGCCTACAATGCTGGGCTCAACCCCTTGTGAGAGGCTTGGGCTGGCCTTGCCTCATCAGGGCAGAAGTCGGTCTTATCGGTGAGCGTCGGCAGGGCTCTTGTCTTTCAAACAGGGCTCAGGGAATGGAAATGCTGCTGATCTCTATCTGCCTGGCATTTCTCACTCTTTTTCTCCATCAAAATCAACGCGAGGGATATTTTTCAGCCCCTCTCCAGGTTAAGGGAGGTGTGTGTACGTGCGGGGAAGGATGGAAAAATACTCAGCACATGAGAAACTTCTCATGCAATTTTTCCTGCCTGCAGCTTCTATATATAGGTTTAATTAGAACACGAAAGGCACCTCAGGATTATGCTGTGAGATTTGTTTCCTTAGCCCTGTAACTAATGCCCTGTGGTTTCAGTAACGCTGCCTTCGCTTCGTTAGCCTCCAAGCAAATATCTACCTATGGAAGCTGCAGAATTGCTATCCTGGGTCAGCACACCACGTGAGCTCGGGGAAGTCAGAGGCTCTGCCTTAAATGCTCTCTAATTATCTCTAGCCGAGGTTACGGAGGAAGTGGTTTGGCACCTGTGAATTGGATTCTTGGGAGAGAGCCCCTTGAAATGAGCTGCTTTGCCTAAGACTGGAAAGTTTTGTCTCTTGCTCCCCACGGCCCTTCGCAGTGGAGGCAGATTAACTCTTTCTCGTTTACCTGGAAAAAGACTGAGCCATTTCTGACGGGGATGTCGAAGTAGCCAGCTTCCTTCTGGCTGCCAGGCTACCTTGGTTTGCCCCTTCGTATTAGAATCATCCTGGAAAAGGGCCGTGGCCATGCGGCTCATAGCTGCAACTTGGAGGGGAGCTCCTCATGCCGATCCAGGAGGGTTTCTGGCTTGCAGGATGCTTGCTGGGGGTCCTGGAGACCTGAGGGTGTATGCTTGTGGGCGGAATGGCCAACTGCTAAATCATTTTATAGGTGCTAAATATCAACGATGCTTTCTGTCCTGTGACTCTCCGTCATCGTGCTGAGGCTGAAGAGCACGGTGCCCCCAGGAGGAGCTGGGGCACGGCCAGGGGCTGAGCTCCTTCCTGAGGCACAGGCCACATAGACCAAGCTGGTCACCGTGATATAGCGTGGCCTCTCCGGTTCTGCCTTGGGAATACTTCTTATTACCTGCTCCAGCATCACCGTTGTAGCTGGATATTGGACCTAAAACTAGGACAGGGCTTATGAACCACAGCCGTGTGATTCTACGGGACGCCTGAGGAAGACAAACACAGTTTTCAATGTTCGAGAAAGCCTTCAGAGAACTTAGGGGTTTGACTTTAAAACTGAATTATATGTTTTTTTCCCCCTTTTTGTTTTCCAGCTGCAGATGGATCAAAATAGCAAGCCTTTCTGCAGGGCACTTTGATGAGGCACAGGCTGGTGTTGCACATATTACCAAGGAACCTTAAGAGTCTCAAGGATAGCTTTCTACCCGAAGCCTTTCTCAATTACTGTCAT
The DNA here is from genome assembly GCF_028500815.1 of Rissa tridactyla. Classification (NCBI taxonomy): domain Eukaryota; kingdom Metazoa; phylum Chordata; class Aves; order Charadriiformes; family Laridae; genus Rissa; species Rissa tridactyla. The sequence continues at coordinate 3,986,491 of NC_071484.1, read as the reverse complement.
CAAAACAGAGAGCAGTGCAGGAGAAAGGCAGAAGGTGCATCTGGGGCTGCGCCTTCCATCGTGGAGATGCACTTAGAAAAGCTTTTTGTGGAGCAGACGAGCTCGCACCTGCATTTCTTTTATTCCCCACCATTTTCTGTACACGCAAGTTAGCTGACAAAACTGCTGCTGCAGCTTTTTCTCCTCTCCCCTAGGATTATTATTTTTTTTTATTGTCATTATTATTAAGGGCACAACAAGATTTATTTTCTGTAAAACAAGCCATGTTATTGTCAAGACAGATTTAAAGGGCTGGATTAGGAAGGGGCATTAAAATACATTTTGTATGAAAATGAAATATCATGAGCAGTTTCTTGGCAGACCTAATGTCTTTCAGGGCTGTTCTTTGGGAATAGCAATTCCAGGCAGGGACTCTGGAAAAAGTACAGTGCAGTGGTATAATGAGAGGCTGTATCAGGATGGATATGCATGAGCCGGGCAGATTAATATTTAATGAACAGTGAAGTCTGCTATCCCCTAATCATTGAGTGCCTGGGATTTGCAAAGTGGCTAATTTTAAAGTATTTTGTATGGAATTATTCATGCATTAAAAAGTACATGACTCTCTTGCAGTCTAAGTCACTGAAATGGAATTAAACTCAATGAAATTTAGTCATCAAAATGCCGGGCGTCGGGTCGAGCCGAGACAACGGCAACAGGACGAGGGTGTTGCCCTTCTTAAAGGCCTCGATGGAGCTGGAGAAGACAGGCTTCAGGCACAGAGCCTTCCTGCAGGGCAGGGATGGCTCATCTCAACGGCTTTCTTGGGAACCCAGAGCAGAACGGAGCCCTTGTTGGGCTTTTCAAAGCAAGGAGGAGCCAGCAGTGGGTAGCGGGGCCAAGCAAGAGCAGGAAAATCACTCAGATGGATGAAAACATAGCACAAGGGTACTGGTACTGGGACAGGCATAGGGCTGGGTCAAAACCAGTGGCCTCACTTGAGTGACAGCTCTGACACCACCGTCATCATCTTCAGTTTTGTTTGTATTTTGCCTAGAACGCTCATTTGAAACATACTTGTTGATCTGGAGTTTAATGAGACTTTACTTTGGCTCGAACAAGTGTCTTTTGGACCTCAGCTCAGACAATTCTTCTGGCACGTCTTCTAGTCTTTTCCCCACCGGTTTCTGATAAAAGAAGAATGTTCCAAAGAAAATGTCATTTTCGCTTGGAAAATGATTTTTTAATTGGGGGGTGGGGAGGAAAGATTTTGTTCCCTGGCATCTTTAAAAGGTTTCCACTCTTTCCCTGTTAGAAAACAGTTTGTGGAAGTTAATGCACCTTCTCGGAAGTCATTGTTTGACCCAAGCTTGTGTTTTGTGCAAGAAGCGCGAGGCAGAGGAGAATGATTCTTCCTCGCTGCACAATCTATGAACGCAATGAGATCACTGACTTAATGAAAGAAGACAAAAGAAACCAAATAAAAAGTGTTTACAGCTATTTGAATGCTACTAATTATGCCAAAGAGTGTTGCAGGAGAGAAAAATATGGCAATAAGTGTATGGGAAAGGCAGAGAAGGGAAGGGCAGAACAGGATGAAGATTCATTTTCTTCTTGAGTGCTTGCGCGGTTCCTCATATAAAGGATCTGTGTTATCAGCACAAACAATAATGATGATACCGGCTCATTAGGAAGATACAGTAGGTAAACACTGCTGGCAGGAATGAGCAACTCACACCTACAGTCTCAGCTGTGACCCTTGAAGCGCAATGACTTTCGTTAATAACGATGGAGGAAAACAAAGCGTGCGTGCACATGTATCTGCAGCCTCTGGATTTGCATGGAAGTGGTTGGAGCATTTTATTTTGGGCTTTTTTTGGAACAAAATGTTGACTCAGAAATCAATTTATCTGTTCTCTGGATAAATTAAAACAAAAGGTGAGCCTGAAAATGAGGAGAAAAAATTTCACCTCAGCTTGAGAAAAATGCTTTAATCAACCCAAAGTAGGCAGTTTTCTTTTTCCTTTCTTTTTTTTTTCTTTTTTTTTTTTCTTTTTTTTTTTTCTTTTTTTTTTTTCTTTTTTTTTTTTCTGTTGTTGTGGACAGAACAAGGATTTGGCACTGGATCTGCCCAAAGATTATTTATTCTTTCTTCATCTCTTTTATTTAATCCCTGAAAAGAAAGATCCATTATATTCACAGCAATTATTCTAAGTACAGCTAGAGAAAGCCATGTTAAGTCCCAATTTGAATATGAAACATTATTAAAAGACTTTTCTACATTGTGAATTGTTCTCTTATCTGCCTGCCCATAAATGTCAATGTATTAATGGTCACAATTTGTTTCAGATGTAGGAAATAGCCTTTTCCTCCTCCCGTTGCCTTTTTTAAGCAGTGGGGAAACAAACACAGCAGGTCATGCCCATACAACCACGCAAAAAAGTTCCCAGTACAATTTTGCTTCAGCTTCAATGGAAAAGCCAATCCTTTCTTGCCAGCTGATTATTTCTGCTCTTTAATATACTCTTTAAACCAAGAAAATGTTATCTAGAGGCAGAAACAGGCAGGGGTATATTTTAAAAGTCTTTAATTTATTAAACTACAAGCCAGAAGAAAATTGGAGAAATTAATAACTTGGAGTGTGATTAATATGAAGCTTTTTTTTTATTATTATTTTGATAGCTGGAGGGCTGTAGAAGCAGAGACTCAACGCTTTGTAATGACATGAAGAAAAGGTTAAAGCGAGTGTTTGTTCATCACCGGATTCTCAAGTCCTTGTGTTTGACCAAAGCTTTTGAAAACGCCGACAACCCTCTCATCAAGGCTCTCCACCTCTGAGGACTCTTGCTCCCTGTGATTAATTTCTGTGGACTTTGTGAATCATTCTCAGGCTAATAGTCTTCAGTTACTTATTTCTTTGATTTGATTTAAAGCATGTGTCTGGCTCTGGGTGGCTGCATTTCTATTAGCGTACGCGTGAAGGGATGGAACCACCACACGCACATTGAACTGTTGCAACTTAGTGAATGTCTTGGGAAAGCTGCCTCAAGAAGCTAAACACGTGTGTGAACACTGGAAATAAAAGTATTAAAGACCAAAAGTTACAGGCCAAAAAAAGGAAAAGAAAAAAAAAAACAAACAAAAAAAAACAAACAAAAAAAAAACAAATGAAAGAACGTGCAATTTTTCACTCCCTTGGCCAGACCAAAAGATGGTTTAGGGACAATTGAAAATCAATGTCCTTGGGGAAAAATGGGGGAAAATACACAAATGTTAGACCTTAGCGTTGCTGTGAACCACGCAGGGGACTGTGAAACCTGCACTTTTTTGTTTTGTGCGACATTTCTGAACTTGATGGATACACAAAAGGCAGTTTTCCTCTGCTTTCCAAAGGAGTTTCTTCTTAATTTACACCACTGGCTAGAAGTCCCCCACAGGTTCCATTTTTCAGCTGAAAATAAGGATTTAAAGAAACTAGAGTGTGTCCCTGAATGGACTGATTTTGTCAAGAAAGAGATTGAAGTGGGAATTAAAGCCTTTTCTTCTGCTTTTGTAAAATTCAGGTGGAGAACCAAACGGCTGCTGCTGGAATGGACCCAGCTGACCATGTTGAAGTGAAGCATTTCAAGGTTTGTCAATACCCGTCACACTTCGCAGAGACTTTGTTTAGTGAGAAATTTCAACTTGTCCTCAGTGTTGGAAGATTACAAGATGTATTACTGGATGTGCGAGACGGAGAGCATCAGAAAATGCAGCAGCCAGCGCTGTGATGGCTGTTGCTGGGTGCCACATGGCCACACCTGAAGGTCCATTCCAAGAAGATGCTGTCCTTGTCCCTGCTTTCTTCTGCATCCATAGTGCTTTCTCTCTTATCCTTGTATCCATGTACTCATGGCCCTGGACTTGTTACTACTAGAGAAAGGTGAAAACCCATTTGTGGATCTGTTGGGAACCTGGCTGAGCACAGCTCCATAAAACCATCCTGGGTGAAAATGAGCCTGAGGGGTGTATTGCTGTTGGGACCCTTTTGTTCCTCTGCCTTGCCCACCAGCGCTGCCTGCGCTGGTCCCTGTGCTGCTCTGGAGAAAGGCAGGAGGGAGGCACGGCTCTTGCATGGCTGTGGAGGTCCAACACAGGACAGCTGGAAATCAAGGGAGGTCGGAGTCGCGATGGGAAGAGACAAGCTGAGACGGTGGCTCCAGCAAGGCAGAAACTCCTCCTCTGGCATCTCTGTGCGGCCGGCACAGCCCAGCTTCCCTGCTTTCCCACCTGCCAGAGCTTCTCCCCAAGAAGACATTTGGTTCTGCAGTGTCTCGGTGCTGCTGTTAGCCTGGCAGCAACAACAAAATCACCGGGTTAATTAAACACACAAGAACATAATTGCAATTAAACCCAAACAAACTGCTGAATCACAATAGCAAATTGCCCAGAGTCTGGGGGAAAGGCTGGTTTGCTTATTCTTTTTTTTTTTTATCGTAAGGGCTGATGAGGCACAGAGCGGCCAAGCAAACGCTGCAACATGAGACGCGCCACTGGCAAGAACGTTTAGCCTGCTGAATAAAAGATAAAGATAAAGCCCGGACTGGGAACAGCCTTGCAGCTTGAGTCAATTTAGGTTGGTTTCACTCGAGGGAAATCTCAGGGGTCTGCACTCAGCAAACATCTTCGCAACCTGGAAACCCTCCCCCAGCCCCACCAGTCCACTCCACTCCCAGCTCCCTGTTCCGGTGCTGCAAACCCATAGCGGAGCGGTATGATGGCCAAAGCGTCCCCTTGACCCTCACCAAAATCCACGCCGAGGATGCCTTCCAAAGAATCTGCAAGGAGGACGCGTGATTTGCTCTGCAGCGTGCCTGATCTTCAAGGAAAAAGTCAAGGATGCACCAGGGACCGCTTGGAAATGAACCCGCAGGGCATTACGGCTGCTGCGTCTGGCCAGCAGTGCCCGGCAGGGTACACGGGGGAAGCTTTGGCACCTTCCCACCGCCACTGCACAATTTCTGCAATACTTCTTTGCAGCAAACCCATCTATCACGCTCGCTCTAGGGTTGGTTTCTGTCGAGCTGCTTCAGCGTATCCCACTAAAGGCATAAAGTTGAGAGAAGCCAGTGAATTATAAGGTCTCCGATAGCAGGACTCAGCAAGCGGGCTGCTGTTAATCTTCCCTTCGCTACTCAGTTTTTGTTCTGCTTGTAATAAATCCCCGCGCCCTTTGCTGTTGAAACTGCAGCCTTGCTGCTGAAAAAGGAGGAAAAAAAAAAAAAAGCCGGAGATTACCATGTGCAGAAATAAAATACGGGATTCACGTCTTGGCCTGGCCAATACTTTTGCTTATCGAGGTCTGAGCCTTAGTGTGATCACCTGGTGGTAAGTGTAATGCTATGGTAACTCATGCTGGTCTACAACAGATTGGAAAAGCTGTCGGATTAATGCAGGAAATGGGGCACGCAGCGCTGTGTGATTTCTTATAGCAGGGCTGAATGGGCAGTTGGAGACACGATGTGATGTTGCTTCCAAATCTGGAGTAATAGCTGGCTGGGAATCTGTTGAGGAAAGTCTTTTCCTCAAATGCCGCTTCTGTGGATTTACAGCTACTTGTGGGAAAAGGTCATATTTATAATAAAAGCTGGGAAAAAAAGAAATTCTGAGACTATCTACTGCTTGCTTTGATATGATCATAATAATAATTTCCATTTTGGATCAAAATTACTTTCAATCTGGGAATTTATATAAAGCAGAATATAAAAATATTAAAAAATAATGATGAAGGAACACAGCAGTTGATAGCACTCAAATTTCTGCACTTTTAAGCAGGTTCCTCATCTGTGAAAAATTTTGGACTTTTGACTATTCACCTCCAGCTGAAGCATGAAAAAATAAAAGAAAATTCACAGAAAAATCGCTTGAGGGCTTTGCAAATGTATGCTGCATAGAAGAAAAGGGGCAGATCTTCTGATGGGGGGAAAAAGCTGCATCTTGGCAACAGTTCCAACCATCCCAGCATCCCTCCCCATTCCCTGGTCCTTCTGCTCGCAAGCTGCTGAGTTTCATTTCCTCTGGCTCAACAAATCCCTAATCCCAGAGCCGATTTCATGGTCAGGGGTTTACTTAATGTGTAGCCCTGATTCCTGTTGACAACAAGATAGCTTTATATTGCTTGTCAGGTTGGGGAGCATTGAAGAGGGTGCAAATTTATATTGGCTTCCAGGCAGGAGCTGTGTAAGATTGCCTTTGTGTCGCTGAGAATTGCATCTCCGCGGAGCCGTCGCTGGGGCAGCGCTCCCGCCCGATGCCTCAGAATAACGCAGTCTTTCACGGTGAGACCATAAATGTTGTGACAAAGGTGGAGTACGTTCAGAGGGATGGTATCTTTTATTGGAACGACAGATATAGTTTGAAAACGGAAAAGCTTTTGGCGCACACCTCTCTCTTCTTCAGGTCTATAAATGTTATGTGGCTTTTTACAGCCGCACAAGCAACCGTGTTCCTGGCTACGAGGCTGTAGAGGATGCTCCCTGCAGGAATTAAAGTCAAGGGAGAAAAATTAATGCCAAGCCATCGCCATCCAACAACGCAGGTAACAAGGCTTTCGTCTTCTGCGTGAAGGAACGGGACTGGATGGCCCACATTTGAAGGCTTAAGACCTCAACAGCGCAGCCCTCACCTGGGAAATGGGCTCTGGCTCTCCCCCAGCACAGCTGACTCCGGGCTGGCCCGGTGATGGGGCAGGAGCTGCCCAGGACTGGTGGTATTGAGTGGGCGGACCTACTGATAACCCCTTGAGCATCAAACAGGCAGGGGAAACCAAGCAGAATTGTTCCCAGACTCTGTAACTCATGGGTCTTGATTTCACAGAGCAGCACGTGAATTGTTTCCACCTAGATCTTGAAAATTCCCATCAGAATTGGTGGAAAAAGAGGTTTTCAATGCCATGGGTTCCATCACTGTGGTGGGAAACACCAAGACCAACATGGTTCTCCACCCCATGTAGTCCCCAAGAGGGAACATCAAAGAATTTGCTCTGAGGACAGTTCTATTTTTTCAATGGCTGTGGTCCAAAAAGGATGTGGATTGGTCTAGAAATGGTCATGATTTGGAGAAACTTCAGCAGGTTGGTTTTCACAGAGTTGAACTTTTCTGGAGTGAAAAGAAAAATTCCTTTTTTGAGCAATTTTCCTGTATAACTTTCAGCAGATGAGAAGTCACAACGAACTAGCCTTGAGTAGGAGTTGAACATGAAAAACAGACTCTTGCAGAGGAAGGGAAGATATGAACTTAATGAACTTACTGGCTCACTCATATAAAATTGAGCAAGAGAGCAATATCATTGCTTAGGTGACAGTTGTGTTGCTGTTCCCAAATCTTTTCTTTTCTTTTTTTTTTTCTTTTTTTTATTCCAACTAGGCTAGCTAGTCTAATAAAAGATATGACTTTACTCCCCATGCTTTGCCCGGTTGATTATCTACAAATGCCAAATTTGGTATCGTGTCCTCAGTAGATGCAAAATTAACTGGAGTTGCCCAAATCTGTTGGAAACGTTTTATAGTAACACGCTGGGTTGGCTAACATAGCACGGGGGAAAAAGTTAAAAAAAAATCCTGTAAACTCACTCCCACAGAATGAAAATCCTTGCCCTCCTTGTTCCATTTACATTTTTACACTGTTATATTGATGCTGGTATTTCTGATACACTTTGTAGGATGTACTGAAGTGCTTTTTAATATACTCGGATGTTTAAGAGCACTGAACGTTTTGGCTTTTTTTCTTTACTCAAACCTTTAGACATTATTAAAACAAAACAGTGTGATATTTCTGAGGCAAATGCCAGGAATTTCAAAATTCCAGAAAAGTAATTTCAATTTGGGGTGAAAAGTCAGAGCAGAGATTTGAGACTTGCACATCAGAAGACCCCTCTGCTCTGAGTGTGACCATGGGAATTGTCCATGCCTTGTTATAAGGGCATTTCTGGTGGATCGCTTTGCTGGCCTGCTCAGAAGCAAACACGAGCGCTTTCCTCCATCTCTTCCCAATGTTTGCGTTTTCCCTGCATCCCAACAATTGCTTTTGGGTCATTTGTTTAAAGAGAAGGGAAACAAGCTGGTTAAACGCGTCAGCTGGGTTGTTCATGAGATGCTCAGACCCTGAAGCGTTTTAATACCCATTTTACTGCTCATGAAAACTCCTGTTCCATACAAGCTCTGGTCTTTTCCAGGCCTTCCCAGGTGGCTGATTTTGGGAACAGGGCGAAGATGTCCATCCAGGTCCATTGCTGGGGGCCAGGAACATCCTGACGTTCCTCCATTGCCCCCACCCACTCCTCCTACCCCGTCTCCATGGGGCAGCACACCAGGGCACAGCGGGTCAGGGTTAAATGAGCAGCTCGCAAAGAAAAGGGATATGTTTGGTTATTTTATATTTAATTTCTCCAGGGCTCCAGCTGATGACACAGAGTTAAGTAGAAACTTTTTCAACTGAGTTTTGGCCTTTCACAGGAAGAAAAGATGGTAACGTGGAGTGACTGGGATCCCTTTGTAGGGAAACATGCGGCAAAGCTGACAGTAAAATATTGTTCACCAGGTGAACTATTAATGCTGACATAGGAGGAAATATTCCTTGGGAATTAGGTAGTACTGAAATAACTCCTGTTTCATCCCCCACCCCATACCACAGCTCTCAGGCGGTGGGGTTAGGCTGAAATATTTGCTGTCGGACAATGACTGCGGAGCAAACAAGCTCAGGGTTTACAAGAGGATTTCTCCTTTCATTAAGTCCCATCTCCAAAAGCTCAGCCTGTGCTGCCGGAGCCCAGCCGCTCTCTTCCTTTGTGAATCATGTCTGGTGACAGAAGTTCACAGGGTTCATGCTGGCCCGTGTGACAGCACCAATACCCCGCGTCTTCAGCAGAGGATGGATGGATGTACCTGGGTCTCCTGTAATTGCATTTGGAGAAAACATCAGCGCAACCCAGAAAGTGTCACTAACTAAAGCCAGCTGAAGTTTTCCATATGCAGTTTTGCCATCACCTATGTCCCCTGCGACACAGGAGATCATCATTTCCTTGCCAGGGAGGAAATCTGGGGAAAGACATCTCCCCCCAAGCTCTGCTTTATCTTCTCCCCTCATTCATACAACGAAGCTCATGCTACTGTGGTGCTTTGTGACACCCTAAGAGGTTTACTGGTGAGAGGTGCATACTTTCAGCTCAGGATAATTATTTCTTGGTTGATCATTACTTTACAGTGTGAAGATTTTTTTCTTAGAAGGCTTCTCCTTAGATGCGTAGTGCTGTTTGCTTTCTGAGTGATGCTGGCAAATTTCTCTGTAGTAGAGGACCAGAAAGGGCCAAATCCTGTCCTCCTACACACTGGGGGAATGTGTCTCTCTTGCATACCTCACCCTAAATTTGGGTGACTGACCTGGAGGTGCAGAGATGTGCTGCCGGGCGCTGAGCATCCCGCAGAGCCACGCTGGGATTTTTTCTTTGCAGGCGCCACCATCTAGTGCAGCGCACTGGAACTTCATGTTTTCCCTTTAGATGTTACCCTGCAATTGCAATCGATCGTTGGAGCTGGTGGAATAACTGGTGCTTAATAAATGAGCCACTGCACGGAGCTGTTTATTCTTCTTAACCACGGCAAACAGTTCTCAAAGTGGGCAGGATTTCTACGGCCTTGATGATGGGAACACTCGCTGCTAGGTTCATTGGCTCTAAAAGGGAATTTGAAAAGTGATTGCACCGGCTGCTCTCTGAGGGCGTTTTCTGGATTTTGAAGTTGACCCAGTCCCTGTTCGCATGACCTAGGCAGGCAGGATAGCTGTGAGGGTGAGGGAGAGGGAAAATCATCACCTTTTGTGAGGCTCACGTGTGAACCCCACCCCAGGCAAGTCAAGGGTGTGGACATTTCTCAAGAGAGCTGATGAGAGGTGCGCTGAGACAGCACCTTCCACCTGGACAAGCCCTCTCCTTTGGCGGCTGGTACCCTACCTATTTATTCTTAAAAGCTCTCCTTATTCCTGCAATCTGGCAAATTTTTCATATGAATTGCTACAAAAGGATGCAACACTGGCACAGTGGTGCAGGAGGTCTCTGCTGCTGAGCCACCACTGACTCCTCCTGACTCCCGGAGCCCTGTTGCTGGATTAGTTGTAGAAGGTGAGACTGGAAGGTGCAAATGGAGAGGTTCGTTAGAGCCAGGGTGGCTTTTCCTTTTCTGAGAAGTGTCTCAGAGTTTGAGTGGATCATGCCATGACTTTAACTGAGGACCTTCAGATCTAATACTCGCAAGGGCTACCAGCTAAGCTGGAGGAACTTCTTTTCCTCCCAGTGTGCTGGCACATCCCCCCAAATTAGGTAAAGAGGGAGCAATGTGACTGTTACTCACCTACAGACCAAACAGGCTTCTATTTTTGTTTGCCCTGAGATACTCCTCCAGCACAGCTTTCAAATGGAAGGTGATTTTCCCAAATAAGAAGACAGAGAGGCCCCCCAACTCTGGAGTTTGGGGACAATTGCCCAGTGAAGCATGATCCAAAGCTACGGCATGTGGCCCGTTTCTCCCCATCCCGTGGCAGCCTGCTCGCGGTCACAACCTGAGCATGGGGGAGTGATGGGGTGACGTGCTTTGGGGGAGTGAAGCGTGGGGCAGAGTCCCCCAAGCCTGTTTGCAGCGTTGGTCCATAGCTAACTGGGGCAGCCCTCCATCCCTGCCGTTTGCTCACACTCAAGCAGAAATAAAAAGACATTATTCCAGGCAGAGTTGATTTCATGAAAAATGCATTGTCTTTCCGCGGCTTCAGTAAAAATATATTGGTTTCTGCCAGTTTTAATTAGAAACCATCTATTCTTAAAACTTGGGAAGAACTAGCATGAGAGGGGAGCGAACATGAAACGTTCGAGAGACTTTAAATCTCTTGTAGGGACTGAATTAATGGACTTTAACCCTTTGCCTGCAAATGAAACTACAGTCATGTTTCCTCCTCCTGAACATGCACTGGAAAATAATCATATGAAAACACTAAAATATTCATTTATTTATTATGTGGGCTCGGGAATTATTGCTTTGCTTCGCTTTTCCTTGAAATACATAATTTTGTCCTACAAGGTGAACTAAAAAAATTATAAGTAAAACCATTAGCAACCTTAAAACCAGCAGTAAGTGAAACGGAAAGTTTAATTCAACAAAATATAAATGTTTCCATTTACTTTAGAAGGCCTTCAAATTCTGTTTTTCTCCGGTTTTCCCAATATTGCATTGTGTCAGTCTTGGAGATGAAGGCACTGCAATGAGAAATCAAGACTTTTCATTTTGTAAGCGTCAGGACAGAGAGTCTTGACTTTTCCAACGTCTTTCTACCCATTTTCTTTCGAGCTGAGCTCGGCAAGCCTGCAAAAAGCCGTGGGGCTCTCAGAAAGCACTTGACTTCTCGTTTTACACTCCCCGTCCACCAGATGACTAAAGCCCTGTTTGCTAATGGCGGTGTGTTGATCAGAGACCAAAGACTTATATCATTTTGCTGGCATTGACTTCGCTACCAAAGAGCCCCAAATACGCCTTTCTGAAAAATAATTGGTCTTGGAATAACTCTGTTTGGATGCTCTTGAACCGCAACAAAGGGTCTTATTCTGGTTTAACCTTTGAAACCAAATTAACCTTCCCCAGAGCAAGGCATTTATATTCTGGAATAATGTACTCACACAGTTATTCTGCAACTACTACGCACTTTAAATTTCATCCCGCTGTAACATGCAGCGCGTAGAGGCCACAGGGTGCGCTGCCTAATGAATACCAAGAGCATCCCCTGCTGCCTGGCAGAGACATACACTCTGTGTACTGATCTTCCCTGATTTCTGAATTTGATATTTGTCAAATAAAAAGCAACCCTTGAATGAAAGCGTGACAAAACAACACGACCATCCAAAGGTTTTGTGCCTTGGGAATCCTGGTGAAATCCCTAGCAGGGATTTTTACACCTGGTCTCTGCAGGAAGACAGTGATTTAACAGAGGGGATGTGGTGGATCATTATCACAGGGCTTTGCAAGGACTCCGACTTTGCTTTCAAGTGGTTTTGTGTCGATTCCTCTTCAACTGGTTTGAAACAAGGTAAATGGAAAAGTGCCATTTGGATGGATTCATCCAGACAGCAGATCCCACTGCTCGAAATAGGCTGGTTTTGTAAAACTCGGGCAGGAGGCGGAAAATAGAAACGCTTCAGCTTCCTGAATACCTGAGTTACACCACCACGGAGCAGCCCGCCCCCGGAAAGTCAGCCAAAAATTATGCCATGCTGAAGATGACCTCCCCCCTGCCTGGGGCCGTCCCCAGATCAGGCGGTCCCTGAGTGCTGCAAATGATGGGTATGTAACAATGAGTAAAGGTAAAGGATTGACCATCGAGCTCTGGAAGAGGATGGCTTGCATTGCTTTGTCCTGTTTTTGATTAATGAGTGTCAGCCCTGCATCTCTCTCGCAGTTATCGGCAATTTCCCCAAGAGGAGGAAACAAAGCAGGTTTTGGCAAGGTTCTCTCAACCGAATCACAGTTTTCTGTTTCAGGGTGTTTGCTGCTTGCAAACCTGTCTGTCTTGTATTTACAGCTCCTTCCCAGCCGGGCTCCTGGGGATGGGGCTTCCCTGTTGGCACCACAGCGGAAATGATAATGGCAAGGGTAGATCTCTGAAGGGTTGGACTCATGCCACCTCGGGAGATGCTTCCAGGGAGATGCTTCCAGGAAGATGCTTCAGCCTCCCGTGCTGCCTCCATCTCTGCTGCTCTCTCCAGGTCAGCTGCAGTGGCTGCAGAGGGGATCCTGCCCATTTGCTGGGCTGTGCTCGGCTGGTGCTGACCTTCACAAAGCACGGGGTCAGTGGGGGCTTTCCTGGCCACTTTGTTAAAGACAAAAGCCTTGAAATGCCCTTCCAATCTTAAAATAATGAGCCAATAACTCTATCATGTCTGGCTTCCAAATGAAGATGAGCAAAGGCCAATTTTTAGCTGGTTGGGGTTTTGCTTCTTTAGTTTCCCATCTGCCACGGAGAACTGCTTCCTCACTACCGTGACCAGCGTATGGCATCTAAGTCCTGGCTCATTTTTGGCTAGCAGCAAACCTCCCATCACATCCCACCTGGCCAAAATCACGGCCAGACACTGAGCCACGGCAGTTAAATCAGCGGCGCTCGCTTTGTTCTTCCATTAAAAGTTGATTTGTTGCTGCATTAAATCATGAATAACAGGGAAAGCAAAGATGGGGCTCTGTTCCTCGCTTGCTGTTATTAAAACTCTAAATCAGGTTGCCTACAGAGCCATCTTTGTTACCTTCGTAAATGAGAGTGGGGAATTGGCCTCTTTTGTCTCTGACGGAGGTTGCGAGCACTCGCAGCAATGCTAATAAAGCACCTGGATTTTCCTGAACCCGCCAGTTTGCAGTTTGCAATGTTACGAGCCACCACAACGGGGTCTTGTAGGAAAAAGGCTCAGAGATCCTCCTCTGAAGGGGCAGCTCGGCTGTAATTCAGACCAGCAGAGGGAAGGCAGTGGACAGGTAATTGGGCTGTGCCTCTGCCTTGCTGTGCTGCCCAGATCTCCTCTACCTGTAAATCAAGTGATGGACTTCATAAGTGTAGATGCTTGTGCTGCAGAGACCCACATTCGAGTTAGTTTTCTCCGTCCGTAAAATCCTAACCCAGAAACATTGCTCTGGCTGAGACACGGCTGGAAAGACCGCAGGGAAGATGGTGGGGCGAGGGCATCTTAATCTTCTTCTATTGAGTTTAGGCTGATCTAATTTTAATTCTTTGTTTCAAAACAACAACAACAACAACAAAATCCCAATGTTTTGGTTTTGTTTGGACTCTTTGTTGTTGTTACACAAGGTTTATGTTTTTTCATTCGAATCCTCTGGCAGCCTTTTTTTTTTTTTTTGCCCAGATATCACTAACCAGCTTCACTACAAATAGCTCTGGCTGACCTGAAAATGCTTTTCCACTGATCAGATAATTCATCTAAAATGCTCTGCCAAGTGAGAGCAGTGAGTCACTCACGTCTCTGCAAACCTAGCACCAGCCTGCTTCACCAGCCAGGCCAGCAAACCTCACACCCACAGACAAAGAGTGCTCAGCAGGTTGGTTTTTTCCCCCCTCTGATGCCATTAAACCAGGGAAAACTGATCCTTCCTTCATCTTCTGGAATGAACTTCCCATCCTCCTATAGACAGGAGACCAGGGTAGAGAACTGGTGATGCATTTGCAGATGGGAACGAGCAAGGATGTGTTTGCAGGGAATGTCTTCATGCACGTGTCCACTTGTGGCTCTGCTTTTCCTTCTACAAACCAACAAAAGGGCGAGGAGGGCAGGAGCTTCAGGTGCTGGCAGGAGATCCGCTTCTTCAGCCCTGCTTCCCCCCCCTGCTGCGCCTGCAGGTCCTGGGGAAGCGGAGAGGGAGGATCCCGTCTGGATGAGCATGTGAGAATGATCAACACAGCACATAGTCAATAGGGAATGTCAGCGATGGCCTCCTCATGGCGAGGGTGAGCGTTGCTGTCTGGTCGGGTGAGAGTGAACTCTTGAAGCCTTTCACTGCTGGGTCACGAAGCCCAGGTTGCACAAGCAGAGTTTTTAATAACTGACATCAAAGAGAGTTGGGTTTTGCTTCTTTGGGAAGTCTGAATATCGAGTAGGAAGGGTCAGCTGCAGACGGAACAGAGCATTTCAATTTGCGTCTTGGGTCCTTCTCCTTTGAGTTTAATTTTTCAATGTTTGTTTTTTATTTTTTGTGTTCTTTTAAGTTTGGACACACAGCATTTGAAAAGACAGAGATGAGCTTGGAAAAAAAATCTGTTGAGCTCATTCTGCTTTTTTTTCCCCACTGAAAGCAGGCAAAACTCTGCGTTAGCTTTTCTGGGCCTTTCTTCTCACCCGCCATCTCAGGTACCTTCTCCGGGAACCTGTGATGTCTCTCCACAGGAGCAAATGGCTCGTGGTAAAACCCTCTTCTGTCTCATCTTGGACAATGTGAAGGGCTCTGTTTAGCCTGGGCAGCTCCACAGAGCAACAAAGCCTGTGCTGCTCCCTTCTGCACAGGAAAAACTGTGCAGTGATTACTGTGTCACTTTGCACTAACTTAAATTATATCCCAAAGGAATTCAGAAATTTTGTGTATACTTCCTCCTCAGAAAAGGCAAGGATTTAAGATGAGGCTTGTTCTATCAGTGCAGGAACAGCTCCTCTCTGGAGTGGGTATAATCTTACTGAAGAGTAAATACCATAATCTGGTCGAGTTCCTGTCCCTGCTGCTTCCCAGAGCATTGAATAAACATTAACCAACCCATCCAGCCTCCCCCAGGAGGGGAAAGGATTAGGCCCATTCAGCACACCAGGGGGGGGCACAAACAAATTAAATAACACATTTCCAGATAGCATGTGCCTCGAGTGGCCTACAGCAAACTTCACCCCTTCCTTATCCCCGGCTCTGATTTCCCTAACGAAAGGTCTAACGACGTCACGGGTCACAGCCTTGGTGTATCAATCTGTCCCCACAAAATACAGCGTCTCTAGGAGCCTTTATAAGGCTTAAGTCGAGTCACTCCATATCGGCTACAGTGCCCCCAAACCCCATTGAGGAGATCTCTGCTGATTTATGGAAATGGAAGTAAACAATTTTAGTCAAATATAGGTGAAACAGGCTTAAAATAAACACCCCAGGGCTGACGTGGCCTTGGGTTCACACTTGTCCTCCAGGGCATCGCCAGCCAACTTAACCCAAGCTCCAGAGACGTCTGGAAGGGCAGAGGCCGAGCACAACTCGTGCCATAACGTTGGCTCAGCTTCTCTTTGTGCATCGGTTGGGACTGAGCCCCGGCATTGCCGGTGTCACAGGTCAGGGCGACCTGGCACTGGGGACTGGAAGCGGATGGGAGTGCAGCCCCCATGACAGAGCGGTGAGGATCACACCTCTGCCAGCACAGCCCCGGGCAGCCTCATTACTACACTCTAATTAATTCAAGCTGGGATTTGCTCTCGATACAAACGCAAACAAAATTTTTCTACCTGCTGGCTTTGCAAAGTCAGTCAGGGCTGGGAAACCCCGCGGTGTCCTTGCGGCGCTTCGGGAGGGAGTTAGAGTTGGATCCGAAAGCTGCTTGGGACTGTGGTGTGCCAGGAGCAGAGCTGAGTCCCTCCTTCTGCTCAAACTACCCCACTTTAAGGCTGGAAATCTCCTAAAGATAAGCTTTTCCATGAGGGTAGCAGCATCTTCTCTTCCAGCCGGATTATATCAGTGGGGTAAATCCCTCTTTGCCTGACCCGTTCATTACGCCCAAGAGGTTTTGAGTTTCCTACTGGTAGCACTTCTCTAAGCAAATGCTCCATCAGCTTGTGGGAGGTCCTGATGGGGGATGTCCTCATCAGGACACCCAAAATGTGGCAATGTCCCCCATGTGCTGGGTGTCTCCTGCCCCTCTGCAGTTGCTGAGGTTTGGGTCAACCCAACCTGGGGAGCCCAGAAGGCAACTCAGCTCATCCCGAAGCAGATCCTTGCATCCAGGGTTTTACCCCTTGCTCCTGAGAGCTTAAAGAAGTGCCTCGTGCTGTGCTGAGGTCAAATGGAAACAGCACAGAGAGGTTCCCCCTGGGGAGCACCAAGGACCTTCTGTCCCATCGCACCTCCCAGCTTTGCTCCTTTGGCAGCAGGATAGGAATTATCTTTTAGATTGGGGGGTTTTTTTGTTTTTTTTTTCTTGTTTTCTCGGTTCAGCCACTTGAGAAAGGACAATCACGGTTGCCATAGCAATGAAAGGATGACTTCTTAATTTGTGGGATTCTTTCTCTTAATTATTCTGAGAATTGTAATCCCATCAAAACTGCCTCCTTTAGAGAATTTCAGTTAGGAGCTGCAGAGGCACTGAAGGAGAAGTTAAAGAAAAGTTGATGAAGACATTTTTGGGCAAAAGAATGAAAAAATATGTATTTCGGTGAATTTTCCTGGCGTGTTTCATGTGCTGACAAGAACAAATGCCTGGCGTTATCCAGAAACAAGGGCCTGGAACGGGTCCTAAACTTGAATTATTCATGAGTAATTCAAAGTGCTTCCATAGACTTCCTGAGGTGCAAGAGTATCAGGCAGAACTAACATGTATAAGTCAAAATAAAATTGTGTAAAGCTTAATGGCCAACAAGTATGATTTCAAGGGCAATTTAAACGAGGAGGCACCAAAGAAAAATATCGTTCTGCTATTGCATTTTCCATCCCTGAATCTCTAAGCCCAAGACATAGGACAGAAGCACCATTACTTTAATTGCACATAGAAAGAAAAACCCCTTGCAGGGGGTGATGCAACGAAGCAATGGCACACGAGCATGGAGCCGGCGGCCCCCGCAGTCCCCCCGGCGCGCTTTGCACGCCGAGCAGGTGCCACGCGAGTCACCGCTAATGCGAATATCTTCGAACCCTGGCTGATAAACACCGCCCCGGAGAAAGGGCTGATAAATCTAAGTTATTGCAGAGAAGCCGGGAATGTCAGAGCGAGTGGGACAGGCTCCGACTGCTGAAAAACACTACTGCAAATCCAATATTCCCTTTCTGTAATAAAATCTGTAGATGTAACTCGGTCTGCAGGCTCTGGGCTGATTTGGGCTGAGAGTAATCTCTATGCCCCGGGGAAGCCTCTCCCCCCGCCGTCACCAGCCAGATTTGGAGGCTGGAGGCTCGGCTCTGCCACCACTGAGCTATTAATGTGCTATAACGGTTCTGCAGGCAGAGGAGGAGGAGGAGGAGGAGGAGGAAGGCATCCTGCAGCATTCTCCCTGCTGCTGGGGGATGCCAGGAGCAGCTGGTGGAGAAATCCTCCCCCCACAACAGTTCTTCCACTGCAAAATGCCGATTCAACTGTCTGTCAATATCTTGTAACCAGCACCTTCTTTTAGGGGTGCAGGGGCATCAAAATGGAGCATTTTATTGTGTTCCAAATCCTTCCTTTAGCAGGTGTTTCCCTACACGCAGCCATTTTAATTTTTTTTGTTTTCTTTCAAGGAGACTTTTTCCCCTCTTTAATTGCCTTAATTGCTTTCATTTTATGCCCCATTATAAATCCAAGCATAATATTAAATACATTGAAATCCAATCAAAATTTCAATTTTCTATATATATTAAAAAGCCATTTAACCGAGCCAAGGCTACTTTGGAAAGGATCGGATTTAATGTCAGGGGGAACATCGGCATTCAACGTTATGTTCCCATCTGGAAAGGCAGGCTCATTTAAGTAGCCGAGCTCTCTCTGCTCAGTGGAGCTCTGGGTGCCCAACAGTTTGAAGCCACTGGCCGTAAGCAGTTAGGTGACAAGGGGGTCCAAAAAGGTTGGGGAAAGGGAGACTTGTAGGACCATGGTCGTCTTCAGCAAAGTCCTTCTTTTTCCAGATGTCATCATCATGGGCCAAATACTCCCTGGCTTCCCCTCCAAATGCCTGTTGGCCTTCTTTTTCGCAAAGCCCACGGAGATACGGCAAAAGCAGCGTCCTGTGAAACTGGAAACGCAGTGGGACACCGATGGGGACATATTCCTGGTGCTCAGTGCAACCACACAAATGATCTGCAACTGGGCCAGGGAAGACAAACCACTCTCCCAGATTGCAAGCATCATTGCTTTTTCTTTTCTTGTCTTTTTTTTTTCTTCTTCTTCTTTTTTTTAATTTTCTTTCCTCAATCAAGCCCAGAGGGAAACATAAAACCAACAAATTGGCAGAAAACACAGCAACCTCCAGTGCTACAGAAAGGGGTCTGGCCTGGGACGGTGGGGGCCCCGTGCTGAACAACACAGGGGGCCAAAGAATCACCTTTTATTTTTAAAACAACCCATTGCTCTGTCTGTAAGGCCAGTCCTGACTTTCACAGTGCCAACCCTTTGCCTGGGAGACGCTTCTGGGAGGGCTCAGGTGGGGCTGTGGGAGCGGAGGGGCTCCCACAGGTGGGGGGATCCCTCTCCATCTCTTCTCCCTCCCCCAATAAACTCATTTCCCACGTATTTCAGGGGTGGGATCCCTCACCCTGAGCAGTGCAGCATGGGCTTGAGACACCAGAGGGCAGGCGCAGGCTGTGCAAACCAGAGAGGCATCTGGCTCTGCGTTCCTCAGCCACCCTGGCCCTGCTGTCCCATCCCCACCGCTCCCTCCCTGTGAGGGGGGAAAAAGGGGCTTTCCCGAGGGACATGGCTTCTGGCCCTGCCTGCCGCCTCTGCCCTTGTTTCTGAAGGAGCTTTGAAGCAGCGAGGTCTGTGAGGAACGTTCAGGGGCTGAGGTTGGGCTACGAGCTCCCAAAGCTGGTGCTTCTCCCCACAAGGGATGCCCTGCCCTGGCTGTCCCCAAGGAGAGGGAGTGCAGGTCTCCTTAGCTGGGCTCTGCCATCCTGGGGGCTTTTATGGGACTGGTCAGGCTACTTTGTCCTTACCACGCACATCCAGCTGCAGAGAGACCATTTACATGGGTGGTGAGAGGTGCCAACAGCCCTTACCGTCCCTTACGACACATCTCCCCAATCCTTGGTGGTGTCACCCCATAGTGCAGCCCCAGGCATGACCAGAGCTGCTTTCCTCCATTCTCAGGACAGCAAAGACACCAGGACGAACCCCCCCCAGTCAATCACAGTTTCACAGAATCCCAGCCTGGCCGGGGCTGGAAGGGCCCTCTGGAGATCATCCCGTCCCACCCCCTGCCAGAGCAGGGTCACCCAGAGCAGGTGGCACAGGAACGCGTCCAGGCAGGGTTGGAATGTCTCCAGAGGCAGAAACTCAATGCCAGCTCCTGGACAAAACCGGAGCCGCAGGCTCTCGCTGGAGAGCGTTTGTCCCCCTCGTTTGTCCCCAACCCCATGAGCAGCGGAGCGGAGCCTGGTGAGCCGGCGCCGGTGCCAGGCAGCGCTGCTGGGCACGGTGCTTTTTCCTCCAGACTGCAGCCAAAGCATTCTACATAGTTAAATAATAAAAGGCAGCAGATGGTACACAGTATGAATTACAGAAAACAGGATTGTAAAGGCAGCGCGCGTGGTGAACAAATGAAAGCATTAACGCACCAGGCCAAATAATGCAGACGGGGGGAAGAGGAGGGATGGTCATGGGAGGGATGGGCAGATGGGTTGGTCATGGGTGGGAAAGGGAGCCTATTCCTGCCAGGAAATTTTTAGTGGGGGAATGGTCTTGTTCCCGGCCGTGGGGAGATGTTGAACACAAGGGTAGACAGGCAGCGAGGTCTGGAACCCAGGAACAAGGGTGCCGTGGCCACTCTGTCCTCGGCTGCTCTAATTCTGCTTCACATGTTCCTTGGGTCTGCTCAGCGCTGCCTTCTCCACCCCTCCTGGAAAGGGCATGACAAGATGCAGGAGGTTTGTAAGGCCTCACCTTGGCTGAATTTCTCTTAACGAAGAAGGGGCACAGCTCTGTTTAGCCGTACGTGGCTCGCACTGAGAGCCTGGCTTTCAGTCATGAGCGGAGACGGAGGAGGAGGGACCATGCTTTGCATTTCGGGGCTGATGGGGAATTGTCCAAAGAGGAAACCAGCCTCGCGTGGCAGCTCCTGCTCCTTCTGCACCCTGGCTGTCCGTGAGGACCGGCCGTGGTCTCGGCACAGTCCTGGAGCCTTCTGGCTACGGAAGGAGGTTCAGCTTTAGGGCAGCAACCCGGTACACTGAAAGATCTACTGGGAAATTCAACTCACGGCTATTCTGCAAGCTTTCTGGGTGACTGCTCACGAGTCTTTTGTCCTCTCTTTGCCTCAGTTTCCCTTTTGTAAAATGGAGAGAGTAGCGTTGCGCTGCCATACAGCGGTGCTGGGATGAGTAGCTCAGATTGAGAGATACTCCCATAGGATAACCTGTGCTGGGGGATGCCGCGGCTGGGCTTGCCTTTGCCTGCCAGGGCCAAATGTGGCTTTGGAGGTAGGAAAAGTTCAAACTATCTTATCTCGGTGAAAATCATCAGAGGGAGGACAGGGTGGCTCCTGGCCAGGGGACAAGGGACTCAGGGCTCTGCCAGTGATGGTGAAGCACCTGAAGTGCTGAAGGGTCCAAATGCAGCAAAGCACAAAGGTTCTTTCAGGGTCTGCTCTCATGATAACAGCACTTGGGGTTATAAATTCAAAAACAGGGCTCGTTTTGTCCCAGATAATCTTTGGGTTTGTCCTTAAGGTAACTTCACGGGTGGCTGAGAGTCACTAGGCATTGCCCTGCAGGCTGCGACAGGCTCTGTCTGTGCTTTGACCCTCTGCTCCCACCTCATCCAAGCTGGGAAATTCGCCTCCTGGATGCTGCCATGGCCCCTGGGGCCCTCACCTGCCATAGCGCTGGGTGCCGTACAGAGACAGAAACTGGTTTTTAATTCTGGATCTGAACAAAAGCAGGCAAAAATACTGCTCTGCACCGAGACAATATGGAGGGGAGTTACTCCAGACCCTGCTCAGCACCTTTTTTCTCTGGGCTGAACCTTGCTCGCTCCCACCTCCTGCAGCGTGCACTAAGGGTGCCCTCATGTATGGAGGCATCGTTACAGGATTTTGCAGTATCTCTTGGGTAGGAAACCTTTCCCAGTTTGCCTCCCCCCCTCGAAGCCTCCTCCTCCCAACCCTCCCGGCTGAATGCACATCTGGGAGCATCTTCCCCAAACTCATCCATCACAGCTGCCTTTCAGCAGCAAAGAAAACATCTGGAGATCCCGCTGGCCAAAAGTCTTCTGAGTCTTCGGTGAGCTGAGCCTTGGGGGCTACCGGAGCTGCTCGCCACAGCCCCCCCCGGGTCCCGCCGAGGCACGGCCGCTTACGGACTCACCCTCCAGGCAGGAGCTGGGGGTCCGTGACGGCAGCCCCCTCTCCCTGCCCTCCCTGGGGCTCTCGCCCCGATGCGGGGATGAGGATCGATGTGTGACTCACGGCTTCAGCGCTTCACCCTGCCGAGAGTCCTGGAGCGAAGGGAAGCTCTGAGGCAGAGCCAGGAGAGCAGAGAGATGCTGCAGCCCCTCTCTTCCCGCTGCCTCTCCCTGCCGAGTCCTGCCCTCTCCAATTTTTCGCTCGGAGCTGCTGTGACAGAGCAGAGGCTTCATGCGATTGCTTTCTCCCCTGCTCAGTTTCTGTGTGTGTGTGTGTGCGCGCGCGCGCATGGAGCTGAGCAGCAATTTTTCCCCCTTTTCTTTATTTTTTTTTTCAGCCTTGCCCTCCCCCTTTTCCTCCCGTACTTCCCCTGCTGAATTAGCTGCCCACCTTTCCCCGGGAGAAGCCCTTGGAAATATCACCGGCAGCACAGGGTGGGTTTTTTATGGGGGTTATTTCTTGAAACCCTGCCCAAAATGGAGGGGTGGGGAGGAGGAGAGATGCCCGAATCCAGCCGCTCGCATCCCCGGAGCACAGGGAGCATCAGCCGGTCGGTCTGGAAGCCCCGCTGCTCTGCAAGACATCAGCTCGGGGAAGCGGCATCCTTGGGCTTTACGCACTAGTTAACAGGCTGCGAGCTGCCTCCACTTGTTTTAAGCTCGCTCTCTCGCTTAATCTCGTCTCCCTTCGGCGCGTGTGTGAGTGCATGTGTGTGTGTGTAGGGGGAGGACTTTCTTTCCATTGGCTCCGCTTGTGCTGCCCACCCACATCTCTTCCACATCACCTTGGTGTCTCCCTAAATAAAACCAGCCCTTCTTATCGCACCGAGGAAATCAAGAGAGAGAGTTTGAATGGATTTTATATAAATATTTACCCCTACGAAGCTACTGCTGAGCTTGTGGGATAAACTCGCAGCAGCTGGCCTGAGACTCTCCTTCTCTCTCCCACCCCTAAAAGGGTTTAATTACTTTCCAGAGGGGAGGGGAGGGATCCGGATCTCAGTTCTGGCTACGGACCGACCCAAAAAGCAGTGCCAGGATTTAACTAACTATCCCCGATGGATCTGAAGGACAGCACCAGCGAGGGCAGCATGGGCAGCCTGCAGCCTTCAAGCATCCAGATTTTTGCCAACACCTCCACGCTCCATGGGATCCGTCACGTCTTCGTCTATGGGCCAGTCACCATCCGTCGCCTGCTCTGGACCTTGGCCTTTGTGGGCTCGCTGGGTCTCCTGCTGGTTGAGAGCTCCGACCGGGTGGCTTTCTACTTCTCCTACCAGCACGTGACCAAAGTGGATGAGGTCGTGGCAAACAGCCTGGTCTTCCCCGCTGTCACCATCTGTAACCTCAACGAGTTTCGCTTTTCCCGGCTCACCACCAACGACCTGTACCACGCTGGGGAGCTCCTGGCTCTGCTTGACGTCAACCTACAGATCCCCAACCCTCACCTGGCTGACCCGGCTGTCTTAGCCATCCTCCAAGAAAAGGCCAACTTTAAGCAGTATAAACCAAAAGTTTTCAACATGCAGGAGTTCCTGGCGCGGGTTGGCCACGACCTGAAGGATATGATGCTGTACTGCAAATTCAAAGGCCAAGAGTGCAACCATGAGGACTTCAAAACTGTGAGTATGAGCGGACACTCTGCTTTTCTCTTCTCTGGGTGTGCGGACGGTGGTGGTGTTGCAGGACCAGGACAGCACTGGAGGTCACTGGCCAACCTGTGTGGGCACGGTGCGATGAGTGACTGGTGCCTGCCGGGCTCTGGCGCGGCGGAAGAGGAGGAGGAGGAGGAGGAGGCAGCCTGTTGAGTTGAAGTTTGTTTGCTGGAGGGGGGATTACGCCCTGCAAGGGGCTTGCAGCAGGTCCAGCCTCCCTCCTGCAGAAGGCCCGTGGTTCCCTGCTTGGTGTCAGACCAGGGCGTCAGATGGGTCCTGGCAAGCATCAGAAGGGGCTTGGGAGTCTCTTGCTGTGGCCAGTGAATGTTAGCCAGCTGAAGAAAGTAGAAAGGGCTGGGAAGAGGCCGGCAAGAAAGGCAAGCGTTCGGGGATGGTCTGAGTGATGTCCATTAGCCAGTTGCATTTCCCTGGGTGTTTGCAGCCTTGCTGAAGTCTTGGAAGGGGGAATATTTCTGCTTGTTCCTGGTGGTCATGGCTTATAAATCCTAGTTTGCTGCGCAGTGTGGGCAGCAGCTGGGTCCCTTTCCTGGTGCTGTGTTAGAGAGAAGGGGGAGTGGGGGGAAAAGAGAAGCGGAAAAGAAATCAGGCTCTGCTCTGAGCCCAGCCTGCTCTCAGGCTGGGGGGGAGGTGGAGCGAGCTGGGGAGCCCGAGGATCCTGAAGGAAGCAGCCGCTGCTTAGTTTACAGCTTCTGGATGACACCCTGAAGGCTGCGCTGGCTGGCCTGGGTAGTTTGGCTGACAAAAAGTATCAGCTTAAAATAAAAATAAAGGGTAGGTTGCCTGGAAGAAGTGATGCCCCCAGTGTGCTGCTGTGGCAGGGGAGGGGGCTGGGCTGGGGGCTGTGGAGGGGTCTGCTCCCCCCAGGCTGGCGGTCTGAGCCCTGTCCTGGCAGAGATGCGCGAGCGCGGGCTGGGGACCGGGCTAAGTTGTACTTTGCTCTCAAGCCACGCTGGTCGGTCCCTTCGCACCGATTCAGCCAGCTGGGGGGTTTCAGTGATCCCGGAGTCAGTAACGCTACAGCTTGCAGCCGGTTGTTTCTCTTTCTCGCTGCTTCTTCTGCTCGCTACTCGCTGTCCTGCAGATAGGCAGGTGCCATAACAGGTTTTGCGGTGGTCTGGTTTGTCAGCAGGCTTTTTGTCGGTTTTCAGGAGAAGGGAGTATTTTCTGCCTCTGCTGCTTTTGGATCTCTCAGCAAACGAGTCCAACTGACTCATGCTACAAAGTCATTGCCATCACCTGGACTGTGCTCTCTTTAAATGTCTGAGCAGGGACATAGAATTTTATGCCTCCGTTGTTGCCTGTGCGTAGCCCTGATGCCTTGCCCATTTCAAACTGGATATCCAGGCAAACTGCTCCTTTGCTTCTGCTCCTTGGGCCACGCGAGTCGTAGGAAGGTATCAAGCAAGTCACCAGGAGAAGAGCTTGCTACGTAAAAGCCATGTGTGACTACGTCTGGAGAATGGGAAAGAAAAAGAAAAACAAATGTGAAAGTCGAGGGGACAGAAGAGTCGGGGAGTGAGGACAGACGCCAGCAGGAGGGACAGCCCTCCCCTGACCGCAGTGAGGGTGTGGGGAGAGGGAGGTTTTCTGCCCATGGGCTTCCCAATAACACAGTAAACACCAGCCAAAAGCAAAAGCCTCAAAAGCCAGCGAGAAAACGGCACATTCAAAACATCTGCAGGACTTAAAAGAGCAGGTCATGTTGTCAGATAAGATGTGAGCTTTTGGCAGCCTCCCTGGGACACGGTGGGATGTCATCTCCCCGGCCATTGAGCTTTTCGAGGCAGCCGCTTCAGAAACAATGATTATTCTTTTTTTCCATGGGGGATACAGTAGTTTCCAGAAAGACTAAACATTCCCTGTCTGCCGAATAAATCCTTGCTCCGCTAAAACAGGTTAGGGCCAGCTGGAAACAGAGACGCTATTACGGACTGACAGTGCTTGTCCTTGTCAAAGTGCTGTGGAGATTCAGAAACAGGGCAGTGAAATACTTCAGTCCGTTCCTCAAAGCAGCTCCTAGAGCATCAAGAAGACAACATCTTCCCAGCATTGCCTGCTCTGCCTTTCCAACAGAGGCAGGTGTTCCCGTCTCACTGACTCCAGGTAATCCCTCAGGTTATGGCAATCCAGGGAGCAGGACTCAAAAGCGACACAGCAGCCCCGCTCCCCTTCCAGGCTTCACCTCTTGGAGATAAGAGGCAGCAAAAAGTGTCTGCTGGAAAGCTGAGTAGGTCTTTCCGCAGGGAGCATGCTCTAAAGGTCTTTGAACTGCCTCCGGGCTGAATCAGAACCTCACGTCCCGGATGAATTTTGCATTTCATCGCCAAGGACCTGTTGCAGCTGCACATGGGCTCTGTGGCAGCCCATCCATTCTGCTGCAACACCAGGTGAAAGAAGAGCAGAAGCATCATCTCTGAAGCCTGATTTCTTTCCCGGGGGGAAACAGAGGGTGTAAATCCCAGAGCCGTTTCGTCATACGTCAGCATGGCGAAGAACTCCGGCTCCTTTTCTGTACTCCCCAAATTCACGCATCTGGGAGCAGAAGAGGCAGGAGTTTTGCAGGAGGAGGCTGCATCGAAGCAGTTACCTCTGCGGTCGGGTGCTGCTGAAGAAGTTAGTGCAGTATTGCCAGCTGGTCAGCCGGCCCTTTTCAATGCGAAGGGGGGTGCGTGGTGTGTGCCGTGCATTGCCTGAACAAAGCACACCCTGCTTTTGCTGCAAGGGAAAGCAGACGCCGGAATGGCAGCGTCCTGGCACTTGGTAAAACGTGACTTTGCCCTCCTTCCTCCTCCACTTCCCTGTTTCAATTCCCTGCGCGGCTTTATTAACAGGATTTGAGCTGTGCTTTCCTTACACTCTCTGTTCCTTCTCCCCAGGATGGCGTCTAATGCCTCTCAGACACCAGTTCCCCGCATTATGGGCTGCTCAGAGGAGCGAGTCCCCTAAGCTTGTCTGCAGGGATACATCCAAAGGGAGCAGCAAGGTCTTAGCTGATTCCCAAGCTGGCATTGCAATGCACCGAGCAGCAGATAAGATAATGCAGACGTCTGCTGTAGGCAAAGCAATGAAGAATAGAAAATTGGCAGAACACGCTTTAGCAAAGCCATTCCCTTGGAGTTATTTGGAGGAGGGGAAGCCTGATAACAGCAGCAGCTGAGGAAATCCCCTCCTTTTTTTTTTGTGCGTGGCTCCTCCCGGGAGGTCTCGATTGAAAATGACCTCGCAGATGGCATTTTTCTGGAGGAGCTGTGCTCATGCTGCTCAACGTGGCATTAAGGTCTTCCCATCCTACCGCTGCTGAGCGTGGCAAAGCTCCGTCTCAGCAGCCCTAGACACACCACTGCGATTTTCCGGGTATCTCTGTGGGTGTGCTGGAGAAAAGCCTCTTTCCTGGGCCCCTTGGTGTGGCTCCTGGTCCTTTGCTGCTCCAGCATGGGATGAACTGAGCAGCGGCAGGGGAGCCTTGCAGGAGATGTGCGTGGCACAGCAAATGCACGGTGCAAGAGGGAAGAAAAGTCTGTGGAAACCGTTTCAGCCCGTGGGGCAAAGGCAGAACGACTGGTGGGATGACCTGGGTGTAGGCACAGAGGATATGTGCAGCAGGGGCTGTCTCAGTCCCACCTCGCTGAGAAAGTCAGCCCCGGCAGCCAAGCCCTGCCAGACACATCAGACGGTGGCGGCGGGTGTGCGTTCTGGTGTGTGAGCGTGGTTTTCAGGCAGGTCATTTGCTAAATGGAATGTGTAGCGTGTGCTTCCTCGCACATCCAGTTCCTTTCAGAGGTAACACAATAACTTAGCCTGTGCCTGCTATGCCTTCGTTGCTGGACGTCTATTTATTTTCAGTGGCCGTGACAATCGAAGGATATAACTCGTTTATTTTCAATACGCATTCCTACTGAAAGACAGCATCGGCATAATGGAGAGTATCTCATGTGAATATTTCTATTTTGAGACACAAGTTTCTGTCAATCTATCTGTCTCTTTCCATGCATATTTTTTCTCCCATTCTTTCTAGTGCGCCCATGAGGCCAGTATTTAGTAAACAGCTTTTGCTTTATAGACTGGTTAGTCCATTCTCATCTCCTATTATACAACTCCCATCTTCCTCAATAAAAAACAAAATAAAAATTAGGATGATGGCTGC
This sequence comes from Rissa tridactyla, assembly GCF_028500815.1. NCBI lineage: Eukaryota > Metazoa > Chordata > Aves > Charadriiformes > Laridae > Rissa > Rissa tridactyla. The sequence goes on along the minus strand of NC_071484.1, from coordinate 3,958,855 downwards.
TTGATTCAGAAAAACATTGCTTCTTTCTATTTAACAATTTTTCTGGAAAAATCATGACTTTTCCCAAAGTATGCCCCAGATTCTGAGATGCCAGAATGAGATCTGCAGTTCTGTGATACTTTTTACATAAGTAGATAGTTCTTGCACTAAGAGACCAAATCTTTGTGCAGCCTTCCCAGTCTGCACTCAACATGTTGAGTTTTCACGTGCTGTTGAGTTTCAGTGCCATGGGCACGGGCACAGAAGGGAGTGCTGGGTAACCGTGTCGCTCTCGGTGGTGTCTCGGTTGGGTATCTACAATGAGGTGGATTGTTCCTGGTCATGTATCTGGCTGACATGCAAACCATGCCCTTGGAAAATGCAGACCAATGTTTGGCTGGACTAAGTTTCTCTGTCCCTTAAGCATTTAACTGTAAAATGAGTGTGGTAGTGCTTCCCCGTGGAGCTGATTGGGCTTGTATTTCCTTGATTTATTACAAAATGGTAGGGTAACGCTTTAAAATTCAGCAGAACGTTTCATGGGAGGGTGCCAGTTGGGATGAACGTCAGTTCATGAAAAAAGCTTCCTGGGTCTTGAATTGTTCCTGGAGTTAAAATCTAATGAAGAGAAGGCTGTAGAACCTCAGTGGGGTCTTTTCATGGGAAACCCAATTTGAAGTCCTTTAATACTGAAAGTATTCACGCCAGTTGGACTTAAGGGTCTTTTCCAACCTAAGTGATTCTATGGTTCTATGGATGAAACAACTCCCATAGCACAGAAAATTCAAAAGTGTGGCTGTAGGTCATTTACTTGGGATGTGGGTGATCCACGTTTGAGACTTTGGTCTGACTCAAGACCTGAGCAGCACGGTGATAAACTCCTCCTTAATTTTCTTGTAAAAGGTCTGTCTTTTGTTCTGATTTGAGCTCTTTCTTGACCAGGCACACTCCCCTCCCTCACTAGGAGTTTGAGGTGGGAAATAATCTAAATGTTCTGAGATATCTCAGAATTCTGAAATATCTCAGAAATGGGCACAGACAAAGTATCAGAGACAGCTGGAGATCAGTGGGTTTTGAGTGCAAAGGAAGATGAGGCACCGGGGGGGCCCTGGAGGAGGAAAGACAAAGCACGTCTGTGCGTAAGAGCCAGCTGGGGGCTCAGCCTTCCCTTGCCTGTGGCCTCAGCTTATGCCGTGCACCTGGCTGCTTCGTTTGAGGGAGATCAAGAACTCTTGTCTTCTAAGTGATTCCCATTCATCACGATTATTCACCAGGAGGCCAAGTGAGAGTTCGTCTGTCCCCCTGATCCGTACCACACCTGATGAGGGATTTGCACTCAAAAGAGCATCTGGAGCTGAAGCAAAATGCAAATGCTGCCCTTGAGATGAGGAAGAAATGCTGAACAAGAAGGATGTCATTAGAGTTGCAAAGACAGAGGAGATGTTTGAGGGCTGCAAGGCTTTATCAAAATTTTCCTGGGAATTGCAGGGTGCTTTCCTTTGCATTGAAAGTACCTCTGAATCCGGCTTCTTGCACTTCATCTATGCCTGCAAAATGGGGGGGAAATAGCCTTTCTCCCAGAGATACACTGTGAATTAAAGGCCTGGAAAGTTGTGGAGATGCAAGGTTGTAAAAAAAAAAGAGAACAAGGATGATAAATGTCTTTCAGTCACCATGTCCTGGTGTTTCCTTAGCCCGTGGTTCTCTGTGACCAACACATTTCATCTCACAGGTCTTGGACAGAGGTCTCTTGGGTACAGGCTGCTGTCTGCAGTAGATGAAGGGTGAAACCATGGGAAGCATTCATATGTACTTGTGCACTTTCTACATGAACCAGACTTAAATCTAGTCATGCCCAAAACTGTAAGTGAAAGGCAGGAAAGACCAGGATCATATTAAAATAACCAGCAGGGTTTCCATCTGGAGAGGTAAATTGGAAGAACATAGGTTGTCATGACCTTCTTCCATACACCTCATGCAAGTGCCCCTTGGAGATCTCCTAACAAATAATAAATAACCTCCCAGATGCTCCCTCTTGCAGAATCTTTGTGCTTATCTGTCCAAGTGCAGTGATGCTGTGTGAAAAAACATGATGTGACAGCTGTAAACCACTCTGTGGATTTACTCTAAACACTCTTTGCAAGGTCCTGACCAGTGTGGTTCAGTGTCCGTGATCCCCATGGAAGGCAACGGGCACAAATCGAAACCAGCAGTCATAAAGTGAAAAGGGAGAAGTTGATTAAAAGAGGAAACAGGTGTGACTTCAGCCTTGGCCTGGGTGGCCCCTTGAGGTCCTTTCCAACCCTAATTATTTTATGATTCTACAATAAAAAGCAGGTGCGTACCTGCTGGGTCTTATCCCCTTTTGCTGTTTTTCAGGCGTCTCATTTTTTCATGCTCAATTCACTCTCAAGTCTTCAATGCGAGGGTGAAAAATGAGACCCAGCTTTGGAAGATGGTTACCTTCCTTTCTGTGAGCATTGCGTACAATTTCGAGTTCACATTATTGACCTGAGGAAAAAAATTGGCCTAAAACACACAGTTGTTGACAACTCTGTGCTGAGCATCCGAGGCATTCACAGCTCTGATTCCATAATGAACCTGTCACAGTTTCTCTGAGCGAGCCCCTGTCCTTTTCCACCTCCTGGAACTAGCCCTGTTTGTTTTAGAAGGAGACAGTGGAGATTCGCTGAAAAAAAAAACCTCAAATCCATCCTTCAGCTCCTCTTGACTGAGAAAATGTGCCTCGCAGCTCCTGAGGAGCACAGCCGCCTGCACAGCAGCAGGGACAGCGAGGTCATCTGAGGCATCTCCATCTCCTCTGGCAGAGCCCGGTGTCTGCGAGTCCTTCCTACGCCTTCACAAAAGAATTTGTTAAAGGAATTTATACCTGGAGTGCCAGCCAGACTCAGCTTGGCTGGCGCGGCAGAATTATGCATTAATTGGCTGTCGGGGGGGACGCATGGTCAGGGTGCGGGCAATAAAAGGCAATATATTGCTCAGATACCTGAGCAGGGCCTGGGCAGGGTGCTAGATGGATGTGTTGCTGCCCCAGCTATACTAACTCTATATAGTATTCAAAAGATATAGAAAGTATTTTGCTTCCTGGGTCGGCATGGGTCTGTTCAGCCTGGAGAAGAGCAGGCTGAGAGGGGATCTCATCAATGCTGAGCAATATCTAAAGGGCAGGTGGCAAGAGGATGGGGCCAGACTCTTCTCAGTGGTGCCTGGGGACAGGACAAGGGGTAACGGGCACAAACTGGGACACGGGAAGTTCCATCTCAACACGAGGAGGAACTTCTTTGCTGTGGGGGTGGCAGAGCCCTGGCACAGGCTGCCCGGAGAGGTGGGGGAGTCTCCATCTCTGGAGACATTCCAACCCACCCGGATGCTTTTTCCTGTCCAACCTGCTCTGGGTGACCCTCCTTTGGCAGGGGGTTGTATGAGATGACCTGCAGAGGGCCCTTCCCACCCCGGTCAGTCTGTGATACTGGGCTGATGTGACCCTTTGTGCAGGTTTCCATAGGAAGACCTCTTTGGAAAAAGATCCATGAAAAGCCTTCTTGTCTACAAGATGAGCACAGCTATGAGAGAGCTGGGTTGGGGGGCGAACGCAGGTCTTCCAGAGGGAGGAAAACATGAACTGTGGCTATTATTTGCAGGTTGCAAAAGTCAGTGGCTATTTTGCCACCTGTGTCTGCTGAGATGTTAAGAAAAAAAAGCATTAAATATATTCCCTTTATTGAGGGATTGGCATAACCTGAATGGTCTTCTAAAAGCTCGCTGGGATTTCCAGACCTGCAAATAGCTGCGAAGAAACCTCTTAGGGATCACGAGCTCAACAAGCTAAGATGGAAAATGAGCTAGATGAGGTGGACATGTCTGACTCCCATCTGCCACGGATTAATCTATGAAACCAGCATCAGAAAAGCAAAATTGCCCCTTGGAGGTAAAAGAGACTGTGAGTCATTTAAACAGATTGACACCAGTATGCTCAGGGCCCATCAAGAAACAATTTCCATCCAGCCATGAATATTTACAACTGAAGCACATTCCATTATTTGAAGAGAAGCTGAATTGTTTTGATCATTTGTTGTCGTTGCTGCTGTTGAAGAAAGGATTTAGCCTGTGTGTTAAGTCAGGGAGCGTGAAGTGAAGAAGTGAATGGTAATGGAAAATGCACATATATTTGCTCAGGGTGAGATAGATGAAAGGAGGTTTAATCTGCACTTAGTTAGATTTCCAGAGAGGAGCCTGTCTCAGTGGGACCTGGGCCATCAGGGCGTTTTCACGTGCCGTAGAAGTTGCTCAGTTGTCTGCTCCTGTCAGATGAGCCAGTTCTGCATTGTGATTTCCTCAGAGGCTGGAATTTGAAAAGAAAATCAGAAGTGAGAAAGCCTGAGCCAAATTCAATCTACTCACCGGGTGCTCCTTCAGAGCAGTTTGACACTGCACGAGAAGAAGATCCCAGGCTCTGCCCAAGTGGTGGGAGCTTCACGCAAAGCCGTCGGGCTTCCCTTTCAGTCAGTCTTGCTTCCCGTGTGAGTTTGTTAGGAAATGGAGTTTGTCCTGAGGGAAACAAATAGTTCTGAGACCGTCCTCCTTCCGTATCTGAAAAAAAAACCCAACAGGTTGAAGGCCAAAAATTTTAGTGGGCTGAAGTTTTAGCTGCTTTAGAAATCTGAATCTTCCTGGTGCTGTTTCAACAATGTTGAAGGCTGATATATAAATGAACGTAGTATAAAGATGGGGATGAAATTAAAATAATTAAAAATGTGTTTGCCTTTTTAAAGGTTTTGACATTATTGGAGGAAGAAAATCAAAACAATCCATTTAGATATTTTCTTGTTTCATGTTTCATTCTTGTTCCTTCAAAGCTTTCCGAAATCCCACGCTCACGCGGTGGAGGACAGTCATGCAAGGACTTCACTTTCTGGGGCTGAATCCCATAACGGTGATTCACACTGTTTGTTCGCCTGAACGTTTGAGGGAAATTAATCTCGGGCCAGGAGAAGAGAACAAATAAACCCAAGCAAATGCTCTCTGGTGACTTAACTGCCTGTACCGTGAGCAGGATAACCTAAGGCCTCAGATCCCTGCGGCTGTGATGGGTGACTTATTTCCCCCAGTTCAAGTAGAAAATGAGGAGCTGAAGCCCTAATACAGCAGAGAGGAGAGTATAACTGTCGTGTGGGATCGCTCAATGGCAGGCAAGAAAACGTCACTGCAGTATGCCATAGGCAGGACAATAAGGCGCTAAATTAATTGCAGAGGAGAGTTAATGACCAGTGCGAGGGATTAATGCAAGCTTAACCCTTAATTAGCTAAACTTTCAACACCACACTCCACTGCTCCCTGGCACTAAAATGGATGGTATATATAGAGACATCCATTAGAGCCTCTGTATTTCTTCCACTGCCACCTGCTACGCTTTGGAAGAGCAGCATGTGTGATCCGTCTTCGCCTGCCATGCGTGAATGGCCACGTCGGTAGCGCTGTTAACTCATCAGCAGTTTTCCAGTGATGGAGAAACCTGCGAGAGCTGCACAAGGACATCAGAGAGGCTTCAGCTTGACCTCAAATGTGCGATGGCATTATGTTTTGGGAGATCGGAGGGACTCTGAGCCACCTGGAAAGTGATGATTTATTTGAGGGGGGTGTCTTGGATTAGAACTGAATTTTTGTCACCAAGTTTCTTGTTTTTTCTACTGGAAATATGAACCAGAAATGTTACCGTGAAGTCTGCTGGGAACTGGAGTTTCAGTTCATCATATTTCCATTTTTCTCTGGACGCCCTGGTTGGATTATACCTCCCACAACATAACATGGTGTCTCCTCTTTTGCTAGGGAGGTGATGGCTAGTTACAGCAGTCACACAGTCCTGATGTATGAAATATTTTCTTTGAAGCATTTAATGTTGGGGAATTCTTCCTTTTTTTTTTTTTTTTTTAATGAAAAGAAACAAAGTGTTTTCCCAAAAGTTTTTGTGAAAACTGCTGCGGTGGTAGATTGTCAAACAATATTCCCATCTAAACCAACCTTCATGTTAAAAACTTGACCAGTTTTCGTGAGCAGCATGAGCAGACAGGGTGTGGATATCATGCCCTCGTTAAGAGAAGGAGTCGCTGTGCCAGATGTTAAGCTTTATACTTGTTGATTGAACCGCGTTTTTTGTACTTCACCCTGGTAATGAATCCCACAGCCACCATCCCTTCTACAGATGCTCCAGAAACACTCTAAGTGGCCATTAACTAATGCTAAATTGTGATGGAGCACCTCCCGAAATACATGTGACATCCACATGAATAACAAATGAATTCGTTTCTGTCAAGGCAATGACAACGGATTGCAGTTGAATGAACATGAGTGCCGTTTGCTGCTCTACGCCAACTGCAACAAGTTCCTTACAGGGCGCGTGTAATCACAGGGACACAAATGACAGCGGAGGGATGCCGTGAGTGCGAGGATGCAATGGTATAGATGGCTCTTAAGGATGGGCTGTGGGAAAAAACAGGTCCCAGGCTGACAAACCAATCCTGTTTCTGTTGAACCCCAGTGGAGTTTGCCTCCTAAAGACATTAATGAGAGTGAGATCATGCTGTTAGCTCCCCCATCCCTGGAAAAATCATTCTCTTCTCATTATCACTTGGTAGTACAAAAAGACCCTTGGAGGTCAGTCCTATGATGATGTCTCTGTACATCTGCATCTCTCCAGGGAAAAACAGATCAAGAGGGAAAGGATTTTTCTACAGTGTTCATGCATGATACTAGAACAATGTGCATGGGTCTCCTATAGTGCCTGTAGGACTCTAAAGTTTCTAAAAACTGTTTCTCTGCTGGATGCGTTAGTGTTCAGAAACTCGTGTTACGTCTCTGCTTCTGTTGGCGCGTCGTGCCAGGTTGAGCTGTGGCACCCAACTCCTCGTTCTCAATCAGTGTTGTGTATCTTGAGGTGCTGTGCAGGGCGTGAAGAGGCAGGTTAAATGAGGCAGGAAAAAGGAATCGGGGAGAGCAAATAGAGGAAGAGGGAAAGTGAGACAAAAGTGGGAGAAAACTGTGTTTATGGCATGAGGAATCAGAGCCCTGAGGTTGGCTCAAAGAAAAAACAAATATCACATCAGAAGCAAGCATGGGTTTTTGAAACAGATTGATGAGCCTGGAATTGGTCTGAACATTTCCATTGAAAACTTTCCATCAGAAAATGCTTTTTGAATGCAAAAAAATTGCTTTCCTAAAGTAACACTGACTGGGATGAGATTTCCCATGAGAAAAATGAAAGCTTTTTGTCTTAAAGCATTTCTGTTTTCCATGAAATTAATTAAAAAAAAATAAAATCTCAGAGCAAAATAAAATCTTGAAACCCTGGGATGTCTCATTAAATGGATGTTCTGATTTTCAGCCAGTTCTGAATTATTTAATGAAAAAAGTCACCCGGAGCTGGGGAACTTTCCACCACGTGCAATCTCGACATCTTGCACTTGTAAGCCAGGTGCAAGCCAGGCTCTATTTTACATGGGTTTGGGGGCAAAACCTGGTATCATCTGATGTTAGTAAGCGTGAACCCTGAGTTAAATACTATATCTGGCTTTCCCTGAAGAGGGACATTTCATACACTGCTTTCAAATGAGTCCTCTATTTCAAAGGGTGGATTTCAGGGCAAGGCGCTTTCTGATAGACCATCCTCTGAGATTTCTGGAGATGGTTCAGTTTCAGCCTTATTTCCTGAAAATAGAAGGTTTCTGCAACTTTGCTTCCATTTGAAAGAGCAGAAGCCTCAAAAACATTTGGTTTCTACAAGTTTCATGAAAACTGGCAGCTGGGAGAGACCCAAACTCAAGTCCACTGAGGACAACGAGGGTCAACGATGATATTATACATTTTGTCTGACAGCGACCAGCTGTCCAACAAACATATGTGCCCCACTTTCTCCAAAAGCAGCCTGGCAATAACAAGACAGCTTACACTTTTCTGACAGTACAGACAGAACACCGAAGAAAAAAATCACTACGCATAGGGCTGTGCTACCCGTGGGACAGGGAGAAACAACCCAGAGGTAGATGTGTGTGCGTGTGAAGGTAGGCACGTGGATGTGGATGTTATGCTCCTGGCTGGTTCTGCTTTTGCCTAGTGGGAATCCTAAGGGACCTGAGACAGAGCAGGGAGAGGTTAGGAAACAAAATATCCTCATCCCTAGGAAAACAAGCTTCATTAATCCTCCTGTTTCAAGAAAAACCTATTATGGTGGCTTTGGTTTTTCCCAGATTATGTAAAGCATTCATTTCCCCCCTTGCATTTGCTGAAGAGATTCTCTTCTGAATGTGTGGGTACTTGAACATGCACATGCCTGTGTCTACCATGAGTTGACCTGCTGGGCTGTCACCACAGTTCTTGCTGGGAGCACAAGTGCTGCATCCTGATTTTGTAACCACCTGATTTTTTAGCGAGGCATGGCTTTGGAATACAGTGCCGTGTCCACAATATGGGCCACACACACAGAGAGTGGTTGGAGGGGACCAGAGCCTCACGGTGTTAGGTGGTTTATGCAGTAAATGCCCACACCCCGTCTCTCCGAAAGAAAGTGGGGATGTGGAAGAGGGACTGGGAGAGTGGAGATGCCCTTTTATTTTTAAGCTTAAGTCCAAACAAATGGCATGAATCTGATTCTTCCCTCCAGAGCTTGGGAAAGGGCAGGAAAACTATGAGTTTAAAACATTTTAGCACCTTCTCTTGCTGGGCTCTGCCGCTCTGAATAGTCCCTAATCATCCCGGTGTGACTTCTTTTGCACTTGAGGCTCATGGCTCTCCAAAAGTGGTTCCTGTATAGAGCCCTCCAGCCTTGCTCCTGCTGTGCCCTCTGCTCCATCCCAGGAACAGAAGACTGTGAGCAGAAATACTCTCATTTCACGTCAACATCCAGGGTATCCATTTGGTCCCATTCCATCCACCATGGTTAGCTCTTGGTCTCCAACCTGAAGTGAGCCAGCACCTAATTTCCTTGGGTTGAAAACAGGGGCACTGATATCTTGCCCCATGTCATGCACCGGACAGGTGGCATGGGTGGGAGCCGCCCTGCGCGCCTCCTCCCAGGGAGCAGACCACTCCCCTTGACATTCATGGCCAAAGATGATGTACGTGTGGCCACACTGAGGAGGACTAGGAGAAGACCCCAAAACCCATACGGGGTGATGCTGCTTTGTCTCACCAGGATCCGCTCCCAGCTTAACTCCATGGGCTTTTCCCCTCCAACCAACTATCCCTGAGGCTGCCTAATTCCTGGCAGCGGGAGAGGGTGATGGTGGTGAGAACCTGCGCTGCAGGACCTGGGATGCAGGGGGTGACCACAGCTTTGCGTCGTGCTCCTCGGGCCATGGGTAGGAACAGGCTCCTGCCCAGCTCCGAGCCTCCGTAATACCGCGTCGGTGCAGCGCTCGCACACCACCATTCGGATTGACGATAAAATTGTCAGCTCCTTGGGGCGAGGACTGCCTTCCTGGTTTATGTTTGTTGTTAAACATTTATTTTTAAAATTGATTAAAAATTAAGCAAGGGAGGGGATTTGTTTTAGCCTGCCTCAGAGAATGACGTGGGCTGTGATTTTGTGCAGAGCCAAGAATATCCATCATTCCCTTTTGGAAGGAATTAAAACCAAACAGATTTTTCTAAGAATGTCTTCACTCAAAAAACATTTTGATAGCCTTCCTATATTTGCTTCCTCTATTTGCAAGGCAGGTACACAGTGTACCTGAGCATCCATAGCTATTCCCAGCTCTGCAAACCCCAGATAGCTCCTGCAAGCGCCTGCAGGCTAAACAGCATCCCTAAGTAAAACGTCTGCCGTCCTTTCCACTTAGGAATGCTGTTAAATGTGGAAGGGTATTTCTAAGCCTAAGATTACTCCTCCATTTCGTGTGCCATTGGCTGTTTGTTGGTGCAATTAGTCGCAGAATATTTTCCTCCCGTGTTTCAAAATAAGCTGTAATGGTACCCGTCGCAGGGGGTTAAAGTAAAGCGCAGCTACCGCAGGTGAATTCATCTGGCAAACTATTTCGAGAGATCAAGCAAGGACAATTTAGTCACCGGGGATAGGGAAATGTGTTGTGCATTTATTTTGTTGCAAATCAGGTAGGTACGTACACAGTCCCCATTTGCAAAGTAACCTCGGAACTGGGGAAGAGGTGTAAGCGGATTGTCAAACGCTCTTATTGTTCGCCCTTGTAGCTTGTGCATCCCTTCCGTGCTTTCTTCTATCAGGAGGAGAAATAAATGTGTGAGTCAGGTATGTTCCTGTAATCACACTTACCTTTCAAAAAAGACACGCGCGCTTTCATTAAACACAATAAACCCAGGAAACAGCATGCATTCTTGCTTTGGTCTGGCCCTCCTCTGAGCTGTCTGCCCCAGCGGCTCCATCTCCCCGCAGGGTTTCATGGTCCCACTTGGAACAGTTTCTCTTTCTTTTCTCTCCAGGCACATCCAGGCTTGACATTTTCCAGCTATTGGGTGTGCGACCAGTGGTGCCCCTCCGGCAACATCAATATGGTGTTTTTCAGCCAAGACGTTGGCTCCTGTCTCACTGGATTGTTAAGGATGGCAAGGGTTCAGTGATGCAGATGGTGATTTTTTATCATTTATTACAGCAGTGATGCAGCAAAACCCAGTTTTATGCATATGATGCTTGCTACTTTGGAGGAAACCCATGTTCCTGAGATAGCCATCTGGGCAGCCCCGCACAGGATGTTTTTGTGTCTTGCTCCTGAGATGAAAGACAGTTTCCAGGAACTCCACACTGGGTTTTTCTACCTACCCAGTGCAAGCTGGGAGGGGAAGGAAAGGCCAGGGGAAGGGGATCCTGCTGCTTGGAGCTGGGATCAGGGAGGTTCCTGTCTAGGGCTGCGGCAGAGGATATTCCCTAGGGACCATGCTGGCAGGGTCTGCTCCTTTCTTGCAGGCACCAGGGAGCTGTCAGATGAGCCTTTGGTCCTTTGGGCCAACTTGCAGGTCTTTGGCCGAGTTCGAGGATGGAGAGGAAATGTGTGTTCCTCCGCTCCACACAGTAAAACCAAGGCACAGCATGGCAGGATCAACAGCAAGCTTTTTCCCGAGTTATTGCATTTCTCAGGGATGCAGAAACGGGTCCCCAAGTGCAAGCATCACACAACCGCACCTTTGGGAGCCCAGGCTCTGCTCTTCAATGCCAGTTCATTTTGGGGGTCTCTGTGAACTCCATCACTTCGTGCAGCACAGGTGGCCTTGGAAAAGCACAAGCAGAAGCAGGTCTGATGTTGTCAGCTGGTATTCTCCCAACCCTGAGGTCAACTGCCTGTGTGATCCTGACTCCAAGAAGGGATTTGAATTCAAGGAAGCGAGGGACATTTGTATGAGCCCCCATTGCTGGAAATAATGCTTAGCTCCATTCTTTCCCCATGTTTTTCATCCCAGACTGTCATAAAAAAATGCTTCCGTGCTGAATTTCATAGCTTTCCTCCCTCCTTTACTAGTAACACAGAATTATCTTCCTGTTTCTTTAAAATTAAGAGGTTTAGCAAGTAGATAAATTACACTTCTTAAAAACCCAGGCCTGACTGTAAAGCAAATACACCTTCCCTCTTAGGGAACCATTCCTTTGACTTGTTATTTTGAGCTCCATCGTGGTTGTTGCCATGAAGTGGCAACTTTGTGGAAAGGGAGGTTAAGTGCTTAGGTTAAAACAGGTTCAAGCATAATCCAGAGTGTCCTTGGCACAGACAGAAGTGTTTTAGTCGGTCTCATTCATCATTGCCTGACTGCTTAAAGTGGTGGAGTGGCTCATTATTGTTTTTATATGCCTTTAAAAGAGCTGCAAAGAGAAAAGTACCACTATTTTCCTCCCTTAACCCACACTCAACAGGGAACAATAGTATTTAAGACCTCAGAGAGCAAAGTAAAAGGTTTGCTCTTCAGAAACCGAATTCCTCTGCATGAGCCACGTGGAGCAGCCCAGGCTCAGTTCCAGAGAGGAGGTTTCTGTTGGTTTGTGGAGTTACGTCTACGACAGCATTTTGGAGCTGATAGCAGGGAGCTATCAGCTGTTGCCAGCTGGTATTGCCAGACCTGCCTTCGTGAAACCATCGTCTGCCCCGAAGCCAACTGGTGGCTCTTCTCCTTATCGATCCTGCCAAAGATTTGTCCTCCCTGGAGGTTGGATGAACCTTCAGCAGGGACTGTGGACCCTGCAATGTAGGGCAGGATTGCACCATCATGGGGCATTAACAAAATATATTTTGAAGATTACTACAAGAAAGACATGGACGTGCTGAAATGTGTCCAGAGAAAGTGCCACGAGGATGATCAGAGGGCTGGAGGGCCTCTCCTGTGAGGACAGACTGAGGGAGTTGGGGTTGTTCAGTCTGGAGAAAAGAAGGCTCCGAGGAGACCTTCTAGTGGCTCTACCAGTATCTTAAGGGGGCTACAAGAAAGCTGGGGAGGGACTTCTTACGATGTCGGGTAATGGTAGGACTAGAGGGAATGGATTAAAACTAGAGATGGGTCGATTCAGACTGGACGTTAGGAAGAAGTTCTTCACTGTGAGGGTGGTGAGACACTGGAACGGGTTGCCCAGAGAGGGGGTGGAAGCCCCATCCCTGCAGACATTCAAGGCCAGGCTGGACGGGGCTCTGAGCAACCTGATCTAGTGGGAGGTGTCCCTGCCCAGGGCAGGGGGGTTGGGACGAGATGATCTTTAAGGTCCCTTCCAACCCTGACAATTCCATGATTCTATGATTACAGATCTCAGATATCACTGAGCAAAGACCTTCTTAGTGCTCCAGCCTTGCCTATTTGTTTCGCACATGTGGAACCCAGCAGATACATGCAGTGACTCAGAGTAGTCCATACCTGAGAAATTTTGTGCAGATATGTAAACTACCAGAATCAGGCAGAGGTCCTGACTATTTTTTTTTTTTAATTAAGTGGCTGCTTTAACTTTACGTACTTTGCCAAGGATCTTTACAAAGCTGTTTCTTATGGAGATCATGATATGTCAATGCCACAGGAGAAAGCAGTGGCAAATGCTGGTGCAGAGCGACCGGTGGGTCTCATGCATTCAAAAGCAGCTGAACCCAAACTGGAACAGGTACAGAGAGAGACTACGAGGAGGATTAAGAAAAAGAGACACCTGTTTTAGGAGGGAAGATTATGAGAATTTAGCTTGTTTAATCTAGCAAGGCAAAGGCTGTGTGAAGGGCTTCGATTACGCTGTAGAAAATACGTCAAGGGGATAAGCGCTGAGAGGGAAATGGAGCTATTTCAGCTAAATGATGATGCTGGCTTTGGAGCAAGTGGTATAAATTGGTCATAGATAACTTTATGCTGGAAGTTAGAAAGTTGAGGGGGGGGGGTTTAGTGCTTGAAGGAATGAAATCCTGAAGTAACTGCTCGGTAGGAATAATGGGGATAAAAAGCCTAGCAGGTTTTAAAAAAGGATCATCCCTTGCAGATGGGATTATATGATGTGGTTGCCAGTAACAGGCGGCTGCATTCAAGGACCTCTCCAATTTGATGCACACCAGAATTTTCTGAACAAAAGACGAGGGGTACCCCTGGATCGTGGGTGTTGAGCACACCTAATCTGTGTTCAGCAGGGTGGTGGGATGCCTGGAAAAACACAGTCATGTCCGGGAAAGCTCTTTTCCCTCCGTTCTTGGAGGCACATAGTGTGAATCCTGTGTTTCTTGACCATTAGAAGATTTTAATACACAGCTTATTAGAGCTGGAAATGTTATTAACTCAGACCCTGCCTACGTCTGGATGGAGATATTAATATTTAGTCCATCAGGGTGGTTAACCCTGTCCAGTTCTGTGTGAAGATCCCGTGTGGGGGCTGAAGCAGCTCCAGTGGTCGAGGGTGTTTGATGTTCCTTGCTACGAGCATCTACACAAAACATGAATGCGAGACACCCGAACTGCAGACAATCTCTGGTCTGACAACCTCTCAAACTTGTTAATGTCAAGTTGAGGACATCCCTGAGCGTTATTCAATGTTTTCACTTTCAAGGGGCGGTAAGAAACTTCCTGGGGGTTTTGCTACTGCTCAGTCTGACTGAAATCAAGGCACTAGATGCGGTGGGATTTTTGTTTATCATCTCTCTTGATATAGCATCTGTGAGCCCCTGAAATGCTGCTGTACTAGACTTTGTATGAAAATGGATCAGAAAAATGGTCTGTCCTCTCTATTGCTTAAAAATAATGTAATGTTCTCTCTGATTTAAGGGAGAAAAAGAGGGGAAAGCATCAGCTAGATTGATTCTGACCAACAGCTTTCCAGTGCTCATAAGAAAACAGAGATAGAAATGCAAACCTTACTTGAAAAGACAATAACACACTCCCTCTGCAGAAATGAGTGAGTTGGTCTTGATTTTATCCACCTAGGAACTCTGATTATTGTCTCATGAAAGAGAGCACCTGGCCTATTATCCCATAAATAAGCGCGAGCAAATGCACCGTGTTTTCATTACAAAGCCTGGCTCCCCTGCAGGGCTGCTGCACGCTCTGGAAAATACTGCAGAAGAGGGAAGAAATTTGGAATTTTGCCCTCAGGTTTCCTAGAGAGACAAGGCTGTGGTAGCAGTTAGAGAAATATTCGCTCTGCCCACCGGGGTTTCCCTCCCGCGGCTAAAAAGCGATTGTTGCTGCTATTAATTAGAGCTGTATGGAAACATTCGCACGCCAACCTGGAGCCACGTCAAACACACCTTGCAGGGTTGTGTGTGTTACAGGCTTAAACCGCAAATCAAGTCCCTTTCAAGACACATCGTGATGCCCGAAGGGAGTGAGCGAGCGAGCTGGCGATCTGGCACCAAGTGACGCGGGAACACATTTAGGACAAACCAAGGTCCAGATGTGGACTAATTAAGACTCACTTTCTATTGGCTTAGGGGCTATTATCTAACAAATCTGTGACTGGCATCCCAGCTTTGAGCTGAATGTGCAGTTCAACCTCCTTTCTTCTTGATTTTAGTGCCAGCACTGGGGTTTTGCTCTGAGTCCTTTTTGTCCCCTTTTGAATCCTAAATTTTGTGCTGGAAAGCTCCGCTCGAAGCGAGGACAGCAATGACCCTGCTCACACCACTGTGTGCTGCCGGCAGAGCTAGTACTGTCCGAACCCTTTGGTGCTCTGCTAGATTCACCTACGACCCGTCTCTGGAGGGATTACCCTGCTGTAGAGGAGAGCTGTGGATCAGGCCGGCTGGATCTCGGCTGGTCCTGCTGCAAACGGAGGGATGCTCTGCTCAACCAATGCAGCCAGCAAGGAGAGAGGTTAAAAAGTAAATCCGTACCAGTTGATTGGTACAAAGTACAATTAAGCCATTCGAATGGGTGGGGGTGGCTTTGCCGGAGCTCCCTTGGATGTTGAAGTCACCTCTCCCGCAGTAAAAGGTTGATGCTGGTGAAAATGCAGCAGGACAGAAGCGCGAAGGATCTGCCCCAGCCGGCAGCTCAGCATCACCCCTGAGGTACGTGTCAGGCTGGGATGCGAGAGAGTTTTCCATCTCTCGCCGTTGTGTTTCAGATCATTTGCTTTGACTGCGTGCATATGTTGTCAATTCACCAGCACCTTTACGCAGTCAGTTATAATTCACATTTGCTGTTTTTTAATAAACGTTTGTTCACTGGAGTGTTTTCCAGGGAGTGTGCGTGGTGCTTAGAGCCAGCCCACGTCCCAGCAGCCTCCAACACAATCTAAGGCGAGGAATCAAGCTCGGAAACAAATCAAGAATATATTATGTGACACATGCCGCCTGCGGTGTGAGACGGAGGGGGACTCTGTGAATGGGAGTCTTGCAAGAAAGTCCTAGCAGCCATGCAGATTGAATACTTCTTGTCAACGCAGTGGAAAAATCCCAGGGAGAATCATGGCCCTGCTGAAATTCCCTTAAAATCCAAATGCAGTCTCAGTCACTGCCGCACTGAAGCACGTCACCATCTTCTGCTCCCACCGCAGGGTTTGTTATCTGGGTTGCTGTTCCCATCGTCCAGATGGAGAATGGAAGCAAACCAGGGTCTATGGATTGCATGGTGATGAGTGGCCTTTGAGAAACATCCCAGGAGCCCCAGATCTTCAGGAGGGTACTGAGAGACAGAAAGGATATAGACAGAGCCAGGGCTGAACGTGATTCTTCTAAAGATGCAGGACTCATGCAGAAAAGGGAGTGCACGGTCTGTGTGAATACTTCAGAGGGTGTTGGGAGCCCAATCCACTTTGTTGATAGAGCGAGCAATGCAAATTCATAATTACTGTAGATAAACATGTTCAAGTTAATTACTTCTCCCATTTGATGGCTGTGCAAATGATGCATTGACTAATAGAGCCTGCTTTCCTTTCTTCTTTGCTGTGAAAGCCAAGGCTACAGCCTGTGCTTGGGAAGGACGTGTCAGGAAAGCCAAGGAGGGGACAGAAGAGCAGACGCCAAAGTCGAGCAGCTCTGAATCTTGCTGGGGGCACGAGCCTGTGACCAGGAAACTGGACTCGGACTTCAGAAGCTTTTACTTCTATCTCTTTGCCCCCAAATGCAGCTGCTGCTCGGACAAAACCAGTCTGGCTTTAAAGTAGGTCAGACTCCGTAGAACTGAAGTCATCTCAGGATGCTCTGTAGAAGAAGAAATACGTGTCAGTGTGACACCACCCCGTACAGCAGCTTTTAATAGAGCTGCTCTCCGTGTGATTCAGAGAGCGGCTGTAACACAGAAGAAATGCTGCATCCAGCTGGAACAACCCCTGGGTCACAAATCCCACCTGAAGGGATGGACTCAAGCAGAGACGAGGACAGCACAAGAGAAACATGGGAGTGGAGGTTCAAATTCTCACGCTGCTTCCAAAAAAAAAAAAAAAGAAAGGAAAGGACCTGGAGGAGCACCAGGGTCCTGAGCACCTTTTTAGCAGATTTGGGGTCCCAAAAGGCTGGTTAGCCACTCAGATGCTAGTGTCTCAGATTTTTCTGGATAGTCTGTCAGCAATGCAGTCAGGACTATTTTAATAGCATGAAGGCATCCCGGGCACTACTTTTAGGTCTCAGACACACAATTAACAGTTTCAGGTTCTGAATAGATTGTTAGTGTTTCAGGAATTGGAAAGGAGACACCAATGAATCATGATTTCAGGCACCTGCTCAGCAGCTGTGAGTTTTGGATCCCCTCTGTTAGCAGTCCCAGGGAGTTCCAAAACTGTTTTGAGGGAAGCATTTCCATTAGCCTGGGGAGAAATTCCCATTTTGTCCCTTGTCATCCCCCAGCAGCCAAATCCTTCTGCTTCGTTTTCCTGGGAGGCATCATTCCCAGGCTCCGCCGAGCTGCAGTTTGCCCTGTTTGCCGCGTGCTCTAAAATCTGCGTTTAGTTTAACACATTGAGCCAATCTGTTTCCCAAAGCCAGCTGCAACTGCAAACCCTCCAGGGGAGCTTGGCAGCGCTGCCGATGTGACACCGGCGTGGGAACGCAGGTTTTTTGGGAAGGCAGTGAAGGGGAGCGGAGAGGAGGAGGAAGATGTAAGAGCAGATCAGCACAGCACCTTGGAGCGGCTTTCCCTTCTCCCAGGGCCGCCCACCATTCAACGGGAACGCAAAAAAGAGTAGAAAAATAATGTTTGCTGACTCTCTGAGGAACACAAGGCTGAAGCAAACTCCGCGTGAGGAATCTATGCATTATTTATGGCTCTCTGTGCTGTACGCTATCCCTCACCGGATGAGCAGGATTTCTTGTTCAGAGGGATGCTCTTAACAGCCAGTTTAAGCCCCGGTCCCTTTTCTCCACTGAGCTGGGACTGCAGGACACGAAGCCACAGCTGCCTTCCCTTCATCTCCCCAGGTGGGAGCAGCCAGGAGGGTTCGTCAGCCCAGCCGTGCGTGGGATGCGGACCCCCGACCCCCGGAGAGCACATGTGTGGGATGTGGACCCGTGACCCTCGGAGAGCACATCTTCCCCAGGCAGGGTTTGCCCTCGCTGCCCTCACCGTCTCCAGCCGAGCCAGCAGAGCTCTGCCGAGCCAGGCAGCAATTAGCCCTCTATTCTCCCTGTCTAGACAGGCCTTGGAAACGGTGCTTCTGAGTCGAGATCTTCCAGCTGGGGTAGGTTCGTTTCACAGCTTCCCTTGGAAATGCTGCCGCTTTGCGACGGGTTCCTGTCCTGCTGGACCGCAGCCCAGGCAAACCTGCTTTGGAAAGCGCACGCCGGGACCCGACTCGTGTTGTTTTGCTCCATGATGTGTGTAAAATACACCAGAACAAAAATCGGAGCAACGCGGAGGCAATGCTAGTGTGGGCTTGTTTGCATTTTACTTCTTTATTACCATAAAATATGAAACTATAGTATAACACGATAAGGTTTTATATTGTGTTATTCTAGGCTTCATATATTATAAAGAGTTTATATTAAATATGATATTAAATAGGTTTCTACGCACATATACTATTAAGTGGATATTTAGTATAAATTAAGTGGTTTTGCTTTTCTAAAATGTCATCAATATTTCAGTACAGCAACATGTTAAAAATAAAAGGGATTAAAGTGATAAGCTGGAACTGTCTGTTTTACCTACCGGAAAAAAAAAGAAAATACTTCAACATTTCTGAAACTAAACAAGAAAGTCCAAGTGATTCATGTAGAGTTTTGTCCTGAAGTGAATTTCACTTGATCAAATCGACACTTTGCTGTGAAACATCAGAAATGAGATGAAACCACCTTTTCCTCCCAAGTGTTTTCTGATCCTTCCTCCACCCGGCGCCTGCCCCATCCTGGCCGCGGGAGCGAGACCCCGTGGGCTCTGGGAGGCTGGTGGGAAAGTGGGAATAAGAGCAAGGGTTTTGAGTGGTTGCGGAGGAAAATGTTCAGCACCTTGGGAAAAATGGCCAGGTTTGGGATTATTCCTCTGCCTCCTCCAGCGCGGTCTTCTCTCTTGGGCTTTCTGTGCTACTGGAAGCAGCTGGAGAGCAGCAGGGCTCTGTGTGTGTGTGTGCGTGTGTTGGGCTTTCCGTGAGTCCAGACGTCCCGAAAGACCCTCCGTTAGCTGGTAGCCACCTGAGCATCCTGATAGACAGCCACCACGGGCACACACCGTGGAAAAACATGCCATAAAATACACAACCATCCATATGGACCCTGTGGTATTAGTGACTAATGTCTTCCTTACTGGTATAAACCACTCGGAGTGACAGCCTGGGACAGGAGGAATTTCTTTTGCTTAGCTTTGTCTCTGGATGTTTGATTTCGGAAGAGCTGAGGGATTTTGCTGAATTTCGGAGAGCCCGAGTAAATGGAGCAGAGAGAAGCTCGGGGAGGAAGGCAGCTATTTTGCCTCCCTGGAAAAACCTCCACGAGGCTCTTTTTGGCTCAATTCGGTTATAGAAAAACTCTCTGAAGCAGCTTTGGGTTGAGATGTGGTCGCAAACGCCACAGCGGCGAGGGCTGCCTCTGCCAGAGGAAGGCGAGAGCTGCACGGCAAACCCTGCGCAATCTGCTCTGCTCTCCCCGGTGCCTGCAGGGCTGCTGCTGATGTCTCTGTTTATCGGGCAAGACACAGCCCCAGGGGAAGCCTAAGGAAAAATTAGCAGCAAAGCAAGGAGTGTGAAGTGCTGCGAGGCAGCAGGCACCTCGCTGCGCTGCGAGGGATGGCTTCCAGCAGAAAGAGGAGGGTTTTTTTAAGGAGCCATGAAAATTTTCCTGGCCAGACCATGGCAGGTTTGGGCTCAGACAGCCCGGCAGATCTTCCAAATATGTCCTTCAAGGGATGCAGTAAAAAGGCCCTACAAACCTCTCCAGTTTGTGTGCTCTTGGTGCCCGCCTCCTGGCGTAGAAATTGTGCCGGGTTCATCGGAGAGGGATGTGGTCTGTGGCGGGGACTTGCGGATCCCTGCTCTCCCAAACCCTGCCGGGGGACTAGGCAGTGCTCGGGGCTCTTTTCTCCTCCAGCATCCATCCATCCATCCATCCATCCATCCATCCATCCACCTCTTCCAGCTCTGGGCTCAGGGACTGGGATGTCCTGACCTTTCACAGCCTATACAGGAGAGGTGGCCACAGCCACGGGAGGAGCGAGGGGGGAGCAAAGCAGGAGCTCTGGGGTCTGTCTTACACCCTCGCAGGTGCATCTGTGCTGTAAAAGCAGCTGAAAGCACCAGTAGCTGTGGTGGGTCAGCATCACCTCTTCTCATCCCCTCCCTTGCACTCAGGAGGGGACATCCTGCATTCTCCGCCTCTCTTAATTTGCCCTAAAAGAGCTCTGAAAAGCCAGCGTGGGGCTGCAGAAAAGAGAAGTTTCCTGGAGAGCAGCAGGACGCAACCACCCATTAACACCAAACCCACACCTAAACTGTTCCCGGACCACAGAAAGAAGCCGAGAGCTGGTTCCACAGTGGACAGCTTTCCCCTTCTCCTCCTCTGCTCCGTGCCACAGCCTGGGAGCAGGAAGAAGCTTAAGTCATGTGTTGAAATGACTGAGGATCTCCAGGTTCTCCTGCTACAATTCACTGCTGCTTATTACCAGGCTGGTGGGGGAAATCCGCAAAAATAGCCAGCTCCATCCAAAGACTACGGAGTGTCAACGCCTCTGTGCATATTCCCCGAATCTCACTCTTTCACCGGCGTTGTGAGTTACCCTTACAAGTCCCTCACCACCCGCAAAGCCCAGTTCTTTACATTCAGGAGTAGCATTTCTGAAGCTGTTTTCTAGAAAAGATTTTTAGACCTTTCTTAGGAGCCGAGGTATTCTCATGAGAGGAGCCAGCTAAGCATTGCTAAGGACATTCTTTTAGCTCTTGCAAAATTAAATATCAAATAGCTTCTCTCTGACAATCTTGCATATTAAAAAAAAAAGGAAAAAAACTTGTTTCGAGTATGCTTCAGCTAGTTTTAAAGAGTAACTTGCCATGAGATCAGCATCGTGTTTCCCAGCTCTCAGATGCTGTGAATTGCTTTCCCATAAAACAGATGCGTGTGAGCTTGGTTCTCTTTCAGGTCATATCCCTGTGCAGGAAATGGGCTCTTTTTTTCCCAAAGTGCCGAGTTTTCAGCTGAACAGAGCCTAATCCCAGCTGCACGTGCACACGGGCTGGGTGAGCGTGCTCCTGGATGGAAGGCACTATGGAGAGGTGCCAAGGCTCAGGAGCCTTCTAGTGCCTGGGACCGCTCATACCTCAATTCGTTGGGCAGCAGTTCTCCCTGCAGTCACACACACACGGTGGAAGGAGGAGCTGCGAATGCTCTTGAAGGTGCCCAGGCAGAAAGCCCAAGCAAGAACACCCACAAAGTCAAGAGCAACTGCCAAAAGCTTCCTTTTTCTTGTACACCAGCACTAGTCACCCAGCCCACAGAGCAATTCTCACAGTTGGGTTCATCTGGTGGTTACATGCGACGAGGTGTCGCACACATCCAGGCTCCACTCTTGGCTCCTCTAGTGACACGCATTTGTGAAAGCAGACAAGCCAGCAGGAGAAGCAATTTTGGACCAGCAGGTCTGAGACTGCTTCAAGGAAGCGCTTGATTTCTGAGCTCCTCACCTTAAAGTGGAGGCTCCCCAAATGGAAGGGGAAACCCTGAATCTTTATCGTCATAGGATTAATGTGAACATGAGTTCTTAATCACTGGACCAGAAACCTCCCTCCTCCCCAAGGGCTGATTTTTCTTTGCTTTTTCTGTGGGGAATGTGTGAAAGAGAGAAGAGGTTTCTTTTGGCTCTGCAACCCATCTGTGATAGAGGAAACTGTCCCCTGAACCCCAGCCTGATGGTTTAACCACCGCAAAAAATCCCTGGTTATGAGCTACCATGGGGGTGTACAACCAAAGCAACCACCGCGGCTTCCCGTGCCTGGCTGACCGGGATATGCTGGGGGGCAGGTAGGTGTCAGAGCTTGGCGCGAGCACCCTGAAGGCTCCTCTCCTGAACTGCTGGTGGCTTCTCAACCACAGGTACCCCTGGGGCTTTGGAGACGTGGAGGAATTCATTTTCCTGGGTGCATTCGTTAAGGGCTCCACGGCACCATAATGAAAAGCACTGCAGATTTGTCAGCGTGGCCCTGGGAAGACATCTCATAGGAAAACACTATTTTTCTTCTCCCTTCAAGGATCTCACACATTTTATTCCTCCCATATCCACACAAGGCAAGGGTCAGACTCGTGATGAAGAAGGAACACCTTCCTCACCCCTTCTAGGAGGCTTTCATCAAAAAAGTTGCGCTGTAAATAACCCTTGTTTCCACTCGCAGCTGTGGATTTTATGTTCTGGGCTGAAGAGATAAACTGACTCCCTACTCGCAACAGAGAGCATTTGTTGCATTTATTTCCAGTCCTCTCCCCCCCAACACCCACCATGGCATGACAAATAAGAGATTGTAATTCTCTGGGAGGCATGCTTTATGGGAAGCAATGCATTTTGCTGTCCAAGCAGCTAAATATTATGTAGCTCGGCAGTTGATATGAGGTTTGGGCAGTATATTCTCTGGCAGACTGGCCACGATTTTCCGATTCACTGAGCTAATACGGGATGATTAAGAGAAGTCTTCCTGCTGGCTACTACTGTAATTTTTTCCCCTGCACCACGTAATTGTTTCCCAATTTACTTTCGCACAAATGGGGCTGTTTCTCCCTTCTCCATATAGGTCTAAGGTTTAAATTTTCTTTCTCTCTTGTGCGCCCGTGGTGACCGTGTCCCATGGAGAAGGTTCAGGGAACACGTCTGTGTGTGTGTCCCAGTCTGGTTTAAGTTGACTGTTCTCAAAGCTGGGAAACCTGGAGAACAGAGTCTACTTCTGCTGTGACCTGTAACTCTTTTAAGTCATTTCTGCCTCAAAGCACAGACCGTCCAGGAGAGGAGGATATGCCGCAGGCGACCCCCAGTGTCTGAGACACAATTCTCACTTGTACTGAGGACAGTCAGCCTTGGATTGGGGTTAGTCAGCTACTGCGTGGTGATCCGCGTTCCCCACACTACATTGTTTTGTTTAAAATATAGCCAGGTCCCATCAGCCCTGGGGCTCTGTAATTGTTAACACTGTTTCAGCGGGATTTATTGGCACGTTTGGCTCCCTCTGTATCCTCGTGCAATCGCTATTGCTGATACTGGCGTTTAACAAGCTAATATCATTGCCTTGACATAATTTGGATGCTGTCCTGCAGTTAACAGGTTATAATACAGCTATTTTGCAGTGCAGATACAGTCCTCTCCCTCACCCTGGGAAATTACGTATGCCAGCTCCTCCAGACATCGCGTAACAGCCCGTCTCAAAATGTATTGATGCTGGCTCTGCTCGTCGGGTGCATCTTCACACCCCTTGTGGCGGTACTGGTGTCACTGACCCAGTGCGAGCTGGTTGCAGTTTTGCTTCTAGTCTCAGCAGGGCATGAGGAGCGTAACAGAACTGTGAGCACGTCAAGGAACAGGGAATCTGTTAATAGGGATTGTTTTTTTCCCACTTGTGGAAGAGAAAGCGTTAAAGACAGAGACATTGTATTGACTTCCAGAAAAGTTAAGCTCAGCGTGTCTACTTTCAGCTTTTATTTTGGAGCACAGCATAGACGCATCACGTAGGGGAGTCAGGTACCTTGATTCTCCTGTGGTTTTTATTCACTCGCTGAATTTACTAGAGAATGCCGATTGCAAGTAACTAAAGGGCAGGCTATGTACACACCATAAATTGATGTGGTAGCACAGGTCTAGGTATAAATTCCCTCCTATACTACAAGAGCGGGGTAATATTCAACACCAGCGGTAACGGTAGCTACCTAACAGCTGAGATATGGAACACCATAATATTACCAATATAGTCTTGATGACTATCACTGAATTCAGAAATCGTATTATCCCCTTCATTTGTATTTTATGACTGTGCTTATGTTTATGTTATTTCTGCTGTGTGATGAGAACACCGGTTAGAAAAGAGAGGAGGGAGAAACAGGGGTTATCGCTGGCCTAGGGACAAGTGTAGGCCACCACTTGTGATCGAGCCAGGATAGAGGCAAAGGCAGACCAAGGCAAAGCATTTCAAATAGGGATAGAAGAATGTTAATACACTTGTACTTGGAGAAATTCTGGTCACACGAACAAGAAATCATAGAAGAAATGGATTTCCCTTAATCTGCCTTAGGTTGCCTGTTTTCTGCTCCTCTGGCAACACCCAGAATACACTGTCCTGGCAGTAGCAATAAATCTTTAGCAATGGCAATGCAAGACCGGTGAGAAAAATGACCGTTTTCCTAGTAGAGGCTGTTCGCCCATGAATGGATCATTATTGACCCACCAGTTCCTCTGCATTCAGCTGGTTGCTGCTGGGACAAACTGCCAAAGCCCAAGGTGGTGGCAGGGAAGCATAATCTGATATAGGAAAGTTAGGAGAGCCCTTAAGCATATAAATCACTTACAACTGTGTAACTGTGTCCCAACAAAGCTAGTGGGATGAAAGCTGGGACAGCTACTAAAGAAATACCTTGGACGAATGCCCCTGATGCTCACCACAGTTTGGAAGGGACCCAAAGTCCAAGAAGAGAGTAATCCCAGCAGAGGATTAATTTAAGCATGGGCAGAGAAGGAAGATGGACAAAGTGTTTGGAGTCGCTGCGGGAGCAGCAAGAGGCTGTTTGGGGAGCTCTCAGTGATGCTCACAAGTCGTTTCTGTCTGGGGCTGCTCCATGCTGGGTGGGAGCTCAGCTGATGGATGGCATATAACGGTGATGGTGCTTGAGGGACCCTGAGCAGGGCCCTGGCAGCTGTCCCATGCAATGAATGGCCACAACAGTCTATTATCCAGTGATTTTGCTTCAAGGCCTTAGCTAACATCGAAGCAATTTATCTGTGCTATATTCTGTCCTTGTAAATATAGGGTCATCTGCCCCTGTTAAAGCATGAGAGTGAAGACAAGGTCTCTTAAGTCAAGGCCTTAAATCTAGATAGAAGCCAAAACGTATCCCTGGTTGTCCCACGAGAGGCCCTGGCCTTTCAGCAGTAATTAATTTAGTTGCAGGCTGTTTCATGTACTTGGCTCTGAGGATGCAAATTGCACCTGTTCATTGAATTTGTAGCTCTGCCTCCCTGCTAGCCCCCAGGTCGGATCATCACTCATCATTATTTATTAGTGCACAGCATCTTTCTCCTCTCCAAAGGCATTGCACCGGTTCTGTAATCAAAGCAGTTCGTGATGGGGGATGAAGGTTGGGTTGGAGCTGCAGACACCATAGAGGAAGGCTCAATGCGTTTGCTTGCAGTTAATTTTCCCCCAGCACACGGCCACAGGCCTTTAATTCCTAAATATAGTCAAGTCTTTGGGTTTGCATCCCACAACAGGGGTGTTGCAGTGCTTTTGCCCCAGTTTGGGGTTATAAATTGAAAGATGACACATAGTAGGAACCTCTTGTACTGGAAAAAAGAAATGGGTTTTGTAATACACAGACAACGCACACGGTTTCCTCTAGAATAAAGAGAATTGCTGCATTTTTGCCAGCAACCTGACCACAGAGCTAAGCAGCTCATTTCTGTCAGCCAGAAGCCATGAGAAAGCAGAGGGAGGAAGACAAAAAGAGACAACAAACTACTATTGTAGGTTAAAAATAATAAATTAAAAAAAAAAAAAGGAGGGAGAAAAGTGTCTTCTGTCCTTGGTGTCGTGCCATGTTAGCAGCATCATAGCTCTAACAGGATTCGGGAAGGTAGAAGATAAAGATAGCAGAAGAAATGAATCCCAGTCAAGACAGGCTACGATCATTAAGGGAATTTTAACCTAGCCTGAAGCTATGCACTGCAAACGTCTTAAAACATAACCTCTCGGTGACCTTGAAAAAAGATTTTTCCCTGTTTGAAAATAAAATTCAGAAGGGGAGAAAGGAGAAAATTGATAGAATAAGCACTCCAGACTTTAAACAGAGACATTACTGAACACAGCCTACATAAAGCTTTCTCAATCCCTCATGCACTTTCTCATGGAAAACCTTACCTATTGTTCCATCTTATTTGCATTTGGGAGAGTGGCTGTCAGGCAATTGGGGCACTTAGATTAAGCACCAAGGTTTTCAATCCTTGGTAGAGGCAGAAAGAAACCAAGGCAGGCACAGGATTCGGGGCTGTGCTATTACCTGCCTGTTTGTAATGCAGATCCATACGCTGCATTTCTTGCCAACACCTCAAAGCTAAAAATAGAAACGTTTCTTTCACAGTTGGCATGAAGGAAGAATCTGAGTCCGGGGAGTGGGGACGTTAGGAAGTTTCATGGGGAAATCTCTCATTTGGTTAGTTGTACATGACCAACTGGCATCATTGACAGAAGCAATGAGCAGCATCAGCTACTTTGGAGTATCATGAAGAACAGAGTTGGCCCAGAGCCTACAAATATTGTACGCAGGATCTGAGAGGACAAATTGAGCCTCAGAGCTGCTCCTGTTGGGAGCATAATGTTGGGCAGGAAGCACATGGCCTCTGCGCCCCATGGGGAAAGAAGCCCTTTAGTTACCACCTCCATCCCTTCTGATTCACCTGAGTGACATGCGATGCCCAGGCAGAGGAGCTGCGCCATGGTTTTGATTGCAGTGAAAATCTGAGGGTCCCTGTAGTGTCCATGGGTTCGGGAGCTTCATGGTGGCCATAGCCATCTTGTGTTAGTTCTGGTGACCAGTCATCAAGACCGCTGTTTGCAGAATGAGCATGAAAAGACATTAAAATCACCCATGTTGCTAGCTATGACCAGATTTTGGTTTGGGGTAAGTACCTGACAAGCCTGCCCAAAGAAATGTTGGCTGGGGAGGGCAAAGGTATGTATCATGATTACTAAAGGGAAGGGAAGGTGACAAACATGCCACACAAGCCAACTTTTATACCTTATTCCCAATCTATTCTGCTGGGACAATTCACCCACTTCCAACTCTTTAGCCGACCCATCTGGCTTGCCACCAATGTCATGTTTCCAGGTTGAGGTGACAGGTAGGCCATCATGTTCTTGAGGCAAGACTCTGCTCTCGGCAGTGATAAGCTACTGATAGTTTGGCTACCTTCCTACCTCCTCCATCTCACTGTCCACAGCCATATCAACACCTGGATTACTTGATCCCCAACAGAGAAGGATGCCTCAGGGCTCTGGTCACATTTGGGAGTCTTTCGCCCTCTTTGGGACATCTGCCACATAACAACAAACTGGATAATGTCATCAGCCTGCCAGGAAGAACAGGACAACAGCTTCACATCCTCTGAAGCTAATGAGCTATAGAAAAACGATGACACCTTTTCAGCTTTGTTTCAGTTGGCCACAAACACTGATCACGGCTGATGATCCAAGGGAGTTCATACTGCTCTCCTCCTCTCTGATATTGTAGGGAACAAAAGGACAGGCAGTGGGAACCCAGGAACCTTTCAAAGGGGTGTCACAACAGGTCTTTCTCAGCTTTGTTGAAGTAACTGCAACAGTGGAGGACATAACCCACTGCCTCAGAGATGGCTGGCAGGCTCTACTCTGAGCTTTGTTGGTAGGGCCTTGCCATTGAAGTAACACTGGTTTGGATTGTTCTTTGGGTAGTACACACTATTACAGCTTCGCTACCTTGTTGTCTTCATCTGGGGCTAATAATTAATTGGGAATAAGTTTTATCCCCTTTAGGTTTACATTAGGATAGTTCTTTCTGCATGCGCGTTGGTGAGAAGTCACCTCTCCTCAATTACATTTGTAAGCAGCGCGATCATAGTGAAATGCCTATTTACAGCCAGACTTACTCTTTTTTAACAGGTCCATGCAGAGCAGCTTTTGCTTCTGGCAGGAACAGCCAAACACCCCCTCAGCAAATGCTAGAGCCAGTAGGCAGCCCACCTCTCCACTTCCTTCTGAAGGTTCAGCTATTCTGCAGCTTGAGGTCCATAAGTGAGGTCCTGACGCCCACTGAGGAGGTGAAAGGCAGAGTGCATGCGGTAACGTATATCCTAGGAGGAGTTAAGTCTTGATGTGTTTGACATTCGATGGCGCGTCTCAGGGACGCGGTTGCAGTCTGTCCTTGATGTGTTAGACTAGAACGCCGTGGTAGTGTCAAAGCACTAATAAGATCAGCCTGAATCTCGAATGTTGTTTGCTCTGGAGGGAAAGGGGGCGGTGAGGTCGAAGAGATGGAAGGGAAGAGTGCTAAAGCTCTTTATGACACAGGGAAAGGAGATCACGACCCTTTAACTATGGATACCCCCCAAGCCAGGCAGAACGGGATGTTGGCATGGGAGGAGCAAGGATCATGTCAGTGTCATGTGTTTCCTTTCTCCACAGCTGCCACTGGATGGGAGTAACATGAATCACCAAACACCACAGCTATGTGGTGTGGCCATGCAGGGAGAAGGAGAAGCATTGAACCCAATACTTGTCACCAACCCAAGCTTGGACCAGCCATCCCAAAAGGGGATGTCACTATGGCTATCTCTACCATAGACATTGCCCAGGAGCTGCCACCTTCTCAGTCCCATAAGAAGAGGACATTGGTTCAGGAGTGACTGCGTGAGGAGAGCACCCCAACAGCAGATACCTCATGGTCTTGTGAAGAATCGTTTCACAGTCTGTGTTTTAAGGAGAGACCAAATTTTGGATTTCAGACAGCCTTTGGATGTCATCTTTCCCTATTCCCTGAGTCATCTCTAAGTTAAGCAATATCTAAAAAAAATACATTGTCAAAAGCAAGACCTCCTCCACCAGCTTCCAGAAGACCCGGCCGCTGCACAACAGACTCAAACCCTCATTTGAAAACTTTTCCCAAATATAGCTCCTCAGCATCATTTTTTCTGGCCCACATGGCCTCCAAATTGCAGACACTGCAATACTCCTGAATGTGTCCCTCTGTTCCTCATTTCCATGGTTGTAGTAGGATCTCTTGCGGTGTTATTGTACATTGGGTTGACAATGTCATAGCATGGCTGCTTCAGGTGCAGTGTGCATAGGAGAAACTGGTCTCCTGCGAGGCATCTCCTGTTTTGCTTCTAGGTGGTGATATTTGACTGATGGCTGCAAGATTTGACCGATGGTTGCAGTTGTATCTGGTTCTCATTCAGGTTCTCCAGTCTGTCTTCTTACTCTGTAGCACCATGTTCCTGTCTGGGTTGAGCACAAATTAGCTAGTAAAGGTGGCTGAGACTCCTTGTTAGAGATGTTAGGGTGCAATCTGCTTTGCTTTCTGCTCAGACACCTGTGTCACGTGGTAAAAGGGACAATTTCATTTCCCCTGCTTCAATACAGAATGGGCTGGAAACACAGAATATTTATCTAGGTCTTTTGCAAATGATACTTGCTGTGGATGAACACTGATGGTAACGGCAGAGGGCTTCACTAAAAATTCTCTCTCCTGAACGATGCTCATGTTTATTCCCACCACGCACAAGCTGCTTTTTCATTGTGAACAATGAATTGGTTCCCACAGTCTGTTGTCAATGTGCAGCACCACCTGGAAGCAGGAAGCATGGTGCCTCTTCAGATCCAGAAGTCTGCCCTTCGTAAGTCTTTGGGAATGTCCTTCCAACTGCCAGACACAGACCCACAGGAGGACAGATCTTTGCTACCAGGATGGGGAAAAACTAAGGATGTTTGTCATTACCACTGAATATTTTAGGAAGCTCTGGAAATCAGGATCATGGTTCTCTTGTCCCATGATCATCTGGAGGGATTCTGCTGTAGAGGACAGCCATTTCCCAACCCTACTATTTGTCAGTGTGGCATTTGAGGAGATGATGCAGGCTCTGAAGCTCATTGAAATCCACCCCAGAAGATACAGATCTCAGGGGGCTGGTTTCCTTCTAGAGTTACTTCATATGGATCCAACCAGCCAGGCCAATCTTCACATGGACCCAGGCCAAGGCCTACACTTGCTAGAAGGTGCTGCAGAGATTTCATGTTCCCAGAGAAAGGGAACATCATCCAAGCACACTCTGCCTGGTTCTGGAAGAGAAAGACACTGTTCTGCTTTGCATTCAAATTATTTTAGTAACTACATAGAACTCCTGTCAGAAAAGATGTCCTGCCATGGCAGTGGTCTCTGCGTTAGCTGGACTGGATCTGGGAAGTGAGCCAAAAAAAGCCATAAACTCTTCCTACCAAGTCCTGGTTCCACAATACCCACAGCCAGCACAGTCAGGAGACACGAGCACCACAAATCGTTATGCTTGGTGGGATGCTGAGCTGTCACTCCGTCATTGAAATGCACTACCCTGATCCCCCTTCCTTGGCAAACTTCCCGGGGAAGCAGGTCGGCTGGGTAACAAGGGCCCATTAAGTGGGTTTGCAAGCTGCCCTGCTAAACCAGATTTGTTTGGTACTTGAAGCGTTGCAAAGCTTTGTGCGCAATGGGCAGGAGACTTGGAGGGAGGCAGGGGGCCACGTTAGCAGATGGAGGCAAGTGTTAACATCCTACGGCACCAACAAACGTACGCCCGTCTCCTCCCGGGGCAGCTTGCCAGAGACAACACGGGACAGGCAGCTCTAGCAAGGCTCTGGGGAAAGGATACACCACCGCTCTCAGACAAGACCGTATTAACATCGCGTAGCAAAAGCCAGCGGTCCCGGGATCCAGGGATTATCACGTGCCAATAGACAAAACCGTAGGAGCTGTTTGGGCTCTGGAGCCGTCGTCCTGCACAGCTTTCCTTGGCAATGGTCCTCCAGTTCACCAGCAGAGCTGGCTCAGGGTTTTCCAGCTCAATTAGTCTGTTTTATTGGGATTCGGGGCTAAACTGCAATGTGGTGGTGTTGGAGAAAAGTCTTCTTTAGAACATAAGTTTAAGAACAGGAATATTCTATTTGCCATTGGTACAGCAAAACCCTGATGGTTTTGGTTTGCTGTGAGGTTAAGTGAGCTTTTCCCCCTTTTTTTGGTTTTTTGTTTGTTTTAAACCTCCTTTTTATTTTAAGAAAGCCCCTTCTCAGAATAAAGCATCTCAAAACCAAATATTCCGTCTCAACGAATTCTCTCTCTCCCTCTCACCGTTATTTTTCTTCCCCCCCCCCCTTTTTTTTTTTAATTTGGGTTTGGTTTTACTTTGTCCGAGCTCAGCAAAGAGCAACTGGCAAGACGCTGGGATTTTTCAGAGAGGGGGTGTAAGGTTTTATAAACCAAAATGCGGCGGCTCTCTGGAAGCTGAGGCAGCGAGTCAGCCCTGCCCGGCCCCGGCTCTCCTGCTCCCCGCTTTGCCGGGGGCTGAAATTCCCTTTCAACCCCCACCTGCGCTGAGCCGAGTGGTGAAGCAGTCGGATGGTAGGCTGGTGGTTCTAGAGGAAGAGGGGGAAAAAGCCCTGCCCTTCGAAGTATTGCGGAGCTGAAAAAATAATTTAAAGAAATACTTTAGAAATGAACCGAAAACATCTCTGACGATTCGAGCATTTCTGGAGCGATTTTTCAGTTAATAAAAGGTCCAACTGAAGGAAGTTTTGAAATGAAACATCACTTCAAATGAAAAATAATCAAAGCTTGTTTTTTCCCCAAAGTGCCAGATTGACACAAACACTAAAAAGACTGAAATGTTTATGCTCTCATTTTTTCCAATTAACAGCTTGAATTTACAACATGTATTAGTATCAAACTAATTATTTTTTTTTTTTCTTTAACTGGAAAAAATTATTGTATCTCCCCTTCTTCAGACTAACCGAGCTTTACCTCCTACTCATTACAGCCTTATGCTCCTGCCAAAATTCAAACATAACACAAACTTAGTGTTAAAAAGTAATCAAAAGGAAGGAGCAACAAATATATGCTGTTTGCTCGGATGAAATGAGACAGTTGCTTTGCACATGAAAGACAGCATTAGGACTAAACTTGAAAATAACATATTTTTTTTCCTGAGACCTCAAAATGGCCATTCCACCTATGGATGTTGCTCCCAGACGCTGTGCAGCACACGCGGCACTTGCTCCACAACACTGCTGTGCTTGCACCCCTTCAACAGACCCCCTTCTCCACCCCCGTTAGTAGTGATGGCTGCTCTGGGACCACAGACATTGAGACGTGTTTTGGAAAGCAGCACCCTGCATTTCCCCTCATCTTATCCTGAAACAAAAATTTTTGTGATGGGGGAGCTAAAGATGACAGCTCTGTGGAAAGAGACCTGGGAGTCCTGGGGGGCAACAGGGAGACCACGAGTCAGCGATGGGACCTTGTGGCCAAGAAGGCCAATGGCATCCTGGGGTGCATCGAGAAGAGTGTGGCCAGCAGGTGGAGGGAGGTTCATCCTCCCCCTCTGCTCTGCCCTGGGGAGGCCACGGCTGGAGCTCTGGGGCCAGTGCTGGGCTCCCCGGTTCAAGAAGGACAGGGAACTGCTGGAGAGGGGACAGCAAAGGGCCACCGAGATGCTGAGGGGACTGGAACACCTCTCTGATGGAGAAAGGCTGAGGGATTTGGGTCTCTTCAGTCTGGAAAAAAGACGGCTGAGGGGGGATCTTATCAACGCTGATAAATACTGAAAGGGGGGGTGTCAGGAGGATGGGGCCAGGCTCTTCTCAGTGGTGCCCGGGGACAGGACAAGGGGTAACGGGCACAAACTTGCCCCTGGGAAGTTCCATCTCAACAGGAGGAGGAACTTCTTTGCTGTGAGGGTGGCAGAGCCCTGGCACAGGCTGCCCAGAGAGGTGGGGGAGTCTCCGTCTCTGGAGACATTCCAACCCCGCCTGGACGCGTTCCTGTGCCACCTGCTCTGGGTGACCCTGCTCTGGCCGGGGGTTGGAGGGGATGATCTCCAGAGGGCCCTTCCCACCCCGGCCAGGCTGGGATTCTGTGATCACAGCACTGAAGCGGTGGGATTGAGGGGTGGCACAGGGCAGCTCTTTCAGTGTAGTTCCAGCTGGAAACATCTGTACTAGATACAACAGCGAGCATCACCCAACTAGCTTAGACTTCTAACTTCTGGATATCTAAAATTAAGCAAGAAACCCCCACCCTTAGCTCCTCTGCTCCTGTCTGTTTTCTAGAGATAATGGCATTGCTCTATTTTCCAGAGATGTTGTAAAGATAAATATAGCCTTCAAGTGCATGAGAGAGCTCTGCGAAGAGGAAGGCAATAACGAGTTCTCCTTGTCCATGGGGGATAACATGAGAAATAATGGGTTTAAGTTGTAGGAAGAAAGATTTAGGTTAGACGTTAAGAAAAGTTGCCTAATGGAAAGGAGAATGAAACCCTGCGGTAGGTTGCTGGGGAAGTGGAGTCTCCATCACTTCAGGTTTATAACAATACATTAGGCAAACAGCTGAAGTGGTTTTGGGGAGCGCTGAGCCTGCCGAGGGGAGATTGCCTGGGTGACCTCATGAACCCTAGGGGCTCTGCTGTCACCTTTTTATACGAAAGGCCGAGGGACTTGGTAACAGGCACCCGGTAAGTGCCTTCAACTAAGTCTGGCTTTGAAATAGCTGGGGATGACGTTTCACCCCACTCTTCCTATGCCTTTTCACACTCTTTCACTGAAAACCACTTAAAGGCTTAGAAATAAGTGGCAGTGCAGAGGAACTGCAGATGCTCCCTGCTCTGAAGGCATTGTGTCGGGGGAGGAGAGCGATAGAGAGGAACCGAGCAAAGCTGGAGTCAGCACATGTGGGACCTCAGCAAGATGCACGTAAAACGTGCTCACAGTCTGGGCATGGAGCAGAGTTTCTAATTCGGGTAGCCATGCCCTATCACTCTGAGTTCATGCTTGCCTAGAGATCACTTCTTCAAAGCTTTTGAAGTCTTGAGTTCCTTTGAGTTCCTGGAGATTTTAACATTAAAACTCTTCAGAAATAGCAGGTGTCTGAGAAATAACATGGCCCAGAAGCTGGGATCAGCATAGACGTAGGCAGAGCACCCTGGTCTGACATGATGGCTCAGAGACGCCCCCAGAGAGACCAAGGCACGGCAGGGATGGAGCGAAATGCTGAGGAGCATTCATTAGCTGGACCCCGACAGCTCCGCGGCACTCTGGCAGTGCTGGGAGGGCAGCAAGGATGCTGGACTTTGAACCCTGTACCCCGATGGGGCAAAAAGCAGAGAAACCCCAGAGGCTGCTCATCCGGGGCTTGCTCACCTCCTTGCCAAGCAGCAGTGCCTGCCTCGGCATTTACAAGGAGCTGAGCAAAGTGTCTGAGTCTAGTCTTAAGTTTCACCGGCACTGAATCCCAACAGGAGAGAGCAGAGACAAGGGAGAGGGCAGAGATGGGTTTTTCACTACACCTAGAAATTTCTGGTAACTCTTTGGCTCCCCTGGTTCAGCCCAGGGCCTGGGCACAAGCGAAACTCAGAGAAGTAGGTATGTGCGTGTATGTCTCTTAGCCTTTTCCCAGCTTTGTGTGAGGAATGGGTTAAAATCCAGCGCAGAAAGGTGCCTTGCTCCTGAAGAGCAAGTGGAGGAGGAGAGGAAGGGTTAACCCACTGCAGAGGCCGCAGCGTGTAGGTACCCGTGCAAAAACATCCAGCAATATTTTACATGCAACTGGAGCCAGAGCAAGCAAAACACAGACAACAGGATCCTGCACAAGCTGCTCCACACGCCCATGGGCATTACAACGGGCACATCTGTCTGGTAACGCTCGTCGCTGTGTGAGCAAGGCGGGCTCAGAGCTGGCCATGCCAAATTTCAGCATCTGGCTGAAGGTGCTCCTCAACTAGAGGCAGTTCGTCTGTCAGGTTTCCACCTCTGGAGGTTAATAGGGGCTGCTCTGCCCTGCCCAGGGGTCCGTGCCATCGCCCAGATGGCGTTTGTGACCCAGAGGCGCTGAGCTGCTCTGGGTGTGAGCAAACGCCACCTCTGACGGCTGTTGAGCAGTCCAGCTCTGAAGGAGTTAAACATCTGATACTGAAACCCCAGGCTGCTGTATTTTATTTCTGTTTGCCTCCAGTGGAAAGCTCGTCTCTGGAATCATTTATTGGTCATTGACAGAGCGTTTCTTTTCCTCCTTAACATGAAAAGGTTTGGGAGGTAAGGATTAATCTCGCGTATAAGTCACAAGTTTGGCATGAAAGCTATCTCGCTAACTTTGTGCTCAAAGTGCCTTTCTCAGCATTAGTCCTTGAGCTGGAAAGCGGCGTGCAGGCAGGAGCGCCGGTTTTGAGCAAATACACAGGAAATCTCCCCGGGCCCGAGCCCCCTCTCTCTCATTGCAGCAAGAACAGGCAGGGGCAGAGCTGAACTCCCCGGTCCGGTGCCTTTGGAAAGCCTGAAGGAGAAAGGACTGTTCAAGGAAATGAAAAACCTGGTATCTCAGAGTTATGGGGTTCTGGTCTTGATGGATTTGCTCAGCCATCTGATATGAGGGGCCTGACAGGTAAAGAAGTGCTCAGAGAATATAATAATTGAAATGCTTACCAAAAAACCAGCACAGGTGCCTCCAGGAATGCAGGAAAGAGAACCTGCCTCCACCCCCATCCTAAGCTCACCTCTGTGTTTGTGTGAGCCACCAACCCATGGTAGAACTAGGGCCGTTTGCAGCCTTTAATAGATTTAACCCCGTTAGCACCTCCTCCCCATGGCAGCAGAGTGCTGACCCCCCCTTCCCAGCTGGGGAAGAGAGCTTGGCTGAACTCACGGGTCCTCACTCTCACCCCAGGGCCACTTAACCTTCGTTAATGACGGCAGGAAGGTGCTGAGCTACTGCAGCAAAGCCCAACCGCTGCTCCCGGCGCTGGGTTGAAAGCAGAGCAGTCTCACCTGTGGATAGGGTGTTGTGTCTCAGCGGGGCCTGAGCGTAGCAGGGAAGTTTTTAATTGAGAGGTTGCTGAGCTGGTGAATGTGCAGACAGGGCCCTGTATGGATTTACGGGGCTGTCTCGGCAGCGAGCCCCATGGTGGTGTAGCAGGAGGGTGTTTGAATGCAGGCGAAGACCTGCTTTGGAGGGAAACAGGGACTGTGTTCAATCACTTCTTCCTACGTAGTCTGAGGTTTAAAGGACACGGGGAACACTCGAACACCCCGTTTGCTGCCTGCCCCCCAGTGTGCGGAGCCCACTCACGCTCCCAGGGTAAAATACCAGCTCTTTTCTTCAGCTTCCATTCTCTGACTTGGGGAGGGTGGTTGATGCTAGAGATTTTGGCTCATAACTGTCGGGACAAATAACCATTGGACCTGCCATAGCCAGGAAAACATAGCGGGAAAACCTGCCACAGCCAGGGAACAGGCGAAAAGAAAGGAGAGTTCCATCCGCTTTGAGAAAGGGGAGGAGGAATAGGGGGTGTTTTCTCCCTTCTGAAGAGCAGGTTTCTCTAGCAAGGCGCTGACAGTCCCCCCCCCCCCCCGATGACAGGAAAGGGGGAGCCCCTCGGGAAGGTGCAGCTCCTTGTCCCATGGCGGTGGTGGGATGGGGAAGGCTCAGCCGGGCTGGGGGGTTCCAGCCCAGGGGGTGACGACCCCAGGGGTCCCAGTTTAGGCTCCTCGGCAGGAAGACAATTTGCCTGTCACAGATACACGCTCCCAGACAAGCCTGTTGCCTCAAGGACTGTTCTCGACAGAGCCATGCAGAGACTGTAAGACCCTTTCATTCCCAAGGGAAGCAAAAGGAAAGACTTTAATTATCAGCCAAGTCCGACAAAGCAAATACATCTAGGTTAATGAGCATCCCACTGGCACACGCCTTATCTGAGCAGGTAGATATTTCCGCCGTAATTGAAAAGAAAAGCTGATCACTAGGCAAAAAGTTCTTTTAGTAATCCTAGGGACTTTCTTTACGCAATTAAACTCCTAGTGAGACCTCTTAGTTCTTCCTACTTTTCTTTCAGTATTGTTTGAGGCACACCCACACTGCCAGGGTACATTAGACTCGAACAGGGGCAAGTTTCATTCCTTTGAGGCAGTTGATGGAGTCTGGGGGGGCTCAGGGCTGGCGGGGAGGGCGCTGGCAGGACCCGGTCCCTCCTGGGGCTCAGGGTTTCAGCTGCGGGCTCTGATTTCTCTGCTTTTTCTTATAGCCATGAATCCAGCTATAGATGCTTATATCTAAGCTCTTCCTTAGGGTAAACTTCAATTTTTTTTTCAGTGCTAGCTATCTCTATTTAATATAATCATTGCAGGTGTGTGTAACTATTTCTTTTGAGCGTCCTTCTCACCTAAACTGCTAGGCAGTGCCTATTTCTATCTAATGGCTACAACAGTAGGTAAAGGAGATGAATTCTGAAGCAGGGACCTCTGCTGTCTAATCTTGTAAGTACTTTGAGCCACGTAGCACTCTGGCCTTTTCAGAATGGGAAAAAAAAATAAAACAATCATTTTTTTGTGTGTGTGTGTGTGTGTGTGTGTGTGTGTGTGTATGGTTGGACTCGACGATCTCAAAGGTCCTTTCCAACCATGAAGATTCTATGATTCTATGATTGATTTCCTTTAGCCTAAAAGCAGAGCCAGGATTTACAGCTGAAGGAATGCACTTTCTATTCCTCCTGCAACGAGTCTCCTGTTTCTTCCAGAGGTTGGTCCTGGGCGATGGTTTTGGGGTTCGGTAGAAACGTTCCAGTGTAGTTGCCTTATTCTCAGAAGAGCTGAGGCTCGTGTGGATGTGACTAGGCTTGTAAGTGTTTAAGCTCTTTAGGGAAATTGCATGTCATACTTGGCTGGCTTACAGCTGTAAACATCATAAAGACAAAAGCGTTGTAGTACTGTACTCAGATTGTACCTGCTCATACTAATATTTAAGAGTAGATTGACTGCAGAAGAAATAAAGGCGGAATTCACTGTTTTCCCTTTCTTTCTCACCTCTGACTGGCAGTGAAATGCTTTGCTATCTACCATACCTGCTGCTTTTAGTCCAGCGCTAAGCGCTACAACAAAAGTGGTGGAAACACGAAATAGCCTTTATGAGCCACTATTAGAAATGATTGCAGATCTAATTATAGATTCCCTGATATTTGCATTAAAATGTTTGGAAGCCCTGTTGAAGGGCAGAACACAGGTGTGCTAAATATGGACCACAGCAGCCTCTTGCCCAACATCTCGCAGCCGAAGCAGAGAAGGTGAGAAAAAGGTGGGGATTGATTAACTGTTACCACCCTCCTGCTGCAGAAGGAGAACGGAGGCCAGGGGAGTTCAGACAAGCTGCGAGGCTGTAGCAGGAGTCCATGGTACAGCCAAGAGAGCCCCGCTGGGAGGCTTACGTGGATTACTCTGTCTAATCACTTGCTGCCCTATTCTGTCCACTGTCCCCAGCATGTCACGAGAGGGAATTTATTAAGCTTAAAGACAATTGAAATCATGTTGTTGTTAGCAGTTAAGATATGGAATTTTTATAATTCCCTCTTTTCCTATTCAGAGCATTTACTATTCCTCTTCTCTAAAGATTGTGTAGAATCGGGAACCGTCTCGGGATGAGATAAAGGCTAAAATAGTAATGAGCAACTCTATGCCAGTAGACTCTTTTTCCTCCTTTGCAGTGTCTCTGGAAGACCTTGGAGCTCTGCCTGGAGGGAAGCAAGATAAGCTCCTGAAAATCTGGCTGCAATATTTCTAGATGTGGATCATACTTTTCCAGGCATTTTACTCAACTTGTAGAAACCGAAAATCTGTCCACTTTGCATGGTAGCTGCATCCAACTGACTGCAGAGCTCCATGTAGAGCTAGCATTTCCATATGCAAATGACCATGCACGTATGCTAATAAGTTCCATTTAGGAAGCAAAGGATGACTTGCATCAACCAGCTGTGGAGCTCCATGCTGCTTCTGTCAATTATTGCCATTGCTTTGCTCACTAGAAAAACCTGTCCTGCAAGGGGAATCTTTGC
The DNA here is from genome assembly GCF_028500815.1 of Rissa tridactyla. Lineage (NCBI taxonomy): Eukaryota > Metazoa > Chordata > Aves > Charadriiformes > Laridae > Rissa > Rissa tridactyla. The sequence continues at coordinate 3,920,203 of NC_071484.1, read as the reverse complement.
TTTGTCATGGCCAGAACTTGCAGCCCATGAAGCAACTTCGTCGTCGTGATGAAGGGAAATAATACTAAGTTTGAGAAGCAGCTTAAACTGGAGTACAGTGAAACTTGGTAGAGCATCCCACATAGCGAGGAGCAAGAATCCTGGATAGTTTAAAATGGGCTAATTCAGTTTGTCTTTACTGTTGAGTTTCGACATGGGTGCAAAATTTGCAGTAAGAGGTGGCATCCTTGGTGGGAAAACAAAACGTGGCCTTCTCAGGAGCACCCACCCCTCCCCTGTGCTCCCTCGCTCTCTCTAAAAACACAAGCAGACCTTTGCACAAGGTCCCAGAGCTCAGGGATGTGTGAAAACAGGGAACCACACCTGGTACTGACCCAAGAAAGGTGACAGCAGAGGCAGAGAAGGACAGACGAGGGACAGAGGAGCGGATACAGGAGCCAGAGGCAGCTGCTACAGGAATCCCTCTGCTAAAAATCAGCAGATAATCAGAACATCTGATCATGCACGATGGGCTCCTATCTCTTTAGCACTTCAGAGCCAGCAAATCTCAGCACTCCTATTGATTTTCTGTCTGGATCCTTAGGGGACGGTGCTCACTGAAGACAAGGGCTTTCCCCCTTGGGCTGTACGCTGAAGGAGGCAGGGCTGTCCCGGCTGAAGCAGAAGCAGCTCCAGCTCAGAGCTTGGGGCAGAAAAACAGCTCATGTGCAAAAACCTCCTTGTCTGGCAAGTTTGTGTCTACCAAGCAATGCAGCAGAAAAGACTGATCCTGGCCCTGAGCGTGGTGTTGCAGGGACTGTTGGTCTTGGGGTCTGGACTTGAGAGGCCTGGAGTTGGCTGGATTGGGATTGCAGGTGCCATCATTACGTCTTTGAGGTAATCATTCACTTAGGCTAAATGAAAAGTTATTCTGATTCAACTCTTGTTTGAAAAAAAAAAAAAAGCTTGCTTCAGTTTAAAAGAAATCGTCCCTTGTGCACCAGACGCTGTCCTTACGATGAAAAAAAAAGCCTTGGGTTTGATGACTTGACATTTTTTTAATGGGAAAAAACATGTTGTCAAAAGAATTGCACTGTATTTTACTCGCCTTCAGCGAGTTCTTGTCACTCGTTGTGAGTTTGTTTTACACTTGGCAGGAGAAGGAGAGTGGGGCACCAGGAGTGCTGGCCGTAAACCTTCCCCTCCCCTGGCTTTGCCCCGTTGGGGCAGAAAGATGGTTGACAGGAGTCAGAAAAAAACCTGCTGTCAAGCGGTCGGGCAAAACCCCCTCTGCTCACAGCCGGAGCCACCTCCGCGGGCAGCGCTCTCGGCCCCAAGGATGCTCACACCCAGAGCCGGTCACACCCCCACGCTTTGGGGTCCCTCTCCTCGGGTATTATTTCATGTAGTCCATGAAAGACCCTTGAACAGGTTAACAGGCAAAAAAGTCTTTTTTCTGCCTTTATTCCTTCCACTAAGAAGCTTTGAGTAACCTCACCCAGAGCTGAGCGCTGTGGCAGGAAGGCTCAGTGCTGCGTTAGAAGAGGCAGTCCTCCCTTTGCCCTTCAGCAAAATGTGAGAGAGCAATGCAAAAAAAAAAATTGTGTGATTAGTAGAAATTGCCTTCTCGTTAATCTTTCATGAGAAAATACAGGAGTGCCTTGGGGAGGCGCATATTAACGACATATTAAAGCAATACATAATGGGCCATGCAACAGGTACTACGCTTCGGCCCCACTCCCTGGGTTCCCTTGTGATTCAGCTCATCAGGAGTTATTTACAACAGCGCCTTGTCCTATTATGCAAATAGCATTTTTCGCCCCCATTTGGGTATATGCTATGTTCCTGGCGTGCAAGGGGTTGGCAGGAAGGCTGCCCTATACTGAAAAAGTCAGGCGAAAGTCCCGTGCCATTAAAATGGAAAAAAACCTCAGTGCCGTTGCTTTTCTCGCAGACCTAATATGCTTTTCTATCACATGATTGAAAGCACAAATTGTGTTTAATCCTACCACCAGAATTACTCATATCTCTATGCTCTAAGCATGCCTGGAATAGCAAACTTGCAGTCATCCTTTTTGAATTCCGCTTTTTTGGATTAGTGGCTTGTTTGTGGATTCTCTGCCGAAGTACTTGTGTGTATTTGCTAAATAATCTGGACAAACTTCAGCTTTGGCAGCGAGTTATCAGCTTGACAGCTGTCTGTGCCAGGAAAAAGGGCTGGAAATGTGCACTTCAGATTACATGGTTGCCAGCTGTAGCGATTTTATTATGAATCTTGCAAAACTTAATGTTTTCCTTAAAGCTTCAGCACGTCTGATGCAATGTGAACTTGCGCGCCGATGTCATTACAAAGCGCGGCTCTGGGCTCTGAGTTGCAGAGGAAGGGTCGCAAGTGTGAGTGAAAAGGCTGGAAAGACAGGCAGTAAGTGGAAGGTACTCATGGTCTTTCATTTCACTCTCTCTTCAAGCAAAAACCTCATTATTTGGTGCATAATTAGCTAGCTCAGTTAGAGCAGGGCTTCTGGAGGGGCAGAGAGCTCAGTACTTACCCAGGTAAACGCAGACATACATATGTACCCCTGCAGACGCGTGAGCCTAGTGAGCTATTAGCAGGAGAGAGGGGTAGGGCTAGCATGCTGCTTGCCCACAAAGCCCTTGCAGCACGGCAAACCCTCTGCCGGCCCTCCAGCCCTCGCTTGAGAGCTCCCACCCCTCCGCTCCCTGCAAGCAGCTCACCGAGTCTCCGCAGTGCCGAGAGCCGTTCTCCAGGCTACATCCTCAGCGCAACGTTTCTGCCTCCAGACGTCCTAACCTTTAAATGATGCAAACCCTGATGTTCATCCCTGGAGATCTTGTCATCCCGGGCTTCTCTTTCCACTCTGTCCCAGAAATTTGGAGAGCCAGACAGAGCAGATATTTGGCAAAACATAATGCAAACACCTGCAAAGCCCACTACCCCCAACGCCTGCCAAGCACTGCAGCCCTCTCTAAATCATCTACGGTGCTATTTAGAGAAACTGTGAGGGCTGCATGAGACAATGGGTGGATAAGTAACAATTTGTGCTTTAATGCAAGCTAGTAATCACTGGCTGTCTCCTGAACGTTCTCTGTATGTCAGCAAAGCAAGGGTCCCCTGCCCTGCACTTCCGAAGCTGCTTCCCGGCCCCTCCGAGAGAAATTTAGCAAGCAGAGAAAGAGTATAAGCACTGTGTTTTTGATGTGTCACATCCATCACTGGTTCAATCAGCAGAGATTGTGTAGATGCTGACAAGATGTTTTGTCTGTGAAACTGTTTAGACTGATTTAAAGCGCTGGGACTTGTGCTTCCAGGATGCACAACTGCCTGGAAATGGTTGTTATGGCAAACACGGGCAGGCAGCGGTGCCTGTCAGCAGTAATGAGTGTCGAGAAGTCAGTGGGCTTGGGGAGGGTTTTCTTCCTGATGCCGAACCCAGCGGGGTCAGAGGCTGCATGTGGCTTGGGAGAGGTGGGGATGCCCTGAGGAGAAGGACTTGGGGGTGCTGGGGGACCAGAAGCTCAACATGAGCAGGCAACGTGCGCTCACAGCCCAGAAAGCCAAGCACATCCTGGGCTGCATCAAAAGAAGCGTGGGCAGCAGGGCGAGGGGGGGGATTCTGCCCCTCTACTCCGCTCTGGGGAGACCCCACCTGGAGCACTGCGTCCACCTCTGGAGCCCTCAGCACAAGAAGGACATGGAGCTGTTGGAGCGGGGCCAGAGGAGGCCCCGGAGATGCTGGGAGGGCTGGAGCCCCTCTGCTGTGGGGACAGGCTGAGAGAGCTGGGGGGGTTCAGCCTGGGGAAGAGAAGGCTCCGGGGAGACCTTATAGTGTCCTTCCAGTAACTAAAGGGGGCCTACAGGAGAGATGGGGAGGGACTCTTTATCTTAGAATGTAATGATAGGACGAGGGGGAATGGTTTTAAACTGGAAGAGGGGAGATTGAGATGAGATATGGGGAAGAAATTCTTTGCTGTGAGGGCGGTGAGCCCCTGGCCCAGGTTGCCCAGAGAAGCTGTGGCTGCCCCATCCCTGGAGGGGTTCAAGGCCAGGTTGGACGGGGCTTGGAGCAACCTGGGCTGGTGGGAGGTGTCCCTGCCCAGGGCAGGGGGGTGGCACTGGGTGGGCTTTAATGGCCCTTCCAACACAAACCATTCTGTGATTCTATGCTGCCTGTCCAGTCTGCATCCAACTCCAGAGCATCAGGCGTGGACACATCAGGCTATTTTCTGGCAGGACTTCATGAAAAAAAGCTGCAAAGATGCACTTGGGCCAGACCCCAAAGACTTTGCCTCGTGACTGGGCTGTACGGTGAACAAAGCCACGTGGATGCGGGACTGGCCAGGATGAGGGATCTTCAGCCCATGGCCTAACCAAGCGCTGGAGAACTATGGAAGTAGCTCCTGGGTTTTGCCTCCTGGGAGCTGGGGGCTCTTCATGGTCCAGGTTTCCAGTGCTTGTGCCCTGTGATGGCTTTTGGAATTTAGCTGCTGCTTTAGCCTATAGCTTGGCAATTGCCAAGCCAGAGCAAGGGAGAGCCCTTGATCTGGTGGGTCAATGAGCAAACAGCCCATCCAAAGGGGAGAACTGGTCAGGAGGAAATTAGCCATTTGACTCTCTTCCACTGGAGAAAGGAGCAGATATTTTTAAAAGCATCTGGGTTTCCATAGAAACCCCAGGAAAGGGTCCTGTAACCGTATGGGGGAAGGGAGTTTTTTTAATTCAGTCCAAACAGCTGCCAAGAAGTTACATGCTGAAGGTGATGCAAAACCCCTGTCCCACAGCTGAGCTGGGAGGGGAAGTTGCTTTTCTCTTATTAATGCTTTTCCAGCTGCATTAAAGTTTTAGATGCCTTCCATTGCCCAGTGCCCTTCCCAAAAGCAAATAACCCCCAAATGCCATGCTGTTGGACAGGATGGGTAAAGCTGAAGGGTTTTCCTCCATGCAACATGCTTCAGGTGATGTTGTGCCTTGTGTGGTGTCCATGTGCTATTTTTGTGGGCAGAAACAAGCTCAGTCTGTGTAGAGACTCAATGCCAGCCTCCTCTGCTCATTGTCTGAGCTGGGTGGTGGGTCAGGGCCAAGAAACATCCTACAGCTGCTGGGTCTAGATGCCAGTTTCCAGGCTTACTAGCTCCCAGAGATCTGCCCCATCCTCATGTAGAACCACCCCTCACTTGCCCCTGAGCACACAAGGATGTCTGTGCAGGTTCAGGTCTCTATTTAGATCACTCACCAATGACATCTGCTAGTCCTCCCCTTTGTGCTTTGACCCCTTCATTCCCATACAGGTCTTCCTTTTTCCACGTGTTGCCACCTGTAGTTATCTGGATCCTTCCTATTTGTGATAGGTCACCAGCACGGGCAGCACCCATCACCTTACAAGCCATGAGCTTTTTTGGGTAGAGCACAAGGAGTAGGTGGGAATAGACTCATCCACTGGCCTGTCACTCCCCATAGCTCAGACAGATTTGCTGAAGCAGTCACCGAACTATTGCTCGATTGCACCTCTGAGCCTACCTAATCCCCTCCTGAGACCACTTTGGGACCCTTCAAATCCTGCGTCAATGAGTGCTGCAGCTTGATTATGTACTGGATCAAAGGGTTGCCACTGTCTTAGAAAGGTCTCTTGGGGCATTCCCTGTCCCCTCTGATGTTGCATTTGGGAAGCAGGTGCCACCGTCATACCTGGTTTATGAGTTTTATCATGTTCTAGTCCCATTACTTATTAGGGGGTTTTTCTGAAGCTCACCCCCACACTTGCCTGCACCAATAGCCAGCCCCGGGCCTCAATGAGCACAATCACAACATTTCCAGGGCTCACTGTCCCTTTGTGAGAGAGCACGCTCTCCTTTCATCTCCAGCTCTAAGCATTTTAAATGGTGATTACCAGAAGAATTTGATGCATAGCACATCCAGGAACGGGAATCAAAGCATTTGCTCAGCCATGCTGAGAGCCGGTAATTACAGAGAGGGACGCTCAGTGTTTTCCACCAACCCCAGCTGCACGGAGGGGAGCTGACCTCCATAAACACCTGGGGAGCTTCATTACGAGAGAGGGAGGGAGACGAGGGTGGCGCACAGAGGGGAGGGGTCTTAAACTTTGGCTGCCGAGGGAGGTAGATCCAGATGGTATTTACAGACAATTGCTTTTATATCTTTGCCCATTGATGCTATACCCTCCAGGCACAATTTGTTCAAGCTGGCTTTGGCAACTGGGATTGGAAGAAGTTTTAGCAATCCTGTGACGCCAAGGCTAAAAATCATGACATCCAACCTAAGTATATGAGTTATGAAAATGCTCTGGAAGCATACTGTTTCAGGGTTGTTTCTTCCCCTGCCTTTTATGACATAAACAAGAATAAAAGAACATTCCAGTTTTGGTAAACTTGAAGCTACAAACTACAGTTGCCTGTAGTCCTTTCCCCCTGCTATCCAAACCGAGAAGCTTCCTAAGAAAACATTGATTACACAAAAATGTATTTTTCCTGATGGCAGAAGTTTTGCGCTTAGTAGGGGTGGTAGAAATATTTGGCTCTCTGTGGCCAGAGCAATAGTCTGAGGGTCGCCAGGAGCCATTACATCTTGGTGTTCCTCCTGTGTTTAAGAGATGAGGGTGCCACGGGCTATCCTTGTGCTTTTATAAGTCTTTGCACCTTCATTAGCTCCATGGAGCTCAAAAATAACAAACCACTATCCTAGGCGCCTCAAACCCTTTCATATCCATTAGCTAACCAACACTTTTAAGACCCCATAGAGATGCTAAATGTGACTGTAGCTCCTTTATGGGTCTGCAAATGTGAGCTGCAGCCTTGGGAAACAGGAGCTTTTTGGTCAGACCGTAAGAACAGAACAAGGAGACTTTCCGAAAATTTAAAGGAGACACTTAAACCGCCCCCCCCAGGGTGGGCATACTGCTGTGTTTTCAGCCTTCTGAAGAAGAGACATGTACCAGGATCAGAGATGAGGGATTGGACTAACATCATTTGTCAAGGTTTGATAATTCCCAACTTCCTAGAAACGCTGCAGCTGAAGGTCAGAGACAGTAAATAACTCGCCTGTAGACAAACATATCTGGTGACAACATGGAAAAACCATATTTCTTCTAGAATGAGATGATCTCATGCTTCTGCTGTTTGTGGGCCATCGTGCTGCTTTCCAATCAGGCCAGACAATCCTTCCAGGCTCAAGTGGAAAATGTCATCAGCCCTAAAATCAGCAACACCATTATCACTTCAAATTTGTCACGAGGCCAATCCATTTTTGCTGTCACTCTTTAGCATCATGAAGGCCGTAGCAGGGCAGGGACAGATAATGAACCACACTGTACTTGACCCTAATAATTCAGTTTTCTGCCTTAGTGAAGCACAAAAGCCATATTTTGAAAAACTCATTATAGTCAAGCTGCCTTCGGTCTGGGAGGCCAGGAGGAGATACATAAAGTTAAACTGCCCAAAAAATATAAAACGCATTGGCCATACATGACACATTGTAGAACATAAATGCTTTACACCCAAGATCCTTGTTGGATGTAGAAACAATTTCTCTTTAATTTTTCTAGAGAGATCAAATACTTTTCCCATTCAGAGCAGACAAGAAAACATGAAAATCAACAGTGTTCATGAAATGAAATTTCTCTTCATCCATAATGAAACTTTCTGCTTAAACCACTGTGAAGCTTGCACCTTCAACTTGCAATGAAAAGGAAGTTGGAAGGATTTGGTTCACATACTTAGACACCCAGAGCACCTCGATCGGGGTTGGAAATTATATTCGATTTCCAAAATGCTTCACAGAAAAGTCCTTTAAATCTGAAATTAAACATTTTGATTTAAAAGGAATGTTGCAAATATTCCATATCAGCAGTTTCTGCACCCCCACTTTGTTTTCACCGTTAACTGCTTCGTGCATGGAAGTAATTTTGATTTCTGCACTTGACCACTTTCTGACCAAGTATTTCATTAAACTCCCGGACAGGTCCCATAATTGTAGAACGGCTTTACAAGGAAGGTACATTTGCATTACAGCACATTGCAGATTTAACACTGGCAATAGTGAATAAAATCCTTTAAACACTTGTTAACTCGGGGAGAAGAAATGCGTTAAGCTCATTTGTCTCTTTCCCTAGATGAATTTTTCATTTTCTCTTTCAAGCTCACTGACGTTTGCGAAATGATTTTCTGGCATATGTTCAGTCAATAAAAACTGCTGCTGGATTTCAAGTCACCACAGAGTAATGCCTGGCATTAGGCATGCAGAGGGGTATGTGCGTGTATTGGGTTATAACAAAAATCCTTGATTTTTATCTCATTTGGATACACTTCAGGTATTGGCTTTTTGTGTCTGTCATCTTCAGAGCTGTCAGAGTGGTTGGGAACTGTGGCTGATGAATTCCCCTTGTCTCCACCTCCGGAAAACGCAACAGAGAGCACCTTTAGAGATGTAATGAAAACATCATTTGCCTGATAAAAAGAAAAAAAAATCACCTCAGTTTAAATTCACAGCCACTAATTTATGCCAAACTTCCATTTCGCACAGGTTGAAATCACAGCCTGAGGCACCATGTCCTGGGAAATGTTTGGGTTGACCGCATTCACAACGCTTTTTAAGATTTCAAAGTTTAGTTGCCACTTTGTAAAAACAGAAAAAAAAATTATATCTGCTGTGACATCTCAAGCATCCTTTTGAACGGGGAAGGCACTTCCTCCTTCGCTCAGATACCATGCAGCCTGAGACAATCACTCTTTTTTTTTTTTCCCTCAGCAAACTTTGGGCTTTTCCCGTGTATTGAGTAAAGCTGTTATTTGACAGAGAACTAAGGCTTTATATTGGCTCATCTTGTCAAACTGTGAGATGAATTAAAATGAAACACATTCCTTTAAATAGTCCAGTGCTGAGAAAAAGTAGAATTTGCCTCTGTAGACTTTGAAGAGGGAAAGGGGGAGGCAAGGGGGAAAATCTCCTAAGGACCAGCCAAACACTGTAAGAATTAATAAGGATGGATCATTTTTATTGGCCTGACCCAAAGTGCCACGGAAGTCATTGCGAGTCTCATCACTGATTTCCGAGTATGTCAAGAAGAGGCATAAATTGACTTTGCAAAGTCAATGGGGATATATCGACTTGTACTGCTAAATACCTGGCCCTATCTTTACTGCTTCAGGATCGTGAGGCTGTGAAGTGAGCAGTCTTTAATTAGGAAGTAAGGCAGTTTGGAACTCTGTACTTCTACCTCCCTCCTAATTAATCCCAGGATTAATTTTAAAGCTTATTTCTCTCTTTCTAAAAGTTTTTATTCCAGAGATGCCCTACGCTGTGGCCAAGGAGACCTGTGCTACACGTTGTCTGCAAAAGGCTGTTTGGAGAAAGGCATCAAGCAGCAAAGAGAGCCGAAATTCTGATTTTTAAAAATTGCTAAATAAGTAAATAAATTTTGTTTCCAATCATCAGCCTGTAAAGTGATGTTACAGTGTGTATGTGGAGAGTGTTCAGGTGTTTGGGGACATATCTGTAATTAGAATAAGTAAAGCTTGCCATCTGGAGAGAAAATCTGCTTCCTTCTCGATATGGCTGGGGTCGCAGGCAGTTCCACATATGCTATCAACAGAGAATTTTCTTCCTCAGTTACCACCTGCTTGGTAATCTGTGTTTATCAATGAATAAAGGCTTAATTTGAGTCCTGGGTATTAATCTGATACGGCTTGGGTTTTGATGCAGGGGAAAAACTATGGTCATTGAAAATAGTCCCCCATGACGTGTTCCAGGCAATATCCTGTGGCAATCCATCCCTTGCTGGCTCTCATGGTTTTATTGCCTTGTGATAATTGGTGATTTTCTGAACGCTTTTGTGAATCAGTGAGAAATGCTGCTTTTTTTCCCCAACAGTGAGCTTTCCACTGACTTGGTTGCTAGGGGAAGCTTGAAACTGAGACCCAAGAATGACCTGAAAGTTCAAGCACCAGAAAAGAAGTAAGAGAAGCCAATACTTATTCAACGGTCTTGTGTTCTGGGGACATGACTGTTGCTTGCTGTAGGGCCATGCCCTGACTGTCTCTTTGCCCTGTGGCCCAGAGCCCTGGGAACGAGAAAGATCTGCTGACCGCGTTTGGTGCAGAAGGGCAGGGGCCGAGCTGCCCATTGCTCAGCGCGAGGGGATCATTGGGTTTGCTGTGTGACTTGCGCCAGGAGGTTGCATATACATTGCTCTCTCATCTCTAAAGAAAAAAGAAAAAAAAAAAAAGGAATATACTAGCTGAAGATGTAATTTTGGTCAGCAAGAGTTTCCACTGGGGGAAAAAGAGACCCTTTTTAATGCTGTAGTAAGGAGCTTTCACACTCTGGTCTTGCAAGTCTAATAGAGACTATAATGTGACCTCCGTCTCCTTGCCAAGCTTCAGGATTTGGCCTCATCCCCTGCCATCAATATGCAACTAATGACTCAAGCCATTAAATTATCCCTGGTGCCTTTTCCTGCTGAGTAGGAGGAAAATACTTATAATGGCTATCTTAGGGGTGTGCGTCTGTTTGTGTAAAAGAACTTTGAGCTTAGAGACATTAATGTTTCCAATTAAATTACACTTGAAATTTTCTGGGTAGGTCATTTCCTTCCCAGTGATTGTGTCCTTATGCCAGAGGTAAGGTGGCTCCCTGGTTGCTGTCCTTCTCCTGACCTTATTGCCATGCACCAACCCTGACCTGCTGGGACACACCGTAACTTTGCTCTTGGTGTCTCCAGAGAGCCTCTTACTGAAGATGTTAGAGATCACCATACTTGTACCTGCACTATGGACATGTGTCCACCAGAGCTGACATCCCAGAATTACTTGACAAAGACCCAAACACATCCAGGAATTGGCAAAGGCTCTCAGTTGCCATTCAACAAAGCAATGTGTTGACAGTGCAACAAAAAATCCCGTATTTTTGTCAGCTGTGCTTGCCTTGACTTAGGGCTGGATTCTTCTTTCTTCTGTACAAGGAATGCTTACCTTGGGAAGCGGAGCACACTGAGTCCCTTTTCTTTCCCTGGTTTTGGTCCCAATGGATCACCTTTCAAATGAGAAGCTTCATCTTAGTGAGGTTGAGCCGAGGTCTCTGGCACTGAGTTTTCTGATGTTTCAGAGTGTGTAGAGTGTGAATATACCTACATGAACATGCACAGGTGGGAGTAGATGAGTGTTCGTAACTGTTCATACACTCAACGCTGCATGAATACACGCATGAGATGGAGGTCTTCCACCACCCTTTACCTAGGCAGAGCACTCCTGGGTTTCGTTGAAGGTCTGATTGAGATCTCTAAGGGTGATACCTGAACATGCGGCTCGATGTCAGTGCTACTGCTGCTCATTCCTTCCACCTCTCCCATCTGTCTTGAAGGGTTTATTTGCACAGTTTTTTCAGAGTTCTGGCCTTGGGAGCACCATGGGATGTGTTGTGTCTCTTCAGGGACAGGGAGTTGGAAGCTCTGTAAAAGTTTTAAAATATTTCTTTTTACTCAGTGCAACAAGCCAGAATTCAAAACTGATAACGCATTTCTCAATTCATAAACTGAATTAACTCTTTTTTGATACTGCTACTGGAAAGAGTAGCTAGCCATATCTGCTTTATGGAGCAATTGGTTATTATTCTGCTACTGTCATACAAAAGATAAGGAAATGCTGCTGTAAAGGTTTTTTATTTTTCCCACAGAATGCTTTGGGGTTTGAAAATCACTTCAGGAGTATATTTCTACTCTGATCTGAAGATAATCTCACCTTTTCATCTCTACATCTAAATATCACTCTACATCTGGTCAAAATTTATTTATTTGTTTGTTTGTTTATTATTTATGGGTGCCTTCACTTGAAAATAAGCAATGAATCTCTAAGTGTCTGATCTCCAGTTCTGTTCAATTGGTGTTTAGACAACAAGGCGGATATTGTAAGGAAGAAAATTCCTCCATTGCTTCCCTTGCGGCTTCAGGAATGGTGTTTGTTTTAATATTGGGATTCCTTTGAAAGCTTCACCGGGAGACTCGTTTTCTCTCCAAGACTGCCTCTAATGTCTTTTTTAAGAAGCACCCAAATAGCTAAAGAATAATCCAGATCTCACTGAAGCATTCAAAACGGGCTTTTTTAGAAAAGGAGACAAGGATTTATGGCTGGTGAGTACTTGTTGCAATGAGCGTGGAGAACTGTGGCTCTAATAACAGCAAGATTTACAGCTTCCAATCCATCAGCGCCCAAGTTGTGCGCGAGATTGTTATGACTGGAGCTTTGTCAAGACAGTGCAGGCACCTGAAAGTTAAGTCTCTATTTTCATGAATAAAAGCTACAATTGAAGGTTTTTGGTCATCAGAAGAGATTCCTGAATCACCTGTAGGTTAAAGGGAAAAAAATAGCTCTCGCGAGAGGATTTATTAGGAGAGTACAGCTAAGGGCAGCAAGGCTGGTGGGGCATAATGAAATCGAAGGATGTTCTCAAGTTGTTGCTTGCAAAAAGTTCTCCTTCAGGTTTGACACCTTCTTTCAGTGACTGCCAAGAAAGTGCTGCGGTGGATGGCTTGCTTTAAGGCTCTACCCACTGCCACATTGAGCCTGACACAGGGTGCCCTTGGGTGTGACAGGTGACAGCTTCCCCCACTACAGCTGGGTCTTTTTTCAATTAGTGTCATCATCACTTGCCGTGGTGGTTAGTAATAAATGTCGTGAGTGCTAAAGATCTGTCCCGCAGGCTCTCTGCTTGCAAGTCAACTCTCTGTCCATTTAACTCACTGTCCCACAGTCTACCCATCCACAAAGGGCAAATCTACTTTTCTATTTCTACTGTGTCCAAAACAATTTCATTCTGACTCTATCTTTCCATCCATGGTGCGGTCAAGCTCCATCCCTTGTTACCTTTCAGCTGAGAGGAGCAAGCTTGATCTTCATGTGGCTTTGCATAATGATGAGTTTTCTGAGCCTCCCTGGTCCAGCCAGGCAAGATCTGCTGTAACCAGCCAGGCTATAACGGAGGCCAGTGAAACCACTGAAAAATGGCTTCAAGATATTGATGTTTGAATTAATTTTATTTGCATTTTCTTGAATTAGGGATTTTTTTGCAGAAGTCTTTTGCAATATTGTCTTTACGTCTGTCTTTCCTATGTAGCTACCCATCTAGGTTTTTAGGAGAGACTTGTTCTCTGCTGAGAAAAAAAAAGCTTTGGCACAAATGAAATGTTTATCCATTCTGTTTGCCAGCTGGGCGAAAGGCAGGAACGTATCACAGTATGTGTTAATGTCTCCTGCCCAGGAGACAGAAGGGTAGGAATGCAGGCTTTACCTCTTGTGCTTATAGAGACAATATAGTTCCTAACAGTAAGAAAAACAACCAACTTCAGAACCGCTTGCAAGCTGGGATCCTTGTTATTGTGTTGTTTTGTCTGTCAGCTTCACCCCAACCCCCTGCCCCTCCTGAGCCCGTGCTCTGTTTAAGCCCGTTAGAGCTCTTTTGCTGTTCTGGATTTTGCAGGTGTCTTCCCCCACCCTCCCCAAACAAGCTTGTTCATGCCTGGAGGAGCTTCAGAGCTGAGAGGTGTTCAGGTTTTGTCTCCTCAATCTGTAGGCTGCTTGCTAAGTGAGAACATCACATTTATCCCAACCCAAAAATATTTCTGGGAAGCAAGGCCCAGTTTGCACTACTCAAAAATACCACGGCATCCCCCCTTTGCCAGTGTTTTCTTCTTCCGCACTAGCTGACGCTCACTAGTATTTTAGACGCAGACTACGCAGTTGAGCTGCTGCCTTCCTGCTTCGATCCTGCCATGCCCTGACTCTCACACACTTTCTTTTCTTGAGTACAAGATTCACCTCATCTAGATGCAGATGTGTAAGGCTGAAGTAGTCATTCCGGGCTTGCTGTGTAGTTATTAAGGAGCGAGATGCTCCTAGAGGGCAATTCATCTTCCCTGTCCTACCTCCACTTCCCAAAGAGGCATCTCTTGTCCTTCAGGGCTGCCTCCTTCTCTCTGTTAACTACGAAGGTGGCCGCTCAGACCTAGATGTTTTTTTCATTTGGCTCAGTCAGAGCAGATTAATGCCCCCACCTGTATAATCAACCAAAAAAGCCCCCAGTCCTACACATGACATTGAGTAAAAGGGCTGAAAATGTACAAATGAATTCCCGGAGGACCAGTTTAAAAGTACACTCCACTCCGCTTAAGTCTGAAGTTATCCTAAATAATTCCTTCTGGCAGTTTAATGGTGGGTATTTTGCTGTAATGCTTCCTCTATGACAACTGCAATGACCTAGTTTACAGTTTTTACAAATAATAATTTGTCTTAATTTTCTCTTTGAAGTAGCAAGCAAAAGAATAAAGGAGTGAAATCTAAACCTGGTAACCTTGCTAGATATTTTAGGTCAATAAATTATCTTCATGCATAGCTTAGTATTTCAGCTTTCCACTCCAGTGGATGAGGGCTCTTTAATGCTTGTTAAAATAGCAGTGATAAGTGATTGCAGTCTGAAGATGGAAAACATTGAATAATGCAAAGATCTGTGGATTTTGTGATTTTACTTGGCTGGGGGGAGAAAATCCTTTGATTCTTTCAGAGCCAGAGATAAGAAAATCTTTCTTTTCAGTAAGGACCATCCACACTTTTGTGCCAAACTTGGTTCTGAGGGAGTAAAAACGCATCACTGATGAAAGTGTTTCAGTTCGGCTATGCCAGGGCTGGACATTTCTGACCTGCTTTTCAGTTTAGAAATGCAGGCCAAACTGAGGATTATTTCATCAGAAAGCCAGGAAACCTTGTCAGAAACACCATTTAGTGCTACTAATGCAACTGATGTTCTGGATGCAAGTTCTGGATGGTCTGGTGATCAAAGTTGTTGCCCAAAGTTGATTTACTAGATATAGACCTGATTCTAAGAAGTACTTCAAATCGACATTACTCAAAGCAGAATGATGTTTCTCAAGAGAAAACCTGTAGTTTTAATGAGGCAGAGATGTTCATGGCATGAGCCTGACTTCCGTCATTGTATTATTTTCTCCAGACAAATCAAAATCCTCAAGGCCACAGACTTCTTTTAACAAGACATCAAAAAGTTCTGGCAAGAAACTAAAAACTTTTAATGAAAACCAAGTTTGCCACTATTGTTATTTCCATTCCTCTCTACACTCTTTCTGATAAACTGTAAATCAGATTCTCCAGGGTCCGTTTCAACTTCTCAGAACATCGTTTTCATTCCTCCTTCTTTACAGCGACCGTTTTCTGGGTCTCAGGTCTCACTACATATGGCCATTTGTACAATCGTGCTGTCTCAGCTGTTGCCTCATGGAAGTATCATCTTAAATGAGGTCCATCACGGTGAATCTCCATACCCTGCAACCGTGGCCATGGGCTCACATTCTTGGCCCTGAAGAGTTCCATCATTTTTCCTTTTTGATAAACAGGGATGTAGTCAACATTTCTAATATTTTATTCCCCTGTCAACATATGAGAAAATAATAATTACACCCCACTCTGCAGGACTGGGAATTATAATCAACACCAAAGCAGGATCTGTACATAATTAGAAGCTTGGTTTAGATTCTTTTTTAGAATTTATCGCACAAGAAATTGCCAGTGTCAGCTAGCATGATTTTAACCAGTAAATCTAAAAGTGACACATCATTGTTATAATTGCCACTGTGGCAGCAGTTAAAATCTCCACCATTTGCTCCAAAACAATGAAGACAAAGACTGTTGAAAAGGTTCCACAAATCAGTCAGAGGCGCTGTCCTGTTGTCTGAAAAGTTTTTGGTTTTCGACCCAGTTGCACCTTGTTATTGTAAGGTTTAGGGCTCTTCATGCCACCCTAGGGTGCAAAGGAAAGCGCCTGAGCCCTATGTGAAGTTGGATAATTGGGCATGAAGAGGGACAGATTTCTCAGAAGGTGATTTGGGAGATTCAGAAATTGAGTTGAAGAGCTCCAAAGAACTTGCATTTCACACAGACATGAGCCAGTTTAGGGTTAGAACCCAGTATCATAAGACTTTTTTTAGCAATTACTTGGCCATAGTAGCAGTTTTCCTCTTTCAACTTGCCCATGTGTCACAGGGGCAGATGTTCTCCATCATCTTCTCAAAGATCCACCACTCTGCTTCAGTTACCCCGTGGCTCTCAACTGTGCCATGTTCAGGTGCCTGCCTGGCATGTGGCATAAGGATTTGGCCATCTCCAATGTTGGAACATGCTCAGGTTCCTCTAGTCTTCAGGACAGTGACTCTCTGAAGAGGCAATGCTGGGCAATATACTACAACAGGGGAAATATTTGAGGCTGCAGGACCTGTCCACACTGAAAGCAAGGTGGACTCAAGTCTTGGTGTGCTTGGGTGTATGTTTGCCCTTCCAGAAGACAGCTGGTGAGCTGAAATAAATACATCAGAGATCAGATGTTTGGAAGCTCACAGTAACTAGAGGTGGAAAAATACCGGAGACAAACAATTTTTCGCAATTTATTCGCAAGAGAGGTATACCGACTGCATGATGGCTCCTTAGCAGCCTCCTGCTAGCTGGATACAGTATTATGACTGTGGCCTTTTCTGCCTTGGCTTCTCATATATTCTCTCATTGACTTTCAGTCTTTAAGCTGCTGTTAATTTAAAAATCTCCCTTGTTCACCTCTGATACAGACTCAAGAGCTTTTCTGGCTGAGATGAATTGGAATCCATGTAAGAGCAATAAAATACCGTGTACGGCAGTGTTTTAACAGGCTCCTCTGCATCTCTTTTTCTAACTGCATGTTACTCTGCAGCTTAGATGCAATGGATCCAGACCCTGCAGCGCTGCTCGCGGGACTGCACTGGCTTCATTAAGTGTGTACACGTACCAAGTTGTCTTGATTTTTGCTTTTTTTTTCAAGCACCTGAGAAATCTAGGCAAATGTGAGAAGGCAGGAAAAGGCCTTTTAACTGCATTATAAATCCCATTTTAACTCAACTAATTATAGCTACAGCTTAATTAAAATATTGTGGAGGAAAAGAAAATAATCCTACCAAACTTCAATCCTGTGTGTATTAGCACTTTGCCATCTGCAGACTTCTGAATCACTACACCTTTTTACCTTAAAGCAAAATGCTCAACAGCCTTTTTCGCCAGAAACACTGACCCTGCTGAGCGCATCTGTCGGGCTCGCGGGGTCCTGGTCAGAGAGGGAAACGTCTCGTGTTGGTGCAAACTTCCTCCTGTTTCCTTTCTTCAAGGTGAGAATAAACATGTTCAAATGTTGGCAATTACAAATCAAAATGTCATACCAGAAGAAAAATCCCTCTTACGTAAAATTTCTCATTTCATATTGATTGGAAAGTTCCAGCAGGAGAAATGAAAAATGTTGAACTTGATTTCGTGAACACCGACTTTTTTTCAGTTACAAGCAGCAGAACAAGCCATCATGCCTGCAAAAAAAAATGCAACTATTCTGACCAGCTCTAACAGTAATTTCAAGAGTAATAAATTTGCTGGGGGAAAGAAAATATCACACCGAATCTTCATCAGTCACAGAAAAGCACCATATATGTCAAAGAAAGTTTGAGGTAATATATCTGATATAAATATACTCACACGTGTCAATCAAATTCTTTCAATATCAAAGTGGTTGAATTACCTTGCTTAGTGACATGGTATATTCTTACCGCGAGAGATGAAGGGAAGGATGGATGTTTCTTCACGTCTCCAGCTGAAGCAGAAATTACAAGGCGCAGCACAGAAATTACGGGGTGAATTTCTTAAGTCCCGTGTTACGCTGGAGGTCACGCTAGACGGCGATGATAATATTTCCTTCTGGCCTTAAAAAAATGCATCTGTGAAAATACAATCAGAGCTTATGGGCCATAGAATCCATGTGCTCAGAAATTATTTTTTTAGCAGTATAAATGACATTACCTGCAAGAACAAATAAGCTGCGTCTACTGGAGTCAGCAGTTGAGGCTGAAAATGGGAAAAGTATAAGAAGAGAATCCCAACCTGCTTAATTGCCTCACAAATCAAATGTATGGGCAATAACTCCTGTTTAGGGGAAATTCAAATGAGAAATATGATTACTGCTCTCTGCAGGGGAAAGACAGCACTTTGACAAAACGAGGGCTGGTTTTTTCCAAGTGATCCAAGTGCCAGGGCCTGACTTGCCAGAATTCCTTGGGAAGGTCAAAGCTTTCCCAGGTTCCAGCAGGTCAGGGTGGACTCGAGCTGGTGCAGCTTCTCCCATGGGGCGGGTTATTGTCCTTTCGTGTGTGCCGGGCAAAACACAGGGCAGTTTATGGGCCTTTTCATGGAAATTCAAATGTATACAGGAAAAACATTCTAAACATATACCAAACTTATGTTTCTTTTGAGGAAAACAGCTTGAGACTTTATTAATGGGGCAGCTGATGAATGTTTGTATATAAATAATACTTAAGTGCAAGTTGTGTCTGTGTTCACATGCATTAACATTCCAATGTGTCCTGCACAAAATATCTTTCCCAAAATATTCTTTCAGTAGGAGAAAAAGCAAGTTTTGCTCAATCTGAGTATAATGAGTCTTGCATAAATCCACTGCCAACCTACACAGGCAGATCCAGCCTCTGCCGGAGTAACACGAGGGACAACATCTTACCTGATGCTCTGGGCTTTGTAGAAAGGATCTTGAAGGGTTAAGAACAATTCCATGTATCAAAACAACCCAATACAAATACAAAGCATAAATATTTGGCTGTGTGGGGGGTTATATGTCTTTGCATAGACACTGGGGTCCGGTTTTGGCCGTTCTCTGCTTGTTTCAGCATCCATTTGCATCTGTTCAATACATCCTTGTATGTAAGATCACACCATGATGGAAATTCAAATGCTGCACATGCAATAATACGTCTGCAGCTGCGGGTGGAAGCAGGTGCTGTACAGTCTGTGTGCAAGTGCCAGCTCTCAGCTCATTTTGTTCTGACTTGTGTCTCTTTTTTTCCCCTATTCTGAGCCCCAGAGTTATTTTCCTTCTTCTGGCGAGGGAAAGATGCTCTGTCGTTGGCAGTGGTCGGTAGAAGGGCTTGCTCACGGGGCAGGAGATGCTCCCTGCGCGGCTGGGCTCAGCCTGAGCCACGAGCATGGCAGAGTGGTTGCTCCAGCATCTTCATCTCTTAATTGAGAGGGCTGGTCCAGCCAAACAACAAGAGCAGAGGTGGAGTTGGCTTTTCCGCTGCAGCTGGGAGGGATGTGTGGGAGGCTAGAAGTGACAGATAGCCGCAGAGCACGAAGGACAGGGTTAAACCCCCCCGCAACGTGGTGCATGGAGCAAGGGTGAAGCTACTTATTTTTTTTTCTTAGTATTATTGGAGGGATTAAGTGGAATTTAATTGGTGCTTTAGCCTTGAGCTGCCCTCAGCGTGGGAGCTGCAGAGCAGACACAGCCAGCACCGACTGCAAAGCCAGTGAACTCCAGCCTCTCACCTTCCCTGTCCTCTCAAAAGCAAACAAACAAACACTCCATTAATTAACTGCAGACGCCCTGACTGAGATCAGCAGTGCTGGGAGACATCACCCAGGAGAGAGAAGTCAGGAAAAGGAGGAGGCTGAAAAAGTCAATCCAGCAGAATAATAAACTCCTCCTGGGTAGGAGGATGCAAAATGAACCTGGGCTGTGAATTCCTTGTTCACCATCTCTGCAGTGCTGGTGAAAAGGCAAGCTGGCAGGAAAGACCCCTGCTCTGATTACTCATAAGGGCTTTCTTGCACATTTCTGTGTCACTTCTAACATCTGAACTACTGAGTTACAATGTCAAGGAACAACCCTGGGCATAAGGACTCAAGTATCCCCAGTGGTAGATTTAGGCCTGGTCCCCCACATGGTTTTGGACCAGTCCCAATGAGTTTTTCTCATAAAAACCCCTAGTGCGGTTCAAGGAACAATTCCCACCGTGCTGAGGAGAGTAAGAGTTAAATTGTAGTGACCTGGGCTGCTCCCCATCGCCTGCCATCGGTGCCAGAGGATAGTCTGGGACATGACAGCCTTGCTAGTGTCAATGCAGCCATGGGCCGCTGCAGAGTGATGGCTGTGTGATGGAGTACTGCATCGCGCTGGAAAACTGAGCCAATACGTGTCTGGGTCATCCTGCCAGATCTGCACAGAAAGTTGTTTTTCTCTGTGCGTCCCTTCAGCTGAGTAATTGCTTTGTGCGAGTTTGTCATCTGCTGCTGCATGAAGTCAGACAGGTTGAGCAGCCACCGAGGCGGCTCCTGTTCCTAAATCTGCCATGTGCCAAGTGGAATGGCTTGATCTGATGCCTCAATTGCTCCATCTGTGAAATGGAGATAAGTGCTACGTTCCTCTATAACTTTCTGGAAGATGCAGCCATGACAAGTGTTACATGGGAATTGCTGTTCTTGTTCAGGCATAGATTAGGTCGGGAGTCTGTTAGCTCCCTGCTCCCAGGATTCAAACCATCTGAAAGCACGACCAAGAAAAGCTGTCCTAGCAAAACCTTTAAACTTCTTTGTTGGCTGGTCTGTACTCTGAAGGATTTCAGCAGACTTTATCCTTGCAGAATACCCGCGTCCACCTGGCACAAGGTAAATCTGCATCTTCAAAGCAGGGCACGTGCATGTTCCCTGCTGGGTCCGGGATGCACGGGGAGATGCTAAAGCCAAACACAAAATACAAATTATGCCGAGTCTTTCCCATAGTGGAGGAACATCTCAAGGTACCCTGTTGGCATGTGTTGCCCATTTAATGCATTGGCACAAGATCTTTGATGTACCCTTTCTCACAGAGGTTTGGATATACTAACCTATATTTTCCGGGATCTAGAAATTAAGCCCTATGAACCCTTTGCCAGCCTATGTAATACCTGAATTGGGCAAGGTTTGTCCCTGGCTGTTTCTGTAAAACTTCCGCAGTTCTGTCATTATATTTTTCTCTGCTTCTTGAATATGTCAGCTATATAGGCCCATTCAACCAAACAGTTTTACAGAATACCTGATTATTAGAGTTCTTATTTTTATTCCTAACTTTGCTGTCATGAAATCAATTTCAAGGCCAGCAGGAGCTGATGAGAAATGCCAACTGCTGTTATACCCCCCTGGGCTTATTTTCTCACGGAGACTTGCATGCTGTAATATTTTTCAAGGAAAACCCCCACAGGTACAGAGACCAATGATGCATTTAGGAGACTTTGTGGGAAATGCAGGTGTTCTGTGCTGTGACAGGATTATAAACCAGGCAGCGCAAGAGCCCCGGTACCTGCAGTATCCCATTGGTCCTGCTTTTGTTTAACTGGTCTTTCAAACTTCAAGTCTCTCTGGTGGCATTGCTTCCAACATCACTGAACTTCCAGTGAAGATCTCCCAGGACTGTGCTCGCCACTGGAGGCTGGAAGGCAGCAGTAAATCTGTCTTGATTTAACTGAGCTGGTAGCTTTGATTCTGATCCTGGCAAGGAGCTGCTACGATGAGCCAGAAGAGTATTCTGCAATTACACGTCAACCCAGGGCAGCACCTGAGGGCCTCCACCATTCTGCACTCTGCCAGCACTGAGTTTGCAAAGCAGGTACCTTCCAGGCTCACAGAAATTGCTCACACCAGTAGACTTCCACAGTTGTTTTTCTCACTAGCCTCAGTCCGTGTTGGTCAAGTTTGCCAAATGTTAATGAATCTGTAGAGGGTTAAAATCCAGGGAGTGCCTGTGCTGAGAAGGACTCACAACCCTCTGTTCTGGTCGAGGTGATTCCCAAGCTCATGGAGTGTCTCCTGAGTAAAATTCTGTAATTAGCTGGAGACTGAATATGAATCTATACGTGTGATGGCTGCTTCATCGTTAGGATAAATGAGCAGAACAACATCTTTTCCAAACATGCAGTTCTTGCAGAATGTCTTTGAGTTTCTTTAAGTCTTCACAGTAAAAATATATCATGCCCATTACCACTTTTGAGTCCACTCCAAATCCACTCTGTTAATATAAGCTATAAATATGCTCCAACAGATAATGTCAAAGTAAAAACCATCACAAGAGGAGGTAAATAAATGGAGGCCAAGAGTTCATGTGTGCTTCAAAGATGTTCGGTCTTGCGTCCCTGTGTGATTCTGTAGAGGGCATTCATCACCAGGGAAGACCTGGAAATCACTGACACTTCCATAAGGAACAACAGAGAAATGGTGTTGAGCTGTGAGCAGCCAATAAAATAGCGCACGGCTGAAACACGTTACTGGACGCAAGTCTTGAAGGCTAGGTTGGGGATTTGCACAAATAGAAAAACAGCCCAAGACTTTCTTCGCCTCTTGTTGCATCTCTTCTGTGTTGTGTCCAGTAGTTAGGGCGCAGAACAGAGGTGCAGAATCCATCTCCGTTTCCTCCACAGACTGTGAAAAGAGCCTAATGACTTAGCAGGATGATCTCTAGATAGCCCACACGGGGTGTGACATCTTCAACACAGAGAAGCTTCATCTGGGGTTTATCGAGAAAAGTCCATTTTGTTGTGGAGTTTATCAAGAGCTCTGGGTAGAGTGAAGCAGTTTTGCCAAGGTAGCAATAATCTTCTTCCAAAACGCATATTATTGGGCAATTGTAAATGCCATAGGTGAATTGTGGTGCATAAGGTCAAGGGACAATTGCTTTCATCTGCCTGAAATATACTCCGAGAGCCTATTAGTACATCGTGTTTAGTGTTATCCTGGCTGAGTTAATTCAGTCCAGCTCTGGCCAAGTGCCACTACATAAACCTTGCTGACATTTCATTTCCATTTCCAGCAGCCTTTGCTGGCAGCAGCCCCTCTGATTGCCTCTCACTCAAGTTTTTAAAACTTTGGAAGAATCTTTTCTTTGTGCAAAGCAACTTGATCTTCTCTCACTGCCCAAGGAAACACATTCTGGCAAGAAGATCACTGAAAAAACTGATATAACAAACTCCAACGGACTTCGGCTGTTTATTCTGTGTCCTCAACTGGCACTTCCTGCAGATGGAGACCAAACTAAGTAGGAATGAAAAGCGAGTTGGTAGAGGCCTTTACTATTCTTTGTATCACCTCCAGTGATCACCTAGGGTCCTTGAACGTTTGTGGGAGCTGCTGTAAGAGAGAGGAATGTGTTTCTTCCCTTACAAGTTGACCATTAGCCTCCATTCCTGTGTCTCGTACCACTGCTAAGGAGGTTTTTCTGGAAATCAAACTCTCTTTCTCCAATCCTTCCTCCAATTTACTAAATTTCCTCTCCAAACTACAATAGCTGACAAGAGAAGAACACCAACAGCAGCTGGTTTGGGCTCCTATCATTCTCCTGTTTTTATCTCCGTTACAACTCTGGGCACCTCTTGCCTGTTTTGTCTAACCTATTTTTACACATCTCCCTTGCACTGTGACGAATTGTGTCCTGTGGGTGCCTGTTTTTCTCCATTAACTGTCAAGTGAGTCCAGACAACTTGCTCAGATGGAGATGTCAACACTGAGGACATGTACATTTGGAAAACAATATCAGTCCAGAGTGTCTGAGGGGTGAGATTCATCTCATCACACTTTAGGTGTCCAGGGAGTGGATGTCAACAGCTGAGCTAAGGCATCTAGACTTTTTTCTTCCTCAACAGAGACAACTCATCCTCGGATGTTCGAAAGAGAGGATGACTAATCTATCCTTTGGCCATAAAAGGAGTCAACGTGGCTAACTGAGATGTCAATACAGATTTTGTAGATGACTCAGGGTGGAATTGAACTGAAGTGCCTCATGCAGTTGCAGAGCAATGGCTGAGCCCAAGTCTATGGTCACACATCATCATTTGTCAGCAGCTCGTCTGGCTCTGCTCTGCTGCTGATGGTTTAGGGAAAAAAAACCACCAGAGTCTGGTCCTTCTGAACTTGATGACTGAATTTCCCCAGACTCTAGCAATCGTAAGAACAAAATCCAATGCCCTTTTGACTCTGATGTCCTGTCACAACAGTTTAGCAGCAAATAGAAGATTCACATCGGGCATCCATATCTCTAAACATGCAAATAGCTCACTCAGAAAGAAATAAGCCTCTGAGTGTGCTGCTGGGGAGGGGGGGGGACACCGAAGATGCAGAGGGAGCTGATGTTGGCTGTTACCTTAGCAACAATCTCCATCTGGTAGGAATCTGAAGCAGGCGGTCTGACCCCTGGCAAAAACGTTTGAATGTTTAATGACTTAAATAACCGAGTAACTCTAGGCTGTTATGCAAGAGAGTAGCATGTAGCCCCAGTTGAACATCACTTGTAACCATAATGGGTGAAGTCAACATGGTCTCGATTCACATGCTTAGACTTTGGCAAAGAAGGTGATACAGAAGTACATGCAAGATACTGTGTTTGAAAGAAAATGGGCCTGATTTTCCACTTAGACCAAATTTATGTTATTCTAACTCCATAGAGAATTGAGTCAGTATTTCTTTCTACAAGCAGAGAAGGTGGTTTAGGGTATTGGTAATACAGTAATATCAAGCTGTTATACAGCATTTTTAATCCATAGATTTCAATACCCATTAATGACACAGAAGGAGAGGGTACAATTCCACTTGCATTTCATCTCATAATTTATTTTAAATCTTTTTATTATTATTATTATTTTATTGTGCATTTTGGTGTGGCTGAATAATTCTAAATTGATGGGCTGGAGAATTTGGCTCAGCTGTGAGTTTGTTTGTAGGGCTCTTTTTCGCTGAAGTTTTGTTAAGAAGTAATAGAAAAAGAGCGTACGGGGTTGCCTGCTTCAGTGGTCTTAAACCCCAGAAGCTTTATGATATATTCTAGAGGGCCATCTGTTGTTTCTTTACCTGCAATTAAGGCCACTTTGGAGATCCATCTAGTCTAACCTCCCGCTGAAAGCAGTAGGGCTCACGTACACGCAAAAGCTCTTGCCATAGGCATGTTCTTGACAAAGGCTCTTCTACCTGAACCAAGGAGCTTCGCTCTGGGGGAGACTCCTGTCTTCACATCTATTTATTTTGTGGCTTCCTTCTGACTGAAAGGAGGGAGATAAATTGCAATATAAGTATTTTTTTATTGAGTTCTGCTGGAACCTCTTATTGCTATAGGCAAACAATAATTGACTTTTTAGAAATTATGATGTCCATCTCACTATTCATGCCTCATTTCCTATTGTATCATGGGAATGGCTATCACGCCACCTACTTTTCCCATGGTAGAAGCCATTTCATGTAGACCAAGTGAAATTGGTCACCTGGCGCCGATTTCAGTCTTACCTTACCCTGTGCCTTTCATATTCTTTAGTAGAGAACTATGACTCTTCCTGGGCTTTCGCCCATACCGCCAGCCGCAGCCCTCCCATTTGGGCTAGCAATCCATGCTCCCTTTGTAGTCCTGGGCAAATTCCCCAAGTTCTCAATACTTCCTGGCAAAACAATCTGAAATCCCTCTTTCTCTTCACTAACCCTCAACAGAGCCCAGGACGACCATCTCAGAAGGAAGGACCTGCATTAATTAACCATTTAACACTGGCTGGGTCTGCCTGGGTAACTGTCACAGAACTGGGTCCTTGTAGGATCCTTTCATCTGCTTGAAAATTTCTGGCTCTGGAGCTGCCAGCGATGACAACTGCAGTGCTTCCCTGTTGTGCAGTTTGCAAAAGGTGAGAAGACTGAAATAGTTCTTAAAATAGGGGAAGCAGCCACTTGCCACCCCTCGGTCCTTGATTTCTTTATTTCTTTGCATCCGTGATTCAAACCCTGCTGCCTGGAAGACAGGCCATATGCATTCACCGATGAGGTGTGTGACGTTCCCCTCGCCAATGCATAAGGTCCAAGAAGCTGATGTGTAGTATTGTATTTGTTCACAGAAATTTGTTTTGCCTTTTCATCTTTATAAATCAAGATTTACATGCAAGGAGGTCAGCATCATATGTTATGTTTTAACTGAAATGTTATTTAGCTGGCAGAGCCATGCCTTGCGCTCCCCATATACCCGAAGGCTCCTTGGAGATTAACCAGTTACTAGTTTTATTAGGAGGGGAGGCGAGAGGTCAGGACCTCTAAATGAGCCTTATCAATCTGATGATAAATTTAAGGCTTGGGAAGCCTTGAAAGGCCATGCAGGGTCCTGCTTTTGCATTTTATAACCTTATGGAAGACAAAGCTTGCGCTCATAGAAAGCTGGTGGAAGGATTTAGGATAACGAGGTGGGATGGGAAGGTGGGGATAGCAAGGTGCTGGGAAAAACATGATGCCTCCATGCCTTGCACCCAGTCTTTGCCTTGGTGGTAGCCGTCATCAGAGCGCTGCATGTCTGTGCCCTGTTCTGATATGAAACACATAAAACAGTTATTCTATATGAAGACTTGGCCACCACTTCCTTGGGCATAATTAAGGCAAAGAATGGGGTCCTGGGGGGCCACTTTGCCACTCCAGGCAGCTGCCTAAGGTCAGATCAAGTCCCAGCCTTAAAAATGGGTGTTTGGGAAACCTATGTGCCTGGGGTATCTCACTGGGACAGATGAAGTCTGCCCTGAACCTCTCAGTTCTGAATTGCTCCTCTCATGCCATTTACAGAATTTTCAATTTTTGGCTACAGATCAGCAGGAAAATGCACACCCAAATCTCATTCACTCATGTACTTCAGATTTTGCAATGCAGTTTAAGGTTATCTCAAAATTCTCTGTTAGTATTTGTATAAAGGAGAACAACCAGACAAAAATCCAGATATCTTGAAGACCTTGAGACATGAAAAACCTTTGTAAAACTTGTGTTGGTTCGGGGTTTTTGGTGTTTTGGTTTTTTTTTTATAAAAAAGGGATTCAGTTCAGTACAGGTTTCATATTTATATAAGGATCAGAAAATTGAGATTTTGTTGCAGCAAGCAAATAGACGACTGTGTGAGGATGGATACAAAGGCAAATGTAAGCTGAAAAGAGATAAATTAGCTAAAAGCCTGACTCTTGCATGTTCCATAGAGAAAGCTCTGCTAATTGGAAAGAAAAATTCTTTTTATTAAATCTATCCTTGGAGCAGTCTCTGGTCAAAGTGATGAAAGATTCTCCCATCTGTATAACTAATACCGCAGCATGTGGGGCTCGAAGCCCGGAGGTGACGGCACCGTGTTCAAAACACGCGATACTTTGAGGACTGCGTTTTCTCGACGCACCCAGAGCAAGGGCTCCAAGTGGAGTCTCCCACACCCCCGCTGAGCGCTCCGGTGCTCAGGCTGTTCATCATTCTAGGATGGATTGGTCTTTTTCTCTTCTTAATGACACTTTCCAAAAGCTTCTGACTGTTCTGATGCAAAATGAAAACAAATATGCAAACCTCAAATAGTTTCACAATTCATCTTTTCCAGCCATGCCAGATTCTTGGAGTCTGTCATTAATCTTTTCAGTGGGGTACCTGGGTTTCTTACTAGGGGTTTGCTTCTTGCTTACTTTGGATCTGTAAGTGTCCTGTCTTCTTCCACACTCTCCATGGAGACATTCAACGCCAGGCTTGACGAGGCTCTGAGCAACCTGCTCTAGTTACAGATGTCCCTGCTCACTGCAGGGGGGTTGGACTAGATGGCCTTTAGAGGTCCCTTCCAACTCAGCACATTCTGTGATTCTACGATAAATGAGAGGTTGTGCAAAGACCCTGCCTCTGACCAAGCCCATGCTGCTGCTGCTGGTCAGGTCCTGCCCGCCCAGTTCCTGGTGGATAAACCTTCACCTTGTGATGCTTAAGGATGTCAGCTGTGACCTCCCTTCCTTGAATTTCATCAGTCTCGTGGTTTTTGCAACCCTTTCACTGAAGGGTTGCTGGATGTGGCTATCCAGATACGGAAGGGCCTCCATTCTCTGTTGGACACAATGTTCAGTCCCTGCCAATCCATCCTGCTTTATGAAAGGCTCACATGCACATCCAGTTAACGTACTGTTCCAGGAGCAAAAGATTCTCCCACATTTGCTATTGTTACAAGACCAGACAAAACATCCTTGTGGAAATTAAATGCTGCATGTGTGTTTGAATTACTAATAGAGCTGTGGTCTTTGTCTAATTGGAGTGGAAATATGTGGCCATAACAGAAATTAAATGCATTAGCCTGGCTCCATGGTTACTAAGAAACAGAAGGATGCAGGTACGCTGTAGTTATTTCATTCCCAGATGAGGAAGGGATGCTCAGACTGAAATTAAAGTTTCTTTCTGCAATGCAAGCGCAAGCACCCCTATTTAACCTGCACAGCCAGCAAATGGCTCAGTTTGTTTTGCACACTCCGTCCTTTCAGCAAAAGTTGATATGCGCCTTTGTTTACTTAATTAGTTTTTCTCCTTTTTGTATTAAACCGTGTTGCCTTCAGCAGATCATGTTTTATTCTCAGTAGGTAAAAATAATGAAAAGGAATTACTCCAGATGAAGCAAAAGTTCCTCCCTTCTTTGCAACTGAGCTTCAGAAAATCAGCAGAAGTCAGAAACAGAAGAAAAGGCGAGTGTCAGGTTTGGCAAACACAGTGTTATGAGGTGAGGGCTTTTTCAGCTGGTCTCTACTCAGCCATCTTTCTCTGCCGGTAACATCAGACTCACTGGGCAGCAAAGGGAGTGGAGAAACACCACTGCCTCTTGCTCCTACCCCCGGGACTTCACTGGCCAGCTGCCCTCTTGGGGAACATCCCCAGTGCCCCAGCACAACCCAGGGAATGAAGGCACCAAGCTGCACTGTCAGCCCTTTCCCTTGGGGAAGGCTTTCCCGCTGCCACCATCCAGTTCATGCAGGCTCCTTGCCGCCTCCCTTAGTCATCTCTGGCCACCCGCTGATGTTCATCTGATCCTTCTTGCTTACAGACCCGTTTCTTTCTCTATGGTGAGCCCTGGCAGGGAGTTTCATCCCATTCAGCTGTTAATATTTGATTACGCCTCTAGTGAAGTGAACACTCATTAAGTTAATTTCAGCAACAATATAAACATCAAAGGACTGAATTAGTTGTAATAGCAGAATGTGATGGGTTGGCATCAATGCTTATTTATTGCTTTCTGCCACTTCCTAATGCTGCTGCTGTTGAGGGCAGAGCATGGCTTTGGGGGAACTTTTAGGTGCCGCATTTCAAACCTGACTTAAAAGTCCTAAATAGTGACTCCCATAGAGAAGAGCAGAGGTTTGCAAAGCCTGGCATGAGCGTGGAGTCTGGCTCTCCTGAAATACATCAACTATGGAAAATAAGGGATATAGATAAGAGTTAAGATTTCATTGTGCTCCTTATATCCCTCTAGAAGACTGACAGCTTCAGCTGCTTTGTGCTTAGTGGTTCAGACGAGCACCAGAAGATCTGGGATCATTTCAGCTCACCAGGAGTTTGGTATTTCTAATGAAAAACTCTGTGTTGTTTTGGGTCTTTTTTTTTGTTTTGTTTTGTTTGTGTTTTTTTTTTCCTTTCAAATCCCTCCAATTGATTTCCATTAAAATGATCAAAAAAATTAACATTTTGTGGGGATGTTTGGATTTTGACTGTTTGCAGTATGCTGAAATGTCCACTCCAACCTTTTCATTTCCTCTTGCTGCTGGTTCACTGCAACAAGCTAAAAGACTTTATTTTGACTTTTGCTAAAACCACTTGCATTCTGTTAAAACCTGAATGTTGCTATTGATGACGAATTTTGCATAGATGAAACAAAAATATTTACATAGTTCACACCTGTTCCACAGGAAATGAGAAATATTGACTGTTTGAAGCTTGTTTTCATCCCAAGTTGCAACATGTATCAATTACCCCTGAAAATATTGTTGTTTCTGGCCATCCTTGTCATCTTCCCTTAAATAACAAACCTTTCCATGTTTTCTCAGGCTGCTCTGCACCTGGTTTCCCATTTGTTCATTTTGCGTCTGTTACCTGGTGCTACCCAAACCCCAGCGACTTGCTGCTTTCTCCGGTTTCCAGTAGCACCATTACTCTTTTGATTTTCACAGCAGGGCATCCGAGGACTCTGCAATTGGCAGAACTGAGCTAATTGATTGCCTCATTTAGCTCTTTGAAGACTGAAACAATCGCATGAAGTCCCTGGTTCGGTAACGGATGAGGATTTGGAAGACAATGAAAGGTTTTGCTTGTGTTGGGCATGACATATAAATATAAAAACTGTTGTTTTATCTCCTGTAAGTATAATTACCTAGTCAGATGAGCGATTATAGCACTCACACTATTTGCTCTGGAATTAAAGTACTTGCAGGCCTATGAAGTACTGTACATGCTCTGGTAAATCAAATCAGCTTGAAAATTACATCATGTATTATAAAGTCAAAAGCAAGAACAGGAGGCAGGGACCGTGATTCACAAAAGGTTTCAGTGGACGGTTTCATGCGTCCTGTCTTTGCTATTCCTTCCCCTCCCTGGATTTTGGGCCGTTCTCATTTCTTCCAAGTCGGTGTTGCTTCATCCAAGATCATGAGATTTATTAGATGGGTGAAGGGAGGCGTAACCACCCACCACAGCCCTCCTGCCCTCGGGCACCTCTCGGTGACCCCAGTCAGGCTGTAGCTCTGCAGCTCGGTACAACCGTCCCATTCTTCCTGGGCATTCCCCACACTGGAGAGGGGTAGCCACGTCTTGTACCAACCTCTGCATTTCAGTTCTGCCCTGGTCCGGCTGCTGTCTGTTGCAGTTATAAACTCATTCCTCAAATCCAAAATTCATTTCAAGAGGATGTTAGAGAGAGGAAAGAAACCATTTACTCCCCTTCTCTCCGTTCTTACAAACGTCTCTTTATATTTTCATTCTTCTTGAATGCTTAGCAGCAGTTCTTTTCAGACGTTCTATTGCTAGCAGTTCCAGGTAGCAGGACAAGTATTATTGCCTTACAAATTGAACTGCCTGCTTTCTTTCCTCTTCTCTAGGGGAATCCATGAGGAATAGCTGAAAGGTGGGCTGCGAGTGACTTGGGTATGGCTCATGTACTCTCTATCAGGTTATTTCCATTTAATTCTAACATTCTAACAAGTATTTGTAAAATGGTCATGCATTTGCTAGAGTCATATCGCCAGCTCAAGTAGAGCACATGTACAGAACTGCGTTTTATAATCACTGTCTTTACTGTAGACATGCTTTAAATCTTTTCTGTTAATATACAATGTTTGCTTTATACCAGACATCTCAGAAATCCTCTAAGAATTCCTGGCCAGTCTTACGAAACAGCATGACACTGGAACCACACCTTCAGGGTCCTATTCTTCACTTAATAATTTCATTTTAATTTCTTGATGCCTCAGTTTACCCATCTGAATATTAATGTATTCCTGACAAGGCACCGAGATACTCTGGTTGTGGAGCTCTGCACAGCTAGAAATGATGCTGATGTTTTTCTTTAGCATCTAGCTGGCTGGCTGAAATCCCGCAGAGTTGATCAGATCAATTCCGATCAACGCTTCTTGATTTTTTTTCATTGCAGGAGGTGTTGGTGTTTTCAAAGTGTGGCTTTTTTTTTCTGAGCAGTGAGCATCTGAGGTGCACTGAAATAAAATACAGAAAAGACAGTTGCAATGTTATATTAACTCACTTACTGTCACTAATTAAAGTCCAGTATAAGTGGAATTGTTGTCAGTCCAATTAACTAAAGCAGGCAGTATAAAATGCTCATATTTGATTCCTTCTTCCTCCCTTTTCCAGCAATTTAACAGCAGACAGCAGGTAAAAGCGAAC
Source organism: Rissa tridactyla (assembly GCF_028500815.1). Lineage (NCBI taxonomy): Eukaryota > Metazoa > Chordata > Aves > Charadriiformes > Laridae > Rissa > Rissa tridactyla. Next base: position 3,888,640 of record NC_071484.1, on the reverse strand, counting down.
ACACACTGTTGTCTCCACTGTTTTTCCAAAACATGCTGGAGGCTGTTGAATGTGCTCTGAAGTGTTAATGCTGAACTTGGCTTGTTAAACGAATAAGCCCAGCTAGCTGGGAGTGCCTCCTCCTTGCTTCCCTTGATCTCGCGTGGCACCCCAGGTGCTGAGCACGGGGGGAAAGAGCAGCCCCCGTTTGTAAGAGTCACTGCTAAGTCGGAGGGATCTCATCAGCACTCCCACGCTGGCACTGGGATTCTGGCTGCAGATGAAAAGCAGTTGTCGCCATGGACACCAAAACAGGGAGGACTAATCAGAAAATATCGATAGGGTAAAATGTCAGTGACTGAAAACTAAACCGGCATGTGATCTTTAAAGGAGAGCAGTGAATCATCTCTCAGTTGTGATAGGTGAGGTGATCTCTGACTGCAGGGAAGCTTTGGCTTTGGGGAAATCCAAGGGGTAATTTGCATCTTTCGTTATTATTAATAGCAGTGTTACAGTGCTGGAGCAGCATCCTGGTGTGTTTAGATGTTGAATAAACAGAAAACAAAACCGGTGTCAGGTCCTACAAGTTTGCTGCCTGAGCAGCAGGCAGGAACCAGGAGGGGTTGGAAAGACGGAGCTGAGACCCAGGGTACCTCAGATGCCAGACTGCCGAGCCCTGACCAAAGGGCACCAAATTGAAGCTCAGAAAAGGGCACATCTACGGACCCTGGGAGCAGTGTCAGGTTAGGTACAGACCTTTTAGTGACAGGGGAAGGTTGCAGCTTTCAGTCCTGCCTCAACTAGTCCATGCTTGCAGTATTTGCTGCAGCATAACACAGCCCTGATGTCCCCGGGCAGTTAAAACACACGACACGATCTTCCAGCCCCTAACCACTGCCATGGGACAGCTGTGATTTGGGAAGATAATACAGTCTGCCCTCCCAAAAACTAACAAAGACCTTACAAGTTTGCCCATCTATCATTCCAGAGGGGAATTTTCTCATCAGTTTTCAAATCAGGACCTCCTCAAATCCCAGAGCTAATCAGACACTGATTTACTGCTTTGTTTTGCTATATAATTTGCAAAAATACATCCACAGGCTTGGCTGTAATGGCAGCGTCTTTACATTCTGTAGTTCTCTGAATGTATCTGATTACATTAGTCAGAGCGTGGAAGGAGTTGTCAAACGGAAAGGACAACTCCAATAGACCCAAGTTTACTGCTTAGAGGAACTCTAGTAGGAGAAAAGGAATACAAGTAATTCACCAGCTTAATGCAATTTTTGGTTGTATGTATGTCAGGCACAACTAGGTACTTTGCAAACACACTTTAATGTGTTTCTTCTTCTCTCAGAATATTTAAATGGTCTTATTTTTTTTAAATTGTACCTTATATGTTCAAGAAAAGTGTCCCAGAATGGGGTTTCCTATGGCATGAGACATGCTGGAGAAGAGACAGGATCTGAAAGATTAAAAGGCCTTATTTGTCATGAAAGACGGGAACTTTGAGGGATCTCTTCATCAATGCCATCAACTGCAGGTACAGTTTGATGCTCTCTCAATGTATCAGGTGTGAGTGACAGGAAAGGAGCTGATTCCTGTGGTAGAGATCAGGTTTTAGATCAGTTCTCCAAGATTCCCTGCTAGGAAATCTCATGAGAACAACACATCAAGAGGATTTATTGTCAAGGAGAAGACCAAGACAAACACTTTTGTGGTAATAGGGCACCTCCTATTCCAGGATGAAAATGGAGCTTTTTGAATGTAGAAAAAGGAGAAAGAAAAAAAAAAAAGAAAAGAAAAGAAAAAAAATGCTTTGCTTGAACATTTTAGAAAAGCAATTGTCTGTTTTCCAATTCCAAATGAGGTTTCCTCTCCATGTGCAAAGGATGGCTTATGCCCTTCCTCTTCTCACAGCCTCCCCATGCCTCTCAGCTGGGGTGACCACCACCTTGGGCAGAGCCCTGTGCTCATGAAGGTGATTTTTTCCCTGTGGTGACTCAGATGCTGTTACGAACTCACAATGCCAATCTTACTGTGGGGCACTGTCACTGTGAGAAGGGGAGGAACGGGTAAGAAGGGAGATAGCAGGGGAGAGGGAGGGAACACGAGCCACCACAACCATTTGCCAAGAGCCTGTGAGATAACTGCCCACTTAGAGAACCAGCCTGACAGGCTCACAAGGCAGAGCAAACCCAAAGTATTTTATTTTCCTTATTAAACTGTTTTAATAACTTGCTAGAGCTTATTACCACATTGTCAAAAAAGTGTGGCAGACAGAATGGCTATTTACGGTTAGACAGTTGTGCTAGGATTTCAAGTCATTATTAACGTTGCTAGCTCCAATTCTGATGTAGACATTTGGGTTGTTTAATCATATTGAAAAAGATTTTTTCCCCTTTACTTTAATCTCGAGGAGTTTTCACATCTGTTCTTCAGATATATAATGTATGTATTAAAACAATGGTGGTCATTCTGCCTGCCAGGCAGACACTGAAATGACCCTGGAACTGCTTTATGATTGTTGCATTATTATTGTTGGATGTTATGATGATTATTTTCTAAAAAGGACGAAAGCACTGTAGGAGTAGGAAGTTAGTTTGCACTATATTATAATTAATGCAGAATAAATCCGACTGTAATCAGGATGTTTTGATTGCAGTCTAGTGGGGTTTCTGGATGTCCTTTTTAGCCATGACACCATGCAAACCTGATTTTGACACCATTAGAAGTGAGGAATCAAGACGGGAACTGAGGATGTTGGAAGTACTCATGTAGAACTAAGCCTAGAGGAGAAGACCGGTCCATTTCTGCCCACAGGCAAAGATCGAGTATCTGAGGAGACAGTTGAAGGGGCACATTTCCAGATTCTCATCATAGTTATTGAATTCACATTCAGGGCTAGGATGAATTTTCCTATCAGCATCTCCAACAAAAATTTCTAAGAGACAACAGTGTCAGAAAATTTTAAAGATTATGTAGAATGAGCCAGATCATCCTTTGTTGCCTTAAAATTTCCAAATTGCCTCTTCTCATAAAGCGAGATAGCTTTGGGATATTTCTCATAATCCTTGTCATCAGTTCTTAACTGTTGCAAAGGAATGAAGGGTCCAAATTATCAGCAAAACTGTTTTGAAAGAGTCTCAGTTTTGACATAAAAAAGGCAGGCTAATTAATCAGCACAATGACAAGAAAAGATATGGTTGAGTTTTCATAGAAAAATATATCTGCGCATAAATCCAGACTGTTTATTCAGGCCTTGTCTTCTATAATCTCTCCTCTCTCATCCTAAAAATGTCAGCAGGTTCTCTGATTCTTTGTTCCCAAAGCCTTTCAAAGGACTTTTCCCCTGACAGCCAACAAACAAGCTGATGAAACACTAACTCTGCTTGCTCATTTTGGCAGCTTAATGCACGTACACATGTTTTCTCAATGCATCAAACAGCAAGATTCGGGACATTGGAGATATCTACATCGTTGGCACAGACTTGTTCCTGATGGATAACACAAAAGCTTTTGAATAATTTTCAGTACAAAATATTTCCAAGCAGACTAACATAATTGTTCCACATAACAGTCACGGCAGGTGCCCCAACTACTCAAACATGGCAGAATTTAACTCAGCATAGCATTTGCATTTTCCCATATTCACCATGTTTGATTTTTCAACCAAATCCTGGCTCGTGGTCTTATGGAAATGAAGTGGACAGAAGCTAAGCAGTACTTTATTTCTGATGAAATATTGAAACAACTTTCCTCAGTGATAAGAAAAAAATAGTTATATGTGGTATTTGGGAGAGAAAAGGCAGCTGGACCTTAGGGAATGGCTCATTCCTCCTTAGGGTGGTGTTTCCTTCTCAAAGTGCTGCTGAAGTCCAACAGTTCATAGTCTCCCCTTGGATCATAGGTGTAATATTATGAGCTATAAAGCAGAGGTCCAGGAGTAGCTCCCCGTGCGCCTCTGCTGCTCCAGCAACGCCTGAGAGTGGTGCAAGCATACCTTGGGGAGATGCAACCATACATTAAGCATACTTTGTCAGTATTGATGAGCCAGCGTGCCCCCAGCCTGCAAACTGAAAGCAAATTAGACGCTAGCCAGTTCCTGTGGCATGGAAGTCACCAGTATCTGTAGCAAACCCTGACAATTTCTGTTATTACTTTTCTGATGTCTGAAGAAAGGCATTCTCCACAGGGTCAGAAAGAGGGATATTTCACATATAGCCTTCATCAATGAATTAATTCCTTGGTGATTTTTGTTTAGCCTTTGAAAGAGAAGGACAGCTGTGCTGACAGGGAATTCTTCCTTTTTATTGTGGCATTGGAGCATAAATGAGATATGACAGAACATCTTCAGGTTGCCTTTGGCATAGTTTTGTGTTAAATGCTGCTTTAAATCAAAGGTTTTCTGCATGGCAGAGGCAGGACGCGCCAGGTCTACTCTGCTTTTCTGTGTAGAGAATTTTCTTTTTTTCCAATTTGGGTTGAATTTATTTCTAGGAGTCTTCTGTCCTATTTTGTGTTGAAGTACTAAGCTAAATAAATAGGATTTAGATGATTAGAATCCCTAGGTGCACATTTGAAGCATGTCACAAAGCCATTAAGGATGGATAAGAGCTTATTTGGGTTCTGATGAGGTCCTTATGCTATAGCCTATATAGCTTTGATAGCTTTGCTTTGGTGTCAGCACTCAGATGTGTGCGCCCGTGGTCCTTGACCAAAGGCCACGAGGTGAATCCACCTCTAGTGTCCCGGACTGTAGTCAAGTTTGCTTATTAGGGGAAATGCTTGGTGCCCCATGCCTACAAGAAAATGGGGGATTTGGCCTCTAAACTACATCTCTCATCAGACACAGCATCACAGTACAGAAAACTCTCAGTAATGCTATTATTTTGCATGCTTGGTAACCTTGACATCTGTATTTTTTTCATGTGTAGTCATCGTGAAAAGTATTAAGAATGCTGTACAAACCCCACATCATTTAAACAAAGCTTCTAGAGTACAATGCCTCTATTTGAAATCAAAGTCAAGCATTGAGGCCAGAGCAAAGAGAAAGATCTGCAACTTCACGGCAATTAACAAAGACGATTACATTCTTATAATGAAGAGATTTTTTTTTAAACTCTGTGGTTCTAATTACAATTAGGCACTCATACATACACATGTCTTGCAGGACACTGAATTGAATTTAACACTTGCAGTAGCCTTTTTTGAATGCTGATGCACAAAAATGTGTGAAATCCTGTCCCCAAATGATGACAGAATTAATTTTCTTTGTCTGATTCAGTGACTCCTTTGTTGTGCAACAGACCCAGAATTTAAGGCTGAAACCAGAACCTTTTAAGACAAAAAAAAGGTTCTAATTCAACCCTGTGTTGAAGAATCTGCTTGCGTTTGGGACTTGCGCAGTCCTTTTAGATTTCGTTCACAGGTTCAAGAGCTGCTCAAAATGAGAGATTTATGTAGGGTGTTTGTGGAGGTTGTTTTCTCAGGAAACATCACAGTTTCATATGGGGAATGGCACAGGAAAAGAACATTATGGTCACTGTTAACTCATTATCCACTTGTTTGAAAATACTATTTTAAATGAAATTTAACTTTTTAAACTTGATTTAGATATGGTGTATCAAGAAAGGAAAACTCTGGAGTACAGCATTTCCAGGAAAGGAGATCCTGCGGCTGTCTCAGTTGTGACCTCTTTATGTACCCCTGACCCACACAGATGATACACACGACAAGGGAAATACAACTCCTCCTCCTCCAGGCCCCATGGTCTTCTGGCAAGTTTAAGTACCAGTCTGTTCTCGGGGCATCCCACCTGGTAGTAGCTATGTGCTCGGGCATATTCTTGGCCCAGCTTTCTTGGTGACAGTATCCAAACTGATAGTGATGGTGGCGCGTTTCTGCAGACATCACAGCATAGCAAGGAACCCCTGGAGGATCCCCTGGGAAAGAGTTTGGATTAACAGGAGAAGGAACGAGAGGGGTCTCTCGGCTGAAAAGCATGTCTCGCTGTCATTCCTCCTGCTTGTTTATCCAAGGCCAGGGTCATTCACTGGGTCAACCCTGTTCCTCGCAGCTCCAGGCTGTTTGAGGGAGAAATAAATGACAGCTGGTTTTACAGGCAGCTGCCAGAGCTGCTACACGGGCTGTGCAGCCAGAGAAGCCGTGAGACTAATGAATGTTCAACGGCAGGTGGCCTCATGAGATCCTAGTCATCCTCCCCAAGATGTCCCAGAAGTGGGACAAATTTCATAGCATTGGTCACATTAATAGACACCTAGCTCTTTACAGTGAGGGTGGTGAGACACTGGCCCAGGTTGCCCAGAGAGGGGGTGGAGGCCCCATCCCTGGAGACATTCAAGGCCAGGCTGGATGAGGCTCTGAGCGACCTGATCCAGTTACAGATGTCCCTGCTCACTGCAGGGGGTTGGACTAGATGGCCTTTAGAGGTCCCTTCCAACCCAACACATTCTGTGACTCTATGATTCTATGATTCTAGAAGTGACTATACTCCAAATAAGCAGGGAGATGGACAAACTGACTGGCTTAAGTAAAAATGTGTATCAGCCATGAGTTATGACATACAGGATTTATAGCTCTGATCTCAATCACGCCTGCATGTTAGCTTGCCTGTCACAACTCCTTGTGGTGATGATGTCTGATGTCTTCACCTCATCTCTTGGGAAGCGTGCCGAGTGCCCAGCTGCTCCTTCTCTTTATAATATTTTCATCATGTCTCACCTAGAAGGTCCTTTATTTTCCTAGCATTGTTCTTTGCCAGGTGCTGACTCTGCACAGAGGTTTGCTAATTGTAATTCAAATTATTCATTGCAGTTCAGACGAAGGCAACAAATTAATCCATTAGAATGTGAAAGATCAAAGCATCTCATCCCTTGTTCGATCTGCAAGGAAAGCAGCAACCCAGGCATCTCTCAGAGCATGAGTAAAAGGCAGCAGAAGCAGCTGATTGAAAATTGGAATTTTCTGGCTGCAGGAACTACCAATATTTTCTCCCTTGTTTGTACTTGGGCGAAGGATAAAAAAGGAAAACGTCAAAGGACTGGCATTAAAAAGACCTTTTTGACACTACCACACAGAACACTTTCTATACTAGTCAGTTCAATTGTTCGTGAGTGTTTCCTTCTAGAATTGATACTCTGCACCTTATTCCCACTCATTCCTACCTTGAACTCATGGTCCTCTTTGGACTGATGCATCACTCCTGTACCGCCGTGGTGCATCACATCTGAAAAGAGAAGCACATGGTATCCATGATGAAATTCATGTGAGGGATCTGATGGACTCAGGATCAGCCCCAGTGCCCCATCTCTAAATTGTTTTGTTTCAACTTCCCCAACTAAAAATGAAAAATTTAGCATTTCCCATGGAAAAATGTTGAAACATTGAATATGAAAGAAAAGCCACATTTTTCTCTCAGCCTTCTTTCTCCTGAAATGCAAATCCATCTTGACACGCAATCCCCATCCACTTTGAAGTACAGGGCCGAGAGCTCTGGAAAACAAGTCCTTCTGTTTTTAAGCAGAGCATTAATGGCCACAGAAAAGGAAAAATTCCTCCATATCACTCCAGGCCCTTCACTTGAGAAAGCCGTCTTATATGCTGGGTGTAACAGGAGTCTCGGGTGACTCTTAGCAGGGCTGTAGATGCCTGTAATGGAGACGTAGTTAGAAGAATTTGTCCTCAATCTTGCTGAGCATGCTAACGAGACGATAACCAGGTAACACTACTTTTGGGGGTGTGTGTGGAGTGGTTAACAGCTTGACTTAAGATGCGTACACCAATCCCTTGACTTTCTATAAAAGGGTTATATTACTGGACCTAAATAACGTAGGAATAAACTTCTCTATCTTTGAGACCTCAATGAATGTGCACAGGGACCACCCTTCTGACTGTTTCGTTGTACGTGCCCAGGCAACGGTACCAGTTAAGTGGCACCAGTAAGTGGTGGTAGCAATACAAGCTGCTGGGAGCAGGCCGGTGTTGACAAAACCTTTGCAGCAGTCCAGTAAAGTGCTATTTTATTAGAATAAAAGAAGCCATTTATCAGTGAGCCATTTTAGCATGGGCCACTGAAGCTCACAGCTACTAGTGACCGCTGATAAATGTCTACTTGCATGTGAGAAGTAGGAGGGCAAGAACGAAGTGGCTTTTGACAATACATTACATTTGGTTTGTAGCAGGGCTGATGGTTTAACACCGCATGTGACTATGATCTATCTGTGGCCCAGGAGATGGTTTGCTCTTAGCCTCTGAACTGACTGCAGCTGGCTTCAGAAAACCTTCTGAAAGGCAATAACCATTTTCTGGCAGATCAGAGAGTGGATAAGAGTTAGAGTAAGATACTCATTCCTTCTGTTTGCTTTCACTCACTTTAATAAAAGTATAGCAATATTGTGGCTTTCAGTAATACAAGAGACTAATGAAAGATGCCCATGAAAATACCTGTCATTGAGGACTTTTACCGCTACCCATCTTCTAAGCTACTTCCATAGAAAATAAAAAAAAAACATCTCCTGAATTAGTTTCCATCATCTACCTTTCCTCAAATCAGTTTAGCTCTTTGTCTCTAACAAAAGACTAATTTCACTCTGCCAGGCTGTTCATAGATATCTATGAATAGGGCTACCGAGATGCTGAGGGGACTGGAACACCTCTCTTATGAGGAAAGGCTGAGGGATTTGGGTCTCTTCAGTCTGGAAAAAAGATGGCTGAGGGGTGACCTTATCAACACTTATAAATACTTAAAGGGTGGGTGTCAGGAGGATGGGGCCAGGCTCTTTTCAGTGGTGCCCGGGGACAGGACAAGAGGCAATGGGCACAAACTTGAACATAGGAAGTTCCACCTAAACATGAGGAGGAAATTCTTTACCCTGAGGGTGGCAGAGCACTGGAACAGGCTGCCCAGAGAGGTGGTGGAGTCTCCAACTCTGGAGACATTCAAAACCCACCTGGACGTGTTCCTGTGTAACCTGCTCTAGGTGACCCTGCTCTGGCAGGGGGGTTGGACTAGATGATCTCCAGAGGTCCCTTCCAACCCTATGATTCTATGATTCTATGATTCTATGAAGCTCTTTCTCCCAGGTATACCAATCATCATGGTACCTGGCTGCCAAAGCTAAGGTTTTATACTCTTTTCCTGCAGTTGTGAGCAGGGAATAGCTCACATACCGTGACCTTGGAGGCCCCACGAGGACAGATGGACTCACAGTAAGCTGCTGACTGTCCTTAACCCTGTGGGCACTCAATGCCTTTCCCCGCTTTTCCTCTAAATGTCTTAAAATAAGGCTTAGACCCAACAGAGCAACGTGGATACCTCTGGGCTTATTTTCAGTGTCACCAAAAGTGATTGGTGCTCTTGGCCAATGATCTTTCCTCTGAGGATAAGCCCAAGATACTGGAGGTGAGGAGGACTGGAGATAAGGATGTTATACCCTCGTGAGCCTATCTGCCCTCTGTCACACATCCTGCTCCAACCTGGAATCGCTCGGCAGGCTGTTTACTGATGCCAGGTTTGCTGGGACAGGTTGCCTGATGCCTTTTAGCCAGGGATAGTAGCAGGGGCGCAGGAGGGAAGAAAGGAGGTTGCTTGCTTCTTTGCTCTGGAAAAACCCACACTTCAGATGCCATAAGGGAATGTACATCTCCGCTTGGATGACTCATCTGTCATCCCAGTAAAACAGCTTGACAGCTTGCTGCTCACGCCTGCGTGCAGGCACGGTCACCAGATCAAGGCACAGAGGGTATACAGTTAACAGAGGGAACTCCCAGTTTGCTTACTGCTTCTTTCAGCAGAGCCCCTCCGAAGAGCTGTGATTTTTTTTCTTGCCTCTCTGGATTTACTTGGAAGTTATCTTCTGCTGGTAAAGGACCTGGCAAAATGAACGCATTGACGGGGCAGGCAACGGCAAACCTGCACCTTGGATGACTGGGGTGATGACTGAGAACTTGACAGTGGAGGAGAGAAAGAACAAGACCTAAGGGCCAGATACATATCCCAGTTGCACCAGTACAAATCTATGGTTGTTCCTTAGGCGTCAAAGGCTGTGCAATACATTTCTCAGAAAGCAAGTCAAGTGGACGGAAAGCCGCTGCTCTAGCAGTGCTGAGACAGCAAAACAGGTTCCAAGCAAGAAGTCCTGTTCTCTGCATCTCAGGTGGACTTAGAGGGGAGCTGGGTCCTCACCACCACACAGGACGGGAACTGGCAGAGAGCAAAGGTGACACTGCACCGTTAGCTTTTTTACAAAATACAGGCAAGGCCTGCTGAAGTGCATTACCCCTAATACACCAAAGGTAATTGCATGCTAACTGATTTTGTCTAGCCAGACTTTGGTCTAGTCTGTGTGTGACATACTGATCATGTAATTTCATCAGCCAACTAATCATCTGGGGAGGGGAGAAAGAATAATAAATTACTGCATTTTTCTCCCTGAGGGAAAGACAATTCTGTGACAAACCATGTCTCTAAGAGATGTTAATTACAGTATTCCCTCTGGGGAAGACTCCTGCTGTGGCCAGCCTTGTCAGGTGCTTCAAATTAGTCTCTTCTTCCTCTCTCTGTCCACCTTGCCAGTCTTTATCAGGTATTTAATTAGCTCTCCTACCAAGTGAGAGGTGTCTCTCACTTGTCCAGTGTTTCCTGTCATCAAGGGCCCTTGGACTGGGGATTGCTGGAGTTAATTTTCCTTGGTTTTAGCTCAGCAGATTGACTGTCCAAAGAAGAGCAATAAGTCGAGAAACCTCAACTTCCTTGCTGCAGGTCTTTTAGGTCCTCCTGTTCTAGCATGGGATTTAAGAGGATTTAATCTAATTCCTGTAAAATTCTTACTGGGAGCACAATGTACCATCCTGATCATCCACCACCTGTATGCAGGGGAGGGCACCCTAAAGCTACAAACTTAGAACTGTGGATCAAGGGAAAACCCTAACTGGTAGGGTATGTTTTGGGGGTGTTACTAGAATTTATCCTCATTCCCACATGACTGGCAGCAGGACCCCTCCCATGCTTCTGGACAAGCGAGTTGGTCAAAGCCATTTAGTGACACCTGTGTGAGCCCCCTGTGTCTGCACAGGTGAATATAACTCAGTAAACGCTTCCTTGTATACGCTCTACTGTTCTTCAGGGACCTTTCTGACATGATGCTCAGAAACTCCTCATTTGGCATGCCCTTAACAGGACTTAATCTCTTTTGTCGCCCTCTTTTAACAAAGCTTCATTAGATATCATCTCAAGCTGTTTTTTCTGATGGAAATGTAGTGCCTATCCAAGAGAGAAATCTTGACGCAATGCAATTAGTTGAAAATTGCACATGCAATAAGTGTGTAATTGAATTTTTATTAATACACTTTGCTTGCATTCTTAATTTCTCTGCACAAATTTTTTAGCTGTATTTTTCTCTCCAAGAACTAAAAGAACTTTTTTCAAAGGCAGTTATTGTCGCTCTTCTACTAGGAAAAGTTAAAGTGTAAAATTTTGCAACTATCTAATTAACTTTCTTTTGCTCTGTAGTTAAAAGGTAGTTAAACCCCTAAGCATTCATTCAACTTTAATGAGGATGGGAAAGTAATTGCATATGTATTTCTGTATAATTATGACTTAATTGCATTACCAGTAGGTTTATCTTTTGCTTATTTAGCCAAGCTCAGTGTATTAGGATGAGATGATGTTTGTTTGGACTGTTTCAAAGAACAACACGATTAGGAACAGAGTACTCTTGCACATGAGGCACAAGTGATAGATTTTTTTACAGAGTTAGCATAGACTTTTCCTGAAGGCCAGTTCTAAATGCTTGTTATCAGCTGTGGAGGTGTTAAAACTCTTCAAAGATCAGCAGGAATACAAGATATAAATCTTTCTGGTGTCCATTTTTTTTGACTGGTTTTGAAGATCTCAAACAAATTTGATAAAGGATCTTGATACTTAGCTGTCACTTCTAATGTAATTCTGGAATCAAGAAAGTCAGTTTTGCTGGTCCAAGGAAAACTACTTCATGTTTGAAGTAGCTGTGAGCTGTTGAAACATGCTGTTGAAAATCTCCTTACTTTGGTCCTTCTGTGTCATGGTCCCACGTTGCTGTTGAACACATGGATGTTCCCTAAGGCCCGGGAAGACAATCTGGGCTGTTTCACATGCAAGTCCAAAACTTGCTGTGAATGGGAATTGTTGTGCTTTTCAAATGAATTACAAACCACTGTTATTTCAAGGTGAATAGAAGGAGCCGTTTTAGAGTGAAGTTTCAAGGGCAATAAAAGCTACTATCTGAGAAAATAAGGCTGTATCTATACTAGCAAATTCAAGAGACTCACAAGAATAAGATTGATTGTTACTAAACTCATGGAACAGTCTCTGGAACAAATTTGTTCCGTGTTAACTGATGCTCTCTATCTCTTGCATGCTCTTCTGGTAATGATATTGATATTTCCTAATGCTCTTCATTAGAGTACCCAGCCTTCATCTGCTTTGGAATGTGTCTGACTCTAAATTTAAGCAAAGATTTTTCATGCTATATGTCTACCTCAACCTCACATTTTTTCTTTTCTTTCAGCAAGATCTCTGCAGTATTTTTCCATCAAGAAACATATAATAGTGTGGTTAGGCCATGTTAGAAAATGCTCTATGCAGGCCAACACAAAATGAACTTCTGCTGGATCACATTTATCTTGTGAAATACTCAGGCGTCGATGGATTAAAGTTCAGTGCAAACCAAGTGCCTTGTACTACTGTACAAAACAATAAAAATAAAAAAGCCTCAGAATGAAATGTTGATCTAAAATATATACCACCTATGCTAATAAAAATATGCAACACGTATATTCAATATTGTTTCAGATCACATTTTTGATAATGGTTTCATTCTGGTCAGAAATGATACAGTCACTTCCCAGAGATACACAATCACACAATCCCTTGTGAATGGCTCCTCCGTTCTCCACAGAGCTTAAATATCTGTAACTTTTTCTGGAAAAGCCTCTCCTTGCTCAGAACATTGTTTTCGCTTCTGACCTCAGGGAAATAATAATAATGAAAAAAGAAAACCGAAAACTTTAGCAGCAATCCGTCTTTTTATTGCCATGGTTATGGAAAATTTAGATTTTAATTTAAAAAAACCCAAATATTTCTCAATAGCTGTCACCAGAGAAGACAAAGTCTGAAAAGCATTTAAATACATAATTGTCATTGATTTTTAATATGACTTAGATAAATTCGCTTGGATCTATGCCTCATTATTTGGGCCTTGAGAGAGGGTCACCTCTGAGTTCATTACAACAGAATCCTGCCTGATATTTCGTGGGACAAGCAATACATTAAAAAGCCAGGAATGCGTGGGAAGGTCACCCATGCTCACTGCGTATACCTAAGCTCTGTAACTGCTCCTGCAGTCAAAAAGGGACTGGCGGTCTAGGATGAAGTCAGTGTGTGCTGGAATTAGTCTGAAGTTGCTGGAAAAGATGATCTGGAAGGAGAGAGGCTGGGGGGATGACAGTGGTTTATACCCACTGAGAAAGACCAGTCATGAATATGGTACCCGCTGTGCAAGGTGCTGTATAAACCAACCCCAATACTGCAGTAGTTCCTGGCAAGAGGAGGAAGCTGTGGTGGGGGTATAATTAAGATGGCCAGTGTCTGCTGGCTGCAATGGGCTTTCCCTGCAAGGGTGGGGGTCTGGCCCACAAGTTCTGGTGACTAAAGTTGGGATCATAGTTAGGGACCCTGTTTCTACAGCCTGCTGCCTTATGTGCTATGCCCCAGTGGAAAATGAGCCAGAATAAGGAGATTGCTGTGGCAGTAACCCCCAACATCAGCCTGGGGTGATCTACAGTGCTTGTCAGTCACTGCCCTGCGGAGCCAGGGTTAGAGTGAGCATTGGTCATGGCACTGGTAGCGCCCATACCACCACTGGAAATGGAATTCTGTCCCCTTGGTTCCCAGCCACACATTCCCAGACTGTACATCCCATGTCCACGTGTGCCCCAGCACAGGGCAGGGACAGGATGGGAACAAACACCCAGGTGGGTGGGGAGGTATGAGCAGCTTTTTTTGGCAGCAATGCTGTCTTAAAACCACTTTAAGAGTCATAAAATGATGGTGTGGCAGGGCAATATCTCTGAGTGGAAATCACTGGCCTGGCCGAGAATGCCCTCAAAGATGGAGAGAGATTGAGTATAATTGGGGAGAGGAGACCAGTGCCTGATGATGGGGTAATGAAGTGCAATGGAGTTGTTATAAAGTGGTTATTGAGCGGGTTTACCCCCCTCCTTTCTCTCCCACCTGACTACAGCCATGTCAGGGCTGAAATTGCCAAGCTTGTAGGGGAGGCACAGTGGACTGCCTTTTAGTGAACACACAGGTGCCACCAAGCTCTACAAATGCATGGTGTGTACGTCCCTAAGCAGAACCCTCCTCGCTGCTGTGGAGAATTTCTAACCCAGGGAGAGTGCTTTCTTTGGTCCTTGAGCCTGGCACACGGTATGTGTTGACACGGACTGATCAATACATAAAAACTTTCGCAAAGAGCCTGGCTTTCAGAGGCTCTGCAAATCAGTGCCTTTCTACAAGTGGCCTGGGTCCAAGCTGTGCTGGCTTCTGCACGGTGAGTGGTTGAGACTGGCCGGGCAGGGGAAGGACAGCTCCTCTGGTGAATAACAACAGGCACGAGACCAGTGTCTGGAGAGATGCGCTTGCACCGTTCTGTCTATTAAGAGCTCTAGTTTCCATTGTTGCTATCTATTTCACAGGCAAACACATTTCCCTTGTAAATAGGGTATCTCCTTAGATGGAGATGGAGATTCAGATTGCCTTTAGTACTGTTTAAACCCTAGCCATAGCAGGCTTTTGGCATCTGAGTTTAGGGTAGTTCATTTCATCTGCTCTTATTCACCAGCTGGCTCCCGGGAATACTTGAAGCTAAACAGATGTCTCCATTTTGAATCATAAAGGTGGTTGTTTCCTCTTTATCCCACAGTAGATTCTTGCCCAGAGCATCCCAAGAAACTCATGCCCACATCTTCATGTTTTTATTATTCATTGACCCGCAGCAGCAATCAAATGATTTCATCAAAGAGGAGGCAGGATTTGCATAAGAAAATGTCCATAATGCTACGAATTCTGAAATAAAAGCTTTGCAAATATTTGTTCCAATTGCCCATTCAATTTTTTGCTTGTATGTCTCAAAATGCTGTTGCCTTTCAGGTGGAATCTGCATCTTTGCACTGTTTCTCTCTGTCATTTTCTCTGTACACAGTGTAGTGTGCCACATTGCTATGGCAAACCTCTCTAAGTCAAGAAGTCACTCAGTTCCTTGCTTGAGGCAAGGCGTTCTGCTTTCCTGCCTTTTCATCGTGACCCTCTCAGAAGGGTCTCCAGCAAGAACTAAAGCTGGATGGTCTCCAGGAACGCAATGCTGTTTGTAACCAGGGTAACCTGGTGGCCTGTGCCCCAGCCTAAAATCTACTCATTAAACTGCAGGTATATGATAGGAAAGCGTGCTCAAGTATCAGAAGTTGAAGTATTAGAAACCATCTTACCCATTGTTTTTGCCTGAGGTAAGAAAGGAGACTCAACTTTACCTGTCAGCTTCCTTCTAATCTCTACCATGGCTCTGCTCTCCCAGAGATCACATTGTCACCTGCAAGCTCTGGGTTTTACCCGCTCAATCCAATCTATCAATCTGCCCCAGTGTAGGTGCCCCCCATCATGCTCTGCTGACAACAATGGGGAGCAGAGGTCTATCATCAAAGTCAACAACTACAGTTGGTGAAATGCAGGACACCCAAATCCCATTTACTAGATCTCCAGTAACTACAGAAAGGCTCCTGCATCTGGGCTGGTCCCCTGAGGGTCTGTAGGTTCAATCCCATCCTTTAACCTTCCTGCATAGTCAGGGGAAGGCAACAGGCAGCTCCAGAAGAAAAGTATCTTAGGTGCCTTCAGGAGAGATGTATTTTCTATTTCCTTCTCCCACTAAAACTTCAAATAAAGGAGAAAAAGTTGGGGGGAGGGGGGAAAGTTGTGCAGATTTTCTTTGGAGAATAAATGTAAAGTTCTTGTATTTGCTTTCCAGTTGTCAGTCCTTCTCAGCACATTTGTGTGATATTTTCCTACTTCCTTTGCAATACAAAGCTACAAATACCCTTCTAAGTGCAAACTGAGATTCTCACACAGCTACGTGATTCCAAGAGCTGTGGCTGAAAAAAACCCCACACTCTAAACACCATGATTCTTATTTAAAAAGTGAAGAGTGCTATAGACATCAAGTCAACACAACTGAAATGTGAATACTGATTTGCAAACTATTTATAGAGTGAAAAACGGAAAGAGAAAATAAAGCTGAATTCCAAATGCTTTTAAAGAAAGGTGCAGTTTGCACTTGGATTATTCCTGAGAAAAATAATGAAGAAATAAGCTATATTTGAGAAAAAAAAAATCTCTGTAACTAATCATGTAACTTGTCTCTTGCAAAGTGAAATCCATCAGCATGCTGAGAGCCAACACAAGGCCTATGTATCACAGAGTCTTCACACTGGGGGTGTTGGAGATCACACAGCTCTTGAGACAGATTCCCAGAAGAGATGAATTTCACTCTTACTGAGCAGATGACTCCTGGCATCCTTTCGTTTGTGAAATTTAACAATTTTTTTCTGATTATGGTTATCAGCCACCTATTTTTTGCTGAAAATGGATACTGAAGTGTAACAGCAGTTATCAGCCCAGCTGAATAGTTGTTCACTCCCAGCTCTCTATAAATACAGAATTTCTGAAATAATCTCGAGCACATGTTGGTTAAAAATTCAAGGGCTGATGAATAATGAATATCAATGGACACTCCTGCATTAAAATTTAATACTAGCAAAGGAAAATGGAAACAAGACGTTTTCCAGGATTCTGCAGAACAATTACGAGCACTATTATTTCTCTCTAGAACAGGCTTCCTCCACTGAAGTCTTCAGGGATTTCACTGAGCACTCCTACAAACATGCAAGGGAAAGCAGACATCTCGGTAGATAAAGGTGCAGAGTGCTTGGGGCAAAGCCATCTTTTCTTTATGAACTTCCTAACTGTGGAGTATGGATTGAGTCAGTTTTAGAGAATTACATAGTTTAAAGCTAGAAATGAACATTAGCAGAATGCTGAATAGCACAGGTCAGCAAATGCTGTTCATTTCAGAGGGTTAGAAGAGGCTTAACTGAAAAGTAGAATTACTGAAAAGAAAAATGGTTCTGTTTTACCCTAAACCAAGACACCACTCCATTGCTCTCCTCTTCTAGGCCACAGAGCTTTTAGAAAGACATTTAATCTTGATTTCAAGACTCCATACAGTAACAGGCTCTAAGGCCAAGAGGGACTGGTTGATACTGGCTCTGAAAATCAGTGCTCTAATTTAAAAAGGAATTAATTAAAGGAATTCCATTGCCAATGGGAAAGTGACTATGGGTCCACACAGCAGTTTAAATTCCCATATAACTTGGCTTGCTAGCCTTAATATAATTTCTGAGGCTCTCTTTGGAGGTAGTGGCATGTTCACAGGAGTCTCCTGGAAATTTGGGCATCTTTATAATAAGCCCTAAGCAAAGGCATTGCTAAGGGGCGTTCTCATCGCCAGCAGCGAGAGGGAATAAGTCAAATTTTGGGATTAAACATAGTAAAATGTTAAAGTAGAGACACAGTCACTCCAGCTGATTATGCAAAAGCACAAGTTAAGATTATGACAGGAGACAGCTTAATTCCCTTTTCAGTTCCTCTCTGCTGCCTGGCAGAGCAGTGGGAAGTCAGGTGTTTCAACGGCACAGCTTCCTTGGAGAATTGCATTTTTCCATTTACTGTCTTTTCTTCCTCCTCCTCTTTGCCTAAGCGGTTTGATTCTAGCTGCCACTCAAAGGTGTTAGTACTTTTTAGCTGTGGATCCCAAGGAGTCTGAATGCGCCTGAATGACGTTAGCTGTTGTTTAGCAGAGTAGATCAAAGGAATGGCAGTAGCTGATTGAGGCTGATTTGAACAGTGATAGAGAAATCTCCTATTTACAATAGATAGGCCTATTCCCTGCCTTCACTTTGTTATAGCCCTCTGATGGGATGGGATGTACAGGGTGAGTGTAAGAGTGATTACTTCCACACAGCAGGTCAGTTGATTATTTGTATTTGGATACAGTATATTTCACTATTTCCTTGGCGTATCCCATTCCAGCACCCCTCTGATACACTCTCTCCATGCCCTGAACCAGCAGTGACTTTGATTCACAGGTGGCTGATATAATTCCTGCACATGGATAAGGTCAGGTCCTAAGAGCCTCGCTAAGTACTTAATAGGTCCTCAGTCTGGGGTTTGATGCATTAATTAACAGAAATACGGCCCTGCTGGCAGTTTATGCCTTCACTTCTGTTCAAGATTTCCACCCTTGTTGCAAGGGCAGTTGATCTTGTGAGACATTGTGAACCCCACAATGTTCAGCTCAGTACTAAGGTTATTTATTTTTTAATCTTCTGGACTGTTGTTTAGAAAGACTAGCTATGAAGTGGGAGCCAGAATTATGAATGGATTTAGTCCAGCAAAAGATGTAAGTAGGTGTGTGGAGTGGTTGTATTTGCAAAGACTGGGGCTAGACTCCTCCTGCCTTTCGGTAAGAGCTAGATGTTTGTTCTGCTAAAGGCCCACTGGGTAAAGCTAGTAAGATTTAATTTAATTTTTTTTTCCTGGAGCAGCGTTGGGGTTTGGGGGCTTCCCAGTGTGCCAAAGGGAAAATGCATCAGACAGAAGGGGTTGATTTGGCCGAAGTCCTTGGGTAACCCTGAGCTCTGGCAGCGCTGGTGTGGCTGTGTAGCTGCCTGCCTTCCTGGGGCTGCCAGTTCTGTGGTCTCTTGTCTTTTGGGCAACCAGAGCCGGGGATTCAAAGGCAGATGAAGCTCTCAAGAGGCAGGGGAGACTTTGCAGCATTTAAAAAAAGACTGTAGAAGCACAAGTCCCCGTTCATCTCAAAAGGAGGAATTCAGAATTGTGCTGTGCTTTGTCAAGGAGTAAGAGATGTGAGAGACTAACAGCGCTTGCTGCTGAGGTGTGGCATCAGTTGGGTCTGAAGAAAAACAGGATTCTGGGCCCCATTAACTCAATGACTCCTGCAGCATCCTCTCCATGTCAACAGGCTGATAGAGAAATCCAAGGGGGGGAAAAAGCCCCGCTTGAACTCAGCAGCAATTTGTTTTGCTAGCAAAATATTTTCAAGTGACTGTGGTTGCTAAATGAGAACACAGATTGAGGAGAGGGGAGAGAGAAAGGTAGAAAATGAAGTATTTTGGCAATTATACACATGAAACAAGAGACTGGCTGGATATACTGCAACACAGTCCAGCTGCCTGGCTGTGTAATTAAACTCCAGCCTGTCTGGTTGAAATGCAGGAGGCATTTCTGCAGTGAGGTTAAATTAAGAGTTGGTGATGACAAGCAGACATTATGGAAATGTCAAAATTAGCATGTGCTGAATGAGAATGTTGGATGGCCCTAGCTACAGTCCAGCAGCTCAGAAGGAGCAAGGAAAGGAAAGTCTGAAGAAGGGAAATAGTCCCCTTGCCGTGGCTGCTCCTACCTGCCCTCTGCAGAGCACTTACTCCACCACAGGGACAATTTTTGCCAGAGCTGGTACTTTTTCAAGAGTGGTAGCATGAGAAGAGAAAGACCAAAAGTTGGCTCTTGCTCTGAATTGCCTTGTGGCGGTGTCTTCCCTCCCCATTAACTGATGGGGGAAGCAATGTCTCCTCAATAAAGGGAAGGCTTTAAAGTTAAGAAAAGATGAAGGTTCCCACGCTCATTTCCAGAGCTCCCAGGTTCCCCCAAGAGAGGGAAGGCTCCTTTATGTTCAGTCTCACTGCTTCCTAACCAGCTGCTGACTTACCATTTTCATTTTCACCATGCCTATATTGTGTTTAAAACAAAATGAACAAAACAACTCACAACTGGAGCAGGCGTGGTATTTTGTAAATTTTAGAGCTGGTCAGGGAGTCCTTTCCCAAAACCTTGGGTGGCTTATTGCTTGTACAAAATGCAGTTTTGTAGAAACTTTGTGGAAATGCTTCAGCCAAACTCTTTGGCTAAGGAAATGAGGAATGCACTTAGACTAATGCATAGCCTTTCTGATAGGAGGCACTGCTTCACATCTCTTTGATGTGAAGGACTTGAATGTGTCTTCAGCACCTCAGGAATGTCTGTAAGCTGTTTGTATGTTAACTAAGATGGGTAAGAAGGGGAAGGACTCCTTGTGCTTACTTGCTTGAGTTCTCCTTCACCTAGCAATGCTTCTGGAAATAGAACTGTTATCTCCGCTGTCTTGACAGGGGCACCAACGCAGACTTGTTCAAACCACATTAGGAGGCTGCAGAGAGCACCATCATGAAGCCAAGCCTCTCTTGCAGACCTCTGGTTGCAGTTATATGCAGCCAAAGGAGAAGGACCCACTTGTGATCCCTCCATTTCTCCAAGTATGTATCTTCAATGCGGATACGACCAAAGTAAATACAAAGGGAGGAAAAAGTCATTTTTCCTAAGAAAGTTAAAAGTCTGGCTGGCTCACAGAAATTGCAATGATTATCTGAAAATAAAGGAATAGGCTAAACTGTGTGCAGATGCATATATTGCCTTTATTCTGCATTGTATTAATTTGCTTGTTACCTGATACCGTGGGCACAAGTTAAAGCAAAGGAAGCCAAACTTACGCCTGTGGGAGAGAGATTATTAAGCTTTGAGCGAACGTTAGCTTGTGTCCCAAGCACAAACGGCCTCGTTATCTCTGGGTTCTGCCACCTCTTGTGAAAAGGTGATGGGCAAGAGAAGATGCAGGAAGAACACACCTTTTCCATTTGTCGAGAGCAGATGCTTGACTAAGCTAATAGGAATTCAAGACTGAAGTAGGAAAGGGATAAGGAAGGGATACAGCTAATTTGCCTGATGAAGCACTAAAGGGATGACAGGGACTTTTTTTCTGTTACTTTCCACCACTTTCCTTGAATCTGGATTAACATCATTAATTTCTTTACACAGCTACACTTCCCGCATGGGGCTAAAAAAGGAAGCATGGTTCTCCTCCTCCATGGTTCACTAGGGAGGGGCTCGGAAATTAATTCCTGCATGCTGCAAATTCTGAACCTTGCTGGAGGCAGGGAAGGAAAAAGGAGAGGGAGAGATTAGTCTTCTAGGGAGCCCAGCATGAGGATCTGCTTCTTGATATTATTAGGGAAGTCACCAAGCATTTCTTAATAAGATTTTTTAACAAACTAATCAGCAATATTGGATTTTCAAGGATTTCAGAGGGAATTCTTGCTAATTGAGGTGTCTTTTTCCATTAGCAGCTCCCAGCAGGAGCCTTGCACACAGGTGGAAAAGCATGACTATCTTGTAAAATCAATAGTGCAGCCAATTAAAAAAAAAAGCACAATTAGTGTGGCTGATTCAAATTAGAATTGCAAATTCCTAATGGATCCAGATGTCAAGGCTAGGCAAAGATGTAGGAGTCTGGTGTGTTTAAATTCAGCAAAAAGACTGGCGTGGTCTATGCAATGACGTGAATTCCCATTCCATTCCCCACAACAAAACAGCCCCACATTCCCTGAGAGTAGCTCACGCTCCTATATTTCAGAACATTTTGAGGGGATTTAACGACAGCCCAGTTCCCTGCACTGCTGCTAATGTAATTCCCTCTCGCTCACAGATGAAGGGAATAGTCAAATGCAGTGTTGTGTTCTTCCTTGAGCCCAATAAAATCATAATTTGTAACTGAAAATTCAGTCCCCTCAGCTTAGTGGTGTTTTTACCAACCCTCTGAGCCCCAGTGACGCTATCCTCCCCTCCCTAAGCTGTTCTTTGGTGTGTAGTACGAAGATCAAACTTGATCTCTCCAGAGGGCAGGGCTTGTGGGGCCAGGATTTCCTAAGTAAAAATGAATGAAAACAGAGCAGGACCATGTCCATTAGTGTTTGAACCCTTTGGGCTACAAGCTGTTGACTTGGCCACACTCTTTCATGCCTAGACAGAAAACGCAAGTGCATTTGGAACATAAATTCAGGAAAGCATTGCTGGAAGAACTCGTATGAATCATAGAGAAGAGAACAGGGAGGGACATCAAAAGATGGTCTGCTGTGGTGCACAGATGGTTGCAAGAGGCAGGAAGAGAAATCTCCAGGGGCTTTATGCAGTTGTATAAGGACCATGTTTATGCCACAAGTCTCTTGTTGGCCTGACAAATCTTTCTTGCAGAGAAAGTAAGTGACTTTTTATATTGCAACTGTGAACAAACCGTTCACACTATTCCTCAGTTAAAACAATCAGCATTGTTATTTCTAATACTTCTTACGTGCCTGGGCAACAGCCATATATATGGTCATGCTTGATTTTATCTGTACCATTCACCATGCATAAAACTTGTAGCACTTTGAAAATGGGCTCCAGTCTATACCACTTAACTCATGTTACCAGGGCTTTAGCAAAAGTACTCTTAAATGTACAGTTCAGCCCTTTTGGGGATCATCACTTGCTCCTGTGAGGACATAGCACTAGCACTGTGAGGATTTGATTACCGATGCAGCTTGGAGATCTTGCTCTGGATTTTCAAGCAATGTTTTGGGTTGCAGCAGGACAGAAGTGTCGCTGCTATGATTTTACAGCAGGTTAAAATTTGCCGCTGTTACTACTTGTCCTTGTGGATGGGCTGCAATGAAATAGTCATAGAAGTAGAAAAGAGGCTATTGTTTTGTGGTAGTCACAGCCTGGTCACGTTTTCTCTTCCTGAGAATTTGGAAGCACAACCAAAGTTGAAGCAATGTAAAGACACTGTACCTCTTCATTCTATAGATTTATACCATTTATTCTGTACACCAAAGATGAGCCCTCAGTATGGCTCAGTCATAAGATCCCTCTTTTCAACACTGCATTAATTACTGTTGTCAGAGGTGCCTGGAAAACACATTGACAGAATGTCTTTCTGTTAGAAAATACAGATTAATTTAAATCAAATCATTTCATGGGAACACATTAGTTTTTTCATAACCATTTGTTAAAGGAAAAATCAGTACAAATTATTCCAACTTTTATCTTTGACTTTACACTATCAATGTGTTCTGTTTAAACAGAGTAAAATTATTTCATGTTATTTGTATAGTTCTTGAATTGACTTTCTCCCTGTACACAATTACTGTAACTTCAGATTAATTTTGCAGCAAAATTATTTTGTTGTTGTTTTTAATTTTAACAGCACATTCTCACCTTTCACATGACCACGTGACATGGAAAAATCTGGAGTTTTCTGAAAAATTCCCTCTTGGGAGACTTTTGTTTGCTCTTGGGAGGGTGCAGTTGCAGACTCTGGCTAGGCAGCCCTGCTGACTGGCAAGCACCAGAAATGCAGCAGGTGTAGCTCTAAATTCCTCTTTCTCTTAATGGTAATATTTAATCTCTTAGATTTACAAGCAGGGCTCCTGCAAGAAGGGATGTTTTAGACTGCTGGTCTGGAAATGACAGATAACCCAAAATCAGAGCATGGAGAATGAACAGAGGTAGGTACCAGACTTAACCATGCACAAATGCAGGGTGATATAGCGTTAAGGTGTTTTTCGGCTTCTACAAAATGACAATACACATTTTCTGCAGGCAGGCAGAGATGGCACCAGAGCAGCTCTGCTGGCAGACATGAGCAAACACATTCCCCTTCCAGCAAGGGAGTTAGAATTGAGAGATGAGCTGCTGTTTGTTTTCCTAACCTACTTGCTGGGCTATTTGGCTCCCTCTCTGCTCACGTAGCTGCTGAACCTGTCAGCCCAGGCTGCTCTATGACAGCCTCGGGGGTGCTATGGGTCTAGGGGTCTGTCCAGGAACTTCTGCTGTGAGAATTCAACCCAAAGCCTCTGGGAGTTGGGGGCTACGTCACTTGGGACTATGTCTTTCCTGGGACAAGGTGCTGGAATTCAAATCCTTCAGCACTTCTCCAAAAGCCAAGGTCATCCATCACTTTCCCTCTTTCACTTCTGGATTCTTTTTGCTTCCTCCATCCCATTTTCTCTGCTCGAGCCCCCTTACCTCTTCCCCTCGTTTTCAATTCCTGGGCTGTTTCTCAAGTTGTTTGTCAAATGGCAGCAGCCTGCTGATACCCACACTGCTCAACGCAGGGGCTCTTTCAGATCGAATGACAGCCACGCTTCCTAAAAACATAGGAGGGACAAGGGACCTTTATCTTTTTGAAGAAGCACACAGCATGCAGATAGTCTCAGGAGGATGAGAGCTGCTGGTTAAAATTGTGCTATAAACTCTTCCTTAGAAGCTCATTTGAAAGTCTCCCATGCAATTAATTCTATTTTGTCACTGTAATAATTTGGGACTGTGTGACCAGGCAAATATTATCCATACTACCAACTTGGGTCTGATTTCACAAATTAAAAGGAGGAAACTTGGACTGAAGTGGGAGCTTATCAGAAGCAGGGAAGGAGCTTTATTCCCAAATCTTCTTCTTTTATTTAATGGTGCTTACTGAACTTACTGGTCTTCAGGGAGTTGCATGTGAGTAAATAAGTAATGACACAGTAAAAGGACTCAATGGAGCCTATTGCTAATGTCATCTTGCAGCTGACCAAGCAGTTGGAGACTGATGCTGCAGTTTGCCTAGCTAGTGCTGTCCAGTGTGCAGCTGTTTTAGCCTCCTCTCCCTATTCCTCCAAGAAAAGAAAGGATAAGCATGACAGAGCTTGGTAAGGCAGTCACCTTCTATTGAGTGGAACAGCTAAGGTTTGCAATAGCAAACAGTAATTTTGCAATAAAGCCTTGCCTTTTTTCTTTTGGCACTGGAAGAGGGGCTCGTGCCTTGTCACACGAATCCTACCATGCTCTCCTTGTCCAGAAATGCTTTCAGTTTCCTGCTCCAAGGATCAATCTCACTGTATCCAAAGAAAGCTTACCTGTTAATCTCTCATTAAAAGAAAAGGATTTCATAAAATTCTCTTTTGTTATCCTCCCTCTTCCTCCAACTGGAGGAAGTTTAGTTGAAAGAAATTTTTCCACCAGCACTCATTTTTACTCACAACTTCTTCATTCACCTGGTCTGCAGAATTAAATGCAGCTTTTTCTCTCCTCCACGGAGAGCTGCAGAGCCTGTTAATTGCATTTTAAATGAAGCCCTGCAATGTCTGGCAGACACTGAGGGTGCTCACAGCTTCCCTGAGTCCTGCCAGATCAGAGGTGTGAGACTGGCTACCGAGCAAACTTTCAGAGCAGGCCAGAGCCATTTAATGCTGTGGAGTGAGAGGAAGAATGCCAGTCTGCTCCCAGATACACATGCTCAAAGACCTTTGTTCAGGGTGGGATCTAAATGGTTTTGAGCAGTATTACTGTGACCAGGCTTGTCCCTCTAGGGTATCTGGTTCAAACACAGCTCAGGTAGAGTTCCTGAAAAGATGCCCATAAAAGCATTTGCCCTGTGTCCACAGCTGCAAACCCACACCTACCAACTGAATTTGCTGCTTTCCCTTACTGCCTTCGTGTTTGGGGGTGCACTGAAGGTCAATCACAGTGTAGGCTTTGAATTTGGGTCTGATTGCTGTATAGGTCCCCATGATACATTTTCATGGGGTGCTGCATTGCCACCACATCACACCTCACAAGGCGACAAGTCCCCAGTCACTTTTACAGCAAACCTCAAAGCAGACTTGAGCAGATGGGGATCCAGGAAGGGACCTTGGGTCTGGCTGTCCAAGGGCAGTGTGTATATGGCCATAGGCCTTTGTCCTTGTAATCTCAGAGTGCTCAGAAATGCAGGAAGGCACCATATAACCTCTTCCTCTTTTCCAACCTCTCACATCTCACTTATGTTAGATATTTAGGGTGTGATGAAATGCCCCCTGGACCTTTCTCTCCCAAGTAGCATATCTTACTAGCTTAGATTACCCTAGACTCCTAGCTTTTAGATAGCCAAAATCAAGTAAGATCATTACCGCTATAATAGCAGGTTTCCTTATGATTGTCCATCTTCCCATAAAGAGTGGGTAATAGCACTGCTCTGCTGAAAGGATACATGAAACATGAGCTCCTGGACCTCGAGTTATAGTTGCCTGATCAAACAAACACGGCCTGTGTTTGACAGTCTTTTAGTAAGAATGCCAGAAACAGTTTTGTAATCCGATTTCCTACTTTTGTCATAAATTCCTGTTTACAAAAAAATATCATTCACCTGTGAGCCAATTATTTTTGACCAGCTAATAAGCCAATCTGATACATTGCCTAAAATAGACAAGAGAATCTTATGGTGCAGTTTCCTCAGAAAACAATTCAACACAAAGCTGTACATAAGAAAATTCTTACAACAACCATCTATTAAGAACGTTACAGCGATCTTGGAGCTCTGTTCTTGACCAGCAAAAGAAATGACCCAGGATTAAAGCAAGTGTCTGCTTCTGAATCTGACCTTATGCCATGTGCTCCTGGAGTATCTGCAGTGTATGCATGGGTAACCCATTAGCGTAAGTAGGAGGGAGTTAGTGAGTCATATACACAGATTTATTTTAGGCAACGTTACCCTGAGTTGTACAGATGTGGTATTGTGCATTACAAAGATTTCAATTCATTGAATTCAGAGGCTTTGGGGCATTCATCTTTTAAGAGCCTCCTTTGGTGGCATTACATATTTACTGTAGACTTCTGACACTTTGGGCTACAGATTGCTATAGACAGATCTATTCTCTTAATGCCTTTGGGCTTTACGCAAAAGCTGCTAAGGAAAAAGGAAACTTTCCACTAAATATAGAACCACACTCACTGTTTCAAATTCTTTTCACGCATGCTGATTTTCAGCTTTTTGCTAGCTGATTTAATTGCATTCACAAGCTGTCCCCCCTCTTCCCTTCTCACTAAAGTAAAATACAACACCTGGGCTCTTTCTCTTGCATATGTTCTCTTTTTTTTTTTTTAGCACAGCACAGAGAAGAGGGATGACCAGAAAAGAAACTTCAAAAAGTGTATTGTTCAGTCTTTATTTTCAGATTGCCAAGAAACTCAAACCAATTGATGGAGCTGGGTCAGGTTACAAGAGTTTTTCTGCCTCTCTTTGTTTAAATAGCAAATAGCTAAGGTCCTACAAAATGGTACGCAAAGAATGCAACTGTACTTGAGGCTTTAAAAGAACCGAAAACATCTTTTTTTTTTTTTCTCTACTACAAATTACTTCTTTGCAGCTCTTTATTTCAACTCTGAACAAGTCCTAGGTGTGGGGGAATAGCACTTGCGTCTGACTCAGACCCGTTTGGATTTGTCGTTCAGCTCTTCCTTCACAATAGGCATATATGGTACCATTTTTTACCAAGAGACAAATTTCCTTGTTGTTACTGGTGACCTCTAGGGTAACTGCCACCAGTACATTCATTTAGTTTAATACTAGCTTGTGAATGGTAGATCACTGCTTTCAGGAATAAACGAGGGATGACTATCACCCATTTATGTTTCTGAAACTGAAGCCTAGTGGCTCTGAAATGCCCAGTTCCCTTCCATGGTGTTTATGCCTGATCCCCTGATGGGGTGCTGCTGATAAGTGGAAGAGTGTGAAGTATGGATGAATCTGAGAGCTGTGTTTGCAGGGAGGAGAGGATTACATACTTTAGACATTTTTCTGAATTCAAGGAACTGATATTTGCAGAATCTGGCTGGCGTAACTACATTAGCTAAGAAATGTAAAAAAAATTAAAAAATCATCCTGCTGATGCCAGCAAAACTCCCAGCATGGACGGTGCTATACTGGCAACAGACCACTTTTGTCAGCTCAGCTCATGGCACTTGGGGGCATTGTATAATGAAGCTGGCAACAGCCATATGCTGGGTCTATGTGAGGAGAGTCTGCTGGTGTAGTTATGCCAGAGAGGATCTCTGTTGTACACTAGCCATTATCTGCTTCCCGGGGCTGTTCTGATCTTTGAGCATTTACTACTATTTACAGCTGTGCAGCATATTCCTCATGAGTGGATTATCCAGCTTTAGCACAGCATGCTCGGAGGCCATGGAGAATTTGGCCTCCGGTTTCCTCTGCGGTTGCCGGAGCAGCACAAGGCAGCAAGCTCATTATGAATTTCACCCTCTGCAAATCCACATCCACCCACAGGAGTGGTGTCTCTCCAAAGCAGCACGCTCATGTCAGAGGGCATGAGCACGCTGCCCCATCACTGGGCATTTTAGGCGGTGGAGTGACTCATTGGAGCTCTAACCACTTAAGACTAAATGAAAAGGGCCAAGGCTATTTTTGGTTTATGGCTGACCTTAACGTTGGGGAATATTGGAGGCAGCATTCCCAGTAGTAGCCAGCACTGCTTGCAGGGTCTTGGAAAGGTCTCCTTTATGTTCCCTGTGAATATCAGAACTCGTGTCATGAGCTTCAGTCCTTCCTATCCAAGCTGCAGGAGGCAGAGTAGCAAATGTTAGTCTGTCCTCCTTGAGGAGGCCCTAGAAGAGACTTTCTCCCACTGCAATTCCTGCTAGTTCTCTCCAAACTTTCCTGCAAACTCCCTGCTTAGTATCTGTATGTAATAACTGATGGTGACTGCTCACATTTATGGTTCATTTTGCAGTTAGTTGATATAACTTTTAACACTTGCAGGGAATCACTCATGGAAACATATATCTCTCCATTTTTGCCCAGTAATTAATTGCTTAGGCAATTAAATGTCCCAGCAGTTCCTCAGTAATGATTCTTAGTGCAGGGATACTGACAATTAACCCGCAACCTGTGATAATACTGACTTCATTCTGCAGCCATGTTAAGGACAGGAATAATGATTCAGCAGTTCCATAATTACACTTTTTGCATGCAACTACCGTCTCACTACATAGAATCTTTTATGCAAATGAATAGCACCATGCCTGGAAACATAAATAACCCCAGCTCTTCAACATGAATAGTGTGTCTGAAACCTTTAACCCTTATCACATCCCAGATGTGATACACCCAGATCAGATGTATAATAACTGTGGTTTGAGCGAGAGCTCCAGTGTTCATGGAGTTTTTCCAGGCACTCCCACCTGTGCAGAGCTCAGCAGCCACTTCATTCATGTCTCACCTAACCCTGGCAGCAACCACACCAGCTCCTTTCAGAGACAATCTAGAGTCTGAAGGAATCACTTCTCCTTCAGTGCTCCAGTGAGCACTTCTTCTCATGTTGATGTTGTTTTTACAGCTTAAGGATTGTTTTTAAGTTGTTTTTTTTTCCTATATTTTTTGCTCACTGAGATCCCCAATCCTTTCCTGAGGAGCTGCTTCCAGGACAGCCAGACCCCGGCCCATACCACTGCACAGGGTTATTCCTCCCCCTGATACAAGACCTTGCATTTGCTCTTGTTGAACTTCATGGGGTTGTGCTCAGCCTGTTTCTCCAGCCTGCCCAGATCCCCTCTGAATAACAACACTGTCCTCCAGTGTACTGATTACTCACAGAATCACAGAATAGTTTAGTTTAGGTTGGAAAGGACCTTAAAGACCATCCAGTTCCAAAATCCTGCCCTGGGCAGGGACACCTCCCACCAGCCCAGGTTGCTCCAAGCCCCGTCCAACCTGGCCTTGAACCCCTCCAGGGATGGGGCAGCCACAGCTTCTCTGGGCAACCTGGGCCAGGGGCTCACCACCCTCACAGCAAAGAATTTCTTCCTCAGATCTCATCTAAATCTCCCCTCTTCCAGTTTGAGGCCGTTACCCCTTGCCCTATCCCTACACATCCTTGTAAAAAGTCCCTCTCCAACTTTCATGTAGGTGCCCTTCAAATACTGGAAGGGGCTCCAAGGTCTCCCCGGAGCCTTCTCTTCCCCAGGCTGAACCCCCCCAGCTCTCTCAGCCTGTCCCCACAGCAGAGGGGCTCCAGCCCTCCCAGCATCTCCAGGGCCTCCTCTGGCCCCGCTCCAACAGCTCCGTGTCCTTCTGCTG
This sequence comes from Rissa tridactyla, assembly GCF_028500815.1. NCBI lineage: Eukaryota > Metazoa > Chordata > Aves > Charadriiformes > Laridae > Rissa > Rissa tridactyla. The sequence continues at coordinate 3,858,725 of NC_071484.1, read as the reverse complement.
TTGGTGCCCCAGAGCTGGAGGCAGCGCTGCAGGGGGGTCTCCCCCGAGGGGAGCAGAGGGGCAGAATCCCCCCCTCGCCCTGCTGCCCACGCTGCTGGGGATGCAGCCCAGGCTGTGGGGGGTTTCTGGGCTGCCAGCGCACGTTGCCGGGGCGTGTTGAGCTTCTCACCCACCAACACCCCCAAGCCTTCTCCTCAGTGCTGCTCTCCATCCGCTACTCCCCTCAGTGTGCTGTCACCCATTTAAAACTAGAAAAGGTGACGAGGACAACCTCCAAGCCCTCACGAACAGAAGGCCGTGACAACAATCGCATCCCCACCTGTCTGCCGCGTGCCCCAACCCCGCAGGGCCCTGAGGTGAACCGAGGGAGGAGCCCGGGGCCGGCGCATGCGCTGAGGGCCGGCGAGGAGACCTCCCCCCCCCGCCCATCGCCGCGCGCCAGTTTGAACTGCCCCGCCAACGGTCGCTGGTTTGAACTGCTCCGCTAACGGTTTCTCGCCGGTTTGAGCCGCGCTGCTAACGGTCGGTTTCTGCTGTCGGAGCTCCCCCGCTCCGCTTCCCGCCGCCGCGGCCCCTGACGGGAGGGAGCCAGGCCTGGGGCCAGCCGCGCCGGGGCAGGCCGGGCCTCGTGCCTGGCCCCGCTGCCTCAGTGCCCGCGGGACTATGAGCCCCCTCAGGGCTCTCCTCAGCGTCCGCCATGTTGGTACTACCCGCCCTGCCCTCGTGGGCGTCATCTCTCTGGGCCTCTTTTATTTTTGCTGCTGTTGTTGTTGAATGAAATTGCAACTCCAGATGGAATCTGGCCTTAGACTTGTAGGATGCCTCTCAAAGACCAGCAAATGCTTTCTGAGCCTGTGGGTGGAGAGCCCCTCAGCTCTGCCTGACTCCTGTGAGGTGAGGATTTTTCAGCTAATTGGCACAACCAAAAGGACATCTGTCTTTGCTCAGCATCACCTCCCTGCTACCAAATGATCTCTCTTGAGAAATTTGATTCACTTTTCCTTCTACCTTCACAATGGACAGACAGTTCACAATACTAGTTGCAGGTGCCTGATCTGCTTAAATGCTGAAAAACTCCAGCAAGTATCTAAGACCTCTGAGTAGAAGCAAACCTGCAACTCTGCTGCCAGCTCTGTGGAGAAGTGTCTGGCTAATAGCAGATGAAGGGGCCGTGTGGGAAGGAGATGCCAGTGTTTGAAGGATGCTGGCACCATGTCTTTCAGTACAGCTCTGCCCCAGAGCTAACAAAAAGTTGTAATGACTTTGGTCAGGCTTAATTTATCACTCATGGTATTGTGGCCAGAAATCACAGGGAACCAGAGATAAGGTGTGTTTAGATCAGAGACTGAAGGTCTAAATGTATTGGTTTCTCTGTTTCAAGTCAGCTGTGCAATCATGCTGGAAAATTGGTGTTGCAGTGGGGACAGTTTTAAGATAAAAGCCTCAAGGAATGGGAACAGGCCAGCTCTAGCAAGAAGGAGCAAGTCCTAGGCTGGAGCTTTGGTAATGCACAGCTTCCAGACTGAATGCGAACACATAGGTCTCAGAAAAAGCCATTGCTTACCATAACTGGTACAAAATTAGAGCAAACAAATGGAAAGCTTGCTTGGGTATCCCCACTGCAGTCTCTGTTGGTGATGTGCCCTGGATACACACAGCTCTATAGAAAAACCTGCTTTCTCCCACACGGCGTTGTTTGCAGGCTCAAGACTGGAGTAACTAACTCAGTTGGATTACAAGGGCTATATTCTTCGTGCTCTCTCTTCCAAGAATCTTTGGATTCTCTTGCCTGAAGAACTGTGCCTGTTTAACAAGGCAAATTGTATCATGGACATTTTCCACAACATTTTCTAAAACCCATGTCTCAAATGTGTAAGATAATCTCCTGTATATTTAAAGTGCTCAGCAATGATTTAAGAGGGCAGCAATTACTTGACACATCTCTCTGAAGGCTAAACAGTGCAATATGATGGTGTTTTAAGTCTGATCCAGAGTGCGTCATTTCATGTAAAGAGCAGGAAACGTACTTTTGAAGGCTACCCGCTACAGAAGGCGCCTCAGGACCAGTTAAAGCTGGAAGCTGTAACGTGTATTCATCCAGCCACTGGCTATTCATGCAAGGGCTTGCAGCTGACAGAGGAGGACGGCTGGATCACTGGTTAGTATTCAGTGTGTGGAGTGAGTGAAAAGGTGGAAGAGGGGGGAGTAAGGGAAGAGTCCTGGGTATGGAGGTCTTCTGGTGTAAACCTTTCCCCTGTGTATGGTTTGCAAGCACTGGTGTTGGGGGATTGTGCTTTCCAATTTATGCCTACATCTAGGCTATTGCTTTGGAGATTCAGTTGGGGACTTGAGAAATTGTTATTCAAAGATCCAATTATGTTAAACCTTTATGAGTGTTTTCCAAACAGTACAGCTGCTTTGGCAAATCAATTCAGACGATGAAATTACATTTGAAGTCTGACAACTTCATTTGTCCCCTATAACCATAAGTACTGGTATAAAGTACCAGATGGGCAAGCTTGATAACTAAGGGGTAGGAAGGAGGTTTGTTGAAAGAACAGTGTTGAGACTGAAGCACTGATGGGCTTGGTGATTTGGTTGCAGTGTGTGTCTATGAAAAGTTTCTGCGTGACTTTTGGTAAATGACTTAGGATCCCAAGTGCTTGAGGTCTCTGCCAAATTAGTTGTACCCAAAAAACTGAAACAGTGTATCCCCTCTCCCCATATGGTCAATGGAGAGAGTCAGATGTTTCCAAAATGTGATCTAAAAAGTACACATTCAGGGAAGGTTCCAATCCCCTCTGATATGGCCAACAGCAATATGTTACTGTCCTAAGCTCCCAATTCCTGTTGCTACTAGTAGAGCAAGAATGCAGCCAGGGATCTCTAAGGAATGTTCAAGGGTGCCTTTTTTCTGTGAATTTGCAGATAAGGAAAAAATGAACTGAGATGTAGGGGGGCTGATTTAATCATAATTTTACCTAGGAAGGGGATAGCCCGATGTTCAGCTGTGAATCTTTAGGACTTCCATGAAAACAGCATCCCAGCTGCATCATCTGGTTTGATGCACAGCTTTGATGCTTACTTTGGAAAACCATTATAGGCATGATTCTCAACTTTAGGTAATCTTTCTTCCTAAAGTCACACTCTAGTTATAGAGAAATTCCTCTTACACAGACATTGAGCTCTGCAGATGGCTGTAACAAGCCCTGCTAACCTCAGTGACTACTAGGTTTTGCTTTTACATGCTTCTTTCCCGGCAGCTCACATTTCAGAGATGTCAAGTTTAGCAGGTTTTATTTGACATTTGGATAAAACTGTAATAAAACAAAATCCTCATTTTGGCATCATTTGCTTGCTCCTGTGCATCGTATAAGGTCGGGGGCAGCTACCTGAATCTCCCAGTATAGTGCTCAGTCCCAGAACAAGCTAATCTTTGTCATACACACATTTCGGAACTTCCTAGCTCTGAATAGTAAGCCAGTGGTGGAACTAATCCTTCCAAAGACTTGCTTCTTGAAAAAGAGAAGAGCTGCAGGGAGCATGGTGTAACTGAAAAAATGGTGTCTTGAACATATTGCTCCTCAGCAAGCTTTGTAGTGGACCTAGAATGATAATGGAGGCATGAGGTAATTCTTGCTAATAGGAGGACAAATATTTTAGGTGAAGATTAAATCTCTCCCACCCCTCCCAAAATGCCATTTTGAGGAGACTGGTGGTGGGCCCAAAAGAGCATTCACAGCCGCAGTTCTGCTGTCAGGGTTTAGAAACCAGTATGCTAGTTGGGAGTATTGCCATTCTGCTTTGCACATGGATCACTTCTGCTTTCTTTTCCCATTTTACCTTAATTATGTTCTAGGGCCCTTACCATTCAGGGTCATATGGAGCATAGCCAGCAAGTTCTTTCCTCACACTGCCTGCTCTAATTACTCCACTAATTATTAGTTGTTCATCATCAGCCTGTTGCTTCTCTCTAATTTCTCTGAAGGCTTGTCCACATGTGCAAGGTGTATCACTTTGGCAGTCGCAGCAAAAGAGGTGGAATTTGTCTTTCTGGGGCTGGGAGTACCTGGGTGGGTTATCTAGTGTATTTTCCAGAGCGATTTTGGACATCTAGCAGTGAGAACAGCGCTTATTTTTGATGTTTACCTTAGAATGAAATAAGTTGTGTCCAGCAATGGCTATATTATAGGCATCTAACCTTAATGGAGACAGATCCCACCCTCAGCATGAAGACAACTGTATTGGTACAAAAGCACTTTAAATTGAAGGAGCTGCTGGGATGTAGGAAATATGCCCTTTCCATTGAGATAATTCTCAACAAACTAGGGCGGTGGCTCCCATGCCAAAGATGGTGATCCTAGGGAAATCATTGCTCGTCTGAATGTAATTAGGGTACCAAAAGAAATTCAGTTTCATAGGTTGTAGGCCTGGATTCTGCCTATTCTTGCTAAATCAACTGCTTGGCTCAAAGGGGTCTCTGGATATTTATATGTGATCTATGAGAACTACGGCTGAAGCCACGAAGCCCTATTCTTGGTGCCAGAGCCTGGAAGTTTAGCAACCTCCACAGGCATCCCAGGCACCACAAGAGGAGGACAGAGACCCACTGATATGAGGCAGATGATCACAACAGTCCCAGAGGAGTGGCAAACTTGAGCTGTCACCCCATTGTGTTCCTCTACAAAGCCATCTGTGTTTGCAACCCTTTTAAGGACATGCACTGCAATGAAACCATATGTGTTTTCATTTGGTAAGACAGCTTGTGGTGAAAATAGACGGGTTGTTAACAAGACAGGCAGATGGCAAATTTGCTGCAATATCATGATTACTGTACTTCAAAGAGATAATCAATAATCAGGCAATTAGGTTCTTGTTAAATTAGAAGCAGACTCTGAGAAATTTAGGAGGATGTATTTTCAAATGTGGGGATGGAGCTTCTGTGCAGCAAAAGAAATTTCTGCACAAACCTCCTACAGATCACTTAATACATACCTCTTAATCACAACTCATTGTTCACAGAAGTAGCTGATGGGCAATATGTTAACATCTTACAAACGATAACTTTATCATGTTTCAAAGTGAATGTCTCAACTTCCTCTATGGTTTCTTTCCTCTTATTTTCTTCCTTTTTTTTTTGGTAAGACTCCTTATTTTGTGTTTTTATTTTTTAGAGTCCTTTTGGAGAATTTTGACCAAGATCTGAAATAAATTAAAATTTCTGACTTTAAAAAATAATTTAAAAATAAAAGACAAAGCTTGGCTGAAAAGAGATAATCCTGTTCTTGATCATAGAGCATGTCTTTCTGGTAGATTTTATATGTGGATTTCAAAGAGCCTAGAAAAAGAGAACATTACTGGATATGGCTGGTAATAAGGGAATGTGGCTGGATAAGGGAAAAGCGACTGACATCCACCTGGACTTGTGCAAATCATTTGACACTGTCCTGCACAGCATGTTTGTCTCTAAATTGGAGAGACATGGATTTGATAGATAGACCACTCGGTGGATAAGGAATTGGCTGGATGGCTGCACTCAAAGAGTTGCAGTCAATGGCTCGCTGTCCAAGTGGCAAGCAGTGATGAGTGGGGTTCCTCAGGGGTCGGTACTGGGACTGGTGTTGTTTAGCATCTTTGTTGGTGACATGGATAGTGGGATTGAGTGCACCCTCAGCAAGTTTGAGGATGACACCAAACTGTGTGGCATGGTTGATGCACTGAAGGGAGGGGATGTCAAACAGAGGGATCTGGACAGGCTTGAGAGGTCGGCCCCTGTGATCAACAAGGCCAAGTGCAAGGTCCTGCATGGGGGTTGGGGCAATCCCAAGCACAAATGCAGGCTGGGCAGAGAATAGATGGAGGGCAGCCCTGAGGAGAAGGACTTGGGGGTGTTGGTGGACAAGAAGCTCAACAGGAGCCAGCAAGGTGCACTGGCAGCCCAAAAACCCCCTGCAGCCTGGGCTGCATCCCCAGCAGTGTAGCCAGTAGGGCAAGAGGGGGGATTCTGCTGCTCCGGGGAGACACCAGCTGGAGTACTGCATCCAGCTCTGGGTTGCCCAACATCAGAAAGAAGGACACGGAGGTGTTGGTGCGGGGCCAGAGGAGGCCCCGGAGATGCTGGGAGGGCTGGAGCCCCTCTGCTGTGGGGACAGGCTGAGAGAGCTGGGGGGATTCAGCCTGGGGAAGAGAAGGCTCTGGGGAGACGATAGAGCCCCTTCTAGTATCTGAAGGGCACCTACATGAAAGTTGAAGGGGAACTTTTTACAAGGACATGTAGGGATAGGGGAAGGGGTAATGGCCTCAAACTGAAAAAGGGGAGATTTAGATGAGATATTGGGAAGAAATTCTTTCCTGTGAAGGCAGTGAGACCCTGGCTTAGGTCGCCCAGAGAAGCTGTGGCTGCCCCATCCCTGGAGGTGTTCAAGGCCAGGTTGGACGGGGCTTGGAGCAACCTGGTCTGATGGGAGGTGTCCCTGCCCAGGGCAGGGGGGTTGGAACTGGGTGATCTTTAAGGTCACTTCCAACTCCAACCATTCTATGATTCTGAGATCAGACTAAGCTTTATGCAATGTAAGTAGGGTCATTATTTTGTTTTCCTGGGGCCCTGTAATTAAGGAGAGAAGTTGGTAACTACACTCTGGGATTTTATATGATGGAGATGGCTTGGTTTTAGAGCGCTGTCTTTATTGCTTCTGGTGTAATTGGATATAGGGAATTATTTGCTGTTTGTATTATCTTTCCTGATAAACAAGATAGGGGATTAGGCTTTTCCTCCCATTGCAGGGAGACACAGCACCTTGGTAACTTTAAGAACAAACCTATTTGTGCCGCCCTCCTTCCTGATTTGACACCTGCCCAAGAAAAGACTGATTTGTTTTTAGTGATCTCTCCAAATAACTTTATTCCTTTCTAGTAAATTCTATTCAAGCTGCAGCTTAGTCAAAGCTCAGTTATCTGATGTTTGCAGCTTCTGTTTTTTGTATAGTTGTTGTGGGATTCTTGGGTAATGATAAAACCTTAGGTGGAATCAGAGGAATATGGAAATTTCCTTTCTTGCCAGATTGTCCTCACTGGGGTACTGCTCAGCAGTGCTCACGCTGTTGAGGGGTATCACAGCTAATTAAGCTGTTCCCTAGGACTGGTTGCACATGTACGCAGTCCCACTGCTTTCCAGCTGGATAAGGGGTGCAGGTACTTCTTAATACCCTAGATGCAGAAGGAGCCACTTTAGAACATGAGTGTATCACTGTGGTGGTTGGGAACCTTAAAACCAGAAGTGAAAAAAATCTTAGAGGTATTAAGTGATGCAAGCACAGAATGGACCGTATGGCTAGGCTGGATCTAACCCTCTGTTCAGCAGCTGGAGCAGGCCAATTGTGGAGAATTAAACAAATGAGTATATTTAGGTATGGAGGACTGTTTTATAAAGCATGGCATTTTGCTTGAGTATTCAGTAGCTCAGGCACAGGGGATTACAGTCATTCCTGGCTTAGCATCATGAAATGGGACTACCTGATGTTAGCAAAGAGTCTGTCGCGTTGTTACTTCAAGAAAATTACTTGTAAGAATAGTTCACTTTCATCATTTCTTTGTCTCCTTCTGGGAGCTTGTAAATGTTTGCAGTAGAGATGTGATCATTGGAGAGGGAACGTTGATTACAAAGGGTCTGTTCTAAAAGTCTCCCAAAGTTAGACTCTGAGTCTATTAAAGGGGGGAGAGATCCCCCCTGCCCCACAAAAAGAACAAACCCAAACCAAAACAACAACTCAACAACAAAGCCAACCCCCCAAAAAAACACCTATTGCAAAATGAAATGTTAAGAGCCTTGGAAATCAGATCTCATTCGTGCAGACCAAGGAGGAAGTGGAGCCAGGACTATAAGACTCAGATACTTCAGATGTTTAAGTTAAACTTAAGTGTGTGGGGCATAAAACTTTGATGATCAACTCATCCTCTTGACTTAGCCTACCAGGCAAAGTTACAAGACACCAAGCATGTGGAAGTTAAACAAGTAAAGCATAAATGTTTAACAGAGGTTAATCAAGCTTTGGAACAATTCACTAAGGGCAGTGTTGGATTCTCAACCACTAGCAATTTTTAAGTTAAAAAAAAAAAAAAAATCACTTTTTTTCCCTGCAAAGATATTTTCCAGTTGAAATGCAAAATAATTCAGGCAAAGCCAATGAATTGTATTATGCAGAAAATCAGATCTCATGTTCATTGTGATCCTTTTTTGCCCTGAAGTCTATGACTTGCTTTGACAGAACTTGAAATGTGTTTCCCTGCCAGCTATTACCTATGAGATTTGTAGTTTGAATTGTTATTTCTCTCCTATTGAGACTGGCTGGCTATGTAGGGAAACTGTGTTTTCTATGGGCTTTCTTCCGAAAGCCCCTTTTGGAGTTTATCATTCAGTCTGTGCATTTAGGGACTTCAGTCCAGCAAGAAGAAAATATCCAATTTGCGAAAATTGAGGCACCTGGCTTTTGAACAGTTGCCCATAAGCAAGAACTCTTTCAGGAAGATAATACAAATCACTGCTGGACTCATTCAGACCATAACACTTAAAGCAGACAAGCTTGAAATGTCTGTTTCAGTCTGTAGATATATGTATATGCACAAAACAGTGTTACACCAGAGTTCTGGGATCAAAACAAATCTTCAGTGTCTCAGTTTTTGACTGATACTTTTTATTTTTTCTAGCTCTAAGTGAACACTTCTCTCACCTATGGCAGCATTTTCAGCCATAAAGTCTGCTCCTTTGCCCTTACGATGATGTTTTGAATGCTGACAATCTGCATATTGTTGAGTTCAACCAAAAATATTTCCACAAACTCAGCAGAGAGAGTCCATAAGTCTTTGGCTTGTTATGAGAGCCCCCAGCTCTTCTAAGATTACCTCATCATTGACGAGGGTTTCACTCTGTTCACTCTCTTCAACACATGTTCCACAATAAGCGGGTTTTTTGTTAAACACTGTGCCATCTTGAACCTGCTGTTGTTAGAGTTCAGCTTGCACTTACTTTTATGAAATGCCTAATACACCAGTCAGAAAATACATTAACCCTCTTACTCCAATTATATACACAGTAGGTGCATTATTGGCAAAGCAAATGAATGGCGAACTTTGCATCCCCAAAGAAGCCTCTCTTCTAGTGAGTGCTCCTCACTATTCCATATTCATCATGGATAATGTGCTTTCTCACTGTGAGATACATTTAAACAGACTACTCGTAACTCCACAGGCAGAGTATGTGTTGCTCTTCAGCCTTTAAAAAGCAATTCCAAGAGAGACTCATTGCATCAGAGCCTTCCCAGGTTTTGTGCACCCTGGCTCAACTGCTACAAAGCTCTATATCACAAACTGTGCATAAAGCGGATTGGAAACTTAAGCCAGAAACTGCTAACTCATGAATGTGAATCACTTCGGGCAAAGATGCTGATTTTGCTAACAGTGGTAAATGGCAATCTCTTTTCATTAATGTAAACTTACCCTTTTATGGGACAGCTTTTTGCTTTTCACTTGAAATATGTTTAGAGGGGAGGAGTGCATGTGCACTTGTAAATGGAAATACTGAACAGTAAAATCTTTAATCCAAATGTTTTGACATTTTAACTTCCATTTTCATTGCAAAACTTTTGAGTTTAATCTTTCTAAATCCTTATTTAAAAGATGCTAAAGTAGAGAAAACATATGCAAGTTTGTAAAAGAACAAACCATACAAAATTTAAACTTTAATTTGACCTATTTTTTTAATTCATTTTTTGAGTACTGAAAAGTTTTACTTTTGTTTCATATGGGAACAGTGCTTTTCTGTTGTAAAAACTGCCAGTAATTTTTCTCTTCTCTATTTACTGCATTAAGTTGGCATCTTCTGTTGCAACATTGAAAGGTGAAGGTGTGCTTTTTCTTCCCCAGGATGTATGAAGGGCTGTGTTTGCAGAAGGCCTGTAGGGTGGTGTCACAGGGAGGGAGGACCTGATAGCAGCATGCTGGTTGCTGGTCACATCCCAATGAACAGTCCTGCAAAGCTGGGTTTCCTTGCAAGAGCAGCCCAGGACAAGCTGCTTTTTGACTACAGGAGGCAACATAAATAAGATCAATCTATAATATATGCCTGTCTGAAAAAGCATTTTGTAGAGCATTCATAGGCACACTTCATGTCTCATCCTTCACCTGTATATCCCTGCTTCCAGGTGACGTGTGTGCTTGACAATGTGCAGATATGACTGGTGTGCTTAGACATGTAGGGGAAGCCTTGAGGGATTTAGCACCCTGAATATTCATCTTCTCCTCAGCAGGCCTAGCCTGCTGGTTTCCATAGTGACTCTGCATAAACGTATGAGACCTGCAGGTTGCTCAGCTGTGTTTCATTCTTGTTAGGTTTGCCCGATCATTCTGGTTCTTTCCAGCCAGCTGTGATTTTCCAGAACAAGCCCTTCCTTTCTCAGAAAGCACCAGACCTGCACCTTGCTTTTCCTCAAATGTTTGACCCAGGAACTCCCCCATTCACACAGCCTCATCCTTCTGAGTGATACAGAAGGATGTATCCTGCCTGTCAACATGCTCCTCAGCTCTGTAAGAAGGCTCCTTCTAGGCATGCCTGGTTCTTCTCACCCTTGTGTGTATGCCAAGGTCCCTTTTGGGTGACCAACAGTTCCCTTCCAACACTTCCTCCTGCCTTTGCAAGTGGCCTAGAGCTGCCTTTGTGTTGACTGCTCTCTGCTGCAAGTGATTAAGGTGTCTTTGTAAATGCCTCTATTTCCTTTCAAAAATCCCTCCCTCCCTGAAGAAAATGCCCCTCCTCTTAGCCATTATTTTGTGACTCTAGGGATCTGGCTATTATGCATTGGGGACACAGCATGTTGACAGGGATGTGCTTTTTGAGAAAGGCTTTTCTTCAGTGTGTGTGGGAAGTAAATGAACAGGAGATGATGATTTAGTGTTATCTCTGGTAACAGTGCTGACTTTAAGATCCTTGAAACACAGGAAGTGATGGGTGTTTGAGGAAAGTGTTAAAGAGAGCTGCAAAGGGATAGACGTCTGGTTGTCTGGTGCTGCAGTAGTCTTCTGCCAGCAGAAGGGTTGTTGCATCAGTGCTTGCTGTGACAGCTTCAGGAACTTTAAGAATGGGCCTAGATGAAGCTGTATTTATTTAGAGAGCTTGTATTTCTTCAGATTCTTTGCAGGTTTTCTTGTAAGACTCCTTATGTTCATTGGGCACTAAAGAACTTAACACACGGGTAGTTTCTTTAATAGCGGAACAAGTATTGACTAATGAACTAGCACTGAATTAGAGGTGTTACACTGATGGCTACTGTCTCTGGGGGACATTCCTGTTTTAGATGTCTGCTTTAATTATCTCCTTGATCTTTCATTTCTGTCAGCTTCATCTATAGTCAGTGGAGCCCAAGCTCCGGACATGTTCGGAGGTTTCCCACAAGTGAGGAAGAAACCAGGTCAAGTAGCTGACCAGTTTCTCTGGAACAGTTGTCCAGCTCAGGGTACAATGTCATGTTTCACGCAGCTATAGCTAGCTGAATGCTTTTCCCCCAATGTAAAAGCCTAATTTGATTTGAATGAAAAATTCCTATAAGAAAATATTTAATAGATGTATATATTCGTATAAGCACATTCTGACATTGTTTCCCATTTCCAGCATTTATAGTGTGCATTTTTCCTGTTTCTATTTTTTATTTCATTGTTTGTCAATAGTACACTTTAACAGACGCTACTATTAATGAATATGCAATATGACTATTTAAAAATTGTATAATACTTCAGATGATAAGTGCGGCAGTTATTTAGCACTGATTGAAAATCTCATCTTTTCTACATCCAAATATCTCTTGCTTATACTGTAAAGTGTCAAACTGTTTGATTACACCTAGCTGCAGACATTTTCATCTAGAAAGAGATGAGACATTTCAATCAGTGCTGAATAGCAGCAGCACTTAATGATGTGAAAAAAACCTAAAAACCAGACTACATTAACTCATATGATGTCATATTATCTATGCCACTGGGAGCAGTGTGTTTCATGAAATAATGGGGAAATAATAAAACTAATATAAACTGGAACATAATTCCTTTTCTGAAACTAGGGAATATTTTTAGAAAGCTGATATCTTAGAGAATTTCTGTTTAATGAAGTATTATACCTTGAAAAGGAATTGTCAAATGTTAATTTCTGGTGAAATAGGAATTCTGAGCTTCATAAGTCTTTTCAGATTCTCTAGCCTAGTTTTTTTAAAAAAAGAGGCTGATGTGTTTGGGCTGCCTGTGCACATGCCTGTCTGCTTCTTTCCATTAGTCTGCTTTGAACCCATCAGTCAAATTCAAGTGAATTTGGGTGAGGAATTAGAGGTCTCGAGGATAATAAAGGTCCTATGAATTTTATGAAAATCAGAAGCTAGATAAAGGCAAGAGATCCCATAAGTGTCTCCACTGAGGAGATGGCAATGACATGAATTCACAGACTAGTCATAAGAGGATTCTTAAGGGGAAAAAGGTTGCATGAAGGTGTGTTCTGTGATTGCTAGAAAGCTTCGCTTGTAGGATACCCATCCATAGGGAATCAGGCTTACATTGTTGCTTTGCTTGTGAAATGGTTTTATGCTGGAATTTAAACGTGGGGAAGGGATTCAACTCGTCTCACTTGAGATGCCAGCAGCAAGGCATCTACCTCAGAACGATGCTGTTTTCAGAATCAGTGGAAATAGGCAATTCTAAATCCAATAATTCTTCTAACCTTCTGTGGATGTATAATTAAGGAGAAGGTGACAAAGTTAAAATATAAATTTGAAGGTCTTTGTACATCCTATGAAAGGCTTTAGTCTTCTGAAGTAATAAATGTTCAGGTGCTTCTAAATTAAGACATTCTCTGCTTCCAGTTTCATAGATCATAGAATGGTCTGGGTTGGAAGGGAGTTTAAAATATAATTTAGTTCCAATGCCCCTGCTGTGGGCAAGGATACCTGGTACCATCTTCTAGCACATCTCAGCAAAAATCATCCATCGTTCCAGAGCACAGCTCCAGATCTGAACCCCAGCGTGAGATTTAGTTATCGGACTTCTACAGATCCAAATTAGAAAAAGCTTAATTCCTTTCTGTTGCATGAAAAGCACAAAGCCTAGTCCTGCCAGCCTCCAGCTTATTCAGGGGGTTCTGCTCATGGTAGTTGTTCTCCTCGTTTCAATAGAACTGTTCTTTTGAGAGAGACAGGAAACCTCACTTTTCTCAGTTTGTTTAGCAGAACCAGAGTTATTTAAAAAGGTGTGCCAAAAATATTCTATTGGACCAATTTTCTGTAAGAGAAACACCAGCTCTGTGCTTCATAGCATGATATTGACATTCGTCAACTTCTTTGGGAAATCATGAGGATATGTTTTGGCTTTATCATGTAGTGTCTCCTTTCTCTGTGTAGGAGGAAGCAAGCCAAACATAATTTATAATATTTGCTCCCTCTCCTGCACTGGGGTTAATGTAAATCTGGAAAGCGTAAAATTTCAGGATAGGAATCCCACCTTATCAGGAGGTTTACTTTCAAAATCCCAGTTCTGCCATTCTGGCTGGGGGTCCCAGGGAACAGACACCAGTTCTTATCCACCTATGAACAGAGACACTCAGGAATGGATTACACAGTGTGATGCTACAGATCTCCACCCAGCACAAGTGTGGATGTCAAGCCATATGTAAGAGCGTTGGATCAACCTATAAACACAATAGCGCTTCTTTAAATGATGGGTATAGCATATATTCCTCATTTGCAGTCCCTCCAGGGTGGAGACATTAATGTGAATTATAACTAATCTTCAGGGGAAGGATGTGCATTCTTAAAGTGGAAGCAGCAAGCAGTGAGGCAGGCGGCTGTTCGGACAGAACACGGGTAGCTGCAATTCATCCTCATGTCTGAGGACGCAGGAGGGTGTGTATGGGGGACTGGGCATGCATGTGTGAAGCTATTTTGCACTTTGCCATGTTGCTTCTCAAAAGTGACTTTATGCATTCAACAACTGGAGAAGCATCTCCTGCGACAGCAGGGCTTTAAGGGTCATCTCTGCATCCGTGGAGCATGGGTGACGGTAATTCAAAGTGACGGGAGCGTCTTCTAGCCCACGGCATTGTCAGCAAGCCAAACTGCTCAGAGATGACAACCCCGCTTCCTCAACAGACTCAGAGCTGTCACTCCGCATTTGCCTTAAACCAGTGAGGGCTCTGATGAACTGATTTCAGTAAGAATACGTAAACTGCAACCAGTGCAAAGGGCACAGTGGAAGTGAGGTTTGATTCTGAAAAGACTCTAGAGGTGTGAAGGGGATGAGGGAGGCTTGTAAGCCAAAACCAGGGCAGAATGCTCGGTCAGGACATAGAGCTAACTCACTTGGAGCTGGGGATGATGATTATAGTATTGGGATGCTGTCTGGAAGTTTTGCCGGTGAAAGAGTAGCAAAAGATTGTTGTGCTCTGCCTCGTCTCTGACTGAGGGCTGTTTGCTGCCACAAAGCATAGCTTTACTGTAGTACACTTGCTAGCGGGTTCCAGCAGCTGTAAGCTGGGGCCTCCTGTTTTAGGGCAATAATCATCCTAGGGCATCTGTCTACACTCAAGTTGTTTGGGCTTCTGAGACCACTTGTCCAGATTCTTCCACTATCTGTATTGTGTGCAAGCACATTTCCAGATGTGGACTTAACTAAGCTGGCCAGTTTGCCTTTTGGAGGAAAAGATGATGGGCTAGGCACAGGTCATGGAAAAGGGAACTTATGCCAAGTGCAGGGCTGTATAAAAGGGGCCTATCTCATGTTTTTGGGTTGTGAAATAGGGAAGGTACATCCCTGTGTTGGGAGGTGTAGCCTTTGTGTCTTGGTTGTAGAATGGGCCCATGCATTTTGATGATGGGCAAGGTTACTTCTGGGGAACATCTCCACAAGGAAAAGGCTGAGGATAAAACCAAGTTTATTCCCCTAAGCTTAGATCCTCCTCTGGGAATGCCACCCAAGGATGTGAACATGTACCAGAACTGGAGCGGTAACTACAGGGTTAGATAAACAGCTCTAGCAGGATAACGAGGAGGGACGGGTCTCTTGGATATGCACTTTTAATGCACAGATATCAGATGTTCGCTTGCTACTGCCTGTTCCTCTCCTTCCTGACACTTGAAACAATGGTGTCTGTATTGAGATTTTGAATAATAAATAGGTTTACTCTCATTTGACATGTGCTAAGCGGGATTTTGAGTGATTAGCCAATGCTTGGAGAGTCAGCGCAGCTCAGAGTAAGAATTGTGTTCTCATAGAGTAGAAGTCTGCATTTAGTGAGTCACACTGCAGACAACCCTGTTTGATGAATCCCACTTTACTGATCAAATTCACGTCAATAATATTTGAACAAAGCATGTTGAAGTTTTTTCTTTCCGTATTTTGAGTTTCCTACATCCAGTATCACATTAGGTAAAATAATGTGTGGTAGGGAAAAGACCCATGAATAAAAACAAGAAGAGTGTGTGAGGGTCTTGGCTGGAAGTTCTGCAGAAGTCCAGGAAAATCTGTTGGATTTTCAGATAGCTAGAAATTTTTTGGTTGGCTTGAGAGAATCATCTATTTTGTGTGCTTGTTCAGTTAGAGTGTCTGCCTCCTTGGGGAACGCTCAATACATAGTTTAATGCAGACGTTTCAAACAGAGACTAAAACAGCTGCAAAGACCTGTGTGTTGAGACAGGCTGCCCTTGTGCTGCATTCCACAGAGCAAGGTCAAACATGCTACGTTAAACCAAAGAGCATGAAAACTCTTGTGGGTCTAACGATTGCCCAAGATGTCTAGGGAATTTATCTGTGTTGATTCTTGCAGGAATGTTAGCACTTCTATTTGTCAAGTTTACCTGCCTCGCTGAGACCCATGCTGAAACTTATTAATTAGTCCTTTCCAAAGTACTTTGAGATTTTCAGATGAAAGGTAGTATAGAAGTCCAAAGGATGTAGAACATACATTACCAGCTGAGAGCTACATGAAGAGTTGGAGAATGTTGAAAGGAATCCCGCTAATTAATTTACACTTAAACAGAAGGTTTTGTTTTTCTGAAAATTAAAAAAAAAAAAGTCAAACCAAAATCAAAAAGTAAACATTGAAAGGTTTAAGATCCCCCGGATAAAATGATGCCTTTCTATTTGGTATTTGTTCAGTTTTGCTAATCAAAGCCTTAAGACTTGAAAATGTAGTGATTGTATGATTCTCAAGAGTACTGCACATAAAATATGTAGAGACTCATTTGTTTCTACGAAAGCCAGGTAGAATAAAGCTATTAAGAAGCTGAGGATGCTATGGTGAAACAGACTGTATATAGGGAATGAAAATGGTTTGTCTGCCTTCTCCTCTGAGGTGGCTAAAATGCAAGAAGCAACCAGGCAACTCAGAGGAGAACTTGAAGGTGAGGAAGGAGAAAGGTTTGACAGAGTAGAGGCAAGGAAAAGGATTAAGGTTTAAAAAAAACACGCACAGTGAAACTCCTGAATCACAGGTGATTTTATGTGTGTCTGTTTAAATCACAAAAAAAAAAAAGTTGAAATTAAAGAAATCAGCTATGAAGTGCTACTGCTGGCAGATCTGAGGAGGGATTAGCATCTGCTGTGGAAGTTACATCATCATTTCTTTTTTTTAAGATCATGTTTGCAGTTTTCTTTTAACATGACAGCTTTGAGGTTGGTGACGAGACTGTGTGGAGTGCCAGCCTGATGCATTAGATGGAGCCTGTGGTACCCCAGCACTTGGGTGCTGAAGGGGACTTTTCCTGCCAATATGTGTTTCAGCAGCTGCTGGGCACCAGTTCTGAGAGCAGCAGAACTGCCCTGTCCAGTCAAGAGCCTCAGGAGAAATAATTGCTGCTGGCCTCAAGTGCAAAGAAGTGAGGAGCAGAGTGCTGGGTGGACGCAGTGGCACAAAGCATAGATGAGAGACCTTGAGCAGTGTAGATGGAGAAGGAGTGAAGGGTCCGTAAGCACTTGAACATGTGAATTTGGACTGTGCAATTAAACATATGGACCAAGCTTGATGTTATTACTGAGAGAACTGCTATCAATCTTTACCAAATGTCCAGAGAGACAGGCAGCCAGTTTATGTTCAGATCAAAGAACGTCTTTCCAAAATACATGAACTTTGCTGCCCTTCACTATCCACAGAGATCTGTTGTTTTCCATTCTTGCAGAGCAAAATCCACAAAGTCTACAAGTATAATACAAGGATGTATGTGGGGGAAGGCGGGCAGGATATATTAATTTATTTTTTGACTATTTCTCTTTAAAAACAAAAAATCTCATCTGAAGGATCTGAAGCCTTTAGCTAGTGAGATCTCTTGGTTCCATGTAGATTGTCCCTTTGTTTTGGATGCTGACGAGCTTAAGAAAATTAATTCTATTTGTCAGTAAGTATTCACCCCAGGAATAAGGATGTGACTGTTTCCAAAGTTTTTGTACCCACTGGTTCAGCCCACCTTCTAATGCTGAATGATTTGTGGATGATCTCAAATATTATTTGGTGTTTTTTATGACAGAAAAAGTAGATGGTCCCAAGGCAGTGATTTCTCATGGGATTTTTTTGTTGAATGACTCTTTTGAAGACCCTCTGGCTTCAATGAGTCTTATTTCTAAGAAAACCACAGCATAGAAAGGAAGGGTTTTATTGTTTCTTTATACATTAACTTGTCCTTGGAAGATTTTTAGAACAGGGTTGACCTTTGCCCGCTGCTGTCTTCAGGGCTGTTGTTATCAGCTGGAAACCATGAGGAGCTGTATACCATAAGGAGCAAGGCCTAAGAGAATGGGGAAGGCTGGAAACTAGGCAAACATAGTTTACAGATAAAGCAGCAAACAGATGGGGTGAGCAATTTCAAAGAAAGCAATGCACAGCCCATCTCATTGCCCAGAATTAAACAAGGGAAGTGTCCTGTTTTCTCTGTGACTCAGAGTTGCAGAAAATCTTGTCTGGAAACTCTTAAGTCCTTTTATCCCGAATTCAGATATACAGACTTTCACGTCAGCTCATAATCACAGCAGAAGGCTTTAGTCTGATAATGAAATTTTGACCTAAGGAATTACTGACCTTGGCTCCCCTCTGCCCAGTGGCCAAATGAAAAATCTGAGGTACACACTGCTTCCAGGTACATCTCATTGAACTACCTTTCTCCTTTGCTAGGACAGCTCCTGCATCTGCAATACAGATGATGTTATGCTCAGTGACATTTTCCACCTGGTTTCCCAAGAAAGTCTTGAAAGTACCTATCCATCAGCTCTGGCCTGAAGTCTGATAGTGATCAGGGGTTTTTTTTTTTTTTAAAAAAAAAAACCCAACCTGATATACTTGCTCTGAGGCTTTCTGGAAGCTCTGGGAAGAGAGGAAAGGAAAGAGCAAACATGTCTGCCTCTACAAGAGCAGGGGGTTGCTCCCAAAAGAGATCTGAATGACCTGACAGTATGTATCCAGAGAATGGTTGCCTTTATCGCACTGTAGGAGGGGAGAAATAGTTCCCAAAATGAGGGCCTGATTCTGAGCTGTATTTTAGACAGGCTCTGATCCTACAGGTTGCAAGTACTGTGTTCAGGTGTGGTTTTCAAAGCGGGCTGGCTTGGCCACTTGGAGCAATACGTTTGGCTTTATACAGCTGTTAGCACGGCTCCTCTGGGCTGTTCTTACTCAGGTACGAAGTCTAAAAAAAATTCTGACAAATGTCGGCCCTCGTTTTCCATGTGCTACCTGGTAGAAGGGGGTTTAGCTGCAGTTATAGCTCTTTTCCTGGTGTGGCAGTAATGCCAACAGCCCCAGTGAACCCTGTGCTGCACTTTGATGTATGAACTAATTTTATGCTTGTATCACCTTTATCTTTTCAACAAACGCTTCTGGCTTCCACCGAGGAAAATGAAGACAGAACTAGGACTTGCTACATATGGCAGGAATTATGATGTCCTAACTGCGTGAAAAGTGTTTCCTTCCAAATGAGTCTCTTACCCACTACCACTCTCTTACTTCTTTCGAGTACCGTACTCATACATATAAAGGATGAGAGTCTGCTCTACTTTTCTCCTTCCCTGCCCCCTAGTAGCCTTTTTTCCCCCAAAATTGAGTTGTGGGCCCTCTGAGGCAGGAATAAAGCACCTGACGTGGTTGTAGATTCCCTATCACCTCTAGTAATAAGCATTAATCATAAGTAGCTTTGTGATTTGCTAACCCTTCTGTAGAAATACAATATATGACTTGTGTAAGATATACACGCACAAAGGTGCTAGAAACCATCTAAGGTCCTCAGTCATTTTTATATATTCCACCTTAGTGCTGGGAAAAAACCTTCTCAGGCGTGTAATGCCTTTGCCTCTCCCATATACGAGCTTTGATTCTTTCAGGATTTTCTCCATCACAACACCCTTTTGGGAGGGAATTCTCCTCTTGACTGGCTCTTCCCTTGGCCTCTTACCTTGGAGGTAGGGACAGTCCTGGTGTAGAGTTCCTCTAAGCTTGTTCTTTTGACAGTATGAATGGTTTCATCCTTCTCAGCCTCCTGAAAATATCCTGTCCTGGAGACCCAGCTCCTGCCTTTCATACGTAACCTTCAGGTTCATGTTATCTCTCCTCCTTTGCTGTTAGATTGTCTCCATATAGCTCTATCCTAAAGTTTCTGTAGATTCCTAGACAGCGAGGCTAACTTAAGCGATCCTGTGGTGTAATGAACTCTTACAGGTTATGAAACAGCTGTTCAGCAGTAGGGACAGCAAGTGTCACATATGGGAGGCACAGCGAGATACGAAGTGGCCTCTTAAACCATTTAGCAAACTCCTCACAAACTCCATTTGCAGGTGAAGCAATCATGGATATAGAGCAAGTTAAGTAGATCTCTGGAGTAGGTTAACAGTTTAAAGGTTGTGCAAAATTATATAGACAACTGTGCTTTGGCCAACTGTTGCTCACCCACTATGAACTCTGGGCAGTCTCAGGTTATTTTCTTTGCGTGACCAGCACTGCTGCATCAGCGAGAGAGTGTCACAGAAGGGCATGTAAGTAGATGTGTTAAAGCAGGATTTGCTAACACTATTTTGATTGACTTCATGGCATGGCAAAGTGCTTTACAGAATATCAATAGTTAGTTTTCTCATTTGGTTTTTGGTGGACTTACCTTTCTTCTCTCCAACTTCACTAAAGCATATCCCCAGATTCTTTCCCACAGGCTTTATTTAAGATATGTTTGATTCAAAAGCAGAAGTTCAAAAACTTTTTTCTGTAAATATTTTTGTATTTTGGCTTTAATGAAGCAATTTTTTTGATTTATTCGTTTCAGTTGCGAGTCTGAACTGTTTATCTGGGATTTGTGTTAAAAGAGTTGACTTGATTATGGTGTGTAAATACCTTCTCAGGCACTTAATCATCAATATTTTCAATTAAAATTATGGCTATTTTATTCGGTATCTTCTTCCCCATCCAATATGGTTGAGGATTTGAGGAAACAGTGCTTTATGGCAGTGATACTCAGCTAAAAAACCAGGCAGAACCATAGGATGAGTCTCAGTCCAGCAGCCTCTGTAACCTCCTACCTTTGCATTTATTATTTTTATATTCTGTCTCTCCTCTGTTGTGAAGGACAGATTAATAAACATAACCTGATTAGCTGTGACAGAGTTTGCGCAGGTTTAATACCAGAGTTCATACAGGTGCTGCCACAGGCCATAACAAAAGAAAACAAAGCAGCCCTTGCTTTTACATCTCTTCTGAGCTACAGCATCTGCAACGGCACAGCACCTTCTAGCTCCATGTCGTAGCATTGATCCAGCTTTGATTCAGATAAAAGAATATCTATTTCCACACTTTCGTAAGCACATTCAGTGGTAGCTAGAATGGTCTTCCCAATCATAGCCAAATCTGACTTAATATAGTTTCAAAGAGCTGAAAATGCTTTGAGTAAAGGTAGAAAATGTGCTGGAAAATTAATCCCACAGAGGCAGAGGTTTAATGCATTTAAGCCCCATTCCAAGTGTTGCCTGACATGACTTCTTTGGACTTGTGAGACAATTAGGTGAAGCATATTAATACAGTCAAAGCAGTTTCCTGCAGACAAGCAAGGGCCTGTCTCAGTGAGCCCTAAGCACATCTCTGCAAAACCAAACTCTGTCTTTTAAAGTGAAGCTCTCACTTCAGTGTGTAGTCCATGGTCCTCCTATGGATGCCTGTTAAAAACCCTGGGTAGAGTTGAACAGTACCTGAATTTTCAACATCAAACCTCGGTCTGTCTAGTCAAAAATCTCCCTGAGTGTAAAGTTGCAAAAGAAAAATGATGATACTTTGAAGAATAATGGTACCAGATTATTTTGCTTCTGTTTTCTGTGGATACTGGGTCTGTTGTCCAGATGGTGAATCCACCCTCCATATTCAGCCTGTTTCTTTCACAGTGAATTTGTGCTAATTAAAAAACAGTTTTCCTGAAAATAGAATAAAAATATTTGGAATTTTTACAAAAAATTTGGAATCAAATAAAAATACTGGAAAGCCAGACAGCAACTGTATCCCTCAAGGAAAGAAAACACTTTTCATCTTAATTTCTTAGGAAAGTTGGGGTAAACTTATTTTTGAAGATGATGTAGGATATTGCTTTCCTTTTTAGGAACAATACTTTCACTTCCTAAACTGCAAAATCTGACTGGTATTGAGTGGTGAAAGTGTGAGAAATAACACTTGCAACGACTGTTGAGTGTTTTCCAGCTCAGGGCAGATGCAAACTCGATGTGACTAATGAAGGGAGGGAGAAACGAACCCTTCTCCCTTGCTGCAGAGAAAGGAAGGGCTTCTACCCTTCCCACTTATCCCGTTGCTTGTCGTTATGCCATGCAACTGATATCATTCATGGTCCTGGGGATGGTGCCAGTTCTGTGGCAAGAGTGGGAGGCAGGAAAAAAAGGGAATGGGGAGACAAAGGGCCCAGAGCACTGCTGTCAAGTCCAGGTCTGTCTGAAGAATTGAAAAGCATCCAAGCCTGTCAAATGTACACTCCTCTCTCTTGCTGATGTATCTCCAGGTTTTGCCCAGTGGAAACCCAGCCACAAGTGGTGGGACTGAAAGCAAGTTATGGAACTACTTGTTTCCTTTCAGTGCTGTGTTCCAGACAGCCAAAAAACTGTAAAGGCGGCCAGAAAAAAATGGGGAAAGGGTGTATTCTTTCTCTGTGCTTTCCTATTTGACATTTCAAGTGGGATATTATTTCCCAATGGGAAAATTCAAATGATAATTTCCCTGCAAGAACTCCAGAGGGAAAAAAATAACACCCTCGATCTTCACACCAGCAGTAATTCTGACTACCTGTGTTCCAGGCACAATGTTCTGCTGTTTCCTAAGGGAACTGAATTAATTCTGATAGGCAGTATTTCAACTTTTAAGAGAGGTTTCTTTTTTTAGCATCTGATTGATATATTTTTGTTTTGTTTTGTTCACTGTATTACTTCGAAGGCTTCCTTGGTTTTCACCAGAGCATGTCATAGGGAGCCCATCCTTTTCATCAGATTAAACTTTAAATTGTGATTTGCAGATATAATCAGCAAATTAAACAAGTCAACAACAAAAGCCCATGACAAATTGCAGGTCCCCTTAATAATGAATCATTGCCAAGCATCCAGATGCTGAAGCAAGTGAGCTCTTGAATGAACCAGCTCATAAATCTTTGCATTCAGACTGAAGTAAGAGGCCACGGCCATTTTCCAGTGAATATTCATGGTCAGAGGAAAACGTGCTGTTAACAGGCAACATCAAAAGGTATATAAATAAAAGCAGGTAAATAAAAGTATTTAACCATCAAGACTAACTCTGTGTTGCAAAGAAGAGCTGAAGTTCACATATAGAAATATATTGAAAACGGTTTGAGTGCTGAGAAAGGCAATAGTATGTTGCAACACCAAAGTGGCTAAGTGAGTTAACTGGGAAGGCTCCTCAGGGTGCTATTCCTCTGCAAAAAGTTATGTTTTTCAGAGGAATATCGTGTAGGGAAACATGTCTCTTTTTCCTTACAAAAGTTTGGTCTTATTCACACACAGAAATTTGCTTGTAATGCTCAAGCCTAGATCTAGTCCGTTCCCACTGGCAACTTGAATAGCTCCTTGGGGAATTCAGGTAAAGGTGCGGGTCAGTGCTGTCTATGCTGGGGGCTTCTCTTCTGTTTGGTGGTACCAACATCAATCATAGAGGGGTCAATACTGGGTCCAGTCCTCTTCAATATATTCATCAACAACCTGGATGAAGGGGTAGAGTGCACCCTCAGCAAGTTTGCCGATGACACAAAGCTGCGTCGGGGAGGGGGCTGACACACTGGAAGGCTGTGCTGCCATACAGAGAGACCTAGACAGGTTGGAGAGTTGGGAACAAGGACAAGTGTAGGGTGCTGCACCTGGGGAGGAATAACCCCCTGCAGCAGGACAGGTTGGGGGTGACCTGCTGCAGAGCAGCTCTGTGAAAAGAGACCTGGGAGTCCTGGGGGGCAACAGGATGACCATGAGCCAGCAATGGGACCTTGTGGCCAAGAAGGCCAATGGCATCCTGGGGGGCATCAAGAAGTGTGTGGCCAGCAGGCTGAGGGAGGTCATCCTCCCCCTCTACTCTGCTTTGGTGAGGCTGCAGCTGGAGTATTGTGCTCAGTTCTGGGCTCCCCAGTTCAAGAAGGACAGGGAACTGCTGGAGAGGGGACAGCAAAGGGCCACCGAGATGCTGAGGGGACTGGAACACCTCTCTGATGGAGAAAGGCTGAGGGATTTGGGTCTCTTCAGCCTGGAAAAAAGACGGCTGAGGGGGGATCTTATCAACGCTGATAAATACTGAAAGGGGGGGTGTCAGGAGGATGGGGCCAGGCTCTTTTCAGTGGTGCCTGGGGACAGGACAAGGGGTAACGGGCACAAACTTGCCCCTGGGAAGTTCCATCTCAACAGGAGGAGGAACTTCTTTGCTGTGAGGGTGGCAGAGCCCTGGCACAGGCTGCCCAGAGAGGTGGGGGAGTCTCCGTCTCTGGAGACATTCCAACCCCGCCTGGCCATGTTCCTGTGCCACCTGCTCTGGGTGACCCTGCTCTGGCAGGGGGTGGGACTGGGTGATCCCCAGAGGTCCCTTCCAACCCCCACCATTCTGGGATTCTGTGACAGACCACTCCTCCCAAACTGGCAAAATGGCAGCATGTAGGATTGATCCCATGGATAAATTCAGAGACTTTGGGAAATATGATGCTGTGGTAGAAGGTGATGTGGGACAGGTAAAATGCTGTCAAACTCTATGCAAAATCCCAGAGGATTTTAGCCTGATTCATTTTGTTTGAGTCTTCGTGTCTCTGTACAAAGGAGAGAAAAATAACTACCTCCATTGCATAGTGCTTCAAGATGAAAGTGCTATCTAGGAATCTGGTATTTCTTTCACTCAAAGGAAGAGCCTCTTTTCATGTGTGTTTGGTTCGTATTGAAAGACAATTTACTGGCAGAGTGATAGTAGTGTTTTTGTTCTCAGTTCTTGGCATCTGTGTGGTTAACTTCTACCCTGCAAGTGAATGAAACTAATACTTTATCCCCTGTCTACAATATGCTATTTCTTTGGAAGCTGGAGTGTAATGAACTTGCTGTTTATTACAATTAACAAATAAAACCCTATACCTTTAAATTAGATCATAAATCTTTCAGTGCAATTCAATACCATGGTGATTATGTTTTCTTTCCCATAAGAGATTCTTCAGTGATAGGAGCCAGGCAACTCCTGTTCCAAATAATACAACCCTGAGGACATTCCTTGTGACATATTTGGCCTTTTTCTCTGTCGCTTCCTTCTTTTATAGTCATCTGAGATGCAGCTTAAACACAGCAGTGCTAGCTAGTGAATTATAAAACACTTGTATTGCAGAGGAAATCACTTCCTGGTGTTTTAAAATCAGTGCAATTTAGGCTGCTTGTCTTCTGGGGGGGCGCTGGCCTGGGAGCTGTATGTGCAGTGCCTGGCACAGTGCTGTTCTGAGGGACGCTGGGGAAGTGGTGATGTCACAGCAATGCAAAGAGATTTGTCAAGTTTCACTCAGCAAACATCAGTCCACTGAAGTCTCTGCATAGTTGTAGTTAAAGCTCATACACCGAAGGCAGCTCTCTCTGTGGCTTCTCTTACTCTCTCTGAGGACAATATTGGGCAGATTTGTGGTTCTCTGTTGAATTGGGTGCAGCCTACAGAAAAGGCTGCAGAGCTGCGGTGTAGCATCAGATAAAGAAATCCAGAGTCCCACACCTACAGCACTCTCCTAATTGCAGCTGTGTATTGTACGTCTGTGTGTCGTGTAACACCCAGTGCTTTGTCTGTTCATTCTGTCTATGCCTGCACTGACTGACTGCACTCAAGGAATCACAGAAAGTAGGGAACTCGTGAAGAGCTGACTGTCAGATTGGACTGAAAATGGGCAGGGGCCAATTAATACAGCTTGTCTTTGCTTCAGAGCAGCTTGTTGTCTTTTAAAGTGATTCATATCACATTATTACAGTCCGAATTTTGATTAAGCATAAGTTACAAGGCCGAATCACTATCTTTTCTCACTAGATTTAAGAAAAGAATTTAACAAACAGAGCCTGTCTGGCCCTTCACCCTTCTTCTATCCTGAACCTACCTCACCTGGCAGAAGCGAATGGAGAAATGTTAGAGATCTTATCTTGGGGACAAACTATTTCTCAGACTTGCCTTTTTAACTTCTAAAGTAACTATTTTATATGTTTAATATGCCTCAGTCATTTGGACTACCTTACCCTAGCTTCTTGTAGATCTTTGGGATTTACCGAAAAAATGGTCAAGCATCCTGGCAAGATGATGGTTTTAACCTGCCAACAGCTTTCAGTGTCTTTTTTTTTTTTTTTCTTTTAGCTTTCCAATACTCCTTCAGTCTCCTTTCGTCCCTCCCACCCACCAAATAAATATTGTTTCCTATCTCTAATTGGCAAACAGGGCCAACACCTTCAGGGTAGAATGAAGCTGAGATATTGCCAGCTCATATGGGAAAAAATAGTGTCCTCATGACAGATGAAAAATCAGGCTCCAAAGGCAGCTTGTCTTCCTTGAACAAGAGTTTCCACTGACACATCAATGAAGGACTGAGCACAGTGGCTCTGCTTTGTACTCCCCATCCTGCCCGGTAATGATTTAGGAGTTAGTATTTGTCATGTTTCTTTTTCTTCACCTCTTGTTTTAGTACTTTAAAGAATGCTGAATCCTGGTTGTGATAAAAGTCAGTCTTTTGGATTGCTGTATTGGAGGCAAAAGCAAGAGCGTGAAAAAAAAAAATACAGCGCTAATCCATCCAGAGCCCCTTCTGATTTGCCAGCTTTTGTGAACTGGGTCCTGTGGTGGAAGCTGCCCCTTCCCGTGGGCCTGGCATGGCGCTTGGGATGAGCAGAGCTCCTCTGCAACCAGAGGGGCTGGCTGTGGGTTCATTGAGCACATGGAGAACTCTCGGCAGTAACTTCGGTCCCTGCTTTTGGCTAATCTGGAGCACATGGAGAGGAAATTCAGACTCCTTCAGTACAAAAGAAGAAAAGGTGTCCCCTCCCTTCTCAGCTAACTCAACAGAATGAGGATTTCTCTTCTTTTGTCTCAATTCCAAATATTTAATTAAACATTTGTAAAAGATAGTCAATCTTGACTTCAAATGTTTGTTCTCTTCTCCCACCCCAGTTTGTGACCTGACTGGAAGCAATGCAGAGCTCTCTTCCTGAATCTGCAGGCAGCCTGAAACAATAGCTCTGAGACATCTGAAACGAGTTCTTCAAGTCAGTGATGAAGAACTGAGACACCTACTTCCAGTCATTTTTACATCTATTTTTCAAAGCTCAATTTTTTGTGTGACCCCAGGAGCTGGAGCATTAATAGAAGCACCCTGGAACCACTCATGAATTGTAAAAGTTTTCCAGTGCTGAGCACAACCCCAGGGCCCTGTCGTGGCTCCGGATGCAGAGCTAACTCATGCTCTATATGACAGGAGCAAGCACTGAGAATTCTTGATCAGGTATTTTAAAAGCACACATGGAGGCAGCAGCTGCTGTTATTGGAGAGGAAATACAGGATCTTAAAAAAAGGATATATGTCTGTCTTCTTCCTAGTGGTTCTTGTGCTGATTTCCTTGCTGGCCTTGTTCTATCCTGTTTCTGTCTGGATTTCAAACCTCCTACACACCAACATCTCCCCTTCCAGCAATGCTAGATCTCCTCAAAATGGAGCCAAACCCGTTCCCTCAGATTATGGGAACATTCCCCTTCAAATGCACAGAAATTTAAACGTGAATGTGGCAATGAAGAAAAAATATCTCCGCTCCCAAACATATCGGCGTGGCTCATATAAAGGGCTAAGCTTTACCACCATACCTGCACTCCAGCCCACAATTCTTCTTCCTTTCCTATGCAATCAGCAGTTCATACTCCTGGTTGTGATGATTTTTCTGTCTGTAGAGCTCAGCCACTCTCTGAGTATCATTCTCCATTGATTGGGTGTCCTTCTGCTTTCTCCTGATGGCAGCTTTGCCATTGTCTCCTCCTGTGATGTTTGGCAAAATAATCACTTGAGAATCTGTTTGCAAATGGTTAGTGCCACTTGAAGCTCACAGTAATCATAAATGGTACTAATTAGCTGCAGTGCAAGTTGAATCGTTGATCATTGCCTTTCAGCAAATCAAAGACACAATTCCAATTAACAATAATAATTCAAAACAATTAAGCAGTTACTGATGGAGTTATTTTCATCCAAATTGCAGTGAAATGAACCTTCTCTCCAGCAGGGCTTTAGCTCCTGGGTAAAGGCTTTCCTGGAAAAAAAAAAAAAGTAAATAATAAAAACTGTATAAAAAGAAAAATCAATAAAAGATCATTTGCAACTTGTAAAAGGTTTGCAGATCTGAGCAGGAATACTAGATTGTATTTAATAAAGCTTCAATAAATTGTGTATTTACACGGTGGAATTTGAAACAACATTCTCAGAACAGTCTAAGGGGACTTAGATTAGAGCAAGCTGAATGTGTAAAAACACGGTGCCTTCTCTCTCTCTCCTTGTATTGTATTATTTTTTGGCAGAAATTCCCAACTGAATAATTTTAGGAGAAAAGTTACAGTTTTGCTTTTTAGTATATAGAAGCTTTCATATTTACAATTTTTCTTTGTTTCATTGTAAGATCAGAAATTTTCCAGTGACAGAATGGAGACAGAAAGGGGCCAGGAGGGGTGTAGGCACTATTTTCCAACTGGCTGCAGTTCTGTTTCACCTCTACCATTCACATCTAAAGAAGATCCCTTTTGTATGTGCTAGATTGCTTTGAAACCTTATGCAATTCTTCCTTTGTACTTGCCTTAGAAGCAGCTGAGCGAGGCTTGGCAGGAGGGATAAGACCAATTTGCACTTTCCTTAGTTTCTGATTTTCCTGGACTTAGATTTTTGATCTGAATGTTGTAGCAGCTGGAGGCACCAGCCTTTGTCACTGCAGCTTTGGTCATTCTGTCTGAACACTGCTTACTGGACTGTCTTTTCTGGAAATTGGTTAAAGATGGGGGATTTTTGTCAAATTGCAAACAACTGTCTTTGCTATTTGCAAGAATACACACGCAGAAAAAAATTGCACTGTGACTTATTCCTAGGGATAAAGTTGGAAACCTAGAAAGCTTCTAGAATCCAGGAGGTGCTGGAAGTTTTCATTTGTCTGGAGAATTTGTTTGGCTGTGAAAGGTCACAGTTATTATACTTTAAGTCCTTGACCTTCTGTTTTATGAAGAAACTATTTAAGATTTTATAAAGAAGTCACTGAAGCGTGGTAGTTAGAAGAGGAGCACGCCATCCTCCATCATCTCTCCCACCCTGGCTCCAGCAAAATGGAAACTGCAGAAATCCATCTGGCTCCTCAAGGATGGCTACTGAGCTAAAATGTCTCAATTTGGAAGAGGAGGAACTGCTCCTCCTTAGCTGGAGGCATCACGAAAACTGGAATGCGCCACTTCCCTTAATCACTTCTTTCCAGTTTGTCCTTAATACGTGGGTCGTCTTTCACCTTTTTCTGGCTCTCATCTTGATTCAGTGGGTCTTTCATTTCCAGACAAGACTTCTTATGGACCCAGTATTGTGTCTTTGTGCAAGTGATCTCACACAACCACTGTTTGATCTCTTCTTCATAGATGTAACAGCCTTGACAGACACAGTGCTTGGCTTAAGGAATCTGCTTTCCAGCTCTCTGACTGCTTTTATTTGTTTTTCTTGCACCTGCCCTGCCACTTTCTTATTGCTCTTAGTGGAATGCTGTTCTGTGGCTGTTCACTGCTCATGGACCCTGCAGGGTTGGTGAATTGTATCTCAGCGGAATGAGTTGTGTCTGGCACGTGCGCTCCTTAGACAGAAGAGGGAAGCCTTGATACTGGTATTGGTGTGAGATATGGACCTAAATGCAGTGGGGAGTGTGGTGATAAATTGTAAAGGTCTGGTCGTAGTAGAAGTTGCTGTGAGACACGTGATGGTTCACCAACAACTCCCCCCTTCTCCGCACCTCACTAGCATTTATGCTTAGGGCCCTTTTTTATAAGTTGAAAGAGATGAAGACCTTGTCATGTTATTCGAAACGTTGTTACCAAAACCAATTTTAACACAGCTTCTTATGGTCCCAGAGGAACTGAAAAGAGGGAAGATGAAATAAAGGAGAACTTCACACTTCCTGGAGGTGACTGCATTTTTTATGAGTGGATTAGCTGATACAAAATCCTTTGTAGATGGCTCAATATTGCCTGTGTCTGTACTACATGGCCTCTCTGCACACGTGAAGAGGAGGAGGTCATGAAATGGCAAGAATTCACACTGAATCGCTCAGGAGCTGTTTGGGTAATGAGAGAAAAAGACCCGGAACAAAGCTTTTCCATCACTTTTAAAATAAATTATTCTCAAAATAAATGTTTTCTACCGTTTGGCTGCTCCTCTAAGACAGGTAAATACTAACTGCTGAGAAACATTTTTTGTTTCCTATCAGAGCTAACATTGTTTGCTGTGAACTGTGTTCTAAATAGTGAGCTTTGAGGGAAGACTCACACATTTTCATGCGCTGGTACTCAAAGCTCACTTTAGGATTTTTAATTCAAACATTAGAGCAAAACGTTGCATCAAAAACCTGGGAAGTACCGACATCACTGGAAACTATCACAAAACTGTGAAATGGTATAAGGTGGGGAGACAAGGCTGGAATTTACTTGAGTGTTATACATGTCAGCAGTTACAAAATGAGAGCATATTTGTAGTGTATGCGTGAGAAAGGGAAGCGGCTGCACTCTGGGTATTGTGGACAGTAATGCAGCCCTCTTTCAGCCTTGCGATGGACTACAGCAGTGCCCAGAGATGGTCACAACATACACACTCGTGGGACAACCCCACAGCCACGACGTGGGACAGAACAGTGATTTCAGCCCCCAGGTTCAGGCTGCAACAGCATATTGCAATGGATGGGGGGATTCACAGCGTATTCCTGCCCTTGCTCCAAGTCACATCACTGCTCTGGGCATATGTTTCCCTGCCTGCTAAATGAAAATAATGATATTTCGCCATGGTCTTTGAGAGGTCTGGTGGGAAAGTGCAAATCAAAGATGTAAGAGGTGAGGTTTGCAGTGACAGTAACTGATAGATACAGAAAAAAGACTGACAGGCTTTCAGGCACGCAGCCCTTGAAGTTTCTGGCAGAGGTAATATCTTTTATTAGTTCTACTGATACAGCTGGAAGAAAACAAACGAATCCGTCAAGGTTTTTGTACCTGAAAGTTCATCATATTCCCCTCCCCCAAAATCCATCGGTTGTTCAAGTAAAATGCATTACCTCTCCCTGAAAACCTTGTCTGTCTAAAACCCTAAGGTGATCACAGCTGCAACACTGCTGTAAGAGCTCACTATTATGATGCTAATCTTTGTCACCTAATGTCTCCGTGACACACCCCTCAATTTCTGGTGCACCAGCAAGTAAAATAACAATTATTTCAACAGTGTTAGTAGCAATGTGTTTGGGCAAAGCTGTGTTTGAGCAAAGCCACATTTGGCTATTTCTGTCCTCTTAGGTGATGCTGTGGTGGCTTTATGGAAGATAGGATAGTCTCGCTGGCTCATGTGCTGAAGACTGCTGCCCTCAGAGCTTTATTCTGGCTACGTCATCTTGGCCTCTCACCACCACATGTATCAGGAATGTTTCCAACTTCAGTGCAAGATCAGAATCAGAGGTCTGGTTTGCTACTGGGAGCAACTCCCCAAACCCTGTTGTGACTCAGCCGCTCCACGGCCACACCTGCCATTCCACAGGCAATAGCTGGTCCTGTCCACATCCAGCCTGGCATAATTTCAGATGAATTGTGTTTCTGGCATACCTGACTCACAGCTTGGCTCACAGGCCATGTGTGTTTCCAGAGGCTTTGCAGCACGCTCAAGGGGATATGCTTTTCTTTTTTCTCAAAACTGCAACCTGGGCGGGAGTCCATACGATCAAATCCTGACCCATATTCACACAGCTCTAAAGCAAAACACAGTAGAGTTACATCACAGTACCATTTTGGGATAGAAAGCGAAGAAGATGGTGTGCTATAAATCAGGAACTGAGGAAGGCAGCTGAGATTTTGCCAAGACAGCGGGGCAAGGATTTAACTTCCTGTAAATTAAGTTCCTTTTAAGTAATCCTGAGCTGACAGGACCTGCATAGCATCTCATATGAAGGACATTTCCAGCATGTCATTGCCTTCTGGAGCTGTTCCTGATTGGAGAAACTACCAACACTCTCTGAAGTGCCAAGCCCCTCAGCACCCCACCTGGCAACTGGTGCGCCACTGACTTGGTTATCTGCATCAGTGGCAAGTGGTGCCAGTTTGTTCTGTCATTGCCATCAAAGCTGCTACTGGTGCTGTGCTCTCACTCCAGGTGAAACAGCATGGCACGTGTTCCCAAATAAGTCCTTGTAGTGAAATTGCTATATAATGAATATACTGATTAAGCTGAGAGCCTATGCTAATGAGACCGGTGCAAAGTCATCTGGAATCCCAGAGGGTCTGCCATTCTACTTCAATATGTACCACTTTAATATTAGGGAAGGAAAGATTTTGCTAGCAGAGGGAAGCATGAATAATGTATTGCTGTGGATAATGGTAAATAGTCATTACATATTCCTCCTTTCCTTTAGATGTACCGTGCATATGCTAAAGACAGTCTTTGTTCAGAGGAAAGGATTATTTTAAACAGGGAGGTGATGCACAGTGTCTTGCAAATTATAGTCATGTGAATGTGGCAGATGGTACCATGGTGTCTGACAGTTGCCTATGACATCAAATTAGTTACTCAAGTCAAGAAGGACGATTTTTGCTGGATGTGTCTGTGTTTGCAAGGTATAAATAAAACAGGAGAGACCTGTTTGCATGCAGGAAATCTGTGAAAGATCTTGAGTAAAGGCCCCCAGTCCACTCTCTTTGAAAATGCTGAAGCAGCTATTAAGGTAGAGAGCTTTGGAAACACATCCGCTGTCCCCAGGCAGCTGCAGAGATCTGCTCTCTGTGGAGCTTCACTTCAAACCATCCACTTAAAAGCCTGTAACTCCTATTTAGAGTAGCACTGGACTAAAATGGGGTCGACAGAGGGATTGAAGGAGAATGCTCAAGCAGTCTTCGTGTGGAGCACAGATATTCCTTGTGCTCAGCTACAACTGTCTGCAAGGTTGGTGTCTGCACTGGCACAACCACTTGCAAGTCAGAGCCAAAAGGAATTTATTCAAGTCCTAGCAATATCACAGCAAGGTCACTGCTGTGTACTGATGATCACACATGGCTAACCGGAGATTGTTCAACAGCCGGTCTGAATGGAGGTTGCTATTAGTTAGAAGTCACTTGAGGATATATTGATGGAGACCTGTACTGGCATGCCAGTCAGAAACTGACTGGAAATCTGTCTGTAACTGATGTAAGCTTAGCTGCTGGGAACTTGTCACTTAAAAAACCAATCTGTCCCCACTTCTGATTAATGCACAGCCAGAAATCCGCTCCTCAAAGTCTCTGTGATTCAGTGCCCCATCTGCAAATAGGGTAATATTCCCTACACATTTTCTCCTACCTAGATTGTTA
This sequence comes from Rissa tridactyla, assembly GCF_028500815.1. NCBI lineage: Eukaryota > Metazoa > Chordata > Aves > Charadriiformes > Laridae > Rissa > Rissa tridactyla. Next base: position 3,825,611 of record NC_071484.1, on the reverse strand, counting down.
ATTGGGTCAAGGATGTCCTCTCATTATAGCCAAATTCTTTATTAGTCACAGTGGTGGGAAAGGCTGGGCTTCTCAAGGAAAATCACCTAGATACAGGTGCCACAGCAGGGCTGGGGAGCTGTGAGTCCGCTGTTTCAGTCCTAGGCAGTATGTGGTGATCTGCTTGAACTCTTGTGTGGTATCATTGAAATACTGAATTATTCAGCCCCATGGGCCAAGGGTGAATCATAACCAGAATGCTGCTGTCACCCTGATAATATCTTACAAACCCTATGTTAGAATAGCGTTTGTGGCATGGCTCATTGCCTTGTCACAACCCCACATGCATTCCTTTGTACTTGCTCCTGGACTAACCAGGGTGGATCTCTGTAACAGCCAGGATTCCTGGCTGGCTGGGGACACTTCAGCACTGACTTGAGGGGACAAAGCAAGGTGTATGACCTGTACTGATTCCATCAGATCCGTCTGTCCTGTTCTACACTTAATTTAGATGCAGTCTCGGTTTGAACCTGTCTGTGGAATATGCTTTGCAGCAAACTGGGCAGGCCAGGGTTTGGAAACAGGCTGTGTGAGCAGCCGAGTCTTTCTGCGTGGTCTTCAGAGAGAGAAGTTACAGATCTCTGCCCTTCTCCACCTGTTCATTGCTGTGTCCCTTGCCAGAGGTTAGCATTTCTGATCTGACAATGAGCATTGTTCACTAGCCCAATTCTATCAAAATGATCTGGATTAGCTTAAAACATTGCTAATAGTAGGTTTTTGTTTGTTGAATTTTTTAAACCCATTTTGACAGAACCAGGTTAGACAGCAGCTATATGATCAGTTATGCCAGCTGATGTCAGGGGCTGGTAAGCTCTTAACCTACCTCAGCTGAGCCCAGAACAGCATATATAACAACAGCTCACAGAGTCAAATATCCGTCTGCATCTCTGGTGTCAACTGGTCCCATTTCAAGCAAATGTGGCATGGAGGTAAGCAGATGTTAGGCCCTAGCTGACATCCTCCTTGAGGGAGACTGCCCGGGAGTTGTGTTTGGAGGGAGAGCAGCTTGATGGAGGAGAAAGAGCAATCTGGGAGAATCAGGTCTGCTTTGTGCTGGGGTTGGATTTCTGACATCATCACAACCTGCTTTGCAATGGCTTGTCTTCATGCAGGATACGTCTCCTCTGTTTGCCCTCTTGGGGCAGACAGGATCTCTCTGGCCCTGTCCACACAGACAGAATAATACGGAGAAGGGAAAGGGCATACTCAGTGGCGTGGAGATGTACCGTGGCTTTAAAGCTGAAAGGAATCTCCGCATTCTCTGTGGAGGACATTAAAAGGCTGAGTTGAAGTGCCTTTGTTCAGCTGTACTTTTCTGCTAAAAAAAATAGCCTGGCAGGAGAAGGGCAATCACAAGGGAGGGGCTGGATGTAGGACAAAACATCCACTTGGAAGAGCTGAATTCTTCCTAAAAGGTCAGTGGAACTAGCTTTTTACTCTTGAGAAGCGCTGATGCATCGCAGGTGAAAGCCTGCTGCAGCGTGTCAAGAGTGGGTACAGAATGAAATTTGTATATTTGTGGAGGGGAATTCTGGTTCATTAAATACTTGAGGAAACTGCTGAAAAAGAAACACACCATCCTCCAGGATATCTCTTATTAAACAATTTGATCTTCAAGGTACCCATACTCCAGAGTTATGATCAAAACCAGACTTCAGTTATTAAATTCCTACTTTTAGGCACTTTTTAAGTGCCTTCAGTTATTAGATTCCCAGCTTCGGGCACTCAGGGGTTGAATTTCCTGCAATAAGTTTTATAGCTCTGAAGGACCTAGTTCAAGAAGTCTAAAGATGAGAACCAAGGGGCAAGTTTTATTGCTGAACAACCTTCCTCCCTGATTTTTAAGATGTATGTTCTAAAAGGGAACTTTGGAAGCAAGTACAGTGCTCAGCATGAACTTGCACTTACATTGGAGCTCAAGACAGTTGTCTTCCAGGATGCCTGTTGCCAGGGCTGATAAGCTACATCTTCTAACACTTTGGCTTTGGACATACCAAGTAGTAGACTAGGGCCTGGTTTCCCAGTCTCCAGCCCTTGGCCTGATCCACCACGACTACTGGAGATTTGTATTGAAACTTTTCAGATTCAATGAATTGCATTTCTTCCCTTTTATTTTCTTGCAACATTTCTTGGTGTATTTTCTCTTCACTCACCCTTTGCTCAGGTAAGGCTGGATTTAGTGTTATGAGGAATGTGTCAGGGCTGGGAAGGTGGGACACTAAATAAATAATGTCAACAAGATGTTTCTCCTCCCCTGTGGGGCTGTTAATAACCCTTCCTCTGTGAAGCTGTGCCAAGTTTGTTTGCCTTGTCCAAACCCAAGCAGAGAGAAACCAACTCCTTTGGCTTGTTTAATCACTTTCATCATCCAGCTGCTGCTCCCAAAGTCTCTGATGCACAGTGTCCGGAGCACAAGGAATACAGACAATTTCAAACAGCTAAAAAAGGAGAGAAAAAAGAGGCATGGTGGCAAAATTCAGAGCAGCAAAGAAGTAGAATCTCCTCTCCCAGCACTGTTCATCTGTATTTTTGAGATTACTTTGAAGCTGGTGAATCTGAAATTCCTTATTAGAAGCCAATGGTAGATATAGGAGGCTGAGCTTCTAATCTGTATATGAGGAGATCATTCCAACAATGACCTCCCTCTATCCACTTGATACAACATTTACTTCAATCAAAGAGGTAATTAAACTCCTGAGATGAGCAATCCCCGTGGTTCATGTCCTGAATTTAGTGCAGCAAAAGTTCTTAAGTAATAAAACGGCAGAAGCTGCAGTTATTGCTGGAACCAGACAATGCCTAAGGCATAAATACAAGGGAATAACTTTTGTCAAGGATGTTCTGCTTGCCCTAAAGAACACCTCAGTAGCCCAAGCAGGTACACCCTTGGCGTGCCCATCAGGAGTCTACTAAATGTAGCTGATAAACGGTAGGGGAAACCATAATGGTGGACATAAGAGTGAACCAAGATACTGGTACTGCAGAGAGGTTAAGTTGGTACAGCTTTTTCCCATTCGTTAGCTTGAATGCTGATCCAAACGCAGAGCTGGCACGGCTACAGATAGTGACAGAGAAGCCAGAAGGAAAACTGTCAATAGTAGGTTTTTTCATCAGAAGCTGCCATTTTGTTGAATTAAAAGCTGTTCAGGAGAACATGTCAATAGCAATCATGGTTGACTAATCCTGTATTTTGTTTGATCCCAACAAAATGGATGTGATACGATCTGTGTGGTGCATTCAGATTAAAATGGTGCTGCAATATGTGCATGAAAGTGCCAGCACCATCTTTATGAAATGCCTTGATGACTCCACATGGACGAAAACAAGCCATTTCTTTTCTTCATTAGAAAATGCTGGGCTTCCCTTAGGTTTGAGATGAAAGTAGGGTTTAAAGGACTGGTATTTCCAGCAAAATAGAAACTTGGTTTCTGATGAGCTTAAAGATGTAGCTTCAGAGGGGAAACTCTAGGGCTGTCTGTGAAGCCCAGAGAACTCGATCAGAAGTGGAGACAAACTGAGGCAGCTCAGCACTTCTTAAACATAAAACATTTCAGATCTGTGGACACTTTACAAAGGACTAGGCTCTGTCCCCCATCTACAAGAAAAGAGGCAGTGACGTATCTGCTATATAGCACCTTTCAGGCATCTGGAATTCTCGCTCTATCCCTGCAGAGAGTGCTACTTGGCATATACAGCAATTCCAGTGGTAAGCACAGCAGCATTTGCATTCGGATCTACGTAAGGACTTGAATTAAAGAAGAAAAAAAATACATATATTCCTTATCCCATTAAATTCTATTATCTGAGATTTTCAAGAAAAAAATCAACTACTGCTGAAGTGGGCAACACTGCCCATTTCCAGCCTCTCAAAAATTAACTTTTCTCTATAGTCTTGCTTCTACTAGTAAGCCCCATGATTTCTTGTATCTGAGATTCCTAGTACAGCTCTCCCTGGGGCTGTCAGCTCATGAACTCCCATTTTGCTATGGGTAAAGCAGATTACTTTTAAGTGGATCAGTCCAACACATTCATCATTTGATTGTTTTTTCCAGTCCACACAGGCAGGTATAAATGGCTGGGTCATCAACCCCTTGCTGCTCCACATTCAAGCATCGTTGCATTTGTACAGTTTTCTCTTGCAGTCTTGTTTTCAGCATCAGAAAATGTCGCTTGTTGTCTCTTGGGCTGCTGTGACTGTGAGACTCATGTCGGAGATATTCCACACCCTGGCTAATTATGCCGTGTACACCACCAGAACGGGAGAGCTCCTTTGGATGCCATCTGCTGATCAGCTTATGCCTTGAAGCAGACAAATTGGGTGCCCTAGTAATTATGATCCTCACTCCTGTCATTGCACATGCTCTGCTTGTTTTCTGTAAATGGCTGATCCTTTCTGAGTCTGGGTAAATATGTTGGTTGTTTCCTCCTCCTTCACCCCGAAGGCAATGGATTTTATGCTGCCTCTGAAGGTTTCCCAGGATTTCCTGGCTGTTGAATCAGGGTCATGTTTCAGATCACAGGGTTTCAGTTTCTGTTGTTTCTGGTTAACAATATGTTTGTCTTTCCCCTCGCAAACATGGTCTTAAAGGGATAGGCTGGAAAGTCTCTGAGCTCCTTTGTTACATAAAACTGCTTTTGTACAAAAAGCTACAGGCCGTGCTATGCCTGCGTTTTCCCTGGCTCCACTCTTCCTCCTCCCACTCACAGTGCTAGGTGTGGGAGAGGTAGTGCCATGTTCTGTGTCTTCTTTCTTTCAGCTGGATGAGGAAAGTATTAGGTGGCACACAGCACCCTGTGGTGACAATCAGCACAGAGGGATCCTAAAGCATCCCTAAGAATTAGGGATAAGAACCACCAAAGGTTCAAGTTGGCTGGAATCACAGTTAAATTCTAGGTCAGGCTCTGCTCTCCAGTGCTCCTGCCCCGGCTCTGCAAAGAAGCATCCTTTGGGCTCAGCTTTGCAGTCTGTTCTTCCTTTCCTCTCCCATTTTCTTAAGCTCGGAAATCTGCAGAAGCACCTGTATGTCCTTTGCAGAGTATCTTTTTACAACCATCTGTTATTTCCTCATTAACATCACTGGAAGTGCGTATTATTAGTTTCCATCTTTTAGCCTCACCATGGACCTTCCTGTGATGCTCTCAGGTAAGATACATGCTAGGATCAGGCAGAGGACCAGAGCCAGCCTTGAGAGACAACCCAGCAGGCAAAATACCACAAAAAGATTCAGCGTTTCCACCACAGAAATTGTCTTATCTCTTGTATTATGCCTTTAAAACTGAGCTACAATACAACCTAAAATGTACCATACTTCTGAGAGGTAAACTGGGCTTTGTGACAGTAGCATTTATGTTTCATGGAGCGGGCAACAGGCACTTCCCAGATTACACAGAGACACACTCACATAAACCTACGATCAAGTTCAGAGCTGCAGTATAAACTCTCAAGACTGTAAAAGCCAGCATTTGGCTTTGGCTTTTCCTCTTATAGCAGCAAGGAAGTGCTCAAGGATTGATGATGACCAAAGATATTAGGCACTAGGAAGCATCAGTGGTCTGGATGAGGTGTTTATGCTTTGACCTGGTCACCAGCACTCTGCCTGCTCATCCATCGTCTCCGGCACTGTCCCCCTTCCAAAACCACTCAGAAACTTCCAACAGCCACTTTTATTTCAGTGATCAATCTACAGAAGATTTTCCTTCCCTCATTTCTGTCTTAGTTGTCTTGGTTCCATCCTGAAGCTCAACACAGGCAGCCCATAGCTGAGACAGAAGGCTCATATCTCACTGATATGTAGAGGTGGTAACAGGTATTTAAGCTCACTGGAATGAGCCAATTACTGGCTTCCTAATGAGGTGCATGGCCACTTGCTTCCTTTCCTGCAATGTCTTGAGCTATCCACCTGTAAAATCGTGCCATTGTTCGGATCAGCAAAGCTGCACTATGTCATTTGAAGAGGTTTTTATAGCTCCTTGCAAACCTGGTGTAGTTTTCTTGGTGATAATTCAGGGTTTTGGATTTATAGATGGATAGAAATGGCAAAAAGCAAAAATAATCTTGACTGTAATTTCAGAGAGCCAAGAGACTTTCAAAGTGCCCTTTTTCTGGGGTGCTGTACCTGCCACACAGAGCATCTACAGTACCATGTGTGAGCAAGGCACAGGCAGCTCGGGGGCAGCTCCACAGCAGCATGAGTACAAACCTTACACCATCTGGAGCTAGACGAATTAGTCTCTATTGCAGGAGCTTGAAAGCCTGGCCCAATTTGTCCAGGCTGCAGCAGCTTCTTTGCTCTCTGCTGGTGCTCAAGCGAGGAAGACAAGACACATTTCTGCATGACAGACCTAGGGACAGCGTCTGTAACTTATTTATAATTACTCCACAGGGGTAATGCAGCCAGCTCTCTGCTCTCATCCTCTGCCATGTATTCAGATTCACATGCTTTCTGGCCTTCCACAACTGGGACTACTCTTCTTCCTCCTCACACCTGCAAACAAATACTAAATACTGCCACTCCTTTCAGTAAATGTAAAAGCATGTAAAACTGTAGAAAAGGTGCTGTCTGGATTAGCAGATAGACCTGGACAAGCCTTATATCTTAATGGTCAGTCAACTATTTATGGACCCCCATTGTCCCAGACAGGGAAGAGGCAGGTAAGCCTGAAGTGCTATTGTTTTCCCTGTGAACCTGCACCAGAGATTGGAGCTGGCCATTTTCGAAGCAAGAATGAAGAGTTACCTCTCTGCAGTCAGCAGGTCGCTACTTAACTTCCCTCTTTACAACTTATTCTTGTTTCTGCTATATGCTAAATAGCCATTACAATCCCTCTCTAAAGAAAAACATGGAATACTAGGTCTAGAGCTTTTCACCTCAGTCCTTCAAGACTGAACTTCCTTATTTTGGGAAAGAGCATGACAGCCGTGGCCTTTAAACTGCTGAATGCATTCATTTACCTGCAGAAGTGTCTTTATTCTCAATAATCACCTACTCAGCTGTGCTGCTTAGACCTTACTTATGTATTTGAGGGCTGCTCTCTAAGTGGGCTTTCACAATAGATGAGGGTTACTTAAAAGATGCAGCTTGCTTCCACAAGCCAGAAACCAGTAAAGTTGTTCAAAGGACTTGTACAAAAAACCCAAAATTATTCCTAAGACAGAGAAAACATGAAGCCTGAAGTAAGAAGCTGCGTGTCTGATGAGCTGGAATCTCCAAGGATGGCTTTGGTTATCTTTGATGCCTGCTGTGCCTGGCTCACGCATAGGACTACGCAATCAGAGGAAAGTTCAGGAAGTAAAATTCTTAGTTTCATCTAATTTTGTGTAATTCCCTTTCTAATTCCAAGCTGAAACAACCAGTAATTCTAATCCTCCACAATGGGAACACAAGGAATGGCTGATACAAGTGCAGTCACCACCAAGTCTAATAAAAAAATAAATGGGATTAATTTAACCATATTATATCCTGGTATCAAATACTCATGGCTTAGAATTATAATCACATTACCCCTGCTTAAAATTAATCACGTGTCAGCTGAGTTGTCATAGCTGTGAATGGTTTTCACCTGCAGCAGATACCAGGTCATACAATGCCATTTAATCCCTTTTCATTGTAAATGAAGCTAAATTGCTCCATCTTTCCCATGGCTTGAGAGGAGGCGCACAGGGCTGCTAACACTACTGAGCCCATGTAGGGCATCTTACTTAACAGCTTGGGCTTCCCTTAAGAATTGAAGTGGCCTTGACGTGCTTTATCTTAATTTGCTTTAAATAAACTCAGTCACTTCAAAAAGTTCATTTTAAATGATTGTCATGAGTGTTTTGTTGAAGACAAGCCCACAGCATATTAAATTTTCTTTTCTCTCCACAAGCATTTTTTTCTCTACAATGGATCAACAAAGAGCAGTCTCTGTTGAAAGTGGGTAGCAGAACCAATACAACCATATTTCAAAGCTTCTTCTAATTTGTTTCCCCAGCTTCGATCCTGACAGTAGTTGGGCTTCAGTAGCTGTTTACGTTTAGCTCCAATAACATAAGATAATGTACTATTAACTGCTTAAACTAATGATCCTAGACCTAGCATTTTCATTGGGACCTTGCCCCATTGAGCTGACACTCCTCAGATCATTTTCTCTCTCATTAAAGTAATTAAAGTCAATGTTGTTGGAAAGGCCTTCAGGCAATCAAAGACAGGGCTGATACTAATAAGCAAAGCAACATCCACATTTATGTTTCTTTCGAACCGCAGTTTAATTGCTGGTAAGCTAGGCACACAATCTATGGAGACAGGTTTTTCTGTCTGTGCATTTAACCTGCTTGAAGGGAAGGTGACCGGCGGCTGGAGCAGAGCTGAGCCCCTTTGGCCATCGTGGTGCTTTGCTCTGGGAAGGCAGTTCTGGCTGACAGTGCAATTAAGATGCCCCCAGTACCCCATTTGCCTGTGGACCTTCTTGTTCCTCCACTGCAACAGCCAAGAGCTTCGGAGTGATTTGTCTTCACTGTAGTAAGGGATTTCACGGTGAAGAAGGCAGAAAAGTGAGAGGGAATGGGGATTTTTTAAGTGTGTATTTCTGCTGCAAAGGAATTCAGAAAGCAAATTTACACTGAGGGATCAAGGGTTGTGTAATGGGTGAGTGCTGGGAAGACCCTTGGTAAATGTTAGTGCTAATTTAAATTCTGCTGGGGGATCTCACCAGTCTTGCCCACATTTCCCCATTTGTGATGGCCATTTTAAATACAGTTCCACTCAGATAAAAACACCATACAAACATGCCAATGGGGCTGCTTCATTTTTCTATGGGTATTCCCCTTGTGACTGGCTCTCTGAACATGCTCAGCTAGGAATAAAATTAGCACTACTTTTTAGCTACAAGCCCCATCCGCTCTCCTGGGTACTGACAGCCCTGCTGGCCCCTGCCTTTCTCACACCATGGCTACAAAGATCCTGCAGCCAGAGAAGGTTACTTCTGAATAACAAAAGACTTACTATAACCATCTCTTAGCTGCAGCATAGAGATGGAAATGATGATTAAGTCCTCCTCTCCATAAACATAAAAATAAATTCTGAGGAGTAATATTGATAATGTTGGACAACAGCCTCATAGTTTCCATGGGTGATCTGTCTCTTGGTTCCTTTTCAGTGTGCATTGCTTATCCCATCACCTCCTTCTGTCTCTGCAGCCCTTGCACAGCAGAAGCCTGTTTCACAAGCATCTGGGCTGAGCTCATGACTCATTACTGTTGAATGGGATATTCATCCTTCCTTTGGGCTAGCTCTGGTGGTGGTGCTGCTCATTAACTGTCTGATGGGTCACTTCAGCCAGTTGAAAACAGGCTTGGTGTTGTGTTAGTGAGATGAATCTGCTCAGGGAAGGACTGCCCGAGGCTTGCAGCTGGTTTGAGGTAAGGGAGAGATGCGAGACCTGGGAGCCGAGGGAGAAGGGGAAGCAGAGATTGCTGTTAGGAGCTGTTAGATCAGCTTATCCCATCTGGCGAAGCTGAAGCATTCAAAGCCTTTAAGCTAAGTACTGCAATGCTGTATTTTTCCCTGCTGCTCTTAGAAACTGTGACTGTTCTGCTGCTTCTGGAGTTCTTATCTCTTCTGAGCATTGTTCCATGTGGAATAGCCACCGTAGGCCTCACATTTCGTTTCAAGCACCTCAGCCCTCGACTGTCAGTTACTTGCAGCACAGGTAAATGATTGCAGTGTGCACTGGGGAGATTTGAAAATTAGGTTATGTCTCTATGCAAGAGCACTTCACCGACTTTTACCCATGTTGTTAGAGAAGTAAAGCCCAGGACAAAGCCAGAGGAACCAGCAGCATAAACAACACTTGTAAATCATATACAAATCTTGCAAGACTTGTTGCATAGGTTCTTAACTGATACGGACAGAAATTTTGAAGCTTGGTGTTATATCCTTAGCTCAGGCCTTGGAAAGCGTCCAGACTTTGATAGAAGTGTTGTCCTTCTGTCTATCTTCAGTTGATCACCTTTCTATTGAACCCAAACACCCAGGAGAAACTCAGTTAATTATTTTCAATTGTTTTTTTTTAGGGCCAGCTGATTAAAAGTGACTGAGGCCATAATGAAAGCTGACCAGCTTTCCAAATTCTAGATGAAAACTGTTTGGTTTTATTCCCTTAGGCTGGAGAGGGAAAATTGGAATTAAAACTAAGGGAAGAGGGAGGAACAATTAACATAATTTCTCAAGAGGGACAGTTATGGAAATAAAGCAGCTTTATTGCTGAAAATCAGTATTGCTTGTGAAACAGTTATCTAAGCACAGCATGGTGCAGTTCATTATTCTGTGCTGTAAATCAATATCATTTAAGGATTTTGAAGAACAGATCATCCTATTGTTGCTGTTATTCTAAAAGCAACTACTGCAGTAAAAGTACTGTTCAAAGGCTGTGTTCTCAATGGATATTGCCAGCTTAACCTGGAAGAATATAACTGGCAGGTCTGCAGTTTCCTGACAAAGGTTTAATTCAGTTTTACACAGACCTGATTTCAATTTACACAGAGAAATCCTGCTCCAGACAGTTGGTATTTCTTATCACGGGAGATTACATGCTTGCTGAATAACTTTTTCTGAATCTTTTGCAACTGCCTGAAATTGTGGCTCGGAGATGCGCTGCTGTCTTCTGTCAAATGAGAACGGACTTTATAGCGTTTATGATAAACATCTCCAGACATCCTGAAAAACCTGCTTGTTATCACTTGTATGCAGTTGGCTTTTTCATCAGTGATGTGGAAAATAAACAGCTTCAGATCCTGCATGCAGGGTGAAACAGAGAGAATGTGTTGAGCCCAGCTGGTTTCAGGAATTTGAGGAAGCAGAGAGGAAAAACACTTTGGGCTTGAAAGTTTGGCCTGATGTGAACTACCCTCTTAACTCTTTGTTTGCTGTTGTGTTCTTCCACTCTTCTGTGAAAGCAGCACTCGAATATTGTGGCTTCAGAGTACACAGCGACCCCAGGTCAGATCTTTCCTTCCTTCTAGGAAACGGAGCCTATTGCTGGGGAATTTTCCTAAGAGCAGGTATTTTTTTACTTTCTTGTCCTGGTTGCTCCATGGAAATCCCTTTGACATTTTAGGAGCTTGCCATTCCAAGATCTATGTAGAAGGAAGGTGGACTCTGTGTTTGCAGAGGACTGAGAATAGGGATTACTGTGCTCTCCCTTTGCCATCTGTCTCACCATAGGAAAATTGCTGAAATGCTCGGTGCTTCAATTTACAAACAGAGAGTCAGTGACCCCTACAGTAATTACCTGCTGTAGATGGAACTGGTGGATATTTGAGATAGTTTGTACTACACGATGACACTTGATTTACACTTACTGGAGTTTCAGTTATCACTCTGCCAAACGCTTTTGGGTTAAAATTGTGTATGTGCCTGCTTCCATCTGAGCTATTTCAGTTATTTCTGAGAATGAGATGTGGAGAAAATATATCATTAGGTAGCTGGAGAGGAAAGGGCGGCCACAGTGACCTTACTGCTAGCATTTATCAACTTTCAGCATGCTGATTTGGAATGTTAATGTTTCTTTAATGTACTGTTTAGTATGGAATTATCCTTGTATACTGAATGCTTTGCAGAACGCATAAAAAATATTCTATGGCTAGATGCATACAGTGTAATAGTTAACACAGTGAAGTGGGAAAAGTTACCCAAGTATCACTAAATGGTCATATACCTGGTGCCCTTATCCTTTCTGTGATGATTCTTTCTGGGGGAAGGATATTTTATTCTTTCTGTGATCCAGAAAAAATGGTTAATAGCTCAGCTCCTCTGGGACTGGAGGTAGGAAGGTAAGTGGTGGGTTGCAGATTGTAAGGGGAGTTGCAGGTGCCTGCAAACAGTTACTGACCGAGCAAAGACAAAGTAAGTATCTCCTTAAAGGGATGATAAATCTTGTTCATTGGAACAGAACCTTATTGTTCTGTCTATTTGGTGTTACATTAGTTCAAACCACATCAGGAGGAAGGAGGGGTGGATATCTATCTAACTACGCACATTCCACCAGCATCCGGCAGGGGAGGGGAAAAAAGAAGAGAGAAGTAGATTGTGAGGGAGGAGAGCTACCGGGCTTCTCACAGCTTTCGGTAGCCAATTGGGATGTGTAGCTAGTGGTCATAAAGCTAGAAAAAAAAAAAAACAAAAAAAACAAAAAAAATGCTTTTAAAAGGTCTTTCATGCCCAGGATATTATATTTTGGTAAGCAGATGGGAAAAAGAAGGCAATAGCAGAGACTGTGTCACATACCTGACTAAGTAAGATGTGTTGCTTCTTGGGGACAGTGCTTGGACAGTGTTGGGTTCAATGTTTGGGTAAAAAGCAAAAGGCCAGAGTTATGCTGTGCCAAAATTGCAAGGGCTGCCATTTTTCTATCTTACTGGCCTCTACGGGGCAGTGATTAGTCTGTTCAGGTCTTGTTGTGCTTCTTTCAGCCAGTCATAAAATAGACTTTCTCCTGTGATGATTATAACAGTGCTGAGCTCTCAACATGGATGCCAAGCTCAATTAATTTAAGTGCTTTGCTCTTCAGATGAAAACCAAATTTTAAGTATTGCTCTGTTGAATTCCATCTTTCTTTGCCATCCATGCTGAGGGTATCCAGATGCATTTCAGACTGATAGATTCTCAGTGTGTTTCTTGCTGTGCTGTTCTGTATGGATTATTTTTACATCCACTTAATTCCCTCACTCCACGTGCTTCTTATACAGAGTATCTGCAAAAGCTGTAGAGACTGAGAGAGGAGATTCCTTGACTAAATGCTGGCCTCAATTAAAGTGCCAGAGTTTCATTTCATTTATGCAGGAATTTGAAAGTAACAGATTATAGCAGTGGGAGAGGAAGAGGTCAAGTGAATGTAGTTCAAGAAGCTGGGCTCAGGTCCTCACTGTGTGATACCTTTTGCTCTAACAGTGAACAAGTCACTTACTGGGCCCGTAATCCTCATTATACGGAGGGAGATGTCCCAGTGTTTGTTCAGATAATGTAAAGCTTTAGGGAAGTACCACATATTTGCAATTAACATGAAATTATGTCTTTAGTTCTTTCTGGCATTGCCTTACAAATAGGAATAATTTCTGCTGAGTTTTTTGAGGAACTGCGGGTTGGGACTGCTACAGAGGCATGCAGACACATAGCTGCAATAGTGATATGAGATAACTATCATGCTAAAGTCTTCCTGTATCAGCTCACCACTTAGGCCTGATATTTCACCTGGTTTTGGTGATCTAATTATTGGATGTCTGAGACCGATGCCCCTTCTGTAGGCAATGAAGAGAAACAGCCTCCCTGGGGAGCACTGTGTCTTATCTGCCTGGGACACCTCAGGAATACCTGTTTCTCTTCTTCGACTGCAGACAGCGCCTCTATGACTGGCTTAGACTTAGATCCTAAGAGTTCTCTTTGGGACAGGAATTTGACCGGTTGTCCCCATTAAGACTCCTCCAAAGTTCAGGATGAGGCAGGGCCCGGCTTAGTCCTACGGCCAACATCAGAGTTTCACAAGAGGCTTGTGGTGGTTGCAGGTAGCTGGGAACAGGAGTGCGACACTCCTCCATGCTTATCTGCCCACTGCTGGGTTATTTCATACCCACAGATGCCATAGCCAGCTTCCACTGTGCTCTCTGCATGTATTGTGTGGTGTGTTTGCTTGGCAGACCTGATACCCTGCTATGATAGTGGATTTAGTTGTTTGCAGGCTGCCAACAAGCTGTCATCCTCATGCTAACAGATGTTCCCATTCTTTTAAAACCCATTAGGTAGACAATTGATTGTTCTCTCTTCCCTGCTGGGGCTCTGTTGGAATAGTACAGTCTCTGGGCAAACTTTCCTGGATATATCTTCCAGCAAGTGGGGGCTTGGCAGGAAGGTCCCCAAAATGTGGGAAGAATCTGAATAGACTTATCGTTTGAGAACAGTGACAATGCTCAGCATCCTTGTACCAGCTGTGCCCTTTTGCTGTCTGCTGGTGCTTGTTGTGCCGTAAGACCTCTGAAGACCCCAATCCTCGGCACGTCATTCCCCAGGGAGTATAAATGATCTATGTCTCTGTTTGCAGAGCGGGTGGTTCCCTTACATTTGAAATCGCTAACAACCAGCAAGCTGTAATAAGGTTAGGAAACCAAATCTAGGCAACGGTGCTTGGCTTCCGTAAGTTCTGCCATGCTGGACTTGCTGTCTGAGATTGAGAACTGACAGATTTACATAAGGCCTTCATCTTCTTCCCTGGAGACAAATAGGAGAGAAATTCTCCCAAGTTTAGATGTCTGAGTTGTCATCTGGACATCTCCTTTCGCACAATCTCAGAATCCCTTAAATTGCCCTGGGAGGGAACGGGTATGTTAGTTTGCAGCTCATCTGACCTGCTGCAGCATAAGCTGAACTGCACCTTACAAGTGTGTTTCCCTTCAGTGACTAAGGATCACTATGGACACATAAAACTGAGATCACCCCTGCCCTAAGGGTAGCAAGCATTCATTACCTGACTTCTTGCATGTTCTCCCCCATCCCCAGGAGCAATTTATAACCATGACTCTAATTCTGCTCACTGTTGAGCAACTCCACTGGTATTGTTAGAAATGATGTGTGGAAAATCTTATCCTTTGGGACCCTGGTTCTTTCGGCCTTTGAAGAGATGCAAGCAATGGAAATAAAGAGTAATAGATGTAGATATCAGAATTACAATGCAGTTATTAAAGACCAGAATCTTGCCAGAGGTATGTTCTTTGTATAGAAATTAAGATGATCACAGGAACGCCAAGTTAAATGGAACAGTCATGAATGAAATCTCACAAAAGGAAGACGTCTGTATTTCTGCACCTCCACAGAGAAGTAAGGCATTATGAGTGCAGATAATCCACTGCCCTCATTTTGTATTGCTTCCTTCACACCATCCCACTGTATTAACCGTGTTGTCTGCCCAGGGAAAATGGAATAAATATTCTCTTTGAAATAATGAATACTGCCAAAATGGTGGTGATGTCTTAAATAGGTTTCTGAGGTGACTGAGGGAGAGATTGCATTTGAAAGGTGCAAAGGGAGGCAGCATACAAAGTGCATACAAAGCATTTATGGGTGCTGCCGATTCTGTCTTGCAAATGGGCTCAAAGGACCTTTTGGTCACGATTGAAGGAATTGGCAGTTTGCTTCATAATTCTTCCTGATTCTTGGACAGCAGAGTTTGTTTTTGTCTCATGCTCTAGTCTGTCATCTGTCTTCACCAGCTGCTGACTATCTTTGGCATCAGGGAGTTACAGTTAAGAAAAATGATGTTATGAAATGTGTGTGAGGACAGAGTTAGCAGCGAAGAGTCTGGAAGTGCTGCAAGATGAGATTTAAAACTGTGATGTTGAACCTGTACTGGATCTGCTGACATAGGTCTGTACAGCTCGTTAGCTGCTCCATGATGCCCAAGAATCTTCTGTAGAAGACTAGATGCCTCTCTGTGCTGAATGGTGTGCAAACAGAAAGGAGAAAGAAAATCATGATCCTTGGTCGTAAACTTAACATACCCAGCTTCATTTGAAGACTCTTAAAAACTTAAGCAAGTCAGCTCAAGGCCCATATGTTGGAAGCATACGCAATCCTGTGAAATTCAAAGAAGGGTAGCTCATAAACGGGTTCATTTGTATCCAGCAAGTGAGCAAACCATCTGGAAGCCTCACTGAGAAAAGCCTCTCTCACATTCCCAATGGGAAGATGTGTGATAGAGCTCCAACAGCTCAGTATGGATGACACATATTATTAATTCGACATCCTCTTTTGCCTAACGAGGAAGTACAAGCTATATATCTAGGTCTTTTTACTTCCTTGTATCCATACGACCTAGATGACCAGCTTCCTTCTAGATGGACATCCTTGTACTGTGTTGCTGAAGTCATGTGTGGCTTCTCATCTACTCAAGGGGAAGCACCGAAAGAAAAAAAAAAAAAGAAACGGAAAAAAAGAGTTCATATTGAGACTTGTGAAATGTCTTACTCTCAATTCCAAAAGTTGTCATGAAATTTGTGGTCACTTGAAAACACATGGATGAGTTACATCTGTGTAGATTCTAGGAAGCACCTGCCATGCTCCTCACATTATTTTTACATTGAACTATTTGGGTTTCTTACTGTTCAGCTGGTGCTAGAATTACTCGGAAGACAAATGTTCAGCAAAAGCAGATGCCTTGTTCGGGAAACTTCACCTTCCTGGAGGACTATTTTTATCTTGTTGATGGGCAGGAACTTAAGCCGTGTTTTATGAACCGTTGAAGTAAATTGTTGTCCGTTCATCCCTCCTTGGTGTGGCAAGTTCACTCCTGAGATCGGTTTGGTTTTTCTCACGGTATTTTTGCTGCTGGGGGATGCCAGACAGTTGATTTGTGTGTGCTATCAAAACGTCAAAATGAGCAGAAAATATTTATTATTGTTTTAAGTGCCAAAAATTTACTTGGCTCTAGGAGAAATGAGATGAAGGCAGTGTCTGAACAGAATAGGTTACTAGGTAATAAATGGAAGAGAAGAGAGCACATTCTAGGAATTCAAACAAGGAGTTCAGTGGAGGAGATTTAATGCTTCATACAAATTGTTTAGGTTCATATTTATGCTTGAAGGGGACAGGAAAGGTTCTATCTTTCGTAGTCATGTCTCCATATTCAAGCAAGAGCAGAACACGACTAGGAAACTAACTCCTTTGATAATGCCACTTACCAGATGGCCCATTAGTGATATGGTGAGGTCTGCCACTGCACGCACTTCAAACAGATCACAAATCTCGGAAATTAATTTCCCGTCCTCTGTGTAGGGAGACGGATTCAAGGAGCAGGTCAGCAGCAGCAGCAGGCAAGAATGGGAGACAAAGAATGTTCTCCGTTGTCTGTAACTGGGATAAAATAGGTCTGGGGAACCGCACTGATACTGAAACAAACCTGTCAAGTAAGTATGTTTCAAAGGAATGAAAAATAGGTAGTTGGATACTTCACTGGAATTGACTGATTTCTCCGACAGGGCCATTTGCTTCCTTTGAAAGGAAGACATTAGGATTGCTGCTTTGAATGTTGATGCTTGCAAAATGTATCCAGCAAACGAAAGCTTTTGGGAACATGCGTTAGATTTGAAGATGAATGAACAGTCAGACAGGACCGACTGATACCTGCTGAGAGAAGACTGACTTGAAGCAATGAAGCCCTGTCACACAAAAAGGATGTA
The DNA here is from genome assembly GCF_028500815.1 of Rissa tridactyla. NCBI lineage: Eukaryota > Metazoa > Chordata > Aves > Charadriiformes > Laridae > Rissa > Rissa tridactyla. The sequence continues at coordinate 3,808,372 of NC_071484.1, read as the reverse complement.
AGTCACAGCTGGAGAATGGGCATTGATTTATTCGGACTTTTGTGGCTGCTTCTGTGTGGCAGATGGCCCCGCAGTTTTGGTACACGTTTTGTGCCACGCGTAGGGAAGTGTGTGTTGTAGGGTGGGCTTCAGAAGCGAATGTCACACTTGCAGAAGATGCTCAGTGAAGCCTTTTGAAACTTCATATATGATGAGGTTGCTTTCTGAACGAAAATCAGAACCAGCTCTGATCTTTAAGCTTTTTAACTGGTGTCCCTGTTACTTGTCCTTTATCTTTGTCATGTCAGGCAGTTCCTTTGACAGTATCATCTTCACATTAGCTGTCTACACTTTGTCTATGTTATCTGATATTCGAACTGGATATACTATTTGGGGATAGTTCTCTCAGTAGATCAGACTATTTTAAGCTACAAAGCTTCTATGAGAAGTAGAACTGAATATTTCAGCTCAAGTATAAGTAAGTCACTGAGTTCTTACTGTAAATATTCTCTCCTGCAATGTTGTATAGAAAGTGAGAAATTAAATCCTTTAAACTCTTGGTACTGATAGTTTATGCCTCATTCTAAATTGGCCTTGGCATATTGAGAGTACTGGGGGATGGTGCAACAATGAACATAATGTTGTCATCTTCATTTTTTGTTTAAAAAAAAAAAAAGTCAGGGAATGCAGTTGTTTTCTTTGTGTCAAGGGAGCAAGATGGATAAAAACAAATCCTTTATTCTGATTTCCATCACTGAAAATGAATTCTGAAGGTCAGAAGATTAGTAAATACTGGAGTTGAAAAGAGTTTTTTCCTAGTTAAAAATCTTCAAATTAGAGAATTGTAATTCACTGAATACAAAACAACAGAAAAGGACGTTAAAGGATGAGGGGAAAAACAAAGTGTTGGCTTTGGGATTTTTTTTTAATTTTTTTTTTTTTTTTGCAGGGAGGGGGAGGCTCTTTCTAAAGTCTGGAGATAAATTTCTATTTTTAAGTCAACTCAGACAAGAACATCCAAGGAATCCATAACTAGGTCATGAAGTGCAGGACTGCCACTTCAGCAGTGATCTGCCCGTGCCCAGGGCCGGGGGTCAGTGGGGTGACACCAGCCCTGCTTTCTGGGGCTGAGCCACCCAACGGACCTGCAAGGTCGAGATCCTGCTCTGTCTACCTGACCAGAGCAAACATGAGCTTGGAGGTCCCTTGGTGGGAGATCTGTGTGTTTTTCCCCTAGTTTGGAGTGTGAAGCTCACAAAATGCAATTATCGGGCAAGGCAATAATGTCCTGCAGGTAAATCCTGGTTAATAAATGTCTTGCAAGTGTGTTCCCTAATTCCTGGAGTACGGGTGACCAGAGGGACTAGGTGAAAAGTAAGGGCAGGGGATACAAGGGCAGTGTCTTTCGACAAGTTTTTCAAGGCCTCAATTTTTTCTTCTTTTTTGTTGGAACAAAAATCTATTTTGGGCCCTCATTTTATTTTGTAATTTATTTTTTTTCCACAAGAGGCATTATCTTGAGTCTCTTGGAAGGAAACCTAGCATTAACATTTCGTTTATTAAATAGTCCATATTCAAGGTGAAATAAAATCTTGTCGGAGACGTGGGATGCAGTTGCATAGCAAATGGATACATATGAGCTCACTGTTTTCAGCAGAATTCCTCTCTTTGGGAGAAGAATTATTGCATGACTCTGTTTTAAAAAAAAAAAAAAAAAAAAATCTGTATTTTAATTTCGTGACAGTTTATTGGAAGTTTTTCACAAAGGGTGGAAATTTCCCTGGGCTTATCAGCCTCTTTTGAGAAGGGCAAAGGCTCTTCAAAACTGTCATGGTGATCTGACACTTGGCACAAAAGGTGAGGAAAACAAGAGGTCACTTGTTTTGCTGCTGGTACAGCCAGGCCCAGAATCCTCTTTAGCAGCGGCTCGTTGACACCTAAATGCTTTTGAACAGTCAGCTCCAGGTCTGGTCTTTGAGAAACATGTTGGGAGTGATATTGCCTTCAGATCTCTGTCCTGTCGCTTGGCTGGTGGTGTGTTCTTGTGCTAGGGTTGGCAGGAAGGAATACGCACCTGCACTCCATGTATTCAACGCATAGTCCAGAATCTTGCCTTCAAGATGGCTTCATCAGCAATTTAAAATGTCAAAATTTGCACAGAAGTAGCTGAGGCTCAGGAAGGGTGATGTTGGAGGCATTCAGGCTTAGAAAGACAGCTTGGCTGAAGGATGATCTTGGCGAATTGTATGTCCTCGCTTCAAAATTGTTGCTTGAAGCAGCAGCCCAGGTGCCAAGCACTCACAACGCGTTGGTGTCGTGCAGCGTGGCCCCTGCTCTTTGGGCAGTTGGTCCAAGAGAAGGAGAACAGCAGTGGAGCGGGGAGATAAGAGTGAAGTCACCTGTGCTGAGTACCAGTTGCAGCCACCAGTGCTGGGCTAATAATAACTTGGAGCGGAGAAGTGCAGTCAGATTTCCACAAAAACTTCATTGAAATAGTACTTACATATTTTGATGAAAAGTGAGGACTTTCCAGAGGGAATCAATCATTTTCAGAAAGTTCATCCTGCAGAACATGAACCCTTTGTTTCTGCAGGCAGATTTTCCCCAGTGAGGTGTGTGTTTGTGTAGTTTTTTTGTTGCTGTTATGTTTTATGTGTTTAGGGGTTTTTGGTGGTTTGTTTGTTTGTTTTAAAAAAACAGTTCCTGAAAAGCTTGTTAGTGGATAGGACCCGGAACGTTTGCTGTTTTTGAGTCCTGGTCTTTTACTTTTTATTCTTTTTTTAGATTTTTACTTTTGCTAGAGGGAGGAAATCAAAAATGGGTAGAAAATAAAGTGTAGAAATGTAGAAAATGTAAATTTCATGTTTTGTGGAAATGGTAAAAGAAAAAAAGAGCCATCAAAACTTTCTATTTATAAACTGGAACTGCTTGTCAAAGACTCTTCAAGATACTTTCAGACATGCTGGCTCTCTGGCAGCAAGAATTCCCACACAAATATACATGATGAGAGGATAAAAAGAGCTATGAAACCTATTCTTTTATTCTCACACGTTGTTCAGTGTGCACTGTTGCTAACGTGTCATTCGCTATTTCAAAATCAGCAATTTATTCAGTGACTTTGGGCTGTTATCGCTGTGTGTAAATTGTACCTGTTGCTGAATATCTTAAAGAAAGGTACATTACAGTCCCAAGTGGGATGTCTTGCACTTCCCTGTAGCTCCGGGAAGCTGCCGAGTCTGGCTTTTCAGCTTATGTGCAGAACTAGAAAGGAATTGCCTGGGGAAAATGTCACAGAATTGGCTTTTCCATTCTGCAGTCCTGGTTGTCCTGAGCAGAAGACACAGACCTGTCCTGGAATGAAGCAGGCGCAAGGACAGGTGTGTGCTGGCCTTCTGCTCCCCTTCCTTGGCTCCTAAACTAAGCTTTATAACACGGTATAACTTGGAATAAATAAAGATAAGAATTAAATGACATCCTGCAATAAGCCTTGCCCATTGCCTAAGAGGCAAATCTTGCCTCCTGTCTCCCAGATAAGAGCATTTACAGGTACGTTGGCGGGTATGTACCTCCCCCCCGGCACGTGAACTCAGTCCTCAGAGAGTCCCTTTTCCAGCCTCCCTCGGTCTTTTTTCACTTGTGAACTGCCTGTTTGAAATGCTGGAAAAGCAGTTTACGAAAGCGCTGAACCTACACAACTCGGGTGAGGGGCAAAATAGTAAATGCAGCCTGCTGGAAACCTGAAGAGTCTTAGACCAGCTCTCAGCCACCACGGGGGCTCCTGCTTCCACAGCCAGAGACTGCTGGAGTCAGTAGCTCTGATTCAATTTCTCTTGGCCTTTGGGTAAATTTCAGAAGTAGCTTACACCTGTGGTATGTTCACTCTGATTTTTAGTTTTATTTTTTTTAAATTTTATTTTATTGCTTCTAGGAAGAATGATGCGAGAGGAAAGAGACTCATTCTAATTGTTTTGCTTTGTCAGATGATGAGAACAAATAAAGTCAGAACCTAAGGCAGTGAAGTTCTTCCTGTGCTTCATGGCCCCGGTGCTCCTCTTACATACCCCATGCGTAAGCATATGCAGATGTACTTTGTGCTGTACGCCTGCTGGGATCTAGGCGTAAGAGCAAGGTTATCCATCAGAGAACTGTGTCTTGGTAGGCAGGAATTTAGTGTCTCAGTGCCAACCAGCAAACTCCTGGACCACACCACTTCCTTCATAGCCATGGCAGCAGGGGACATGAGGGATGACCAGGCTGTTCCACGCAGAGGAGGACAGGGATGATTTCAAGTCACAGCCATGCGTTTCCTCTGTGCCATGAGTTCTGGCCCCATGCTATATGACTTCCATCTCTTAATTAGGAAATTTAGCAGAACATGTAGTGGTGTAACTAGATGGTATGTTTACATTGGTTAATTGAAAGTACTTTTCCCTGGAGGCTAATTACAGTGCAAGCCATTAAATCACAATTAGGATTTGTTTGAATATCCAAACCATTATGAATATAATTTCTGGAAAGAAGTGCAATACTTACGGCTGGCCCCAGCTTGGTACTTACATTTCAATTTTGTGCAAGAATGCAGAATCTGATCACTTTTCTCAACCAATGACCTGCTTAGCAAATCTAATGTCTACCACCAGCTGTGGCTGATACCTGATACTTCCGAGAAAGTCAATTCATTCTCTTGAAGACTATGGTAGTAAGTGCACTAATGGAAAACCATAGATTCTTTCGTCTGCTGGAACCAGGTGATTTTTCAAAGTATAGTGCTTTAAGGAAACCATTTCTGATGCTGTTGAGTATTCTGACACCACACGAGGCTACTGGCCTTGCATCATTATTTGTATGGTAGGACACTGAAGACGAAATTCTGTCCTTGACCTAACGAGACTGCAGCTTGATGATCTTTTATTTCTCAGTTAAACAGTGGCCTGACATACAAGTGCACTGAAAAAGACGAGTTTGGCCCTTTGGCTCATGTGTGTTTTATAAAAAATTCTCTTAACACAGTGTAGGTATCGATATCTATGTAGGCCAATGTCTGCTGATACAGTCAGTAGCAGGATACTACTGGTTGTTGGACAGACAAAGTTATGGTTCTTAAATCTGGTCTTCCAACTCCACATTTGACATCCCTGCTAAATCTGATATGTACAAGTGAAAATTCTGCAGTTTCTATAGCCTAAAGTGAAACAGGGAACATATAAAATCTTTATGGCTGTTATAGGAGCACAGAGGTAAGGCAACATTGCTCATTTAGCAGCAGTCCTGAGTTACGTGATTACTGGGATATAATCAGGGCTAGAAACTTCTCCCAGATTGGTGTATGGGTAGCTGAGGAAGAAGCAGAGATCTGAGTGCGTGTGGTGCATGTGTGTACATCACCGCTGGCTTTTGCTGTGGAATGTTGCTGTTGTGTCATATCAAATCTCTAACACTCTTTTTTTTCACTGAAGGGAGCTCCAGGACACAGTTGGGCTGAGCTTCAGATTGCAGTCCCGTGTCTGCTGTGGAGTCAGTCCTGTGCTGATCTGCATCCCTGCAGTTCCACTGAATCGTTAATGCTGGGACTCAGCCTGGGGTCTAGTACTTGGCTCTTGTGTTTGTGCTTTGTTTTTAAGTGGCCCCTCTGTAATATCAGTAATAAGTATTGCAATTAAGCTGCTAAATACAGGGCATCTAACTTCAAACGTTCAATTTAAGCCAGAATGTCTACAATGCAACAAAAAAAGAAAAGAAATATGAATGCTTTTTTACTGTTTAAAGTTTGAGATGTAATCTACCAAGCCGGCAGATATTTGTTTAATTAAGAAAGAAATACTCTTCCCTAACTAAGAGTAAAATCCTCAATCAAGTAGGAATATAGCATGGACCAAATACTCTGTGTGCTTTCTTTTGCTCTAAAACCAATTAATTTCACCTGGGCTTTCTAATTGTCTTGTTGTAGCTATTTAGCACTGCTGAGCAGGTGGGGTGGGGAAGGCAAGGGATGCACCCAGTTCCAAAAGACCACTGTTCCTAAGCTGGAAAGTCAGAATCTGAGATTTGGGGCTTACTCTGGTTATTGTGAAGGACTCAAATGCCATCTCCGTTAACTGGACACCTGTGTGTGGTGTGTGCGATGTGGAGAAGGCAGGGGGGCAGATTACCCACACCGAGCTCAGGGTTGTGTTGCTGGAGGCTGAGAGTGAAGACCCAAAGAGGATTTACTCGCCAGACAATTAGTATGAGCCAAGTAATCAGGCCAAGGTAGGACACACCAGGAAATCAGCATCTAAGCTGCTCCCCCAGCCTTGCTGTCACCCTAACAAGAGGGTGATGAACTTTTCTCAGAGCTTTCTAGAAAGGAGAGCTAATGACTTTCAAGTTTTGGAAGCTTTCTTTGAATTATAACCTTCCTTTCTATTTGTGTTCTCTGCTGATGACTGTAATTCTCTTTTCTTCTCTCTATGTGAAGGGATAATTTGATGGTTGAGTATAGAAAGTTACGAGTGACATGCTAAAGAAGTAAACAGTGGTGGTGACGATATTGCAAGCTAATTTTGCAGGAGTTGATGGTACTGTGCCTCGATACAGAGAAAGTTTGTTTTGTGTATGTGTTTGTATATTATTTTTTTTTTTTTTAAGACAAGCTATAAATATAAGAAGCTACCAGTGACTTCTAGAAACCTGAGAAACAACCTGAGCCTGACTTCTTATTTCTGACTGTAGTTGGGAGTAACAGAAGTGTTACAAGTGGTTTACGAGTCAGATTTAGACTCTTCCTCCAAGCACTGCTTTTGTTTCTGGCTCTCAGTTTCCCTTTTGGACAAGATGCAGAGCTCCACTGCAGCAGTTTTCCCGTAGATACTTCTCTCCCTTTCTGCTCATCATGGGTTGTTATTCCCGACAATGCGTCATTGTTACTGCTTCGGAGAAGGCCCCCCTCGGCAGCCAGCCGCTCTAGCACAAAGAGGTGATGTGGATGTTATTCAGGCTTGGCTACGCTGGTGTTGCAGATCGGTAGCTGAAGACAAGAACCACTTGTGCTTTCAGTGGCAACAGAAAGGAAATCCTTCACGTGAATTCAACTGAATGTCTTAGACATCCTTTCAGTGAGCGTGGAACTGGGATTTTAATTTTCCTTGAGTAACCACCAATACTGCTCTATCACAGTTATTGCTATTAGCCAGGTAATTACAAGCCCATCATGTAAAAACAGCATCTTAAATCCAGTTTAATATTAATCTGTGTCAAATTTACAGTGACAGCAGGTTTGTCTTACCAAGGAATATTGATGTAATTATCCCCTTGCAAGAATACAGTACTGTAATGCAATAAGGAGACGTTTCCGTTAGAGGAAAGGAAGGATGTAACTGGTTCCATAGCCACTGCTATTTTATAGTTTTTGTTTAAACCTGCTTTAAGGGCAGTCATGTTCCCCTGGTTTTCATTTCACTGACAGAGAGGTTCAGATTTGAGAAAGAAATTTGGAGGAATGAACCAAACTTAGGGATATACTTTTAAATACTGGACTTTGAGGAAATTAATTCCTAGCTCATCTCTGAGCAAAAGGAAGAAGCTGAAGTGGAAATGACAGGAACTACCTATTTCCCCCTCCCTCCATCTTCGGTCTTAGTTCACCCTCCAGCCTCTTTGGCTGAGAGGGTTATTGGAGCCCGGTTGGTAGGGGCATGGGTTCAGCTGGGCAGTGGGGCTGAAGGGGCTCCTCTGCCCAGTCGGTGCTTCTGTGCAGGAGAATTGGTTCTTGCAAAATGAAACCCTCATGTGGGAAAACATCAATACAGCCAAAGCTGACAAACTAAACCAGCTTTGATTTTCCTGCCAGGAAACAATCCACAAATTGTATTGTGTTCGTTTAGGCATCAATCTGGACCTGAATTGTCTCAGTAGCACATGGGAGCTGTAGGGGTTTTGATTGTGTGCCTCATGATTACTTTTTTTTTATTTTTAAACTGCGTTTTGGATAAAACTCCTCTGCCAAGAGGAATCTTCTGCCCTACACTATGGTCACAAGATGTCCATGATGCAATTTAGTCACCAGAAAGCATTGTGAGGAATATTACAAACTCTCAGTGGTTCTGCTGCTGCATTTGGCAAGGGAAGAGGAAAAGACATCAAAGCCAACATGCACCAACAGAAATTCTCATTCCGTGCTCCTCATCACGCTAGGAGTTTTCGCTTTTTAAAATGTTAAAATACCACTAATTCTTTCCACAGAAAGGGAAACAAGTGAGATTTTACCGAGAGCGTCAGTGGGAGGAAAGTGAGACAGTTACCGCTGCCTAGCACAGAGGGCGACTGGACCAGGATAAATATCCTCAATCACTAGGCTCTAGTCCCTGAGATTTATCTTTCTGGAGCCTCTTTGCAGATAATTTTTTTTTTTTTAAATAAATGTGAGAATCTGTACCTACAGAGATGGCATAGGCAAAATTCTCCAGTAAGAACTTCTTTGATAGAAAATGAAATTAGGCCTTCCTTGACCGTTTGAAAATGTGCATGGAAAGTGTTTGTTTTTCTCCATTTACACTGGGAAGTCTGAACAAGAAATTTTCTTATGTTTTCTGCCAGACATGGGATACAGTAGCAAGCGAACAAGAGAAGGTGGGAATCATTCTCTGTGCCACTGTCCTGGTTGTATAGCCAGAACCTGGACAGAGAACCAAAGCTTAAATGCTTTGTGACACCAATTGAATTTTCGTTTACTGAGAATTCAGTCTCAGATTGCAAAATCCAATTCAATAACAACGGTTTCTGATTACCTCAGCAAGCATTAGGTATATTTTTTTGCCTTTATTTTTTGATTTATGACCTTCCTCTCTTCTTTAAAATGAATGAAGTTCAATTAATCTTCATTTACCAAGTGTTCCATCTTGCCCTGTATTGGAACCTTGGCCTCATCAATATTTTCCATTTCACAGACTGCTGTATTTGTTGCTAAATTAGCAATTATTTGAGATTTTATTCTGAGTCAGTGATAGAAGGATTTACTAATGTTTGACAAAACCAAGAGGGTAGGGAGTGTGGGACGCAAGGGAGGGATCAGAAACATTCAGGATTTCGGCTTCTTGCAGCCTGGGCTGTGACCTGTCTGGGTGCACCCCCCTCCATCCCTGCACTGCTCTATAATTAGATTATAAAGAATTAGATTAAGGAGAGAGCAGGAGTGAGGGAAGCATGGCTTCAGCAGGCTCTCCTGTCTCGTGACATTGTTTGTTATTTCCAGTTGGGCTGTGGGACTGTGAGTCTTCCATCAGGGATTTCTTTAGTGGTTTGCATTGCCTCTGTGAATCTACACCTCAGGAGTGAGAGTGCAGCTACAGTGAGAGTGAATTTGTTAACATGGCACCTAAAAATAAAGAAATATATTACAGTCAATTACTTCCCTTTTCAAAGGGGACATTAAAAGTAAATCCAATAGAAGACTCACTGGGTACCTAGGTGCCAGACACGTGTGAAACATATGTGTTTCACAGCTGTATTGAATAGGAAATGCTTTCTCTTTTTTTTTTTTTTTTTTTTTTTTAAGATGCAGGATACCAGTCAGCAGGCCTTTAGGTGGCTTACAAAAATCACCACCCTCTTTCACACTACAGAAACGAGAGAGTTCTTAATGATGAGTGTTAATGCAATTATGATTCACGTTACAAATCCATCTGCCCTTTCTTGTCATAAGAGCATTATTTCCCCAAAGAGCTCCATTGACGGCATGTCAAATTATATTTGTATGGGTGCCAGAAGAAGCGGCCGTGATAAATGATGGTAGAAAGTAAAGGTGCCCAATTGTTTGCAGCAGGGGTATTGTTGGTGATCTTCAAGGCAAAAAGCCCGGGAACCGAGGAGCTACAAATGGCCATCGGTGTGTCAGGGAAGAGGTAATCATAGAGTGGCTCGTTCTACAAACATCATCAGTATAAGCTCCTTTGTAGGTAAGTGTATAGGCTAACAGGGTGGTGCTGTAGGTTTCTTAAGAGAAAGGGGACACGTAAGGCTTCTGAGTCACACTTACAAACAGTATAAATAGCTGAGTCTACACCTTTGCTTGGCTCTTCTCCATTTGGTTAAACCTCAAACAAAGTTGATTGCGTTGAATTCATTCTGTGCCAACCTTATCCATTGTTTATAAAGAAAATGTAAGAAACAAAAAGGCAAAGCAAAGAGACAGACCTATAAAGGGCTTTAAGGATAATAAAAATAGGTTAACATTGTATTGTACTACCATGCTTTGGAAGGATGCTTCCCACTCTGGTTGTTGAAAAAGTTAATGTGCCAAGGATGCCAATGGAAACTAGATTTTCCTACCCTACTACGGAATGAGGTTACCTAGGACAAAGCAAAATATTGTTTATATACCTTTATATAGTCCTGCTTTAGGCTTTGCTAAAAACAAGATTCTTAGGGAAGCCATAAATATTTCTGATTTCAGGTTACAAGGTCCCAGGTTCAGTTCCAGCTGGTAGAAATCTGGTCACAGTCAGCATCCCTACCATCACCTGTCAGTAAAAGTCCAGTAGTCCACCAAAAATCTTCAGTGACTTCAGTTATTACACTCAGTGCAGGTATGTGGCTTTTCCTCCGTTCTACAATCACACACATGCTTGAGCACACTGAGATCCTTGTGTGGTACCCAGCCTCCTCTTTGGATTGCTGCCTGTTTCTTGGACTTATTTTTTTCAATACCAGACAGCTTCAAGACAAGGTACTTGTCTGATGGGTAACTGCATTGACCACAGAAATCAGGTTGCTCCTCCAGAAGGACAGAATCTCTGCATGCCCTGACCCTTGTGGTGCACACAGAGAACGAAGCAGTAGTGCTGCTCTGTGTTCCTATTGATTCCATGAATAAATGATGGGCTCCTTGTAATGATGAAGTGGTAACTATAGTTTCCTTAAGGGTATAAGTGCCAAGATAAATATTTAAAGCCCACATAAATAATTGAAGTATCTGCCTCTCTTCAACAGAAGGAGATTGGGGTTATAATTTCGGTTCTCCCTGAATGATCTCCTGCCTTCTTGGTGCAGAAAACTCATCTGGGAACCACAAATTATTTAGAAGGTTCTGCCACTGTGTTTATTTTTGTACCAAAACCAGATTTATGTTACTTCTGCAAGTGTATCGGCAAAGCATTTTGGTATTTCTCTGACACATAATAGCACGGGTACACCTTGCTAAGGTTCGAATAGTCAAATTCTTAATGTTTTGCCATTTGCGCTTTTTCTTTCTTTCTGGATTTCATGACAAACAGGGAATTTGGGGCCTGTAAGAGTCTCATTGTTGTGGTAGCAAAAGGTTTCCTTAATTATTCTTTAATAAACCTTGTCAAAACTAAAGGGAATATCAAGAAGGGAGATCGCATTGCCTGCGAGAAGCTAAGAGAAAGTGAAGGCTGGGAAGACACAGGAAGGAGTAAACTATAAATAAACTATAAATATTACACACCCCCCCCCCCTCCCCCCCCCCCCCCGAAAAGGCTGATTTTGGCTGTGAGGAAGGGGTTAACACAAGTGGCAGAGTTCAGTAGAAAGCAGGATGTGGAGGAGGATAATCTGGGAAACAGTTTTAGAGGTACATCCCATCTAGGCCTGGAGTTAGATAAGGCTGGTGGGCAGGGAGCTCTGGAAGGTAGGTTTCCTATTTCCTCCCTGGTCTTACGTTATCTTAATTATCTTTGTGAGGAAGAGCAGCAAGTCTTCTTTAAGAAGACAGAAATTTAACAGTGTGGGCATCCCAGGTGAATCTACCACCTCCTATGAGTCAATCCCCTGGCTCCCATATGCTTTTAAAGCCACATGCCTCTGAACAAGGCAGAACAAAGCATTAAAAATAGGAGAAAGGTCCGTAGGGTCTGGACAACTGCTGTTCTTTTGCTTATTAGGTGAGTTTATTGGTGTATTATTTCCTGCTCCTCAGCATTTTCTGAATTGGCACAGGGTTCTCGCTAGCTGAGCCACAGAAAGCTCCTCTGGAAACTTTTTGTCTCATCAGCCTGCTGGATTTTAGTTGAGATCTTCTGAGGAGAGGTTTTCTCAGGTGGTTTGCAAAGAAGCCATGCGTAACTACAGTTACACTGAGGGATAAATATCCTCATTATGCTACCATTTGGCAGCAGTTTGCTAAAAACAGCAAGATATTTTATGCTTTGCTGTAATAGGCCTAGAAAGAGGAAAAACTATAAGCCAGCTGAGATTCCTCCCTTGCAGTTTGTATAAATTCTGCAAAGGAAATGAGAATTTGGACATTTGAATAAATAAGTGTAGTAAAGCTGTAAGAGTTTGCTGTAACAGAGGTCGGGGGCTTCTTCCTAACAAAGCACTTGACTTTGTAAGACACTTCTGCATGCGGCTGATTTGTTTGTACTGTAGGAGATAGAGACAGTTTGGTGTCTGGTGAGTGTCCTTGTAAGACGTTAATGAAGTCAGGCTGTGTTTTCCAAATGTTTGCTAAGTTAATCTTTAGAGTGAGTTCCTCTAGTGATATAATGCAAGTGTAATTGTAACCAATAGAGGAAGATATATGAGAAATACTGTGAAGTACCTAACCAGTAGATAGAATTTACTGATGCATATATAAATTCCCTTGTATCTGGGGATACAAGCAGAGCAGTTAGAGACAGGAAAACCATTCTGCTAAGAAGAGATCTTTGACACATCCCTTAAACTGTTTCTGTCAAGTCAGAGAGAAAACTATTGACTATAGAAACTGCTAAATGCATGGCTTGGTTGAGAAACTTCTATTGTGAACATTACTGAGGGGTGTAAACTACGTATTTTGATGTTTTGAAGCATGGAAATGTGTAATATTTCTCATAGTAACTTTCATAATCTTCAGATAACTTGGATGAAGAATAAATCTAATAAAGAACAGGTAGTTTAACTGTCTTATTTTCTTACAGTTCAGAGGTCTGAAAGCAATCAGGAAAAATTGAATGTAAATATATGTATGTTATTCAGTCTATATGATTATGCATGGTAAAGGGTATAAGAGGTGAAAGGTGCTTTTTATCTTAAAGTTTGACAAACCTTTAATAGGAATCTGTGGGAATTTACATGAATGCCTTGAGTTATGAATTGTGGAGCTCTGCAGCAGATAATCTCACAGAGCCTTCACTTCTGTGTGGGACAGAAATCTCTCACGTATGGGTAGGGGGACTTTGCTGGAGACGGTATGGGGTTCCACTATCCCCATTAAATTTGCCAGTGGACCTGAGTGGGACATGTGAGCCGCTTCTGCGGTACAACTAAGTGGCTGCAAGAGAAGTGATTGTGTTACGGAGGGACACAGACTTGCTGGCTTTCGCGTACTGAGGTGGGCAATCATAGCATGAAGCAGCACATGGAGCTTTAGGTGTGGATAGTATAAGCTTGGGGCCCAGCATCCTTTGTATTTCCAATGAAAACTATGCAATCCATGATGAAAACCATGCTGCTGTGGCTTCAATGCCAACACTAGCCAAGGCATCTGGATGGAAGCTAATATGTGGTTAGCTAACTGCTAACATGCTTTCAGCTGCACAGGGCTTGTCTCCAGATAAAGCCGTTCTTGGCCAGCTATTTTGGACCAGCCATGTGTGAACTCTTGTATTTAAAATGTCTTTTTAAAAAGTTTTAATTCTGTTTAAAAGTGATGCTTCATAAACATAACTAGTGTGGAAAAATACAGTAGCAGAACTCATCTGTGAGGAAAATTGGAGCTAACACCTAAAAATCCTCTTCTCTTTATTTTGCCTTTGGTGTAGGCAAACCTTAAAAATGGCTTTGTGTAGGTCTCTAAATGATATATTTACACTACTGGGGTTTCCCCGTCCAGCCTTGCATTTTCTAATCGTCTGAACCTCTCCGTGTAAAATCATCAGCGCTGAGCTCTCAGTAGTATCTTCCTGACTCAGGACCAAGAGGTATAAATGGCACCGAGGAGTAGCTTAGTCGAGCTGCGTGGCTGGCTCTCCTGGGGGAGCTGAGGCCTTTGGAAATAGATCACTAATGGTGTGTAATTGCTTCATGAATCGGTCTTTTGGAGAGACTAATTGTATTATAGGAGCTGCTGAACCTCACTGCATGATCTCGCAAGGAAGTGCTAAGCTGATGGATTCCTTTTCATGAAGTGCACTTGGCATTCACTGAGCACTGCTAACACGTACCCTTCTTAGTCAAGGGTCTCTACTTTTGAATCCTCCACCACTGCATTACCAGCCCCTCCTCCAGAGCTGCGATATTTTTGCATGCACCTCCTATTTCAGGTAAGGCTGGAGTATGCAGTTTTATGAAGTTTTCGTGCAGACAGACCCTTTTCTAAGGAAAACAATGTTTTCTTACTTTCAACTAGTCAGTAAAGCCCATAATGGGGAAAGCTGTCAAATTTCTTTGGTATTATTGAAATCATCTCAATTCCATCAGAAATATGCAACCTCCCCCAAGCAACACTCCAGCCTAGGAACACAACCTAGAAACCCATGGATAATTGATTTTGCTCAGGGAAATTCTGCATGCTTTGGCAAATTCAGAGAAATGCAATCCTCTTGTTCGTGCTGGATCAAGGTCTAGAGATTTGCTACTGATGGCCAGGGAGCCCTGCCCTGCTTGGGAAGGCCACCAGCATGGTTTCAAGATGTACAGCTCCTTCAGATACTGTCACTCATGGATTACACTCAGCAGTTTTTAGTTTTTCTGATGAGTTGGGGAAGAATTTGTTTCCAAAACAGATGCACACTATTCCAAGCAGGAGTCATTAGGTGCTGCGCTCCTTTGGTTTTGATTGTCTGCCATTATTTCTTTTATGTTGCTTTGATTTGATTATTCCAGCCAATGTGGAGCTGGAGATTCTTTATTGCTCTGATTGCATGATGTTGTGTTTTCTCATGCTTTAATAAGAGGCTTGCCAATTTGTTTTCCGTGATTCATCTCTGGGTGTCTTGAGGCCTCTTATTTTTGATGAGAATTTCACAGCTTATATTTTCACAGTGTTTAGGATGAATGCTTATTAAGCTTATCGTGATCCTTAGGCATCAGCTCAGCAAGATACCTAAGCGTGTGCCCAACTTTTAGTGTATGAGTAGTTCCAGTGCTTTTAAGGGGATTTACTACACATATCTTTAAAGACAGACATAACCATATGTAATGTGCTGAACTGGGGCCTTTGTTCTTTATAGAATAGCTTCTGAAATAACAAATTGCAGCTTTGGTGTTGTCTTGGGAATGGTTTCTTCATGTGTTGCTTGAGATTTGCCAGACTCAGTCACTCCGAAATCATGAGTGTATGTTCTCCTACCACGCACGGCATGGACTGAACAATCAAGAAATATTTTAAAAGATACACTGTTGGAATCTTTCTTTCTGTTTGGTTAAGGGTTGCATTTCTTTCAAAGTCATTAAGTATAAAAAATAAACATTTAAAGTGAAATGCAGAAGACTTCATTTAATTTCCTATCTCTAGGAGCCAGGGTATTAAGCAAAACACAAACTGAGAATCTCAATAGACGGAATTTTGTCCAGGTCTTGTCTCTGGAGAGGTCCCATCTCTAGAGAGATCCTGTCTCTAGACTTTTCAGTGAAATCTTGAGTTGTCAAAAAATCAACTTTTCCCAGAAACATACCAGTTGTAGTGAAAGATTGTCAATTGAGAGAAGTGGTTACTTTTAAGTCAGGGAGAATGTATAACTACATCTAAGTTAATGCAGCCAGACAGTTGACAAGTTGGCTTGGAGTCTACTGTAGAAGGGACCAAGTGTCTCACGGGGACAGAGATGCTGTATGTAATTTGCAGGTGCAGCGGCTCGGTCTTGGGTGCATCCAGGCTTCCCCAAACTAACAGCAACCACGACAGCATGATTCAGTTCTAAGTTCTTGAGATACCTGTGCTGTTACAAAATACTCATTCTTGCTATAGTCATGCACCAGTTTTCCCTGGTCTTGTACAGAGAAGAAAATAGCTTTCCCATCCAGCAGGAATTTGGGGAGCTCAAAAGTTATGTTGTTCTATGTTGGGATGAACCCGAGTCTTTTAATTTCTTTTTCTCTTAATGGTGAAAGACACTCACTGAGCCCAAAACAGAGGATGTTTCTCTGAGATGTGTAAAGTAAACATCCAGGAACGTAGTAGTTTAACAACTCTTACGCTGTTTCCTTTAAAATGTTTTCCACTTCTTGTCTGCTGACAGAAATACTCTCCAATTAGTGGCAGAATTTACCTGTGGCTCTTTCCTGTCAGCAGTCAGTACCCCAGTTCGTAAGCTTGTGGGTTTTCTCTAAGGTACTGAGAATTATCCGCTAGCCAAATGCTTTTATAGGTGAATTGAACCTTCCTCTTTTTTTCGTTTGGTTCCCCCTCACCCCCTTTCACTTCCATAGGCAGATGTTGGATTTTTTTTACCTTTTTGTGTGATTTATGAAGGCTGTTGGTATTATTTTTGCTGTAGAGGAAAAAGAAAGGAAAAAAAATGTAAATTACAAATGCAAAGTAATTTATATACTAGAGCTTTAAACAAAGAAAACAAAAGAAAAGCTAGTGGCTAAAGAATTGTCAGTTGACTGACACCAATTAGTTATCTTGTGTGTAAGACAACCAACCATGTCAATGTACTTGGTTTAATACAAATCCCCTTGTCTTTGTCTCTCTAGGGATGGAGTATTTAGAACAATCACATGACAACAGCAGTAATAAAAAACCCAATCAAAACACCCCCACCCCCCCGCTGCTCAAGAAACAAAGGGCTGTTGACTCTAAGCATACTTTAGATGTTTCTACCGATTGCTCGCAAAACATGATCTGTGAAAGTATTCAAATTACCTCTCTTATTGATGCCACAAACACTGGTGTGGTCTTGGCATCTCAGCATTGCCAGGGGTCATCTCCATCAGCACAAGCTCCGATTCATCTATCCCCCCCCACCCCATCCAAAAGAAAACAAAGCCTCCTGGGGAAGTGTGTGCCAGTGATCAAAAGAAGGCTCCGTAATAAGAATTCTGTTTAGACCTAACAAGACAGTAATTTTGGTTTAATTAAATACCAGCTGATTGCTATCCCTGTGTATTTACTGGAGGCAATGGCAGCTGCAAAGCTACAGCCTGTGAATTACCAACTGGACCCAGGACTAGCCCACGTATCGCAATTCTTATGGTTTATTTTATTTCATTTTATTTAGATGTAAGCTAATCAGAACATGGTGCTTTTCCACTGGTCTAGACATGATGTGGTTTGTGGGATTCTCAGCAACACTGAAGTGCTGGGATTTGGGAAGGCAGAGATCACTGGGAATTTCCCAACAGAATCAGCTCAAGGTCCTCTGGCACTCCTGTAAAATTGAAATTCAGTTGTGGAAGTGCTGGAGAGCTGGGAAGTTACGGCTGCTTCTATGGGCTGGGCATGACTTTCTCCCAGTTTCCTCCTGTTTCCCCTTAAAGCCTTTCCTCAAATTCCAGCAAAGAGGAGTCCTGTGTTACTTACTGATGGAAGGAAGCAGTGGGAGGGATGCTGAGTCCCTTCCTAGGAAGGAGAGGAAACAAGACAGTTGGGTCCTGTGACCCTTGTTGTGTAGAGGGAGGCTCCAGGCTTTTCTAGTACCTTCACACCCTCTTCCTTATGCTGCAAGACTTGATGAATCTCAGGTATTTCTTTCTTTCTTTCTTCATGTTCTCTCCATACCCTGAAATGACATATCACAGCTTTTTTGTCACTGTGTAAATCCCTGTACACGCAGCAGTCCACTCGGAGTTGCGCTCACCAGCAGCACTCAGTGCTCAAGAGCCAAAATCACTGCCCTGACACCTCTCGCTGACAGAGAAAGAGCTGTGTGTGGGCTAGAACAGGGAAAAGCAGCTTCGTAAAAAAGACACAACTTCCAGGGAGATAATAAGTGAGGGGGAAGTCAGGAATCATATCTGTGGGCTAAAACTGAGGATATTTCTGCAGTCATGCTTTTCAGGCTACCCTGTGAGGAAGACACTTTGTCAAAAGTGACAAGTTTTGGGGTTTTTTTTAATTTTTTTGTTTTTTTCCTAGAAGTTTTGCCCCTTTAGAGTTAGAGTCCTTTTGGACTGATGTGGAGTCCTGGCTTACATTTACCAGACAGAGCCTGGGTGCACCTCGGGGGCTGTACAGTCTGAGTACTGTCACAGTCCCAGCTCCGGGGCAAATTCATCATCTTCCCTCCGACATGGTTAAATGTGAAACACTCCTCTACTGAACGAAGCCTTTGCTATTATCTCTGCTGTTTTTCTGCCTCATTAAACGCAGACCATCGATTAAGCAACAGTGGCAGATAGGAAAAGGCAAAATGGCTTGGAAGTAATTGACCTCTCTTGAATCTTGGAGGAAGAAGCCGTAATTGTCTGTAACAGTGATGCATCTGTTTGTCTGCTGTGCGTTTCTGTATGCAAGGAAACATAAACCTGCTCCAAATTCAAGGACTTTTGCATTTCAGAATATATTTGAGAACAGCTCCTTGTCTGAGGAAAAATGTTGCTAAGTTACAGAGTGAAAATTTTGGAACAAAAAATGAGTCCTTGTTTCTTCAAGCAGAGTCCTTTCCTTTTTTGGGGAAAAATGAGTCCTTGTTTCTTCAAGCAGAGCCGATTTTCACAGTATAATCATGGGAAGACTCGCATGCACGTAGATGGGTTCTGGGCTGTTTCTTCGCTACTTCTCAGCTGTGCTGGGTCTGAGCGGCGCTGACCATTGCACAACATTGTTGAGCCATTTTTAGTCCCATCTGTTATAATATCAGTGCATGGGGAAAATCCCCCTTGGAACTGCGCCTGCATTGGAGCATGTTGATGGTGGATGGATAGATTGACTGATTCTTAATGTACTTGCAGTTGGACCCATTAGAAGGGGATTTTGTCTTACTGTGAAGGAGGGTTTGACTCTTGTAACACTGAAAACTTACGCTGTAATGGGAGGGCTTCAGTCTCTTTCACTAAAGACTGCCATATCAGGTGAGAGTGGTCTCACCCCGAGTCACTTGTGGAGGGCAAGTGAAGATGTAACAGATATGGCAGGATACCAGTACCAGAATAAATGGAAAGATAGGGCGAGATCAGGGACAGAAGAGTTGGAAAATGGCCTGAAAGAAGAACAGAGTACTCTATAAAATCTCAGATGTGTCAGGACAAAAAAAAAAAAAAAAAAGAAAAATGAAAAAGAAACATAATACATGGGAATTCAATGTTTGCTGCATCTCATCAAACAACCTGGCAACCACGGACTCGTATGTAGCTGGGCTGTATGCAGACTTGTCACTGAGATTGGCTTTTTAGAGATGTGGCAGTTCAGGCATCATAACCGGGTCTCTTAGAGACCTGGTCACTCCATCAATGAACACGTCCCCCCTCCAGCCAGGGAAGGTGCTCTGGTCTCTCTGGGGCCTATTGGCCCTAACCAAGGTGTTGATAGGGAGATCCCGAACCAAACTCCCTCAGAAATCATCAGCGTTAGGTGACATCAGTGGTACCGGCTGAAGGGTGGATCTTGGTCATGCTGGTTGTAGCTACTGTTGCAAAGAGCAGAGAAATAAACAGCCCCAAACCTGGGAACATAAAAAATGACAGACGATCTGCATCAGACAGGAAAGGCAGCCGAAAACAGCTCAAGAAACAGAGCAGTGATCTGAAGAGAAATGTGAATAGTGTCTGAGTTGTGGGCACTGACAGGAAAAATATAAATGCTTGTAGGGGAAGAAAAGAAGCTGCTCTGCAGAGGTGTGCAATCAATTACTGAAACAGGTGATTAAGAAGGACTAGTTGAAACTACTTCACTGAAATGGCTTTTTGACAGTATGCTGGATTTGTGGCTGAGCAGATGCCTTTGAGAAAAAGTGGCTGCTTTCCACAAAAAGATCTTTTTTTTTTTTTTTCTATTGAAAACTTGAACTCCTGAAAACCAAACATTTCACATATGTCTTAACACTGGAAATTCTGCCAAGAAAACTCCCAACTACTTTTCATGGCAACTGCAGGCAAAACTTCTTATGCTATTTTTTTTTCTTTCCTTTATTATTTCCTATGAGAATAATGTGCAGTGCCACCGCTGGCTCACAGTAAGCAGGATGAGCAAGTTGCATCTCTGCACAGAGACTGGCTTCATTGTGTTAATGGACTGCTAGTTGGAGGAGGGAAAGAAAAAGATTATTTGTAGAACTAAAACTTCAACCCTCACAAAGACAGCCAGCTCAGATATTCCCCGTCCAACCAACAAACTCTGGCTCAGATGGGAAGAGCGTTAAGGGCTACTGCAAAGTTTGTCAAGGAGCTCTCCATAAATCACTGGAAAGCAAGTCCAGATAAAAACTCTGCACTGGCTTATTGGAGTCTCTTGGGTCTGTGGAATCTGTGGAGTGGCCCAGGGGGGCAGGAAAGGTGGCAGGGACTGCAGGAAATCATCGAGTCAATCCTCTGGCCCAAAGCAGGTTCAGGGTTGAACTCGGACCAGGTTGCTTAGGGGTGGCTGCAGCTGGATCTTGAAAACCTCCAGGACAGCAAATGCAAGAGAGGATGTAATCACGGGCAATGCCAGGGCTGCTCCTTTCCAGCCATATGCTTCCTGCAAAGGAACAAATGCTTTACCATTTGTGGGGTCCATTTCAGGGGCTGTTGATGTCTCCCTAGAAAACATCACCTGGCAAGTAGCCACTAAAGCAAAGCAGTGATACGAATGATGGGTGTTAAAGCCAGGTTCTTTTCAAAAAATAAATTTAAGAAGAGATGAGTGTAATCTGGAACAGACTCGTCACTGGCAGAATCAAACAGCAAGAAAAGGAGCTATTAAAAAATGGACAAGCCTTGCCTATTGGTTGACCCTATGGAGCACGATAAAGCTGGAGAAGATTCACGGTATCTTTTCCAACAAAGGAAAATTCCTGCCAAGATTCACAAAAGCTTTTTCAGCTTTAGCTGCCAAAAATCAGTTTGTGGCAGGTGAAAGTAAATGAGTAACAGCTATGCGAGGACTGCAGCCTCCCATCTTTGTATAAACAACTTTCTAGACCAGCAGCAAGCTTCTAACCGACCTGTTGTCAGCAGCCCAGAGCCCTGTTATAGTCAATCAAGGGCTCAGCAGGCTATTATGGGGATATGGGAACTATTTCAAGTGTTATAGTTTTGTTGGTTCCAGCAAAGAGATCTCCAAAGCACTTTTGACTGGACCTAACTACTATTTTCTGTTCATTTCCATCTGAAGTACGAGAATATAAATGAGCTCCAGTCAATCTGTGCTGGTCTATTGGGACTCTATACCCCAAAGTCTGATCAAATTAAGTAGAAGTATTTTAGCACACAAGTGTGTTTGGCTCTCCTCATTTTAATTTCATATAAATTCAGGCACTGAATCATAATTCGGCAGACTGGAGCATCAAGAAAGAAAAAAAAAATATATCTGGATTTACCATTAACCAGCAAAAGCTGGCAGCTGCCTCTGGGATTCACAGTCCTGTTCTGGGCCTCAGAAAACTGCTTTGTGTGAAGAAAAGGAAAAGTAAAGGAAGCCCAAGTCCCTGCGGAGCACCAGGGGTGTGCAGACCTGCCTCTGAACTCTGCGGGCAGGACCTTGATTGAAGGAGGCAGATGTGAAACAGTGACAGGTGTGATGTGAAACGGGCCCAAGATTGTCACTGGCCCTTCCCGTGGCTCGGGGGAGTCGGAGCAGCACACGGGCTCCAAGCTCTGCGTGGCTGTGTCACGGCTACTTAAATTTTGATGATGCCACCAGGTTTTTCAATTCCGTTTAATCTTTTGGACAAAGGAGTTGTGAGCCTTCAGGGGTGGTGAATGTGTGGGCAAAGAGCCTTTTCTCCTCTCTAGCCTGTTCTTGGTCAGATGCTGCAGTCTGTCCTGGGAGACAGCAGCTCCCAGGATGCTATTGTCCCCAAACTGGTGGGATCATTTACCTGGTGTGCGAGCCAATAACACACAGAGGCGAGGTGTTCGCTATTTATTAGCAGTTCTGCACAGAAATGGGTGCTAGGGGGTATGCCCACAAAGCTAGCACCCACAGCATTGAAACAGTTATTCGTTCATACGTTGTAAATTAACGTACTTAACATATTCATTGTTTCCAGTCTTTTACTGGTGCTCAAAATTCCTGATCTTGAAGCTGATTGCTGTAAAATGTCCTCGTCTTCAATTAAAGGTACAGCGTCTCTTAATTTTACTGCGCAGGCCCAGTGGGTTAGGGTATTCAAGCAGAGGTGGGTATCCCAACTTCTAGAGGAGGGGTTTTCATAGTATAGTTAGTCAGGTTCACCTACAGGGCACATTTTCTGAGGTATAGCCAAGTTTCTTGGGCAATTGGCCCACTGAAGTTTCTGGTACCTGGTTTTAGGTCCGTTTGTTCCTTCTATCCCATAGTCTTGTCAAGAACTGCTTACACAAATGATTTACTGAGTTACCGCCATAGTGGTCACGTTGATGTCACAATGCCACACTGCCACATCAGTGGATGTCACGTACGCCAGGTCACATTCAGACCCGTGCTGTCACCGTGGTATTGGTGTGTTGCTATCAGCAGGATGGATCTACACAGTAACGTCTCCTCTGGGGAGGACCTTTGCAATTTTTCTGTACCAGGCTGTGTGCTACAAAAGATGGGAAGCAGCAACACGTTAGTTCGGCCACCAGGTATCAGAATGACTGACAGCTTGGGGAGACAAAGCTGTGACCACACTGACTTGTCCCTTGAGAGCACTTTGGTATGTAGTTCTGTTTCAGGCATTTGTTTAACAAGTTGGCACCTAGATTTAGGCTCCGGCATGGACCATGGTGGGGAAAGGCCACCAGGGATGTGCAGAGGAAGGGGGTCCCTGGCTGAGCACAGATTCAGGGAAGGAGAAACTGCCCCCAGGCAGGCTTTGTAACTGCCTGCGGTCCTGGGAGTATAAGCACATCAGAGGATGTTTGCCAGCACGTCCCTCCTCTGAGCATCTCTGCTATTCCCACTCACATTAGTTCAATTTACACGGCAAAATATTTCTAACCACCAGCAAGGAAAACTCATCCTGAGATCAGAAAAATAATAATAGTAACTCTTAGTCCTTATACAGCACTTCGGAGCCTTCAGAGCGCTGAACAAACATTAGCTAATGAATCAAGCTGTGCTGCTTCTCCTGCCCCATCTTGAGCAATAAACGCTCCAAGATTAGAAACTTGCTGACACATTTGTGCTGCGGGTGCCTGAGGCAGAGGGGACTGTGGCTCTAGAGCTGTGTTGCTTTTATGGTGCTGACAGGGGTAAAAACGGATCATCATGTCAGCAGATATGATCAGGACATGTGCAGGGTTCATCCTTCCTAGACGGGTGTAAATGCAGATTAAATCTGCTGGAGGCTGGGGCGTTGTTACTGCTCCATCCATAGGAAGCAAAAGTGCTGGATAAAGTGCCAGCCTCCCAGGACAAAACCTGGTCACTCAGTGGTGCTGGGGTAAGCAGGGAAAAGCTCCGAGGGTTTTAAGCGGAATTCCAGATGCATTTCTAACAGCCTGAAACAGAATTTGGCCATTTGTTGTGTTATGGTTTTCAATGGGTTTGTGGCAGTTTCCCCATCAGCACCGCAGGGCAAGTACCATCAACTGCTTGCAGCAGGATCTGAAGATCCCCCCTGCCTTTTGGGATGCTGTGGGTGTTGTCCCGTTACTTCTGAGGATCTGTCTTGCCTTAAACACCTCTCCCTATCCTCTTCCCAGCCTCTCCCTAAGAGAGACTAGGCAATTGCAATGCAAAATGGCAGGTACTAAACATCTTTATTTCTGTAGTCAGTCATAGCGATTTTGGGGGACAGGTTTCAGAGCTTTCCCCAAAACAGGTAAACGTTTACTCTAAAAACCTGGGGCACAGCCGAAGGGAGAGAATGAAAAGGCAGAGCTGAATTGTAAATCCTTCTTTAATCTCATTAACTGAAGTGTTTTGTGACTCGAAGGACTCACTATATTTACAGCATGATTAAATGCTTGGATAAATAACAGCTATTAAATGGGCAGTATCTAGATGCTACTGAAATGAGATAACACATTGGGTTTTTTTCCTGTCTTCCCTTTTCTTGTTTTTTTTTTTCCCCTACCAATTGCTGATACGTAGAAATAGCAGTGACAGGGCAAATCGCTTCATCTCTAACAGCTCTTTGCTACTACTGGAATGGATGAAAGTGAAAAAATACCTATATATACACTGCAGTCGTGGTTTTCAGGTTCTTTCCAGGAACTGTAGTTCCTTAGACTGCCGGACTGCACTGCAGAATTTACCTTTCTGGAAAGAAATCTCATCTGGCGGGGCAAGACTGCTACCTGTGTGCTCGTACTGCTTGGCTTAAATGCTCCCATGATGTCTTTTAATATTAATGAATGATGTAAAGAAAGAGAAATACTGCTTAAGGTAATTATTATAATGTGTTCCCAGGGATTTAGCTGTGGGTTTGTAGCCGGGTTTTATTTCAATTTTTAATTGGCGCAAGAAAAGGGGGTGAGGGAAATGGAGGAGATTGTATTTTATTGGTGGGGGGAGATAGTTTCCTAGCTGTTTTGCTTGAAAGGTTTGGAGTTAAGAACAAAACCTCTAATTTATAAAGAGTCAGTTGGGAGAGCAGAGACATCTACCACCTCTGTCCAGCTGCTCACTGGAACCAGGCCTGGACTGGTGGAGTAAAGGATTGTACAGAGAGAGACCTTCGCAAGGAGCTGCATCCTGCACCAAAACCCACTGACCACCCCCCCCCCCCCCCCGGCCCCGGCCTCACATCCTGTCCCAGAAGTAGTCAGAGATGTTTTAGTAGAGGTAAAATGTTGGGGATAAACATAAATATGTTTGTATAGCACACAAACATCAGAAAATCTTTATGGGTCCTTGCAGTCCCACTCTGTGAGAAGGGGGGCAGCGACCAAGAGGTTAACTCTGAAATGTGAGATAAAAGTAAAACTGAGCAATTCTGAAACATGCGAATATTTCATTTAGATATTCATGAGCTGGGGTTTCTCATTATTTCAGTTCAAAAGAGCTTTTCACTCTAGAAATTATTCCAGTTAATTAGGAAATAATAGGCTAAAAAATATTTTTAAGGGAATTGAGTTTTTGTTGAACCTGAAAGGGATTTCTTTTTACTTTCAGTTTGCAAAAACAACAAAAAAAAACCCCAAACCCAAATACATCTTTTCGGGTTGAGCAGAGAAAACCAGTTTTCTTTTCTCCCTCTCTCTGTCTGTCTATCCATTTTTGATACGGCTAGTGAACTAAAATTGCCATTGTTCACACAGCTCCGTTCTCATGTGCCCTCTTCACCTGTGCATAAGGGAAGGGTCTTCTGAGCTACAGAGAGACTGCAGAGAGAAAAGCCTTCAGTGAGAACAGAAAGCACGTCAGGCAGGGTGGCTCTGGGGGCAAGGCAGGGACAGGGGATCTGGAAGGAGGATCTGTGAGCCTGGGGCTTCTCTGCTCCCTGTCCTCATGCTGACAAGCTCTCTCTGGCTCTGGTGTTGTTACAATCACTGATTTTCTACATTTTGAGCCCCTGCTGTTTCTTTTGCACAAGTGACCCAGACAGGCAGTAGCCCCGAGGCAGCCTGCAGGAGAGGCATGCGATGCTGTCTGGCTGCTTTCTGGTGCTTTCTGGCAGCAGGAAATGTGCTGGCAGACCTGCCTGGGCAGAGCTGGGAGTGCCGAGGTGGATGAGCGGCAGAGCACCGGTTGTCGAGGCACTGGGATTCACTGGGCAGGGGGACAAACCTGCTGCGATAACGACTTGTTGTTGAGTAGGTTTGTACCAGCGCAGAGGGATCAGGGATTCTCTGAGGGGTTCAGCGATAACATGTGAGATGTCAACAAAGTAAAACTCCTGGGGGTTTCCCAGACTCTGCAAGCGTCTGCAGCCCACCATGAGAAAACCTGTCGGGAGGCTCATGGTGCCTAAGAATAGGGTCGTGCCGCTTTTACTTGCCTGTGTAAGCAGCTTTTGGCAGGGCTTACAGCTCCCACCAACGTGTCTGTGTTAGAAGTCAGCCCCCAGGGATACCAGCTAGGAACTGCAGATATGGGGGTTTAGCTTTTTGCTGCAAGTTGCACATATTTTCAGCTCCAGAGATCTCCCGTTTAACTCTTTCAAGGGTAGCCGTCGCACAGCCTGTGGCACCCAAGCAGCATGTAGTTCAGCCAATGCTGAGCTAACCCAGGTCAAACTGCAATGGGCAAACCTTTGGAAGTAATTAGCAGGGTAGACCTAATTGCATATTAAAGACCAATGTAAAACCAATGTAAAACTGCATAAATATCCTGGGGTGTGCACTTCTCTGTAGTTACAAGGAACCGGTACATAGTTTTCTGCTAGTTTGTATGTCATGCAAGACCGGTGAGGTACTTCAAGTGCAAGAACCACAGTGTGAATCATGCTGCGCTTCTACCTTGGCTCAGGCCCACAGACTTTATCAAGCATTCTCCATCGTCATAACACTCTTGGCTGGTTTATTGTCCTCTTGACTCCTGTCACGACCCCTGGAATCTGCTGATCAGTGCAGAAAAAGCCATACCCATTGCTAGGTGTTGAGGGGCCATTTCAAGGCGTTCCATCTCGGCCAAATGCACAACACCTGCAGAATCCACTTGTATAAAATTTCTAGCTGGGGAAAGAGGAGATTTCTGGAAAGGGTCTGTGAACTCTACAAGAAAGGTGCTTTTAGAAGTCAAGAAATAGATATGATGTTGACAGCTCTTCATCAGGGGAGAGTTAGTAGAACAGAGTAAGGTTTCTGAAGCGTAATAGGAGGCCATTTTGTGTTGGTTGGCTGGTCAATATATCGCCTGCACAGTGTTCATTTGCTCAGGAGCTGAGCAAGCTCTTCGTACTCAAAGTCTTCACCTCTTGGTAAACAGCAGCAGCCATCTCCTGGAGAGGAAAATGTGTCCCTTCCTCCATCCACTTAATTTTCCCCATCAACACCGGAGCTTCCTTTATCTAAGGAACAGCCTTTATTCACATGTCTGCGCGCTCCTCCCTGGCGTCTCTGCAGCTGTTGGATTACAGCGAGGGATAAGAAGCAGCAATGTGAGGGAGCAAGAGGAGATGGAGACATGAGAGACCCAGAAAAGGTGCTGTGAAGCTTTTTTTCCTCCTGCCATGGGCCAGGGCTAACAGGATTGCATGGAGAAGCTCAGCACAGGGGAGAAAGAGAGAGGGAAGGCAGCAAGCCTAGAGAAAAGCCTGAGACAGGAAGAGAAGCTAATGTGGGAGGGAACCAGGACACTGGTGCTGTCTAGAAAGGGAAGGACCTAGACAGCTGTCCGTGTCCCTGACTAGTCCCATCAGCCTTGTCCTACTTTGAAGGGTATTTAAGCCTCAGCAGGCAGAAAGAAGTGTCTCGTAATGAGAGCGTTTGCTTGGGAGCTCCTATGTTCTGGTTTTAGAGCAGTGATGTGTGACAGTGACTTTATTCTTTACTGAAGCCTTGAGGATCCTGATGAGGGCAAAGGTGGTTTTTATCCCTGGCATCTCTGAGACTGTGCAGTCAGGAGGGCTAGGCAGTATCTGGAATCCTGCTGCCTATATCTCAGGGAGTGAGAGCTCAGCGAGGAGCTTCCCGGTGCTTGATCCGCTGTTCTACTTGAGAAGCAAACGCTGCCAGACCCTGCTCTGCTGTGCTGAGAGAGGCCTAAGAGTTCAGCCCTCAACAGGCCTTGTGCAATGGTTGTCAGCTTCAATGAAATCAGGCCCCACTAACGCAGCTGCCCATCCTCATGCTGCTTAATAACCAGTCGCTGCAGCCTGTGCAGGAAAGTAGCCCTTTGGCACCGCAATGGTGCATACGGCAAGACCCCCTTCCTGCAGCTGCAGTGAGAAAAAGGAGGCTGTTTTTCTTGAGTGATTTAACTCACTGAGCAATTACTCATTTCAGTGGCTTTACTGCAAAGCTTGCTTTGTCTCTGCTCAGGTTTTAGCTGAGAGAAGCTTGAATAATTTAGAGTCAAGAGTTTTGGGGTTATTTCTATTTGATCTTTCATTTTCCTCTTCCTTTCTATCCCATCCCATTGCAGTTATATATCTTTAAACTCAATTCCTCTTTTTTTTTGTTGGAATGATCTTGCTTTCATTGGGAGAAATATCTGCTACTTTGGGTGGAATTCATCTCTTTTAACTGTAGGTACCTGGAGGCAATGAGACAGAGCAGCACCAGCCTCCAAATTAATCCTGTCTCTGCAGTCTCCACTGAACTTCTGACTCCAGCATTAGTGTTATTCTCTTCACAGATGTGTAGATGAAGTCCTTCTTAAACCTATAAAGGAGGATAAATGGTAAATTGTGTAACGGAAGAGCCTCAGCCCCGTTACCAGGCTAGGCAATGCCAGGAGGAAGAGGAAGAGGGACAGCAGGTAGCTGCCCATTTTGCTCATAAAATGGAGTGGGATAAGGAACAGCATCTCTCTGAGCTGTTGGGTAACTGGTCGTCTCTCTACTCCTATCCATGTTAAACGGGGGAGGTCGGGGATAGAGTTCTGCCTGCTTCCATCATCAGCGTCTCTCCTTCAGCAGGAGGGATGGCAGCCAACAGCAGTTCCCCGGAGCAGGGAGGATGCTGTTGAAAAGCGGGTAGTATGAATGCGCTCTGCTAAGCGTAGTTGTGTCTGCCTGTGGGACTGCTGCTCACAAAGTACTTGCTTTAGCATGGTGGCAGAGGCTGTGCTGTTCAGTTCCTTAGAGTAGTAAACTTCATTACTCCAACCTAGTGCGAGAGGAAGGATCTCAGCCTCCAAAACTGGATAGATTATTTGCTAAGAAGTATTTGTCATTTTTCCAATGGGAAACAAAGATGGGGTTGGTCTCTGCAACTGTTCAGCCCAGCCATGCACAGAGTTGTCTGAGTGCTGAGCATCAGATCTCTGCACGTGTAGAGCAAAGCACCTTCTTTCACACACCTCAGCAGGGGTGTGCTGAGGCTGCAGCACGTACCGTCCTCGTTGTAGTGTACCATTGCTGGGAGACAAGTGCTAGATGAATGTAAACCTCGTCCCTTGCTCACTGTAGTCGTGTCACTACGTGAATGTAGATTGTGCAGACAGTCCTATCAGAAGATATTTAGGTTTCAACCGCAAGTAAGTTTTGAGTTTTTAATCAGACTCTGAGTACAGATCTGCAGTGGCAAATGATTAAATTACTCCTGCTTATCAGCTGAAACAGAGAAAGTGACCCCATAGATTTCACTTTAACTGCAAGCCAAACTGCATTAGCTCGTTCCAGTGATTAATTTGTTTTCTTGCTCAAAATTTGGCATTTCATTGCTTGTACAATGGTTCGCTTCGGCAACCTCTGGGATTGGAGTCTGTTGCATGTAAATGGGGGAGTGATAATGAAAGCCCTTTAATTTCAGCTTATTGATGTTTTATCTACTCTGAACCACTTGCATTCCTTCCCCAAATGTAGAGCTGAAAATGCTGAATGCCTTTTTTGGAGGTCTGGTATGTCCGTTCCTTTGGGGTATGGCCATGCAGGTACGCCTGAGCTTGAGTTCACCCTCATCCTAACCCAAAAATGGGAATGTTGCCCGTTTGCTGGACCACTGCAGCTCAGCTCAAGTGCCTGCTGTAGCTCTTGGCTTTTGTCCTTATTGAACCCAGATGGATGTACTTTATAAAAAGGTTTTGGTCAGGACATACAATTTGCAACATTTGCAGTAACACAAGTTTTTACCTGCCTTAAGAAGTATAAACAGCTATCCTGTTTCTTGATACTTTTTACACTACACTCCATTCATTTGACTGTTCCTATGTGTTTGCTTTAATATTTAAAACAAATGTTTCTCTGACAAAATGCACTTAGCTATAGCCTTCAGTTATCTTACTACTGGGTATTTATTGGGAAATTTCCTCCCAAGACTTGGGATTTGAAACTTGGTGGCACGTACATCCTAACCCTAGTGCTTGCTAGCAGTTGCAAGTAAAGCACTTTGGTACTCCTGCAGACCTCTGAGTACACCAGATTTTGGAGTCTATTTGAAAACAAAATTAAGCAAAAAGTCTCTTCTAGCAAAATTCAGGGTTGTATTCTTCATTACTAAATTGCAAAGGAAACATAAGAAGTATAAGCTATGGGTATAACCTACCTGCCGTCTCTCCCAGGTCCTCACCAAGAGTTCCTCTCACCTCTCAAGGGTGGAAGTCTTGAAGGAACTCACTCAGCAGCACTTTAGCGCTTGAGCAACAACTTTTACTGACTCATTTTTGCCTGCTGGCCACTCCTGGAGTGGCCATAGTAACCTGGAGGTTGCCTAAATGCTGCTGCATGCAAATAGATATGCACAGCGCTTCTGTAGGACAACCTTCCCTCCCTCTCTACTGCTTAAGGAAGACTTATTGCATGGTTGCTTTGACCTCTCCTTGTCTGTGAGAATGCACATAAACCAATGCTAATTTGCCTGGAAATGATTCACATCAATACAAAAATATCCTTCGATATGGGTATTTCCCTCTTTAGATTTATCCTTCTGCTTAGGAAGTAAATTGAAATAGCTTTATGACTCCATCCTATAACATGAGAAATTTTATTGGCTTTATAAGACCTTGCAAATCACAAACTGAATACGTTTTATGACACAACAAGCTGTGTCCCAGTGTTTTTCAGAGCCTGGATATAGATATGACTGACTTTGCATGTTTTAATCACAAGTTTTCAGTCTGGGGGACTTAAGCTATCAGTTTTAATAATATGTTCTTTCACCAAAATAAAACCACTTGATTTATCATGAAATAGACTATATTTGCCTGTTTGGGGAAGTTCATTCTGTCAAACTTCTAAATCTGGATTGTTGTTTTTTATTTCAAATTAATTTATTCTGAAGGTCAGAATTTCCCAAGGAATGTAAATGAAATAATCCAATGGACTCAAGTCTTTATTCTCCTTCTGAAAATAAGAGAAATCTGATAGGAAATGTTTGACCCAAAATACTGAAAAGGCTGTCTTGATAACCTGACAAAAGTTCAATTTCCAGTTAAAATGTTGACTTAAGTCATGCTTTTCTTCAACACCTCAGTGCTGATAAATGTTATTTTCTTAGATATAAGCACTTCAATGTCTTCCTTATCTATGCCAAAGAAATCTTAATTTTCCTTAAGATAAGCAAACAAGAAGCATATGTTTCACTTCTGACTTTGAGCTTGTTTTAAGCTCCCAAATAGAGCTGGGACAGGATAAGTTTTTAAATAATCCTGATGTGAGAGTTGAAAGTGGGAATAAATCTGCTGCCTGGGATGAAACAGCCCATTAAGAGCTTCTTCCTAGTAGTTTAATTAAAAGATTAGATTATAGATTGCATTGATATATTAGAGAACAGTTTGCTATAGCATATTTAAACTCATGGCTGCAAGATAACAGGCATTGCACAGAAAACATGGAAAGACAATTTGTGCACAGAGCCATTGCTGTGTGACCCAGAAGCACGCGCTTCCCAGGGCCACCCTCGTGGCTCCCTGCCCATCCTCTAAGGGATGGCCAGGGAGGGAAAGGCAAAGGCTGTGCGAGGGAGGGATTCAGTCTGCGGATTGAGACCCCTGAGAATGGATGCGTACATGGAAAACGAGCCTCCGGGACGGCTCTGGCAGCTTCCCCAGCTTGGTCTGGTTCACTATGGTTGGTTGTGTGCTGCACATGTGCCTTCTGGCAGCGTGACTGAGGCACACAGAGAGCCTGCGTGCCACTGGGAAGGAGCAACACTCTTCAGGGTTCCCTTCACTACCCTTCATTTCAGACCCTTATGTCTGATCCAGTTGTAGTTGTCTCATCTGATCAGTTGGTTTCTGGTTTTCTTGTTGCTAGTGATTCTTTTCTCTTCTTCTTTGGAAGTGTTTACTTAAACCACAGAAGGAAAATACTGAATAGAAAATGGAAGCAGCATTTATTTGAAGTATTTGACTTAGCTTGAAAAATGAATGTGCACTCACCTTTCTATGAACCATAACAATAAAGCGTGGCACTGCAGCAGGCTGGAGCGTACATTGCTTATGTAGAGTGGCAGCGACCTTCAGTCCTCAATCTGGTGTGCAGGATTTTTCAATTAATGTCACCACCCTAAGGGCTACAGAGGCCATTCTTGCCCTCATTCCCTCTGATTTCCCTTCCCACTCTCCTTTACCCCTGATGGAAAGGAGAGGATGGGTAAGGAGGACAGAAATGAGATTTTATCTATATAAACTTTTAGGAATGGAAAAGAGCGGAAAACTGATGCAAGAACAAGTCCCTGTTACACACGAGTGGAAATGCTTTGGGACAGAGAGGCAGAACAACCCAAGACAAAGCTGATTCTCACCCACAGAAGGAGGAACTCGTGAAGGTGAAGAGGTCGGGTGAGAATGAGCATGATTATTCTAAGGAGGAAAAGGAAGAAAAATGGAATAAGAGTAACTTCCAATGAACGCAAAAGCAGGAGATGAGATCTCCTGGGAAGTAGATCTAGGGGGAAGAAACTAAGGAGAGAGCTAGGCATTTTTCATTTGATAGTAGGACTATGAACACAAATCATCTCAATTTAGAGGAAGAATAGAAGGCTCGATAAAAGGCAGCTCGACAAAATAAAAGCTTTGCATTGATTTCTTGTTTCCTTACCATGTTTGCAGAAAATGGAAAGTAGGTTAGATCAGAAAAGATGGACTTTAAGAATAGTCAATGTGTGGAGGGACACAATCGGAACAGGCAGCACTAAATCAGACACAGGAGATGCGAGAAATCCCAGAGTAAATGAGATCATACAGTGATTGCTATAAGGGGCCATGGAAAAACCTTTCACAGATGGGCCCCACAATGCTAAAGAGCCGCTCACTAAAATGCTGTGAGGAAGAGGTTGGTGTAACTCATATAGCAACAAAGCCCAGACCAAGGAGAGATAAGAGGAGAAGCAATTTGGGTCAAACGAGCTGCTCAGAAGGACATTAATCAAGTGATGAGGAGGAGAGAGTTAATTTCTGCAGGATGAAAACATACTGGAGAACTCAAAGGGACCTGTACAGCCTGACACCAGTTTTCCTGCACGGGCATAACCAGTTTAAGACACCCCCCACAGCCTGGCCTTGCCTCCGTACTTCCCCCCTGAGATTCTTTCTTTGTCCCACTGTCCTGATAACGCTGGTTGGCACTGAAATTCTGCCAGTTTTTTATTAAAACCAAAACCTTTTTATTGACCCAGTTTAAAGGGGCAAGCTGTATGGTGCGAAGGGCCAGAGAACAACGTTCAATGGGGAGAGAGAGGCAGAAACCAGCAGTTAGGAGAAGTCAGCCGAAACTGGGGTGCCTTTTTAAAGGCTTTCTTTCTGAAAGAGGAGACAGGGGTTTCAGCTTGACCTCAGTATCTGGAAAATACTGAATAAATCACCTTAACTGTTTGTTGAACACATGAAAGATAGAAAGAAGATGAGTAACAGCCAACCTGGATTAGAAAAGCATAAATCATGTCAAACAAATTGAATTTACTCCTAAACCAGAGAAAAGCCTGTTGGATAATAGAAAAGCAGATGTCGTGGGAAGCAATGTACTTAAGTGCAAGAAATATGACATTTTTATAAGCGTGTTAGAGAAATGTAGTCTAGATAAAACTGTAGTAGGGTGGGCCAGAGGAGGCTGGAAGAATTGAGTCAGGTTTCATTAGGAATTGTCCTGTGTCCAGATCTGCTCAGTACTTCCATTAACTATCTGAACCGTGTGCTAGCAAATGCATTTATTACATTTTCAGAAGGCTGGGAGAACACTGGATGGATGATCTTGACAAATAGCGTGCTGGGGAACGGTTTCATTAGAATACAAATATACAGCAACTACTGCTAAGCAAAACAGCCAGTGCTCATCAGGTGCACAAATGTGTATTTAGGAATACAGATTTGGGACAGGAGGGGGGGAGCAGCTGAGTTTACAACAGGTATTAGGTCTAAAGAAAGGCTCAGGAGGGATGAGGAATCGTATGAAAAACTGGCTCAAAGGGTCTCTCGGCCCTCTCAACCACCGAGGTTCATTTCAAAATTGAGAGGAGTTCAAGGAACCCCAACAGAACCGATCATTTCAGAGGTGCACACTGAAAAGACCTTGCAAAAATCCTTAAACAAGAATACAGCAAACGACGAACACTGCAATGGGAATCCTGTGCCTGGTCCCATCGCTGCAAGCCTAACGGGGGAGAGGGATGTTAACACCTGGTGTTTCTAAGCAATGATGGCAATTAAGGCAACTGCTGGGGTTCTGTCTTAACCAAGCACTATGGCTTAAGTTCCAAGGATGTAAGAGTCTTCCTGCACCTCTGGGTAGAGACCCCAACATTAAGAGAAGCTGTGTGTCAGAGGAACAGCATCTCCGGGCAGAGACTGATGTAATTTGACTGCTGATTACAGCTACAGAAATGCCAGTTTAGCAAGCAATGTATCAACTTCACTCCCATACTGTGCAACAGTTTCACTGCCGTCTACCACCTAATTGTGTATCCTGTAGTTAATGGAGATCAAACTGTTCTGTGTCAGAAGTTCAGTTTCTAACACTTTCTTGCATAAATCACCTTCCTTATTCTACATTCCTTACATGAAATTCTTGGTGTATATCGTGGCCTAACTAATCTGAAAATATCCTTATAGTCTTCTTGTGGTCTTCACTGGGAAAAGTCTCTTCTCTGTGCCCCTGCTATGTAGGAGAACCTGTAGTGAAACGAAATTGCAGGAAGATTCATTGGAAAGTGAAATCTTTTTAATGCTGTGAGTAGTGGTCCACTGAAAGGGATTGCTTGACAAATTTTCTCATCATTAGAACGGCAAATTCGTTTTGCCCTTGATGCCTGTCCACAGAGACGGGCAGCTGGCTTCCAGTTCAGTTTAGTGCAGGCTGTCAGAAGTTGTGAGCATACATTGCTCTCTCTACTGGAGACCACTTGTGTGACTTGTTTCCTTCTATTTTTGAAAAAGCCATTCAGGGTAAGAGAGTCTATTGTTTGTATAGTGGAGCAATTATGCTAATAATAATGTAGAGTTGTGCTTTATTTTAATATTAATTTTAGTGACTTGGATACGACAGCAATTTGAATGTATGAATGACTAAAAAAGGCAAAATGTTTATAGAAGCACATAAAACTAATGTTATGCACTCCATTTTACAAGTAGCTTGAAATGGGTTTTTAATAAGCGTTTAAAATGATGTATTCATGTCTGTATAAAATGTCATATCTCATCTTAGGAAAAGTGATTTTAAAGAGCTCTTGTAATTAACTATTTATTTATTATTATTAAATTATTTACAATGGTATATTATTGGAAGCATTAAATGCTTTTGTATCAGAGAGCCTTCCCCCTATTCTTATGGTTGGTTATTCTTTGTGTGCTGTGGCTGTGCTGAGTCAGAGTCTGTTAGAGAAGAAGGACTGCGCGTTCTCGGTGCCGGCAGTTTGTATTCCTCTTGTTACATCTGTTGCCTTTGTTTAGGGTGAAATCTATTGATTGTGGTCCCAGACCCTTGCCTAGCCATGCCCTTGATTGTCATGAAACCCTGAGGTGATGAGGCATTCTCACTTTAGTAAGGCCTAAAAATGAGGACATTTTCCAAACCTTGCATCAGGTTCTTTCTCTGGGAGGTCCAAAGCAGGTTTAGACCTGTGGATTAAATTCGGATAGTAAGATGGTTGTTGCCATTCATTTAAAACTTGAAAGAAGATAGGCCTGGAATAGCTCTCCCGAGTTCAATCTATTTTGCTCTAAATTCACATTATCTCTACCCAAAGCATATCTAAATTGTTAAACTCCAGTGAATTCCACAGCCTCCCCAGGCAACGTGTGCTGGTGCTGTCCTGTCCTTCGCATTGGGTTGAAAGTTTGATTCAGTGTTGAGGCTCAACCTCCTCATGCCAGACCTTGGCCAGCCTTTGCAGACTCTTGGGAAG
The DNA here is from genome assembly GCF_028500815.1 of Rissa tridactyla. Lineage (NCBI taxonomy): Eukaryota > Metazoa > Chordata > Aves > Charadriiformes > Laridae > Rissa > Rissa tridactyla. Next base: position 3,772,540 of record NC_071484.1, on the reverse strand, counting down.
GGAGCACCAGAGATGCTGCAAAACCTTTTTAAAGCTGTGCTCTTCTTACTTTGAGATTGAGGAATTCAAGTCCTGTTTGTAGCTGGCCCAAGTGTAGAGTTTGGTGCTTTCTGGGAGGGTCTGAGCAGCAGCCACCAGAGCCACAGCGCTCCGGCGCCTGTTCTCTTGGGGTGGGGTTTTTTTAGGGGGATGGATAAAGGTGAAAGATAAGCACGCACATCTCCCATGGGAGGATTTATGGCAGCGGCAAAGGATATTAATTGATATTTTAGTCATTTAAAAGATCTTAAAATGAAGACTCAATGGTCATCTGCATTATCAGGCGGGTGACGCGCTGTGAACATGTTCCCCGGGGAAGCCAAACAAGAGGAGCTAGACTAGGGCTTTGACTTTCCAGCTCTGTTTCCACTGGGAAGGGGAATTAATGTGTTTTGTTTCCTCTCTTTGTGTTTTTTAGCCACATAATAAGCACAATAAACATAAGAGAGGTCCCAGAGCTAGGGCTTTAGAGACACACTGAGGAGGATGAAAAGCTTCTTGACAGGTAATTTTGGCTTCTTACAATGCTCATGTTCTTATGTTTCATTGCTGTGCTTAGACTGCATTTACTCTAGGGGTTTTTATTTATTTATTTAAGAATTCCTACTTCCACGACATAAACTCCTAGTGAGCAATATCTTTTGGAACTTGGAGGCCAGTCGGTCCTTAGGTGTAGGCCTTGGCTAGCACAGGGGTTTCCATCCATCGCAAGTCAGAGGGAAAGAGCTGAGCTGTACAGATGGTTCCCTACCTTTGAGGGTCTGATCCTCAGCTGCTGTACCAACAACAGCACAGCAACAACAGTCACTGCCAACTCTACAAATGGAGCTGTACGTCCACATCCGCCGCTGACACAGGAGGGACCGCAGGCGTGGGATATGCGAGGCAGTCAAGCCATGGACATACTGGCCCAGCTACTGACTGTGCCATGGCTTCTTGCGCCTGGGGCAGGTTATCCAATGTGTTCTTGCCATCACCTCTCCGTGTGTCCCACCTGACTTGCAAAGAAACCTTTCTGATTCCAATAATCAATGTTTCTTCTCTTGAGGCTTTCTAACTAAATTGCACCATCTAGGGTTAGCAAGAGAACTGTAGAACTATATTCCTCTGCAACTGATTTTGGAGGAGACAAAAGGAAAGCAGATGCGACAAACCTGCCTGGGAAAAAAAAAAAAAGCTGGATACTGAAGGACCGGAGTTTAAGGCAGTCATTTGCATCTGGAGATTCAAGGCCCAGTAACTGTGAATGCTGGGGCAAACTGGGAACCAGTGTCAAGTTTAACGGATCACAGGGCTATGCCTGGTCTCTGCTATAACTAAACCATTAGGTATACGTGTGCAGCACTCCCTTACTTGCCTCTGCAGTTTCTCCTTTAGGCTTTCAAAGCCCCAGCACTCCTTTAGAGGCACCCCACCAGCAAAGCCCTCCACTCGCACATGCACTGCCAGGCTTGTGAGGCAAAACTGAGCATCTCCTGCTGAGATCATGGTCAGTTTTGGCCCTCATCCCTTGTGTGAGCATCATTCCTCTGCCCTTAGACGCTGCAGCAAGAGGCAAGGAATGATTCTGCAGGTGCTTGGAGAGAACGCTTGTCCTTCCTGGTCTTTGAGTTTGAATGAGATTTTTTGTTTAATCAGCAGAATCTCTAGTTGGAGCATCTCCTGTCATGCTGGCAGGCTGCTTTGATCTGCAGGCAAGGTTGATGGGAACTGATCTAAGCTGAGCTGGCAGACACCAACTCTCGCCGAGTTACATCCTGTCCTTCCCCAGTTTGAGCCAGAGGGAAGTGGGAGCCAAAGGCACCAAGTGTGCTGAGGTCACAGGGTTGAACTCCACAGGAGACGGTTCAGACACAAACTGTGACACATCACTTCATCCTGCACGTTTCTTTGCCTTCCTTTTTTTTTTTTTTCCAAGACCTTTGTGTCTCTCTGTTAGTATGAACTAAGAAGCTGCATCTCGTAGATCCCTGTTGCTGTCTCAGGGCTGCACCATGTCCTTGGAGAAGTGGTCCAATGATTGTGTCCTGCAGGTTGCTGGGCACTGTGCTCTGCTCTGGGACTCATACCTGCCTTCCCACTAGCTCATGTAGCTGATTAAACATCTTTTAAATGAAGGATTTAAATTTGTATCTCCTTGTAGTGCATGTGCTGACCAATAATATATTGGATTTCCAACTGAGGAAGCATTTTAGCATCCCTGAAATGATGGAGAAAGCCCCTCTGTGGGGCTGCTCACTCTGGGGTGAGAGGATGTTCTGTGCTGAATTCAACTTCTCCTGCCTCAGTGTTTGAACTCCAAAAAACCAAGTGTCTTCTATGGGGAGGGAAAGGGAGTGATGAAACCTTTCAGCCTTTTCATGGGCAGCAGAGAGAAATAAGCACTTTTATGACAAGATTTGCTTCATACCAAAATGTCTGAATTAGGCAATTTATCTGTCTGTCTCCCTTCATTGACTCTGAGATTAGACTTTGGCTGACTCTAAATACCTGCGGTGCTTGTATCTCTCTCAGATCAAGGTAGGTGAGATGAATCCAGCCCACTATCTTCTTGCTTTCCTATGGCTTGTAACGCATGGCTTAAACACAACAGACCGTTTTGTTAAACTTAACAAAATGGAATTGGTAGAAAATCAGTATAATCAAGAAAAGAGCTGGATTGGATGGAGCTAAATTCCTGAAACGTCTGCCATGTGAATTTCCAGACAAATCCATGCAGAGGGGCAATGGACCAGAAGGCCAGTAAAATAAAGCCAAAACCTGTGAAGGAGCTGGGAAGAGGGAGTAGAGCCAGCTAAGTAGGACATGCTTGTCCTTGGCTGTGCTAGGAGGATCATTACTTCGAATCCATGTGATCTCACTTGTGCAGTTCCCTGTCAAAATGCCACAGAAAAGCAAGGCAGTGGCCTGTTTCTTGCAGAGCTCTCAAAGTCATTTTTAAAGCATTCCCTGGGATGTCCCCAGCTTGCAGATATCCCTTCAGCTGCCCCTCCATTGCAAGAACAGGGCTGCCAGCCTCCTTGGGAAGACTAAGACGGATGGAGGGAGGGACGGAGGGAGGGAGGGATGGATGGAGAAAGGGAGAGGAATGGAAAACACACTTAGGCGTCTTTGCTCTGGTCAGCTGCTGAACACGGAGGAGCAGTCATGAATTAGAGGACCCCACAACCTGATCTAGTTGAAGATGTCCCTGCTCACTGCAGGGGGGTTGGACTAGATGGCCTTTAAAGGTCCCTTCCATCCCAACACATTCTATGATTCTATGACAGTTATTTCTTTGAAAAAATTATAAGCAGTCCAGGTCTTGATTCTTTCCTTTCAATCTTGTCTAAATTATTCACTGTATTGGAAAGAAGACCCTCACACCCAAGTTAATCAGCTGTGATCTAAGAATTTAATAAGCTCAACAGCACACACCTATCTTTCTCTCTCTTCTGCTGTGCATAGCTGCTGACAACTGATTAGCATCTGACATGCAGGCACTTATCACAAGAGGCTGCAGTAATTGATCAAGCTGAGAGCTGGACTGTCAGTGCTTTGGAGACCCCAGAGCATGCGGGCAACAACCTCGCAGCTGCTCAGCAGCAAGAATGAGATGTACAGACAGGGCTGCATTTTAAGAATATTTGTCTTTCTTTTTTTTCACTTTTAATTCCTGCAACTGTAGAAATAAGTGGTTCAGCAGGAGGCGGAGACCTTGTACATGCTGCAGCTGTGGGGAGAACTGCTCTGTGCTTGTTTCCTACAGTCTAACCCTTATCCGGTGCAGAGAACAGGGGAGAGAAAGCATCAGTCATAACTCATTCCTCTCTGCTACCAAACCCAAAGGACCATACTGCAATGGAAACCAGGCTGTACTGCGTGACATTTTTACAACAAAATATTTTGTGCTGAAAAGCTGAATTTTTCACACAATGAGGAAATGCCATTCTGCTTCTAAACTTGGTATTTTAAGAGGAAAAATGGAAAACATCAGTTCTTTGGGTTTGGAGTCTGAAGTCAGCATCTGCTGATCCATAGGCAAGATGGAGAAGCAAATGAACTGTATCTGACCATCTGTAGCTGTTGCCTGGAGGCAGCAGAGTCCCTTGGTCAAAGACTGTCCCAGTCTCCGTTGTATTGTGTATAGCTCTGGCGAAAACTCTTCTCTCAGTTTTGGTAATGAGGAGCCAGGGGAAAGCCACAGTCTCCCAGCTCAAAATAAACCCAGAGGCTCCTGAGTCCACGACTGCTTCTTCCACTGGAGTTGTAGAGCCCAACAATCTGTTCTGCACAAAATGACCTATCAGTCCCGACAAGCAGCATTGCGCAGCACCTGCACAGCGTGACGCTCTCTGAACAGTGTTTATTCTTCCAGCAGCCCTTGGGGGTCCAGTAATTTATCTATTTCTGTGCAGCGGGTACATGACCTTTAATAGAGAAGTAGAAAAGAGCTTTGTGGTTCTGCTAATAGAAATTGCCCTGTGTTGCACATATCTCTCTGTCAAGCTACCGATGAAGAATGTTGTTTCTGGCTGTTCATCCCGCATGGGGCTAAAATGCTGGCTTTTTGGCCCAAGAAACCCTCGTCTCACATATGCCTAATCGGCCCCCCAGCTTGTGTCCACTGTGCGTGCCCTAGAACAGGACTTTCCCCAGGAGACATTGCACTCAAAGGAGTCTAGGCAAAGACCCTTCCTTTGGGAGAAGCCTTGTGTTGCAGCTGCTCTGCTGTTCGGTAATGGGAGGCATGAAACTGGGGTGGCATCTGGAGATGCTCCAGACTGGAGAATAAATTCCCCCCCATTCATTAGCTGGCAAAATGTGAGCCTGACAGCCTTTAATGGAGTTTAGCTTGTCTCTATTTATTGTTTCATGGTTTTGCACAAGCTTTCCAAGACTGGTTAAACTTAGGGGAGATGCGAAGGGGCAGTGTGGTCAGGGAGAGAGCCCGACTGGGCTCTGGGCAGAGACCTGCCATCAGAGCAGACAGTGGCATTGCGGGGTGCAGGGCAGGGAGCGATCTCCCCTTCTGCCTGCTTCTCTGTGTGTACACTGGATTCCTTTCATCAGCAGAAGTCTTTCATCCATAACCTGTTTCTTCCCTCTTTGTAAAGACAGATTTGAATGTAGGTTATTTGCAGCAAGGAAAATGACCTTATTACATAATTTGCATTAAAACACCCATCCCACAAGGCGCTACAAACCTTTAGCCAGGTAGAACTGACAGATATTAGCCAAGCAATGGGATGGGTTTGCAGTGATCTTTCTCCTCTCTCCCTTTCCCTTTCCTTTTGGGGTGAGGAAGGATGAACCGGAGTTTCTTTGAAGACTGTTTCCAAGCACCTGCCGTAGCTGGGTTTCAGAGATGTCGCAGGCTCAGAGGCTGCCGAAGCCAGCCCGTGTGGGAGGGCTCTCTCCCGCAGCCTTCTGCCTGTGGGATACGGAGCCCAAGGAGAAATCCAGGGTGCAGATGGGGCTTTGTGTCCTGGAAAGGAGAATGAAATGTGCCAAATGCACAATTTGCTCTATCGCAAAAAGATTGGACACATGGTGGCTGCCTGATTTTTTACCAGTGAGACAGTTGCTTTACTCCATCACGGATTTAAATTCTATAAATAAATCATATATTAAATTTGTAAATATATAATTATAAAACCTATATATATAAGGCATGTTTCCAGTGCCCATCCCAGTGCCCCGATCACTTATCCAATAACCTCATCACGATGGTGCCTACAAAGCACAGCAGCTTCAAAGGGAAGCCTGGAAATGGTTTCTCTGGGGTAGCTGTTACGCAGTAACCGAATGTACAGTGGATGAGTTTAGAGTGCATAAGCTTAATCTCCTATTTTCCTGAATTAGGCCATAGATGAAGTAAGTGGTCACCTCTGAGGGAAGTGGTCTGACTACTCATGTTTACGCAACTCCTGTTTTCTGTTCTTTGATGGGTTTTGTTTTCTTTTGTGTGAAAATGTCTCCAATTTTCTAGTTTGCTGTGACGTGTGACTGAGTTTTTTAGGAGGATTTTGTTTTGATCTGTAGCATATTTTTACTGGACTGAGAATTCTATTTCCTCCCCTTGCAGCTTCTTCCTTGCTTATAAAAGTGAGAAAAGACCTTCTTGCGGTCCCTCAAGCCTCTAATTTGGATAACTACTTTTTGACAGGCAAGGGTGTCAGTCCCAACGATACGGCATTTAAAGTCTTCGACTCTCAGCCATTAGCTCATCCTACCCAGTGACCCAGCAATTCCTATTTCTAGCAGCGTGAAATCCCCCAGGTGAGAATTCACAAATTTCAGGTGCTGAGCTGGCTGATCCATAAATCTCAGCACCAAGACAGATTGTTCCCTTGCTATCTTACAGCCTCGCCTCCTCTCATGCTTTTTCAGCTTTTTTTTTTTCATTTTCTCACAACAAAACTCTGCGAGTGTGAAGTCCAAACTGCTCTCCCGGCAGCAAACCCAGCTGTGAAACAACAGCACCATCCAGGGGCCACTGGGGCTCCTTCCATTGGCGCCTGCGGATCGTCCCGCAGGGCCCGGCCGCTTCCCGCTCGGTGTTTTATTTTACTTGCAGCAGAGAACTGAAAACGGGGAGTGCTGCTTCTCTGCAGTCCCCTGTTTGCCATGTTTGTGCCTTACGAAAACGATCTCTGTATAACGCCTTCCTGGGTGTTCTGCCATGCTGCGGATGTCTGAAGTGATAATTCCATTTGCTTGGGGAAATTGTTAATGGTACCGCCGGAGGCGCATTTACCCAAAGCTTTAGGTAGCTCTAAGTAGTGCCTATGCCAAGAACCATTCATGACTCTGTGTCAGCTATTTTATACTAAAGCTGGGTAAATATTCTCTCTCCTCAACTGCTTTTTCACAGAAAATGCAGATTTTGGTTAAATTTGTGTCTGTCTGCCATAGAATTTTAAAAATGTGTATTTTTCATTTGAACACTGCACACTTTACAATTGATATGTGTATCACTTACTGAATGCGTGTAACCTGTTGTCCATATAATAGTCCCACACTCTGTGCTGCTGACCCCTTAACCAGGCTCGTTTGCCATCACATTCCATGGCCAGTGACAATATCAGGAACTGAGAAATCTCAAGAGGGAAATGCAGCCTGTAACTGCTGATTCATTCTCTCTCTGTTTCCTGCTGTTGATGAGAGATTCCCTTTGGATCCAAGGAATCTCAGTGAAGAAACGCTTTGGTTTCAATAAATGGAAATTTTCCCGTGAAGAAATAAAACAACACCAGAAAAACCTGCTGTGCGGGTGAAGGGCACCAGTAAAAGTGCAGGAACTGGGGCAGAGGTAGGTAGTCAAAGCTGACTAATCCACTGCTGGACTCACATCAAAGCTCAGCTGTATTTTTAGTGATAGAGAGAGAAACAGAGATGCTAACTAGACCTTTCAATATGTCACTAAGTCTCCAGTGGAGAGACTTCCATTAACTCTGTCAGATACTGGATCAATGAACAATAATACTGATGGATCTTAAGATTCAAGTGCCTGAGCCGCTACCCAAATAACCAATTATTCATTAAATTAAGACTAAATTCAGGAAATTAAAAACAAAACTTAGAGGTGTGTATGTGAAGGTTGGAAATTCTACCTAAAACTAACTTTGGCATCACATAAAGGAACCAGGATATAACAGGAGGAAAATTGCAGAGGAAAACGTGTCCTTCTGGTCAGATAGGAGTCCTTAAACACGTAAGTGAAATAGCAGATAAAAAATTAAAATTGGGTATGATGTGTTTTGATTTTGTTTTAAAGTGAAGGTTCTTTAAAGTGAAGGTTTTGCATTTTTTGGAAGTGTCTGGTCCTTTGGAAGTGATGGCACTGTGGCATTTTGGGCTTAGGTGACACAGGGGTCCAATCTGGTGTGACAATGAGCAGGTCAGGCAGGGACTGAAGTTACAATGGAAATAGAGAGTGTCGTGTTCGGCTTGTGCTTTGGTCTGCATCTGGGCTACGTCTGAGCACTCGGCAGCATTTCGCTGAGGGACCTGTGCATTGTGGCTGTTTATTTGTGCTGGGACCGTGAAAAAGAAATGGAGAAGTGAAGGAGTCAGCTGTGATTCCCGTGGGGGAACCTGGTTGCATGTTAAAATCACGGTATTTAAGCTAGTAACGAAATTTCTTTCTGCTTTCTGACATCTGGGGAGTTGGTTTGTTTATAATTTCCAAGGGTTCTTTGCAACTTTTGACCGAAAGATTTCTTCAGCTGAAAACTCTGGTTCCTAATGAAAAAGAGTTTGCATGGTCATTTTCTGACTGCCTTTGTTCTGTGGCACTGCTTGAGCAAAAAAACTCACGATAGCTAATAAAGTTGTGCGCGCTATTATGAGCTGACTGTTTTACAGCAAGCTTGTATGTGTCTGTGTGATCTGCTGCTATAGAAATGCTTATTCTTGTATCCTATAGATACAAGATAAGCACCTCTGTTCATGCAGCAAATTGTGCCCTCCCCAGTGACACCAACTGCCCCAATGCCCTGTATTTTCCTGCTATGAGCCTGAACAGTCCCCTGCATTTATTAAGTTGAAAAACACGCTTTTTCTTCTACGCTGGAGAGGCGTGAGAGCTGAATGCTGATTCAGGAGCTGTGTGCTTGTCATATAGAAAGCCATATCAGAATGCGGCTCCAGTGTTACACTTCTTAAGACACTGAATAAATCCCATTCGTTTCCAGGACACCATACATAAGCATCAGGATGCATTTGAGAAACCATTACATAGAACTGATTCCACATATCAAAGCCCAAGGATGCTCCCGGAAACCTTAAGGCGCCACAGACTCACGTCTGGTTTTGATCAGCTCACCCACACGTTGCTTTTAACTACCACAGCGTTCCAGAAATCCTTTGGGCCAGCACATTCCAGATGAGATGGAAGTACCGATCGGCTTCTGAAGAGACGTGTCTATCCCACAGTTTACACATCTGCCTGGACACATCTCCAGCCTTCCCCCTGCACTCTCTGGCCACCTGCCTTACCTATTCCCAGCTCTCCCTGCTATTTCTCCTTCCCCGTGCCCTAACATTTCAGCAGGTAAATGCCTTTAAAAGCTTTTAGGTGCCCAACTCCCTAAATGCAGCTGTGAGCTGCTGGGGGCTGGTTTTCTTTTTGGCTGGGGGTGTTGTGCAGGAGGAGTTGCCGTCTCTATGGAGGAACAGGGCAGCCTCTTCACGTCTAGATCCCATTTGAACTCCCCCGTGTGTAGAAAGGGTTGCAGGAATGTGGGTGGATTGGCCTCTTCCCTTGTGCCTGAAATCACAGCTTCAGCGCTGGCTTCTGCCAAATAGTTTTATTCTTGGAAAGGAACTACCTTAACATGAAACCGGGTTGTGCAAAGGGTGGCTGAGGGATTGTTCGTGAGGTACTGGGCAAACTGGTATTCAGACACGCCAAATAAAGTATTTTCATCTGGGTTGATCTGATCACTGTGAGTTTCTGAGGAGGTAATTTGGCAGAAAGAGCAAAATCATCTTTGATTCTGCTGAAATCACCCTGTGATGGCAACACATAGTAAGGTTTCTATGGAAAATTTCTGGTCCTGTCTCTGATCTGAAGAAGGGCCCCTGAGGACATTTCAGTGTCGGACTTTGGAAGAAAGATTTTTTTTTCCTCTAAAGAGAATTTCTGCTATTCCCAGCATAGCAAGGCCTCTAGCATGCCCCTGTGGGCAGGCGAGTTAAGATTTAAAAAATTTTTTAGAGCCCTTGCTGAAAGCTGCTTTATAAAACTGTGATTGCTCTCAATTTTTGGTTTGTTTTAGAAAGGGGTCAACAATATAAAATCATTTACCCATTAGTTACAGTTTGCCTTCAGTTCACTTTCTCAGTCACCAAAGCAGTGGGTCAGTATATGGCTTCACCTTCTGGACCCCAAACCAGCCAACAAAATGCTCAGTGGCTCTGGTTTGTCCCTGTTTCCATGTTTACCGATGCTTGCCACTGTGTTGGATTAGTCTCATCGTATCTGATGGGAAACTGTCCACAGGACACCGTGCTCCAGCGATGTGGCTAGAGTACATCCGTGAATAAATTGTGTCGGTTTGGAACATGCTGAAAGGTTTGAGGTGTGGAGTAAAATCCCCAACAGTGACTTAGGAGTCTAAGATGCATTTTCAGGGTGACTTGGACTCTTGAGAATCTCATTTAATAGCTTCAGTTTTTGCGTCTCTGATTCACATCCCTGAAGCAATCAGCTGAGGTGTTTTTAAGATTTTCCTTTTCCCCCACTGTCTGTTCCAACCCTGAGTCAGAAATTATTGCTCTCTCCTTATCTTCATCACAGAACTGGCAGAAATGTCATTGCTTTAGCTCTGTCTGAAATATTTGCGTAAACTCACTTTTTTCAGCAGTTTAAGCTAACACATTGGGCTGAGAACAGCAAGGCCTGGAGAGCACATACGTGTTTCCTGCTGTCAGCTCTGCTGTGGGATGGGAGAGAAAAGACTTAAACGACCATAGCTAGAGCTGCCAGAGCTTATCAGCCAGAGCACTGTCACCTGAGAGTCAGACTCTGACCATCTTTCTAGGGACCAAACCCTGCCGGCCTCAGTACTTGTGACATCTGAGGTCCTGAGATCCATAGAGGATTCACAGAGCTCCTTGGTCTCTGCTGCCAGCCGTGGTCTTTTTGTACAGAGGATGGAGAGTGGTTGCGATGACAAGTCGAGCACCTCGCTTTCTGTGGTCTGAACATGGCTCCTGTTTTGCAAGTGAGAAATGGGACTAACGGTCGCTTTTATAAAGTTCTTAGGGACCTAAAAATAGTAACAGGGTTTCAGAAATTAACACAACAGATGATCTGCTCTGCACACATTTCTCTGTGGAGGTCTCTGGCTTCAACTCATGTGTTTGCCAATACAGTGTCTATGCTGTAAGCTCCCAGCTCCTTTGTTGGGTCCCCAAGCACAGAGTAAGGAACTGTAGAATTGTCTTCTCAGACTAGTGGGTGGACAATATGTAATGTTGGATGGAAGGGTTATCAAGCACTGGAAGAGGCTTTCCAGGGAAGTGGTGGAATCGCCATCCCTGGAGCTATTTAAAAGCCGGGCAGACGTGGTGCGAAGGGACATAGGTGGGTTAGTGGTGGCTTTGGCAGTGTTGGGTTGATGGTTGGACTTGATGATCTGAAAGGTCCCTCCCAACCTCAACGATTCTATGATTCTGTGACCTGAGTCCCTCTGTGCCTTTGATGTTTCTGGAACATGAAGTGTCAGTAGACATTAGCTTCTGTACTGGTTTGGGCTGGGATAGAGTTAATTTTCTTCATAGTAGCGATGCTTTGGATTTGTGATAAAACCAGCCCAGCACCTCTCACAGCATGAGGTGCAACTATGGGAGGTATGTTCCCTCCGATACATCAGCCGCTCCCTTGCCTTTTTGTTTGAGTTCTTTTAATCTAAAGTAAAACTGTCATTAGTCAGGGACTGAATTGTTCCTCTAAAGGCAGAAAACTAGCTTTTCTTTACCACTTTCAGACAACAGCATTTCCAGCATCATTTTCTTTACGGCAGTGTTTCATTTTGTATTAGTTCTCCAGCCCAGCAGCGGGTGAGACCTGCCCTGCTCGGGGCTCTGACACCCGAGGGAAAGTCTGGCCTCAGACTGGCAGCTCCTTCACCCTCGAGAACAAAAAGAAGAGATTTTCTGTAACTAGGAGTTCCATTATTTTGGCATTCATTTTTATCTGCTAACTGGGTCAAAGGCCAAAATATCAACATTTTAGCGGCATTAAACTTATTCGGGAAAATGTTGGTTTGGAAACAGCAACCTGAAAATCATCTGTTTTGAGCAAAACAAATACCTAGTTTCAGAGAAATGTCATTTTTGACAGATTGAAATTTCAAAATGTTGATTCAGAAGCTTTTTAACCGTTTTGACAATATTCTGTGTTTTGTCATGTAAACTTGTCAAAAGATTTCCGTCAGATCTCCTGTTTTCCCTGTGTTGTTCGTAGCTGTGCAGCCCTCTGTGGAAAGCATCATTCAAACCACCAAAACACAAGCTCACAAAAGCCTTCAGAAAGGCTCTGGCTCCTCTGGCAGTCCTGCACAGAGCCATGGTTTTTTGGTGTAGACATGAAATTCCCGATTTGATGGCTTTGCAAGCCATTCAAAGAGCAGAAGATAAAAGGAAAATGGAATTTGATGGTAAAAGTAGCAGCTGGAAGTTCCATGTTCTGGCCTTGGATGGATTTCTGCGTGAGTTGAAGCTTACTGGTTATTTTTGTTTGTGCCTCAACGTTTGTCTCTGCCTCTAATTCAGGACCCTTTTGTTCTCCTCCATCTATGGTGAAGATTTCTGCAGCTCACAGTGTATTTATACAATTTAAGCAACAATATTCCAGACTGCCCAGGGAGTAAAAAGGAAGCTCAATCTTAGGACTAAAAAACCCTTTATGACAGTGTTTTTTCACATGATTTCCAGATCAAATACATCCACTCACTTCCAAAAATCAATTTTCACCCTCATGTTTTGTTTCCAATCTTTATTTCATTTTACATTTCACATGTTTCTGCTTTTCCTCCTGCAAATGAAGAATAAACCCTGTACATTTTGGGTTTCCAAGGTGTTTATTGGTTTGTATGACCTGAGGGCTTTTTACTTATCACCTTCATCGCCATTGCATTTAATTAGAGGTGCAGAAATGTTAATATTAGGCAGTCTAGCACCAGCTGGTATTTTCTAAGCATTTATCTTTTGCTGATGTGTTTTACCTAAATCCCCCACTAGATGGTACGAAGGGACTGGAAAGAAAATTCACTCCAAAAATAGAAAGAAAATTCACTCTAAAAAAACCACCAACCCCCAAACCCCTGAAATACTTGAATAATAGCTAAGGAGGGCAGAAATAAGACTATGTGTTGACACAGTGGAAGTCAAGACACTTACTGGTCTGGCAGTGTTCACCATGGTTGTACCCTTTTGTCACGTAGAGGATGTTTGATGGGCTCCAGGAAAGCCCAGCTCCAGAGGGTGGTCTCGGTGCAAATGTGAGTTTTACCCTCAGTTTTAAGTCCCTTGGAAAATCAGTCATCTGCTCTTTGCATTAAATGCCTTTGTCTCATTGAGAAGCCAGGACTCCGTACACCGGCTGGCACTGGGAAACATCATTTGCCCACGCCTCTGAGCTCCGCAAGGAAAAGCTTTTCATTCTGCTATCCCTCACATAAAGAACAAAAGGAGCTTATTTTAATTCCCTGTGGAAATGAGTGGGCCATTCCCAGCAGGATGCCTTCCTCTCCCTGCATTTCGCCTCCAGAGCTCACTGGGTCAGTTGAGGGGAGTGCAGGAGTTTCCTCATTTGATTCATCACTCTGACAGAGAAGATGAATACTTGGAAAAAATGTCAGCTGCTGGGGACATGCCACATCTCCAGGACACATTAGAAGGCAGCTGTTGAGTACCTAATTTCACAGTTAGCTAATTAAGAAGTTTGTGGAAGAAAGGCAGAATTTGAGTTTCACTTGTGAGCTAGCAGGCATCAATACATTGGGAACACCTGGTGCTTTGGTGGGTACCAGATTTGTGCTGAGGGCATGGGAAATGCTCTTTCAAGTCTCTGGAGAAAAGTGGGTGCTCATTTTTCACGAGGTCTTTAGTCACAAATGGACAGAACTAAGAGAACAGCTGGAAAACAGAAGAGCTCCTTTCCCTAAAAGGCACCCAAAAGAGCTGCTCTTTCTCTGAAGCCCGAATTTAGAGACTGAGAAGTGTCAGTTCTCTCTCTGCTCTGTGGGTCTGGGAGAGATCTGGTAGAACAAACTTGAACAAAATCTTGAAAGAAGAAAAAGCTTCTCCCCCCTGCCCCAGTACAACAAGGTTTCCTTGAAAGAAGAGGGGCGGGAGAAGAAAACAGTTCTAAACTAATCACACTGGGGACAGTCCAGAAAAGAGGGAAATAAAAAATAAGTGATCTGAGGAAGGAGAAAAAGAAAAGATTTCCTCTGACTTGCAGTGGAAAGGTGTGGGACTCTCTCTCAGCTCATTCTTTTTGTCCTTAAGAAAGGAGAAAAAAGTGGAAATACAGGATGGAGGCAGGGGCTGTTCAAAGGAAAGAAAATGAAGAAAGGAAAAAGGGAGAGACTTTAAAATGAAGTGTTTAATTGTAAAATGCTAAAGGAGCAAAAGGAAATATGAAGTGAGATAATTCCATTTCTGTCCATTGAAAACATTCCCAGTGCTGGTCTCCGGGGTAGCGATAACATGCTGCTTCACATCTCTTGTGTCAAATCCACAATACATTCCTGTGTTATAGTCAGTACCTGATGCCGAGTGCAAATTGCCTGTGAAGACAGTAATTTATAACATCTACCGAGGGCCTTGGCCATCTGGTGATGAAGCTGGTCTGTAGCCTGCAGCTCATTCTGGCCTCCTGTCCAGACACCTGCCTGGCTGTTGTGCTGGAAAATATCCTGGTCCATTGCTGCTACAGGCAGATTGTGTCCCACTCACCAGGAGAAGCCAATGTGGTGATCACCTTCGTAGCCTCCGCTCTGTCTGGGAGGAAGGCCACGTATCCTGAGAAGCAGCACAGAGGCACCATCTTCCCTTCCTCCTCCTCTGCCGGGAGCCCTGCGCAGCTCCTGGGCTCTGCAAGCTGGGACAGGCATCCGTGGGGGACCCGCAGGAGGCAGAAAGGCACCGTGTGCTCTTACCTCTCCTGGGAAAACTCTCCTTGCACAAAGATTTCAGTTGCACTGAAAGAGTTTTTTTGCTCCCTCCTCATCCTCCCCTGAAATCCTCCTCCTGGAGGCTCTTGCAAAGCACCTTTTTGCCATTTAAAAAGGAAATTGCCTTGGGAAGCTGGACTCTCTCATAGTGTTGTGCAACAACCATGAGGGAGTCTGGGGGCCTGACGAAGCACTAACCTCGGGCACAGGACCCCAGGCTGAGCGGTGGGGCCAGCACTCCCCTTTCTCTGTGTCATTAGAGAGAGCTTCGAGGCCCGGGCTGTCAGGCACCCACTGGAGAAGCTCCCTCTATTCACACAAAGCTGTTTTGTGTTTGTGACACCATGTGTGACACCACGTTGGCTTAGCTACCGTGTCGCTAATGAGGTCTGGAGGACAAAAGCTACTTTCAGGCAAATCACAGAATCATAGAATCATAGGGTTGGAAGGGCCCTCTGGAGATCATCCCCTCCAACCCCCGGCCAGAGCAGGGTCACCCAGAGCAGGTGGCACAGGAACGCGGCCAGGCGGGGTTGGAATGTCTCCAGAGACGGAGACTTCCCCACCTCTCTGGGCAGCCTGTGCCAGGGCTCTGCCACCCTCACAGCAAAGAAGTTCCTCCTCATGTTGAGATGGAACTTCCTATGCTCAAAGCTCTTGGCTGGGAAAACCTTCCATCTCATGGAGATTAGACACCCCAGCAAAGTTTGTCATGTTTTTCCTGTGGAACTTGTTAGAAGGTCTAAAGAAATGTTTCCCAGAGTCCTGCTGTTGGATCCACAGATGAGCCATGGAGGAGCTACCATAGCCATTAATTTAGGAGAAGTTAAAAATTCTTAAGTTCAAGGTTGTGATTTCAGCTGCTTTGTGCTGCCTGGGGGATTCAGACTGACGGATGGGCACATCCAGGTTAACAGAACTCAGGAATATACTGTCAGGACTTTCCTGTGCCTCAGCAATCGTTCTGAGATCTAGGCATCCTGCGGTCCCGTCCTACGGGACTGGTAAAGGAGAAAATCAAGTCATCTCTGCAGCTCCCCCTCATCTTCGCCAAGCCTCCCAAGGCACGTTCCCATGAGCTAAGCTTGAGTTTCTGTGTTTAGAAAGCAATCTGAGAGACATCGTTTTAATTAAGAAGGAGGTTCCATGATGGACAGGCATGGCACAGAGGTAAATGGCTGTGAAAAGAGATCGCTGCGTGTGTGACAGCGTGTAAAATGGACATACACGGAAATTTTACACTTCAGCAGCAAACCAGCAAGGTGGTAAAAACCCCCTATCTTCAAACCCACCACACCTCTAAACATGCAAATATATATTATTAGTTTCTTCATAATTTCTAAGAGAGGGATAGCCTGTCTGTTTGCTCTGTAAGCATCCATATTAGTTACAGAAAATTAGCACCTTAACCTAAAAAGGTGAGGGAAGGAGGGAGCATGAAAGACAGACAGAGATTGCAAGAGTGTGCCATGGGTGTTAGTGTGTGTATGTCAGAGTCTTAGTCTGGGTGAGAGTGGCCGTCTATGAAAAAAGGCATTCTAGTGTAATTTAAATCTGGAGCTATACTTAGTACCGTGGTAGAGACGAGCATTCAGGATTTTAGGCACAGCTCTCCAACTGAGCTGTGTGGTGCTGTTTATTTAAACTCAGGGCATTCTTACAGTTCTGATTCTGCACTGATAAATGCAGATTCACACCAGCCCCAAAAGCTCCTTCTTACCCCCTGTTCCCACAAGGGAAGCTCCTGCCACAAGCACAGCCCTCCCCTTGGTGCCAGCCAGCACTGCTGAAGATGCACGCAGAATCGATCCATGTCAAAATTAACCCAGAGAAAAAAGAAATGATTGATTAAACGGAATCAGTTCCCGGGTCACTGCACTGCAGGCTCACCACCGGTCTGGCGCTGCTGGCAGAGGAAGGGCTGTGGCAGTGGCAATGGCACTTGCTTCTTCTCTTCAGCATCGGCATGTGGCTTCGTGATGTGCTTTCGCTAGCAGAGCTGGGCTGTGGCCCTGGTATGGCATAAATATACATATAGGTATATGTACGTACATCAGTTTTGAGTTGGAAGGGGAGAAGAGGGAGGCAGGAGGATCCATTTGTCTGTTGCTGGTGTGCAAGCGCAGGCTTAGAGCCCCCCTGTGGTTTAACCATGTCTCCTGTTTTCCCCATTCGGTGCACAAGGCACATCCAGTACATTCAGTGTACGATACTACTGCACCCCAAAAAGTGTTTTGGCCCCCCTTGTCATCCAGAGGAAGGAATGCTGTTAGGTGCAGTGGCATTTTCCAAACAGCTCAAGAGAATTATTGTCCCCCTCCTAAAACCTCCAGATCTAGTCTCATTAGCCATGCCATAAGCAACAAGGAAGCCACACGGCAGGGTGGCACCTTTTGTTCCTGCAGGGACAAAGTCCTCCACAGATGCAGAATTCAGAACAGGAGGGAGTTTGCTGAGGGAAAGATGCCTGCTCGCCTGGGCTGTTCGCTTCTCTCTGCCTGAGTCCTTTATTCCCAGTAAAATAAAGTGAGTGATTGTTTTACCTAGTCACAGAAGAGCCCTAACTCCAAAAAAACATTGAAATACATCACCTTGTTGTTTTTGCTGCAAGAGAAGAGGGAGCTCTTGTCCCCAGGGCTGCCAGCAACATCAATCGCCAAGAAGATGCTTAGAGGAAAAAAAAATCTAATAAAAAGGATTTTTTTTCAGGGATTCATTGCAGGACAGAGAACTGCACTGTATCAGTTTTCCTCTATCTGTTGGCTTTTCTGTCTGTCTGGGGTGCTCTCTCTTTGATCCTTTGTGCAAGCTTATTATGAAATGAAAACTTGGAAGAGTAAGCTGGCACCGCTTCCCTTGGTACCGTGCATAGGGAGGTCACAGAACCAGGATTAGACACATTCCCTGGAGAAGCAGGCGGAGTTTAAATAAAGTTTTTTTATGGCCCTTGACATTCCTTTAGCTTTGAGGCACTGATGTAGCTTTCTTAAAAAAAAAAAAAAAGGAAAGAAAAAAAGAAGGGGATGAAAAATCCATCTCTGCCTGAGACACCCAGTGTCTCTGTGTATGTGAAAATGAATTCCCATTCAGCTGCCTTAAACATAAAATAAAATGCTACAGGGCCATATTTTCAGACTTGGAAGACTGACATCGAATAACTAAAATCTATATCTGGGCAACTAATAACAAATCTACTTAAATCTGGATTTTGATCCCTCTCTCTTCTCTTCCTTCCCAAAATTAATGGAAGTTTTGTAATAATTTTTGTTATTATTTTACCTTATCTTGAGGGCTTGTGTGATTCACCGTTGCCACACTCTCCTCACTGCTGGTAGCAGCGCTCACCTTGATGTTTTTTTGACTAAGAACAGATGAAGTAGGTAACAAGAGTCCCAGAACTTGCAAGGATCAACTTAAACCTTCAAAGTGTCCTTGATTCATGTTAGGGAAGAAATCAACAGATGCATTTTTAATATTTATTTTCTCCAGATAAAAGATATTGTTTACACTAAATTTTTATTAGACGTCACTGAGCTTAAATTTCATAGAAAAAGTTTAGATCAGTTCTTCACAGTTGCCAGTTACAATTTCATTATTATTATCAACCTTATAATATGGCATGGTTTGTTTTAAAGTCTGTATCTTTTAATTCCAGGGTTCAGAGAGACCCTTCCCTTCCATACATTTCTAAATGCTAGTGAAGAAAACATAGACAAGATGAAATACATACCCTCCAAATGGCCAGAAACCAGATTCCAAGTGAATGGAGCCTCAAATGTATTATTAAAAATCCCCTAAGCCCTCACGATTTTTCAGGCAGGATCCCAATTGCTGGACCTGGCACATGATTCTGTGTGTTTGTGCTTGACGCTACTGGTTCTTACACAAACCCAACCACAACTGTTTCTCCCGTAACCTGGTCTGTGTCTCTAGGTACTTATCTCTTATTTACCTCTGAAATATCTGAGTGTGTATTTGCTCCTCGGGATCTGGCCACCAAGTGGTAATTGCCCTTTAGAGTCTGAGGAACATGTTTTCTAGCTATATCCTCCTCCAATTTTAAATCCCCAGCTGGGGAAGGAGCTGAAATCAATGAGAAACAATTTGTTGTTCCTGCAGTGAAGCTCTGACAAGTCATATGCTTGGGCAGATGCCTGGTGCCAGCCCTGGTAAGTCTGTATTTGAAGCCTGCAGAAGAAATTACATTGTCTGTCATTGTCAGGATTATCGAGAGCAAACACAAAACAAAACACATTTGAGGATGTTAGATAGATAATTTTTTGGAGCAGGGAAGCAGGTAGATAAACCTGGATCCTAGAGCAGAAGAGCCAACGTTATGCATCATTACTGACATTAACATTACCTTATCTTTACGGTGTTACACCTACCAGAGAACCATCAGCTCTAGGGTCCTGGGTACAAAGTCTAAAGGACTGATTAGAATGGAGGGGGGAAAAAAAAAAAGAATATGATATCCAAACAGGAACTGCTGCGCCAGCCTGAAGAACGGCCTGTGAGAATGTGTGGAGTGGCGTTTGCGTGCAGATCTGTTTGCATGACATCTCCAGTAGAAGCAGAGTTGTGTGCTCTGGAAACCTGCGTGGGTCCCATCATATGCCAGAGCCTGGAGCTCTTGGTCATAAGCTGAATTCACAGGAAAGGATGTATAACCCCTTTTCAAGTCTGGGCTTCTCCTTAAACAAGGGTGAATGCAATCCGTCTAGGTACTTATCTCTTATTTACCTCCGAAATACCTCTGAAATTACCCCAAGGCATCAAACCCCCACAAAATAGCTTGGGCAGCGTTCAGTGAGACCGGCCAGGCAGGGTGATGGGAGAGGGAGGCACATCAGGGCTTGATATAGGGCCCAGTTTGGTAAGCAGAGAAGCTGGGAGACAAAGATGGTGTGATTCATCTCACCACACTTCTGCTGTGCGCAGTGTAAGTCACCGTGCCAAAGTCTAGATTCCCTTCCCATCCTCTGGAGAGCAAAGATGATGAGCCACCGGTTGCTCAGCCGTAACTCCGCAGGTGAATGTGGTGAGGTGAGCCCTGCCCTGACTCCATCTCCAGTGACAGGAGTGGGCATGCGTGTGTGTTTTAAATGCCATGGCAAGGCACCAAGGATTCTTCAGGGGTGGAAATGAGATGTAAAGTGACACAAAGTCTGCAAAAAGTGAATAAAGCCAAACTTGGACAAGCATTGTCTGCAAGTGTCTCTGCACAGTGCTCGCTGGGCTCTTTCAGGCAGGGCTGAAGTCCGTCCCGCCGTTCTTGGTACCCAAGGCTGTTAGACACAGGATGAGTTTACCATGGCTGCAGTTCTGCATGCTGGGTGAAATGCAGGAGCATGAGGGCAACTGGAATTGTCAATAGCTATTTAACCTCTTGAAAAGTGAGATTCATCTGACAAATGTTGGTATTGGATGAAAACCCGAAAACTGCACCGACCTCGGGCTGTAAGGCCTTGTGGGATCATGCAGATCCTCCTTCTGGCCCTCTGCCTTCTGGTGTTAGTGAACAGCAATGGCAGGGGATGGATGGGCGGGCGGGCGGGCGGGCGGGCGGATGGATGGATGGATGGATGGATGGATGGATGGATGGATGGATGGCTCCACTGTGGCCAGGAATCAGTGAGGCACAAGGAGAATTGTTGATGGGATGCAGGACAACTACATCTTTAATGTAGACAGCGACTTCTTTGTAAAAAAGTAAGGCTTATAGCTGATCTTCCCCACCTCAACCTCCACTCCTGCTATCCCTAATGTCAGTTTTGCTTTCAGAGTAGATGAACCTTTTATTAATACTTTGAAAAAACCCCCAAATTATTTTCTCTCAAAAGCTTTGAGTAAACTTAGTGAGCTGCATGTTACATCCCAGCATGCTTGCTTTGAGAAAAAAGGGCAAGTGTTCATTAGAGCTGGTTGAATTGTCCCTGACGTAGCTGAGAATATTTGTGTGAATAAAAAGCAATGAGTTTGCTTTTTTTCTGTGCCTGGAGCCCTGTGACCTGTAAGGATTTGCAACGGTCTCAAGAGAGGGGTGTCATTGAGTCTCAGTTTAGATGTCTGTAGTGTAGGAGTTCAGTCATCGCCAATTGTCTGGACTTATTTAAGAGCTGAAAGAAACAGGAACACTTTTCTTCTCTTGTGGTCAGTATCGACATGCGTGAAGTAAATCATGCTTTAGAGCTGCCTATCTCTTCAAGAGACTACAAAAAATTAGTTCAGAAGGCAACATTTACATTTTTGGACCTCGACCTCCACACACTCCATCACCGAGTGAAGGATCCCACTTGAACTGGCTGTAAGAAAATACCCTAATCTTGATTTTTTCACAGGTGGTTTGACATTTTTTCCCAAGTTGCATGAATAAATACGTAAAAGATATCATACATTTTTAACACAGATGGGCTAATATATTGTTGAAACCTGGATGTGTAACCATGGGCCCGCATTTAAATTAAATGTAAGGAACAATGATGGAGGGTCATTTATCATGATGAAAAATTGAAATGAAACATTTCAGCCCACCTTGCCAAAGCACCATTTCACAAATGAAGTCAAACAATTCTGCGCTGGGATGATTGACCTGCTTGGGCTGTAAACAGAAAGCTTCCAACTTGCACGGCAAAGTGTTTGCTTTTCTATTAATAGTCTCTTTTGAAACATCTTTGTTACCATTTTACATCCGTCTCCTCCTTTTCTCATTGTGGTAAAAACAAGCTGCCTTTTGGGTGGGTTTTCCTTGGCTCTTGTATTTTTCCCGTGGGCTTGGCGTGAAATGGCCCCGAGTCCTCTCTTCCAGCAGAGCCTGAGGGGTGACAGAGCAGCGGTGGCCGGAGGACAGTCACCGCCCGCCCGCCGTGATCCCAGCCCTGGGCGAGCTGTTCCACCTCTCACCAATCTCCTCGCCGATAAGACTCACAAAGAGTGTTCAACAGCCTTGTTATTACTGTCGATTCCGTTCTCTCCCTCATCATTTCTGGACCACTGAGGGACTAAAATATTAACCAGGACATTGATGAATTTGAGGCTGAATTCTTTTAATTCATTCCTGGCTGAGTTCCTACTTACATCCATAACTCCACTCTAGTTAATTCAGAGAATTTATGGCTTTAGCCCTGTCAGGTGCTTTGAAAAGTCTCTATTGGTTCCTCATTAATGGGACATTTTTCCCCTTTCTGAAACCTATTACCTAAGGAGTATTTTTTTAATAGCGAAAAAAATATATATAAGTAAAGCAAAAAGTAAGAGGCGTCACTGCCCTCCTCCGGTCTTTTATCAGCAGCAGCGATGGGTCAGCCACAGAAACCTCCTGCGAAGCCCAGGTGACTATGACAGCGTGACACGCTCCTACCAGCACCTGGACATGTGGCTGTGTGTCACTGAGGGCTAGCAGGGAACGTTTTTAGAGTCACCCACGCTCCTGAGAGCTTGATCTGGTAATCTGAAAAAGCCTTGTTTCTTTTAATCTCGTCTTCCTCCTCTGCTCATCTGTCAGTGGTTTTGACCTTGTGGCTCTGTGTCAGAGGCTCACTGTCGCTGGCTTTGGAAGAACCTGCCTTTATCTCTTCTCTGTGTGGAATATGACTCTATATCTTGTTTTATTTCATCACTTAGCATGCATGCCTCCATCTATCCATCCATCCATCCATCCATCCATCCATCCATCCATCCATCCATCCATCTATCTATCTATCTATCTATCTATCTATCTATCTGCCTACCTACCTACCCACCCTATTTACATGTACACACTTCACCACTTCACTGCTGTAGCATCTGAGCATCTGTCTGTTACAGGCAAAAGTAATAAACTGTTTTTACTGGCAGAGAAAACAGTGTTGCAGTTGAGCGTGCTTTCTGGCGGGATTGCCGTAATACCCTTTTGTTTCAGGCTGTGACAAATTCAGGCTGAAGGGCTGAGATGTGAGAGTAACTGTGGGCAATGAGGACAGTGGTTTCTTCTTCTTGCGCAGATTCTTGCATTCAAATCATGTGATTGCTCTTCTTCCTCTTCAGAGTATTGTATGGTGGTTAAACTTGTGTTGAAGATCCTGAGCAAAGGTTTGATTTAGTTTTGGGGGGATGGATATTCCCTGTGTCTTTTCCTACTTAATATACAGCCTTTCAAAGCACGTGGCCTTCCTTCCTGGGTACTGAGCAGCCTTGGAATTAAGCAAACCACAGCTGAGTTGTATGTGCAGCACCGCAGGCAGCCCTCCCTCCGGCTGGGGCTGGAGCACGGCGTGTCACATCGTCTGCTCAGCCACCGGCCAGCCCCGAAATCTCTGCAGGGCTTGAGTGACCTCCCACTGGGTCAAAAAACCAAAACGGTTTATTTGCCAGATTTCCCATTTAGAAGCAAACAAATCTGCCTATGCGTTTGTTTTGACTCAGTGAAGAATTCATTTCAAATTTGGTATGTATTTCTGACCACTATAAATATGTATAGGAGTGGGTGTGGGATTTCTTTTGAGAAGCTGAAATTATGCTATTTTGATATTTCTGCAATGAGTTTTGAATTCTCCTGTTGAAAGAGTTTTGTCTGGAAATTTTGCTTTCCATAGTGATTTTGAAAGATTTTAAGTAGCTGAAAATTAGATGTTTAATGTAACTCAAGCATTGGGAGGAAAGAGAAAGGAGCAAGACTGAGCAGAAAAAAAAGTCTCAGGAAAAGTTACTTCCTTTAAAAGAAATGATAGCCAAGCAATCCTTTAAAAGAGATGATAGCCAAGCAAACACACGTTGCTTGGCCTGGAGTTGTTCATCTATAGTATTGTCAACAGACGGAAAGAGACTTGGTTCTTCTTGTTTTACCAGTGAGCAAGAGAGATGGAGACTCACCTGCAGGTACTTCTTGCTGAGGTGGAAGCATGAAGCACAGAGCTCCTGTGTCTGCCAGCGATCCGCCCTCATTTTTGAGTCAAAGCAAGCGATGGTGTAAGATAAATGTGGCTTCATTCAAAGGTTTCCTCGTATTCTGAGGAGGCAGTGAGAAGTGTGGAGCATTTTGTTTGAAGCATGTGGGAGCAGCAGCCAGGTGTGCCATTTATTCAGTTAAAGAATCTCTTACCTTTTCATCTCAGCTTCCCTCCCCTCTTTAATTCTTTAATCCTTGATGCTTTTTATTGATCCTTTCAATCCTGGAGGAGAATGAAGTGGCATTGCCATCTTTTTCCTCCTCCTTCCCCCATGGCCATCAGGACACCTTGCAGAGACGCACACAAAGTGGAAATTGTCCTTCTCTTCCCATCCGAGTGGCGTTACCTCCAAGTCTCAGCAGGCTGCCTGGCTTCTCAGACGTGTTTGTATTGATTGGAATGGGGAGTTTTACCAACAAATTCAAAACATGAAATACGCTGCAGAAAATGATGCTGAGAATCAAGACTCTGTTGCAGGGCAGGGCTTCGCTGCAGGCTACGTCACTGGTGGCTCTGATGTCCTGCTCGGGCTGGCATCCGTGCTGGGGGGGACTGCTGTGAGCAGGCTGTGCTGGATTACACTGTTCAAATAACTGGAGTTACTTTGACAACAGGAGCAGGTTTTGAAAGAAAACTTTAAACAAAAATGAGCTGGGCCTTGGGCCAACGCTTGCTGCGATAAGCAGCTGCCGCCTCTCTGGGTGGGAAGGTGGACACACAACAGGAGGGTCCCCAGGTCTGGTATCAGAGGACAGATATTTGGCCAGAGTCTCCAATCAAAAAAAACCAACAAACCAAAGCAGCATCTCACATCCAAGATACACCTTCCTTGTGGCAACACCATGCATTGGCACTAGAAATAGTCCATTTTACTCTTTAATTATTCCATTTTTTTTCATAGAATACATATTTGTGTTGAGGATTGCTTTTTGGCAGCAAAGGGCAGGAGACAAAAAAATATCAAAAATGTATGTGGGAAGCAGAAACTTTTTGTAAAGATGTTCTTTAAACACTTCTAAGCAAATATTTCCAGGCACATTTAAAAATAAGTTGGGAAAAAATAGAACTGCTTTAAAAACAAAAGAGAGAATTTCCTAGTCCCCAAACACATGTCCTTCATTATTTGAATCTAAAGCAGTCAGGAATCACTACTGCAGATGAACAGCTCTGGGGGCTGCTCATTCTCGTGTACCACGTACAAAACCCCCCAATTTCTGTATCAGGTGTTTTGCCACCTCCTCCACGGTCAGTCCCTTGACCCCACTTCTCTCGGCTGAAGCCTCCTGTGGAGGAGGCTGGCTGTTGTCACCAGTGAGCGGTGAAATGTGCTTACCGGACTCATAAAGACTGAATTTAGCCAAAAAATAGCTTGCACTTGAGCATACCCGCTCTGTCCCATGCACTCCGCTTCCTCCGGGGGAAGTGGTGAGCTCCAGCAGCGCAGCGTGGCAGATAAATCACTGCAGTCGCCCCAGAGATTGATAGCTGCACGAGTGAGTTAACTCCATTACATCTGATGGAGACAAAGAAAGCAACAGAAAGGATGGAAAGACAAACACAAATCAGGTTGTCTGTCACCTCCCCTCCGGGAGAGCTGCCTTCCCCCACCGCAGCGGTGGGAGGGGAGGTGGGCAAGAACCGTCTGCCAGTGAAAGTTGCTTTAAAGAGATTTCACATTGCTCAGGATTATGGATTAGGTCATCAAAATGAAAAATTATATTTTGATTTCTGTTAAAACAAAACGGTTCCCTTTATTTTGGATTTAATTATTTATTTACGCCCCTCCTTCCCTTGTCTTAAGAATTATAGTGGATCACGGAATGTTGTAAAAGAACGGGGAGTTTAACGGATGGACAGGTGATCAAGTTTTAGTTGATAAAAAGTTTGGAATTGGTGTTCCAGTGATTTGGAGGGAAAACGGAAGCAAAATTTCACTTCCTTCAAAGTGCCTCATTGAAAAATCAGTCTTTTCCTCCCAGCTAATTCTGATTCTGTAAGTTGGTGGGAGAAACTTCTTTTGTCTAGGCATGACATTGGCCAAAGCGAAGCCCGTGGCTCTAATTAGTGCTTCTGTCAAGGCAGAAATCAACACAAAAGTGCCGCGCGGTTGGATGTGCTCCCCACATCATTGTACAGTCAAAGCAGCCGCTACCGTCTGACTGTAACGGCGGGCTGGAGGAGGGTTGCTCGTAGGTTGTAATATGTGATATCAGCTTCTGTTTCCCTTCTACCTTGAAGCACTCTCAGCATCTACGCTCCCTCCCAATTCTGTAATAGGTAACCTGAATTCCGTGCTGGAAACCTTCAAGGGAAATAGCGCTTATGTATCATGATAGCACAAGTTGAAGCGATCATTAACCAGTAGGAGTTACTATTTGAAATCTATATCCTCACTAACCAGGCCATTCTGTTTCACCCCAGGTGAAATGCACCCCTGAGAAGAACAAGGCCAAAGCATAATTTAAGCTCCACTAAACCCTTAAAAAATAACTTCACCAATTCTGAGCACATAATTTCTTTTTTTTTTTTACATGGAACATAAAAACCTAACAAATTGTAACAGGGCTCCCATCAGTATCAATTCCCTCTACTATTAAAGCCTCTATTGTAGAACTCTGCTGATAGCAAGCTCAAAAATGTATTGTGAACAGAACAAAAATAGAAAAATAAATAAATGCTGAAGTATTAAAATAGGAAGAACACTAAAGTCTTGCTTTGATAGGCACTTTTCATAGGCACTTTGAAAGGAGACCAATAGCATTAGCCCTGTTGTAGAGATGAGGAACAGAAAAGCATCACGGCTTTCCCAAAGTCACATGGAAAGTCAGTGCCTGACAGACTGTTGGATCCGCACCCACTGTTCCCTTCCCTTGGAACTCGGAGTTGTCCCTCGGAATTGCCTGCATGTCACATACAGCCACTTACAAACTCCTGGAGAATTTAACAAGTGGGTCAGAAGTGGGGGGTGAGGGCTCCATGTATCAAATCATCAGCGAGAAAGGGCAAAATTATAATCAGAAGCATCTCTCCATTGTCTCCTTCTCTGCAGGCAGGGAGATCTCCAGTGATTTAGAAGAGCATTTAATTAGCTACTCCATCTTGCTTGGAAAGGGAAGCATGGTCTGGGCTGTGAATTAATATGTGTGAATTTATCAAAGTAATCTGGTTGCCTGGAGGACAGGAGCCAGAGGCATATGTAGATCTCTGAAAACATTGTGACAGACATACAGCCCAAATTTTGGGACTTTGACAATCTCAGACTGTGAGGATTAGTTGAATATTCGCTGGTATTGGAGAAGCGTGGGAGGCTGGGGATGCTTTGCCAGCTGACTTACTCCCTGTCTCCGGCTGTAGCCAGTGCAGAGCCACAGCCTTCCTGGACCTGGTGTAGGGTGGGAGCTCTGGATCTTCACCTGGGGGAGCCACTCTCTCATCAGTGACCGCAGGAGCAATCAGGGAAAATTAACCACTTGTACTAGCTGTGGCAGGTGGTGAGAGCACTCTGCCTGGTTTCAGAGAGGGTAAGGAGCGGCTCTCCAGGAGACCAAGGGGATTATTTTCTGAGTCGGGGTCTTGTGCTTGTGTAGCCTTGGCAGGCTGAAAGACCTGAATTTGTCCTAGGCTGGAATTTATTTCTCTGCATGGGAGCAGTAGAAGGGACTGAATGGTCAGAGAGCACTATCTTTCAACCCTTAGTTTCTTTCTTGTTAGGTAATGGTCTGATATTGTTTCTGTAAGCAGCAGTAATGCACCCTATGGTTAGAAAGACCAATCTTTAAATTCACAAAATTGAATTTGTCTCTCTCTCAGGCTAATTTTAGAATCCAATTATGATCAAAAAAAGATCTTGAAAGAAAAATAACAATAAAAATTTGTTCCAGATATCTAGAGAAGATAGAGCATGAGCAGGAGCTGAAACAGTCTTAGCTTAATTGGTGGAAAAAAAAAAAGTTTATCTTGATTTGCCTCACGTGAGGACTCAGGGATAAGAATGAAAAAATACTTGCAAGAAGCAGGATGCTTTATTTCTTCTTCAAGATCTAATAATTCTGACAAGTACATTGAAAACATATCAGAGGAGAAGATCTTACTGTCCCCAGATGGAATAAGAGTGAAATTAGCAAATGGCACATTAACATATCTCTGATTATATTCCAGCCTTCCTGTGAAAGGAAAAGTTATGGGAATTAATTAATTAATTTGTGTAGTTTACAATATGCCTAATTTTTGCTTGGAGTTAAAGATAATGAAGAGCCTCTGCATCTGAGACGGAATCCTTTCAAAAAAAGGATGGAGACCTTCACCTTTCTGCTTAGTCTGAGCCTATGCTTCAGCCCTCTTATCACACACTGTCTTCACAGTCCTGTGATCTCCGGAGAAAGCCTTCGCAGGAATTGGGTGAGAAGTGGTTTTCACAGCCTGACAATGTTACACCTTCTCCCCCAAGGAATAGTTAATGCCTTTCACAAAGTGGAGGAAGAACAAAAGGCAGAGAGGCACCTGATCTCCTGATGCTTTAGGGTGCTCCCAAGGAGAACGGCAGGTAGACCTTGAACCTGCTACTCTAAAGAGCGGGCTGTGGAACAGCTTCTACCCAGGTGGCTGCAAGTGCTGACAGTCTTTTAGCCAAAGAGCTCCCCGGGGTTGAGAGAGACCCAAGGTTGCTGAAAGCATAAAAGCAGAAAGACACAAATGTGCTGTCTGGATGATGTGCTCGGTCGGGGGGATTAACTAGCCTTGCACCTTCGTGGAGAGCTCCGTCCTGCCCCTTTCTGTAAACCTCAAATGATCGGGAGAATTTTAAGAACAGATTAACACACATCTGCCAGGGACAATCTCATCCCCGCTGTGAACACACTGAACTTTTTAGTTGTCTGTTGAAGGCTGTGTCTTTTTTTAATTTTAACCAAGAAATCCATACGAAGCTTGAGGAAACTTTCTCCTAGAAAAAAGTCTGTGGAAAATTCAGCTTTGCCATAATGACTTCCCTAAAAGATTTATTTTAAAAATATATCAAAAATAATTAAGGAATTCCGATAGCTACAATGCTTAGCTTAGCTATTTAACGTAACAGAAGTAATAGTTGATACCTGCTTCCATAGCTCTGAATCCCACAAATATTTATGAGTCGTAGCTGACTTGGAGTCAGTAAAGGTGGTCACCTGTATCATTTTGGAAATTCAGGTCACCTTTCCAAAATGTTAAAAAGATACAGAATCCTTAATAATCCAAGTAATATGAATAGTATCCTCCTCAAGCAATACAGAGAAAACCTCATAGCAAAGGGAATTAAAATAGGGGGTGTGCTCACAAAGGGAGTGGAATAGTCTCTGAAAGAAATGTTCAAATATCCTCCTTTCGGATTACCATTGAAGTTTGTCTCTGCAGGAAAAAAAAACAAACCAAAACTCCTGCTTCACAGAAAGCCAGGCTGAAGGTGTTGCTGGTGGACAGCTGGAAAAGACAGAGGCTGTTCAGCCTGACTTAGACCTGGAGGGTAATGAAGTGCAACTTACTGCCATTCCACGTCAGAGAAGTTATTCTGATAGTCACTGCTAAACTCACCTATTGTTCCACCCAGATCTACCCACATCACACCTTTTCCAGCGACCCAATATTATTATTTTTTTCAGGCTCTTGCAGTGCTGAACCTCCAGATCAGTGGAATAGAGAATGTGTTATTACACGTGCTGGATTTGATATGTCAGAGAAGGTAACCTTTCCCTTACGCAGCTTGCAGTGTGATATTCTCATTAGCCCCATTACTGAGAGCCAGACAAAGTCCTAAGTGAATTAAATCACACCTTTCTAAAAGTCAGGCTGATTAACCTAGCTGGAACAAACTAACGAGGTAGATGTAGTTAGGGTGCCCTGAAGTTTCTCAAGTAGAACTTTGTGCACTGAAAATAAAAAAGCATCACAATTATCGCATTTCAAAGTAAGAGGTCATTTTTCTCTTTTGTGAGAGAGAGGAGTAAAAAAAATAATCTAGAATGTTCTCAAAACAAAGTTCAGGTTTTCCATTCAAAAGAGCTTTTTGCTTTGACGTGTATCTTACATAAGTGGGCAAAAGCTTTTCAGAATGTTCAAAAGCGAAATTAAGCTCTTCAAAATCATTGGTATAAAGTATTTAATTTATACCTAGGTAATATTTGCATATTTGGGAGGGATATTTTAATTTCCCCTATTAATCTATGAATTCTTCAGTTTTCTTTTCAGTTTTGAAGAAAGATTTTTTTTTTTCTTTTCAATCCCGATTATTTTCCCCTGGAATTAAAAAAAATAATCTTAATTTTCAGTCGCACCTTCCTCATTTTATATATAATTTTTTGAATGAGGACTAGAAGAAATGCTTTAATCTTTGGCTTCGTGGTATCGGGCTCAGTGCTGGGGTTAGTAGCTTCCTTCAGAGCCTGAGTGGAGCAGAAGTTCCTGCTAGATGCTATGGGGATTAAAATGCTAGATGCTGTAGGGACCTTAAAAATCTAGAAATGTGTGAAACGTCGAGCAGTGGGAGTTGGAGTACGGGAGCCAACAAGGGTTAACTTGTCCCATGGACTTTACATATGCATTTTTTAGTTCATTTTATCAATTGCTCTGTGTAGTAAATTCACTGAATCATCCTAATTACTTATTGATTGGCTGCTGGTGCATTGGAACATCAAAGTCCCTCTGTCATCGCAGGCTCAATCCTCGCTGCCAGCATCCGTCTGCAATGGACGGGCTCCTCCTTTATTCCTTATCTCTGGGCTGTGCAGCTGACGCCAGCTTCTCAGCTGCTCTGCAGCACCATCTACCTTGGGTTCTTCCCTCCAGGAGTAAGGCGGCAGCTCCTGACAAAATTATTAGTATTTCTCTGTCTACTTATTTAGGTTTTCCAGTGCTGATGGGGCTCATTCAGTGGATGCAACCCGGAATAATCCTGCTTTGTGTAAAGCCTTGCTTTATTCGTTGCATGTTCAAATCAAAGTTCAAGAGTAGACTTCCCGAACAACGCCCTGCTCTGACCTTGATGTGGGCATACGGGTCTGAATTCCTGTTCAGTCTTGCTTAAGTATATCTTTTGACTGTCCTCTGTCCAGACAGCCTGGGCCCTAAGGATTTAAAAGGAAAGCTCCCCTTCAGGAACCAGTAACTGTGAGATTTGGGACTCTGACTGATTATTATCTTAGATTGTGGCAACCCCCTGCTTCCCTTTCTCCTCTGCTGAGATGCTCGAGTCGTGTCCTGAGCGGGTGGAGTTCAAAGCACAGTGTTTTATAGTGAATTCCCACCGCCCGTGCTGGGCCTTTGTTCAGCAGGTGAGTGACAAGCAGTTCAGGAGCAGTGACTCCCAGCCATCCCAGCCTCAGCAGGCAGCTTTCTGTCCTCCCAGGCTCAGTCTCAGAAGAAATCTGGGACACCTGTGCCCTGGCCTACAACTCCCCTAAAAAGGTCATCATGTGACCCCATGTGGCAGCTACACCAAAGCTGGTTACGAATCAAAATGAGTGTTTCCAAGGCCCATTTCTTTTGTTAGAAATCCTGAATTATTTGTACTATGTTAATAAAGTTCATCTAGGTCACCTAAACCGTCTCTCAGTTGTTTAATAAATTACTCACTGAGGGGCTGAATTGAACAAAGGTAAGAGATATTTAAATGTGCTGGTGACTGACTGATGTCCAAGAAGAAAAAATTCAATGCAGTAGGACACAAGTGGTCAGGAGGGCATGAGAGAGCAGGGGGTCTCTGTGGGGTCGGGTGGTGGGGACTCTGGAGGTCAGATATAGGGCAGGAGCGTCTGGAGAAGGATACAGAGTGGTCGGCACGACAGCCTAGCTCATGAGACAAGTCCTTGAGTAGAGCAGAGTGGGCACATTGTGAATGCCTCTGGATATTCCTTGAGTTAGGCCTTGTCAGAACTGGAGGAAAAGACCCTGCCTTCCCTGCTAGGAAAGGAAATTCCCTGCTGGGGTCATGGTTGAGGCTTTAAGTGCTTCCCCATCTGCACGTGCCTCCCTCCAGCAATAGTGTGTCTGCGGCTTTCTCAGCATGGCTCAGCTACTGGACCTGTTGTACATCCAGCCCTTCCAGCCAGTGCCTGATCTGGTGTGAGGTGGGAAGACACAGCTCACCCCAGTCCTGCTTCTGCAGGTTTTCTCCCACTCTCACTCTGTGGCTGAGATCTGCTGCATCTGCCCACTGCGTCCCTGGGTCTTCCCTCTAGGATGCCTGGGCAAGGACTTAGCCAATGAAGCAAGGAGGGGCAGGTTTTGATAAGTGATATCTTTGCTGTCTGAGACAGAGTCCAGTCCTTTAGAAATCCCTTTGGGTGATGGAGGAGAGGAGGAGAGAGGTAGAAAGATGGAGTCAACATCGCACTAGGAGAGCAAAGCATCTGCTGATGAGGGAATTCCCTTAGGAGAATAAAATTCTAGCTTTAAAGCCATCTTGTGCCTGAATTGGATATCCTGCATATACAATGTCTTAAAAATTATAACAGGTTCTGGAATGTTCCTGAAATGCTTCTCTTTGTACTCCTACATGTAAATGATCTGGAGCTGCAGGTTTTAAAATGTTTGTCTTGAATAGCCGTTGTTTAACATGCTCTTTAATTATATTGAATTCTTTCTGTGCAATCAAACATTGCTTAGGGCCATTGGAAAGTGAAGTATTTCATTATCCTTGTAGGATATGAATACATCATCCACATTCTTTCCAAATACAGAACTGAAATATTTATTCACTGCTTCTGCTTGTTCTGTGTTGCAAGGGTAATTTTCCAGCCTGTCTGGTACTGGACCCATTGAAACCAATTCAGTCTGAAATGTTTAGGCTCAAGTCAGCGTGCTCTCAGCAGCAAAACAAACGTGTTTGCTGTTTGTGCCACACACTTTCCTCCCTAGGGAGAAGATCAGGTTGGGAAAACTCAAGGATTCCCCTTATGGACATTTTTTATCATTTTACTGAAAATTCCAAACTCTAAATTCTTTTGTAGAGGGGGTCTAGAGTGGTAACAGGAAAAAAAAAAAAAAAAGCGCTTTTATGGCAAAAGAGGAATAAACAAAACCCATAGGCTTGAGGGCCAGAAGGACCCTCGGATTGTCTCTTAAGGAGGAATCGGCTCCCCACGCACCACTCCTGACAGTGCTCCTCTAGCGCCTTCCTAGGCAGGGACTGCACTGAGAGGAAAGCGTGCAGTGCTGGGGAAAGAGAGAAAAACACCCTCAATTTTTTCTAAAAACAATTTTCTGATGGAGAAGAAATGTTTCAGCGTTAACAAGAAGTGTTCTCTTGTAAGTAGATGCAAAGGGTACCTCCTTGAGTAGGATACTCCAAGAATCACTCCTGCATTTTTCTTCTGCAGACGCTGAGCACGTGTCATTCCTGTCCCACCGAGGGGACAAAGGAGGAGAGGAGAGTTGGTTCTGGGGCAGACTTTGGTTGGTTGCTTGAGAGGATTTTAAGGAACAAGTGAGGCCCGCAGGAGTCAGCTCTGTGCATGTGTGATCACTTCTGTTCTGCAAGGGCTTTAGAGAAGAACCATTCCCACACTTGCCTGCTCTGAAAATCACAAACTGCTTTGTACTGACTTTGCCTCCTCTTTTAACAGTTGATTTTTCCACTCATTGCTTCAGCTTGGCCCCTGTCCTTCTCTTCAGTATAGGAAGAGGAAAAACAAACACTTCTGTATTTGTTCGTAATGTCTCTTTGACACTCATTTCACAAGAGCCTGGGAGCTGTCAAAGCCATAATGCACAATGTCAAATTAACATTTATTTTTTTCTGAAATGGTAATTATACCCTTTTGTACTGTGCTGAGCTTGTGTTTTTTGAAGTGTAAGTGTCAAAGTTACATCAAATTTGCATTTCTGAGACATCAGCGTGGGGGCATTTGTCCAAGTGCTCAGTGGGAAGACTTCTGCAGTCCTGGTGGACAGCAACAGAACACGAACCAGCGTCTCTCCTTGCAGCAAAGAAGGCAAACAGGGTCAATGGAGGTGACCCGTCCCCTCTCTCCAGCACTGGTGAGACACATCTGGAGTGCTGCATCCAGTTCTGGGCGCCCAAGTACAAGAGAGACATGGGTGTACTGGAGTGAGACCAGCAAAGGGCCACAAAGATCCTTAAGGGATTGGAGCATCTGCCGTACGAGGAGGGGCTGAGCTGGGATTGTTCGGTGTGGAGAAGAGATGGCTCAGGGGATCTATCAATGAGTGTAAATGTTTGGTGGGAGGGAGTAGAGGCAGAGGCACATGCTTCTCAGGAGCGCCCAGCGACAGAAGAGACAATGGGCAGAAATCAAAACACAAGAAATTCCATTGAAACATAAGAAAAACCTTTTCTGTTGTGAGGGTGACTGAACACCGGGCCAGTCCAGACAGGTTGTGGACTCTCCATCCTTGGTGATACTCAGAACTCGGCTGGACACAGCTCTGAGCAGCCCGCGGTACTTGACCCTGCTTTGAGCAGGTGGGCTCAACCAGACGATACCCAGAGGTTCTCTCCAACCTCAGCAATTTTGCAGGGGGCTTTGGAGGGAGCAGCCGCACGTCGCTGAATGACGTTTTGTGATCTCAGAGCATGAGTGCTGCCTAAGCGTGCGGTAAATCCTCTCTACGCTGAGGGGAAAGCAGAGATCTGAAGTATTTCCTGCTGACATTGGAAACACTTGCCTCTCCAGCCGTCAGGATCAATGAATCCCCACAAGGATGCTGTTGCTCTGTGCCCTGCGCTGTGCCTGCTCTTCTGCAGTGATGCATCCACAGGAGTGTATGGAAATGGCCATGCGTCCCTGAAGCTCAGTGCGTTTTCCCCAAAGGAAAAGCACGCATGCAGAAATTGCCGGTTTGCCCTGCGAAAGTTAAAATTTTCCTAAGCAGTGGGGCAAAATCCATCTCAGTTGACGTAAAGGGTTACTGTGCAGAAGTTAAATGGTCAAACAGTACCACCTCTCTTTGGATCCACATTTTCCTCTGCTGCGGGGCTGATTCAGCTGTGCCGCGGTCATCCAGCAGAGAGGACACGCTACAGGTGTTGCATTAAGAGAGTAAGAAAGTGACGGGACAAACACAGGTGTTTGAGTGGACGGAGATTTATTTTACAAGCCTGCATCAGAATCTGCGTCTCTGCTGTGGCAGAGGTCCTGCTCTTGCAGCTGGCGTCTGGAGGTTGTGGACATTTTGAACATCAAACTCGCTTTTCTAAATGCTGCCCGATTATATAATAGCTTTTTACTTTAGGTAATTGGTTCAGTGAGGATGTTTTTTAAAGCTTTTTTATAAGAGGAAGTGGAGCCCAGAATTAGAAGCAATACTTAGTAATAACAGTGATTGCTCCAAACCACGAAATGAAAGCGGTAGTGCAGAGTTAAAAGGCGCTCGGTGCCTGCTCCAGGCCATCCCAGTCCACTCCATTTCTCTGGGCACTTTCCCTTCCACCATCCTGATTTACCTCACCAACAGCTTAATTAATTCAGCTTTCCCGCTGCCAACTTGGGACCATGGAGGCTCTGTCCCTGTTGTCACCATCTCTCTGAGCCTTGATTACACTTGCAGGCCACACCCCCCCTTCTCATCCAAGCCACAGGCCTGTTAATTAGTGTACAGGGTTATTCATATGCAGAGTAAGCCAGCAGCAGCTCTGGGCAAGGAACCTCGCTTGTGAGGACCACTTGGGTGCAAACACGAAGCCTGCGTGTACTGGGCTGCCGAAAGAGTAAAGGAGGATTTTGGAGGTATCTCGCTGTCCTTAGGGACTGTGCTCTCACAGGCTGCTGTGACTCCAGTGACTCCAGTGAACTGCACTGGATTTACACTGGGAAAGCTCCAGCTTGCTCTCAGTGTGTTCACCCCCAGCAAAAGCTGGGAGGCCGACTAGGGCCTGAGGTGAGGGTTTGCATCTCTCTGATTTGTGCACAGCTTATTTGTGTCATTCACCTGGCTGTTGGGTGCTGTGTCCATTGCTGGCAGGGTTGTGGCAGCAGAGCTTGGCCACCTTTAGCAAGACACCTTCCACCAGCAAGGCTTGGTGTAGGACTGTTGATGATCTGAAAGGTCCCTTCCAACCTAGACAATTCTATGATTCTATAGGCAGCCACAGCTCTGAAATTAATGTCCTTTCAAAAATGACTCGAAGTGTCCTCTGATCCCCCGCAGGCTGTGGCTCTTGGCCCAGAGTGAGTGCGTTTGGAAATCAAACATTTAAGCTGGGGTTCAATAAAAGTGGGATGATACGGCACAGTACCTGCAGGGTCGGGGGCTGCGTGCAGGGGCGTCATGCTTTCATTCAGTCTCTGGTTTCCTTAAGATGTGAGCGCTGGCTGGAATCTATCATCCATTCAAGGAGAAGGTGGGAGAAGACACCTGATAAGGTAGAACAGACAAAGCATTAACCTGAAGAAACAGATTGATGTTCTCTTCCTGCTAAAGCCTATCAGAGCAGATGACAAGAGACACAGACATCTCCTGGTTGCAATCTCTGATCACGCAGAAGGGAGACATCGTTGCACAGCGCTAGCCTGGCTGTTTCAGTAGCAACAGGCTCGAAGGAGAGCGTCTCTGCCTATCTCCAATCCGTGTAAGGCCGCCATCAATTTAATCTCTTTAATGCTGGTGCTCACAACAGCGCTGTGAAGCTGAACGGTGCTGTCAGTCCCACATCACAGCGGGCAGCTGAAGTGCTTGCGTACCTTCACACACCTTTTCTCCCCGCTGTGTCTGAATGTACAAACTCACAATACAATAGGAGAGATGCACCAAGGCATAGAGCAGAGCCTGTAGCTGAAACGGGAGAGGTGGGAAAATCCCTGAAGTGCCGCTTTGTGATGGGGAGCTCCCCACTGAGAGAAGTCCATTGCAGGGAGGGAAGCTGAAGATTGAGGTGACATCCTTAATGGAGGGCCAGTTCTTGCCCATGCCAACGTGCCTGTATCCTGGCTACCGCCTGCCTAAGGAAGGCTGGGCTCTACAGGGGGATGTCATGTACCCTGCAGGGGGTCAGTGCTCCCCCCTCTCCCAGTGGCCATCCTGGGAAGGAGGCACCATGCTGCAGCACCATGCTTCCTCTCTTAGTCCAGTGAGTCTGACCTGTTGCCAAAGATGAGATATTTTAAAAAGTAAGACTGAGAAGATAAGGAAGGGGATCATTCTTTCAGCAGCATGCAAAGCCATCTGTCCTCACAGAAACTGTAGAGATACACAGTGTTTTCCACTCGTTCTCCTCTACATCTGACATTTCCCAACCAAGGGAATGATACATTCTTCCTTTCGACCTTGAAGGGCAGATGATCACCTGGCTTTCAGGTAGCTGTCTCCTTGCATCAGCTGAATATCTGCCCTTTGGGCATCTCATAAATCCATCCCCGTCTAACGTGTCTGCAAAGCGAGTAACAGACATTTCTCTATCAGGCTTTCTGCATCGGTGTAAATGTTACTGTGCAAGTGTATCCAAGGACCTCATCTACCAGTTTGGAGTTCCTCGTGAAATTTATAAGCTGTGGGACTTCCATTTTGCTGTCCATTTTGCTCTATCATTCCAACTGGGCACAAAAAAAGTCCTTACAGAATAAAGTCATTTATTCATTCTTGAAGTCTCTGGTGATAGAAACATTCTGGAGGGCTGAGAGGGATCCTGGTCCACACAGATTAGTCGAGGGAATCTATTCTCTTTGACTTCTGATGATCAATGCAAGAGAAGAACAAGATGCCTTAGGGAGTTGTAAGAAATGAGCATGATTCAGAGAGAAAGTATTGTGGCCAGCAGGTGGAGGGAGGTTCATCCTCCCCCTCTGCTCTGCCCTGGGGAGGCCACAGCTGGAGCACTGTGTCCAGTTCTGGGCTCCCCGGTTTGAGAAGGACAGGGAACTGCTGGGGAGGGGACAGCAAAGGGCTACCGAGATGCTGTGGGGACTGGAACACCTCTCTGATGAAGAAAGGCTGAGGGATTTGGGTCTCTTCAGTCTGGAAAAAAGACGGCTGAGGGGGGATCTTATCAACGCTGATAAATACTTCAAGGGGGGGTGTCAGGAGGATGGGGCCAGGCTCTTCTCAGTGGTGCCCGGGGACAGGACAAGGGGTAACGGGCACAAACTTGCCCCTGGGAAGTTCCATCTCAACAGGAGGAGGAACTTCTTTGCTGTGAGGGTGGCAGAGCCCTGGCACAGGCTGCCCAGAGAGGTGGGGGAGTCTCTGTCTCTGGAGACATTCAAAACCCGCCTGGACGCGTTCCTGTGCCACCTGCTCTGGGTGACCCTGCTGTGTAGATGATTTCCAGAGGTCCCTGCCAACCCTATGATTCTATGATTCTATTGTAAAATTCTTTGCCATGGGCTGAAAGGAAACACATCTATTGTGAGTTTAGAGTGCTGATCAAATGTGGTCTGTTTAATTGCACTTCTGACCCATCCTCTCCTCTCTCTTTCTCTCTGTTGAACCATGGTTACGGCTTCCCTGGCTCAGTGTGTCTCAGCCTGTCACGTCAGACCAAGCCCATGATGTGACACGGGGGAATAGGGGGTGACAGGACAGGAGCAGCCTGACGGGCTCAAGGCTGGAAACAGAGGTGAAGTGAGTTATTTTAGGATGGGATGCCAGTGATTGGCAGATGATATAAACCAGACCTGACAGATGAAAGGGCCAAGCTGCTGTTTTCAGCCTTGGCAGAGGAACTTATTGACCTTTAAAGATGGTTTGGCGCATCCCCCACTGCTGAGTCACAGCAGCCCAGCAGTGAGTGGGTTGATCTCGCTGCCTGTGGAGGAAGGGTGTTGCCACGGTTAAGGCACGGTATGCTGGAAAAATAGTTCAAAACTTGACTGTTGCACTGGCCTGCAATAGGCCCAGGAGCAAGTTGCTCCAAGCTGGAGTCACCTTAGATCCAGATGTGAGCAGACGACTGAGATGATAATTTCAGCTCCTCTCTAGTCGAGACAGCCAAGGATGCCCCCGGGGCAGTACAGCCCCTCACAAGACAGGCATCTGAGACACCTGGAGATGAGCTGCCGTCTGGTGCTCCCACATCTCTCTATATACAGGCTTAAAACTGTGCGTGTGTGTGGTGGAGGACGGGTGACTTGCCTAGATGGAGACATTTAACAATTAGGTGTCTAACGTTAAGTGAGCTGAATCCCACCCGTTGTGTCTCAGCGTGTCATCTCCAAAAAGGCGTGAATAAACTCTCTTGTCTCAATTTATCATGAAAACTCTTTAAAACCTGCATGTCTTGTGTGATGCTTATACGGAAGAATGGTCTGAGCCATGGCTTTCAGATGAGTTTTTTACTTCAAGGTGGAGCTTTGAGGCTCCAAGGGTTTGGAGTAAATTCCCACCATCCCAACCTGTCTCTGTACCATCCTCCCCCGTGTCAAACACTGCATTTTGAGACCTATTAAAGCTCTTCTCCCACTTTAAGGATGAGAAATTTCCTTGCAGTCAGTGGACACTGTGGTGAAGTGGTGAAGCAGGGATTGTATTTAGCTCAGGAAGCTCTTGGAAATATCCAATGTCTAAGTGAAATCAGAGAAAACTTGAATAAAGCAAAGGCATGCAGGGGCTCTATGGCTGGCGCTTTGACTAAGGTTGTTTTCTAACACAAGTGACTCAGAACCATGGGGGTTTGCTGGGAGACTTAGAAAATCTATTTACCTTCTGGCATGAAACAATTCCTTTGACTGTTAGTTGTATTTTCTCTGAAATTATAGCCATAATACAACTTCTGCAGATGCCGTTGGGACGATACATAATACTCAAGTCTGCCCTGGGGTAAGAGGGATTTTCCATAGATTGTCAGAGTGTCTGCTCTTTATGACATTATTCCTGCTAACCATAGCAGGTTTGTATTGACACATTTCATTTCAGTTGCCGTGATAAAAAAAACCCAAATTAAGCGTGAGGAATCCCCCTTTGCCAGTGTCGTATTAGCCAGGGCAGATGGTCCTATCAAACCAGCTTTGGATACTGAATTATTCCCCTCCCCTGCCAGAGGGGTAAGGAAAGGTGAAATAATGCAGAATTTTTTTTTAAGGGATAACTTTCTTTACATATTTGGTCTGATTTCAGTCCTCTCTTGAACTAAGTCATCATAAAAACATTCAGGTAATTTTCAGAGTTTACTTCCCACTGCTTGTTCAGAATTGACTTTTTGCAAAGGGAGAGCCCAGGTATTTCCCAAATGGAAAACTTTGTGCTGTTCTTAGGGAAGCTCCGTGCAGCTTTCCCATGCCAGTCCATGGGAGAGCTCTGCGCCTGGTCCATACACTACTACTGCTTGTCAAATCCAAATCTGCAGCATGAACCATCCATCTCCAGCACCTTCCAAAAATGTAATACCACTTTAATTTAGCAGCATGCCAGAAGAAACTTTTAGGAGTGACAAGGCAGGATCTGGGGATTTTTTACCTATTGTGAAAGAGGAGAGAGAGCATCTGCCTCCCGAAGGCTGCCTGGCATCCTATTTGTGATAGATCTCAGGAGATAACATCCTTCTCCGTAAGTGCTCCCCAGAACTCCTTCTCAATAAAGCTCTAGTGAATCCTTCCCAAGGGCATGTTTGTGCACAGTCTCGTGTCTCCCCGCAGTACGATCTTGTGAGCGTGTTGCATTTTAAAGGGGAAGATGCGTGGGTTAAGGGAAGAGCCATGCAGCAGCTCTCTGCTTGCGGGGCATGCCAACGGGAGAGGATGAGGTTCC
Source organism: Rissa tridactyla (assembly GCF_028500815.1). Classification (NCBI taxonomy): domain Eukaryota; kingdom Metazoa; phylum Chordata; class Aves; order Charadriiformes; family Laridae; genus Rissa; species Rissa tridactyla. The sequence continues at coordinate 3,732,234 of NC_071484.1, read as the reverse complement.
AGCAGAGTGAAAAGCCACCACGTCTCATTGCTCAGTGGTGGGGGTGGTTTTTATCCTGTGTTGAGCAGCTGTGCCTGTAGCCACGTGAACGTGAAAGCACTGGCTCCAAACTGGAGAGTGCTTTTTTGGCTGCAGCTGAGGACCACTGAGTTATTAACCCCCAGGTGGTGTGAGCCCAGCCTGCTGGGAGGTTACCAAAGTGTTGCAAAAAGTGAAGATGCTGCTTTTCCTCTCCTGTTCGGAGATCTTCACGTAAGCAGCAGCACAGCATGCTGCCAAGGTGGACATCCTGCCCCTGAACGAAGAGCAGAAAGAAATTGGTTTGTAGGTGTGTACAAAAGCCTCGTGGTGCGGCTTTTACATTGAAGCCTGAGATTTGGCTGTTACGAGAAAGCAGGGCAGACAGCCTGAGACACCCCTGCAGGCTTCTCGCCTGCTAACTCCGACTCAAACATTTTCCACAGTAGTCCAAATGCAGTTTATTGGATATATATTGTTCCTGTGCTTCTGGTTTACTAGGAGATATTGCTGTGTTTTCTCTTTTAAAGATGACTAAGAAACATTTATGCTGCTCTCTTGGGGTTCCACATTGAACGTACCGAGGCTCACATGTAGTTAATATGTTTTCTAAATAGGCAAAGCTTCCCTTGGGCTTCAGCAAACATTTGAAATGAGTTAGAGGAGGATTGGGAGTATAATATTAGCTATGTTATTGCTTTGTTATATTGCTGCTGGAGGAGGCAAGACTCTTCTTGTCGTGTGTGAGAGGGAAAAGAAAATACCGTAATGATACCTCTTAGCCATGAGAAATCCCTGCTTTGGCCACGCTATAGAGACCCGGAGCTGGGGAGTAAAGGCATGGCAGCACCTATGGGCTCTGAGATCTCGCTGGGGTGTTGGAGGTGTATAATCACTGCGGCATGTTCATGGAGGCCCAACATTTTCACAGTGCAAGGGGGAACTCACGGCTGGGAACGACTGGTGTTATCTGGGCAGGATGCGGGAATGCCAGGGGTTGGTTCCTGAGGGATGCAGTGGATTTGGGCTGGACGCTGGGTCTGGGTGTATCAGGAGGCTGCAGGGTGTACAGAGCTGTGTGTAGGAGTATACATGTATGTGTGTGTGTTTATGTATATATAACAGCTTATTTGCTGCCATCTTCGCCCAGAGCCTTCATTCCCAGCGGTCAGCATAGTTTTGCCCATTTTTCTCTGTGGCTTTGGTTCTCCAGCGCTATCTCCTGTTGACCAAGGAAAGACGCCTTCAGCATCACAGAAAGTGCTGCCCTGGCAGAGGGGATTTTAAATTTTTACATGCTTGCTTAGAAGAAAAACAGTGTTGAAAGAAATGGATTTTTAAGTCCTAATTTTGCTTCTTGATTAAACATTTAAAAGATTGCATAGGTTTGACAGAGGACCAGACTGCCTATTAGCTTGCAGTTGCATTAAATGTATCAAGCTAATTTAGCCCTGGCAGTCTGCCAGGAGCAAGCACGCGATTTGCTTTAAAGACAACCTAGAATCAGGTTTTTAAAATAAAAATTCAGAATAATCCACTTCAACTGGGTTATTTTTTAAAGAAAATTGAAGAAATTAATTGTTTCTAATTTATACCACAGTAAGTAAATGGGAAGCAGGCATCATCTTTGATGCTTTAGTTCCAACTCTGCCTCTGTCTGCAGTTCTAACAGTGGAAAAATAATGGATGGGAATGCGTTTCCCAAGTCTGTGTGGGAATTTGAGCTAATTGACGGGAAAACTGGAAAGAGTTGGATTAAGATGTGCAGAGTGAATTTGTTAAAAAACCAGTGCCGTGGCCTGGGCTAACGTGAGAGGGTTCCCCGCCCCCCAGCTGTGCCGTGGACTGTGGGGTCTGGCTGCGGCTGCAGGGTGCGTGTGCTGAGTACGGAGGAGCTCGGCTCCGCTCGTGCATCATTAGGCTTCTACAGAGTGGCTGCAGAAGGATGGACAGTAGCTCTTGGGACCTGAAGCCTGATAATAAAGCTCAGGGGAGACCTTCTCACTCTCTACAACCCCCTGACAGGAGGGTGTAGAGAGTTGAGGGTCAGTCTCTTCTCCCAAGGAACAGGCGATAGGACAAGAGGAAACGGCCTCGAGTTGTGCCAGGGGAGGTTTAGGCTGGACATTAGGAAAAATTTCTTCCCGAAAGGGTTATCAAACATTGGAAGAGGCTGCCCAGGGCGGTGGTGGAATCACCATCCCTGGAGGGATTTAAAACCTGGGCAGACGCGGTGCTGAGGGACATGGGGTAGTGGTGGGTTTGGGCAGTGTCGGGTTGATGGTTGGAGTTGATGATCTGAAAGGTCTCTTCCAACCTCGATGATTCTATGATTCTTTTCTATTCTATGATTCTAATATAAAGCTTATCAATGACCATTTGCGCTTCAGAGTATTTTGAAGGAAATTTCCTGAGAGCTACACCACCGTGCTGCTGTCTGGAAGAAGGGGTGGGAAATTCTGCTGTGTTTCACTATGTCCACATGCTTTAATGTTTTCCTCCTGCTCTTACAATGAAGGTGTTTCCTGCACTGATATGTGACGAGCCCCCCCGAAGGGAGGCACTCTGCGCTGGGTGCCCGAGGAAAGCAGAGCACACGCTGCTGTAAAACCGGCAAAAGCTCCCTGACAAAGCTCCGTGTATGCTTTATGGCAGCTCCTTTCCCTTGCCATGAATATCGGATACCAACACCAAGATACGTCAGTGATCTTGGTCCCTGACCTAGGAGCTGACTGAGCAATTCAGCAGGGCTTGAAATCCTGCTGAAAGGAGAAACTCGAGAGCAGCATGAAACTGCCAAGGGGATTTGAAAACTTCTAGATGTACCTTTAGGTTGATGCGAAGTGATGGTGGGCAAAACCAGAGGCTTCTGTACATCCCCAAATCCTGGTGGATGCCCAGAGTGGGAAACAAGCAGGGTGGGCCCAGCATGTTGCAGGAGGGAAGGAAATTAAAAACTCGTTTTCTCAGTCCCAGCTCCAGTGAAGGTAACCTTTCATGGTGACCAGAGGTCCGAGTGAATGCTGTACCTGGGCAGTAGGTAGGGAAGTTCTGTTGCTTGCTTTGCATTAAGCTGGAACGTAGAAGGCCCCGGAGAACAATCCCTTAAGAATAATCTTACTTTCATACCCAGCCAACAAATTCCCTTTCGAATTTCTCTGATAATAAGAGACTTCCAGAACTTGTGCTGTATTGTCAGAATAAAAAGACTCCTACCCTGAGCCAGAGAAGTGTCACACTCTTCAGTTGCTCCTTTCTCCTTTTGAAGGTGACAGTAACCTTTCAGCAGCAGAACTTCTTCCTCAGACATCGTTTTCAATTTAGCTTTTGTGCAGGGAAGAACAAGTGGGAAGTGACGTTCCAGCTAGAGCAGCCCTCCCGGCCGTGCTGCGACTATCCCTGCTCTGGACGGGCACCGCGTGTGCGCTGCCTCCTTGCAGGAGCCGCTGCGAGAGCTAGAGTCAGAGCCAGATGCCATCTCTGCACACAGCATGGTGACTCTCAGGGGTTAAACCAAAGGTAGATTATTTCCTATATATGCACAAAGGAAACCCTTACCATTTTTCCCAGATTTTCTTTTTTTTCTGCTTTACTGTTTCTTTTTTTTTTTTTTTTAATCTTGAAAGCTAGATTAATAGGAAAAGTGAATTGCATTGGTTCCAGTTTGCAATGAGAGAGCAATTTCAATTGATTTAAAGGAAGGAATAGTTCGGGTAATGATCACAGAAAGAGGCTGAAATTAGTCAATAAATAAAGTGCAACGTCCCATCCTGCCTTCACTTTCATTAGATTAGATACACTTTGAGACTCACTTCTCAGACGATAACGGTGCCCGTTCATAGGCAGCCTGGAGTACGGCATCCTCATCGGCTGGGGCATTTGGCCAGCACGGGTCTGGCAGAGGATGTCCTCCAATAAAGGCTGTGCCTATATAGAGACTGTTCAGGGCTTTATTCTAGAAAAATTATTCTGCTCACAATGTGAAATATCCTTGAATAATATTAATTCCCCTTTGCTGTTGGCGCTAGCAACTCTGCAAACAGAAGTTACGTCTAATGCATTATTTGTATTCCCCTTGTACAGATGGAAATGGTTTGTGGAACAGAGGAGTGAGCTGAACTGCTTAAGGTGGTGGCAATTACGGGTTAGAAACCAGGACACCCTGAATTCCCTGGGAAACCGTCTCAGTGCCGTAGCAGGCCCTCTTCCCTACGCCGATGGAGAGGAGGCACCACGGGGGTGGGGAAGGGGTGTCTGAGAAACCTGCTGTCACATTGTGAATCACCTCAGGACATATCCACCTTCGGGCGCAGTTAGAGCTATAGGAAATCAATATTTAATACAGTTCATTTAAAATTCACAGACGCTGATGTGTTAGGAAAGGAATAGATTAACATTCTCTATACACCAAAATCACTGTTCTCCAAGATCTTTAACTCCACATCCTCTGGAAACGGCAATTTATTATGTCAAATATGTGAAGGAGAAAGAGGTGGGAGCTGGAGTCTTAAAGATTTTTAAATTTTTTATTTAATTTATTTAAGCGATACGGACCTTTTCCTCCATGTAGCACATCGTGCCACAAGGTTTTTGGGTGGATCTGTGCCACGTCAGTGTGCTTAGGCAGATACAAGCTTGTTCGCCTGGGATGCTGGATGCTCTGACGGGAAAGCTGTGTGGCTGTACCAGCACGGTGCGGTGCTCAGGGCGCTAGAGCTACACTGCGCCAGGCTTCACCAGCTTGCTGGGATAATGGATATAAAGTGGGAGCCGGCTTGTGTTTGGCCGGCTCGATGAGTGGGCAAAGGGACCTGGGACGCATGGGGCTCTCCTGTGCCAAGCACCCTTCATGGTGAGTGGAGATGCAGGCACTTCCAGGGCGCGTTTAGTTCCTCCTTAACTGGACCTTAACTGACCTCTGAACTCACTCAGGTGAATCCTGCCTGTTTCTTTCTCCTGAGCATGAAAGGAGTTGGGAGTGACAACCGAGGCCATCTGCTCTGTAACTACTGAATGTGAAGTGACTGGAGCCCCCCCAGCTCCTTGCACAGAGGTGGGGAGGTTGAATTCCCAACATCCCAGAGATGGAGGGATGAGCTCTGCTGCGTGTCCACGTGGACCTGGAGTGTGACTGGACACCGTGCCCAAAGACAGGTTGCAGGAGAATGAACCACATTTTGCAAGGGAAAGAATGAGATATGACTTTATTATAGAGGGAGATGATATTTTTAGATTAACTTCTTTTCCCCTGGGAGGCTCATATTTAGGTTGAGCATTGCATTTTAAATAATACTGTCAACTAAAAAGTCAGTAATGGATCATCTGGTTAAAAAAATCCCCAGGAATGAATTGAAAAAAATTGAAGAAGTTACAATGTTTTCTGTTGACATTTGCAAAATAGAAAGCTTCAATTTTTCTATTTCTGTTCAAAAGAGACTCTGAATTTGTAAAAAAAGAAAAAAGTATTGAAAAGCTGAAACTCTAGATGAAACATTTTGGACCATGTGAAGTTGAATGACTGTCTTTTGTGTTTTCATGCTGTTGTTTTTTTTTCTTTTCTATACCAAATATCTCAGAAACTTCTGAAAATAGTTTCCATTGTAAGTTGTGTGCCCCCACTCACGGCCAACAATTTTATGTCTGATTTTGTTGTGTAAAAAAAAACCCAACCCAAACCAAACCAGGTGTTAAATAGCTTTGTTTGTTAAGAAAAATCTTGACCCGATAGTTTCTTCAAAATGTCTTGCATCTGCGAATGAAACAATCCCTTTCCAAGAATAGCTCTTCTCATTGAAGAAGCCACCAACAAAACAGTTAGGGGTTGTGGGGATAGGCGTTCCTTCTTCCGAGCATCCTTTCTTCCCTGCCCTCCTCATCCCTCTGGAAGCCTCCTACCGCCTGTGAGCTGTCAGCAGATCCAAGCCCTCCTGACTGAGCACCGGAATTGGATCAAGGTTTCTCTGCTGGCTCTGGAAGCCTTGTTATAGCAGTGGGGGGGCACAGCCTGTGGGTGAGCAGGGGGCAAATTATAGCGCTGGGGAGCCATTAGGAAGAAGGTGGAGGGGACCTGCTCGTTCCCATGGCAATGATTACTGGAAGGAGCGACTGCCTCTGTGTAAGAGGCTCTCTGGTAGCGCGGAGTTAAAAGGTGTGCGGTTGTATCCCCGGGGAGCCGGCTGCAATCTGCGTTGCTGACTGGTATTGCTGTCTGCTTTCTCAGCGTGCGTCGGTTTTCTTCGATTCAGAGCTCTTTGGCTAGGGATGAAAGGGGTTCATCCAGTACAGCGGGATTCTGGTCCAGCTGCAGTGCTCCTAGACAGAAATTACAACAGTATTAAGCAAAAGGAAGGCTGAGCTGGAGTTGTTTACCATTATATTCGCAGCTAATTTTATCTAATTTAGTTTGCTGCAGAGCACGTCTCTCCTGAGAAGACTTGGCCCCATTTCTATTACCTCTTACATGAATTATTGGAACTATCTCGACATTTTTGTAACGTTCAAGTTGTTTTCAACCCTACCAGTGGTCAAATAACAGCCACTGTTTAGCTCAGCCAAGGCATGTATCTTTTGCTTGCCAAATGTGTTACTCGCAAATCTGTTCTTTTCTCATTCCTCCACCTGCACTGGGGCTGGTGATGGAAGGAAACTTTTTTAACTCTTGTGTCTCACTAGTTATTATCGGACTTGGCAATGCAGGCAAGTCGATCTCAAGAACACATAAATAGTCCCACAGTATGTGAAGTACAAGTGGTCCAATATAGTGGTTTCTAAAAAACCTGCTGGTTCCCCTCCCTAAGGGCTACGAGGACTGGAATGACCTGAGAAAATCGGGCTCTGACTAAGCCGGGCTCCCACGTGCTGGAGAGTGGCTCCTTTTTGGTTATAGAGTCCTACATGAATACCATCATTTAGAGGCTGGTCTGAAGAAGAAAGTTTTGCCCCAAAAAACCTCTGAAAGGTCACTTTTGTAAACTATTTACCTTAAAGTCCTTATCTGAAACAGACATAATTTTATAGAAAGTACGAGAAGGACTTTTGGCCAGCTCTCGGGCTCTGTGGGGGAAGTGGCAAGACATTAATTCTTCTCCTTCCTCCAGTCCTGCTCAGTAGTGCTGTGATCCTGGGTTGGGGGAGGCTGAAGATGTCTCCAAAGTAGTGGTTCCTAAAGCCGTAGTCCTGTGATGAATAGGTTGAGAAACTGTTGTAAGTAAGTGGCTTGCAGAAGCATGTTGAATTTTTCCCAAACGAAGGTATGCTGACGGGGATGCCCAGCAGTCCTCAAGACCGTGTTGAGGGCCAACATGGCTTGAAAGATTACAAGGCACTCTTCAGAGAAATCTTGAAGAGGCTTCCTAATTAAGGTTTTGTTGGTCTGTGGAAATAAATGTATCACACACTTACTAACACGTGGTTTCTTAAAAAGTTTATGAACTCTCCAGTGGTATTTACTGTACTCCAGGATTCAGAAACAAGCCAAAACTGCAAAGCCTGTGTGCATATGTGTCTGTAAAACTAGGCAGGCCTGGCAGGCGTAGTAGCACTATTACTCTTGCCATCCTACCTTTGCTCACATAATTTCTTCACACCATTTTCATTGTGAGAAGAGAAAAACTTGCAGCACACCCACTCTCCCACCTGAAGAAGCTGCTCTTTCTATCTGGCAATTCTGCGAGGTGATAAGCCCATTGATTTTCTGGTGTTTCATTGATGTCTGCCCAGTACCTGGGTGTGCAGCTGCCTCTTGCACGTGTAAACCACACACATATTGTAGGGCATGGCAAAAGAGGGCAAGGGCATGTGGGTACAAAGAGAGAATCAGGGAGCAGGATCCCGGAGTTGGTGGACAGAAGATGCATTTCCGTGCTTGTCCCAATGCCAGAGCAGCCATATCAGTGACATTGTGTTTTATCTTTCTTCATAGAACCACAGAATGGTTTGGGTGGGAAGGGACCTTAAAGACCATCCAGTGCCACCCCCTGCCCTGGGCAGGGACACCTCCCACCAGCCCAGGTTGCTCCAAGGCCCGTCCAACCTGGCCTTGAACCCCTCCAGGGATGGGGCAGCCACAGCTCCTCTGGGCAACCTGGGCCAGGGGATCACCACCCTCAGAGGGAAACATTTCTTCCTTAGATCTCACCTAAATCTCCCCTCTTCCAGTAGTTTAAAACCCTTCCCCCTCGTCCCATGGCTCCCCTCCCTGCTCCAGAGTCCCTCCCCAGCTTTCCTGGAGCCCCTTTAGGGACTGGAAGGGGCTCCAAGGTCTCCCCGGAGCCTTCTCTTCCCCAGGCTGAACCCCCCCAGCTCTCTCAGCCTGTCCCCACAGCAGAGGGGCTCCAGCCCTCCCAGCATCTCCGGGGCCTCCTCTGGCCCCGCTCCAACAGCTCCGTGTCCTTCTGCTGTTGGTGCCCCAGAGCTGGAGGCAGCGCTGCAGGGGGGTCTCCCCCGAGGGGAGCAGAGGGGCAGAATCCCCCCCCTCACCCTGCTGGCCATGTTTCTTTTGGTGTGGCCCAGGCAGTTCACCCCCAGGTGGGTTGAAAATAATGTTCAAAAAAGTTGTCTTAAGGCCTTCAGGTGCAGGGTTTTGCCCTTGAGTTAATTTGTAACCAATTAACTCTAGATGGTTAATAACACATTTGTAAAGGTTAGTTTGAGCCCCGTCCTCCCCCTAACTTTTGGTCCAGGCAAGGAACATTTCATGTCTCTGCAGGGCAGAGTGCGTGCATTTATATTCTGCTATTAATGTGCAGGGAGTGACCGGGTTTGCAAGTTAATTGACAATCAAGTAACTGCAGGTTAGAAAAAGACCAAGCAGAAAAAAAGCCATTGCTGTATGGTGTGGCCTTTCACTGGCTGTGCTTTGCATTTCATAGAGGCTGTTTTGGTAGAGACAAAATAACGTGGGTGATGGAGACTCAATGCTGCAAAATATCGCGTGATGCTGATGAGCCCAGCACTCTCCACCAGTAAATCAGAGCCTTGTGCAGCTTTACCAGTGCTGCCTGGCGCCAAGATTGCTTTTTAATATTTAGCTAATATCACACAATGAAAAATGCAATGAACAGACAGAAACTGAATTTTTCTACCAGCTGGAAATTCGGGTTTAGTGAATTACCCCTGTGATGCCAGAAGCACAAGAGAGTGGAGGAGAGCCCTTGACATTAGACTTGGGAGAGGGAGCCAGGGACCTGATTTCAGCTCTTCTGGTCAGGAGAGTCCAAGACGCGGGTTCCAGCATGTGTGGAGCCTGATGCTGAATCCATCATCCCTGTCCTATGGTCAGCCGCAGGGCTCTGCTCCGGCGCCAAGGCGCTGAGGCAGCTCAGCCCAAACCCCTTTGGTCAGGACTAGCTTGAAGTTTCTTCACAGCGGGGAGAACTTCAGTCAGCATCAAAGAGAAGCCGCCGGGGTTACCCGTAACTGTCACTTGGCACAGTGTCCAGGGAACGGCCCCACTGCCCCTGTACCCAAGGCAGAGCACCTCAGCCCTGCCTTCATGAACCCCGAAAAGCTTTGGATGGAAACAGGCATGTCAGTGCCAGCGTTCACCTCTGTGGTTCCCTCCCTTTGGTTATCTCCCAGTCTTCTCTTCCAGTTCATCCCGGGACTGAGTGCCCACCCCACCAGAGCCAGCTCCTTGCTCCAGGAGGACTGCAAGAGAGGCAGGAAGAGCCAAAGTATGAGACAGTGCTAGAGCATGGCCTCAGTGCCAGTATAAGGTCGAGATCAGGCCCAGAACCAGCTTTGGGAGTAAACTGGGGAACAGGCGTAATGATCCTGTGGTGGCTGTGTCACCCGTGAGAGCCAGGGCAGGCTCAGAGCGCTCCTTGCTGTCACCAGCAGTTGGCCCCCTGCAGAAGGGCCTGCCCGCTCAGGCCCACATGTCCTCGCCAGGATTCACCTATTAAATTCAACACTGTTTCTGTGCAGAAAACTGTTCATGTGTCTCTAAACTTCTATTTCCAAGTCATTAACTGGATCGATATACAACAATTCTCTTTAACCTTAATCTCTTGCTGGTTTGTCTATAATTTGCTTTCTATTACACTCGCTTTGGTTCCTGCTGGGTGGATTGAGAGATGGAAACCATGGTATTGAGAGATGGAAACCAGGCTGTGGTTTCGCTCTCTGAAGAATTCATCTCAATCCCAGGTCAGGTATTTCCCCCCCCGGCACTCGGCCTTTTTGCCTGTTTAGTGCTCATTCACCCCCCCCGTGCCATGCTGCACATGAGGCCCAGCCATCGCACACCAGCCTCTGAGATAATTCTCATTTTTTTGTTCTTTTTTTGTTTATGTTAGTTTAACTGCCTGATGCAGCTTGTGGACCAGCCCACCATGTATCTACTGTGGGGTGGAGATTGACAGCGGGCAAGGCAGGACACGTGAAAGTGTCACCTCTGGATCTCACCACTATTTGGCTGCAAGGTGACACCACTAAGACCAAGAGATAAAGACCCACAGCCTTTCCAGCATCTGGCTTCTCTCTTAAAACTCTTCGCGAGAAGAGGCAAGAGTGAGTCCAGCTGTTTTCAGCTGAGAAAGATAAGATCAACTCCATAAAGACACTGCAGGACAGGCCCCAGGGCGGCAGAGGAACTCCTATAGCTACAGGACAGACTTTGCACCAATAGACTAGAAAATGGGAAGGGAAGCTGTGGAACAGCTACCCGACCCAAGCAGCAGAGATTAAGAAATATATATATAATTTAAAAATGAATTTTGGTAGACTCATAAAATGGTGTTAATGGTTCTCAGGGTGCAGTCGGCTGGAATGTCCTTTCCAGTCCTACATTAATCATATTTTGTACTACTCCCCTGAGACAGATGGTCCCTAGAACAGGTGGTTTAGTTATTATTTTTTATTGTGCTAGAATAATGTCATAGTCTTGAAAACTCTAGGCTCTGAGCCAAGGAGAAGTCACAAAGGTCTGGACACATCCCACCTAACTTAATGCTTGTAACTGAAGCACCTAAGCGAGAAACCTGGTAAAAATAAGGAGCAAGGAATCCCTGTACAAGCAGGGACAGAGGGTGGCTTGCTCTGTCTGGGCCGAAATCTCTCTGGAAGGGCTTTATTCCTTCTGCTGTCCATGGGCAGAGCTCCGACACCAAATGTAAACAGGGCTCCTAATTCAAACGCTTCAGTTAAGGGTCTAATCCTCTGCGGGATCCACCTAGATCAAAATCTCCTTCATCCTTAGGCCGAGTGTCCATGCGGTGGTGTCTTTGTGCCCTGTTTTCCTCCAGCGCTCTCGGTTACGCTGTAGCTTCAAAGCGCTGTGATGTAGAGCACGGTTAATTTACTCCAGCTCTTGGGCTGCTGACTGGTGTTTAAAGCTGTTCCCACTTGCCATGTTAATGTCTTCAGAAGTTTTTCAAAGGTGAATATGCTCAATCTGTTGCTGCAGCCTAATTTACATATGTTTTGCATAGCAGACGTATTTTGCTTTGGGTGTTTAACCCACCCCCTCATTACCGGAACTAATTGTGAGTTGACTGTATCAAGCTTTTTCTGAAAATGCCAGGTTATAAAATACCTACTCATGAAAAAGGCAGGATGGGGCACATGGAGAGTGTTTTGCGAAAGGGTCAGCACGAGGCTTTGGAAAATTGTGAGTGTTCAAAGGTTTGCAGGGAGCCCACAGAGGTTGCGTAGTTCTTTTTCTTACTCAAGGCAGGACTGACTGTGCCAAACCTTTATGTGTTTGTCTGGTCTGTGCTTATGTCTCTGACGATGGAGACTCTCACCGTCTCCCCAGGCAATCTACTTCAGTGCTTACTGTACATTATTTCATGCTTTCCTAACGTTTAACATAATATTTCTAGCTGCAACTTTTTGTCCTGTTCACTGGCCACATAGTACAGCTTGTTCCTGTCCTCTCTGCGGCGGCTCGCTATATATTTGTGCACTGTTATTATCTCTGCCCTTCTCTTTTTGTTATGTTAAAGAAGCTCATTCCATTTTTTTATTGTAGGCTGGTTTGTAGAGTCCTGATAATTTCGCAACTCTCTTCTGGATCTTCCAGCTGGTCCACAGACAGCCCAGTACCGCACCTGGGACTCAAGCTCAGACCCATTGGGGGCTGATGGGCAGAAGGACAGACAGATTGCTCTTTGCCTTGTTCTCCTGATGGTGCCTTCCAAGGGGGATTTTGCCATTAGTACAACAGCATCGCGTTGCTCATTTCTGTTCCCCTAAGGATGCACTAAACCGTTCAGATTCTTCTGTGCAGAACTTCAGCCTGACAAGTGTTATCTAGCACGTATTTACGCAGTTGATGTTCCAGTGTAAGCATAAGTAATACCTAGGACAACTTCTTATTGAATGTCATCCTGATTTTTTTAAGTTAATTTCTCCAGTTTTTCCAAAACATCCTTCTAGAGTGCCTATATTCTCCTGAAAATAGCAGAAATGCTCTTCTGCTTCAGACTGAGGGTCACTCTAGCCCGGTATCCTGCCTCCAAAAGCGGCCAGTCACAGGGGGGGTGTGAGAACAGGAGAAATGTACGTGAAACTTTCCATAGGTGCCTTCCCAGCCTTTGGCTGCTTGAGTATCTCCTGACCCTGCTGTGATTTGTGTCTACACCTTTGGCAAGAAGCTTCAGAGATGTTACCTGTTGTATGAAGAACCGTCTCCTTTTGTTTCTCAACTTGCTATCAGTTTCACAAGGCTCTTCTCTGCTCTGCCCCTGGTTGTGTGAGAAATACTAAATATGGTGCCCAGCACAGACCCACATGGAAACACAGTCAATGCACCCTTTCATTTTGATAGTCAGTCATTGAAAACTCTATCTTAAATATGAGTCTAATCATGTTTTCACCCCTCTACCTTGGTTTGTTCTACCCCCTTTTCTATAGCTTGCTTATGACATCTGGGAATGGCATTTCAGAAATTAAGTCTGGGAAAACCTTCTCATTAAGGGTTTTGCAGCACCAAAGGCATGCTATATGCAAGGGATATGGTCCCCGGGTGTCAAATAATAGAGCAAAATGGCCGTACCAGGGTATGGTTTTTTTTCTTCAGTTGATTGCATGGCCAAATTCACTGTTAGTGTAAAATGCTTTGAAGTCAATGGGGTTACATCAGCAGAGAATCTAGAAATAGAAGTGAGAAATGGTATTTCATGAGTAATTTCCAAAGTGCTTGGGCTATAACTTTAAAAAGAAATAATGATCAAATTAGCTTATGATGCAGAAGTTGAAATGATGCTGCTGCTGGTTTTTTTTTTTCTGGTACTAGGTTCCAAATTAGTTAATGTCCCATAAAAGAAAGCCATTAATGGAATCACAAAAGCTTCTGAAAACTGAACTGGGCATTCCTGCCAAAGTACCTGGCAATAATTAGTGTGTTACAACTCCAAATCGGTAGAAGAATCTTGAGATATGATGAAAAGCAGCTTAAGTCTACGGACCTCCAGTCCCTTCAGATAGCATCAGTTCAAACTTTTTATTTGCACACACACATGAAGTGTCAAAAGAAAAAAGAATAAAAAGCAGCTTTGGTGGCATGTGAACTGTCACGGAGCTAAGTTTGGAGTCCCAGCTTTGCTCAGAGGAGAGCTTCCCCGCCAACCACTGGTTCATAAAAGTGTTGGCTCTAAATTAGCTTAACAGAACAAATGATTTAAAAATGGAAGCATTGGCCAATTGACCATAGTACCCAGGATGCGCAATCACATTTTGCTGCCAGTGAGCCCTCAACAGGGTAACATTTAAGCTGATAGTAATTTTAATCATATTTCAGACTTAGACAGTTTCTTCCACTAATTCCCCGAATGACTGATGATACTGGGCTCTGGGCAGGCAGTGAATTTGCAGCTGTGCAGTGGCTTTCCTGGACTTTCTGTGTCTCTAAAGCCATGGTTGCATGGGCACAACACGCAGAAACATATTTCTGCTCTTTCCTCATCTGTGCCTCCTCTACTGGCTTTATCTCTCCCTGGGCTGTAATGCACCGAATCCCCAGTTGTGTCTTTGGTTGAAAGTTAGGTCCATTCCCAGCCTTGGGTTACAGCACAGCCCCACAAACATTTGCCCCTGGTGCAACTGAAGGTGCCCATATGGTGGTTGATGCATGGATTCCCTCTGACCTCTTCTCGGGTCCTGGCTCTGGCTATCTGGTGTAATTTTTGAGGAGCTGCCATAATTTGGGATATCTCATCACTGATGTGATATCCACACACTTTGCCTGGGGCTTCATGACATCTCTAAAGGGGCTCATAAGCCACCTCTTCTCCAAAGCCATGGCTTGGGGGAGCTCTGCGGTTTTCTTGGACTGCAGCTGCTGGAAGTTTGTCCAATATCCACCACTGAGAGGTGGACCCTTAAATTTTTGCCTTACTGATAAGACAAGACTGAAAGCAAGGACTATGTGCTTGGTCCAAATGTGGAAATGGAGAAGCCGTCTTCTTGTGACAGACTAAGAGTCAGCCACCTTCTGCATGCTGAGGGCATCGTGCTTTAGGTGGGTACCCATCGTGGGCTGCATGGCAACCAAGATAATATGGTAGACATCCTACATAAATGGTCCCAGTTTACCCAGAAGATGAAGCAGGGATATTGCTTGCAACAACACTCATCAAACAGAGGCAGAGCAAATATTTCCTTCTAGGAGTGACCCCCACCTTCTCCCCAGGTCCTCCAGCTTTACAAGAGAATCCCCAAATCCTCTTCGGCAGCGCAGGGCTCACAGCAGCTGTAGATGCACCAGCTGCGGTGGGAAGATCTGCTTTTCCAGCCGACTTGCTGTTAAGGATTTGAAATCTGTGAGGTTGTTTTCAACAAATTATCCATTATAAAGCAATACCAGAGGGTTGGGAGGGAGGGGTGTAAACAAACGAATAATTGAAAAGCTGCTTGTGGCCTGGAGCTGCCATTTTTAATTGGTTGTTCAGCTCTGGTTGGTTTAGTGGTTTGCTTAGCATCTGTGGCTGAAGCAAAATAAATAAGCTGGGGTAGAGAAAAGAGAGAAGACTGTGAGCTGTTGGAGAGGAACCATTCCCTGTATCTCAGAATGGCCCATGGTCTAATTTTAAGGGAGTTCTTTTTCATTTCCGCAGTGCCCACGGGCCCTAAGATCAGGGCTTCTGTTCTAGGAGGGGATGCACTCGTACCCACCACCAAACCACCTCTTTTCTGATGCTGCTCTTTGCAACAAGAGCAGCTCCGAGGCCAGCGTGGTTTGGGGGTGAACGATGTGGATGTTGGCAGTGCAGCTGCTCTTCCTTTCCTTCCACCCCTGCCTGAATGCTCTTCTACAGCCCGTGCCCTCAATGTTCGCTTGCAGGACTGGTTTGCAGTAGGGATGGATGTGGCTCCAGTAAGGTACCCTAGCAGTAAAGCGGCATCAGAAGAATGTAATGATTTCCCACGGGGTCTGTCCAAAGCTTCATCGCTGGCAGTAGTGATACGGCAAGAAACATCTGGAAGCAATCATAAAATAATTGTCCTCATAAAGAGGAACTAGATGGGCTCAAGATTCCTTTTTCTCCTGAGATCTCATCTTCCAAGGGAAGAGGTCTGCTGCTCTGTGGGGCACAGCTGTGTAAAAGGATGATCCTAACCTCACGGAGAGCAGTTTCTACTCTTTCAACACTCCCCAACATGCAAAATTTCTCATGAAACGTTTACTTGGAATATTCCCAAAGTCTGGGTTGATTCTGAATTTTCCTTGCAATACATTAAACAAACTGCTGTTTCTTAATTAGTTAGGCATCCTCTCACACCAAGCACACCATTTTTCACAGGATACAATTATTTCAGAGTGATCGTGGTGGAATTCAACTGCATGTAACCCTAAGAGGCTGCAGGCTGAGAGCACGCTGTGGCAGCCCTGCGCTGATTCCTGGCCACTTTTTGGGCCAGGGCAATGTGATGCAGGTGAGCCCTTCAAATAACGATACGATATACCTGCAGTTTATCTGCTTCAGCCAGGACAGGAGCGGGGTGAGGGCAGGCAGAGAACAGAGGTATCATGGAAACGAAGAGACCAAATCCAAAGGATATTTTGTTGAGCAAAAGAACGGCGAACAAAGGAATGCAGCGAAAAGGAAGGAGCCGTGGCAAGTTTCACCAGAAGCAGCGTGTTAAATACAGCCCTTGGATTTTCTCATTATTAGAATTGGTAGCTGAACTAAAGACAATCAAATCTCATGCTTCGATACAGAAACCGCTGCAGGCATCTGGAATGAACCCCCTCTGCCTCTGATGTGACACCATACAATTAATCAGAAATGCTAGTAACAAGAAAGCAATTTCCAATAGCTAAATTCAGGAGACCTGGCTTCTCTTCGTAGTCCCTCACTGATCCTGTCTGGCCACAGGCGAGCCGTTCCCCTGCCGTATGCCTGAATTTCCCACTCTTATGAAGGCAGACAGGGCCATCCATTTGTCTTGAAAAAAGCATCAATGTTGAAGAGAACCAGTGCTCATTAGTAAGGGATTATAAGGGGTTAGGATTTGCTTTCTCTCTGTCCCCGCTTCCCCACCTGTCAAGTGTCGCTGGGCCTTGGAGCGATGGAGGGGCCTGGCCTTGTGAGACCCCAATTCCCCTTCTTGGTGGAAGGGAGTATTCACCTGGAGCAGCTGCTTCTCTACAGCTCTGCCCTAATCTTTGTGCCTGTAATCAAATCCATTCAACAAATTAGTTTTAAATTGAAAGAAAAAAGGGAGGTAAACCCACGCTGAATAAATTGTATCAGTTTAGTGAAGGGATAATTGTGTTCTTCATCTGTCAGGAAAAGCTGATGTTGTGATTTACACTCAGTAACTCCAGTTTCACCCCGTAATGGGTGCAGTGATGTACAGTTCACCACACTTGGCTTCTCAGTGGCTCTTTCTCTAGCTGTCTGTCTGTTCCTCCCCCGAATTATGAATGGTGCCTGATGTGATTGTATCATTAGTCCAGAACACAGGCTGGAGACAGCAATTTGCTTCTCATTAGGAGTAAAACTTCAAATTGTTTCCCAGTGTTTGCCCTGAGAGATGTCAGGTGACATTACTCTATTTCTAAAGGAAATTAATAGAATGAGAAAAGTCTGCAAGGCTCAAGGCAAGGATATTGGTCGGGGAGGGCTTTTCTTCAGCTCTCTGGTTTGAAGGTGACTTGCTGCAATACATGGCTGTTCGTTATTTCTATCTGATGCTGGCTCTGGCGAGCCAGCTGGAGAGAGCAGTGGCCCTGTCGTAGTTCCTGATGAGCTGCATCAGAGAAGCAGCCCCCACACCAGGCGGTGGTAAAAGGCAGAGCGGAGAGAACAAGGACTGATTAACCCTGGAGAGCAGACAGACTCCTTGTCAGTGCCTGCCAGCTCCCGCCTGCCCTGGCAGTGCCTGGACAGGGTTCTGCAGGGGTCACCGTGCACCGATGCTGCGCTGGGAGCTTAGTGCTGGGTCCATGGGGTATTCCCGAGCGGAGATCCAGGGCTCACTGGAGTCAATGGGAATCCTTCTTTAGTGAGCTGAGCACCAGAGAAGGCTGAGAATCCCTGTGCTTAACAGGGGTTTGGTTGCAGGTTTCCCAATTGCCCTCCTGCAGGAATGAATGAGGCAACGCAGAAACAGGCAAGGAGAGGAATCACAGGCTGACAGAAAGGTTTGCAGAAGGAAATTGAGTTCTGTAGAATCTTTCTCAATAGGTGGGTGAATTCATTACAGAAAATCTTCTGAGAGCAATTGTAAGTGGCTAATAGAGTTTGAATGAAACTGATAGCCCTGCCATGGAGTGCGTGGGAATAACAGTCTCATTATGTTTCACAGGGCATCCCTTATATTCAAAGGGTGATATACTGAGTACAGAGGGGTGGAGGAGTCACTGATTGAAGTGAGACAAGAAAGACTTAACGGGAGAAACTTTGCAGAGTATAATTGGAAGGAAAATAACTTCACTGGGAGAGCAATTATGCTGCGTGTTAGTCTAACAGAGAAAATGCAGGAACTGTATTGCTCCACGCTGGACTTGGAGCTCTGGAGAATAAGCCTTGTGAAAGGATCTTGCAGCAGTTGGTGCAAGGACCGTCCTTGTGCTTTTGCCATTCCTACAGAGGAGACAGCAGAGAAAGCCCTTTGGCCAACAGCCTAGTGAGATGCAGCCCTAATCAGAAGCACGTTAGGTGAGTTAATTTACCAAATGCATTCCATCGTTGCATTGCCCAGGCATGGAAACCACCATAGTAATTATGACAGGGTGTCAAGGGTGGATGCAGTTGAAAGCTGGCTGTGCTCAGGGTGAGTAGGGGCGTGTTCACCATGCAGCAGACTTAATGATAACATCAGCAAGGCAAGCAGACTTCTGCTCTTCTGGGGGCTCCTTGTCTTTAGAGCAGCCTCCATTCACCAGGATGGTGCTGGAGCCCATGGGGTGCAGTGTACTGAGAGCTTCAAGTGCACCATGAGGGAGAGAATGGGGGCACAAGCTTCCTAAACCAGGTCTTCCCAGCCTGTTTCTGCTCTTCTGCTCCCTTCTGCAGCATCAGTAGTGGGGCTTGCCTTTGCCACAATGACACAGCTGGGAAGCAAAGGCCCTCACGACAACAGGACAGTTTGAAGTCCTCTGTCTCGCGTTGCTGAGAGCTTTCCCCCAAGCCTTTCCTGACTTTGATTATTTCCCCTGTTGCTGTTTCTGGGGTCAGTTCTCCATTTTAGATCTTTGGCTGCAGTTCAGGCAGCACTGGGCATGTGGGTGGTACCTGCCATTCTGCTGGCTCTAAACCTGCTCCCGATGCCCCTTCGCACGTGTTGTCTGGCAGAGCGGGATGTGTACGGATGCACAGAAGCCTCTAAATTAGCCATCTGATGTATGGGCCCCTTGAATACTCCTGTCAGCTTCAGTTAGAGCAGTTGCTAGACTGCTTCACCCCGGACAAGGTCAGAAAACCAAGCGGCTCTGGCCAGCTTTTGGGCATCTGTCTCTGGGATATACTGAGCCAAAAAGGGCAGAGGCCGGTGCGTCGTTGGACAGTGGGAAGTGGCAGTACCTCAGAGCAAGTGTGTGGCCAGCAACAGATTAGCTTTGTCTAACCTGAGCTGATGTTTGATCTGAGGTCCTCCTTGAGGTCCTACAGCTTTGATAAAATCCCCTGGAGGCACAAAGCCTGTTAACTCTTTAGACCTCAGAGCAGCAAACATTGGTCCCCCTGTTTCTGTCGCCAGTGGCCATACACCTACTGTCCCATTGCCATATGGATTTGAATTGGTACGAGCATGCTAACTAAAACCATACGGACAACTAGAATGCTTTTTATGAAGAGTTTGATTTTCTACTGCGAGACCAGGCTTTTAGGTAGAAGTATTATCTTGTATTAGATCAAGTATAGTTGGAAAAAGCAGAGAAGCTTTTGGGCACACTTGCCATTATTCAGGTCTGGAATAGAAACATCAGATTTAAAAGCTAAATACAAGTTGAGGCTGATTGCTCAGAGTTTAATTAGAGATATATCAGCTAGTTCATCTCTGAAAGAAAAGGTAGGTGGTACGTATGCGGTGGAGCGGATGTTAGTTGTGGGGAGAGATGTGACAGCATGCTTATCTCCTAGGAGAAAAATGGAGATAGTTAGCTTATAGCCTGTGTAGCACAGAAATGCTATTGGTGAGGAATGGCAAGCTGCAAATCACTATTTCCATTTGATCTATGTTTAGTCAGATTTCTTGCCACTGGTAGGGGCTGTAAACTTGATTTTCCATTCTTTGAATGCTTTGGAGAAAGGGGAAACCCAATTTGTGCACCGTGTATCACTGGGTAACTCACGTGCTGGTGTCCTGTTTTATATCATGTTGCTGCTTTGCGGGAAACAATTTCACCGCTGTCTTCATGCTGCCTTAAATACTGTTTTATCCATGCACAGTTTCACTACCTCGCCTCTTCGTTTATCAGCTTGCCAGGGAAGACAATAACCTTCCCACTGCCTGTGTTTCAGCAGTGCTTATTTTGGGAATATGTACTGCAGAACTGAGCAGGAAATGATGGACTGCCTGTAGAAAGAGTGACATATCCTTAAATCCTCCAAAATGTTTCGTAAGAATTCCCAAATGTTCTGTTCAAACTACCACACAGTGCTCGTTGTTAATATTCCTCAGAAAAAAACGCCATACTTATCTCTGTGTGCCATTTTATGACTTATGTAGAAAGTTTTTCTTAGAGGAAGAGGAGGTATTTTGCACACAAGGCAACAAAAATCTAGTCTTCAATTTAAAAAAAAATAATAATTTAATTAAAAAAAAAAAAAAAACAAAACCCAAAACTCTTCCACAAGACTTGCCAGGTTAGTGTTCACACGTGCTGCCGCACTCCTGATGGTTGGGCGAGGTGTTTCCCGGGACTCTCAGGCCTGAGACCAGCTCTGCTTTGGGTACATTTCCAAGCCCTTTCCTTCAAATTATCATCTCAAATCCACTCACTCCCATGCGTAATAATGAGAGAAGAACCCCACATGCATTTGAAGCAAGCCTCTCACATCTAAAAGAATTTTTGTTTGAATACGGCCCAACATTTACTGGCCATTAGCTATTCGCTTCAGATTAGGCTTGCTTTCTTATTTTTTGCACAAAGCTTCTGGATCTGCTGTGAAGAATCAAAGAATTATGATGCATTTTTTAGCACAATTTAGTATCTTGTGCTAAATTAAAAGTGACTCCTAGGTTACTGGCTTCCCTCCTGCCTGGCACATAATAAGAATAGCATGTATTTTGCTAATGTTTTTTTATTCATCATTTTGCCCCTGATTTTTAGCAAGCTGCCTCACCTTTTGTTCTCTGATTTCTCTTCCATCGCCTCTCCAACAGAAAATCCACCTCCTTGGGAGCTGAGCTCCCTGATGATTCTTCTCTGCATTACCTCTTCATCTGCCCTGAACCCAAAATGTGATTCTGGGTTTATCTCTGGAAGACAAAGTCCAATTCCACCAGCCCTTCGTCAGGGCGGGTTCTGGGGAAAACGTCTCATTATCAGTTTGCATTTTCCACTTATTCTTTCATTACCTTAAGAGCACTTTCCCCAGCTCGACATTCTTGAACATGTATTTTCAGACTATTTCTGGTATTTAACTTTATCTCTGATCATAAAGGCTTTTTTTCTTCTGCTTCGTTTATTTTTTTCCTCCCAAACTTGCAGTAAGCTGTAGCTTGACTGTGAATCTTCTGGATGAGACACCAGCGTGCAACTAGCACACGCCTCGAGCCCTGTCTGAAGGTGCTGGGGGGGAATGCCAGATGTCCACTACTGCGCTAACTTCCAGCTCTTTGGCATTTCAATACTGTCATACGGTTCCTACCCATCCTTGCGTGGTCCTTTGGTCTTGCCTCTCCCTGTGAAACCGATCCTGCTGCCTGCTCTAGTGTTGGCTTTAGATCTGCCATATAATGAAATGCTGAAGATTAAGTGTAATCAGACAGGGCTGGCTATCCTGACATCTCTTCAAAGCAGCAGCACTTTGGGGACATCTGCCACCTTCTGCTTATGTCCATGTTGTATATTCCAGGCTGTCATGATCCATGCAGCCAACCAATAGGTCAAACCAAACAAAGCTGACGTTCCCTCCCTACCCCGTGCCATGAGAGCAGCGCCGGGGCCGGGAGCAGGTCAGCCAGCAAGCTGAGGTGTGTGCGCTTCTCTCCTCTTTCACCCGAGGAAGGACTAGGTTGTTTTGTTTACGCCCCAAGGTGACAGATATATCAGGGTAAAATCATTAAGATGGGGAACGCGGTGCAGCTTGCTGTCAGCTCATCAATTAGTTCATCCAACCCATATGGTCATAATATAAAAAGTACCAAGCATGTGTGCGGAAACTGAGATTCAGGAAGAGTTAAGCAGGGCTAAATTACAGAAAAAAAACCCCAACCACATTTTAAAAAAGTAACTGGTAGTCTGGCTTGCTTCATGTTTAAATTTCAGTCTTTCCTCTTGACTCCAGCATGTGTTTTAAACATTTATTATGGGTTGATGATGGTTTGCAATTTTCATTTGTGCTTTATTTCCCCGAGGAAAGCTCAAATGCAAGCACTGCATGTGGCTTGCGCTAAGTTGCCTGCTGGATGGTTTTGTGTGAAGTTTTCCAGCTGGGTTCACAAACACATAAGAAGTTAAACGATTTGTTTAAGGTCACCTAATGAACCAGGGGCCTTCATGGTGATAAAACACAGTGGTCCTTGACTGGAACAATATCATTTCAGTCCTACAAGGCAAAACTTTGCAACACTTTTGGTTACTTGTCTGTCTGCTCAGAACTGAAGAGATGCATTCACTGGAGACTAAAGGTATATGATGATTAGATTATGTATTTTCACATACAAGGTCGTAAATCGTGGTTGAATATGGATTACCCTTAAGAGATGAAGAGAAATAGCCTCAGTAATGACTGCGTTGTCGTTAAAAAGCTACATTCATTTGGCATTGCGGGCACTCATTCAAAATTCTCCTTCCAAATGGTGGTGGACAAGGAACAGAGGAAAGGGTCCATCTACTGTCAAAGGGCAAGAATGAACAGGATCAAGCACGCGTGAAGCCTGTCAATATTTCAAGCGAACACGTAGAAATCCTGCGCGCATGTAGGTGTCACAACCCCGAATGCATCTCACTGAGGCTGGGCCTGAAAACGTATTGTGGTGCCGTCATGTCTCTGCCGGGAAGAGACTCTACTAAGATCTGGCATTGAAGAAATGCTTTAAGAGTTGGTCGTTGATCTTTTCCAGGTGCCTGACGATGGCAAGGGGGAGGTGGGTTAGTGTTGGAGGATCTTAGTCCTGAGGCTCTTTCAGTCAGATTAAGCTGCAGGACAAGCAGAGATGAAGCAAAGATGCCTGGATTCCAGGCACCATGCGATGGGGACCTGATGTTCGTCTGGTTTGTATCACTCCTTCAGGGTGTTCAACATGGCAATATGTCCTGAGGCGAAACCCTTCATCTAGAAATATAAATAATTTGGAAATTTAACGGAGATCAGACAAAAACAAAGGCAAAGAATAAAGAGAAATGCATAGATCAAGTGTTTTCTTTGGTAACAATTCAGGAATCTGAATGATCAAATGCCTTTGCACATTTGTGTTAAATTCATTTGACTGTTTCAATGAAAAATAAACTTAAAAGACGAACCTTCCCATTTCAGCCTTTTCTAAACAATATTTTGAGTGGGTGGTGTCCAAGGTCCTCCCATTCGTACATGAGAAAACAAAAAGAAAGGAACGAAGCTGACAATTTGAAAGCCAAATGAAATGATTCATTTCAGACAATACAGAAGATTTAATTTGACCCAAAAGAAATTACGTTGAAGAGCTTATCATACCAGGAAAAAAAGAAAGGAAAAAAAAAAAAGATTTTTTTTTCCCCATTTTGGGGGTTTTGGTCAGTGAACTGAAACATTGGTTATTTATGCGGCTCTAATCACAGAACTCCAGACATCTGGTTGCGTCAATCACACTGATTCGCTCTTGTTCAGAGGTGATGTTACTCCCTTGTATGAAAGAGCGATCCACTTAACAGCCTAACGCGTTGAGCAGATGTGGTTGAAATCTTGATGCCGAGTGGGAATAATGAGAACACTCTCAAATGCATTAGCTGCTCCTCTCACTGAAGTCAAAGGGATCATTTTGACTCGTATTTACTGTTTCATATTATTGCCCAATTACTGTAATCTCAGCTCAGCTTTTAAAGGTCACCTCTGACTTTTCTTTCAGCTCAGAGGCCAGGGCTTGAAGAGGGTTTATCCAGAGGTAATCAAGCCAGTGTAATGGTCACTGATTAGAAACCGTCTCAGCTCTCCCCCATTCAGGTGGTGTATGCCCCATGTATGCATCCTCCTCTCAGCACTGCCTCAGGGTGTACTTAACGCAGAATAAAGGCATCCAGATCAGGCTGTAATTGGGTCCATTCAGGAAGCAGACCAAAATTGCCTTCTTTCTTCCCATTTCTTGCCCCAGCAAAACCTACGCCACGTAGCAGTCAATGTCACTCGGTGGAGTGGTAGAAGGTCAGTCGTTTGCCAGTATGGTCTAGGGGGAGAGCAGGGTGCTGCCCTAGCATACACCACCGCAGTTGCGGCTAATGGTCCTAGGAACTAGTGTGATTTGCTAATTGAGTCTGTATTCCCTCAGCAACCATCTCTGCATTGGCCATGTGGAGGATGAGATCCCTTCCTCATCCTTCAAAAGACCTGCTGTACTTAACGCTCTCTTGGGAAGGAAGGTGGTAGGAGGAAGCTTTTTTTGTGACACTCGATCATTTTGAAGCACTTTCTGTTCACAAGAGCTTTCTGCTGTCTCAAGCAGGACAATAATGGAGAAACTGCAGTGAAGAAATTTGAGGAATTTTGCACTCTAGGTAGAATGAAAAGTGTGGCTCACACTGAGTGAAAAAAGACTGGGGGGAATGGGGAACAAAAGTCACGAATGTATGAAGCTGAAGAACCAACCTTGGAATTCTAAGGGCTTGAGTTCCTCGTAGAGAACACGGTGCATGGGGTTATCAGACTTCACTGTTGTAGGGACAGCTGACCATGGTGACTGCATCTCCAGTGACTATGTGATGCTTTAACAAGGCTGGCTCCAGTGGAGATGCCTACACTGTAGACGCCTACCCTTAGGTTCTTGACTTCTCATTTTGCCCAAGATAAAGAGTTGACCAAGTGGATTTACCTCCACTTAGCGTAACACCCGCTCCCTACCAAAACCAAAAGGCATTGAATCAGACTCTGATCTGGATTTTGTATCAGTGCATTCGAGGGCATGATCCCCGTTGCTACCTGATGGCTTTTTATTTAGCAGAAACCTGTAAACAAGGTCTGACGTTGTCTGATATGAGAATCCCTGGAAACTGATGCTAGGGGCCTGCAGATGTATAAGGAGACAGCTATGGCATAACAAATGTTCAGGAAGATTTGAGGGTCTGAGAGTTGCCCTGCACTTCAGAAAAATACAGATGAGAATCCCTTTTGTGGGTAAGAGTGGGTGCAAAGAGCAGGGATTTTGCAAGACAAGCTGCTCCGGTATGATGAGACAGGTACCTTAGAGACAGTTCCTCCAGGGAAAATGGGAACCTTCTCTCCACCTCTGACAAGGGGGGTGAGGAGAGCAAAACGAAACAGCTCGTTCCTCCTGATGATGTCTCGACAAGGTTGCAATAACAGCATCTGAACCACCGACTCCCAGGGCATGTCCCAGTCAAAATTCCTGGGTTTAGCTTTGCCTAGCAATGATCGTGCTGCTGTCACACCAAAGACCTGGCCTCCTGTATGACAGCTCGGGGCACCTGCAGATGGGTGACTTACTCATTGACTAGGCTGTTTTTTCTTGACAGTAGGTATCACATTAATGCTGATTGACAGTTGTTTTTTCTGTGTGGGAGAAGGTGACGTGAGGAACTAGGCCTCTAAGAGATATTAGGGGCACTTGGAAGCAATCGTTATGTTATCTGAAGATTCATTTTTTGCTGTCCTGCTCAGTCCTGGTTGGGAATCCTCCACCCTCCTGAGCACTGAGCAACTGCTGAGCCTTGCAAGCATTGTAGGAGGAGGGAGCTTTAAGGAGGATGGAGAAAGCTGAGGAGGTTTTTGGAGGACTTTTCCTTCCTATCTTGGAGGCTATTATTGGGTTGTCGAGCAGCTGAGTTTTCCAGGTCAGGTCTGGATTTCTACATCCATGTGCCGTTTTTCCCAAACCACAACAATCTGTTACCAGCCACAGCACAGAGACCTACCACAGCTTTAATTCTCTCCCAGTAGGAAAATTGGCCTTTTCTCCTTCTCTTAGCCTTCTTCCTCAAGCATCCCAAATCCACCAGAAGGTCAGATGTCTCCACTTGTGCCTGTTGTGTGCTGCTCTGGGAAGGGGAGTGCCTTGGAAAGCGGGGAGGAAGAGCTAAGCTTATTTTGTAGGCTCTGTGTCATGTGGAGTGGTTGAACTACCTTATAAATGGAACCAGGGTAATAACCCACACCGTGATTTATGACAGCTTCATCAGTGTGAGGTTGGTTTGAAAGACATTACACAATGCTGAATGTGCCGCCCGTATAGAAATGATTCAACTGAAATATTGCAGCTTGCCCAGGACTATGCATTTATCTCATAAAACACCCAGGAAAGAACCGTCATAACTCACAACACTCATGGTTTTTAGCAACGGAAAGAAAGGCTTCGCAACAAGAAAGGGATAAAGAATATCAGTCAGAAATTATTGTAGAAATGTGTCTCTCTAAAGGAGTTGACAATAATATGGGTTTGATTATTTCTGAAGGGGCTTAACTGGTCTTTATATCCAGATTCCATTCAAAATGGATAATTTTCCATTTAAAAGCATATTTTTTCCCCCCAGTGAGTAGGAAATGAAACTAGATGACTTTGTATCCTTAAAAAATGTATTAACCAGATTATCGTTGGGGAGATTTAAAGAAAGAAACCAATCTCTTTGCAGCAGTGAAATTTCAAAGCCTGCTAATTTTACTGTGACGCTTTAAAATAAAGAGACAATTTAATTCTTCTGCTGTAGCAGTGTTGTTTGGTCCTTGCTTCATCTCAGGTGCTTCTGAAAGGCACTGGAAAATAATAATCATGTTCCCTTCTAGACACATAAATCAGCCTGTCTTCAGCAACATAATTTTAGATTACAAACATAAAAGTTGAGGAAGAATTTCCCATCTCGGTTTAGCCGTTTGCAGCTAAGGTCTCCCTCAAGTGATGCCTTACCCACCATGAAACTTGTGGCTTATTCCTCTGCCTTGGGTCTTCGGGGCCTGACTTTGGGCCAAAGCACTTCTAGGAGCAAACTGGTTAAAAATACTACAGGAAGGAGGATTTCTCAGCAGGGCAAAATAAACAAACCCCCTCTCTTTCTCATCTGGAATCCTTTGGGGTAATTAAAAATACCAAGAAGAGATCTGCGGGTTTCGGTCCTGTGCTCGCAAAACAGGTCAAGCAGGGACAAGACCAGTTTCCAGCCTCTTGCCCAGTCTGAGTGGATGCAGCACTTCTGCTGAGATGAAGAGGAGTTCAGCCTTCAAGCCCAGTCATTCTCCGACTCCCACGGAAAAGGCTAATCAGCAGAGATAATCCAATGGAAAAAAAACCAGAACGCAGAAAAATTGCAACTGTTTCCAGGAAATGTTCATTCCTTTGTGCATCGTGACTAACAAATTCCTATTTTTGCATGCTTCATTTGTTATTTGTATCTACCTATATTAACATATAGATATTTACCTCCTCTGTTCCCTCAAAGAAGTAAGACTTCCCTGGTCTCTGCAGAACCCACAGGAGCTTCGCACACTGACTCTACTGGTGCCCCAGTGACAGGCATATGGACACCTTGTTTACTTCAGGCATCTGTCCATTACCTTGGGGGATTACAGAACACGGTGAATGTCCTTTGGAGAGGTGAGATGCTCGGTCAGTTTGGAGATTTTGGAGTCCGGGGGGTTTATTGGTTTCCAGCACATCCCCCCCGCCACCAGGCCCAAGTACCAGTGCTGGCGGAGCGAATCCTGGTTCCCCTCACGCTGTACATTTAGGGCAATCCTGTGAAAATAGATGGCATTTGAAGAACCTAAGCAATTTTAAGAAGATTGACTCCGGTGGAGATGCCTACCATTTTCCATCTGCTTTATAACAGTTTCTAATCAAAGCCCAGGGACTGTGAAAAACAGAGGTGATGAGGTCTGGCCCAGTCCTACACCTGGACTGAGGTGACCTCTCTGCCATTGCAGCATCCGCCCTGTCCTCTCCGTCTGGGCTCCAGGGACCACTCCTTGCAGAAGTATCACCCTTCCTCTGGCACTTCTAATCACCTCTGACCTTATTGTGCTCCTGTGGTTAATGACTAGCCACAGGGGACTTCACCGGGTCAGACCAGATCCCACCTACCTTGTGCCAGAGGGGGCAGGGAGAAACCACCTCCTCTGGACTCTATGGAGGGAGCACTATAGACTGGTGTACACTCAGTTAAAAAAATATGTTCTTTCACCATGGTCAAATTGGCAATAAAATCAGTGGCAGGGAATCTGGGAAGAGGTTTTGAATCAGTGTCATCATGGCTATACGGGAGCATATGATATCAAATTTGAGACTTCTGGCCTTGGAGTCTCATGTTTAATGGGTCCAGATAGATTTTTCTTAGAGAAGCGCCCGTCTAGTGATTCAGAGCAGTGAGATAACTTTTCAATGCTTTTTCTTTCACCTGCAATGACAGAGTTTAGCTCAAGTCCCTATTCTTCCCAAGGCAGAGCAGTGATTTTCTTTAGGTCTTTCACATCCTAATCCTATGCTCTATTCATGGAGTTATTGGAAAAACCTTGAGGAAAAAAAAATCATCACATCTCATAGGTCTGCTCTGCCCAGAGTTCCTCCTTTCTATTCTTAGAATTTCAGAATCACAGACATTTATTCAGTGCGCCTCCTTTTACAGTTTATAACCAAGCACAATACCCTGCAGTCAGGGAATCACAGTTCAGTTCCAGTTGGAATTTTGCTCACACAAAGAATTTAATAAGCAATCCCAAGTAATGAAAAAACTTAGAGAGAGCAGAGCTGAAGCACAGATCAAGCAGAAGCTGTAAAAAAAGCTTTAAACTGGCAGGCTGTATGAAGAGAGGAGAAAACTTAACTTTGGGACTAATGCTGTAAATTTATAGTGATCTGCTTGTAACTGTAGATCTTTCACAGTCTGGGAGTGCAGATACAAAATGTCTCACTACAAGCCGTAGCTTGAGGCCGTTATTTACATTTGTTTGCCTTTCTTTCTGGTCTTTTGCAAACAGCTCATTAGCTAAAGCGGAATGTTTCCCAGCCATGGGTAGAGACTTTTAGTTTGAGCCACTATCTGGCTCACATTTAATATTACTTGCCCTTGGAGCACACTTTGTTCTATTGTTGCCCTTTAAGGGTATTCTTTTCCAAAGAATAGAAGAATGGTTGCTCTGAAGCAATGCTAGATGCCTTATCCACGTCCAAATATGTTTTTATTTGCGTGGAACAGAATCAGTGCTTTCTCCATACTCTTGGCTGCAGGTTTCTCCTCCCTAATGCTGGCACATCTCTCACTGCCTGCAGCTTTCAGGGTGTTCTTTGACCTCTCCCAGCCTCCGGCACCTGGAGGGGGGCTGAAGACACATCCCTCCGTGCAGTACCTCCAAGCCGTTCTCCAGCTGAGTTCCAGGGGCTGTTCAGAGGAGACAGTGCTTCCAGCGCTCCCCTGCCCTCCCTCACACACCAGAAGCAGGTTGACCATGGAAGATGGTTATGCTACTTTTTTTCCTGAATGGGAAAACTGGTGAGCTGGAAGAACTCTATCCAAACAATGCTCTGCGTACTTAGAGGCATCTTTGCTTCTCTGCCTTGATATTGGTGCTGTTAAACAGTCTTCCTCTGTCGTTCCCCTTTCTTCTCTCATGAGTGCCTTGGCTTTACTGCTGATCTTTCAAATCTGCTTCAGTTGAGGCACTTTCTTTCCAGTGCAGCTACTTTGTCTTTAACATCCATTACGGTATTGGCTGCTACCCAGCGCTAGAGCAATTGAATTGCAATTACAATTAATAGCATCTCCAGCGTAAGGCTTAGAACATGATTGGGCTAATACTTAATGTTCAACGTTTCCTCTTCTTCTTTATGGAGAACTGACTGAACTGACTCTTTTTCTTTTCTTTTTAATGGAGCAATCCAGATCTTTTGGGTTGATGTATTTATCCAGTTTCTTTCCAAAAAAAAAACTTGTCTTCCCCAAGGCAGTTAGAAAATCTGAATGAAAAGAAATGTGGAAGGCTAAGACTGCTTATACTGAGGTGACAAGTATGATTCCATTGTGGCTTTGATCCTTTCCATCCCTCTGAATTCACAAGGGATGGGATTTATCTCAAGGACTTAGTATACCTACAGCGTGTCTCCGAATGAGCGAGTTGTCCTGAGTTCCGTGGTGGTCACTGAATACAGGCAATGGACGTCAGAACACCATCCATCTGTCTAAATATAGGTGTCCTTTCTAGAAACAGATGAAATGCGCTCCTCTGTGTTTGTCTCTCTGACATTTTTTCAGATGATTGTCATCCCCAAATCTGGATGAGAAGAATTGAACCTTTGTGCATCTGCTTTTGTATTTCCTTTTAGAGACTTGTTGGGGTAGAACAGATGGGTTCAGCACCCAAAGATGACACCCAAATATATGTCAAAGAAAGTCTGGGGCTTGACTGAGTTGCCCAAACTGTGCCATTTGAGATCGAGGTATCTGCACAGGGGATGCCTGTCGGTCATCACCTAAGACCTAGGCCAGACCTTTGTGGATGCTGGAAGTCGAGAGTGATACAGGCCATTTCCCATGGCATGGTGCTCAGGTTCAGCGATTCAGCCAAGTTCCTAGCCCACATATGTATGTTTGCATTTAAATGTTTTAATCTTGAACTACAACACATCCCAAATGCCCTTTATATTTTGTGGTTCTTCAGGGCCTGATGACACAGAGTTGTGCTCTGTCTCAGGGACATGTAGGTGGTGCTGCGATACAAGTGATAAATAATAGCAAGCAGCCTTGACTGCCTCCCTGATACCCGGTTAGCTGCCATTTATTAATTAGTAATTTACCTTCTCTGTCATGGTTTCTGGTTGTTGTCAGTGCAGTCCTGATCACATAAGCTGGAGAATTAGTTTCCATCATGCTCAGCAAAATTTACTGTAGGCCATTTTGGCTTTGCGTCACAAAGACAAAGCTGTGACACATCAGACATATCTCAGCACAGAGTAACATAGCAAGGGAAGAGGATGCAATATAGCCCCTGGTGACAGTCCCTCTCACCATGGCATGACACTCCATGCCAGACCCCTGCCTCCGCTGCAGAGCTCGCGTTTGTTGGTGAGAATCTGGATTCTGGCCCTAGCCGAGGCAAGATGAATGCCATGGGTCTCGGCATCTGTCTCCCGGTGAGGAGAATGTCGTGGGAAGGGGGGCGTTCCTTCTGATGTCGATGGTCTGCAGGGTTTGCAAAAGAAGCAGAGGTCACTGATCACCCTCATCAAGAGTGAGGAGGTGGTTTGGTTAATGCAGAGAGGGTGACACGGGATGGAGGGCTGTATTCCTGCCTTTTTTCCAGGGTGGTTTATACCCTTGCTTTCTGGTAAATTAGTTCTTTGTGGAAGGAAATTATCTAGAATTTGAGGATATTTGTGTGGTTTTAAAATTTTTTTTCCCTACCTGTTCTTGCTCTGATGAGGATTTGGGGTGGTTTTGTTCTTGGGTTTTTTGTCTTTTGTTTGTTTGTTTGTTTTGGGTTTTTTTTGTTATAGTTTATTCACTGAAAATATTGATTCCCCATCAAAAATTCAACAGCTTTTTGGCCCCCAAACACTACTTTTCAGCCAAGAAATGGCTTTTCATTTACAAAAAAACCTCTGCTTGGGTACAACTCACATTTTGTGAACTTTTTTTTAGCATAAAAAGCCTCACTTGTACGCAAAAAAATCATTGTGATGGATGAACTTTGACCAGTCTCATTGGGAACATGAGGCTTGTAGTGCCTAACCTCCTCCTTTGGCTGCTTTTTTTCTTTGGAAATCACCATTTATTTTTCTTACAGCTTAAATGACAGCATGGTGGAAGCACAGTTCTAGCAGACACATCCTTTCTTAACGTTTGTCAGACACTGAAATATAAATCTTTTCCTGTGTCTCTTCAAAAGCTTTTAGCAGCATCATATTTGGAAAAGCTGTTAATTCCTACATAGCTTCCTCCTCTTGTATCTCCCAGAGTGAAATGTAACACTATTCCCATTTTCTAGGTAAACTGAGAACTGGGGAAATGAAACTAAAGGCAATGGTAGAAACGTGTCATAGAATCATAGAATCATAGAATGTGTTGGGTTGGAAGGGACCTCTAAAGGCCATCTAGTCCAACCCCCTGCAGTGAGCAGGGACATCTGTAACTGGATCAGGTCGCTCAGAGCCTCATCCAGCCTGGCCTTGAATGTCTCCAGGGATGGGGCCTCCACCCCCTCTCTGGGCAACCTGGGCCAGTGTCTCACCACCCTCAGCGGAAAGAACTTCTTCCTAATGGCTGATCTAACCCTGCCCTGCTCTAGTTTAAACCATTGCCCCTCGTCCTATCGCTACTTGCCCTTGCAAACAGCCCCTCCTCAGCTTTCCTGTAGGCCCCCTTCAGGGACTGGAAGGGGCTCCAAGGTCTCCCCGGAGCCTTCTCTTCTCCAGGCTGAACCCCCCCAGCTCTCTCAGCCTGTCCCCACAGCAGAGGGGCTCCAGCCCTCGGATCATCCTCGTGGCCTCCTCTGGCCCCGCTCCAACAGCTCCATGTCCTTCTTGTGCTGAGAGCTCCAGAGCTGGACACAGCACTCCAGGTGGGGTCTCATGAGAGAGGCCCTGACTTGCCCTGTCTCACACCTTCCCGTGAGTGTGGCACTCATCCTCTGGGAAGCTCCAGCTCTGGTGTTATACAGGTCAATTTATAGGTTATAGGCCAGAGAGAGGATGCTGCTTTCGGCAGGGGACTAAAGATTGTATCATTAACGTGCAGTCAAGGAAAGAATAAAGAATTCAAAGAGTGTGGCTGCTCCCCAAGACGACTTTGGAGGTACAGACACGGGGCAGCTCTGCTCCCTCCACCCTGCCTGCCCCGTGGCACACAGACAGGGTGCAACACACCCTACAAACAGTTAAACTCCATCTATTCAGGCTGCTCTTCCCATCCAGTGCAACTCAGCTAAAAGAGCCTTTGAAGTGGGATTATATAGTTTATCTTGTTTCCTCTTTTCTTCTGTGTTCAGGCATTCTTGCTCTTGAAGCCACATTAGAAAGAAGGCAGAAGCAGAGGGGGGAAGCCTCTTGTCTGGTTTGCATGAGGCTGCTTTACAGTAGCACAGCATCAGTCCCATTGTCCAAGGAAAGGCTGAAAAGAGGGTTGTTGGGCTAATAAAGGATATTAGCTCTCCCCAGGAGCCTTCCTTTGAAAAGAGAAAGACAAACCAACACAGCCTGAAGGTGAACTTCAACCTTTAGTCACTATTCCCTTCTCCTGAGAACTTTTTCTCTGTCTGGAGTAATAAAGCCATAGCTTTAGGGCACTAAACACACAGTACACTTCTCCCTGGTTGCCTGCTGTCATCCTTGAGTGAGCAACAAATAAAAGGCTTCCCAAAAAATCCCTCCGCTTCCACGGGACTCGGAAGCTTGGCCTGTGAAGCCCCAGTCCTGCGCATGATGCTCAGAAACATGGGCTGGGCATTAGGTCCAAAAATGGTCTCAGTCAATATATTTTAGGTGTATTTTTCTGAGCTGCCCATGGAACAAGCACAGACTGTCTGGCTGCCCAGGTCTCAGCTGCAGGCACGGGTAGAGACACAGCTGGGGACACCATCAGGAGCATGTGGCACTGGGGGTGTCCAGCCGCCCCCCAGCAGCAAGCTCTGCTGGTCTGCATCGAGGTTCAGCTGCCAGGCGCTGCTGGCCGGGCTGTCCTCGGACACTGTGCCAGTGCTCTGCGGGGCGTCTGCCAGGCCCTGGTGGGAACAGGAGATGGAGACCTCAGGGAACACTCTGTGCTGCGCCCAACATCCCTCCTTAGAAGCAATATCAATATACCCTTGGCCTCAAGCAGCTGAGGGCCATTGTAAACTCTACCGTCTACCGTTCAAAGTGCAAGCAATGCTGCTCTATATTGAGAAGAAAAATACCACTTAACAAAAGGGCATTTTCTGCCAGATACTACTTTTCCCTCCAGCTACAGGAAAAATGTCACATGACAAACGGTAATCACGCTGTTTAATACGCTGCTGAGAGATGCTGGGATCCTGCAGTGATGAGCAGAGGACAGAGCCTTTGTAGAGCAGCTTGTGCTTCTTTTAGGCATGTGCTGACAGTGGTTTTTAGACCATCTTCCAGGATTAATTTCATTCAGGGGTTGTCCAGATGGAGCTTCCAGTTGAAAGCTGCTAAGAATCAGGAGGTCTGGATCTAACGTCCTGCTCTGCCACGAGTTTTCACTGCATCCTTAAATGCATTAATGGCTTTTTCTTCCAACAGCTGCTCAGTTTCATTAGTCTGATATTCGAGAGTTCTGAAACCCATGCCCATGTTAGCAACACTGCAAATTCCCCCCGCTCTGCCCATCGTTGCTTCCACCAGCTGCACCTTGCATGAGGTATGAGGGATGAGCTGACCTCTTGGTCGTGATGATTCGTCATTCATTTCCTGGCCTCGCCCCGGATGATAGTGTTTTGGGAATGCATTTGGGAAATCTGGGCTGAAGCTGGAAAATGGTGTTAAAAAAAAAGGGTCAGATCAGTTGCCTTCTCTTGGCATGTTTTCTCAGTTTCTCATGTTTGCAGGCTGGTAGGCATTTCAGATCACACAGACAATGGGGGATGAGATAAATGGCATCTTGGCCTTCATTTGAATGCATTGACTAGTTCCCATCTCCCATAAAGAGGCACAATTACAAAGGATTTTCTCATCATGCCCATTCTTTACATACCAGAAATTATTTGAACTGTACCCTTTATACAAAGTGCCCCTTGGACCCCATCCACGGGTACTGTCATAGAATCATAGAATCATAGGGTTGGAAGGGCCCTCTGGAGATCATCCCCTCCAACCCCCGGCCAGAGCAGGGTCACCCAGAGCAGGTGGCACAGGAACGCGTCCAGGCGGGGTTGGAATGTCTCCAGAGACGGAGACTCCCCCACCTCTCTGGGCAGCCTGTGCCAGGGCTCTGCCACCCTCACAGCAAAGAAGTTCCTCCTCGTGTTTAGGTGGAACTTCATGTGCTCAAGTTTGTGCCCGTTACCTCTTGTCCTGAGTCAAACTCACTGTGGGCCAACACAAGCTTAACGCATTCCTTGCCTTTGGAGCTTCATCCTTGGAGCTTCCTGCCTTTGGAGCTTCATCCATCCTTGGATGGGGTTTGCAGGTGGCAGGTTTTGACCAAGTCAAAAAGACTAGCCACTTGTTGCCAGGGAATTTGTCTCAAGGAGTTTGTTTCCAGGGAATTTGTCTCAGTGACCTGTTCCAATTGGGAAAGCCTTGTTACCTCTTCTGGTTTTACCTGGAAATGTTACCTATTTCTGCAGCTGGAAATTCAAGGCTGCACCTGCCAGACACACCAGCACCAGCCCACTCTGAGTGCAAGGGAGCTTTTGCAAAAGCCTAAATTATCCCATTTGTAACCAAAATAATCCCTGTGTGCGGAGGCCTGATTCAGTACATGAGGGACAAGGAAGGCGGTGGAGATAAATAGGCACATTACTGCTGCAGCCAGGGACGTGCACTCCCTGCCCTCATTACTGCCATTCACACACAGAAAATGAGAGCAATACAAAAACCCCAAAACAACAGATCCCCTGGAGGGGTGGGGGAGGCTGGAATTAAACTTGCTGCTGTTCAGATATTCCTGGAAATACTTGGTTCCTGCACTTCCTTTCCGTCTCTCCCTCTTCTCCAGCCTTGAATCTGTTGTCTGATGGGGCTGGCACCTTGCAGGGCCCGGAATTTCATGCGTGATTATCACCTTCGGAGCCAGCATTGCTGCTTCCATCAAAAAGTTCCCTTCAGCAGGCACTTCCCCTGGGCTGAATACAAAATGCAGCTTAATGCTGCTTGGTATCCACATGAAAAGTGTTTGGAGATACTGACTTTCTCAGGACTTGTTAGTAGAGGAATTTGCCCATTCTGTGAACATGAAAGGTCTCTCGTAAAATAGGAGGCAATAATCTTACCTTTATTAAATTGTGCCGTATCTGGAGGCAAAACAGCTCTCTCATGGTCCCTCCCAAAGTGCCTGCAATTGAAGATATCATCCCATAAATACCCACAGGAGTGATACGTGCCCAATTCAGAGCTCTCTTGAATCGTGGCTGTGCATCAGTGATGTTTTCCGCCGTGCAGGGAAGGTAATTGTTTGGATGAGAGCTTTGATTTTTTCATGGTACCTAAACAGATAGCAACTTTGGATAGGGAAAAACACAACTCGGAAAACAGCAGGGATGGCACCTCTTGTACGTTAAGGCCCGAAGAGTGACACCCCCAAACCAGCAGTGCCAGAAGCGATGCCAATGGCTGTGTGCTTGGAGGAGAGACACGCTGCGGGCAGGGAGGCTGGTGCGGGGAATGGAGATCTCACATCTGAGAGGTGACTTTCGGTTGTGTTTTCCCAGACATAAACTCAGGGTCCCAAGAGGGATGAAGCATCCTTTGGAGCTACAGTTTGCAAAACTGTTGCAAACCTTCTGCAGAGCACCAAAGGGAGAGAATTACTCCTGCCCTGGCCCAAATTTGAAAATATGAATCAAACCTTGAAAGAATACTGAGATTTTTGTTTTAAATGATATATTAGGGTTTCTTTTATCTTTTGCTCCCAGCTTTATGGAACCTGATGGCTTATTTAGGCTATACTTAAGAGCTTTCTTCTGAGCCTGCAAGATTTAGACTTCTTGTTTGTTTAATGCTACCTGAGAATTTCACAGGGTTGAAGAACTGAGGCTTTAATATTGCTGCATTCCTTATAAAATAGTGAGCACCTGCAAAGCTGGATACTTGTGCTGAGTTTTCTGCTGTAAATACACGCCAATATTTGTGTCTTCTTACCAACATAGTCCTCTCCTCTGCTGTTTCCATTAACACTTTAATGGAACAAGCAGTCTGATTCCTTTCCTAAGGCCTCTGTACCTCTGTGCTCTTTGTCTGGGGTGAATGCACAGAGCCGAAGATGCACAGATACAGAGATAAAATGTTCAGAATCTCAAACCGATGTTCTGCTGCCCCTGCCACTGGCTTTGAATCCATCCTGGAAATGTGGAGGATAAAGCCAAGGAAGGAAGGAGGTTTAGCTTGGTTCAGGTGAACGTGGCATTTTATGCCTGCAGCGTTGGTAGGAGAGATTAGGCTGGGTCATTAGCAAGCCCCAGATTGTTTGATTACCCTAACCAGACTGTGCAAAGGAAACAAACCAGGAGGAAATTGGCCCACAGGGGCACTGAGATTCTTCTAGTGATGTTCCTGCTTTTATTATTTGTGTGTTGTGCTTAGTGGAAGGTTTAAAAGCAGCCAAGTGGGAAACATTGGTTTCAGCAGCAGGACAGGATCCAGCAGCACTGAATACACGTGTCCGTAGTATAAAATTGGATAATGCTGAGCTAATAGGGAATAGGGGGGATGGAAGGAAAAGCTAATCAATCCTCCCTCACTCCCTCGAGTACTGTGAATGTCTCTCCCAAGGAGGCACTACACACTGAGACAGCTCTGTGATCAGCTCTGTCTGCTGGCCCTGTGACCTGTTTCCCAAGGCAGCTTCTCACAGGGACCTCTAAGGTAAGGTCCAGATTGACATCCTTGAGGAGAAAGAAACGCTCAGGTTACCATTTTAAGCAGTGGATGTGTTTCAGTTTTGCTCTTCTGCCTAAGTTGGCATTGCCACTAAATTGTTCACTTGGGCAGGACATCAAACTGTGACCTATTGGGACTTTGCTTGGGCTTTCAGAAGAAGCTGACACAGAGGAGAAGCGTAAAAGAAGTGAGTCTCTCTCTTCACAGAGTTTATTAGCATTTTCTAACTACACGATGATCCAGAACCAGCATAACTCCAATCCAGCACTTGCCCAGATGTTTTCTGAGTGGATAGAGCCAGTGTAACTAATTTCAGGTGATGGTTATCAGGTATCAGGAATAAAACCAAAAGCAAATGAAAAATAAGGTTTTCAATCAGGGTGGATCATTGGAAACCAAGAGCAATCACATTCTATTGCCTCGGATCTTCCTGCACTAGAAACAAGAGACGGAAAAGTTACTTTTAACTTGGACGGTACCATCGTATAGGGTTGGTTTAGTGTTAACATAAGAATAATTGGGTTTTTTTTTTGCTGATCTACAATGAGAACTATTATCCTTTTGTAAAGGAAGTGAGTTTAATCACATCTGGCAGACCTGCTGGGTATAATGTGTCCCAATATCCCATTACATTTTCAATTTACATGTATTACCTTTTC
This sequence comes from Rissa tridactyla, assembly GCF_028500815.1. Taxonomy (NCBI): domain Eukaryota; kingdom Metazoa; phylum Chordata; class Aves; order Charadriiformes; family Laridae; genus Rissa; species Rissa tridactyla. The sequence continues at coordinate 3,694,273 of NC_071484.1, read as the reverse complement.
CTGGTAAAGTTCCCTGCTCTTCTGCCCGTTGAATTAAATGGCTATTACGAAAACAGAGCAGGACATTTTAGTGATCTGGATGTTTGATTTTACCCTGGGAGGCAATTAGTGCTAATAAGTCCTGTACCCAATGCCTCTCTCAGATTTGTCTCAAAAGTAGAGCATATAAAAGGCCTCAAGTGGAGAAGTGAGACAAAAGTTTCATAGGCCAATTCCCTTTCCACCAAACCTGCCTATAATGAAGAACAGAGGAGCTGTGTCTATGTAGAGAAGATCAGAGACAAATTCTGTATCTTTTAGACTTTATAACTTGCCTACAGTTACTTCCAAGTGAAGAAGCAGCATTCAAAATCAATGCTAGTTTAGTCTGTGTCTTGCAACACAAACAAATGCCATCCAAAACGTACTTGGGAGCTAATGATGTTAGTGAGATAAATAATTAAAGCAGAAGGAAAAAGGCAGGTATTGAAAGGCTCAACAAAAGTAGAGGAAGCACATTATAGACCAGATTTGAAAGGAGATGAAGACTTGATCCCTGTAATCTATATTGATCAAGGCATTTCCAATATGCTCATCACTAACAGAGAAAGGAAACGAGGAGAGTGTCATTAATCACACTCCGGTTCTGCCTAAGGGCTCAGTCAATCACATCCCTGTACTACCTCGCCACAGGATTCATATGCAGAAAGACAGACTACTTCCGAAACAATTTACAGTCCAAGGATGTGTTTTAGAGGCAGGATCACAAGCCCTTTGATTTCAGGCATTAGGATTTAACAGCTGAGGCCTTCCGAGCCTGAAGCTTGTCAAAAAGGTACAATAAGCCAACATGAAACGAGGAGGGAGCTGCAAGGGAGGCTTTTGCCATGAGGATAGAGGGAGGAAGTTCTCTTGCCGTGAGGACAGGGGGATGAAGTTCTTTTGCCATGAGGATAGAGGGATGAAGTACTCTTTCTGTGAGGACAGGGGGATGAAGTCGGAGGCCGGTGGTGAGCAGAACAAGGGAGGCAAAATGTAGGAGCTGGAGCTGGACCAAGTTCATGATGCTTAAAAAAGAGGGTCTCACACACAGCACTGGCTGTGCTGAACCTGCTCACTCAGAAGTGGGTACCCAGCTCCTGAGAAGCTGACGTGGGGCAGAGGGATCGGAAATTAGAGGATCCATCTGTGCCAGCTTAAAGCCAGCCAGGTTTTACTTCCATGAGACAGCCTTCCAGGCAGATGATCTCTGTGGGCAGCTCACAGGAAAGGCTCTGCTTGGAAACAATACTGTCCATTGCACTATATTTAACAGATGAAAATATTCTCACATTTTTGATTACTCCAGAGATCTGTTCCAGTGGTTATTCATCTCCTGCAGTTTTTATAATCTTTGTAGCTTCTAAATGCAATAGCATGTGGGGGACATAAGCAATAAAGACCTTATTTTCATGCAAATACGGCTAGCAAGAAGAACACCAATCAGGAGGAAGAAAAATAGAAGGAATAGGTGAATATTTATCGGTGCAATATTGCCCAAAGCTCTCTGCAGGATCTTTATTGGTATTTCATGTTAGGGAAAGTAAGAAATGAAAGATAGAAAGTGGATGTGTCTGTAGTTTTATACCCAGTTACAAAAATGCAGGAACTGAAGCACGGAGTTGTAAAATGCTGTGTCCAGAGGAGCTTGGTTAGTGCTTCAGATCAGGGCTGGGAATACAGCAAATAGCAGCAGAGAAGGTGTGCATGGAGTCGGAGGAAGGGCATTTTCTGAAGTCTGGTTTTGAGTGTGTTTATTGGTTTTTGTAAAGACCCCTTTGGTAAGCATGCCTTGAGATCAATTTTTAATGGGCTCTGAAATCCCCAGGATTTTGCTTTGGAAGTATTCTAAATGAAATTAGCATTACATTTAATAGAGGGAAGTTCAAAGGTGGTGGAAGCAGTTGAGACAGGAATGCAGTTGGGCTTCTCCACTGTTCACGAACGGTAGCACTGAATGCAGTCCAAGGAAAATGGGCACATATGGATACGAGGGGGGAGCGGAGCCTCTTCTTCTCCTTGCCTACAAGCTCTACCTGCTCTCCTCATCTCAGGAAAGGGTCCTGTCCCCTGTGAAGTCTTTTCAGTGTCTTGGAAGTTGCTGCAGAAAGCAATTTATAGGTTCAGCTATTCTGATGCTGCAGATAAATATTAAAGGCAGCACAGAGAGAATTTCCATGCGACTTAATGCAAGTCATCTCCCTCCTTCCCTTTTTGAAGAGTGTGAGTGAATTCTCCTGGAAGCAAAAGAAAGCAAAGGAATGGTAACAAATCTAGAGCCTTGGAGAAAGCATGAAGCTTCCTCCAGTCCCTGCTCCAGTTACCAGCCTGGGACGGGGGGGATGTGTGTTTTCTTTGCATTTCTGTTTTTCCACACACCAGTTCACTTCCATCCTGGGCAGCAGTAACTGGGCTGCTCTTGGCCAAGCCTCCGGCAGCTCTGCCTTCTCATGGACCCACTCACCAGGGCTTGCTACAAGCAGGGACACGTAGGGAACCGCCCCAGTCCAGTGTCTTCTGATGAAGATGCCAGAAAATCAGGGGGGAGGAGGCCTTCAGGCGAGACCGCAGGAGGCCAGAGTGGGATTCATCCCTTCTGACCTCAGAAATCTACAAACCAGGTATCTGCATTCCAGGTCTGTACAAGCACTGACCTTAGGGCATGAAGAATTTCACCATAGATGCAACCTAATTTTCTCACAGAAATATGTATTTCCATACGCTCACACACCCCACACACTTGCGTCTTGCCCCAAGGTGGTTTCTGCCACTCACTCGCAGCCGCACTGACGTGCATTCCCAACTATCGCCGGGCTGTTTGTTAATCTGGAGATATTGCTCCCAGTATTTCTACAATATCTGCTTACGTATGCCTAGCATTTATTTATTTATTGCCTTCTGCTCTGTGTATCAGCAAAGTGATTTCTTTGAAGGCTGTATAGATTTTCTTTTGTGCTCTGCTTTTTGTCTGTACTGAACTGGAAGGCTTTGGGAAGGAGGGAGAGTGCCAGCGTTTTCTTAGATTTTTAAAAACAAAATTGCTGGAGATATTTACGTATTAATAAATTTGTATTGAAAGACAGCCATCCCCACAGGTTTTCAGCTCTACTTGAATAAAATCGTCTACAAACAAAGGCAGCGTAAGAAAGGCAAGTGAACAGAAAGAAGATGGAGCGTCCTGTTCTGTTCTAGCCCTATTTTTTTTGCTGCAGACTTTGAGCAAAACCGGTCTTCAGGCTTATTCACCTTCTAAACCAGGTTATCAGGTCTTAACTCTTTTCTTCAAGCAGACTTTCCTGCAGGCTACTTTCGGTGCTCGAGCTGTGCTGTGCCACGGGATGGGGTGTCTGTCTGGGGGAGGCTCGGAGCAGGGACAGCTGGCGTTGAAGCAGGGGCTGGCACCTGGGCTTGCTTCGTCATTGCACGCACATTTGAGAGCTGGGTGCACAGACGCAAAGCCCAATCTAACCTGTGCTAGACTAAGGAAGAAACAATTGACTCTGTTGTCACCGAGGACGGTCTCTCATGTGACCGGGAGGCGATGCTTGTCATGGATAATGAGTGAAGTAAATGGGGGTTTTACCTTCGCTTGGCAGGGCTGGGCTGTCCCGGCTGCTTTTCCCCCCGGTCTCTGAATGTGTATGTGCTGTCTCCTCCTCTCTTGTGTCAAGCATAAGTTACTTGTCTTGGCTTTATAGGCCTGCGAGACCTACCTGGGGATCTTTACTGTCATCTCCCATTCCCTCTAGACAACTTCAGTGCCCTGGGGAGACCTCTCCACAATGCCCCATCACCCATCGTTGGGTTTTCAGCCACGAGTGTTGGTGCTGCCTCCCCTGCTGTTCCTTACGCCTGAGAGGAGCTGTGCAGACAACTCAGACCCATCAGAGCCTTCCCAAAACCCTCCTTTCCTGAAATCCTTTTCCTGGCATCTGTGAAATAACTTGACAGCAGTTGCTAATCAGCAGGGAGCAATCACTGCCGTGCTGCGCGGCGCTGCCGCATTGCTCCTGCCTGTTCTCCCCTCGCCGGAGCCAGCTGTTGGCCTTGGTGCAAAACCTTTCCAGCTTTTCATCCTTCTTCTGTGTTTTGTACCGCACCTGGCGCAATTGGGTCATAGACTCCCAGACCTTGATCATATAAATAACCAGTAACTAGAATAACTACAGCTACGAGCTACAAGCTGTTTTTCCTGGCTCTCTGGAAGCTCAGATTCCCACTGCTTTGGGCCTCATTCTCTTGGAACACAGACTGTCTGCAGCGTGTGGGGCCAGCACCTGCTCAGGTATTGATCACAAGTCTCTTCTCTATTGAATTTCTCTCCAGGCAAACAAATGAATTAGATTCTCTATCAAAATAGTGGAGCCCAACAGCAAATAGAGTATATCTGAGCAAAGATCCTTCTCTGTTGTTTTGTAGCAAGCAAACAAAACTGTGAATCTTTTGTTCTTATTTAAAAACCAAAAGCGCTGGATTGGTTTTGGAAATATGGTGTTTATTTTCATCTTGTGTTTATATTCTTTTCATTGAGGCCGCTGAAACTTGTGCTCATTAGTCCCAGGAGTGACCCAGGTTTTATGAAGAAAAGCTCCTCTCCTGGGGTGGCTATTTTACGATGCCCAGGGCTTGAGGTCACATTCCAACCCAAAGTTCCCAGTCATAAACTGGTTTCACACCATGGGCTCACTCTCAGACTGGAGTCTGGAAGTTTCCCAAGTTGGGAAACTGAGGCACAGGAGGGTGGAGGGAGGTGCTTTCCTCCAGCATAGGTGTGGACACTCCACCTCAACCTACATTGCACGTCTGGAAGGTTTGTTTGCAGAGTGGACAAAGGAGTCTGGGAAATTTTGGCCCTGGAACAGTGAAGTAGAAAATCATAGAATCATAGAATCATTTAGGTTGGAAAAGACCCTTGGGATCATCGAGTCCAACCATCAACCCCACTCTACAAAGTTCTCCCCTACACCATATCCCTTAACACCACATCTAAACGGGTCTTAAACACATCCAGGGATGGTGACTCCACCACTGGACATCACCACCAATGACACTGGACATCTGGGGGACACGTGCATGTGCAGCTCAGTCCTCACACAACACTTTCTTTCAAGATGATCTTGGGCAGAAGCCAGCAAATATGAAGGAAGGAAAATCAGTTGGTGTAACCATAAAACAAGTCCTTCTCTTTACACGTGTGAGCATTGGAGAAGGGTTAATGTCGCAGCTTGCCTAAGTGCTCCCCTCAAGCACAGCAGCTGCCAGTGTGTGGGGAGGGATTCCCAGGCAGGATACTTTGGAGCAAGTGTTTTTCAGCTCCAACATCTCCTCCAGCAGAAGGAAAGGTAACCCTGAACCACGGTGCTTTCTTCCCACCCGCTATCTCGAAAGTGAACTGAAATGGCTACAGCAGCCACAACCTCCCAGTTCTACTCATCGATGCAAGACTAAAGTCTAGGCTCATCTGGAAGAGCAATTTCAATGCAATTACTGGTGTAGTGAAGGGCAGGAGACCCTGGGATCCCTCACCAACCCCATGCTGTAAAGCTCACAATCTGTGACTCCCTTATACACGCCCATGGCTTGTCTTTTGTCACAGCGAAGTTCATTTTTTCTCCACTAGTGAAGACTTTTCAAGAGAAAGCAGAATTTTCTCTGCAGCTATTTTCTGATGAAAATATTCCTACTGACATCTGGGATGAAAAAAATTTCCTTTCTCACCCAGTCAAAGGAGGAGGTTTCAAACAACTAAAACTGAACCTCTGCAGTTTGGTCTTTCACTGCACCTTTTCCATTGTGAGCTGTCAAAAAATACTTTGCTGTCCACTGAAATATCAAAAAAAAAATATTCCTAAATAGCAAAATCACATAAAATGATATTTTAAAGACATGGGCTTTGGTGGTACCCCTGTGAGTTCTCATCGACCATTCAACGAATTCCTTCGCAGTGTGGATTAAGCTGCCAAACTCCCTCAAGGGAAACAGGCTCCTTCCCGCTGCCTTTTTGGCTTTTATAAGCAGCCTGGTAAAGACTTTCAGTTTCCCAAAAGGAAAGATGCAACAACATGCCAAGCCAGTAAAGCATCTTATTCTGTTCCAGGCAGGGTAGAAGCAAATTCCTCTGGGTTATTTACTACTCGGGGCTGGGGGTAATGAAAACCTCTTGCAGCTAAAACAAAGCAGTAACTTTATAGAACACCAGAGTGACTTAGAGGCTTTGCAGGGGTGAGCACAGCTGCCCCTGGAGAATCTGCACAAACCTTCTATATTTTCTTTAGCCAGTTATAAACGAGGAAAAACCTGGTCTAGTGGGAGGTGTCCCTGCCCGGGGCTGGGGGGTTGGAACTAGATGGTCTTTAAGGTCCCTTCTAACCCGAACCATTCTATGATAAAAAAACAACCAAAAAAGTAGGCAGTGGCTCTGGTAGTAGCGGTGGGATGGCCAGTGCTTGAGCTGCAGGCACGAGGGGCCAAGGTGGAGGGGTCCCACCAGGGGACGGAGCGCTGAGCTGCCCATCCCGCTGCCAGAGAAGGGCTCTCTGAGTCCCTGAGCTCAGCAGCCTGCGGAGAAAAATCCCCCAGCTCTAGGAACTGAGCTTCGCAGCCGCCTGAAAGAGAAGTGGTCTATAAGTGATTAGGATGAATCCTAATACAACTGTATTTCTGTCTCCTGACAGCTAATTATTGCAGAGCTTTGCAACCAAGGCTTTGCTGTGATAGTGGCATTGTTTAATGAATCTCCATTTGTTTTCTTGTTGTTAATATTTAAAGTACCTTCTATTCTCTATATGGCTTTTTGCCATCATAAAGGGGCTGTGCTCTCAGAGATCAGGCTGAATTCTCCCTTCTTTGAGGGGAGAAATAATTGCCTGTGTGGCAGACCTGCAGAGGAGTGGGCTGATTGAAAGGGAAAAAAGGAAACAAAAGATGTTGTTTGGGAAGACCTCATTGTGTTAAGCAAAATGCCTCCATCACTGAAGGCTCCAGGCAACACGGGCAAGGGATGAACATCAGGTTGTGGCTGTGTTTCTTATTCCTACTGCCATGGTAAATTGAGCAGAAACTTGGAAGCCTTGGAAATACCGTCCTGGTTGGTGTTTTTCCCCCAGTTTTTCAGCCCCCTATTCAGGATACATGCGTACATCTACATGGGCTGCCAGGAGGAAACTGCAGTTTGTAAGAGGCCTTGGGAAATGTCCCACCCACCCCTCGCCCACCCCACAGATAGGAGAGACTCTTGTTCTCCAGACAATGCTGCTGGACATATTCCTCTGGAACGGCTGTGTCTCCGTAGCAATGCTCTTTGGAAAAGGCAAACATGCTTTGTAAAAATGCTGTCTCCCAGGCAATGCTCTTTGGAGGGGAAAAGCCCAGGCCTTACTTGGAACAAAGAAGCCCAGAGCATGAGAACAGGACGGCGGCGCTGACCCTGGGCACCGAGAGAACATTATTGTGACACTGACTCCCCCGAGTCCTCCCTATCCACTGCTCACTCTTACATCTCCCATGGCTTATGGAAAACGTTGAGGAGGAAAATCCTGACCTGAAGATAGTGAAAGAATCTTATACACATATGAAACCCATATATACATAGAATCATAGTATCATACAATGGTTTAGATTGGAAGGGACCTTAAAGCCCACCCAGGGCCACCCCCTGCCCTGGGCAGGGACACCTCCCACCAGCCCAGGTTGCTCCAAGCCCTGTCCAACCTGGCCTTGAACCCCTCCAGGGATGGGGCAGCCACAGTTTCTCTGGGCAACCTGGGCCAGGGGCTCACCGCCCTCAGAGGGAAAAATTTCTTCCTGAGATCTAATGCAAATTTCCCCTCTTTCAGTGTAAACCGTGTACATGCACACAGTAAGATGAGGACTTAGAGGAAGCAGAATGCAATTCCCAGGGCATGCGCTTTCCCTAGAGATGTTGTTGTGTCCTCAACACCATGTTTCTCAGTGGACCACCTCTGAATGGTCCTCATCCTTTCTTATTTGTGCTTCGCTTTGCCCTAAAAAAAAATTCAGGTGGAATTTGTGCTGCATGGGAACGGTCTTTTCATCGTGACAGAATCTTTAAATAATTTTCCTCTTTTGAATGGGAAGAAAGAATCAAAAAATCTCTATTTTTTTATCACTAACTGAGGAAGGAAAAACTTGAACCAGTCAAAACATTGGGTCTTTAAGCTGTTTATTTCCATTTGACCTTTAAAAAACATTTGTAGTATAAACTAAGTTACATTTCTAAGCTAGAAGTTATTCCAAACAAAAAATACTGGCTTTGTTGAAAATGGCAAAATGGGCTTTCAACAGTTTTTCGACATCTTTTTTCCTCCAAGAGGAGATTCATCAAATCAATCCTTTCTCACTGATATTTTTGGTTTTAACAAATTGGCATTGTCTGGGGAAGAGACATTTTGCTTGCAAGAAACCTGGACCGGGAGTTTTAGGAACAACCACGTGTGGCTGATTTGTTGGATAATGGAAAGGGCAGGTGGCCGAGGGGGACGGGAGTGCAGCCTCTGCCATGAGTCCTCCGTCAACCTGGGCAGGAAGCACTGGCTTAATGCCATTTAAATTGTTACCTCTTATCAATAGGTCACTAAATTATCCTAATTGTATGGTGCAGCCCATCCATCTCCCCGCGCTGCTGTGGAGAGCCGGGGGCACTGATGTGCGTGTGGGTGCCATCTGCACAGGAGAGCACGTTCCTTCTCCCTCTCCCCAGCTCCATCTGTGGACACTAACGCATTACTGACACATTTCCTCCGAAATTTCAGTGACTGCAGCTTTAGCCTTTAATCAGTAATTAATTTTTTATAAAATGTGCATGAGTAGAGTCCTAATTTATACTCTGGACCAGTTCCCATCCCTCTGTCTGCTGGTCTGCCCTGTTAGCTTTGCATGTGTCGCTTGCGAGCCCCTTGTCTTCTGGTTCTGGTTTGGATGCCCGCGGGGGCTTTCAGACTGTGCAGACATGCTGAGAGCGGTCCCCGAGGGACCCAGCCTTCCAGGTTGAGGAGGGTAACACATATAAGACCAGCATAAGAGTTTACATTCGCACTTATTGGGTTGAATTTTCTAAATTTGGAGGTATTTCTATTTTGTCTGAATCATCTCTTAACCCCACCTGTTTTCCCTCTCCGTTTGGTCCTCGTCTTTCCAGCTCTCCATTTTACACTGCCTGGTTACAGAATCTCTCCGTGCGCATGCCTTCTATTTTGGCACATTAAAGAAATTTATTTTCTTCTTCTTCTAACAGTGTGTTTTATCTCACCACGTCAGTTTTCTGACCGCTCCCATCTATTTGCATGAGATCTCGCTGCCGACCCGTGTTTGGAAGTAGGTCTCTGAGCAGAGCGTGGGGTTTTGGTGCCCGGAGTGCAGGAGGCTGAGCTCACCGCGTGAGAAAAGCGGGTTGTACCCGACCTCCCCTTCCACAGCAGAGACCTGGACAGAAATCCTGCTCCCAAACACAGGACCCAGCTGGCTGGAGCAGCAGAGGCAGCCACGGGGTGCAGGACAGCAGAGCACCAACAGGCAGAAGTGGGGAGGGAGTTTGGGAGGAGGGGGGACGAGGTGAGGCAGTGATTTATTTGTGGGCCGCAATGAGGGAGCTTCGGGTACAGGCCTGAAAAATCTGTCTCACGCCTGACAAATGGGATGACAGCCCTTTCAGGCATTTGCTTTATTGCCGCTATTAGTTATTTTAGAAAAAGCATTGTAATCTGCCATTTTTCTCATGCATTATTCAATACGCTTGTTCGTTTCCTGTCCCATGCGCACGTATTCACATCCCCAAACACACTTAAGAGTATATATATACATACAAACGAATAAATGGCCCTCTAGAATGATTTCAGGAGCAAGCTGAAAGCCAGCAAGCCCCAGGGGTGTATTATAGCCCACAGTTTCCACTGTACTTTGCCAGGGTTTAGTAATTGAGCAGGTCCATATCACCCGGGGACTGAGGTGCAGAGATTTACTCCGATGTTGTCACAGTTGTGGACTGGAGGAAACACCAGATGAGAGCAATACGCTGGCTGATTGAGGATGCTGTCTCCAGGAGTGGGCAGCAACAGACAATTTGGAGCAGCTCAACCTACAAACCTTACAAACCACCCCTGGATCAGCAGCACATCGTGCCTGACCTGTTAGCCATTTTCTCTCATCCTCTTTCCAGGGCTGTTTAGCTCCCTCCCTGCATCATTCTGTGACCTGGAGTATAGCGTTCTTACGACAAAAACTGCACACGGCTCCCGTCAAGCGATGGGACACACTTCTGATGTGGGATAGATGTGCATGTGGATGTCAGGTGACACTGCAGGAAAGGGGGAATGGTCAGGAGAGGAGCACAAGGGCCTCTGATGTACAGGAGATCATCCTGGTGAGAAGGACAGGCTGAGAGAGTTGGGGGGGTTCAGCCTGGAGAAGAGAAGGCTCCGGGGAGACCTTCCAGCCCCTTCCAGTCCCTAAAGGGGGCCTATAGGAGAGATGGGGAGGGACTCTGGATCAGGGAGGGGAGCCATGGGACGAGGGGGAACAGTTTTAAGCTGGAAGAGGGGAGATTTAGGTTAGAGATTAGGAAGAAATTCTTTGCTGTGAGAGTGGTGAGCCCCTGGCCCAGGTTGCCCAGAGAAGCTGTGGCTGCCCCATCCCTGGAGGGGTTCAAGGCCAGGTTGGATGGGGCTTGGAGCAACCTGGGCTGGTGGGAGGTGTCCCTGCCCAGGGCAGGGGGGTTGGAACTAGATGGACTTTAAGGTCCCTTCTAACCTGAACCATTCTGTGATTCTGTGATTGTATGAAGTTACGGTCTCTCCTAGTCCTTAGGAGTGGATGCTGTGTTTTTTGGGGAGCCAGGCTGCATTTCAGCAGTCCCTTCAACAGAGACAGACAGCATGCAAGGGACAGACAGCATGACCAAGGACCTTGCCCTCTGCCCCGGTGGGCACTCTCCCACACTGTCCCTCGGTCACCAGAGCCCTTCACCCAAAATAAAGAGAAGGGAAGCACCAGCGGTAACCGGCAGAACCCTCCTCTCTCCTCCCAGCTTGGTGGTGCGTGACTGATGTTCTGCGGTTCCTGCCAGCAAGGATGGGTCTCCCAGGGGAAAATGAGTTCTTGTTCGCTGTGTGATTCCAGTGTTGTTTCTGCTACGAGCAAAAGCAAGTGGATTGGAGATGGGCTGACAGCGATGACAGCTGAGCTGAAGAGCAGGAGCAAGACTTAACATCTTTGGAAATGGGAACTGCTAGAGAAATAATCAGAGCTGAGGATAAAAGCTTGGAAATACCTTAGAGGCAAGGAAAGATGAAGGACAGTCATATTCAGCGTTACAAATCGGTGTCTTTCTGTACCGACACAGCACTGTTGCAGAAAGTCACCAGGGAGGAAGCACATTCTGTGAATGCAGCAGCAGGACAGGCTCCGAGAGGCCAGTGCCGGGCTGCGTACATGTCCCGGGCATGGGACCTGGTGATGTGATGCGTCTTCATTAGCCAGGCAGTGTCACACCATCTGCAGGCATCCAGCTGAGCAGCCGTGGAGAAGCTTTTAGGCAAAGCTGGCCAGAACCAGTCACAGAACAAAGCCAAGTTCTTGAAAGCACCGCAGGCGCCGAGAGATACTTGATCACCATATGGCTGAAGAAATAAATTGGACCTCAGAAAATACCCCAAGGAGAACAACAGACCTCTGCCAGCATTAAAGCTCCCCAAGTACGTGGAAGACCACTGGCAGATGCTGAAACGGCTCCTCTTTCTGTGAACACTGAGTGCCAACAAAAAGGCAGGCAGGCAGGTAGGCAGGAGCCTTGTTTCTGGCTGGAAGGTACTTAAGGTGCGTGGTCCTTTCTTGCTCAGTCAAGCAAGGAAAGTTGAACTACAAAGTTACATTGAAAGGCTTTGATGACTGCTGCACTCCACCAAAAGCAAGACATTTCAGAGACCTGTATTGGGACAATTCTTGGCAGAATTTGTTCCTTGCTATCTATCTGTCCTTGCCGACAATTACAAGTTTCCCATTCAAGCTAGAAATCATTAGTACTGGTGATTTAAAGAAGACGTTTTCATCATGATCCCTTTCGATGGCTGAAAAATTACTTGGGTAGCATTTGGAGAAAGGGAGAAGAATCCATCAGAGAAACGTTGTCTCATCTTCCTTTTAGTTTGCTTTCATGAGCCCGGCTGTGCTTGGCAGAGAGATATGCCTACAAGAGAACAGGGATGCAGAGTAAATGGCAGCCTGTCTGACTAATTGCCCTTCTTTGTAATTCACTGGCTCATGCCAACTCGCTGTGAGAAGAGAAAGAGCTGGGGCGACACGAGTGCTGGTGAGCCAGCCCCAGCTGCATGGATCATGTTTGCAGCTCTCCACAGGCAGCCCGTTTTCCATCCTAGCAAGCTTTGGTGAAAAGCTGACAGGTTCCCCAAATGACAGTGCCCGCAAGTGCCAAATCAGATGCGCTTCCACCCACGTCGGGCCTTTTGCAACATCTTTGCTAAGCCCCAGGCACCAGGTTGAGGGACAACCCTTGGCCAAGACCTTGCAGGGGCTTCTGCCAGGAGCTTTGCTCACTTGCGTCACCCAGCTGCAGAGGGTTAGTCACCTCCCGGGAGTATTTAATCTTTGGATATGCCTGCCTCCTCTCCCTTCCTCAGGCAACTGAATCCCATCGGTGTCCCTCTACAAAGAACTGAAGGATGAGATAATTGGTCACGACCCCATTATGGATCTTCACCCTCGGCTGGGGAGACATAAGTCATGAGCTGAAACCACAGCTCTGCATAATGCTGAGTGAGTTAGGCTGCTGCTGAAGGATGAGGGGTGTTTTATAGCTGACAGGGGCTTCTTCTGTCTCCGAGGAAGGGATGATGCATCTTACACACGACAGGCTCTCAGCCAGCGCGCAGGGAGACAGCGCCATGTAGGCTTTTCCCTGTAGGGCCCTACCAATTTCAAGGCTTCGTCTGCATTGCTCCTCGCTGCTCTCCTCTTGCCTCATCCTGACCCTGGGTGTGAAATGATGGTCCCCAGCCCGAGTCCCCTTGTGTGGTGTTTGTCTTCACATAGTCACCAGAGGAGCAGGGCATCCCACCGAGGGCTGCAAGAGTCTCCCCCAGTCCAATCCCACCTTCCAGCCCCAGAGCTTTCCTCTTTCTGGGTTTCTGTAATGTTTTCTTGGAGTAAGCACAAATATGCAGCTACTTCCAGTCCATTTCAAATTCCACTGGTATTTTTGGGCATGTAAATCATCTGTCTTCAGAATTTCCCCTAACTCTGAAGTTGGGATTTGCATAAATTGAAGCACGTCAGAGAAAATCAGGAGTGCCGCATATGATTTCTCAGAAAACCTAATACTGCCCCTCCAGCCTGAACAGGGCTGTGAATATCCAGCAGCAGCACCTCCGGAACGAGGAGACAAAGGGATCCTTTGCTCGCTGACACCTCCTGGCACCAAAAATGTTTTCTCCTTCTCTCCAAGCTGAAAATGTTTTCTCCTTCTCTCCAAGCCAAAAGGTGCCAGCAAATGCCATTGCCTCTTCTGTCCGGAAGAGCTTGTTATCGGAGCACAGAAAGGGGAGAAGGAACAGGAAGGGTTAGACAGCGTGCCCGAGGCGATAAAGTGCCATCCAACCAGTTGCATGTCAAAAAGAAACCAATAAGTACCATTAACTAGGAATTATTTTCTAAAAGGCTCTCCAACGATCAAGAAGCTCTTCAGCTCCAACCGACTCTCCTCTCCTGAGAGCCGTGCCTCAGTTTCCCCGTTCATTAAGCGGGTAAGGAAAGCTGAATGCAGACAGGTGCTATGGGGGTAATTAGTTAAGCTTACAGGAGTGATCTCAACATCGAACTCACTCCATGAATTATTTATCCAAGTTAACATTTCCAGCACGATGAGAAAAATGATTGGTAAATACCTTAGTGACTCCCGGGCTACATCCTGCTCAGCTGCCGCTGCAGCATCTTTTCCTTCACTTGCGCGCAAACCTTGGCAGCAGCGGGTGTTTTTTTCCGGTCGGTGGTTTTTGCAGGATGTGACCTGTGTCCTGGGAGACAAGCTTCATTTGATCACAAGATGAGATTGTTTTTTAGCTGGACGTAAAATTAGGTTGACAATCTTTTGAAATCCCCATCCAAAATGAGAATAAAATTATCGAATTGGAGGTAAGGCGGAATGCAAAACGCAGTAACCCGGTCAAAAAATGTTTTGGGAGAATGCTGCAGGAATGATTTGAGCTAACATGTAATACTCCAGGAAATTCAGAGTTTGGTTAGATTTACAGGAAAGCTAACAAGACAGAGTATGGAAATAAAATTTCAGACCTCCTACAACCTTATTTCTGCCCTTGCAAATCTGACAGTCTCTAGGACTTTCCATATTTGTTCCTTTAGTGCAATCTCATTCATATTTCCATATATTTTGAAGTCTGGCGAGACCACACAATAAGAGAGAAAAATAACAGCAGACGACTACGGAGACATACTGTCTCATGAATATAGAGAACTCACGGTGCCCAGTTCAAGAGTTATACTTAAACGGAAATATTTGTTGAGCAACACTGGTTTTGAGCAACAAATTCAGAATTTTATCTTTTTTTTTTTTTTTTCATGAACGTTTATTTCCGAGGAAAAAGGCTTAATATACAGACTCCAGAGCTGGTTGTGATCTGTTTGGCTGGGTTTATTTGTCATTAATTGGAATCATTGCAAAAAATCTGTGCTATCAGTTGCAGATTGTGGCCTTATCGAGAAAATAAGGAAAAAAATCCCAGATGAAGCTGCAACAGAAGCTCGGGATGTGATATAAGATGCTGCTAATAAGAGCAAAGTCTCTTTGTTTGTGCCAAGAAGTGGCTCAGCAGAGGCGTGGACGTTAACACCTACCACTTTCACCAAACAGGAGAGACCTAGGCTTGTACAGATGGCAGCTTGAATATCAAAAGCTTTTTTGGAATCTTTTACTGATTTCAGGCAGTTTCTCCAGGGTTCGAATGTAGCTGGGTTTCGGTGGGGGGTCGCTTTGGCTGTAGCCCGGTTTCCAAAGGAACACGGTTTGTGTAACGGAAGCGCACGTGTGTGTGCGTGTGTCCGTGAGTCCCCATCCTCTGCTGAATTGGCCAATTTCTGTAAAACCTGACCTCGCAGTTAAGGATTCAAAGCTGTTACGGTTTAGTGGAAACAACATTCAAGAAGATGGGCTAATTTATGCAGTTGTGGAAGAAAAAATATCCTTAACTCACCTTCTCATAGACACCAAAGAGTCCACACAAGAACCAGCTTTGAAAACCAGGCTTTATTCTGCTCTTCTAGGAACTACTTGCTTTTTAATCCGAAGCAAAACCCAGTTTCAAATCTGAACTACAGGGCAAGGCTTGAAGAGTGTAGCAACTTCCTAGAAACCACTGGTGCAGCAAAAAAAAAAATTACCTGCTTATATTAATAGGTTATATTTTTAGCTTAGGAATTAACTGTTCTGCTCAGTGAACATCCCCTCCTGCCGCGCGTGGTATTATGTGTCCTCAGGACTAAAGCTGAAACAAAGAAATTCTTTTCTGAAGGGATTTCTCCATCCAAAGTGCCTGTCGAAGGACTGGCCAAACATTTTTTTCATGAAACTTTTCTTAGTTTTTTAGATAAAACTTGAGGGAAGTGCCTGCTTGCCCCCAAAACACTCAGTTTTTCTTAATGGAACCAAAGCCACAACATTTCTTTTTACACGTGAACCTCCCATTTTTTAAGATTTCATTTCCAATATCGGCTAGCAGCCAAAAAGTGTTAGTCTTCAATTACTGAGATTCAATTTATTCTCTTTCTGAGCACTTGGCTTAATCCAGTGCAGAGAGGTACATTGATGAACTCTCTTACAGACGAAAACAGGGAGCAATACTTTGCATTTCATTAGCTCTTAGAAGAAAGCTGAGGAAGTAAAGCACGGGCCAGCGATATTTTAATTAGCCTTCCAGAGACTGCCTTCTGCAAAAATAGTCCCTTTTAATTATATTTGTTAAAATATTCTGTAGCAGTTGACTCCCTACTTGAAGGTCTCTCCATGGTGTGGTTTCTGCATCGTGGGCACGCGAATAAATCCCGGTGCTTTCCCCGGCGTTGCAGCCTCTGGCGAGTCCCGTCTCCCTTCTCTGGCTGCACGTGCTCCTTGCCCAAGGTTCCCTCCAGGTCTGGGCTGCCCGAGCTCTTGAGAAGAAGCATTAATTAGCGTTCGTCTCTTTGTTGGACAGATTTTAGACGTTCGCTGTATGGCCTTGCTATCTATCAGAGAAATTGCTACTGGTTATGCTGGCAAAAGCAGGCCTGGCTCTGGAGAAAATATATCTGGGAGATTTACGGGAGGAAGCTGCATCCGTCATTTCACAGTCTTCGCCTTCGTGACGGTGCTAGCGTCAGTCACAGCATCAATCACCGAGTCTCTCTGCGGACACAGGCTTTTTGGCCATTTTGCTGCAGCCAGCCTCCCGCCTTGTTCCACTTCTGCGCTAATTATCACGCCCTCCGTTAGAGTAACTGGTCGCTTCTCAAGCTTTTGTCTGGGGATTTGGAGGAGAGTCGGCTGGTTCGGCTGGCGCGAGCCGCGCTGTTGCTCAGGAAGGGCGGTGTTGGCGTCTGCTGGAGGACAGAGCCCCGTGTCCCCTGCTCCCCTGTGTCTGAATGGTACAGAAAAAGAGCAAAGGTCCATCTGGACCTTGAAGGGCAGTAATTTACTGAGGGTCCAGGTTTATCCTGGCATGCAGAAATGGCTTCTTTCTTGTCCTTTTGCAGTGACAAAACTGATTTGCTGAAATATCTTCCTCTTAACACTATTTCCTCGGTCCACACGGGAATTATGACTCCACCCTTGCCTTCGCATCTTGCATCTGCCATGGTACACCACCGCCTCCTGCCTCAGAAAAAGGAGGGGGATTGTGAGATTTCCTCATCTTGCTGTATTATGGCAAATGCAACGTGACCTGGGAACCTCCCTGCAGCAAAACTGGGGTCAAGGGACAACCGGGCTGCAGCTTCTCTACACTCCTGCCAGGCCTTTCCAAACCGGGCCACTCTGGTGCCCACTGAAGTAGCTTTGAGTGCTGGCATCATGCTGTTCTGCAACAAGCAATAAACTTTGTATTTTAAAACCACAGAATGGTTTAGGTTGGAAGGGACCTTAAAGCCCACCCAGTGCCACACCCCGTTGCCCTGGGCAGGGACACGTCCCACCAGCCCAGGTTGCTCCAAGCCCCGTCCAACCTGGCCTTGAACCCCTCCAGGGATGGGGCAGCCACAGCTTCTCTGGGCAACCTGGGCCAGGGGCTCACCACCCTCACAGCAAAGGATTCCTTCCTGAGATCTCACCTAAATCTCCCCTCTTTCAGTTTAAAACCGTTCCCCCTTGTCCCATGGCTCCCCTCCCTGATCCAGAGTCCCTCCCCAGCTTTCCTGGAGCCCCGTTAGGGACTGGAAGGGGCTCCAAGGTCTCCCCGGAGCCTTCTTTTCTCTAGGCTGAACCCCCCCAACTCTCTCAGCCTGTCCTCATAGTAGAGGTGCCCCCCGCCAAACCAACATTTAGTTTAACCATTTTCTGCCAAAAAAAAAAAAGTCATCAGATAATATTCAATTAGGCCTGGCAGTGCCAGCTGAATTTCCGTGTTGCCTCCAGCTGGCTGCCTGCTCTGGTCCCTGCTGCGCTGTCGGCAGGTCCTATTTCCGGAGCTCCCCAAAGACACCAGGGTGGTGGGGGATGCACGGCACTGGGAAACTGCTTCATTTCCAGCCGAGTAAATGCTGCTGCAGCTGCTCTACGTACGCGGAGCCAGCCAGCCCACCGCACGGGGGGAATTGAGCTGAGAGGAGGTGGGGAGCCCTGTAGGGTATGCTTTCCATAGATGAACGCAGCAAACTCCTCTGCAGCCCATTGGTCACATCCAGACCATCTCCTCACCAGATTTTCCCAGTTTTAAAGAGCTCAAACCCCGTGTTAAACTCAACTCCTTTTTCCCCGACTGGTAAGGGTCAGAGATATTTGGTATTCACCAAGGCAGAGCTCTTGAAGGCCACGCATCAGTTCATGTGCAGACAGATGGCAGTTGTGTTGCTGGGGACAGTGGTGTGGCAGTGCTTGGACCCGGCAACAAGGGCGGCGTGACAGCATTGATGCAGTGGGATTGCGCAGAATTTGTGCTGGGAGAATGGAGCTGGAGTTGGCGGGACATTTCAATAGTACGACTTTTGATAACGTCAAGTCCTAAAGTTTCTTCTCCCACCAGTGTAAGCTCTGGGTTAGACTCCTCATTCTAGCCCTTTGGATGCTGTCAGGAACGATATTTCATCCGTCTTGTGAATCACGCAGTGGGATGTTGGCAAACAAATGCCATAAATGTCAACAAAGGGTAGCCTGAAGACTGTGTCATGAGATATGGCAACATTGATAGCCGTATTATGGGAGACTTATGCCATGGTACAGCATCTCCCTCATCCAGACAGCGTCTTTGCCTCTTGACCTTATCAAAAGAGCATCTTTGGACCAGGAAAAATATGTGGGATGTGTCTAAAACTGTCTGCCCCACACTGTTAAAGCACCATGAGAGTGAATCTAGAGTTTTTGAGCAACTGTTGTAATTTTATACACATGGACACATGGTACTGCTCCTTTTACTTCAAGGCATTAAAAGAAGCTGGAGGAGTTTCATCTAGATTTTGTAAGTCCCTGATGAAGCTGTCTCAGGGAAATTATATGACCTCTCTTTGTAGAACAAGGCAATTGTATTGCTGGGAGGGGAGATGGGTCGCAAAAAGACTATGACAGCATGTTCTGTACCTGGAAGCGGTTTGAAATATGTAGGGTTTATTCTGTTGTCAAGATCTCATACGCCATTAATTTTCTCTAAGCAAAGTAAATATCAAAAGTGACATAATAGTGGGGAAAATGTCACTATGAAATATGGTTAATAATCATAATCAATTCTACCAAAGAAGCAGTAATCAAACTTAGTACCCGTCGTGGCGGACCTATTAGAGATGCAGCATAAGAGATGTCTCTAGTCCTAAAAGCTTACAAGGAAAATCGCGGTTTGGTTGTGTGATTTCAGGGCAGAGGGAGGTTCAGCCAGTTCTAATTCCTGCTTTAACTGAAACCTCACTCTTGCTGTCCCTGAATCCCGATGGCATGTTTCTAAATAAAAATTAAAAGCCAACTTTATATGTAATGGTTGAAACAACTGAAGGGCGTTTTTTTGCCCCCCACACTGATCCTTGGAAGATTTCTTTCCAGCTACACCAGCTCCATCACTATGAAAGTCTCCCCTTCGTAATCCGCACATACTGGGGAAAGAATTAACACTTTACCTGTGAGCCTTCCCACGCCACAGCGCGTCCCGCTCCCCAGCAACCCACCTGCTTTTGGGTGCAAACTGTCCCAGTAATGGAAAATCAGGAAGATTTCTCAGACAACAGTCGCTGGTCCGAAACACCGCTTTTCCTAGGACTCAAAATACCCTTTTTTGTTTGGCATCCGAAGAACCGCATGTTAATGTGAGTGTGGGGAAAAGGCAGTTCTTAGCCAGCGTGAATCAAAGGGCCTTTACTTCTGTTTTTCACAACTTTTTACACAGTGGTAAACTTTTAACGAGCAGAGATTTTTCTCATTTTTTGGTTCAGTTTTCAAGTTGGTTGCGAATTTTTTTTTTTTTTTTAAATGGGGAAATATGTTTCTTAGCTTTTCCTTTCTGAGGTTCTGGGCGGCCTGTTTTCACCGGCCCTGACTCTGCACATAACAAGCCCACAACAAGTATGTGATGGAACTGCAATGTGCTGCCCAGATCGCTACTGCTTCCAAAGCAAGATTCAAATTTAATCCGTGGTCCAATTTGCTGTGTGACTGGATTCCAAGCCGTGGCACTGGCTTCTTTAGTGTTTCAACGTGTGGTTAAAAATACTCCACCAGCTGATGTCCATTTGCAGCCTGGAAGTGCCATCAACACATTTCTCATTTTGCAAAAAAAAAAAAAACCAAACATGTGCCCAGTGTCAGTTTTATGGTTTGGGCTTTTTTTTTTTTTGGTGTGTGTGTGTGGCTAATGCTGAATTTCCCCCCACACATGAAAGGCAGGAAAATCTTCCGGTTTGAATGGGTTGGTTTTTTTTGTTTTTGAGTTTGCAAGGACGAGCAGACAACGAGGGACAAAAGGAAAATCTGCAGAATAACAAAATACGGCAGGACAAAACCTTTTTATACAATAAGAATTACCAGCGTTGTATCCAGTGCCCTTGTGCGGGGATTAAAACCTGATTCCTAGTCAAAGGGCTGGGTCTGGCTGGAAGTGGCTGTAGGAAGGAGGAGGAATTGATTTCTGAAGGGGCTGATACATCTCCATCTGCGGAGCGACAAGGCTCCTGGGCGATGAGCTTCTGCCAAAGCCTCAGGCAAGGGGCACGGATCTAGCCTGGCTTGGGACTTTTTTTTCTTCTTTTCATTGCAATCTCGCAGTTGGAACCAAGCAGGTACAGCTACATTTGGACCTTTTTTTTTTTTTTCCTTCAAATCAAACCTTTTACGTATCTTTGTGTCTCTTCTTATTTTGTCTTGGAAACTAGGCTGGACTGTGAGTTTTACTCAGCGTGTTTTTGTAACACAGGAAGAAAATTCATTAATGTGTCCTTGAGGAAGGGGATCATTAAAAATTAAGCCACTTTGAAAAGCTGGATTTTTGTCTTGTTTTTTCTCCTTCCAGCGTGGAAACAATTTTCTCCTGTTTTCCAGAGACTTTCCCCAGAGTCACATCTCCTTGAAAACTCCTCCGAGAAATGTCCATGGAAGTTGATTGCTTAAAAAGGGCTCTTTCAATGAGCAAAACCGTCCAGTGGAAAATTCTTGCCCTGTGCTGCAACGTTGGCCTGGGTCTGGAAGGGTTGTACTCCATGAGTAAACGAGTTTTCCCAGAATGAAGGATGTGGTCTTTTTAGGATGAATTTGGCCCTCTTTTATAATTTAAAAGAAAAAAAAAAAAAAAAGAAGAGTTGTTGCACTTGGCTTTGACCTCAACATGGCCCTGAGAAAGGTAGTTTCCAGGGGCAAGAACAGCATAAGATAAGAGGAAATTTCCCCAAAGGGCTTATGTCCTGTTTGCGGGCTATAGCTTTTAGTTAGAAGTGAAGGTGTGAATTCAACCTTCATTTTCACTCTTCTTCAGCTAAAGTGAAAACAGAAAAAATATCTTATTATGTGTGTGGATGCAGACAGGGGTTCTCACTAGTAGAGTTGGACCTGGAACCCCGAGCTGCTCTCATTTCCCCGGTGCAGCTGAGAAACATTTCTCCATCGGGGCATTTCCACCTCACCAGGTCCCGGCTTGTGCGTGGTCCCTGCATGACCAGCTTGTGTGGCTCTTGCTCCCCAGTTGGGATACTGGAGTTTTTAAGACTTTTGGTCCTTTCACCGAAGGCCTTAGCACTGTGGAATAAGGGGCTGCCTTGTGACGTTGGGGACATGGGGTTTCCTTGAGGGTGTTCTGTAGGTTTTGGCCTCGCTAGGGAGAGGTTTGAGAGTCCTGGAGAATCGATGGTATGGTATGGTATGGTATGGTATGGTATGGTATGGTATGGTATGGTATGGTATGGTATGGTATGGTATGGGAGAGGAGAGGAGAGGAGGGGAAGGGAGGGGAGGGGAGGGGAGGGGAAAGGAGGGGAGGGGAGGGAAGAGGGAGAGGGGAGGGGAGGGAAGAGGGAGAGGGGAGACTATTTTGGTTGGAAGGGAGTCACAACGACCATCCAGTCCAACTGCCTGACCACTTCAGGGCTGACCAAAAGTTAAAGCATGTTATTAAGGGCGTTGTCCAAATGCCTCTTAAACACTGGCAGACTTGGGGCATCGACCACCTCTCCAGGAAGCCTGTTCCAGGGTTTGACCCCCCTCTTGGTAAAGAAATGTTTCCTAGTATCCAGTTCAAACCTCCCCTGGTGCAGCTTTGAACCATTCGCACACATCCTATCCCTGGATCCCAGGGAGAAGAGCTCAGCACCTCCCTCTCCATGTCCCCTCCTCAGGGAGCTGCAGAGCCATGGGGTTGCCCCTCAGCCTCCTTCTCTCCAAGGGGACAAGCCCAGTGCCTGTTCTCCAGCCGCTCCTCTCCCAGCTCATGCTTGTGCCTGGCGTTACTCCCTCCTAGGTGCAGAATTCGGCATTTGGACTTGTTACATTGCAGCCCATTAATGGTGTGCAGCTACCCCGGATTCAGCAGAGGTGCTCAAAGGCTATCCTATTATTGGGCCGGATCGAAGATTTTTTTCCTTTGTTTCCTTTTTAACAAAAAAGGATTTCAGTAAGAAGCCCGCTGTATTTTGATGCTCTGTGTCTTCTCTCGTGGCACAAGGCACTGCATGAGTATAACTAATAAGGTCTCAACGGGAGCAGAGATGCTCCAGGTTTGCACAGCTCCCAGGAAGCCATGTTATTTATTCAGGAACAGCACTCTGGAAAAGTCCTGCTCGCCAAGTGTTTGCTAGTGAGGAAGGCAGACTGCTCCCAGGACCATCCTGGAGCCTCGCAGGGCAGGAACTTCTGCGTTTGCTGATAACTCCTTAATTACCAGCGCTGAAAGGCCCGGGAGGATACAGGGAGATTCCCAGTAACTCTGCTAATGAAGAAGGAACGCATGAGCACTCTATATATTTGTTGCCTGATTACTGTAGAAATAAATGAATCAGGGAAGCACATTGAGCAGTCAATTCTCTCTTATTCAGAAACCAGCACAATTTAATTAAGTCTAAATAGCACTTAGAATGGTGAATACTGAATCGATTGATGGGCCGAATACTCCGGAGAGTGTTTTATTGGAAGCTCTGTCTGATTCCCTGGATGCTCGAGCAAAAATTAAGAAAGAGATCCTTTCAAAAACTTATTCCTCTCAAGGCTAGAGGCTCTTGGGTTCATCTCCAAAACAGAATTTCCTTTCAAGAGTTAATTGGTCCCTAGTCTTTCCAGAGACATGAATATTTATTGAGTCTTGAGCCAGAATCTTTTTCATTTTGAAATGGTGTAAATCAGCAGTGACAGCCCTGAAGTTCCTGAGACTACACAGGAAAAGGAATGAGGACCTTAGTGCCCCAGGCCTGGGGATGATGTGTCTTCATGGGAGCAAATAATTCAAATAAATAACTGTATACACACCGCACCTGTGGAGAAACAGCATGGGCTGGGGGGGCCTGTCTCATCCAACACACCATCTTGCAAAGTCCTGAACGTAATATATGACATGATCTAATTAAAAATAACTGGTGGTGGTGGTGGTGAAGCTGGCACTGAAGCGCAGGTTCTGCTCTCAGTGATGCCCACCTTGGTCTGGAGGAACTCCGCTGGGCCGGGTGCATTACAAGGTTATTAAATTTATGAGTAGGGACCCCATTTCCTAAGGGGCTTTGTTGTAGCTCTTAGAGGCACACAAAGGCTGTCCCCCACCCACCCATGGCTGGGGATGGCTCTGCTCCGGGCTGGCAGAGCAGCTGGAGCTCGCAGGTGATGCTGCCGAGGAGTAATGTCACCCTGCCTGTCCCCTTCTCGCAAAACACCCTCTCCCCTCCCCCCCGCTCAGCGTTTCCAAATAGCCCTGACCACAGGAAAGTACACGAAAGCCCAGGTTAACAGATTTCAGCAAAAATCCCAAAGCAAAGAACTTCTTTGCAAAGGATTATAGCAGGATAAGCATGAAAGCCTTCAAAGAAACTCTAATAAGCGAGAAGTGCCCGGTTCCGGCGCATCACCTGAGCCCTGCGCCAGCACAGTCTCCCTCCCCTCGGCTACTGCCTGTGTCCTCTGGTGACCTGCTCTCATTTTGCCCTTGGAGGAACGCAGGGCTTGGTAGGTGGGGTGAAACTGGACATCATCGTATCCTGTCACTGCGATTAAATCTAGTGCAGTCTCAAGAGGAGAAATAAGTCCATTAAGTCCAAGCCCAGGTGCCTTTGGGCTACTCTGCTGTCTGTCCGCGCTGGCTGGACATGGCACTCTGCGCTAAGAGCTAAACTCTGGGTAGATCTGAGGCTGTAGCATCCAGCCTTCCCTAAATCCATCCACAAAACACACGACACAGGAAATGTGGAGCCTCAAGGATAGTGTGTCCCAGCTGGAGGCACACAGACATCCAGGTGGGAGCCGGGCACCCTTTAGTCAGCGGAGGATAATTTTTGGGTGCCTAAACCATAGACCAGGGGAATCAGACATCAGACTCCAGGGTTGGAGCTAAGTCAACGTGTAAATGTTGTGCCTGAGGGTTTATCTATGTTATAGTGTGGCCCCAGACCCACATGGGGCTGAGACACCCCAAGAGCAGAGAGATGTTTTGGGGGAAGGGGTAGGGTTCTCTCATCAGGCAGCCCTAAGATACTGCTCTCACCGCATCACGCGCTTCTAGCTCTTCTAATGTCTTCTTCCAAAAGTTCTGCTGAACTTTTTGCATTTCGCAACTGCCTGTATTTATCTTACAATAATTAGATGGTTTTTTTCCTGTTGGTCTCTTTTTCTTTTAATTTTGGCCAGAGCAATAGTAACCAACGTTACCAAGGGCGATTGATTGAGGGGGAGCTCCTGAGATAGCAATTTCTTTTTTAATTAGAGCATTCAATAGATCCCATTGGAAGAAAATCCATTAATCAGATTTTAAATTGTGCAGTGGAGAGTTACAGCAAACACAGACATGTAATATGGATGCTGGTTTTCTGAAGGGCAGGGTTTAACTAGACGCAGGAGCAAGTGATACAGCTGGAGACTGCACAGATGCTTTTTGACTGTGATGGGAAGCCATAAAACAAAGAGCAGTTCCAACAGGATCACATTTTTATTTTAAAGCTTAAAAAGAACAGAAGTGTTTCTAAGACTTTTTTTTTTTCCTTTATCTCTGGGGAAATTAAGTTGCACATTAAGCCACTGACTTATTCATAACAGAAGAAAATGAATTGTTCAAAGTAATACTTTTGTCGATTCTTTTTTGAAATCCCCAGCATCAAATTCTCTTGTCCCCTCTTGTCAGGTGCAGAATTGGTAACAATATTGTGTTTTAATAAACAACACACTGTTTCCTATCCAGTAATTATGTTCATTTTGCACACAGTATTCCTTTCCTGTTGCGTGATCATTCAGTGTTTAGCTACCACTTCTTCCTGAATCGGGATCGATTTATGTTCTGTTCTTCATAACAAAAGAAATCACCGGGTTACGCTGCGGTTCTTTGTACTGCTCCAAGCCACAGCTCAACAACTGCAAGTTGCTTTTCATGGGATTTGGCAAAAGTCCTACTTGTAAACCTACTCTTGTAAGTTTAGCGTTAAGGGAATACTTATGTTCTTGTAAGTTTAGCATTACAAGTGGGGAAACTGAGGCTAGAGCAGGGATTTATTGAAGTCTCAAGCTGCACGTGGCCGTGGAGATCTCCGTCTCCTCTTCCACATCAACCTGGAAGCTCCCATAATTCCTGTGTTTAACGGGCAGCTTTTAGATGTGGTTCTAATGAATAGTTCATTTCAATAATGCATGTGTTCCTGCCTGTGTGAGTTGCCATTTTATAAGCTGTAATAGGAGCAACTATTTTAAAAAAATCACATGAGCAAGTATTTCTTCCGGTTCCAGCAAGGGGAAAAACAAAAAGGATGAGAAAGGATCATCTGAGATGACCACTAATTAAGTTTTAGAGAAGCTTATTAACTGCTTAGTGACTCACTCATTTGAGGGCAAAGCACAGATGAAGAGCTTCGGTTATAATATAGTGAGAGTCAAAGTGGATGGTAAAGTCGTATTGAATATTCGTCAGCTGTCACTCCAAGCACCTGCCCGGGATCTACGGGAAGCAGGAACCTTCCCCGACCAGGGAGGGATACAGCGGAAAAATTCACAAGGTGTAAGAGGAGATTTTTCCAAACTTTATGGAGATTTCACTTGAGAACATAAGAATTGTCAAATTAGATTAGACCTGAGATCCATCTAGACCTTTACTGCATCTCAGGGAGGCTGCGCTTCATCATCAACAAACAGATGGGAAATAATCCGTTTTCCACTTTCTTAATCCTTTATAACCGACAACTGATTTGAGATGTGGAGTTACTCTGACTCCTGATATCTTGTTTATCATTAACTGTTACAACTCAGGTTATTCTCCCTCTCTGGCTTCATACGACTTCCCAAGGCGATGCGCTCCATGGCCACATCCGTGTTGGGCGTTCCCCAGGGTGCGGATGTGTGCTCGCAGGACACGCACACACACATGTGAAATCGTGTGGGATGGTTCATTCACCTGATTTTGGGATCCCTTCCTCCTTGCAATACCTAAAGCCATATTAATGCTTGCTAAAAATCATTTCCTGGTCAGGGATAATAGACTCTCCCCGGCTCATAACTTATTTACATTACATGTTCTCCTCAAGTGATGTTGGGAATGCATCAAATGTTTTAGGGTTGTTGGGAGTTTGGGGCTTATTCTTTTTAATAGGACTACTTTTTTTTTTCCCTTCCTGCAAGCTAAGCAAGGGCTCCCAGAGCTGAGTGCCACTCTGTGGGTCTGGAGAGGAGAGGAAAAATTGGAAATGATCAATGCTGGGAATTAAAAGTGATCTAAAGTTGCTGTCACATTATAATGCAATTTTCAGGTCCAGTATCTCATATTCTGCAAGATTTGGACGTAGATTGCATGCTCCGTTGGAAAGGGAGTACTCACCCTCGATCCCAGGCACATAAAGCACTGGCTCCGCGTGGGGAGTGTTTGCAGGATCCAATAATAAATAATAATAATAGGACCTTAAATATGTCGCTAAGCAGGGCTGAATAATGCCTGTCATATATTGCAGACCAGTGCTCCTGGAGAGTTTCCTCCCAGGGTGAGGAAGGCAGGAATTTTTGTGGTTTATTTGGGGAAAAGCAGAGGGAAATGGTCTGTGGGCTGCTGGGGGTGTCGGAGCCAGGCGGTGCCGGCGGAGGGGGGGCAGAGGCTGGTGTGAGATGCCAGTTCATCACATCGTACCCCAAAATGCCTGAACGCAGGGGGAGGTGTGGAATGCACCGCTCAAGGAGAGCTTTGTATTATTTCTATAGCAACATAGAAAGCATCTGGGATTAGGAAGCAGCTTGGGCTGGGGAAGAGGAGCCAAACTACAGTCTTTGACTTTAGTATCCGTCCCTACTTGATATATTCGCTAAACCCACTTCTTTCCCAGGGAAGGCTTAACAAACCAGTGTGGCTTGGCCATGGAAAACTGGCTCCTTGCGCTGCTCTCCCTGATCACTCCAGCTAATGATCGCTCTGCAGTGCATAATATTTTTTCAATCTGATTTAAGAGGAAATTCAATTGATCATCACTTTCTGCCCAGAATTCTTAGTTCTCCGTGCAAACTCGGGGCTGCTTTGCATTCCAGACAGGCTCCTTCTGCATCGAGCCAACCTACGGGAAATTAATTCAGTACAATTTTTAAAGTGCACTAGGTTAAGTCTGACATGCCTTTCGTCTCGTAGGACACAGTGTGTGGTGTCTTGCATGTCACCCTTATGGAAGCAAAAGGGGGATGAGGCAATGTATGGCTGGAAAAATAAGATAATTATTGACACATGTTTTGCGTTTATTCTTCCAGATCTCATTTATGATGTATTTTGGAGCCATTGATAAAGAGACAGGGAAACATCCACACAGATATATTGTTTGCAGATAAGAGAATAAGGCTGGTCCTGCTGACAGTTTGCTGAGGAGCTGCTGAAATTCAGGGAAGCTCAGGCTGGCTGTAGGAGACATTAGAGACATTAGAGATGTGTCACGCGGAAAGCGATAATCAGACGAGGTGTGCAAGGGGGGCAATGCTGACGTGAGGAAGATGAAGGAGCCGGGAAGGGGACAGTCCTCGGGTGATGGAGGGAGGCACCAGGAAAAGCTTATTGCAAAATGTTTTACCGGTGCTCTGCCCATTGCCTTACAGTCCACCCCACCTCTCCTTCCTCCTCTCCTGCCCCTTCTCCATAACCCCCACTGTGCCGTTGAGCCAGGTCCCTGCAAATTCTCCATGGCTCCTGCCTCCGCTTAG
Source organism: Rissa tridactyla (assembly GCF_028500815.1). NCBI lineage: Eukaryota > Metazoa > Chordata > Aves > Charadriiformes > Laridae > Rissa > Rissa tridactyla. Next base: position 3,666,216 of record NC_071484.1, on the reverse strand, counting down.
CTCTCTCGCTGCTATGGGCCCTGGCTTTCTTCTGGGCTCCTCATCTTCCAAAAGAGCTGCGGAGCGGCTCAGAGGTGTGCGGGGAGCAGCGATGACCTTTCCAGAGACTTGCAGAAGTAATGAATGCTCTAAGGTGCTAACGGACTCAAACCCCAAAGTCTTTATTCAAGTAAAATTTCCCAGTGGAGTGTGAATCTTGAGACTGTGGGAGGAAGGGACTTGCCTGAGACTAAATAAGTGGGTGAAGTAGAGAGACCTCAGTTCAGCGGAGTTTAACCTCTGCTGCCAAGCCAGGAAAATCAATATGGTGATGGCACATGTGGCTGAGAACTTGCTGAACTGGGGCCAGTCCCCGACACTCGGTGCCGAGGTGAGTGCTCATACTTTGAATTGCGTTAGGGAGCAGCTTGAAAGCCAGGGAAGACTTGAGTGTCTTCTCAATACTGAAGTATTACAAAATGCTGGAATATTTTGTTGCTTCTGTGGAAAACAAGCCCCAAAGCATTTCCCCACTCTCCTTTTCCGAGTATTTCCTTGGACATTTGTGGCTGAATTTTTGTTGAAACACAGTCTTTTCCAAAAACAAACAAAAAACGCCTCACCCCAACCCATGTATGTGTTGCGTTGAAAATGAATGATTTTGATGAGCTGTGGGAGCGGAGAAGTCAATTTTCCAACAGAAAGAAATTCCCACTGGTCTGGAGGAAGACTAACATACTCTGTCAGAACTTATTTGTCTTTTTTCTTTAATTCCATCAAAAAAAACCCAACCCCAATCTGCTGGAAAGCTTTCCCTGTGCCATGCTAAAACGTGTTTCTTATTAAAGTGGCAGCTGAACCCTGTAGAGGCTCGAGGGGCAAAGCAGGGGAGGATTTGGGGAGGAGGAGGGACTGCAGCTGTGTGTGCTCCAGGGCTGTACAGATATTTGCATCTGCAGTCCTGCTCCACGTATTTCCAGAGGTCTGCGGCCCTCATCTAAACCACTAAACCCCCTTTTTTGCAATAATTCAGCTGGCAGGTGACAAAAACAAGAAAGTAAAGCCAAATGTTCCAAATACAGAGGAGAAATACTGGCTGGGAACTTCGTCCCCAGCCGGCGCAGACCACTCGGGGCTTTGTCGATCTGTCAGCCCTGAGGATGGGACATAATTCACGACAATCATTTCTCTGGTAGCTGAAATTTGCTCAGGACTGCAATTTCTTCCAGTTCATTCCTTCCTTGTGTTTGAATCATGTTTGTAGTCGGCAGTATTCAAAACCTGAGCTCTGCTGCTGGGCTATGATTGCTCTGATAAGCCCAAGGTATCATTTCTGATCCGTGGCTGGGAGTGTGTATTATCCATTTCCAGAGTGAATATTTGCCTGCAAAAATTTGCAATGCATCGTTCGCACACACTGATTTTCAGCAGAACCAGCTCCTCCAGCTAAGAATTTCAGCCCCCGACCAAAGCAAGAGCAGCTCCGCTCTGGGGCAGACCTTCCCAGGCTGCGCTTTTCGGAGCAGGCTCAGCCCTGGCCAGCCCTTCAGGTGGCACCTCACCCCCCTCCCCGGGGGACAGGGAGGAACAGAATGTCACCAAGCCTTGGTCTACAGATGGGGAAACTGAGGCATGGAGAGATGTGCTGGAAATCCATCAGGTTTGTGGAGAATCGGGGCTAGAGAATCACTAACGTTACCCTGACGTGCCATGCGTGAAGCTGCCCTGCCTCCTCGTTGGGGTCCCGCGAGCACCCGCTTGTCTCCAGGAGCCTCCCAGCCTCCCACCACCCCAAAGACACATCCCTGAGGCCTTTCCTCTGCTTTGAACCACCACAGCAATCACGAGAAAAGGCTTTGTGAAGGCTTCCCTCCCCCCTCCTTTTTTTTTTCTTCTTGTAAAATTAGCTTTTCATGAAAGAAGGCAGCATCTCCTTGCCTCCCACCAAGGCATGTATCCTTGGGTAATGGCAGAGCCGGTGCTGGGCGAGGGAGGGGAGAAGCGGGATCTGCCCCCACCGCCCCATCAGAGGCGTGAAAGCTTTCATTTGTCAACGCAAAGATTCCACCCCGGATCCTGCGGTGACAAATCATTGTCACTAGGATAATCAAGCTGCAGAGCCAGGGTCATTTATCACGGCTTTTTGCTAAACGAAGCGCTTTCCTCCCCCTTCCTGGCTCTTGCAGGGCTCAGGGGGCTGCGCTCTCTGGGCACATACCGGCAGAGGTCCCCACGTCCCCACCGCTGTCAATCAAAGCCTAAATGACCCAGGGATGGCAGATGTGAGAAGTGAACATGGACCCGCAGCATCCTCCCGGGCACCCTGTGCCAGGGACACAGAGGAGCCGCCCAGCCAGCGCAAAGGCACTTTGCCTCTCCTGAACGCTAAGCCAGGCTTGCAGCATTCACCAAACACGCGTTTGTGAGCCGGGTAGCTCATCTTGCTGGTCCTTTTCTGCTTAAAACGGGAAATATATTTGGTTGGAACTGGCAGCTAATGAGGCCAACCCGGTAGGTAGTGGCTGGAGTGGGGTTTGAGAGAGTGGGGTTCATTTCCCTGATGCCCAGATCAACTTTCTGCATGATTTAATCAATGAAAATCTAACCAATCAAACCAATCATGGCTGAGTTTGATGCCTGAATCTCAAAAGACTTAACTGCAGTAGAGTCAGATTCCTGGACTGGGATTCACAACAACTTGCTCGCTGTGGAAGCCATCAGCTGCCTGGAGTTTCATTTGCATTCGCAACGAAGCCATTCACGTGGGCCCGAGCCCTCACAGCAGCTCAGCTGGAGGTGGTGACTCATTAAGACCCAATAATTCCTCACAACCTTATATCTATGTGCTGCAGCAGAAGCCCTGGGTTGGGATAAGGGTTTGAATTTGCCTTGGGGGGGCGGCTTTGGAGCAGGCGGAGGCAGCTGGGGCAGTGGATGCAGAGGCTGGTCCAAGCAGTTGCGTGTGAGGGTCTCACACGTAGGACAGCAGAAACCAGCTTTGCTCTGCCCGGCTGCCCCTCCCTGCTGAAACCGAAAGGATAGAGAGCACCACTGTAAATTGTTTTCTCTCTTTAATAGAGTGAGGTGAGCTCTCTGAAGCAAAGCACTTACTGAGTCCTTTCTGCCACTTCCTCTGATCATGGCAAATGACTTCTCCTTTTCACTGACGTGCTTGCAAGCCTCTCTTGTTTTGAAGAGTGGCTGGTGGGAAGGTATTTCAGGCTGTAGATCTGCTCACAACTTCTTTCCTGAGGCTTCCAGTTCTCCCTGTTCATCTCTCTGCTGTTCTCCCAGTGTGATTGATCTCCTCAGTCGATATGATATTGTTTCTCCTCGGCGACGGGCATGCTCCTATACAAAAGTATATAGACTGTGAAGCTGAATAGGCCAGCTACTGAGCTAGGAAAAAAAAAATAATGGTTTTGATTTAAGTTGTGATTTTCTCTATTTAAGTAATTTTTAGGTTTAAGGTAGGTGTTTATTTACAAGTTGCCTGTTCTTTATTTTCACTTTTTTAGTTGAAAATTGCTAGTGAGCGAGTGTACTTTCTGTCAGACCGTAAATCCTAGGAAGCCTCAAGAAGGCAGTTAAAGAGACATTTCCCTGTTAGGGGACTTTGACTACCTACATGCTAATATTTTACACACAAATTGCTGCTTGCATCAGTGAAGTTACCAGCTGATGCGTTGGACTCATAAATTTTACAGAACCTTGTCCTGATTTCAGTTCTTCCCTTCAAAGCTGGGAGTGTCACCTCCCAGCTGTGGGTATGCGTGTCTGTGGGGAGAGAAATGAGAACTTCTGGGTCACGCTCAGCCCCGGTCCCAGGTAGACATTGAATGGGGAGAGCCTGGAAATTAGATGAGGTTGAGTGTTTTACATGGCTGATTAATTTATTTGTGATTGGACCCTGCACTGTGAAGATGCCGCATCTGCCTGGGATCAGGGGCACAGCATCAAGCCCAAAGCTGTTCTCCCTTCTGGGGGTCTCACCCCAAGGCAACTTGACGTAAAGCGGGGTTGAGTCCCTTCTCCAAAGTCTCAGTCACTGCCTAGAGCTGGAGAGAGGGTTTCCTTTTCTTTGGATCTGAGCCAGCCCAGCCATTCTGAACTCCTGTAATTAGTCAAAATATGAAGGTGAATTACTTTCTGACAAAAGATGTAGGCAGGCAGGATTTTTAAGGCTTCATTAGTCCGGACCCTGGCAGGGCCAGTCTTCTCAGCTCAGTGGCCTGAGCATGTGATGGAGAGCAGATTCTGATATGTATAATTAACAAGCACTGAATAATTTGACAGATTGGAAAAACACTTCAATATGTGTTCCAACAGGGGAGGTGATTGGCATTTCTGTGTTACTTCCTTGCTAAGAAACTTTCCAAAAGAGATGTCAACAGCGTGTGCTGGTCAGCCTGAGGTGCTTTGGGGGCCCTTGCAGAAGGTGATGTTCACCTCCACGCTGGCGGTGGCCATGGGATGGATGAGGCAAACCCGCCTGGGTTTAATAACATTGCGTGAGGTCGGCATGGGGCTGGGAGCTCCTGACCGTATTCCTGTAGTCCCTGCAGAGTCTGCGATGAGGGACTGGCTGTGACTCCCTGTGAGTCAGGGTACACCCCTCTTCGCTCTGTGCCTCGCTTTACCCCTTCTAATGATCAGCTAAGCTAAATGATCTAACTAAACTAACTAAATGATCAACTGAGCAGTGGTGGACACCACCCATGTGCTTCACCTTCCAGACTGAATTCCCTACACACATACAAAACACCAGGGCTGGCTTCTTATCTGCTGGAGCCCTGCAGTCTGCCCCAGAGAGTCATAGAGCGGTTCAGGCTGGAAGAGACCTTAAAGCCCACCCAGTGCCACCCCCTGCCCTGGGCAGGGACACCTCCCACCAGCCCAGGTTGCTCCAAGCCCCGTCCAACCTGGCCTTGAACCCCTCCAGGGATGGGGCAGCCACAGCTTCTCTGGGCAACCTGGGCCAGGGGCTCACCACCCTCACCTTCTGTCCCATCTCCTCCTCCCCTTTCTCTCTGTCATTATTGATTTTTCCATTTGGTGGCAAGCTGGAGTTTTCCTGCGAGGCAGAGCCATCCTGGGTGTGTGCAGTGTACACGGACTGGCAAGACAGAAGGCAAGAGCTGCTCCCTCCCTGATACACAGGTTTCCTTTGAGCCAAGCAGGAAAGAAAAGGGCATCGTGATACACAGCCTCCAAAGAAATCCTGCCCTTACATCCTGTTACTGAGACAGTCTCATTATCCCATAACAAAACTGGCTGGAAATCTCCCTTTGAATATTTTTTCCCTTTTGAAAATCTTTGGACAAGATAGTTATTTCCCTGGGAAATTGTTTTCGTAGGATCCCATCACAGACACAATGGGAGCTCAGGAAAAGCGGTGAACTGTCACAACTCTCTGTCCTTTTGCCCTCCATGTTGTTCTGCTCTTCTCTCATTTCTTCCAGCAAGTAATCCACAGCATCAATTTACCACGTCTGTGTGTGTGTGTGCGGATGGCAGAGACCAGCCAGCCCGCAGCGCCTGTGGCCGAGTCCCCCTGTACCTTCCACCAGTTCTCAACAGTTGTCCTGCCCCATCTCTGTAAATTTAATGGCACAAGCCAGGTAATTGAGATAAAGACTCTTCAGTTCCTTTTTCAGGTGACACTCTGGGTCCTCTAATTAACGCAGGTTTCTTTCCTACCTTGTTCCTTTTACCCGTTAATCCTCGGAAGCACTATGGTAGGCACAGAATTAAAATGTCCCTTCAACAGAGGCATTATCAGTTATATTCTGTTTGGGTGTTTGAGCTTCGTGTTGGGTCATTTCAAAACAAACCCCGGAGAGTTTCACTAACTGAAACAGCAGAATGAATTTCCCTTTCTGCTTGCTTTTTTTTTCCTTCTTCAACTGAAATTTCTCGCCAGTGCTGATCCAGACTCTTCAGGCCCCCGGCGGCTGCCTTTTCTCTGTGCGGGGGGCAAAGGCAGTATTCACCAAGGGATGCAGTGAAACAAAAATAAAAAAGGAATTACTTAGTCCTGCCTTCTGTCTTCCCCTGAGCCATTCATTTTCGTCCTACCCATCTTGCCCTGAGCTGATCTGACTTCAGAGCAAACCGTATTCCCTTTTCCTGGCACATCGAGGTCTCAGTGGTCTGGCTCCATTCACTGGCTTGCATTTCACCCCTGCTCCAGTCCAGTGGCCGTGGGCCGCCTGGCAAAGAAACAGAGATGAGTCAGTGAAAATGAGCAGCACGAGCCCCTCCAGTGCTGTGAGGAAGCGTCTGGGTCTGCTCTGGGAGGAGTTGTGAAGCTCACGCGTCTGGGAGAGATATGATCTAACTCTGTCTCTGTGGCGGATGAGGGGGAAGGGGGCGGGATGGGACATGAGACCTTCATGTCTTTCAGACATTGCCTTCAATGGCAAATGGAGCGAAAACAAACATTAGCTTCATGATGTGAGGCTCGTTCTTGCTTCACACGCTCTCATTAATGTAATCAGAAAATGTGCTGTTGCGAGGCTTTCTCTGGCTCGCTCTGCAACACTTGGAGGCATTATCATCTACTGAATTCTTCCTCGCCCCATCTCTGAAGTGGGGTGCTCTTCTTACCCTACTTACCCCCTTTCCCCAGCCCCATGGAGGTACCCCTGTGCCCTGCAGCACTGCAAGCTTTCATGTGGTCTGCGTGGGCAATGGAACCTGCGCTGTACCGCGGTGGCAAGGTCACCTTCACGGGTGATGGTCCCTGGGGCTGAAGGTGGGACTCACCAGCCCAAGTGTTAAACAAAGGCTCCCAAACCTGGCTACAGTTTCACTAACCAGTGCCTGACTCCCACCAAAGTCCCTATCTCGGTGGGAATTGGGCAGCAAAACCCTTGTGCATGAAAACCTTGTAGTTTAATTTTTTTCTAAACTCATAAATCTCTTTCTTTCTCTCTCTCCTCTCTTTGGAGAGAGAGGTTGGGGGGGAGCATCTGTCGTTCTCATTGGCCAATCCGGCCCAAACCACGACATGTGCAAAGCCGGCATGGATCCCTGCCTCACCGATAATGGCCAGAACCGTCTCTCCTTACTACCAGCAGCTGCAACACAAAAAGTACTAATGGGCCTTTGCCTTCCCTTGTGCTTAATGCATCGCTCCTGGGAGGTTTTCAGGGTTTCCTGGCTGCTGTGGGAGGTGAGGCTGGTCGCAGCCATTGTTCCCATAGAAATAGGAACTTCAAAACACTCTGGAATAATCAGTGTAATAGCCATCAGTGAGTCACTTATTTTCCTGAATATGCCACAGCAATGCATTTGGGCTTTTGAGGAAGGTTAATGTGACGGTCTAGCTAGCAAGGAAGGGCCCAGTAATGATCCCAGCACGGCAGGGAGGCACCCAGAGATGTCTCTCCCCTCTCATCACTCCCTCACAGAGGGTGACAGCAGTGCTGATCTCTCTCTGATTTCAATGCAGTGATGAAAACCTATAGCCAGGAGTGCCTCCGGTGACTGGGGACGGGTGGTGATAGCTGTGCTTGAGGACAGTGAGCAATGGAGCCACTTAAATGTGGGGTCATCTAGGAAATTACAAGCCCGGGGCGTTTCTGAATGCTCCTCGCTGCTGAGGAAGAGGGAACTCTCATCTCATAAAACACACGAGGTTTCTCGGTGAAATAGTACTTCTTTGCTTCTGTGTGGATATTGGCAACTTCGGAATGAGAAAGGAAAAATAAGAGATTGCCAGCACCTCCGCAGGAGGAAGGGTTTGGGAGTGCAGCTCTGAGCAGTGATGCAGAACTCAAGGGTTATTTTCCTTGATCAATGACGAACTCACAGTGTTACCTCGTGCAAGAGACTTGTGCCGATCCCTGACTAGCAAAGCATGGGTAGAAAAGAATTGGGATGGGGTCCATGATAGGAGAGGAATCTCTGCTTTTGGCTTCTCTAACCAACCATCTTGCAAATACCCCCAAATCCTGTACTGTCTGATTGGCGAAGCCCTTCCCTCACTCCCTGCTGCCTGTGCAACCCATAAGAGGTGCCCCGCTCACTTCGGATGCGCAAGGGCTGTGGAAAAACACAAGAGACGCTTTTACTCCTCATTTGCCTCCAGAAATCCATCTCTTGCTCCTGCTGGAGCCATTATCCAGGAGGACACGCTCTGTGCTACACAACCCAGGGCCAACACTTACAGCCACTGCTGGCTTCCCAGTGCTGGGCTGCTTTCCCACCGTAGGGATGACTGCCGTTCCAGCCCACTTGGTGCAAAGGCTGAGATTATTTTTGCGCCTAACCCTGCTGATGTGCCCTGCTCTCCCATGAGAGCTCCTGACCGATCATCCCTCTGCTCCATCGCGGTCTGGGCAAACTCTTCCCCGCTCCTTGGTTGAGTCAGTGACTGCTGCAGTTTAGGGAGCATCCCAGAGAAAACTCATTCCCTGCCAGACCATCCTGGTGGAACTTCCTAAGCAATCCCTCTCAGACCTAGTGGGCAACTTTTCAGACAATACTTCTTTTTAAAACTGCAATAAATGGTACTTTGATGAGTGAGACCTATTTAAAAAAAATAGAAATAAGTCTCTTTCAGTGAAGCTTTTGGGATTCGGATTGAATTTGTGGGTAGATAGTGAAGGACTTGCTTTGCAACGGTCGGGAGACAGCGTGAGCGGCCGCCGGGGGTAGTTGTTGAAAGCTGTGCCGCCGCGGAGGCAGGGTACGGACCTGAATCAAGACTCTCCCGCGTCCTGGTGAAAGGATCTGCCGCTGGGCTCTCCTCGGGCAGGGCAACAGCTTCTCTCTTTGCAACTTTTTGATCAGAGTTTTGAAGGGTCCTGTTTTCACATCAGCAGGGAGCGAAAATGAAAGTGTAAACGCTGACAATACTTTGCAAAAGGCAATTCTTGTTTCCCAGCTGTTCCCCGCTGTGGTGGGTCAGAGCTTCTCCCCCTGCGGAGGAAGAGGAGGAGGAGAAGGAGGAGGAGAAGTTGCGCTTCTGTCTGCCAGGGCCACCGTTGCTGTGCCACCACCCTGCCCAAGCCACCGCCGGCGGGCAGGGCTGCGGGGACAATGGCTGTGTCGGCATCACGATGGGGGGTGATTTACACGAGCATGGGCTCGCAGCTTTTGGAGGAAAGGAGGATGGGGGGAATCTGATGGAAATTGTTGGTGTGAGGTGAGCAGGACAGCTACGGATGGGACAGCCGTTCAAGGAGGTCATCTGCAGTAAAACAGGGAGGGTCACCCCACCATCAACCCACCATCACCCCACCATCACCCCACCGCCCCGAGTGGAGAATAAAAACTGGTGTGTTTCTATATCAAGGGTGCGGCTATTCTTGACGTAAAGAAAAGCTATTCAAAAACTCTAGGTACAGAACAAAGTTACTTTTGAAAAGAAGGACAATTATCTTTCATTGTTTATTATTTACCACTAATGATCTGTCCTTCCCCTGTTAAAGAAACGCTTGAGACGTCAAATCGAGAAGCAGAAATAATGCCACAAGAAATGGATGAGAAATTCTGGCGAAGACTAATGATTACTAAATAAATGATTAGCACCTGAGTGCTCACGTATCCTGGTTAACAAGTATGAGTAATGAGTAAACTTGTAAAAATCAAACTGTGGCTTGTTTTGCGACACAATAATTAAAAAAAGAAGCGTCAAACAGTTGGTTAATTTATATGCAATGAATAAATGAATCAGTTCTATTTTCTCCAGTGGAATAAAAGCAAACAAGAGAAAGATGTCGGATCTGTGCACATAGCATTGTTTTCAAACCTCAGCTGTTACAAACCAGAAAATATTTGCAACGGGGAGAATGATTTGAGAAATTAAATCGGGGTGGGTGGGGGAGTCTGCAGTACTGCCATTTTCCTGGTATTTGCAAAACCCATTGGTATTTTGTGCCGGTCGTGGAGAGCGGTGCTCAGAACAGGAAGGAAATGAGAATTCCACAGGAGGACAGCACCCCTGGAGAAAAAATCATTGCTTCAGCGTCTCCTACAATGCTTCTAACGTGCCTACTGGGAAAGGGCAATATGAGCTACAAATCAACCATCATAACCAGGAACGGGGAGGGCATTATTATCTCTGTGTCCAATTTGAGTTAAACTTCGTAGTGAGTTGTTGGGAAAGGTGGTCTTGGCTCCTCCGTCCCACTCCAGTGATGCTGTGACCACTGCTGCCAGCATCGCCCTCTGGGGAGGATGCCTCAGGGATGCTTCCAGCCCCGGCAGCCATCGCGCAGGCACCGGGACTTCCAACCGGACGCCGGTTTGCAATAGCTTTTGTGGCATTGACACCTTACCGTAGAACCATAGAATGTGTTGGGTTGGAAGGGACCTTTAAAGGTCATCTAGTCCCACCCCCTGCAGTGAGCAGGGACATCTTACAGTCCAGGGGTCCTTGGTTATAGTGGGAGTATTTAGACCTAAGACCCTCCGCTGCTACAGTCCTCACCACCTGAAAGCAAGTATTTAACTCCCAGTCAGAAACGGCCAGAGGACTTTTTCAGACGGAAGTCCCAGCCTGGGCTGCCCAGGTTGCACCTGCGGGAGGGTTGTGCTTTTTGGGCCTCGCTTTTTCTGTCATTCTCAGGACACCTGCTCTCCAGTTTGAATCCAACCAAAAGCAGTATCCTTCTGGCACTACGTTCATGGGCGAAGCAGACCCATCACGTGGCTACTGCGTAACGCACTTGGCAACTTGCTAAACCATCCGAGCTACGTGCCGATCCCGCGCACAAACCCGAACAAAGCCGGCTGAGGAGGTGTGAAAGGCAGTGATAGAGAGATGGCAAATTCCAGACTGCGGGGCATCCCTCTTGGGCAACCACAGAAAATTGCATTTTTGTCCCCTCCTTGAACAGTGCTGTGCTGCGAAAAAAATAATCGGACATCATAGATATCATACGGTCCCACTGAGAGGCTGCTCCGCTCTGGCCCCTGCGTCCTCCTTTCCAGGGCTGCACCAGTTGGTTGCAGCAGCGCTGCGCGCGGAGGATTGAGATGTTCCCAGTTACTCTGGTCCTGTTGACCAGTCTGGCACATTCTTTCTTCTCCCTGATATGTTTTCTCTGAAGCGGGAGCAGATTGTAATAACAACAGACAGCAGACCTGACAGCTCTCTGGGCTCTCTCGTTTTGTCCGGTAAAAAGAGCAGTAATTGCTCCTCTCAGCTAAGGGACTGACAAAGCGGGATGCTTTCTTATCTTAAAAACTCTGTCGTGAAAGGGAGAGGCATTAAGGGTTATTGTTCATAATGAAGCCATAATGCCCCGCTTTTTTTATGCTTGGGTGTGTTTCTGTTCTTCTGTGTCTTTAATCAAGGATTATGGTTTGTAATGGTGGATTTTGGCTTGGAACGGAGCGGGTCAGAGCCTTTGACTGGCACACGCTTGGGCCGTGCCTGCTTAGGGACAGGGTGCTCAGACCGTCCCGTCCCCAACCTCAGTCCATATCCCCAGCGCAGAGGGGACAGCCCCGAGGCTGGAGGGGCGGCTTGGGCACCCGTGGAGGGAAGGGAAGCAGACGGGAGCCGTCAGCCTCGGCCGCGGGGGTTCCCCGAGCCCCACCAGAGCTGCCCGGTTTGCTCCCCTCTGACACCCACTTCCACCCACACATCCCATTCCCAGCAAAGGAGGAGATGCCGAGCCCTGCCTCAGAGAGACTGGGGGCAAAGGTGCACTTTCTACAAATTTTCCAAATGAAAACATTTTGTCAAACCCCAAAGTGCTGTCCGACAAATCCCTCGGATTTGCTCGGCTCCTTTGCTCCCTGGCAGCGCCAACACAACCCTCCACGTCCAGACGCCGAGCTCCCGTTTCCTTCTTTTCTTCCTTGCAGCACATGCACCTGCAACCACCTTTCTGCAGGTGTGAGTGTGGCAGATTGAGCAGATTTACTCTCGGTGGCAGGGAAATTCTCTCTTTTTGTGCTGCCCATATTGCCCACGCCCCAAATTCCCCATTCTTGCCCCATGTGAAGGGGCAGCGGGAAGGAGCCGTGGGAACGGGAGAGGCAGGAGGAGTCAGAGGAGCATTCGAGGGCCCTAGCATAGGAGAAGACGCTCCAGGCATGCAAAAATGAAGACTAATTAAAATGAGTGAGAATTATTTTTATCTCTTTAAACAATTGTACAATCACATTTTAATTAAAATAATTTTAAAACCTTTTTTTTTGCGGTAATTTTGCTAATGTATGTACTCATGCAGTTATCAAAAACAGACAAAGAGACTGTAATGACTTTTATTTTTCCTAAAAGGCTTTTAGTGGCAGTAAATTAAGATATATGTATATATGTAAAGATTATAGGCATAAAGTCAGCACTGAGTTATAGAAGGCTCTGTCCGGGTGAGTTGTTTGGTTTTTTTTTTGTTCCCAGTGTTTAACTAGTTTTTGATGTTATAAAGACGTTCTTGCACATAAAGCTCTTTGCAGCTCATAGAAACCTTTATTGAAACATAATTGGAAGCCTTGATCCACCCAGGGAAAGCACTGCCTTTCTTGGATGCTCTTTGCACGTATCCTGGCTCTTTTTGAGAGTTTCTGTGCCCTGCGTGGAGGGTAAATTGCCGCTGTTAGTCCTTCTCTGTGGTTTGGGTGGGTGCAGGTGTCTGTAGGAGATGTGGAGTTTGGGGTGGAAGGAAGGGTGACCGGAGTGGAGAGAAAAGGGAAACCAGTGGAGAAGTAAGAATGGAGGAAGCCACCTTTGCAGGAATGGATAACAGATCATGCGTGTTAATGCTGAGGAGAGAGGGGGTGCCTTCATCTGTTCAGCTCTGGAGGGGTCTACAATCCAGGGAAGTTTTTCCCATGCCGGCAACCACCGTTGTGGTGTTTGATGCATGTTTTCGGCTCCCTTCTGGGCGCTGACATTGAATCCCCCGACCTGTCCTGTGCCTGCACCCTGAGCCCATCCACGCCAGGACCGAGCTGGGTGTCAGGACCTCTCACCGCAGGGTGGAGCTTTTCAGAAACGAGCGGCAGCCGAGGACAAACCTGCCTCTTTCTGTGGCTACTTATTTGTTAAGGCCAGGTCGTTAACGCGCCCGTGAATTCATGCACTGCCTGCCCCAAAGTCATTAGCTTTGTCTTGCCAGATCCAAGCCGAATAAAGCAAACATGCGTGCTGCCATGCCGATGGCTGAGGATGCTTTTAAACAACTTGAGAAATATTTGGAAATGTCATATGACGCACGTAAATCTTATCACTAGCATGCATAGTTTGGCACAATTATTTTGCTCATTACACATCCAATTAAATTGGTTTGAAATTATGTTACTTAAATAAAAAAGCTCTACCAGAGAGAGACAGATACGGCTGCCTTTATAAAGACGATCGGATTTAGAAATCCGAAATTATTGTGCTGAAAAGCAACTAGAAGTTTAAGCCAGTGCAGAGTCAATAAATACGTCAAGAGGTTTGAAGCAGAAAATTCCAATGCGCTGCAGTTTTTTGAGGTTGGAATGAAAACTCTGTGATTTACTTATTTGTTTATTTATTTGGTGGTTGTTGCTAAAAAATAGAAGCATTTTTTCGTGATTTTTTTTTTTTTTTCCTCCTGCCCCAAAGGAAACCCTGAGCTTGACGTAAGATCATTTCTGTAAATAAAGCTGTAGGACTTCAGCCAGTCGCACATGTGACATGGCGTATTTACATCAAACCTACTGATAATGGCAGTGATACCTCTCTGCAGGAAGGAAAACCGCTAAAATTCTCCTCAGGAGCCGATATTACCATCCACTTTCTGCTCGCTGAGCGGCTCCGGGATGAAACAAAAATGTTTGTCTCCCTCGTGACACATTTCCTAACGTCTCCCTGTGTAATCTGCGGAGCCGTGCGTGTAATAAAAAGATGGAAAGAAAGCAGAAACAATAATCAGAGATGATTAACGACAGCAGAGGAAGAACTTCTCTGGGCGTTGGTGGTTTCAGACCAAAGTAGACATTAGCAGAAAGGTTTGGAGCTGATCGGGAGGAAGAAATATTCAGAATGTTTCAGAGTTTTAAGGCTGATTCAAGGCTAATTTGGGGGAGGTTGAATTAGGTATTTACCAGAAAAACTTTCTCCTTTGCTGAAAAAATGTGCTTTTCTTGAAAATAGATAAAATAGAAACCAGAAAATGAAGATGGCTTGGTTTGGTTTGGCTGTATCTGTCACAAAACAAGGTTGATGCCTTTGGGCTCCTGGGCTGTGAGGGGGACTCCCGGGCTCCCGCGGAGACTCCGGACGGAGCGTGAGGATCCTGCCCCCCTGCTCAGACAGCGCTGCCCTGGGAGAGGAGCTGCCACGTTCACCCCGGGACCCATTTCTCTCTGTGATATAACGACCTGGTCCAGTAAAACTTAACCCCTATAATTCAGGTCTAGAGAAATCTTATTTTGGGTTGTGAAAGAAGGATTATAATAAAGGCGATGTTCGGGCATTTTAATGGTGCTATAAAACCCTATTAAAGCCTTATCTGCAGACATATTTCTCTATCACACACCCCGCGTTCATCCTTGTCTCTCCGCTGTTTAATGGCAGCAGCGTTTGCAGCTCTGCTGGGGGTGATGCTCTGCCGTGTCTCCCAGGCCCCGTTAGCAGGACATCTTAAAAAAGATGTTCAAACTCATCCAGGTGGCCAGACCTCCGAGACACCAGTACAAGGCAGACTTTCTGCTCACTGAGACGTGGAAGCGGACAGAAAACCATCCAAATTGTTTGAAATGCCTCTGAGGGGCAGAAACCACTCGGGAGCTGCTGGTGTGGGAACACCTGGAAGAGCCGGATCCTTATTAACATTCCCAGGTCTGCGTTCAGCTGTTCACCCAGAGGATTAGAGGAGAAATAATCCTTTAAATTTTGAAGGAAGTCAAGTATGTGACAGTACACAAGGAATGGCTCCAGATTTTCCTTCGCGTATCCCAGCCCCTGCGGGGCTCCTGCTCCAGCTGGGCAGATTGTCTGATCCTTTCCTCCTCATGAGAGACAGGAGATAAACGTCAGCTCTCACAGCAGAGGGAAAGGGAAAAAAAAGCCTTCGGGGAACCATGGGCTTCTTTAAGGCAAGATGGTTATGACCTTAAGTTGGGGCAAAGAAAGAGGATTTTGTCAGACTGCAGCCACATCCTGTGGCTCCGTGAAGTGCAGCGTGTCCCGGGGCCAGCCCAAAGCAGGCAGCCTTGGCTGAGCCTGCTGCAGGACCGTGCTGACACCGCTGAGCGATGTTGGCCCTTGCTATCCCTCCAGACTGTGCTGAGCATCACATGCTCCTGTTCCCTGTGACCCGCTCCATTCCCGCATTACCTGAGCCATGGGAGACATGGGTTCAGTCTCTGCTTGGCGTTCCTCTGCCTGCAAGATGAATGCTGTGTTCCTCCGTGCTGACAAAACAAAGGAACAGCTTCATAGAGTCACAGAATCATAGAATTACAGAATCACAGAATGGTTTGGGTGGGCAGGAACCTTAAAGACCATCTCATTCCACCCCCTACCCTGGGCAGGGACACCTCCCACCAGCCCAGGTTGCTCCAAGCCCCGTCCAACCTGGCCTTGAACCCCTCCAGGGATGGGGCAGCCACAGCTTCTCTGGGCAACCTGGGCCAGGGGCTCACCACCCTCACAGCCAAGAATTTCTTCCTCAGATCTCATCTAAATCTCCCCTCTTCCAGCTTAAAACCGTTCCCCCTCGTCCCATGGCTCCCCTCCCTGATCCAGAGTCCCTCCCCAGCTTTCCTGGAGCCCCTTTAGGGACTGGAAGGGGCTCCAAGGTCTCCCCGGAGCCTTCTCTTCCCCAGGCTGAACCCCCCCAGCTCTCTCAGCCTGTCCCCACAGCAGAGGGGCTCCAGCCCTCCCAGCATCTCCGGGGCCTCCTCTGGCCCCGCTCCAACAGCTCCGTGTCCTTCTGCTGTTGGTGCCCCAGAGCTGGAGGCAGCGCTGCAGGGGGGTCTTCCCTGAGCGGAGCAGAGGGGCAGAATCACCTCCCTCATCATGAAATTACAGTGAAATCGTTGCATGCCTTTGGTTCCTGTGAAGAGTTTAGGTTTCGTCGTATTTTCTGAGCCAGAGACTTGGCCATCAGATAACTTGTGAACGGAGTAAACGTGCTGTATTACTTGAACCATGGAGAAGTAATACTCCACTCACATCATTCCATTGATTAACACTGAGTTCATTAAGAAGTAGTAAAGTAAAAGGACGGGAGAGGGAGTGATCTCATTTGGACCAGCAGAATTTGAAGGGCTCCGAAGCCACACGAACCAATTTCATTAAATTGCTGTCTCCTGTGTCAGTATAATTTCAGCTCTGGTTCTTCATCACTTCTTTCTCTACCGTGTTGCTTGATCTGTGGCTGTTGATGAGGTTTGGGAACGAAGGGGTTTTAACTGTTGGAGATATGATACATCCTGGCACAAATGAACTCATCAGACACAGAAATGAAATGACTCTGCCTTTAGATCTTCTCTCCCTGGCCTCAGCGGGTGTCTCTGCTGCATCAGTGACGTTCCTGGAATCGGGCTAGACCAGCAAAAGGTCTGTTGTTTCCCTCACAAGTCCCACCACCCAGATGGAGTGTCGCACCTGAGAGCATCAACAAAGAGAGAGAGGCAGGGAGAGAGGAAGAAGGTGGGGGGGGCGTGAGTTATGGAGTATTATTAGATTGCTGTTACTTGTATCGCTTCTATAGCTGTGGCAGCTGGGGGCTCTAATTACAGAGATTAAAGGGAGAACAACCTCATAGCCACTCATCAAATGATACATAAAATAAGGAAACTGGCGTTGTGCCTGGGAAGCCATCTGAGTGGGGCTGCACCAGCAGACACGAACAGGGAATGCCGAAGTCAGGATCCTTTCTGATGAGGAAGACCGTGGTATCAACTTGAGCTTCAGCGGTCGATAGAAAGCAAAGAGAGGGGACAGTCAAACCCTGAGGTGAGGAGAGCGATGAGCCAAGCTCGGGCCCATCGTAGCGCCCGGATCCTCCTGCTGCAGCCACCTTGGGAGCTGGAGCGCGAAGAAGTTGAAAGAAGAGGCTGGGAGAGACATGGGGCATTTAGCTGTGGATTCAGCTGGCAGGAGTCCCTCCCTCAGCTCTTCATCAAGAAGCAGAGCTGTTAATGAAGAGCCTGTTTGCTTTCTTCTAACTGGAGGGCTTTCTTCCCATGGCTGCTGGAGACACGCTTGCTGTCACAGCTCGCCCTGAGCTTCCAGCGCCCTTTGGGCAGCACGGGCAGGTCCAGGGGCTGGCCACCCTCCGGGGCGCATCTCATACTCTGGACAGGAGCCCTTTTCTCCCATTCTGAGAAGAAAGAGAGGACAAAGAAGGAATCAATTTGTCAAAAACCTCTTAATGAGCTGTTGAAGACAGCTCAGCCAAGGTACTGATGACCTCCCAGGTTAATTAACCTGCAGCAAAACCTGATGTCTTTTTTTCATTCTCTCCCTGTCTAATTTTCTTCCTACAGCCAGCCAAGCTCTCCTTTAGTCCGGGTGCCGAGCTGCTCATTGTGTGACACCTTCAGGTGCTTTTATGCCTTCCTCATCCTCTGCCGGCGGATCTGGCGCTGGATGGGAGTGCCAGAAGCCAACATCCCTCCCAGCTACCTTCATGCTTCATTTTTCATTACGATGCGATTGCATCTGGCAGGAGCTCTCTGCCTCCCAGCCTGCTGCTGTCCCCTCTTGCAGAACTGCCACCCCAGCCCCTGAGGCTGCCAGAAGGATGCCTTCAGGGCCAAACCAGCCCAGGCTCTTTGGCAGGGCAGTGCCGTGTGGGACGGTGACAGAAAGGAGCACGCAGACCCCCAGGACAGGAACACTGATGCCGGTGACAAGGAGGGACACCTGCAAACACCCGGAGCTGCCTCAGTGAGCCGGTGGCATTTCAGCTTCTTATGGAAAACAGAGCAAGGGCTCAAACACTGAATCTGCAGGTGGATCTTCCCTGGTATGGTCACATTTAGGTCCCTTTCACCCTAACCTTAAGAAAGCAGGCATGGTCGCAGAGAGCAGAGCCGCAGAGTGGAGCAAGGATGGGAGGAGTCAGGTTCCCGAGGGATCTCTGGGGCCAGGCAGTGGGTTCGGAGCCTTTAGAGGGTCCTTCAGTTCAGACATTCCTTGGGAGAGCTTATCATTTCCAAACACACCCAGAGGACTTTTTCCAGAGGAAGAGGCTGTGTTATCTGAGTGAATCTAGCACCTGAGGGTGACACCTCTTCGCCAGGGACAGAGACTCTGCTATTTTTAAGCTGCAAGTGTGAATGGAACTGGAGAAGAATATGTGCTGCAAAGAGGAGCAGAGTTGCACCAACTACTTGCTGTTGACAATTTATCTGGCAGCTTCCTCCTCCGTCTCCTCTGTTACATTGACTGGAAGCCTCCCAGTGCCCAGGAATTTGTTTCTCCTTCATGCCTAGTTGATGTACTCCAGTTGATGTCTTATGTTTGCAGGGATAGACGGTGCATAATCAGCTCTTCTTTTTCCCCTTTCTTCTGGTGCCCCAGAGCTGGAGGCAGCGCTGCAGGGGGGTGTCCCCCGAGGGGAGCAGAGAGGCAGAATCCCCCCCCTCGCCCTGCTGCCCACGCTGCTGGGGATGCAGCCCAGGCTGCGGGGGGCATGTTGCTGCCTCATGTTGAGTTTCTCATCTTCATCTGGAAAGGGTCACCGGGCTGTGACCGTAGCCACGTGACAGATTTTGGGTACTGTCTTCATTCATGCCCTTGAGGGCTGGTCAGGATGCCCTGCCACTGAGCATCCTGGTTCAGAGACTCCCTGGCTGAAGCACGGAGGAAGCAGAGCTCATCCTCATCCTCGCATCCAGTGGCTGCCAGGACCTGAGCTCCTCAGTGCAGCAGCCCAAGGGCTGCGCTGGGTCGGAGCTGATGGAGCAGCTGGTTCATCCCATCCCCCTGCGGATAATGCCAGAGAAAAACCTGCCCCAGCCATGCCCCTTCCCCTGCCCTCCTCGGGCCCGGCGTCGTGGGCGTGCTTCTTTCACAGCTGGCGTTTGCCGCCCTGCCCTCGCTGCTACTATCGGTCAGGGAGGAATTTATTTTAATAAAAAAAAAAGTTG
The DNA here is from genome assembly GCF_028500815.1 of Rissa tridactyla. Classification (NCBI taxonomy): domain Eukaryota; kingdom Metazoa; phylum Chordata; class Aves; order Charadriiformes; family Laridae; genus Rissa; species Rissa tridactyla. The sequence continues at coordinate 3,647,199 of NC_071484.1, read as the reverse complement.
ATTGCCGTCTTTCGCTTTCCGGTCAGAACAAATGGATTTTTCAGCAGACCAAAAAGCCAAATGGTTGAATTTTCTCCCGCGTTGGGCAGAGCCGCCCCGGTTACGCTCAAAAGCTGCCCAGAGCCTCTCTGTGTGCAAAGTCAGAGCTTGAAAAACCCTGCAAGCTTTGCCCGTCTCAGAAAGCCAGGAGTCAGCACTGGACATGGAAATTGTTCTTTGGTTTCAGCTTCAAACAAACAAAAATCCCTAAATGAGGTCATGGGTCATTCCAAAAAAATGAGCGTTCCTGAAACATTCTTCAGATGATAATAACATCAGTGAAAACAAGAGACATTAATAATCTACATATTGTGTTAATTGCTTGTTATTGCATTGCACGTATATTTGTCATTAGCTATAACAATCAGGTATTGATATTATTGTTATTTTATTTAAACAAAAGGTTGGACATTTGTAGTTAGTCATAATTATAGGAGTGATCATTAGATTATAATTATTGCTATAATTTATAAAACAAGGCCAAATATTGTGGTTGTTGAAGTGGGCTTTTTACACCAAAAACTTGTGTATCTGTAGTTGCTCTGATTAATTAATTCTGAAGGTTGGGGTGGTGGGGACAGGGCCCTGTCCCAGCCCCTGATGGCCACAGTGTCTGCTGGGAATTCGCCGCCGTCCCAGTCTCCCCCCAGCCCGGGCTCTTGGCTGCAGCCGCTCACTGGGGGCATCTCCTGTAGCATCCTTGAGCCAGGTCCCTGCCATCACCTCCGCCCAGGGGACACAATTTGACTACACCGGGCTGGGGGGGAGGTTTGCAAGGCTGAAAATCATCTTTTGGGCCATGAGATGCCTTGGTGTGGCCAGTCTTGCTCTTTGTACTGCAGTTTATGCCAACCTCGCTGTGCATTCCGTCACTATGTAAATTACAGAAATTACAAAGAAAAATTACTTCATCTGTTTAGAAAGAGGTGTGTTTTCTTTTTTTTCCTTCTCTTTTTCATCTGAAACCACAGCATATGCAAACCTGTTCAGGACTCTCATTCTGCAAGCTTCACTTAACAGGGAAATTGTTTTATTTGTGTTTGGGTTTTGAATTGCAGCCTAATGACGTGCAGGGCTGTAGGTTTTCCATTCCATTTTATTTTATTAACTAAGTGCTGAGCATTTCTCATCTCTCCGGACAAAGCATGCTCCTGTCTCAAGAGAGAGGAGTCCTGGTTCGTCCCTTTGTCCTCTACAAGCTGCAATACCAATATCTGCTCATGTAATGGCAACGCGCAGATACTTCTCGCCGCCCTTGAAGATACGCCAGGGTTCAGGTGCAGACCCTGGACATGTTGAGAGCATGCGAAGGAGAACCTGTAGGATACTGGTGGGGCCCCACCTCAAGTACTACGTCCAGTTTTGATCTGCTCACAACAAGACAAACATTGAGGTGCTGGACCATGTCCGGAGAAGGGCAATGGAGCTGGTGAGGGGTCTGGAGCACGAGTCCTGTGAGGAGCGGCTGAGGGAGCTGGGGGTGTTCAGCCTGGAGAGAAGGAGGCTGAGGGGAGACCTTCTCGCTCTCTGCAGCTCCCTGAAAGGAGGGGGTAGCCAGGGGGGGTCGGTCTCTTCTCCCAAGGAACAGGCGATGGGATGAGAGGAAACGGCCTCAAGTTGCGCCAGGGGAGGTTTAGGATGGATATTAGGAAAAACTTCTTCTCTGAAAGGGTAATCAAACATTGGAAGAGGCTGCCCAGGGAAGGGGTTGAGGCACCATCCCTGGAGGTATTTAAAAGCCGGGCAGACGTGGTGCTTAGAGATATGGTTTAGTGATGGGTTTTGTCAGACTTGGGTTGATGGTTGGACTCGATGATCTGAAAGGTCCCTTCCAATCTAGATGATTCTATGATTCTGTGATAGGTGCAAACCCACAGACCGGCAAACCTCCCTGAGCAGGACACTCATATAGCCCACAGCAGGGGTACACCATGCGCTACTGCAGTGATGCTTCCAAGTGAGGCATTGAAGCCTTGCGTTTTCATGGTACTGAGAAACTGCAGCTTCCCTTTCTCTGAGCTACCCTGTAGAGCTGGAGGAGCTATTTCAGAGAAAAATTTCCCTCAGGAACCTCCCCTGCTTTGTGATGTATTGGAGATACAGAGCTGGACCTGAAATCTTCTCAGCTGTCCTTCTTATGATCTTCTGAGGGGTTTGACTGTCTCCATGCTTCAGCGATGGGGAGCAGAAGAGCTGTTGAAATACCAGGGAGTGGGGGAAGGCATGCCTAAGTTGAAGGAAGCGAAGGGGTAATAATATTGCTTTTTCTTCAGTATTACCAAGTCCGAACATCCAGAACTCGTCACTCAGCTCTGCCTACACCACACAACTGTTTCCCGGGAGCATCACCCTGCAGCAGCCTGGATTCTGGGAAGCACTTCGCCCTTGTGCTGGTCTCTGCTCAGGGAAACCGCTTGAAATCGCTCATCCGAGACCCACCTGCACAGTATTGCAACCTCCAAAACTTCAGAAGTCACTTTCTAAAGAATCTGGAGGTTGTCTTTTGAAGCATGTGACTTTTTAAATGGAAAATTTGTCAGATTCTCATTTTTCTAACTTATTTTGTGAGATTTGAAGCTGGAGGGGAGGTGTTATTTTTAAGTTGCTGGTTTTTATCAGCAGCGCTGGAAGTTACTGAACTGAAAACTGAATCTCATCACATGCCTTTGAGTCTGGAAACTTTAATAAAACCACAGCTACATCACAACTCCCAGTGAAACTTGGAGAGGTGATCTCTGACTACCTGAATCAGCTCAGGAAGCCTTCTCCTATATTCTTATATTCTTAAATGTTATTTTTTCTGCCAGCTTTAAATTTCTCTGGATATCAGGGACAATCCTATTAAATAATATTGAGATTTCAGTTTTGTTTGTTGGTCATTTAATCCACTCTTTTTAGAAGGACTGTAAAGGGTATAAAGAGTATAAGGATTGTAACATAGTCTTGGAAAGCTGTCATTCTCCAGTTCTGAGTACGAGGAATATCATAGAATTATTAGGGTTGGAAGGGACCTTAAAAATCATCTAGTTCCAACCCCCCTGCCCTGGGCAGGGACACCTCCCACTAGATCAGGTCGCTCAGAGCCCCGTCCAGCCTGGCCTTGAACACCTCCAGGGATGGGGCTTCCACCCCCTCTGTGGGCAACCCGTTCCAGTGTCTCACCACTCTCATGGTGAAGAACTTCTTCCTAACGTCCAGTCTGAATCGACCCATCTCTAGTTTTAATCCATTCCCTCTAGTCCTACCATTACCCGACATCACAAAAAGTCCCTCCCCAGCTTTCTTGTAGCCCCCTTAAGATACTGGTAGAGCCACTAGAAGGTCTCCTCGGAGTCTTCTTTTCTCCAGACTGAACAACCCCAACTCCCTCAGTCTGTCCTCACAGGAGAGGTGCTCCAGCCCTCTGATCATCCTCGTGGCCCTTCTCTGGACACGTTCCAGCATGTCCATATCTCTCTTGCAGTAGGGGCTCCAGCATTGGATGCAGTACTCCAGGTGGGGTCTCCCGAGAGTGAAGCAGAGGGGGAGAATCACCTCCCTCGACCTGCTGTCCACAATATGTAATAAGCTCAGTGTCCTGATATGCTCGTATGGACAATTGAGGAGACAGAGATGAGAGGAGGGGAGGGCAGTCATAGGGCTTAAAAAATTCTTGTCTGTATATATAGTATAAAGTAGATTGCAAAGGAAGATGGTATCATTTTCATTTTACTGTAAGGAAACCAAGGCACATGGCTTCCCATGTGTTTCCATGGTCTTCCTCTCTCTTCCATAGACACAGACATCCCAGAATCCCCAGACCCTAATCAGAAATCCTTGGGCACCAGGCAGAAAGCAGCCTGAGCTGCAGCGCTGAACACCTTCATGGGTGCGGTGTTGTTGGAGCATGGCCTGTCCGATTTCCCTGCTTGGCGGTAGCTATTGAAACACTTTGTCAAAATAATACTTTGTGCTTCCCAAGCGCCTTTCATCTGAGGATTTCAAAGCACGTTGCAGACATCAAACGCACCTTACCAGCCCACTCTGCAGCTGGTGAGCACGACTGCTCAAGAGGATTATGGCAGCTAAGCAGAGATAGGTTTTTGCTTTCTCCCCTGGTGAGGGAATGGGCTGACTTGAGCTACCTCCCATGGCACCTTGAGCTCTGCAGGACCTTCTGGTGGGGAAAAGCCTCCCTGGGCTCCTTCTCTTGCCTCTCAGAGGTTGAAACTGGATCTTGCCCATGTTCTTTGACTATCGTTAATAAGCTGAGCCCCTTACGAGCCTGGAGAAGTCAGCGCATGGGCTCTCAATGCCTGGGTGAAGCGCAAGGTTGTCATAGCAGGTGTCTTCTGAGATAGACACAGCCTAGATCAGCCCTGCTTGTGGCCTGATGTGGCCTTTGCAGCTCAGGCCTGGCTGGCCACGTGTCATCCCTGTTCCCCTGGGACACATCACAGCCAGGCTGATACTTGGGTGGCTGTTCCTAATTCTTCAGAAACTCAGAGGAAAGCAGGGCAAGGAAATACCAAGAAAAGAAAGAGAGAAAGAAGATGAAAGATGGCATTTCTCTCTCGAGGCAATGCAAGAAATAAACCAGAACCCTCCTCCTTCCTCCTCACCCCTTTTTTTTTTTTTCAGAATTAACATATTCGTTTCCTTTCTTGGCCTAGAAGATGGTTTTGTGCCCAAAATAATATAATATAGTCCTTCATTTCTGGCTGACAGCTTCTGAAGTGTGCAGGGGAGTTCTTCCTTGCAGCTCCAGCACTCTGATAACAGATGCCTGACTGGCACCGAAGCGCAGGCAGAGGCAAGGCTCCTGCACTGTGGTCCCAAACGTTTCCCCAAGCTGCTTCGGGCAATTTAACTCAAAAATAAGGCTGGGACAAGGGCAGTGGCAGCTTTAGTGGTGGCCATTTAGGAGGACAGGATTTATCCAGCTCTTAAAACAACAGATTGGGAGTTATTTCTAAAAAAGGGATGGTACTCTGCCTGCTTTTCTCAAGTGTTTGCAGAAGAGTGGTGGCAAAGAGTTTGTCTCCATCAGCTGGGCCAGCAAAGCTCGAGACCCCCCCAGTAGACACAGCCTCCCGGGCAGCTTTGAGGATGACAGTGTTCATTCCTTCTGCTTCAGCTCTCTGCCCAAACCTCACCTCAACTGTGTCAGTATTCCTCCAGATGTGATGCTGTAAGACAAGAAGTGATTTTTAGTAAATTAGGAAGGAATGGGGGAAAAAATTAATGGAATCTTGGAGAGACACTGGTCTAAAGATAGAAGCTGTTGGAGCTGGTGCAGCTACTGAAGTGCCTATTTAATTTCTTGACCACAAATTTAGCAGCCTGAATTTTAGAGCTTCCATTTCCTTTGTGGGCTGGAAATAACGCATGAGCTCTTGTGTGCCCTTTGCTTTGGGCTGCTGGGGCAAAGATACCCAGGCACCGTCCCAGGGCCGAAAGTTAGGAAGAACTCCTAACTATCATGACTCTTTCTTACATTTCCTCCGGGGACTGTCTACCTAATGCCAAGTGAAACTGCACTGAGACCTTTGAAATCACCATCCATTTCCTGAAACAGCCTCTGCTCGGGGTTGAGCCAACTGGCTAAATCTATATTCCCTGGCAGCCGCGGCAGCAAGCTCAGAAGTATGGGTCTAAATATATCGCAGCCCTGCAGCCGCCTTCCAGAGAAGGGAGGAAAAAAATAAATAAGGTGATGGAATGAATGAAGGGCCTGAGCATTCCCAAAAGCCATTGCTTCTCGCATTATGAAATATAGACGACATTTATGAGTCTAATACCAATATTGATGTTTGCAGAGACATTTGTTCAGTGCTCGAAGTAAATACCTTCCCGATCGATATAAATAAATGCGGCTGAGTTTTTGTTGTGTGTAGGTTTTATATTTGGAGAAGTATTGGAAATGCCTTTTCTTTTTTATTCCTTGCCTCCTTAAAAAGTTTAAGATATTGAATCATGAGTGGACCGCGGGAGGGGCAGGTGATGGATGAGACAAAGACAGGAACCATTATTTCCAAAGATTTTTATTGAACATCCTGTGATTATTTTTTTTCTGCAGCCCCCCACAAATTATTTCCATAGATCAATACAGTTAAGCTCATAATAGGGAAAATAGTGGTTGGATCTTGAGTATTATTTGACTAGTTCCAGCGTAGAAAAACTAAAATCTGAGACTTCCTGAGCTAGGCTGAAAAAATCTACCATCTTCTTGTTGCACTAAGAAGCGGTCCCATTCCTACAAGCTCTTATTCCGTGGGCATCCCTTGACTTAGCTCACCGGATGGGCAGAAAAAATAACCCAGCAATAAAGGGGAGGTGGGAACAGTCCGGTCTTATTTGGAGACAGACAGATGTTGTGGCTTAACCTTGGAGTAGAGCCTTGGTTTAATGGTAAAATCACCATCGGCGCTGCCAATTCCTCGCACAATCTGACCTCCTCCAAAGAAATCTTTGGGATTTCTGGTGAAGGCTCGGGGTGGTTGCTTGAAAAAGTCAAGACTGTGGTATTAATATTCGGTTTTTGTATGGGTTTAAATATGAAGATCTTGATTATGAAATTCCTCAAAGCTCAGATGCTGACCCCGAGATGCGGCTGCTCCCTGGCTGGAATTACCATGCCTGGGAATATTGCTGGAGGGAGACCGAATGGGAGTTTGGACAGAAGAGGGGAAATAAAGCTCTGCTTGTTCGCAGAAACTGGCCACGCAGCTTCCCCAAGGTGCTGGTAAGGTAGACAGGGCCTCATTTTTCAAACTCTACCCTGAAAGAGCCCTTAAAATAAAACCAGACTTTCTTGCTAAATCAGCAAAAAAGCCGGGCCTGTTTCTGCTGACTTTGAGATCAGTTATCCGAAAGGTGTTGTTCATGTTTAGATTGCTCAGATCTTTTCTTCAGTTTAGTTTTAAGCTTGGATTTAACTTGTCCTAATAGGAGAGGACTGAAGGAGCCCCGACTGTTTCGGTACAGCTCAGCTTCGTCTGAGTCAGTACATTTATCATCGGTAGCTGTCGCGCAGGGAGACTTCTGTGCTGAGGAGTCTTGGAACGAGAAATTGGATCCAGGGTTATTTTATATGCTGTTCTTGTTTGCCAGAAAGCTGGTTGTACACGACCGGCATATTTGTATTAAAGATAATAAAAGGTCATCAGAAACCCGGCCAGAGTCTTTCTTGGTCTGAGCTTTGTCTTCCATTCGGTACAGACATCGCCTGAAGTAGCACTACCAAGATCCAGGGGATTTTGAAACAATCACCCAGGGAGATTGAGAGCAAGAAAAAGCAGCAATGTTTGCAGAGTCTATTGTACTATCTTATTAATGGAAATTTAACGAGTGGAAAAAATCTATAGTTTTCAGAGCCCACAGTAGCCAGGGCTTTCCAGGCAGGGAGAAACAGCAGATCCTACCCTTTAGGATTATAATGTAAAGATTAATCAAATGCATAATCCTTGCTGTTTCCTTTGTATCACAGTTTTAATGTCTGCATATTGTTAGTCTTGTAAAAGGGCTTGACTTTGTGATGGCAGAAGAAAGAGGCAGGGAAGGACTCTTTGATCATAAAAGCCTCCAAACAGCGTATGACTGCTCTGCAACTCCTGGCAGGGGATCCCGAGCACTTTCTTTGCTTTTTCTTTTTCTTTTTTCCTTTTGTAAAGAGAACCGTTTTTTCATGTCCACTGTGATGACAGTCCACTGACATTTAGCGAGAGGCCGCAGGTGAAGCAGGGCTCGGAGCGGCCACCAGCCAACTGCCCTGCTCAGCCCCCGTCCTCCCGGGCTCCGTCCTCTCCCTTCTCCTCCCCGGTGGCTGCAGCCGAATCAAAGCTCCTCCATTCCGACAGCACGAGCAGCTCACGTGTTACTTTCTCCGAGGAGACCTGTGGAGCCAGCGCTGCTGTGGGAGAGTCTGACCTACGAGCAGGAGTCGGCTTATCTGCCGGGGTTACACGTGGAGCCGTTTGCTTCGGTCTCATGCCTCCAGGCAGCTTGCTAAGGTCTGACCTACAGACCTCCTGCTACAACACATTAATTGATTTTAAAGCCAGCAAGAAGCACGGTGATTGTCTCGTAGGTTTTCTACTGGGGCAATCGAATCTCTCTCTCTATGATGTACTTGTAACATCCTTGTAGCCATAGAAACTAGGGGAATTTATAGGCACCACACGGTTCCTTTGGCTAAGTCTATGTCGGTAAATAACACTGTGCCAGGGAACGGTTTTGGGTACCGAAACGTGCTCGTCCTCGCAGGGATGTCGTTAGCATGCTCCCCGGCACGGCACCCTCCCCGTGTCCTGGGCACTGCTGAGATGTAGCGTGAGTCGGGTTTTGCCGGCAACAGGCAGTTTGTGCGAGGGAATTCAGCAGCATCGGTTCGGTAACGAGCTCTTTGGAGCGAGGAGGAGACTTGGTCTGTGCCCGGCTGGTGCAGAGGGTACACGGTGTTGACATCCCCCAAAAGCAAGTGTCACACGGTGGCAGTCCTTGGTAGTTCGGCACTGTCGCTAGTGGGACAAGAAGGTGTTCTCTTCAGCAGATGGTCAGCCTTGTAGAAAGGCTACTCAATTTTGGGGCTATTAGTCCACTTGTAGAACATACCACACACAAAGGTCTAGTTTCAAACATCTCCACATGCAGATGGCCTGTCTAAGGGCAGGGGGGCTTTGATTTTTGTGGGGAAGAAATGATTTATAAGTTAAAACTCTAAAATTATACTTATGCATAAAATGAGTTTGAGTTCAAACCCAAGACAGACTAAAAAGACCCCAACTGAACCTGAAACTTTTGCAATGGAAAATCAGGTTTCAGGTTTTCCTGTATGTTTCTGGGAAAAAACACCCGCTTCTCTTCTGTTCTTCAATATTCATCAGAAAACCCTGAAGTCAAAACCCAAATAACTCTTAACAAAAAGGCAAAATTCTACTGTGAAAGCAGGGGTAGGAGTGAACATTTTACACGCAGCTCTATTCAAAACAAAGAGGTTTTTTAGCTACTTGATCACAAAAAAGATGTGAAAAAAAATTAAGGGCTGTAGATATTTTTTATGATCACATAACTCAAGACGAGCTGATTAAGTTCTTCTGAAATGCAGAAAACATCTGAGAAATGTCAAACCAATAAAGGTATTTCTGGTGTGACTGTTTTAAGCAACTGACAACAAAGGTTTAGTACAGAAACGCTGTCTCAGTGGTGCGATGTATCACCACATTGACAAGGCAGGGGAAATATTAAAAGACAATAATGAGCTAGCTGATTTTTCCATGACTTTCAGTCATTTGGACATGTGTGTTTCCCTCCCTGAGATGCCAGAAAGAGAAGTAATTGAACTATCTAGAATCAGTGGATTTTTTTTTAATTTGGGGAGTAGGAGAAAAAAATAATAACGTCACCCAGTGGAGGAGAAAGCAGTTTTCTCCATTTTCTCCTTTCTCCTGATAGGAATCTTCACGTGTACAACAACCAGTCCAAACCAAGTCAACAAGATTTGTTGTTTGTACAAGAGCTGTGCTCAGCAAACATCATGCTCGAGGCTTGCCCGGAGAGAGCAGAGACATCTGCCACAGACACGGCGCGTCTGCTTGCTCTCAGCTTAGCCCGAACTGCAAAACACTCTCCTGAGGTTGCTCCATGAGAACGGGACATCTTTCCCAAAGCTACATCTTCGCTTGCTGGCTGGAGGGCACCCTTTGGAGCGGCTGATGAGCACGGGAGAATAAGTCAGTTGGGCATTTTTTGAAAAAAGGAAAAGTTTTTCCATCCAAAAATGTTAACTCTCTGAAAACGCTTTTTTTTTTTTTTTTCGCCTTCAAATGCATCGTTTTACGTAAGCACCCCTCATAGCCAGGCTGGCGTCTCTGGATCCAAAATAAAACATGTGAACCGGCGTAGTGGTTAAACGCTTTGCTTTCCACTGGGCACATACAGGCTCTGCCTTTGCTGGTACCTTGGATGTGCCTGGAATGTTCTCCAGCCTTGAGACGGGTCGTTGTGACGTTGATGTGCGGGTTGATTTCACAGCCCTCATGCCAGGGGGGCTGGATGCAAACTGCCCTGGGAGCATTCTCCCAGATGGGTCTGACCCGGCTGCTGATCCCTGCCTCTGAATTTCTTGGGAGAGTGACGACGGCCACGGGCCCAAAGCTTGCAAAGCTTCAGATAGTTTGGCAGTCCCTGGAAACATTTGAACTCCACTAGTACAGACGTGAAATTAGGATCTAAGCAAAAGCAGAGTTTGAATGCACGGTTCTTGCAGTGCAGGTAGGAAGTGCTAATTAGCTATTTCTCGGTAAGATGTGGAGGGAGGGGATGCTCTGTTTCTACTTATCATTGTTTTCTTCCTTTATTTTAATTTAAAAATGTCTTAAAAGCTGTGGTCACACCATATCTCCAGCTGATTTCTACTATGAATTTTTTGTCCTTGATCCACTGCGGTCTCTCAGTTTATCAGCATGATTTCAGAGGCACAAGTCATCTCCTCCTAAAATAGAGGGTTACCTTTGATTAGGTGACTTTCAAAGTGATTTTTGTGGCCTTCTGGATAAAGTGTTCCTCCGTGTCCTCGAAGCCCAGCCCGGTCACGCCACAGTGCTGGGATGAGGGATCCGCACATTAATATACACAACGTCAGAGGCCTTTTGAATCAGTGCAAAGCTGGATACCTCTTTCCCGAGGGAATTGCTTTTCTCTCTTGGACTAAACTCTGTTTGGTTGCACCGTCTGTTTGGTTGCACCTCTCGAGGTGCGTGGTGCTTTGCTTCCGGCACAGAGAGAGAAGGGTGAGGTTCGACTCTTAGACAGCACCAGCCTCTGGAATAACAAACCACCGGCATTTGCTGCAGTCCGGGTAGCAGGGATGAGGTTTTGAGAGCTCAGCCACTGGAGGCCACTTACTTTTCAGCATTTTGCATCTCAGGGCTGAAATACAGAATTTTGTCTTCTGAATTTCAATAACGGCCTCTCGGGAGCAGAACAGCAGCTTTGGCAGAGAGGTGTTTTCCACCTGCTTATTGCTTCGAACAAAACACTGCAAACAGCCAAGGCTCTCTGGCAGCACAGCTCCTGCGGATGTCTGCAAGACACACTGCCTTGGCCCAAAGTATTAGCTCGGAGCGTGACCGGTTGTGTTCTCACGTCTTTTGCACAGACGCTGGCACAGAAACTGCTCTCTTCTCTGCTATTAAAAAAGCAAGGTCAGTCTCTTCAAATGGCCATGCTGACGTTGTGATCTGCAGGTTCATATTCCTCGGGGATCATTTTTACTTGCTTGCCATTAGGCGGTTGCTGAATCCAGATGTTCAGCAATGCTGCAAATTCATCAGCCCGTTAACTGTAATAAATTCTGACCCGGTAATTTCTTATTTCTTTGACCCAAGATCAGAAACAGGCATTTGAAAGCCACCCTGATCCTTATTGCAGTTCCAGAGGATGGATGCCCTTCCTGTGGCTGTGGTGCAAGTAACAGAGCATCCCTGTACAGGAACACAAACGAGAGTTGCCAAAACTGATTATTTAAACAAAAATGTGGAGATGTGTGTTGTTCTGCCAGATAGATCTGTCTTTGCCCATAAACATCCAGTGAGGAGAGCCAGGGGTTGGGGCTAAGTGCTTTCTCCCATGTATCCTGGAGCCTGGGCATAAGGAAGCAGGACATCGGTACAGACCAAGATCTGCTTAATAAATGGTGCAGACAGAGCAAAAACGTGAGTTTTGTGGTGCGTTGCTCCATGAGGAAAGGCACAGAGAAGGCTGGAGATGGCCCTGCTAAGCCGGCTCGGGCAGGGCGGTTTCATGATGTTGGGAAGTCAGGGGTAGAATGAAGGATACAGGTCATAAACAGTTATTGATCATAACAGTTGTTAAAATAATAGAAAATCTTGTCGGGGAGGGACGTCAGGTGGTGTTTGCATTGCCAAAGAAAGGAGCATCCAGGTTGCTCCCTCCTGAGAGATCCATGTCTCATCCATTCTCCAGTATGGTGGTGTGTCAGGGTTTAGCCCCTGGGACCACGCAGCCACTCGCTCATTCCCCTGGCTGGGATGGGGGAGAGAATCAGCAGAGTAAAAGTGAGAAAATTCATGGGTTGAGATAAAGACAGTTTAACGCGTAAAGCAAAAGCCGCGTATGCAGGCAAAGTGAAACAAGGGGTTCATTTGGCACTTCAGGGCATGCTCTAGCGGCAGAGATTGTAGGGGGTTGTTTTTCTTTTATGTGTGTATGGTTGGACTCGAGGATATCAAAGGTCCTTTCCAACCATGAAGATTCTATGATTCTATTCTATGATTCCCTGCTCCCCATGGGCAGGCGGGTGTTCAGCCATCCCCGGGAAAGCCGGGCTCCATCGCGCTTAACGGTGACTTGGGAAGACAAATGCCATCACTCCGGACGTCCCCCCCTTCCTTCTCCTTTCCCCAGCTTTATATGGTGACCATGACGTCGTATGGCATGGAATAGCCCTTTGGTCAGTTGGGGTCAGCTCTGCCCCCTCCCAAATTCTTGTGGCCCCCAGCCCGCTCACTGGCGGGGTGGTGTGAGGAGCAAAAAAGGCCTTGAGAGCTCAGAAACAACCAGACCACCAGTGTGTTATCACACTATTCCCATCCCAAACCCAAAGCATGGCACTGTACTGGCTGCTAGTAAGAAAGTTAACTCTATCCCAAATGAAACTATGACACAATTTATTTCGGTGTTTAATTGGCCTGACCGCAAAAAAGTTTTTCCCCGATGTCTAACCAAAATGTCCCTGGTTAGAAATTAAGCCAAGTGCTCCTTGTCCTACCTCGAAGCTCATTCATACAGGATGGGCTCCAGCAACGCGCAGGCAGGAAGAGGAGCTCTTTGGGCAATACCTTTTCCTACAGCTCTGTGCTGTACTGAACACAGCAGGGACTTAATCCTAGTCGATCCTTAGGCATTCTTGTAATGAGCATGATTCATAACAAGATAACTAATTCCTTTTGTTGCTTTCCTCTGGCAAAACTAAGTCAAAGGACAGGAACAAAAAGATTTTGTGGCGCTGAGAGAATGAGGGTACAGATCGTGGCTAGTTGTAGGCAAACAGGCAGCCATGGGCTGACAATGTACAGCAGCAGATTCGTGGGCTCAGAAATGATGAAACGTCCCTTTTCCTATCAAGAAAAAGCACAGAAAATGTCCTCGAGCAAGACTGCCCCCAGGCTTGAAAAGAGAAGGATTGTTTCTGCTTTCTGCCCTTTTCTTAGGAGTATGAAAAGCTGAAATCCCAAATTTGTGGTTGACTTATTATTCTCCCTTTCTTCACGTTTCTCATTTGCTTGCCAAGTTTTGGAATACAAAGGGAAATCCATGAATATAAACCTCTCTGAAATGCCACAAAACATCCAGAAAATAGATAAACCCAAATGAGCTCCCTTCCAGCACAACTGGGATCTGTATTAGCTCCTAAATGCAGTTCTGTCGCTCCCATTCTCCGAGCGCTGCACATCTATTTACTGCTCTGTTGTAGCCATCCCGTATCTTCTCCCACGTGCGCTAATGCATTTTGTTACTTCTGAAAAGCAGGAAATCAAATATTTGCCTGACGTAAATCAGGATAAAAGAGTGATTTACAAAGAGCGTTTCCTTCCGGAAATCGTGAGCTGGGTATTGCCGAACGGAGCGAGCGGTTCCTGCAAACAGATGTGTCATTTCAGTCATGGAAATAACCTGTAAATTCAGATAACCCATCTATTTAGGAAGGATTGTAAAGCATCTAAGAGCATCCCCTGTTACAGCCCAGACGCTTCCATCACTGAACCCCAGACACAGCTAATTCCTGTTAATTTTTCTTCTTTCCGCATAAATAAATCCAGTTGGGCTGGTGGCTGGGGGAATCCTTTGAGGCCGTGGGTGGAGAGGCTTTTGACCTCCCTGGAGACTGTGGTGTCTTCAGAAGGTTCTAATAATAAAAATGATGGAGAACGAGGTGTGCGATGGGTGTGACACACTGGGAGCAAAAGTCCTGGAGCAGTCGGAAGCAGGAGGTTCGCGGTGATTTTAACCTCCGTGAACTTCCCAGAGTGTCAACAATCCCTTCTCGGCTGAGCCAGAGCCTGGCTAATCTTTCAGTTTAAGTTTATTGCGTTTTGATTTCAAAACAAAGTCCTCCAGAAGGTAAAGATCTGGAGGGAAGAAGTTCTCCCCGGGCAGAAATCTGCAGCGGCAGGTTTTTACGCTCGTCAGAAGTGACTCAGTGCCTGCTCCGCGTGCGCAGGGCTTCGGTGGCACGGCCGGGGCTGGCAGCTGGTTCCTGTCCCCATCTGCAGCCCTGCCGATGGGTGAAACCATGCACGCTGTGTCTGCAGGGCTGGCCAAGTTCAGGACGGGGTTATGTTAAAAAAGGCAGACAGTCACGACAAGGTTTGGGTCATTCCTCTGACTCTGAAGGCGTTTCCGTTTCAGTAATAACTTTTGCCAAGACCGCAAGAACCAAGATTCGCTGCCCCCTCTCCCTGCCCCTTCTGCTCCCTGGGGTCTCTGCTGACCCTTTGGATTTGTGGGGAACAGGACCCCTGTGGGAGTTAATAATTCTTTTTCTTCCAGATTTCCTCCTTGCTCAATGTTTTCTTTGTCTTTTCCATGTGTTTGGGAGCAGTAGATAAGGGTGGATGCTGAGGCTGCTAAAATTAGGGACTAAGCAATAACTGAGGGACACACCGTGCCGCTCAGCCCCCCAAGCTGCTCTATTTCTGTTTTTCTCTGAGTAAAGCCATCTCCAGATGATGGAATAAATATGTCTTAGTGACTAAAATCATAGAATCATAGAATTGTCTCGGGCGGAAGGGACCTTTCAGATCATTGACTCCAACCATCAACCCAACACTGCCAAACCCACCACTACCCCATGTCCTTCAGCACCACGTCTGCCCGGCTTTTAGATACCTCCAGGGGTGGCGACTCCACCACTACCCTGGGCAGCCTTTTCCAATGCTTGATAAACCTTTCAGTGAAGAAATTTTTCCTAATATCCATCCTAAACCTCCCCTGGTGCAACTTGAGGCCGTTTCCTCTCGTCCCATCGCCTGTTCCTTGGGAGAAGAGACTGATATCCCCCTCTACACGCTCCTCTTGGGGAGTTGTAGATAGTGATGAGGTCTCCCCTCAGCCTTCTTTTCTTCAGGCTAAACCAGTAATAGCGCTGGCTCTGGGTGGCGAGTGCAGGGAAAGAAAGTGGGGGGGCTCCTTGGGAGGGGCAGCAGAGCAAAGGGGGTGGAAGGAGCTGGTTCTCCTGTGAGGTGGGGGTAAGGGTGCTGTGTGTGCGCCGTGCTGTGTCTTGACCCGCCGGCTCCAGGCCGTGAGGCTGCACCTCCTGTGCCAAGCGCAGCTGCATCTTCCTGAGCCGCCAGCCCCAACGCCACGGCAGTTCTGAAGCTTTTCACAGAATCCCAGCCTGTCCGGGGCTGGAAGGGCCCTCTGGAGATCATCCCCTCCAACCCCCGGCCAGAGCAGAGTCACCCAGAGCAGGTGGCACAGGAACGCGTCCAGGCGGGGTTGGAATGTCTCCAGAGACGGAGACTCCCCCACCTCTCTGGGCAGCCTGTGCCAGGGCTCTGCCACCCTCACAGCAAAGAAGTTCCTCCTCCTGTTGAGATGGAACTTCCCAGGGGCAAGTTTGTGCCCGTTACCCCTTGTCCTGTCCCCGGGCACCACTGAGAAGAGCCTGGCCCCATCCTCCTGACACCCCCCCTTGAAGTATTTATAAGCGTTGACAAGATCCCCCCTCAGCCATCTTTTTTCCAGACTAACAAGACTCAAATCCCTCAGCCTTTCTTCATAACTTTTGGCACAGTTATTCACGGTGCGACACAACGCAACTACAGACCCCAAACTCACACCCCCTGGTGAGGCAAGAGCCGCGGTGGATCAGGAAAAGGCAGCAGAGGGGAGGATTTCGCCTGGCCCGGCTCTGAAGGCCACCAGCGGGTTTGGGAGAGGAGGATGCACTGCTGTGCTCCGAGAGCTGCCCCCCGGGGTGGCCGGGCCCCGGATCTGACCTGGTCCCCGGCAGAGGGTGGCAGAGCTCCGTGCTGAGCAGCCAGAGGTTGCAAACCCATCCTGCTTCCCAGCAGCTGCAGGAGCAGCAGCCCTGCAGCCTGGAGGCTAATAGAGCCGGCGGCGACCTTCTTGCCCTATGCTGACATGGCCAAAAGTGTTGCTGGATTCATGGTCTTTGAGCATGCCTGGACATGTGGGAAGGCAGAGAAGTTAAAATGCAAAAACCTGATGCTTCACCAGAAGGTAGAAACAGAGGGATCAGCACTTTCATCCCGCGGTAGCCACAGAGCTGCTCAGGCAGCCCTTTCCCACTGAAATCCATGGCAATTAAATAACTAAACATCCCTCATGGCTCTGGCTTGGCCTCCAAAGGTGTTCTAGAAGCCTTGACCGTCCAGAGAACGGCCTCTCTCAAAGCCTGCTGGAAAAGGGCAGTGTGACAAAAGGCGAGATAAAATACAACTCCTGCCTTTGGGGCGGTTCGACGTTTTGAAATTCATTTTCCCTTCACATCAGAATGAAAGGGGAAATTTAGAAATGTTTCACCAAGCGGAAATTTCATTTTGGAAACGTCAGAACCCCCTTCTGGAAATGCTTCATTCTGTAATGCTGAAGCAGGATGATTTGGAAAAGCAAATGTAATATATAAATATTAAACACCTATGAAATATTTAGCACTTTCTATATTATTTAAATTCTTATTACACATCACTGTGTTACATTAAAACAATAGCGTAAAACCAGAGTTAAATCAAACAAGAAACTGGAAATTAAGTGCCCCATTTTGACGACAGATTATTTCCATTTCCAAGGGTGACTCATTCCCATTTTGGAAAAAGGTTTTTTTTTTATCCTGAAATACTGTTTCATTACACATCCCTGCCAGGTTGTAGCAATGGGTGCAGTTCTTCTCAGTGCTGCCAGCAAGAGGTCTCAGAAATGTTCGCCTAGGACGGGAGGTTTGGTTTTATAATTTTTGATATGCGGGGATGAAGGAAAGGAGGAGAAGAGGCTTTACTCTCTCCTCACTTCAATAACCGCCTTTTAGTCTTCCTTGCTTGGAGGCCCTCCATTGAGACTCCATCATCTGTCTTTCTTGAGGAGACCCTTCCCACCGTAAAACCAGAAGACCGCTGTTTAAAGGGGGGCACAAAAACATGATAAAGGGGCAAATTTTGCAAACCCTGCCCTGGAAAGGTCGCAGGCTGAGGGGTTCAAAGTTGCCGAATGAGCAGCTTGCTCAGTTTATAAAGACAGTCCTGGGAATGGTCATCTCAATACCAGGAGAAACCTTCTAGATGGGTGGGATCGTCCACGCAGGATCGGCCTCCGAGCAGGACAGCCGGGAGTTACTCAGAGCCCAGCCAGCAAAGCCCATAAATGCGCAGCCAGGGACTAAATAGCTTTTTTTCAATCTACGCACAAAGTCTATAACAGAAAATGAACCTGATTTTCCTGCCTTAGCTGCCAGGTCTCACGCTAACGCTGCCTAAAATGAAGTTTGCAGGGTCCTTTCCCCATTCAGTGGGCAGTTTGGCTGAATGGAGGTAGCATCACTCAAGTTTAAAGCCTAAAATGATATTTAAGATTCGAGATCAGTAGCGCTGCTTTTGCTCAGCCCGAGAAAGGCATTTACATCCTTTAAAAACAAGTGTTTTGATTGTGTTTTATGTAGAGTACACATAACCAATTGAAACGTAATAGCCTCTATGTTACCGAGCTCATTTTTGCATTGCTGTGGCTTATGTCTTTATGTCTTTAGGACATTAAATCATCCCTAGGGTCTCGTGTTTTCTTACATCCTCCAGCAGTGTTTCTTTTATGGTAGACTAAGTCTCTATATGGGAGATTAAGTTTTACAGTGCGATGCCTCAATCCAATTTTTTGTTATCGCTGCTTGTTCTGGAGACTTCCACTCGCCCATGGGCTCGCGGGAAGTGCTGACATTGCTCCAGATTGTCACGCGCCACCTTCCATCTCTCTGAAAATGAGTTTTAGCTACAAATGACCAAAGGTGTCCAGCAGCACCTTGGCATGAAGAGGGACATGGGGAGAAAAAGGGAAGATCTGGCAGTGTTTAGGACTTTTTTTTTTTTAATCTGTGTTTAGCGTTTTTTTAATCTATGTTTAGCGTTTCTTTAATCATTTAAACACGAACGCTTCTCCGTTTGCACCGCAACCCACTTTCTGCGTGACTGTGATGTATTCAACAGGCGCAGACTGGAAATGAAGGCTGGGGCCACTGGGAATTTTTCAGTGAATTTTCCTTTGTTGACACTGAAAAATGCCCCTGGTGACACCCAGAAGAGGCAGGCTGGAAGCCTTGCCTGACTTCAAATTTGTTTGGAGAAAAATGCTGCCATAGTCTGAACATTTCAGTTTTTAAATAAGGAGCCTCTGGGCATTGAACCAGGGGCTTTCTGGTCGAAAGTGTTGCTTTATTTAGGCTAGGAAAAAGAAATTAAAACCAAACCAAACGGTAGCATTTTGATTGATTCGTGCTTGAATCCCTCCCCCTGCACCACAGGAAGGGAAATTGCCTTGGTTTTATTTAATTCACAACCATTTTTGCCACAGCTTAGGACAGAAAGGTGTTTCACCGTTACAGAGATCTTCCTGGGACAAAGCTGGGTTTCTCCTTCGGCTTTAGTCAATGGCGCTGCCCTTCCCCAGGGCCCGTGTGAGCACGTGAAGCATCAGGAGATGCTCAGGCACCGCAGCAACGGGGCCAGTTAAACAGGACGGATTGTTGTGACCTCTTGTGACTATCACTGTTATGTGTACAGGTGTGAGGGGACATCACCGCGCTCCTGTACACAAGGATGTTGCTTGCCCATCCGTTCGCTTTTACATCTCTTTGCCTCATTGCCTTTAGCTCTCTGGCTGCCCTGCCAACGAGCTCCTCATTATACAAGTCCCCAAACATATCCCTTCGAAAACAAACCCAAAGAAGAAAACATATTTAGCTGTAATGATGCACAGACTCTCTTTGTGTTTGGATCTATTGGAGTTTAATGAGCGAAGGACAGGCAGCCCCGTGGGGAGGATGAGCAGGGCACGTGGCTCCTCCGGCACGTCCCCTCTGCAGGGAGGCTTCTACTGGCCACGGGTGACTCCGTTAAGGTACAAGTGACCCGAAAGGAAACGTATTGCCGTCAAATTGAAAGTCAAGCTTGACATTTAACTAGGAAATATCAGGAGATGATTATGGACAAGTGGGAGGTGGTGGAGCCTTAAGGTGGCCCTGGAAAAGGCAGATGGGGACCGGTTCCTACAGCAGACAGGGCGCAGCGAGCGGGTGGGTGATGCTGTTGGCACAGGGAACTGCAAGTCCAGGTATTCAGGCAGACATAAACCAGACCAGTTAATGAATCTCTCCATAAATGTTTAATTTTGAAGTCGTGAGGAAGAGCTGTTGGGGTAGCAATCCTTTCTCTGGCACAGGAGGATGGACACTGCCAAGATGCGTCAAGAGGAAGAGGTGCTGCCTGGAGATGGTGTCCGCTCTTTCCAGACCTGTGTATTGCTTGACCCTCTGCCCCCCATTTCTAGATGTCCTTCCTCTCCCTGGATACCCTCAGGATGTGGAGCATCCCTCAAATCAATCTTCCCCTCGGCCAACTCACAGACTTCAAACACACACATTCCTCCCTCCTCACCTTTCCAAACTACTTGCCATTTAGCCACGGTTTAGGTATTATGCTCTTTTAATCTTCCCTCCTAATTCAGTCCCACCAATGCTTTAACTATTTTTTCCTTCCCATTTTTCTGATCTCACTCCAATCTTTCTCATAACGAGATGCTTTGAGCTGCCTGTAAGAACCCAGTTTAGTCTCATCCCAGCTGGCAGTGGCGGGGCTCGCGTTACAGCCAGGCAAAAACTCGCCGGTGAAACCAAGTATCCTCACGAAAAACACCATTTCAGGCAGCACCAATTGTCTCATTTAACACTTCTGAGCTTCAAATTTGTTTGGCCAAGGCTGGCTTCTCTGAAGTTTCTTTCCAGTTGGCTCAAGGGCCAGGAGCAGAGGGAGCTGGTAGCCACCGGGCCAGGCAGGTCTGCGGCAGGGCCAGGGTTTTCGGGGACGTGCAGGATCATCCCCAGCAGCGCTCCAGGGCCGTTCACAGCCTTTCCCATTTCTATCCTCAGTGAAGCTGACAGGGATGGTAGTTTCACGGGAGCAGCTGCAAAACCGTGGGAGTTTCTACTCTGTGATAAATTTAAAAAAATACTATTGGTTTCAGTTCAATTTGGACAGAAATCAACAAGCGAAAGGAAAAAAAAAAAAAAAAAGGAATTTCTTACAAATTTGCTTTTTTGGCCACCTCCAGCTAGTGTCTCTCTGCTCAAGGACGTGAGGAGTTTGTGAATGCTTGCTTTTCAACTCGCTGCTATAGCACACTCCTTGAAGCCAAGAAAAAAGTCCGCATAAAAAGTATCTAAAACAAACAATCTTTTTTAGACAAAGCAAAACGGGGAGGGGGGGAACTTGCATGGCTCGATGTAAGTGTCCAAGTGGTGGCCTGTCCCCTGAGAGAAGCTGCTCATATTAGAGTAGATTGTGAAAGTCAGTGTTATTCAGGTATGGACTAATTTGGGGGGGTTTAGGGGAGGAATTTTAAGGATTTTGTTGCTTTTCCAGTCAGCCTTCAAATTAATACTGTGCAATCTGTTACACATCCCGGGTAACACGATGCAGTTACATCTGTGACCTCGCCGCTTGCCTCAGATCCCAGCTGCCTCCCTGCCCGCTCCTACACCCTTACATCTGTCCTGTATTGTGATGAAGAGGGTTGAACCTGTCCGTCCAGCCCACAGACGTTTCCGAGGTAGGCTCTGTTGATCATCAGCTCCCCACTGGTTGCCCACGTCCCCCGCTGGGTGCATCCAGCAGTTTCAGACGCGCTGGCTTTGAAGTGAACTCCGCATCACAAACACGCTTCAAGCGAACAGCTTGGCGTGGTCCTTTCAAATCCATACTTCAAACTCGACGAACTCGCTGGAGCATTTCAGCAGATTTTTTTTTTTTTTTTTTGGGACTGAGGTCTGATTAACTCCTCTCCTCATCTCTCAAGCCATTATGTTCGCTGAGAAGTGTAAACAGATTGGAACAGTAAACTCAAACAAACAGAAAAATGTCAGTGCATTAAATCCTTGGCTGCAGCCTAGGGAAGGAAAATAGAATCATAGAATCACAGTATGGTTTGGGTTGGAAGGGACCTTAAAGCCCACCCAGGGCCACCCCCTGCCCTGGGGGCAGGGACACCTCCCACCAGCCCAGGTTGCTCCAAGCCCCGTCCAACCTGGCCTTGAACCCCTCCAGGGATGGGGCAGCCACAGCTTCTCTGGGCAACCTGGGCCAGGGGCTCACCACCCTCACAGCAAAGAATTTCTTCCTCAGATCTCATCTAAATCTCCCCTCTTTTGGTATAAAGCTGTTCCCCTTCATCCTATAGCTCCCCTCCCTGATCCAGAGTCCCTCCCCATCTCTTCTATAGGTCCCCTTTAGGGAAGGCTGAAATAGATTGAGAAGGGGCAAAAGGAAAGGGAAGGTAGTGTGTTCCCCAGCTCCGTGACTCGGGCACACGTTAGTACTTTCTCTTGAAGTCGACGGCAGAGTAAAGTACACACCGGGGTGTATTTTGGCACACGCTGTACAGGGATTCATTCCTGCAGGAAAAATTGCATTTTTGGGTATTATTTTGATCTGCTCCAGCAGCTCCTGGGGAGTTTTACTCAAATATTCTCTTTCTGTCGCTGACCTTTCCTCTTCTGCTCTTGGTTCAGGGGTCCCTGCTCAGCTTGCTTCTCAGGAAAAGCTCGGGGCCAGTGTGTTTCCCCGGGCAGGTTCTGTGGGTGGGACAAGGTGTCACCTTGCCACGGTCCCTTCAATGGGCCATGTGTGCCCTGTGGGAGCTACTGGGGGTGACTCTTTTTGGCAGCATCCAAAGCTATTTCTGCTTCTGGATAGAAGGAGCGCCTCGAGGCCAGAAAAGCGAGCTGGGACCATGCTGTTGGTTGGTGAGGCAGCAGTCTCGCTGTCCTCGAGGGCTTTTAGGGCAGAGAAGGTATCCATGAAACGCAACTCAGCTGGTCTGGAAGCTCCAGCTCATAGGATCTCCTATCCCACGGGCAGGGTGAGGTGTCTCCTGGGAGCTGGGACAACCACAGTGCACAGAGAGCCCTGGGCACCCCGAGGGACCATGAGGAGATCTGGTCCCTCTGGAGCTGCGGCATGGCACGGAGTGGGGAGGGAAAGGCCGACAGACGGCAGAGAAGTGCAGTAATTTCAAGCTCTGTTAAGAACAGTAAGGGAGAGGAAAGAGGGGATCGATTTCTGACAAAGAAATAAAATCCAGCAGGAGAGACGTCTTATTCTCAAGGTTGCTCAGAGTGCTTTGGAAGGAGGCTTCCAACCTGTTTTAAACTGACCGAGAGGCTCTTGAGGGTCCTGGCGTGAGCCAAGTGGCAGGAGGCAATTTGGAGCAATGGGATTTTCTCTAGGGAAAATGAGGATGTAGAGAAGGGGTGAGGTGAGAGTGGACCAGTGGTGGGATCAAGTCTGGGAGGGATTCAGGTGGAGCTGGCGAAGACGGACTCCAGGGAGACGAGGAGGCCAGTTCTTGAGGGATGCTTTCACGGGAGAAGGGGAGATTCAGAGCCGGGAGCAGGGTCTGCACATGGAGCTGCCTTAAGCTTGCACCTTCCATCCCGAGGAATGTTTTCCTTCGGTATCAGAATGAAAATGCACAAGAGAGAGAAAAAATGAATATTTGCTTCGGGAAGTATTACATCCCCCAGAAATTCATCAATATCAATAAACGCTTTGTGAAGCATGTTGAAATTTTATTTACATACCATTTTTCCAGCAGAATATAATGATTATGAAAATTCCCCAGCAGGTTTGTTCTTTGGGGAGGGAGGAGGAAAGCTGAAAGCAGGGATTTACCTCCGTAGCTCGCAAACGTCAGTCCCTGTAGCAGATACCTGGTACAGCTTGGGCCATGAAGGTCACTGCAGAAATACCTCCGGATGTTTAACACACTACGAAGCCAGATAAGCGACAAATGGAGTGGACATAAGAAATGACGAAGGTCATCTCTGTGGTCACGCTGTGCAAATCTTCTTTTTCACGGCTTTTGATCCCAGCTCCAAAATGTCTTTTTACCTATTTAATTTAAAAATGAATTGCTTTCTACCCGTCTCTGAAAAACAAAACCTGCCAGATAAAAGTAAACCACACAGGCCATTAATTTCAGCAGGGCTTAGGCTGCTTTCCCCATCCGTTCGGCAGAGAAAGCGCATTTATAATGTATTGAGTGGCAGGAGGAAGCAGGGAAGCAGGGGAGAACATTGTCTGCAGTTGCTCAAAAATATCTCCTCCATTTCAAACATGCTTTTTTGATTTCTTTTCTTCTTGTTTCTTTTTTTTTTTTTTTTTTTTTTTTTTTTTTTGTTTCCTAAGGCAAGAGGATCCTGCAGGCAACAGCCCCAGTCACTGCCCAGGGCAGGTTCAACTCGTGCATCGAGTCAGAGACCACGAGTTAAAAAAATAGCGTGTGATGATATAATTAATGACTGGCTTCGGGAATAGGTACAAAGGGCCTTGGATGAAGTCACTGGCCCCAGTGACACTTCACTTGCTCGTTTGCTTTTCCGAGCCTGTTTTGTTTGAGGGAGGGTTTTGCGACGGGTGGAAATAGACCCTCGCTGCTTCCTTTCGTACCTTCTCCAGAGCTGTTTGGCTGCAGGGAGAGAAGACCGAGGGGGGACTTTCCAACAGTCCTTAAATATGACAAAGGCTAGTGCAGAGGGCAACGGGGTAATCTCAGCTCTGGCTGTGCTGGCTGGGACAGAAAGTTCAAGGGCTTTGCACCGAAGCTCAGCGTCAGCAACAATGCTGGTTTTTTATCAAGTAGCTAGTGATTTAGCAATTTGGGGCACCTACCTACAAATACTTAAAAAAAGACTACTTTTAAGATGGTGAAGCCTTAGTGCTTTCTAAATACCCCTTTCCAGCATTCTTGCCTTAGAATCATCCAGAGCAGAAAAATCCAAAATCAAGCCAAGCCAGTTTTGTTAAGTTTTCTTTGTGAAGATAATGTCCAGCAAGCTTTAAGTGACCCTGGACGACTGCTGTGGTGCGACTTTGCTGATGGAAGAAGAAAAATATAATTTAGGGCTGACAGTGTAGCTTTTTCATCTATTCTAAAGCTACCTGCAGGGTAAAATTTTCTGGTGCCAATCTCTACAAAGAATTTTGCAAATGTTCCAGGTTAGGCAATGCGCTTTTAATGTTTAAAATAAGATAGTTTCATCCTCCCACTGTCCCACTCAGCATTTTGGGGAATTCTCCTGAAAAATTCTCATTGCTGGCTGGAAAATACTCCCCAGGTTGGGGAGGGTCACCCGCTCCCGTGTCCTCTCCTCCAAATCTGGCGCCAAGAGCCAAATCAGCAGAGGAGCGGATAAGTTCGATGGGTAGAGGATAAACTTGCACTGCGTAATTCTGGCACTTGCAACAACTTTTAGGGAATCTCCTGTGTTATAGCTGGTCTCTTTCCTCGAGGCATCACAGCCCAGCGGGCCAGACTCCCGCCCTTGGCCCTTGGCCTGGCACCTCGGTTACTTCTACCTCTGCGGATGATGCCTTTTCTTTTTACATTTTCATTTCATGGGTTTATAGCATGTCTCATTTTTTTGATGATTAAAATGATCCCGTAATATTGTTCATCTGAAAGCCCCTGACCTGAACTCTTAGCTTAACTTCCAGTTTAACAGAGCGTTTTGTTCAGGCAGTAAAATAAGAGCAGGCTGCGGTTGTCCTCAGCAGCGGAGCTGCTCAAACAGGTTACGCTCCTTCCAGCAGCCACCGGCACCAGAGTCAAAACGCACCCAGCGTGGGGAGGGTAGAGAACGCACTGATTTTGTTCCAGGGGTGTAGCAGAAGCAGCCCAGGTTCTGGAGGAGGTGGAGAGAGGATGGAGCAGAGCTCTCCCAGCTGCTCCCCCTCTTTTCTTCTCTTGGTCAGTTGACCCTCACTGAAGGGCCAGGACCTGATCATCCTGGGTTTGCTCTCTAAACCGTTCAGCCTGTTCTTGAGGCATTTCTTCCTCAGCAGGCCATCGGTCTTGTTGAGGTTTGGGCAGCCAAGGGCCAGCAGCTCCCGAAAACACGCCCATGACTTTACCAGCGCTTGTCTGTCTGAGGGCTGCTGCCGGCTTTTCCAACACGTCCTCCCTCAAACAGCAGCAAGGCCTGAATACAGAATGAACTCATTCCACTGTGCTGTCAGTAAATGGTGCCCACAAAACCAGACGAGTTAGTGAGTTCCTCAAACCAGCTAAGACAGAACCTCTGCTTATATTTTGTATCTAAAGAAGCACTGCAATTAATTCCTTAACCTTCTTTCAAGAGAACTTTAATTGCTGCTGTGGCAACATAACAAGAGATGCTGTTTTCCACCCGATGCTTCATTAACTTGACCCTAATTGGCCAAGTAAACAAAAACAAATTGCTGCTCAGTCTTGACTCGGGCTGTGTCTCTTAAAGGCATCTGGATAAGACAGAGAAGGGCTCAGTGCTTGAGACAGAGGTTGCACAATAAGCAAGAAATCCTTCAGGTCAAAAATAATCCTGCACCTACTAAGAATAATCAACTGTACGCTTTCATGTCATGACCAGAAACATTAAGCAAACAGTTGCTTAAATTATACAAGGGCATTTTCCCCCCCGTTCTTCTATTAATGATGATTGGGACTGAATTAAATGGCTCAGCTGCTCATTTTTCTTCCTTCATGGTCTCAGACATCTCTGAGAGTAGAGCAGCAGGCGGAGGGAAGATGGCCATAATGTGTACACACACAAGCTGCTGAAACCTCCAATGTGCTGAAAATCCTCGAAAGCCTGGGAAAGGGTGAAAGCAACAGCATCATCCTGTGTTCAGGGTCAAACCAAGTGCTGTGGCTTCTGGCCAAGCCCAGAGAACGTTTTTCCAGGCGGTTGGTCGCGTGATCCCTGGCACAGCCCCGTCGTCCGTAGGCGGTCCACAGGTGGTTGCAGAGAAAAAAGGGAATGACAAATTAAAGTAGTCATCATTTCTCTATTGAACATCGGGTTTAATTCCTCCTTCCTCAACAGGTCAGATTCATCTCACATCAAAGTCCCTCCGTTACAGACGTATAAGGCTATCGCAGCTGGTCACCCTCAGGTGCCTTTATAGACAGTGGAGTTTAGGGTGGGAATCAACTGGCCAACTGAAGGCATCTACTTTAGGCTGAGAAGAATTGCACCAGACCCCATTAACAGTATTGACTTTGGACTGATGTCTGCTGACCTTCAAAGCAGCTCAGCAGGGCATCTCTCCTCTGAACACCCTCCCCGTTCCTTGTAGGTTGCCCGCCTTTGGAGGACAAAATGCCTGGTACATTAATTATTCCAATTTGGGTGTCATGTCCTGATGTAACTGTAGCTTGGATTCCTGGGGCATCCTGACTCGCAGGGTCCCTGCTTGCAGCCAGCCTGCATCTACTGGGTGGGGGGGGAGTGTCTAATTACAAGGATGTTTCTGTCCTTGGTGGTTTCCTCATTCCTTTTTTCCCAAAATGCCCCAAGGCAATGACAAAAATCCCATTGAATTCAGCAGGGCCGGGATCTTGCCCTTTAAGTCCATAAAAGCTTTTGTGACAGCTGCTGGGCAAGGGTTAAAGTTGTGTTCAGCTTGGGAGACAGGAAATAATGTTTACATCTTGGGTCATTAGCTTTTTTCTGGCCCACAGCATAGCGTGAAATTCAAGGGCAATATTTACCAGAGGAAAAAAAAGGGATTGGAGAGACTGAATTTGTCTCCTTTGTTCATTAAACCTCTACCAAGTCCCAGCTTCTGGAAGTCCCCAGTGAACCCCATCCTGCACAGGTAAGTCGGGCACCAAATGCTGCAGAGCTGTTACGATCCAGCTTCCCGTCAAATCTGCTCTGGCGCTTGAGAGCCTTCATCTGTAACTGTTATTTTTTTCTTATTATCATTTTGCTTTCTAACATTACTTGAAATGAGCAGCAGCAGCAAAGCCAATAAAGTAAACCTGAGGAGAACAGGGCTTTCCTGCATGTCCCAATTACCCAGTGCTGGAGTCCTGCTTCGTCTGCTCCGTCTTCCTCCGGTCTGATTACGTTAAAAGCTTTTCTGCCCAATGGCAGGACTTTAGCAAAAGGGGAGGTGGGAAAACATCCTCTGTATTTCTAGTAGGAAATGCAGTATGAATTTCACTGAACAGGAGATGATCCTGGATTTGGTTCTGCAGGTGTTCGTAGCAGTAGGGTACCTTGGAAAAAGAAGATAACGGTCCCTCCAGCTTTATTTTCTCTCTGTACCTAGAAGGGGCTGAAGTGAGCTCGAAACTGGGACTGGGAGCACAGAGATACAACTTCAGATGCCCAGGGAGCATCATGGTCCAGCACATTGAGGATTAAGCTGAACACCTGGCATTTTCTAATTGCAATTTTGCATTCGAGGGTCTAAATTTCACCGAGCTCCTCCCTGGGCACCTCCACTCTTCAGTCATTCTGACTCTATAAATGGTTTGTGCATCTGTGCCAGCTTGGCAGGAACGACTCCCGTGGGCTTCCCGGGTGTTGGATCAGGCCCTGCCCGCAAGACCACGCTGTGGCGAGGAAGTGCATAATGATCGGGAGAAAAATGATGTGTTTATGAGCATCATTTATTCCTTTAGAGATTGGGCACTGAAGCAGGGCGGATGGACTGGCCAGGCTTCCCCTGCGCAGTAAACTGCTTAATCTCTCTGCACTGTCAACGGCCGTCTGTGGCTTCCCATCAATTACCCATAAAAAAACCATTCTGGAGTGGCGATGAAAGCCCTCCGTTTCCCCAGCACTAATACCAGATCGGGGTTTTAATGGCCCAGAGCCGCTAAAGGCATGATAGAGGGTTTGTTCTGAAGCATCTGCAAGGGAAGGGAAGGTGGGATGAGGGGAGGAGGGAAGGAAAAGGGGGAGGTGATGGAGGGAGGTTTTATAATGCCTTCGTTGCTGAGGAACTTTACAGGGAGAGTAAACAGTCAGAAACAGCTTTGGAAGTGCCACAGTAAAAGGACTGCATATGCCTGTGTTTTTCCAAATACGAGGGGGGAAAAAAAAAAAAGAAAAAAATAAAATATCTGAGACTCTATTTAGAAGGGCTTTGAAAACCCCTGGTAAACACAAAGCATTTGTGTTAGATCGCTGGGATCTAAAATAAATATTTGATTGCTATTTCATTCTCCCTCTGCAAGAGGAAAAGGTGAAAAATATTTGGGATGACCTCCTTGGTCCAGCTGTATTGTGTCAGTAGATTCAGAGTATATAAATTCAGAGTGGCGGAAAAATCTCTTTTGATGTAAAAGAGGCCTGTCGTTGGGGAAAACACTAAATCCCAGAGATGAAATCTGTAAAATAAAACCCAAACAATTCCCCCAGCACAAACAAACAAACAAACATACACCCCCCCGGCTCACCCCTGGCATTTGAAACCAATGAATAATCAGAAAACCAAACAGAGCACTGCAAGCAGAGGAGATTGCCAGGCGTTAAACAGCAACTGCCCAGCCCAGGCATCATCCTGGGAACTGCTCCTGGTGGCCACGGGGCTCCGTGCTGCAACTGGGAACCGCCGGCTGGGAAACGCAATGTAATTATTAGTAGATACCACTCGTCTGCATTTCCCATGTCTATCCTTGCCAATAGCCTCTGGGGAAGGGTTTTCATTTGGTTTTGATGAAAGCAGAATTAAAGTAATCATAACAAACCCGCATCTGACTGCATCCCCGGCGGTGGGGAGGAGGAGGGAGCGGAGCACCCTGTGCTCTCCCCTTGCCGGGCAGCCGGCGTGGTGTGTGCTAACACAAAATGTGAAATATTAGGCAGAAATATGGTTATTCTTTTTCCATGAAAAGGCAAAACCACATTTGCAGGTTTACTCTAACGGAGAAGCAGAATCACCGAGTCTGAAAAAGCAGAGTCACTCCTGGGTTTTGCGGGCGTAAGGCAGAGGAGAGTCGTGTCTGCAGGTTCATGGAGTTGGAGTCTCCTCTCTCTCGGGCTACTTTGTTGTTCCCATGTCTGACAAGAAGAGAAAATCTGTCAGCCTTGGGCAAAAATCATGTTTTGGGGAAAGCTGTAAAAACACTTGTGACTGCGTCCAAATGATCATGCATGTTCTTCCTTATTAGATGTTTCTCCCTGGTAAATCGAGCCTGCGGTTGCGTCTTGCCTTTGGGATTCAGCTCTTCATCAGTGAGAGCTTCTTCTTTCTTCTGCAATGAGTTCTGGTCGTGGGCGTTTCCACCTCACAATTTCTTAACTGAAAGTTGCTTTTTAAATACCTTGCGGTTATTTTTAAATACCCGATCCGGGCTTCTTGTGCGGCCTGACGGTGGCAGGAGTACTGAGGAGATGCAGGGGTCTGTGTCTGGCTTCCCACCACGGGCTTCTAGGGACCGGTTTGGAATCTTAGTGTAAATGGAGGAGAAATGGGGCTTGTGCTTACGGTGCTCAGGCCTCTGCATGGCAGGTTGTGCTCATTGCTGGGGCTTAGGGCTACTTTAGATGAACTAAGAAACATTGTAAGAGTCTTCTCTTGCTGGAGGCAGCCTGCTGGGATCATTGGTGTGTGGAAAGGTCCATGCAGCTGCTTCAGTCGGTTGGGTTTGCTCTTTCTCCTATCTCTGCTACTCCTCACCTTCTGCTTTGACCATAGAATAGCTGAGAAGAGCTTTGCATTGCAGTCTGCAGTGCCTGGAGACCCTTTCAGGGTTCAAGAAGCATGAAGCTGTATGTCCAGGTAGATCACAGACTCACAGAATGGGTTGGGTGGGAAGGGACCTTAAAGATCATCTAGTTCCAACCCCCTGCCCTGGGCAGGGACACCTCCCACCAGCCCAGGTTGCTCCAAGCCCCGTCCAACCTGGCCTTGAACCCCTCCAGGGATGGGGCAGCCACAGCTTCTCTGGGCAACCTGGGCCAAGGGCTCACCACCCTCACAGCAAAGAATTTCTTCCTAATCTCTAACCTAAATCTCCCCTCTCTCAGTTTAAAACCCTTCCCCCTCGTCCCATGGCTCCCCTCCCTGCTCCAGAGTCCCTCCCCAGCTTTCCTGGAGCCCCTTTAGGGACTGGAAGGGGCTCCAAGGTCTCCCCGGAGCCTTCTCTTCCCCAGGCTGAACCCCCCCAGCTCTCTCAGCCTGTCCCCACAGCAGAGGGGCTCCAGCCCTCCCAGCATCTCTGGAGCCTCCTCTGTCCCCACTCCAACAGCTCCGTGTCCTTCTTGTCCCGAGGGCTCCAGAGGTGGACACAGTACTCCAGGTGGGGTCTCACCAGAGCAGAGCAGAGGGGCAGAATCCCTGCCCTCACCCTGCTGGCCACTCTTCTTTTGATGCAGCCCAGGCTGCGGTTGGTTTTCTGGGCTGCAAGTGCGCAAGATCCTTCAGCTCGTTTGTCTCCAGGCTGGAAAAAGCACGTCTCACCCTCCCTTTCTCCCCGTCTCTTGGTTGCTGCTCTGACCTGGGCACTGCAGCCCAGGAGAGAGGTGAGGTACGGCATAGCCGGGTTCCCTGGAGCTGGAGCTGCGGTCGATGAACACCCTGTTGACTTGTTCAGGCAGCGTTTGCCGAGCCGTCCCCCTGCCAACCTCTGATGCACCCAGAGAGCTGTAGTGCTCTGGATGTTTTTTGCTGCGGATACCGGTGAAAAAAGGCTGACACATTAGCACAAGGACACAACCGGGTTTCTCCAACTCAAGACTGATCATGGTTATATGTTTCTCTGTCTCCCGTGGCCCTGCTGCTCCAGGAGGCATTAGCTTTAGAAGAGCAGAAAGGGATGATACTCTTGAACATCTCAATACGTAGAACTGGTCTTTGAAGATTCATCTGGTTTAATCCTGGTTTGGGTGGAGCTGATCTGGCATCGAGGTGACGGCACGGAGCAGGCACTGCTTGATTTGTTTGTCTTCACCGAGTTTCAGCCGCTGTAGTGGGAGTCGGAGGAGCTCAGCTGTAACACGCAGCGGGGAGAAATATTACTGCAGCTGGGAAAGGAATGATTTAGTTGCTCTTCCGTAGATGCCTGCCCACCAGCAGCCCCCTGTGCAAACGCCACACGGCAGTTCCTTTCTCCTGCCAGGACAGAAATATTCTGCTGGAAACTCACACTGCTCTTTTGCATGAGCAGAGGTTTAATTTCGAGCCATTAATCCGCATGATCTGCACGGAGGCTGCAGGCAATATCTTCAAGCTGGATAAAATCCTCTCTCCCGTGTCAGAGCCGGGCTGGGGGTGTGCTGCCAGCGCTATCAGATCTGTAACCTTCCCTCGACATCCCGCTCCTCCCTTTCCACCCCTGTGCCTGGCCCAGCCCTGCCTCCTTCCATGCTTCTGCTTCAAGAGGCAACGCTTCATTTGCTCAGAAGAACAGAGCAAACACAAGGCGATATTTTATTTTTTTTCCATCCCCTGCAGAAAGAACATATTTTTCTCTCTTGCCTCCAGTGGCCCCTGATCGAAGGCTTCGGGCCAGATCTTCAAAGGTGCTGCAGAACAAGAACATCTTTGAAAGTCTGGTCTTTAAGGTGTGGGAAGGGAGATGTACCCCCCAGAAAGAATGCAAAAGGCAAAAAGCAGCCCCCTAGGAGACACCGGAGCAGTTGCGAATCTCACTCCTTTCACCTTTATTGCAGCTGAAGCGGTTGTGCAGCGTCGTGCTCATGGGCTTGGCCACACGCACGGATGTGAAACCCCCTCCAGCCTCTGCAGCCCGATACCCCAGCCCCCTCCACCCATGGGCCCCGATTCAGCGGCAGTTGTCCTCTCCTGCCAGGAGACAAATGTTCTCCGAGAAACACAAACTGCTGTGCAGCAGCAGAGGTTTCGTTTCAAACCTTCCCACAGGCTCGGCATGTTTCCAGGTCCCAAAATCCACCGTGAGCCGCCCTGTGTGGGGCAATGTTGGGCCCTGCACAAAAGAAATTGTTACCCAAACAAGATCTTAATGCAGAGAAATGGTGTTTCAGCTGGGTTGGGGGATTTCTTTGTGTTTGGGGGCTTGGAGAGAAAAGGGAGGTGATGTCAAGAAACATTTACACAGCCTTTTGAAGTGATCCACGAAAATAATTTTGCAAATTGCACCACCCAAACCACAAATTTCTTTTGCAGCGGCGTGACATGAAGCCCTGCCCTCTCCAGGTGCCCCAGGGCCACCTCCGAGCTGTCACTCAGGTGTCACCCGTCTCCAGGATCAGCACCTGAACCTCCTTCCCCATCATTGTCCCAGCCCCGGTCCCTCCCTGGTTCATGGCACCGGAACCAGAGGTGACTGATGGCTCTTCCTCAAACTCCTGACTCTTCTTCCAAGACTCAGACTGCTAGACCATCCTCTCTTTAACACAGCTAAATTGCTCCTTTCCTCTTTCATTTGCATAACGATGGCTTTGGGGTTTATTTTGTTTGTAAGGGAGCAGTAGACTAACCTGAGCTCCGCTTAACTCCAAAGAAGTC
Organism: Rissa tridactyla; assembly: GCF_028500815.1. Taxonomy (NCBI): domain Eukaryota; kingdom Metazoa; phylum Chordata; class Aves; order Charadriiformes; family Laridae; genus Rissa; species Rissa tridactyla. Next base: position 3,614,614 of record NC_071484.1, on the reverse strand, counting down.
ATTAGAGTTGCAGTAATAGGAAAAGACTGGACTTAAAATTTTGCCACTTCCTGCATAAAAGCCTCTCTAGGACATTTTAATAGGACTGAAAGACCTAATAAAAGGAAATAAGGCTGCAGAAAAGCATTTCTGACCTTGAGATATTTGTAGTACTTTTCTTAGGTCTGTCAGCTGCATACGTTTAGTGGAGGGTTGGCTGGGCCGGTCCATGGCTTTTTCCATGCTGATGAGGATTTATCTCTCACTTCAAGATTTAGCACTAAATCAGACTCTGGAAGGTGACAGTTTGAGCAAGGACTTATGCAGTGCATCTCTTATCTATCCCAGCTGCATTTCTAGGGAGTCTCGGATCCAGGGAAACCCCTGAATAATAAAAACAGTTTAGTGACTGCAGCCAGTCTTGCTGTGGGAACCAGCCCTCCCCTCCCAGTATAAGCTGGGGGACAGCAGGCAGGAGAGCTGCCCCGGGGATGGGGCTCTGGAGGTGATTTATAGCCACGTGGCAAGAGGAGAGCACCGCGTGGGGCGGCATGGCTCCGGGAAGCCGTTCCTCAAAGCCGTGCCGCTAAAAGCCCAGTGGAGTTGTTCCCAGGGTCGCTGTGGCCGTGCTGCCATCGAGACCTCAGCAAGATTTATCATTCCTCAACCTAAAATCGCCAACAGCCACCCTAACGACTGGTGTTCTCCCTTTGCCTGTGCTGGAGGAAGAATAACCAGTCTCTTTAGACCAAAACCTTAAGTTAATGGGATGTATTTCTAACTTGTTTCAGCTGCAAAAGCAGCTGCCAGAGCCCACCCAGTCACTTGCGTTTGGATATTTTGCTGTCAGCACAGAACAGGGTTGCTCTCCGTGGCTGTTTACTCCACCTGCAGCTGCCCTGATTCGGGGAAAGGCGTGATTTATTTAAACTGACCGCTCTTTGCAGAGGGATCTTCTCATGCTGTTCAGAGCCTCCTGAATGTCAGTTTACAGATGGTGCCGGAGAGCAGAGGGGACCAGTGTCACCTGAAGGATTTTTGCAGGAAACATTGACCTTTCTTTTTTCTTTTTTCTTCTTTCTTTCTTTCTTTCTTGTTTTTCCTTTCTTCTTGCCCATCGAGAAATTTCTGGTATTCACAGTCTAAAATGAAACACTTTCATTGACGGTTCTTGGCCCTGAGTTATCAAAGACGTGAGGCTCCAAAGCCTGGCACGCTCTCAACTCCTTCGTGAACTTGGACGCAAACTGGAGTCGGGGAACCTGTGTCGTAGCTGTCTGGCAGGAACGGCGCCGAGGGAGGCTGGAGACAGAACGGGGCTAAACCGAAGGACACCCATTCCTTCACTCGCAAGGAAGGAGCCAGCTGTCGCTTGGCAGAAGGGCTTGGTGAGCCCCCGGCCCAGGTTGCCCAGAGAAGCTGTGGCTGCCCCATCCCTGGAGGGGTTCAAGGCCAGGTTGGACGGGGCTTGGAGCAACCTGGGCTGGTGGGAGGTGTCCCTGCCCAGGGCAGGGGGGTTGGAACTAGATAATCTTTAAGATCCCTTCCAACCCAACCCATTCTGTGAGTCTATGACTCGTGAAGCTTTAGGTTTGGTGCAGCCCTCCTCTCTTAAGGATGGGCAGAAGATTCCTGCCCAAGTACAGCTGCCCTGGGCCACTCCGCAGCCATCCCTGCAAGGACTGAAAAGGCTGGTGCGGTGCATGGAAGGAGTCCCATTCAGCTGTCATCCGTGAAAGGAGGTTGCTGTGAAATGTGGTCCCAGAGGCTGGACAAAGCAAACCCCGGGGGACTGAAAATACAAGCTAGTTGTTCTTTATTTGCAGCCAGAGTTTGATTCACTCACTGCTGCGGTTAACGACAAGGCTAAATGATGGTCATTGTATGCTTTATGATTGCCGATAATTCCTCTTTATGCCATGGAAACCATACGGCAAGATGGATCATGAAATCATTTTTAATGTGCTTTTTCCACTAAAGAAAGGCTTTCAAAACCATCTTAATGACAGCTAGTCATATTCATTTTCCTTTGACCGTTAGAGATTATTAGCTAATTAGTATCTCATTCACATGCAGCGCAGCCTCCTTTTTTGACTCCAGAGGTCTGGGGCCAAACCTGGAGATGCGATATCGTGCATGGTCTTTGAAAACATTGCTTCCTTTAGCGAAATAGCACCAGGACTTAAAGCAGGATTAAGTCAGGATCAGGGATTTCTGAGCAGGCTTCCGTACAGCCCCTGGGGTACGAGGCGGTCCTGCATCTCCCGGGGGAGGCACGCAGGTCGGGGGGTGCCTCCAGGGTGCGGGGGCTGGAGGAGTTATTTTCTCCAACAAGCCAGACGGAATTCATAATTTCTGTCCTGTTGGAAATGTAGAAATTGTAGGAGAAGCTTTCTGAATCCCACCAAAGGGAAACGTTAAAAGAATTTTCTTTGAAGAAGAATCCGATGTTCTGTTGTGATTAAAATTAATGTCAGGTATGCCTGAGCCCGTGAGCTCAGATTCAGCTCTGATCGCTTCCAGACCCCTGGCTGGCTGGAAGCCACCCCGCAAACCCCCATGAAATAACACCTCGTGAAGTTAAACAGGGACTACGCGAGTCGCGGTGGTGCAGTGTGGGGAGCTGCTTGGAGGTCCCGTTCCTTCCGAGGAGCTGCGGTCCCCGGGCTGCACAGGACTGTCCCTCAGGGGTAGAAATGTTATCCCTCAACCTATGCCAGTTCTAGGATGTGTACGTCAAAATATCCCAGCAAGACGGCTCTTAGACATTGTCCATGCAGCTGGAGTGCGTCTGTCTGGGTGTATGGCCATTTCAGGTGTTGTTTTTGCAGCCGGTAGGATTCCTGGCACAGTCCTGTTTGTACCAAGGTGACAAATAATACGGCTGTGTCCATAGCATCAGGGCATCAGCACCCAGCGCCAAAAGCACTGGGTTCCTTTTCATAGTCCCTCCAAGAGAGAGTCTGAAATGTGGAGATAAGGGCAGAAAAGTCCATCATCTCTCTGACAAAATATTTTAAACGCAATGGGATGATTTCCGATATGACCATGAGGATGTGTGAGTGAGGCACGGGTGGAAGAGAAACGTGTGCCAGGGTCAGGACCTCTGTTTTGTCAGGAAATGGCACCTCTGTGGACTTAGCATGGCTGTGAAACTGTGTCCTGGAAGGGCACGGCATCTGCGGCTGTGGGCAGAACAGCCTGAATGAAGACTTTCAGCAGAAATATGACGGCAATATCTCACTGGCTTTTGTCAGAACTGGGTATCAGGCTGGGGTTGCGTTTGTGCAGTGCCCCTGGGATGTTCGTGCTGGGGAAGGGAGGAAGACAAGTTGCTATCATCATTTTTATAGAATGTCTTTGAATTCTGCACAGGCAAAGTCTAGTCTCTCCAGTCTATGAAATAAGCTGTAGGACCAGCTATTCAAACTCAGCACCCCGTCTCCAGCAGTGGCCACCAGCAGGATAAAATCCTTTTCCCAGTTATCTCCTCCCAGCCCCAAGCTTTAGGAGCTATGAACCAGCAGATGCTACAATCCATCTTCCCAAAAGCTCTGGAGCTGCTGAAATTGCCAAAGGCTTCAAACCCGAGTTCACAAACAGTTTTAATGGACTCCAAAGTATATTTGTTCGAGGCAAGTATACTCCAAAGCAAATTTGCCCAACACCGAACTGGTGTCAGTGAAGCTGTCAGCAAGGCTGTTATCAATCACAGTTCCAGCAGCCGAGAAGAATTCTTAAGCACAAATCCACATGTGGGGAAAAAGAAAAAAAAAAAGAATATATTTAACATTTATATCTTTGCTTTATTACAGCAAATGCATTTTATGCCCAATAGATGAAATATACAGTGCCAGTCAAATTTCTTGGTTTGAGTAACAGCCATTATGAACTCACAGCCATTTTTGTTTAGTAAATCATTTGCAAGCCAATCCTGACGGCGCTGTATATGATTCATAAATCTTCAGCCGAATAGCTTCTTTCCAGATAGTCAGCTTTTGCAAGAAACTTCATCTTCATATTTACAGATTGGTAGACTCAATAGAGGAAAAAATTCCCGAACTTGAATTATACCGTCCTGAGGATCCAGTGGTAACCGTGTTAAGCCTTTCGATATGTGAATCCACAAACACACACTGGTCCACGGCATTGGCCCTCAATAGGTTATTTAGAAAATATTCTCTACCTTTTAGTTAAACACAGTGTTATGAGTAAATTCTTTTCGCTTGTACATCACCGGTTGAATATGAATCGTAAGAAAAGGTGCAAGGGGTAGAAAAATGCCTTTAAACTGGTTCTGGAATATTTTGGGGGGTATTCACAAAGATTTCATAATTAGTTGTGTAATGTTTTCCAAAAATCCACCCTGAGGTGTCTTTGGGGATGTTCTATTTGAATTTTTCTCATCAGTGGTGGTTTGATGTCTCGGTGAATTGGTCCCAAAGATGGGTTCTCCCATGCATGAAGACTTCAGATGGACAAAGATATCAGATGCAGAAGAATGCGGTGGGTTGGTTTATATCTAGTGTGACCACTAATACAGGTTCTCGTGAGGCTAAGGTGAAAATAGTTGGGAAATGCAAAAACATCACAAATTTGAGTCCAAAGGAAATTGTCCTGGATGGAAAAGTTAATTTCCATAACTTTTGCAAAAGAAAAAATGTCAGGAGGTTTGGAAGCCACCGGCTCCTTAGTTTGATTTCTTGCCAGAGTGTTAGGAAGAGTGACACCATTTATAGAAGAGAGCTGAAAAAAGTTTTGTCGTTCATTTTTTAAGGACTTGTGATCTAAGCGATGCTCTCAGAAAAAAGAACTGGAGAAGAGAGACAGGTCAAAGGCGAGTGACTCTGCAAGGGGTGGAAGTCAGCTCACGGCAAACATCTTAGCGGGGTTTCCATTCACATCTCGTATGTGAGAGAGAGGGAACAGCCCTGCTTCCCGGGGCACTGTCCCAGCCCTCCCCTCACGGAGTTTGGGGTTTGGAGATGAGCGAAGGACTTGGGCAAAGGACTCGGCCACCAGGGTTGCAGTGAGTCCCGTAACGCCGTGGGGAAGGAGCGTCCCAAGGGCAGCTCTCGCTCTTTCTTTTCTCACCTCTGAACTGCCCGACCTCCTCCCGCAACCCTAAACTAAGGGAAAGGAAACAGCAGATAAACACTTTCCCAGGGAAGGGGTTGAGGCACCATCCCTGCAGGGATTTAAAAGTCGAGTAGACGTAGCGCTTGGAGATATGGTTTAGTGATGGTTTTTGTCAGACTTGGGTTGATGGTTGGACTCGATGATCTGAAAGGTCCCTTCCAACCTGGGCAATTCTCTGATTCTATGATTCTATGAATAAATAATTGAAAGAAGGCTCAGTGCTGTGGCAGAGCTGGAATGCGAAGAGGCTCGCGTGATGTGATCAGAGCATGCGTTGACTGCCCGGGCGACTCTCCCTTGCATGAGAAAGGGACCTGGGATGTGTTTGTTCAGACGAAATTATAAAAGGACCGTCTTGCTTAGGAGATGGGGAACAAGTAGAGGTGAGGGAATTACCGATTTTTTGGTTCGCTGACTCTTCTGGATGGGAAAGAAAAAGTCATTTTGGGTTGAACGAAGTGTTGCATTTCTCCTGAAATGAAACATCTCATTTGAGTGGCCGAGGGGTATTTTGTGTTTAAAAATAAATAAAACGGAAGGCGATTTTGAAACCAAATTATTTTTTTTCGCATCCTGAAGTTGAAAAGGGACTTGAGGTTAGTGCGAATGACCAGGAGGCTCCTGGATGTGTGGCAGTCTCTTACAAAGGGCATTCCTGACCCCAGGGCCCAACTGTCCAACCTCACCCGCAGCCTGGTGGTTACACACTCGTTAAGGATGAGGGAGCTGCCCTGGGAGCAAGGAATGCCCATCTCCAAGTCTCCAGGTGCTGTACCCAATGGGATATAGTGCAAATATTTCCCAGCAGGACAAATCAGAGCCTCGCATGAACATCTACGACAGGTCACGCGCCCAGCACTGAAGCTGCAAAGACACAACCACGCCTTCAAGCTTTCAAATGCATTCCCACATAATTAAATCTGGGCGATGTTAATTTGCATTGAGTGGATATTTGGAATAGAAACGTGGTTTCCAGCTCTTCACCTGCCTCAGCTCCCCCCTAGCAGTGGTTCAAGCTGATTTTAGCTACTGCAGAGGTCATCAAAGGAATGGGGACCTTTGATCACTTCAATTACTTCTGCCGCATTACAAGCACCATCTCCCTCCCGCATGCTGTCCAGAAAGACTGTTTATTAAAAAATATTGTGACCAATTTACTGAGCTTTTAATTAAGCTGTCATGTTGAAACAGAACTGTCTCTTGGGAGGTGAACACACATTTTATGGTCATTTAATTTTTGCTTAGGATTTTAGAATTTACTCCTGGCATACTTAGAATTATTAAGATTCAGGGATTCTCGCCCATTTGTGGCAATTACAAGGCATAAATCTTTAAGCTTAATGAAGGTGGGAAGAAAATTGCAAAGTTGGATTTTTCTGTAGAATTTGGTTTTGTCTTTACGCATTTTTTGTACAAATATACTCAGGTTGGGGTCGGAGTTGATAGTCATCTGTGGGAACAGGCGTGTGCATGGGCACATGGGGAATCTTGGCGCCTGAGATGAGATGAGGGTTGTTTACAAAGGCAAATTTTAGCTTTGTTGGAACAGTCTCAATCAGAACATGTTGGTAACAGCCTTAGTAAGGGCTAAACCTTTGGAAAACCAGAGACTCACGCTGCCATGAATTCATTTGCAAGGGACAGCAAGACTGTTCTTCACTTAGTACCTCTCTTCCTGCCTGATTCCTTAACTTCGCTTTTTGCACTCGTCTGACCTCTCTTTTTGTCTTCCTTCTCCTCTCTGGGAACCTTTAAGCAGCCAAGAACAGGCTGGCAGTTGCCCAGCAGATGAGCTAAGATCAGAAATGCACAGCCAGATGCTCCAGGACTCTAGTGTCTGCCATAAGTCATGAGCATCTGGAGAACGTCTCAGCATGATGCTGGCACGTAGGAGGTGGCTGTGATGTGCTGGCTACTGCTGTTGTCACTCTCCAAATGTCCTTTGGGGGGTGGTGGTGGTGGGGGGGGGCACGACACACTTCTGGCAGGTAAAAATGTTCATCCTGCGAATTACCTGCAGGCGCCACAGCTGAGACAGGCACCACAAGGGCTCTGAGAAGCTATAGGTGCCTCCACAGGGATAATTTGGGCATCAGAAAGGCCGAACTCCAGTCAAGCAGTCACTAGAGAAAGGATATGTCTAAGATACAGTGAGAAATGACTCGATGTGTTCACGGAGGAGAACAGCAGGACACTATTTCCTTACACATATTCCAGGGGCGTTTCACAGCATCCTGGTCTTTAAGCACAGGGCTGCTAATCCCCATTCGTATTGACTGCTCTTTCACAATAGTGAGAAGTAAAATAGTTTAATGCCTTTCTTGCGGGAGGTTTGTGAGGTTTGCTTAGCTAATGACTGAAAAAAGCTGTGAGAGCTTTTGGTGAAAAACACATTAGAAAGGGGAAGTAAAATTATTGACATTTTCCTCTTAGCGTCCTGCTACTAATAGCGCTTTAAGATCATTTTGTGTTTCCCTGGTCTCAGTTAGACACAATCGTTGTCATTATAATTCCCTTCTAGATAACACAAGTGAGATTCAGATGTTCCTGAGCATAAAAGAAAGTGTTATCAGCCCCCCATGCGGTCCTGTTGCTTAGAAGCCTGCTCCCTGTGCCTGAGTTATTTTATCAGATAACCAGAAGAGTCTGCAAATCCAGGCTCCCACTAGCACAGAATTATCTTTGCCTCTTAGCATGAAGTGTCCAACTCACAAGTGGAGCGTTTACTCCCAAGGACAGGACATTGCCAGGGAAGATACGTTGCTGTGGTGGTTCTATACTGGGCATCACATGAGCTACCCAGAGGTTCCAAGAGCAGACCAGCTCCCTGCAGACATGCCGTCTCCTGGGAATGTGTGGTTGGAGAAGGAGGAAGGGGGAGAAGATTCTGCGCCTCTGCCTTGCTCTCATGAGACCCCCCTGCAGCGCTGCCTCCAGCTCTGGGGCACCAACAGCAGAAGGACACGGAGCTGTTGGAGCGGGGCCAGAGGAGGCCCCCGAGATGCTGGGAGGGCTGGAGCCCCTCTGCTGTGGGGACAGGCTGAGAGAGCTGGGGGGGTTCAGCCTGGGGAAGAGAAGGCTCCGGGGAGACCTTGGAGCCCCTTCCAGTCCCTAAAGGGGCTCCAGGAAAGCTGGGGAGGGACTCTGGATCAGGGAGGGGAGCCATGGGACGAGGGGGAAGGGTTTTAAACTGGAAGAAGGGAGATTTAGATGAGATGTGAGGAAGAAACTTTTCATTCTGAGGGTGGTGAGCCCCTGGCCCAGGTTGCCCAGAGAAGCTGTGGCTGCCCCATCCCTGGAGGGGTTCAAGGCCAGGTTGGACGGGGCTTGGAGCAACCTGGGCTGGTGGGAGGTGTCCCTGCCCAGGGCAGGGGGTGGCACTGGGTGGCCTTTAAGGTCCCTTCCAACCCAAACCATTCCATGATTCTATGATTCTAAGATCTTCCATAAGCGGAACAATGGCAATGCAACTGCAACTGGAAAAAACATTTCATCTTTCTCTGCAGTTTTCTATCTTCAGTACTTTGCTGAACAGAAAACAGAGAGGAGAAAGCTACTTCAGGAGTAGTCAGTGCCTTAGAGGCACCTGGGGTCTTCTCTGTGAGGCACGACATGCCAGAGATCCCACTCGGATACCTAGAGCTCTTCCACGTGGCCTGAGCTAAAGCATCTCCGGGGCAATTCTGCCCATAACTGCCTCTACCTGAGGGGGCTCGGCCGCGTGGCTCTGCCCTTCCCCGTGCTCCGGGCGGTTGGGCATTGCTGTACAGAAGAAATGCAAGATTTCTGGGGCCAGCACGCACAGGGGCCTGATGCATGTTTGTGCACAGCGTCCTACATGCTGGGCCCTGCTCCAGGGACCAGCCACTCTGTCCCAAGGAGGGTATCATCAGTTAAATTATACAAGCCATCGCGGCTGGAAACCAACGATGCCTTTTCGTTTAGCTTCAGAAGTGACAAAATATTTCACCTGATAAGTGACATTTGACATTTCCAAATTGAAATCGTTTTGATACTCTGTTCCACAAAGGAAAATAGAACATTACAATTCCAATTCCCCTTCCCACCATTTGGGACAAAATCCAATACCGAACTGTCTAAATTCATCCCTAGTTGGAAATCCACAAGTGCTTAACTCTTGTATTAAGAAAGTTTTTGTGTTTATATTTCCCATCCATCAAGCGGAGAACAGAGCGTGGTCTATGAGTGACTCTGATGTGCTGCAGAGGGACAAAACAGCAATTCTTGTGACAAGCACAAGATTAAATCCCTGAGAATAGCAGCACGTGAGAAGTACAAGTATCTAAAATGTTCACTTCAGTGATTCTGCCGCAGTAAGAAGTGCCCTCAACGTCTACAGGCAGTCTAGTGATCTCTGCTCATCAAAATGTTACGTGCATTTTTGATACCCTTTCATCAAGAGCTTGTGGTGAGATCGTTTCAGAAATCAGGACCTTATGACAGAGCGTAAAACCGAGGCACAGCCCAAACCAGGCATGTAACTGGCTTCTTGCAGAAAGTCGGGACCGCTCTGGAGGCAGGAAAGGTCCGGGAGGAATGCACGAGGAGAAACTGCCACTTTACACAGGTTCTCCAGGTAATGGCCAAGAAATAAAGGGCTGCTCTTGTGTGTGTACCTGGGTGTCCCAGCACAGCAAGACCTTCTCATTCCATCCAGGGTTTCAAAACCTGTGTTCTCTATGCGGTCACAATTGCTTCCCTAAAGGAGTTCCATCCTGGGCACTGACCGAGACGGGACTTTTGCCAAACTGTTAATATCCAGTTGTACAACAACAGACAAGCACAAGGGAGCAACAATGAAGTTGCCCTGTTGAGTTCATGCAGGTAGTTCCTAATTTCTGGATCTTAGAGGTGCATCTTCTGCATTTTAAGAGCTGAATGCTCTCACTGTGTTAGGAGAGGTGCGTGCTGCGGGTAGACGTTGATGCGATGCATTGAGGGGAGGGTTGAGTTAGCACAGAGTGGTTTAAAGTGTTTTACACCGTGGCTACACAAACAGGTATCCCAACATGTTGAGGATGTCGGTGTCCTGGAGTGCGTAGATGAATGAGTGGCTTGAGCAGGAATGGGAATGGGCAGCAACTCTTTGACCAGGCCTCATTCCCACAGCCAAATGTATCCCAAAGCTGCAGTTTCCCCCTGACTTCAGACTGTTGAGTCTGGTGTGTCCAAAATTCCATTCCTACCTGCGCCAGGGGAGGTCTAGACTGGATATTAGGAAAAATTTTTACACTGAAAGGGTTATAAAGCATTGGAAGAGGCTGCCCAGGGAAGGGGTTGAGGCACCATCCCTGGAGGGATTTAAAAGACAGGTAGACGTGGTGCTGAGAGATATGGTTTAGTGATGGTTTTGTCTTGTCAGAGTTGGGTTGATGGTTGGAGTCGATGATCTGAAAGGTCCCTTCCAACCTGTGTGATTCTGTGATTCTATGATTCAAAATGAACATAGCACAGTCACGTGGCTAAAATGATGCTAATGGCTCTGCTAGTCATTCGCACGTAGGGGATAAGCGCTGCTACAGAATGCTGTTGGCTCATAGCCGCTCTTCTGCAAATCGTTGTGCTAAAAGACCGCTGCTGGCTTCAGTGATCATGACCCCAGACGCGGCTTTGTAGGCGGCGAAGGTCTGACGAATGGGATGGGCCAGAAGGATGGGCAAATTTAGCTGGGCATTCACAGCAATCAGTGAAAGTGTTTGTTCTCATTGTCTTCTACGTAGCCAATATTAAGAAAATTGCTGCTAATTTCCAGCTGCTGGCTAACAGTTATGAATTCTGCAGAGACTTTATATTGCCAGGCCTTGGACAGGCAGTTGGTGACAAATGAAGAGGCTGACGAGTCCTGGTGAGACTCAGACTGAGCTGTCTGAAGGCAAAGAGGCGACACGAAGCACAGCTGGTCAGGGATGCATCGTGACCACCCAAATCGTGCGAACAGCCAAACAGCTCGCGGTGAACCCGCGGGAACGGGGCATTCCAAACTTAGGAGTCAGGAGAGAGGAGGACTTGGTGTGTCAAAACACTCAGAGCAGGACAAGGCCAAGACAGTTTCATTTCATGAAAACACAGGTGAAAAAACCCACCATGAATAATATCCAGATTTATAGAAATCGCAAAACATTGGGAATTTTAAGAAAATACCTCCTTTGAAGATGATTTCATAGTAGGATTGATCTGAACAGTACGTTCTTATAAAATCTAAAAATTTTCTGCTGTTACTGATATTTACTGTTAATCATATTCTTTTACTGGTATATATTTGTAAAATGGCACAGCAAAATAAGAGTATTCCAAAATGAGAAATTGAAACGTTCCATTATAATATTGTCATAATGTTTCGACACCATCAAAATGCTTTGCCTTCCCTCTTAAAAAAAAAAAAACAAAACCCAACATGTAGTATATAATGATACCTTTCCCCAGAGCATTTCAGTGAAATACAGTTTTCAACATATAAACGCTCTGCCTGCGTGTTTCTTACCTAGTTCCAGTATTTGGCTGGTTCTGGGGGTGGATTCGTCACAAACACTAAGGAGGTGACATCTCCACCCCAATATCATCAGACACGGAGTGTTTTTGTCATGTGGAGGGGTATCAGCCGCACAACCTCATACTCCAGAGCGTAACTGCGTCCAGCCCGGGCACACGGAGACGGTCTCGGCTCTATTGCCTGGAAGGATTTAGGTTTCCAAGGGCTGTGAAGGCGTTTCTAGAACACGTTGCTCAACTTTTTGCAGAAAAATAATTGTTTTCAGAGCTTTTGAGCATCCAGGGACTTCAGTGACAGAATTTGCACACTCTCAACTTGCAATAATCAAGCTGTAAAATCCCAGGTGGGACCTTATAGTGTTGCAGCGAGCTGGGCGCCCTCCATCCAGCAGAAAAAGCTCCCAGACTGTGGAGGGATCTCCCCGGAGGGGTGGGCAGGAGCCTGGGGACTTGAAAAAGATTAAAATCAGATGGGAAAATAGAACTTGTTAACACATGGGGCAGTGAGGACTGGTCTTTCAGGTCTTTTCCACCTCTAACATTCAGGTTTTTATGATCTGGCAAAACTTTCACCCAAGTTTGTCCACACGGGACAGTTGCGTGGGAGCTGGAGCCCTGAGCTGAGGCTCTTTGCTGCCAGATGTGTCCACAAATCTCTTCTGCTTCCGTGTGGTGGGATGCTCCAGGGTCCTTTCCTGATGGTATCCACCGAGAGATGGCATCAAGGCTTCGGCAGGTATCACGGGAAGGTCCTTGTGGTGACCTCCCTCCAGAATAGGTGGGGTTTTTACTTGGGTTTCTTTCCACATCCCTAAACTTACAGACAGGCACAGGTTCAAATAAAACAGTCTAGTACTGGAGGGCTTTGAATAAGTGGAATTGGCAGAGAGAGAAGGGAAATGGTAAAACATATGTAGAAACACAAGTGAAGACTTCAGTGTAGGCATATTGGAAAGCCAGCTTGGGGACACGGTGATGAAGTGTCTTTCACAAGTAGTCTGCTCCGGCAAAGCTTAAATCAAGCAGTTCTGAAGTTCATGCTGAGAGACCCCGAGCTTCATTTGTCAGGAAATTTAACACTTCCAAGGGCATTTGACTTGAAAAATGGGAGCACTTATTGTGATTCAAGCCTGGTGTGACACGGTGGCTGGGTTTTTTTCCCGTGTGGCTGAGGCTTTTCATGCTTTGGAGAAAGCAAAACTTCTACGTTAGAACATTTTCCCTGTTCCCAGAAGTCGGGATGGATTATTTTGCAGATGAAGTGATTTGTTACCTGCAGAGTTTTCCAAAAAGTAGGACACAGTTTCTTTTTCTAAAATTGTTGCAGATGAAATTAAAGAAGTGATTGTTTATTTCTCTCTGTGACTTACCCTAAAGAGCATTTCCAGCTCCTTTTTCAGTATGCAGATGGACAAGGCCTCTAGTTAATCTTTAACTGAGCTATTGACACAAGGAATGGTGCCATTAAATAAGAATTAAGAATGTGCTCCCTACCTTTGAGGGAGTTTGTGATAGATTTCCTCGTTTTATAATCTCATTCGCTGCAATGTTCTCTCTTCAATCCTTTTCCCTGCATCTCAATTGAGATTTTGATGACTCATAAAATTAATCCTCTCTTAGCAGCAAATCTCTTCTCTTCCAAGCTTTAATGTGGGGAGCTGTGTTTGCTGGTGCCACGTGCCCGTGTTCTGCCTCAGTTGCAGGTGCTCCTCAAGGAGACACCGAGCTCCGCCAACCCTGAGAGCCCACCCAAAGACTTGCCTTCCGTGTGGGTAGAGACCATCCTCCCTGAACTCTGAGCTGCAAGGCAGAACGTTGATTCCTTATTTGAGTATAATTTGTTGTGGGAAAAGATCAGGAATGGAATCACTGTCATCAGGGACCTGGGTCAGGGCAATGCCAAGCCCAACTCCAGGCTGGCCGGAGAATGGCTGGAGAGCAGCCCCGAGGAGAAGGACTTGGGGGTGTTGGTGGGTGAGAAGCTCAACACGCCCCGGCAACGTGCGCTGGCAGCCCAGAAACCCCCCGCAGCCTGGGCTGCATCCCCAGCAGCGTGGGCAGCAGGGCGAGGGGGGGATTCTGCCCCTCTGCTCCCCTCGGGGGAGACCCCCCTGCAGCGCTGCCTCCAGCTCTGGGGCACCAACAGCAGAAGGACACGGAGCTGTTGGAGCGGGGCCAGAGGAGGCCCCGGAGATGCTGGGAGGGCTGGAGCCCCTCTGCTGTGGGGACAGGCTGAGAGAGCTGGGGGGGTTCAGCCTGGGGAAGAGAAGGCTCCGGGGAGACCTTGGAGCCCCTTCCAGTCCCTCAAGGGGCTCCAGGAAAGCTGGGGAGGGACTCTGGAGCAGGGAGGGGAGCCATGGGACGAGGGGGAAGGGTTTGAAGCTGGAAGAGGGGAGATTTAGGTTAGAGATTAGGAAGAAATTTTTCCCTCTGAGGGTGGTGAGCCCCTGGCCCAGGTTGCCCAGAGAAGCTGTGGCTGCCCCATCCCTGGAGGGGTTCAAGGCCAGGTTGGACGGGGCTTGGAGCAACCTGGGCTGGTGGGAGGTGTCCCTGCCCAGGGCAGGGGGTTGGAATTAGATCGTCTTCAAGGTCCCTTCCAACCCAAACCATTCTGTGATTCTATGACATCACTACAAGCTCTTGAGGTGGCCCTTCACATCTTTTGTCATCCGGCTGTAGGAAGGACAAGTGGGAAGATGCTTCTTGGCTATGAATCTCCACCTGTGGTGGAGAAATAAATCATGAAAATGAACAGAAATGGAGAAAAGCAGGAACCTATCTGTGGGTGTTGCCCTTTCAAAAGACTGTTTCCCTGGGAAAAAAAATTCTTTATATGAAGAAATGACTGAACAGAATCTTTAAAGCCCACCCTGAACATAAGATAAAAAACATGAGGCAAGGCAGACATCTCCAGCTAAAAATCCCCACATGTTTAATAAGAGCCGAAAAGCTCTCAGGAAGGGTTTGACACCCTCACCCGCAGCAGAAGGCAGCGGCCGAGGCTCCTGCACGGCGCTGACACCCATTGCACTGCGGCACCGAGGAAGGAGGATTAGTCTCCAAATCCAAATTTGCTATTAATAAAAGGAAAGTTGATTTTAATAATTCCTCTCCATGAAACTCAGTGACAGCTACATCTAAGAAACCTTCAGGAAAAGCTCCGCGAACGCCATTTCTAAGTCCCATGAATCTCTCTGAAGCGATTTCTAAGGAGGCGATTTTGGCATTTTTTAAGGCAGCACCAGCTTCTCTAGGCTGAGGCAGCCTGAGACATGAAAGCGTCTTCCTGACCTTTCACGAACGAGCAGGAGAGAAGGGAGAAACGCGTTCTCATTAAAAGTAATATATCATTTTTGAAAGTGGTAATTAGACAAGTTAGCAGCAGCAGCTCGTGTTGATCGTTCGGAGACAAGAGCTTTGTTACTGGGTGGGAACAATTATTGTCGTGTGCTGGGGATGGACTCGCTTGGCAGGTTTTGTTGTTTGCTTTAAATCAGTTCTCAGTTTCCAGAGGAGTCTTTTCAAGTGTTGTGCGAGCACAGGCTTTTATAACATTATTCATTATATAGATGGGTGCATAACAAAAAGAGTTCTGCTTTAGATAGAGGCACGTCCACAAAATTGATTTAACTAGCATTTAATTAGGATTTACTTTGGCAAAGTTCTGGAGCCGAATAACGTCCCGTATTTATTTTTAAACTTGTTTTCTTCCTTTAATTAATTGTCTTCCATCCTTCTGTAAAACAATTCATTGTTTTATGGGGAATATCTGTTCTAGAGAGTCCCTGGAGACTGACTACCGTTTTACCACCAGTTTAGTACCTGAGTTATTTCATTTCCTTCCGTGGAGTTACCTTTGATCCGAGTAAGCCAGAGCAGAATTAGGCTCCTTTGCGATGAAAAGCTGCGTGCAGGAGGCAGAGATTCCGGAAAGCCCCCGAATGCCTGTGGAGAGGAGGAGCAGGCTCCCAGGCAGCAGAGCAATTGCTTTTAGAAGGACACGTGTCCCGAGCCAAGGTCAGAACTACCTTTCCATATAGAATCACAGAGTCACAGAATTGCCCAGGTTGGAAGGGACCTTTCAAATCATCAAGTCCAGCCATTGACAGAAACCATCACTAAACCGTATCTCTCAGCACCACGTCTACCCGGCTCCTAAATCTCTCCAGGGATGGTGCCTCAACCCCTTCCCTGGGCAGCCTCTTCCAATGCTTTATAACCCTTTCAGTGTAAAAATTCTTCCTAATATCCAGCCTAAACCTCCCCTGGCGCAACTTGAGGCCGTTTCCTCTTGTCCCAGCGCCTGTTCCTTGGGAGAAGAGACCGACCCCCCGCGGCTACCCCCTCCTTTCAGGTACTTCCATGTCTGACAAGAACAGGTTTTCCAAACCTCCCCATCCTGATTTGCCCCTGACTGCTCTTCCTCCAGGATCCTGAGTTTTCCAAACCTTGTCCCATAAACCAGCTCTGATGTGACTGTCCCAGACTATTTTTTTTTTTTTTTTTTCAGCTAAAATTTCTTTCTCATTCTAACAAAGCTCTCCTTAAGTAGTGCCCGGTGCGGCACACGCTGTGGTGTCCACCCACAGCAATTCTCCAGCCTCAGAAACCTCTCCTTGCTCTGACCCTCCTTAACGGACACTCACCCGCTCGAGCCATCCCATTCCATTAACGTCCTGAACTGGTTGGGAAAACCCCTTCTAACCTAGCACCCAGTTTGCTGGTAAACCGCTTCCTTCAAAATACCTACAGTGGGTTTTTATCTGCCTGGCTTTTGGTCTCCCACTAAAGGTTTTAAGGTTGTTGTGAAGCACGGAGCAGAGTTTGTGGCCGACGGACTTCTCGGGCTGAATCTCTGCCGCACCCGTGCCTGAAATGCGGGAAGAAATTAGACCTGGGGATGCTGCCAGCCCCTCCCGGCACAGCGTTCCTCCGTGGCTTGAACTCTGAAAATGTGACTACCACCTCTTCTCCCGCAGAATTAGATTAGCTCCTGTTTCGTAATGCTCCCGAAACACGTACGTTTAGTGTAGGTAACAAAGACGCAGTAGCCAAACTCTAGAGGCAGTAATACTTCATCGACTAACCCAAAATAGTAAAGCATATGCAAGGGAGAAAAAGCTCTAAATAAACAAAACCACAATCTGCTCTTATAAAAATATATTTGAATAGTGTGTGCATAACAGACTGGGTTCCCCTCAGGGCGTTTCCAACATTTCTGAGGGTTCGAATGGGTAACAGCTCTGAAATGTGACATATTTTCAGCCCTAAAAAGCTCCGAGTCGTAGTAATTGCTAACTCTTTTCTTTAAGCAGGGCTATATTGGCATCGGATTATATTGTATATTATTTTTAAATGACAGTAGCCCAATGACAGTTTCAGCTGTTTATTTTTGGAAGAGAGGAGGTTTTAAAGGAGGTTACAGGAGAAGTGGGGCTGGCGCTGATGGTGCCAGGGCTGTGATGGGTGGAAGGTAACCTCATCCCCGCGTAAAACCAAACGCCTTGGGCAAGCCCTTGTCTTTCAGGTTTCCACGATATCATGCCAAGGCAACAGAAATGATTAGAATTAACCTCCAGAAGCTGCCTGCGGTAATATTGTTTGCAGCATCAGTGAGACTCCACCTCACCCGGCGTTTGCAGTCCTAGGAACCACAATAAGTGTTGATTAATTGGAAAAAAAAAAAAAAAAACCAAGAGAGAAATGGAGTCAGATGCTTAAGGGACACGTTCAGTTACGACTAAATTACAATACTAATTTTTTTAATAAGTATGCAAAGTATGTACACTGCAAGGAGGGAAAGGAAAGCTAATTCAAGGAGCTCTAACTAGGGATAATGCAATAATGCTAAGAAAGGGGGCGTCTTCACCGAATACCGGGGAGAATTGCTTGACGGTGAACTGTATTTCCATAAATTAATTTCTCACAGGAAACCGCAGAAACTCTATTACTTGAGGTGCTGAGACGGAGCCGGTACCAAGCCAGCCGCGGTCCCAGCGACGGGGACGGGTGCCCTGGCAGGTGCTGCCCGGGGGGATTTGGACAATATTTTCTTCATCGGGAAATGCAGACTCACCAAATGCAGAACTTGGGACTTTCTCTTTCCTTTCAAGTGGGAATACGTTGGGTTTGCTAAATAATATCCTCAAGTCCTGCAGGCGAGTCGGAGAGAAAATCTCCAGCCAGAAATTTTCCCTGCGGTTAGGGCTTGCACTGGGAATACCACGGTTCAACTCACCGCGGGGTCGCATTTGGAATAACGCTCTAAATTCAGGGTTTGCAGATAACGCCACCAACCTTAAAATGTTCCTTTTTCCCCTTAAACGAAAGCCCATGATGTCTGGGTGTCAGCCTGTTCTTTGGACGAAGCTCGCTCAGCGCTTGGCTGTTTCAGCCCGCTAACGCTGCTGACGCTGATGGAAGTTTATCATCTGAATAAACAAAATCCTTAATATAGCGAAGTGTGTGCTGTCCTGGGGAATCGTGTCCTCTTAGAAAACGATGATTAATGCAATCAGAGCCTCCTCCCATCAGGATCTCTCAGATGAGTGTTCCCGTGTGCTGAGCATCCCTTGGCTGCTGCTGGGGACCAGGCTGAGGATCCCGCAGAGCTACGGCACGGGCTCAGCCCCGTCCCCGCGAGCCCCATCGCTGCGTGTCTGCACTCCACGTACGTTTTACACCTCTCAGCCTTGGCTTTGCTGCAGAGGGATGGCGAGACATAGACACGGCGTTTGCAGAACTACAGGCAGCAGCTTGCAGGAGCAAAAGCCACGGGCAGGATGCCGAGAAGCGCTGGCTCCGAGGCAGGAATGAGATGTTGGAACATTTCAGCCACAGCCCCCCGCCACGTTACGACCTTGGCTGAAGGCATTTTGTGTCGTGGTTATATACTATCGCTGTGTGACACCTCTTGGCATCACAATATGATACGCAAACAGCACGAAAAGGAAAATAAAATACCTTCCAGCACAAAATTCTCAGATTTTCCAATGAAACATTTAATATGTTGAAAAAGGTCTGTATTTCCAACGGCTGTGTTCAGTCTGACCATCCAGAGGAGCTACTGCCTGTTTCCGAAGGGACCGTTGACTTTCAGCGACTTTCAGCATCCACCCTGTAGAAGGGGGTTAGGATCACGCGCAGGTTCGGCAACGAGGAAAGCGCCCGCCGCGGTGCCACGGGAGAGCTGTGCCATCGCCCGCCGTGCCTCGGGGCAGAGACATCACAGCGAGGGACTCCAGCTCCCCACCAGAGCTGTTGGCTTTCTTGGGCTCCATGGCTATATTAAAGGGAGGAGAGAGATGAGTTTTATTAGCAAAGAGGGGAAAAAAAGAGAAGAAAGTGCCCGATGAAGAGAGAAGGCGGCAGTGTGGCCAGCAAGCACCCCTGAGCTCTCTCCCCAGGTCCTTCTTGCCTCCCCAGGGATTTTATTTCCAGGTCTTTCTCTTAGAGGGAGAAGAGATGGGCTAAATTAAAAAAATGCATTAAAGAAGATCTCTATTTCCATACACTCTTCTGATTCTGTGAGCTTCAGCTCTTCACTCTTTACCTGTCAAGTGAATACAAAGAAATCATTTTTCCAGGGCAGAGATTTGATTCCTTTTCCTATTCCCCTGCTGCCTGGTGCAGCGGAAAGCTGCTTTGGGCATTAACATGCTTTGAACACTCCCGGGAGCCTGGGTGAGGACAGGGGTCAGGGAGGGAACAGCAGTAATACCTGGTGGAAATTACAAGAATTTTAGGCTGATTTTGCAAGGTGTTGACTTGCTGAGACGCTTTGAGGAGGTGGGGAGGTAATCCAGGGCTGAGTTTCCACAGACTTGCCCCCGGCTCCATCTTTGGAGGTCAGCGAGGCGCTGGGCCCAGCAGAAGCGTGCACGATGCTGTAGTGCCTTTTGCTGAGACCTTGCCAGCCTCCACTAAGGATGCCAACAACGGCATAAATCATAGAATCACAGAGTGCTTTGGGTTGGAAGGGACCTTAAAGACCATCTCATTCCACCCCCTGCCCTGGGCAGGGACACCTCCCACCAGCCCAGGTTGCTCCAAGGCCCGTCCAACCTGGCCTTGAACCCCTCCAGGGATGGGGCAGCCACAGCTTCTCTGGGCAACCTGGGCCAGGGGCTCACCCCCCTCAGAGGGAAAAATATCTTCCTAATATCTCATCTAAATCTCCCCTCTCCAGTGTAAAACCGTTTCCATGGCTCCCCTCCCTGCTCCAGAGTCCCTCCCCAGCTTTCCTGGAGCCCCTTTAGGGACTGGAAGGGGCTGGAAGGTCTCCCCGGAGCCTTCTCTTCCCCAGGCTGAACCCCCCCAGCTCTCTCAGCCTGAACCTCGCAGGGCACATCCACCCCTTCTGCACAGCACGCTGGCTGAGGCTGGCTGGGGATTGAGCCACATATCGAGCCCCACATGAAAATATAAATAAATCCAGCTATTCTTGCCTCCTAGTTCCTTCCTGATGTCTTGCAAAGCAGCAGGCAGGCGATCAGATAATGCAGGGAGGGGACGTCCCCCTTCAACCCCAGCTCGGGTGACACAAATGCCAGCAGAGAAGGGGCAAAGCCAGACCAGATCCTAGGGAAGGATCTACTGCCGGAGGAAACCTGGCTGAAGGCGATGCCAGCAAGGAGGGTGCCAGGCGAAGGAGGACGGGAGGGTGTTCGCGGGGAAGGCACGGGCGGGACAGATGGTGCCAAGCGGAGAGCAGGAAGCGTGGAGGAGGGAAGGCACCATATGGGAGAAGTGGGTGAGCAGGGAAAAAGAGTGTCATTGTTTTCAGTTCTTTTTAGCTGTCCAGAAGCTATAAAATACGCGCCACGTTACCCATGATTTCCTTGTTTCTTAGCACTGGATTGTATCACGGTACTTTTTCTTCCACTTTAAATCCCCCTTTCCCGCAGTCATGTGAATATGGGGACACACCAGGCAATCAAATTCAGCAAGTCGTTAGTGACCTGCCACACATTTAGCATGTCTTTTATGTACTAGAGAGCTGGGCAAACTCCAGCTAAATGTTTTCTGGCCAGGAATGATTGTTTTGTAGAAACTTAGTGTGTTGAGTTTTGAGGTCTCTGGAAAGAAAGCTTCTTGAGAAGAAGTCTCCGAAGAACCGAAGCGTCCCATTTCACAGCTCCCGAGGAAGGGGTGGCTTTTCAACTGAGACACTTCGCTTTTAGGTAACTGCTTTCTCAAAGGGAAATGCAAATGTCAACTTTTCACGCTGACAGAGCAGCCGTGCTCCCGGCTGGACCTGGGCGAGGGTTTTGACTGTTCTGAGCCCTGACGTTCAGGATAAATGTCCTTCGCTGACGCAAGGCTGTGGGTCACCGAGCTGCCTGCTGCCCCAGGGCCACGTGCATTAGGTAGCTCAGGCTTTTCAGCTCGTGCTGCTACGTTTGACTCAGAGATCCTGATTCCAGCATCGATCCACCCGGCGAGTTTGCAGCCAGCTTAGATTTGCACCAGTTTTCCAACATCCAGAGGAACTCGTGTAGAGAACAGCTTGGGGTGAAGCTGAAGCAGGGCAAGGACCCACGTGGCCACGGTCCCCGGGCAGCTCCATCCCAGGTGGATCACGCACACTGAGCTGCCGCAGGGACAAGGCCTCTTTGAACTGCATTTTGCTTCCGATTTCCTCTGAATGACTAATCGATATGTGGATCAGAGAGATTACCCTGGCCTGTCTCCTCTCGTCTGAGGCCTTCTGAAGTTCAATGAAAAGAACCCCAAGCCCCCAAGAGTCATTTAAAGGAGGGCTTGATCAGTTAGCACTGAATAATGGCTTGATTTGAGCACGGGTTAATTACAGAACTTCATCTTTCTTGTAGCTGAAGTTGTCTTTTGCTTGGCCCTTGCATAGTAACTTCTACAGTAAGATCTCATTCTGTGACTGGGCTGCAATATGGTATAAAAATGCCATCACCTGTGGCTATTAAAAACGAGACTGATTGTGTTGGAAGACATTTCCATCTTCAACAGCTGCTGATAAAGCATCTTCCTCCTGCAAGGAAAACCTTGCACCGTGTTTTCATAGAATCATAGAATCACGGGGTTGGCAGGGCCCTCTGGAGATCATCCCCTCCAACCCCCGGCCAGAGCAGGGTCACCCAGAGCAGGTGGCACAGGAACGCGGCCAGGCGGGGTTGGAATGTCTCCAGAGACGGAGACTCCCCCACCTCTCTGGGCAGCCTGTGCCAGGGCTCTGCCACCCTCACAGCAAAGAAGTTCCTCCTCGTGTTGAGATGGAACTTCCCAGGGGCAAGTTTGTGCCCGTTACCCCTTGTCCTGTCCCCGGGCACCACTGAGAAGAGCCTGGCCCCATCTTCCTGACACCCCCCCCTTTCAGTATTTAGAAGCGTTGATAAGATCCCCCCTCAGCTGTCTTTTTTCCAGCCTGAAGAGACCCAAATCCCTCAGCCTTTCTCCATCAGAGAGGTGTTCCAGTCCCCTCAGCATCTCGGTGGCCCTTTGCTGTCCCCTCTCCAGCAGTTCCCTGTCCTTCTTGAACCGGGGAGCCCAGCACTGGCCCCAGAGCTCCAGCCGTGGCCTCCCCAGGGCAGAGCAGAGGGGGAGGATGAACCTCCCTCCACCTGCTGGCCACGCTCTTCTCGATGCCCCCCAGGATGCCATCGGCCTCTTTGGCCACAAGGGCCCATCGCTGGCTCATGGTCACCCTGTTGCCCCCCAGGACTCCCAGGTCTCTTTCCCCAGAGCTGCTCTCCAGCAGGTCACCCCCAGCCTGTCCTGGTGCGGGGGGTTGTTCCTCCCTGGGTGCAGCACCCTACGCTCGCCCTTATTGAATTCCATAAGGTTCGTCTTTGCCCAGATCTCCAGCCTGTCCAGGTCTCTCTGGATGGTGGCACAGTCTGCCGGTGTGACAGCCACCCCCCCCCAGCTTTGTGCCATCGGCAAACTTGCTGAGGGTGCACTCTGTCCCCTCGTCCAGGCCGTTGATCATTTCCTACCAAGCAGGGCGGAAACAGCCACAGAAATGTTAGGTTTTTTCAACTCCACTAAATCGACAGCAACTTTTCGTGCAACTTCAGGCGCGGGGCGCAGCGCTAAGCGAGCCCGTGTGCTGGTTCTGTGCTCCTCTGAGATGCTCTAAGCAAAGTTTAATCCACATTTAAACCACATACCACCAATTCATCTCCGTTTAAGGGGAACAGACCGTTAGATGCATGCTGACACGCTGATTGCAAAATTATTATTATTATTATTATTATTAATGAAAGTGTTTGTTTTCCTCATTGCTGCGCTTATTAGAAGTGTGTTACTATTGTCTGCGCACAGCCAGGGTTTTTTTTCCCCGAATCTTTGTGATAAATCCCTTGCCTTGGCTCACGATAGCGAACAACGTGGGCTGTGTGTGCACCCCCCCACGGGAAGGACAGCTTCAGAGAGGGGCTGGAAGTGCTGGGATTTGTGCATGTAACGCAAAGATAACTTATCAGAGATAACTTACGGGCACGCGTAGCAAACTAGGGGGGTTCTGACTTTTACAGGAAAATTCACACATGAGCTGGTTTAAAAGGTTGCCCTGAGAATCCCCAAATGCTCGTATAGTTCCAGTTCTTGTTAGGAAGTCATTTGTGTAGCCAGTTATCTGCTTAGATACCTTCGAATGCAGAGGGTACCAGCAGTAAGTACAGGAAGCAAAGCACTACACGCTCTTGTGTTTTCAAGGCTTCTAATTGCAAGCCGTGGACAAAAAATAACGAACTTCAATCTGGGGAAAATTTACCGCCCTAGCAAACTAGCTAGGCTGAGACACAAAGGAAAACGTGACACAGCAACGTTTCAGAAATGCCTGGGGAGCATTTGAAAACGTGACCGAGACCATTCCGGGAAGCGGATCCCCTTTTTATCAGCGCTGCACAAGTTGGGGAGAATCAGCGACGAAAGGCAGGTTGTAGTGCCCAGCAAGAGAAGAAAAACACGCGGGTAAGAGCGCAGTCTCCGGGTCGCAGCTGCGCCTGGGAGATGGAGCCAGGAATCTCATCCTGCTCCTGCAGAGACGGCTGTTCCCATCCATGGGCACATCCCACAAGTCCTGCAGCAGGACTGGGGCAGGAGGTTGTCACGTCCCACTCCCAGTAAAGGCCGGGGGGGGAAGTGACTTCAGATTCGTAAATTCTCAACGGTGCGGACTAAGGTGAGATAAATCCCAAGGTCCATATACAAGCATTTATTAGCTTCCCAAAATGGTTAGTGTAGGTCTTAACAAGTCCACGGTAATTGGGTAGGTGTATAACTAGTTATGGCAAGCGGTGAGGTGAACAACGGGGATAGGACAACTTACGGCAAGCGGCACTTAAGGTCGTTACTTAACAACTCTAACCGTTACTTAACAATTCTAAGAGAAAAGAGAAACTGGGGGATAGAGAAAGGAAAAGACACAGAAAAAGACAGAGATAAAGAGATCACCGGTCCTGGTTCCAGCGTCTTTTTCAGGGAATCTTCCCAGGCATAATCATCTTCTTCCTTGGAAAAATCTTCCCAGGCACGGTCTTCTTTCTTGGGAAGAATCTTCCCGGGCGCTATCTTCTTCTATTGTCTCTTCTTTGTTCCCCCCTCAGGGCACTTATTTTCCCCTTTTATGTTTGCTGAATGAGCACGGTCCACCCCCCTTGCTGCGGACAGCCTCCTCTCGGGTTTCTCCCTTCTCCCAGGCGACGTGTAGCATGATTTGGGTGGAGAGACGAGTGCCATAGTCATCCATGTTTAGCATGATCTCTATAATCTTCATTAGCGTATGCAGGGGTGTGCGCTCTCATATGCATTTCGCGGATAATGAAGCAAAGGTCACTCATGGGACACAATGGCCTTGAGAGCTGAGAACGAGCGAGCTCACCACACGAGTGGCAGAACGATCCTGTCTTCACAAGACAGTTCTCCCACACTTTCAGGCGCCAGAAATATGAGCCTTATCAGTTCTTTGAAGGCCAGGCCTGGATTATTTATTTCCTTTTGAGTGTTTGAGGCGTTCCACTGAAGGCTTGGAGGGGCTCCTGCTCCTCGGCAGGGAATTTACAGTCCGTCCCTTACAGAGGTGACCAACACAGCGCAGCCAGGGGACAGCCTGGCGCCAGCATTACCGCTGAAGAGCCCTCCAGGACCGTGTTGTGGTAGCCAAAATTCAGCTTCAGGTGAGGACTAGCTCGAAGCAAAGAGTTTCTCGGGCCGTGTTGTGGCTGATTTGATGTGGCTCCGTGCGTCTGGTTTCCCTGCTAGCTCTGCACAGCGTCGCTTTTTCCTCTGGAAATATCTTTTCCATGGTTGTTGCACCCAAGGCATCCACTCGGAAATGCCACGAACCCCATATAAAATCCAGGTGCTGGCCCGAGGTGGGGAGATGTAAGGCAGGGTGTGATGTTGGAGTTAATCATGCCCAAAGAAGCAGCTGGTTTGAAGAAAGGAGTTGTCATTGAGACAGAGCAAAGTCCCCACAAAACTGAAGGCTCTGTAATGTAGACAGCTAGGAAACTTGCTTCAGATTTTTGCGATCGCTCTTGTATTACATTTCCCAAGCTGGTTTTGTGTCCAAGGGGCAGCTGTCATTTTAACGCGACAAACACACTGCACTCGCTCTTGCAGAAGTCGGTGTTTTATTCTTTCACCTGGCAGCTGTTTTCCTTCAATTGCAGCAAAGGCAGCTCAGGCTTAAAAGGTAAAACATGACACTAAAACGAAGAAAAGCCAGGACTTTTTCTTGCAAATTGTTGCAAAAACGTAATTGGAAGGATCTGGGGGCATATCGCCAAACCTGAGGCGTTGCAGATGGGTAAAAGAATTCCTTCAGAAAGGTGCCGTGCTGCCTTGTAAGGGCTGGGGTCTGAAGAGCGCGTCCTCCTGTGGCTGTCCCTCGCTTGGGCTGTCCCTCGATCAGACTGTCTCTTGGTCGGGCTGTCTCTTGGTCAGGTTGTTCCTTGGTCGGAATGTCCCTCGGTTAGGCTGTCCCTCTGTCGGGCTGTACCTCACTTGGGCTGTCCTTTGTTCAGGCTATCCCTTGGTTGGGCTGTCCCTCACTCGGGCTGTCCCTCGCTCAGGCTGTCCCTTGGTCAGGTTGTTCCTTGGTCGGGATGTCCCTTGGTTGGGGTGTCTCTTGGTCGGGGTGTCTCTTGGTCGGGGTGTCCCTTGGTCGGGCTGTCCCTCGCTCAGGCTGTCCCTTGGTCAGGTTGTTCCTTGGTCGGGGTGTCCCTCGGTTGGGGTGTCCCTTGGTAGGGGTGTCCCTTGGTCGGGCTGTCCCTCGCTCAGGCTGTCCCTTGGTCAGGTTGTTCCTTGGTCGGGGTGTCCCTCGGTTGGGGTGTCCCTTGGTAGGGGTGTCCCTTGGTCAGGCTGTCCCTCGATCAGGCTGTCCCTTGGTCGGGGTGTCCCTTGATGGGGCTGTCCCTCGGTCGGAATGTCCCTCGGTTAGGCTGTCCCTCTGTCAGGCTGTCCCTTGCTTGGGCTGTCCTTCGTTCGGGCTGTCCTTCGTTCAGGCTGTCCCTCGGTCGGGCTGTCCTTGGTCAGGCTGTCCCTCGGTCGGGCTGCCCTTGGTCAGGCTGTCCCTTGGTCGGGGTGTCCCTCGGTTGGGGTGTCCCTTGGTCGGGGTGTCCCTTGGTCAGGCTGTCCCTCGATCAGGCTGTCCCTTGGTCGGGGTGTCCCTTTACCGGGCTGTCCCTTGGTCGGAATGTCCCTCAGTTAGGCTGTCCCTCTGTCAGGCTGTCCCTTGGTCAGGGTATCCCTTGTTCAGGCTGTCCCTTGGTTGGGATGTCCCTTGGTCAGCATGTCCCTCCATCAGGGTGTCCCTTGGTCAGGCTGTCACTTGGTCGGGGTGTCCTTCGGTCGGGGTGTTCCTTGGTCAGGATGTCCCTCGGTCGGGGTGTCCCTCAGTCGGGGTGTCCAGCTGAGCTTGTCCCCTGGCAGATCAATCCTTTCTCCATGGCTACATGCCTCTGCGGGGCCGTGACTCAGTTTCCCCAACCTGCTGGGATACGTTGCTATTCGATTGAACTGCAGAAGTGCACTTGTGAGCGTTGGATGGCTCTGGGCTTCGTAGGCTTAAATGCTCTCTACAGGGTAAATGTATTCGTTCCTAGCAAGACTTCAGTGCTATAAAGTCCTTCTTGAATGGAGATGAATTTTATCCTGATAGTTATTCTCACAAAGCAAACAAAATACAGATTTTCCAACTGTCTGAAATCCAAAGGTGTTTGAGTTTTGTCTCGAGGTATACAAAGCCAAACACGCCTCCCATGGGATCTGAGTGCCAAGCTGTGTCTGTAAAGAATAAATGAAAGGTTTTATTCTTCGTAATCTTGCTGGAGCTTTGCTTAGGAGGAGGGGAGATCCCCCTTTGGGACGGAGTGAGAGGCAGACGGCTAGAGAAGTAACAAAAACCGCTGGCAGAGCCGTGTTTGGTCCCTGCCTGCCAAACCCTCCCTGCAGGGGCAGAGCAATCCGACCCCCATCGCAAAACAGACTCTTCCTTTAAACCCACCGCGGCTGCATTCAGGCAGGCAGGAGGAAGAGCATCAGCAGCATCCACCGCATCTCCAAAGGAAGGGGCAGCCCCCTGTGGGGTAAAAAAAAGGAATATTTTGCCATGTTTAGGCAGCAATAAGTCCCCCGAGGTGTTTGGTCACCTCAAAGTAGCTTTTCCCTTTTTCCTCTTCACCGGCTCCTGCTCAGCGAGGGGAGATTCATCTTCGTTAGGCTGAGCTGTAAAATCTAACGAGAGTCCTCTGAGCAGGCACGACGGCGCTCACGCACCATGCGCAAATTCCATGCATCCAAATATGTATATCTAGATATGTTATTAATAGATATGAAAGCATATGAATGTGTGTGCATACATAGAGAGCAAGATATACCCCAACCCAGAAAGGGGACAAACTGATTTAAGTTTTTTTATCTTTGCTGCCATACAATCTGCCTTCGTTCCTCATGGTGGGGGAGGACTATGGCTCCGGTACCATGAGAGGAAGGAAAAAACCTGCCCGTGTCTAATCCAGTCATTCTTTCGTCCCCTTGCAAAAATGTGCTTCGCGTTCTGGGTGTGAGATTATTTACCATCGTTGTTTTGTCAAGGAAAGCAGAGGACAAAGGACCCCCACATAATGTGGAGCCCGTCAGTACTGAATACAAAACAAACCCCGATCATCGCGAATGGGATTCTTATTTGCAGCATTTGTGAGATTTTATGGGTTTTTTTGAGCCTCGGGGGCAGCGCAGTCTGCTGCGCGTGTGCCGACGATGGTGAGTGCGGTTGTGTCGTGTGCTGCGCGGGCAACATTTAGCGCTAATGAGAAACAAAGAATTCCTGCAATCCCAAACAGCAGCGAGCGAGCTCAATTAGATGGCTGTCTGGCCGCGGGAAACGTTCTGTTTTCTTTGTACTGAATAGAAACCGGAGCCTTTGTCCCACCTAAACACAGGGATGTGCAAAGCAATCTGCTTCCCGGCCAGGAAGAATTGGGCTATAACACGCTATTATCCAGGAACGTCACTCTTCATCTATAAAGTGACCAATAATAAAATCCACCTTTCTCTACCATTGTTCCTGGTATCATTCTTGTTATTTTTATTATTGTTGTTACATGTATGTTATGAAAGGACGATTCATTATCGTGCTGGCAGGTATCCCTTTGTAGCTCAGGAAGAAGTTGTATCCTCAAAAACTCTTAGTTTTCTCCCAAAGGAGAGACAACGGGGCAGTTTGTACCTCTCCCCTGCCCATTGGACAGGTCGGGATGGAGAGGACATGGAGCGGTGTGGCACAAAGAAGTTATTCTTCTGGTTTTAAGGAGGGTGCATTCTCCCAAGTGATGCTAAAGGGACGGTGAGGCAGGAGCTCAGGGGGATCAGGAGGACGGAGAGGGGCAGGAGAGGGGCTTTGCTGGGCCGGGCACAGGGGCAAAGCTGAGGTCGGATGGGACATAGGACTGCTCTAGGTTGGCTTAATATATCCCGGACACAATGTCACTCGTTATGAAAATTGGGCTATCAACGGAGATGAGAAGGAGAAGAGAAAGAAAATGGGATGAGGAATGAACAGGATTCATGAGAGCCCTTTCAGGCTGAGCTTTAGTGCGTGCAGATGGAGGAAGGCAGAAAGATTTGGCCTGAAAGATGAGAAACTATTGTAGGGGCAGGATGAGACCTTGGGTCACCAGGAGGAGCTGGAGTGGTCATCTGCAAGGCTATCTGCTGTCACAATGTCTCGAAAAAGATTCGTAATTTGTTTTCTTTTTAAAGCAAGGAGTCCTTCACGTTATAGCCAGTACAGGGGACAAACCTGAGCTCTTCATGTACGACATAAAACGACTTCCCTCTATTGACAAGACAGACCAAGAGGGAAACGGCAATCAATCACCCTTAGCACCAGGCAACGGAGAGGAGCCAAAATAATTATTCTGGAATGAGGAAAGGCCTGTGATGTTGAAGGACAAGAGAGCGAAATTTGCTCTGTTGCCAGCTGGGCTGAGATCTGGGGAGAGCAAAGGGACTGTGATGATTTGGCTTTGCTTGACGTCCAAGTAACACCCGTGGAGGAAATGCAGATGCAATGGCAGACACCTTCATGGCCCTCGGGAAAAGGTTACATGTTTCTTTCCTCTCAGTAGTGAATAAGGAAAGAATAAGTGCAGTGGTATAGAGAGAAATGAGTCGCTCTTCCAGCCGTGGTAGAGAAGTTCAGGGTCTCATGGTGGACCTCAGTGCAGGGCCCGCCTTGCAGAAGGGCTGGCAGGCAGCGTCTGGGGTTTGTAACCTGCTGTCTGGTTTAGGGAGGAGGAAGAAGCTGGGCAATGTTCTCTATAAATGACTGTTATTATAGCAAAATGTAGAAATCTTGAAATATTACCCGTGAGAATAAAGGGCTTTTCCAGCCTTGAAAGACAGGTTTTCTTCCAGGGAAGATGCTGTTGTCATAACGCAAATTTTACCAATGCATTGTTTGCTATTGAAAGCAAGTAAAATCAGACCGATTTGGAAAAAAAAAGAAAATGAAGTTTCAAACCGAAATGCTGATTTTGCTGTACTCCAAAAATTAATATGTTATGTTTTTCCCACAGAACTGGGAAGAGAGGTGGGCAAGAGGAGAGCGAGGAGAGAGGTGCCACTTCCTCTTCGTCTTTCTCTCGGTTCCTCTTTCCCACACTACCATCCATGAAAAAAGGATCAATGAGATGTGTAACCCCCCCCGTTGTTTCTCCATCCGTCCCTACGGGCCCCATCCCGCATCCCGCCCCCTGCCAAGCAGCATTTCACCACCCCCAGTGCGCGCTCAGCCCTCATCCCCCGGTCAATCCAAGAGCCTTGGTAAGACCTGGACTAGCGGGATGGGGCACCTTTGGGGAACCGAAGCGGGATGGAGGGAGAAGGAAGAAGCTTTTCCAGCTTGGAGAACGGGACCTGCTGCCTTTAAATAAGCAAGAAGAGAGCACGGTCTCATCCCACACAGACAGCTGGCAGGGAACAATTACAGCGCGATTATAGCTGTGTGCTCTCGCTGGAAGGTAGTTCAAAACAACACTAACGGTCTTTTCACCGCTCACGATTCCGCCATAATACGCATGTCCAAGAGCACAATTTGCTGGAGCAGAAACAAACGCTCTGTAAGAGAAAGCAGAGAGCCACTTACAAAGCGAAACACTTGTAATTATCGTATGCAAATCAGCCCCAACTACAGGTTGCACTGGGTGCGTGTGCATCGCCTGGTTAATTTGGAAACAGTTCAGTAGTTAAAAGTGAACTATGAGGTTCTCATTATGCAATTAGGACTCTAGTGAAAGACTCATTAATCTGAAATGCAATTAGTCGGGTTGCTGCCGCACAGAGTTCAAAAGTGATTTTGTTGGGTGGTGACTTTGCTGTTCACGTAGCGTTGGATGAGATATCTCCAAATGCTTTGATAGGATCTCCTCATTTCGGGCTTACATAGACTCAGTTGGGAACAATACAAACATGAAAAGAGGGAGGATTTAGTTAATTTTGAACCGTCAGCTGCTCTCTTACATCTGAATTTTCTGTTTCTTCTAATGTCTGCTATTTGTCCCCGTGGGGAAGATTTCTATCTAGCGCTTAGAAACAAGGGCTGATGTAATGGCACTCGGATATCACAGTAAACGTTATTTCTAAGAAACACGCAACCCGTCGGGTCTCTTGGGTTCAGTTATCAGCTCCACCGGTGGCTCTTTGCATGACCTTCAACAAGACCAGCCCAAGTGTGTTATCTCAGCGCCGTAAGGTGGGGGAAGGGGTGGAAGGATCACTGCATGAGGCCCGCTTTCTACCCCAAGAAGTGAGCTACGCGGCTTACCGAGACCGCATCGATCATAAAGATCTGGGTATTATCTTTGGTTTTACAGCGCTGCTGAAGTAAATCGTGCCATTCAGGTCCTTCAGGAGTCCTTTTTGTGGAGCTGAAACTGCACAAAATCTCCGTATTGCACTCTAAGGCCTTTCCTACGAGAGGAAAATGAAGCTTCCCGTTACTTCTGTCCCGGCTCATCCACAAATAGCTCCTGGGCTGGCTTTTTGCCCAGGGTAGGTTTCACCTACTTTGCTCACGGGTAAACCAGACATTTTAATACGTCCCAAGTCTACTGGGTAAAAGGTGATTTGAGAACGTAAAAGAAAAGGTTCTTAAAGAGTTACAGCTTCACCTGGGTGAGACATTTTGCCAAATCCTTTTCTCTCGGGAAGAACAGGGATTCAGCAGCAGCAAACTGTTCCCTGGATGGATTTCAGCCTTGCAGAATTGCCTGTGACAGACACAAACAAAACATCAGAAAAAAATAAAATGTAACAAACCAACACTCTTTGCTTAGAAGCCTCTTTAAGTTATGTTTACACTTAATTAAAGAAAATACTTGGCTTCAAAATGGAACGTTTTACATTAGGGCAAACGAAACGTTCCGCTTAACCCAAAGTTTATTTTTTTCC
Source organism: Rissa tridactyla (assembly GCF_028500815.1). Lineage (NCBI taxonomy): Eukaryota > Metazoa > Chordata > Aves > Charadriiformes > Laridae > Rissa > Rissa tridactyla. Next base: position 3,583,051 of record NC_071484.1, on the reverse strand, counting down.
CAACTTTCAAATGGACCAAAAAAAAAAATAATTTCGAGGATTCAAATTTCAAGTTGCCCCAACGCAATTTTTTTGTTTGCTTATTTCGTCGTTTGAAATTGCCGGTGAAGCAAAAAAAATCGATTATTTACACTGTTCTACCTAGGATGTCCCTCCCTAAAGTGGGCGATAACCGATTTGCTTGGCTAACTACTGCCGGGGAATGCCAAACCCTGCCGCGAAGGGTGAGCGGTGTGAATCTTGCCGGTGGGGCTGGAAGGTGCAGTTGTTCAGGGTGAGACCTCATCTGGAAGTCACCGTCCCCTAATTGCGGTCCTTTTAACCGCCCTCGGTTTCTCATTCCAACACCAATAAGTATAATAAGGCAGATTCGGTCAGAATGGTAATAAGCTTCGTGTATCAAAAACCCGGAGCCCATCCCTGGTAATGCCTCGTAAGAGGAGGCTTAAGGCAAGCGCGTGCCTACAGCTCAGGCGTGTAAAAATGCTGGTATCTCCCTCCCTGGGTATCTGCTGCTCAAAGCCAAAGGTTAGGGAGGTTGCGGAGGTCAGTGCAAAATAAGGTAGGGCAGTTTTGATCACCTTCAGCAGCGGTTTAATTAATCTGCTTGATTCTGCACTGAAACACATCAGGAAACCGCACACGTCTCATGCAGCGGTGCTTGAGGTTTCCCATAACCGAGGGTAGTAAAAGCAACCCAGGGCACTAATTTTTTATATCTTTTCAGTTCAGAACACAAATATATATGCCCTTATTCTCTCTTAGGTGTCTGCACGGATACTTAAGGCGTCGCCACACAAAAATGATCCCGTTTGGGTAGGGCACCTTGGGTGGAGGTATCTCCCGAAACTGTGGAGCTGCGGTTCATCGGAGGAAGGGTCGTCAGCTCCCTCAGGGGAATCACAGCTCAGGTCCATTGCTGGTCCGGAGCAGATCTCCACGCGTTGCAAAGGGAGTCCACAACCGGCATGTTTCATGTGCTGTAATGAACAGCCAAAGCCGTTTCTCTCAAACGACCTCCAGCCACACGCGATGAGGAACACGCCGTCGCCCGGCGAGAACACCTGTAGCCTCAAAGCCCGACAAATCCTCTTTGCTTTCCTAATCTGTAATTGTGTTTGGTTAGCTCCTTGCTTATGAATGCTTCAGGGGGTTTCGGCACGGTGAATATAAGTAGGAAAGGAAGAAATTCAGGATTCTAGGCAGAAAAAAGCGCCTTTCGTTAAAACAGAGAGCCCAAGATCTCTGCAGTCTCACAACTGACACAAGCTTTGCTTTACAACACTGTGTCCCCGCGGTGGTTTTGGCTTAGCTCTCAGGCACACGGTTCGTACCTGGGATTTCCCCTTTGCAAACAGAGCTTGGAAACGTGGGTTTCTCGGAAGGCAGCCACATCTGCAGCTGGGTGCTGGATGCTGCATGCACAGCTCAAACTGGAAGGGAGGTCCCTCTCCAGAGCTTTAATCACCTGAAATATCAGCACGTGATGGCAGCTAAAATGAGGAATTAGTTCTCCCAAGGGAGCTTCAGCTCCCCCTTCCCATGTGGCTGCTTTTGGGTGGGCTGAGTGACTCCTTGGAGGTGCCGGTCTGTCCAGGAGGAGCGTGCTGGCCTTGCTGAGCCCCCAGCCAAGCGTTGGTGGATGAACCCCAACCATGGGCTCTGGCTGTACCAAAAAAAAAAAACAGCTGAAAAAGATGCAGGGCTTTGCCCAGATGTCACTTTGAGTGGAGCCGGGGCTGCCCTGGATTGTCTCCTCCAGCGCTGGGCTCACACGTTGGCACTGTTGGCTGAGCAGACAGCCCATGCCACCAGCTGCAGCATCCTGCATCCACCCCACGTCTCCGCTGTCTGCAGGCAAGAAAGGGCTCTGCCCAAGGGGACAAACCTGTTAAGATTGGACTTAACAAGGCTTTCACCTAAGGTCTTGGGCCATCCCTTGGAACAATCTCTCTCCCACATTTCCATTACCAAGCAGCTGCAGCTGGGCCTTGAAGAGATGTTATTTCATGTTGTGTTATTTCAGTAGCACCTTGGAGCTAGAAGAAGATTGAAATCGTCTTTATGTTTCCTCCCCAAATGTCAGGCACCTCAGTGCACACACGTGGTGTGGCTGTGACCTCTCAGCTCAGTGCTCTCCAGGGAAAGCAGATGTGATTTAAAGGTCAGCACAGGAGTGTAATTGCTGAGTAGAGTCCACAATGTAAAAGCTGCTTCTGCAGAGGGATGGGGAATTGATTGCTGGTCTCATAAAGCTCCTGGTACGTCAGCATCGTCTCCTGGAGAACAGGGGGTCTTTCTCATAACCCGAAGCCACAGTGCGAAGGGTCAGTAAGTGGGAAGGGCGAGGCTTCTCTCCTCAGAGATACCTCCTAGGCTGATGGTGAGGACAAAGACAGAGACAGAGGCAGGGTTACAGCGTCTTTACTGGAGCACTAAACACCCAGGTGCCCGGGTAGGGGTCACCCACTGCCCTTGTAGAGCTTCCTGCAGGGAGGCGATCATAGAATCACAGAATGGGTTGGGTGGGAAGGGACCCCTAAAGGCCATCTAGTCCACTCCCCCTGCAGTGAGCAGGGACATCTGTAACTAGATCAGGTCGCTCAGAGCCTCATCCAACCTGGCCTTGAATGTCTCCAGGGATGGGGCCTCCACCCCCTCTCTGGGCAACCTGGGCCAGTGTCTCACCACCCTCAGTGGAAAGAACTTCTTCCTAATGGCTGATATAAACCCGCCCTGCTCTAGTTTAAACCATCGCCCCTCGGCCTATGGCTCCATGCCCTTGCAAACAGCCCCTCCCCAGCTTTCCTGGAGCCCCCTTCAGGGACTGGAAGGGGCTCTAAGGTCTCCCTGGGGCCTTCTCTTCTCCAGGCTGAACCCCCCCAGCTCTCTCAGCCTGTCCTCACAGCAGAGGGGCTCCAGCCCTTTGATCATCTTCATGGCCTCCTCTGGCCCCGCTCCAACAGCTCCATGTCCTTCTTGTGCTGAGGGCTCCAGAGCTGGACGCAGGACTCCAGGTGGGGTCTCACCAGAGCAGAGCAGAGGAGGGTGATGTGCTGCTGCTCCAGGAACCGCAGCAACACAGACGCCAGCTTTAATAAATCCATGACACGAAACAGAAACAGCCCCAGCTGGCTGGAAAGAGCAGTGACTCAGGAGGCAAGAGATGGAGGCATCCCTCAAGATCTCCAGTGCTCCCTCCTCACCCCCATCCACCTCAGTGCATCTCTCGCAGAGTCTGGTCGCTTTAGCCATCCCTGCCTGTTGTAGCCGTGTGCTGGGAGAGGACCTCCTGCTTTTTCTTTTTCTTCTGTATTAAGCTTCTGACCCTCTGTATTGTGCAGATGTGACCTGCATGGTTCCTCCAAGGTTCAGAAGGCAAATGAAAAAGAAATGAATGTTTATGCATACATATATGCACATCTGATGATAACATGGTAATGTTTGGCCAGTATCACTCCCCAGGGGAAAAAGGGAGCTGACTTACGATCTTCTAACTCTTGTGTCTGGCTTTACCATGTCTGGATCAGCAGCAGTTCCTAATGGGAGGTTTTTTAGCATGCACTAATTGAGCATTCCTTGCCTCATTGTTAAACAATCTTCTCAATTTGTGCTCCTTCCAAACTATCCACCTATCAATAATGTTCTCCAGTTTTCCCTGGAGATGCTTTGCCCTTTGCAAATGGCAGTTTTGCTCTTGCTCTTTAAAATCAATGTCATTTTTTGCTTTTGCAAGTGTCCTTTTTTGCTTTTATTGCAGCACCCCTCCCTTCCAGCCCAGGAACTTTGCTCGCGCTATACCCAGTGGAGAGACTACATGTGGCAGGGACTGGCGGAAATTAAGATTCAGGGTTTCTTCCTTGCTGAGGCCAATACAGAATTGCCTGTTGCCACCTCTTGGTAGGAGCAAAGAACGGCAAGTGAATCCCGTCCCCTTGGCAAAGAGAAGGGTGCGATTTAGAGACGTCCTATGAATGTGATTCTCTGTTTCCCTCCACCCCTGGGGTTGGCAGGGTGGCAGCAATAAGAGCTGGCGGTGCATTTCAAGGCATTGCTACCCTTGGGCGTAGAGAGGTCCATAACACTGGTGTCTGAAGGCCTCCGGTGGTTTACGTGGAGCCATGTACCAATGTAGGGTTGGTATTCGCCATGACATGTCTACTGCATCCTGAAAGCCCCTGGACTTGCACGTTTGGAGGTGGTTGGAGGTTGTTCCATTGTTGTAAAGAGCTCAGTTGTCTCCCCAATGGGTGGATGGCGTGTACCCCATGTGCTGGTGCAACGCTTGCCTCGGGCTGAGCCAAGTAACTCTACTCAAGAGGAGTAATGTCTTCTCATGGGCTTCCTCAGCACCATTTTCCTGTAGACACTAAATTGTGTTGAGGGACCTAGAGCACAGGGTGAATGTTTAGTTACAGTTTATCAGCCTAAATAAATTCGCCTTTCTGGTAAAGCTGCCAAAGCACCAAACTACTCCTTTCCCATAAATATCCCACATGAGTATCTGTGAGTGAATAAGTCATGGACCATGGCTGAGAGACGGAAGGAGGAGCTGTGTGTATGTGATTGCACACCCGTGCGAGCGAGGGGTGAAGCAACGGAGAAGGAAACTCCTGTGCTTTACTCCTGGGGCCAAGCGTGAAGAAATAAAGGGAGCGCAGGGGAGAGTGTTGGCTCTACTGATGGGGTGGTACCTTCTGTTTTCCACCCCCAGGGAATAACAGTACATGACAACAGACAATAACTCCCAAGGAAACATACCTTTTAACTCTTTTTTTATTGAAGCTTAAAAAGTCTGCCTTCAGGCATCAGAGGAGATGGGTTGTATCTACGGATGCATCTTGAGGTTTCCAGCAGGAAAGCTAAGGGTGATCTCTTCCCCTGCATGCAGAGTCAGGGCTGGCTCTGGCTGCGTCATGAGCACCAGGAGCCAAATCCTCACCAACTTGATCTCCACCAGCTTCCAGGGCTGTGTCTGGCTCCTGTGTCTAGGGCTTCATAAGCCCTGATGATGCAGTTGCTCTTGAGTCTGGGAATTTCACCAATTTCAAAGATTTCCTTTTTTTTTTTTTTTTTTGGTAGGGCTTTAAAATGGCAGTGTATCAGACCTGCAGAAAAAAGTAGGGGGACTTTGTGTCTTTGAAAATCCCAGTCCCTCAATATGAGTCAGATCAGCCAAATGCTATTGGTAGTGACTTGCTTTGGATATAATTAGACAGAGTCATAGCTAAGATATTTCTAACTAAGTATTTCAGGCTCAACAGATTGGCTTCTCATCTGACCAACTCTCTCTTCAACTTCAGGCTAGAAATGCTCCAACATGAGCCTGCCGGGTAAAAGCAGGGGCAACGGTCTTTGGGCTGTTAAAATCCCTTTGTTAGAACAGCTCGTGAATGGACATCCAAAATGGACCCTTGCCCAGAAAAAGCACCTTCATTTGAAAAGATGAACGAACATTTGCAGAAAATTAATTGCCTCCTTCTCCCCATTCTGGATCTTCTTCTGCCTCTTGGGACACACAGAAACACACACGCATCTACGGTTGATTTTTATTTAAGAAGACATTTTATTTTGGGTTACACAGAGAGTGAAACAGCAGCAGCAGTCTCCCGTGCCTGGTTTTACAGAGAAAACGCATTTCTCAAGGGCTCTGAACCTTTGTTCCCTCTTCCTTGTGCGTGCGGGTTACGGGTGTGTGTTTCCTCCGCAGCAGAGACCCCGTTCCCTCTTTATCTCTCTCTCTTATTAATTCATCTGCCATTCTGGGTCTGATTCTTCGCAAGTTCTTTAATTCTCAGAGTTAGCAGTAACATGCCGACAGCATCCGTTAGCGGCTCCCTCTCCCCTTCTCGCCCTCCCGGGGCAGCGTCACCGCCCTCGCTGCAGGCTTTGCTTTTTGAGGGGGCTTTGGTAGTCGCATTTCTTTACGGATGAGAGAGGAATTCGAAGCAAAGTAGCGATTCTTCCAGCAAGTCTAGCGGCGATTTCCTTCTCCTGTATCATCCTGAGGAGTTTTAGTGCTCCTTAGTCAGCTAGGCAGGATTCAGTAGCCCTCACGTAGGTGTTTGATGCCATCGTGGGTGTCCGGGGTCCGTTTCAGAGCCCTCCTGCCCCCCGGCATCGGTAGGTCCTGTGTGTGATCGGGCAGACCTGAGCCCGCCTCGGGTGCCTTGGGACGTGCTGAACATCACGTTTGGGCAGCCCCACAGACAGACACCCGTGCACACACGGACGGACGCGACACGGACCCGCTCCTGCGCAAGCAAGGGCAGAGCTCAGCCCAGCTGGAGAAAAACCAGCAATTGTTATTTCTTTCCTGAGCCTTCCTGGCCCTTGTCAGGGTGTGAAAACATCCAGACGAAATGACGGGATATCAATTCTTATTTCTAGAGGGGAACAACAAATAGAGAAAGGGACAAATCCTCTGAGGATGGAGCCATCTCTGGGCAATGCCGGTGACAAGATCTGCTGAGTCCTTACGGTGTCCCTCTGACCCGCTGCTGTTCGTCTCAGCAGTGACTCCCAATAATTTCTCATGATGGTTTTTGGAAGCTCTCTTTAGTCTCAGCCAAAACATCTGACTCCGATTCCTCTGTGCTTCCCCTGTGTGACAAGTGTGTCACCCAGCCTGTGAGGGGGGGGATGGCCGAGCCGCCAGGTGACAACCCCCAGGTGTCTAACAGCAATGCCAGGCACGGGGATAAGGGACAGCACAAGGGCCATCCCACGACAGAAAGGATCAGGGACATTTTCCAACGGTCATTCTGCCGGAGGGGATGGCACGAGATGTTAATTGTGCATTTTTAATTGGAACGAGCAGCATCGGTCATGCCCACCAAAGGACTTTGCTCACTGCGGTGAAGTTCATTAGCAGCAGACAGCGAGATAATAGCTGCTCCCTCCGCGCGCGGCGAGAAATGTCACTTTGATGAAGCCTTGTAACCATGGGCACAGTGGGCCAGGACCAGCATCTCTGCTTGTGCTCTTCGTGGTCTAACCCCACCGACTTCAGCGGATCTCCCCTTGCTCACTGGCTTTAAATGAGTCCTAAATCCACCCAGAGAGAATTGTTAATGAGTAGTAACGGAGCTGGGGAACCCGAACTGAGAGCAGCAGCAGAGGATAGGGGTAAACTGGAAAGAAAAGCATCCCCTTTCCCTGCCTTCAGCCATTGCACCCCAATTCCGCTCCCCCGAGCGATGATAGAGTTACAGCCTGGGAATAACATCGATCCAGTGCATCCACCAGGCACCTTGCCCCAGGCTTGTACACCAAGGACAAGACATGAAAATGCAGCCAAGTCCTGAGGTTCAGGGTAATATTTACTAGAAGTCTCTCTGCTCCTGGACTTCTCCCAAGTCGATATTCATCATTTCCAAACTGGTTTGTGCTGTGGTCTAATCGCTCTGCAGCAGGCTGCCCTGCGAAGAAGCTGGCTTCGTACCTGCAGGGCCCTGGGCAGGCGGCGAGGAGGAGGATGTGCCTTTTGGATCTGGAGTCTTCACTTTTTTCCCAGTCCCCAACTAAGCAAGCAGAGGGTGACCTTGACGCGACAGGGATTCAGTAAGAAAAGACCCCAACATGTTGGCTTTTGAGCAGTTGTCCTGCTCCAGATGAGCTCAGAGGAGAACCTCAAAATGCTTCTCTTGCTCCCGGGGTCGTGGCTATGAGGGCAGCAGTGGTGCTTTGTTGCTTGTAGCCCGGGTTCGTGCAATGCTGGGATGGAAAGAAGCCACTAAAAAGAGTGCAGGGTCCTGTCCGGATGAATTTACTGGCTAGAAAATCCAACATGGCACAAAGCAATCTCCAAGTGCATGGTGCCACATCTGCCACCCTGAGCTGGAGGTAGCCCGGGGTCCTTAGCGCTGTCCGGACAACGACAGCGGAGCAGTTCAGCTCCGTGTGGGATTGCTGACTGCACACGGGAGCAAATTCTGTAACCTCTGTGTACCTGAGGGTGAGAAAAGCGCTGACATAGATCCAAGCAGCTCAGATTCCTCAAAGGCAAGGAGAAAAAGGTGATTTCTGTCCCCAAAACCTTGTGGCGTGTCCCCACAGGGAGGGCTTTGCGCAGCAGCTGGAACTTCAGTCTCGGAGAAATTTTCAGTAAAAGCAACTTCTTATTTGGCACAGCCTGGGTAGGACTGGGGGCACGGCGCGCTCCTCTGCTCGACAGCACGCGGCAGCAAACAGGGACACTCTTCCCTGCTGCCTTCGGCATTCGCATTTATGACCCCCCGTTGATGGCCATTCCTTAGTCCCGTCTCTTCGGCGATTGGCCTCAAACCTCACTGCCCTCCTCCCGGCAGAGCTCCTCCAAGGACCATCTCAAAGAGAAACTCGGAGTAAAGAGGGCACCGAGACATTTTTGCTGCGGGGGCCCCCCCAGCCAGCCTTTCTCTTCCGAAGCAATTTACGATAAATATTACAGGTAAATGGAAGTCCCATTAAAGATCTGACATATATTGAATGAATCAAATACATTCGGTTTCTCCGCATGACTAATAGAAGGAGGACTGACCTTCTCCCAACTTCTTCTTCCTTGCTGAATGCTTATTAGGTGTTTAAAAAATGTATTTACGAGGAGATACATCCGCCTGTGATACCTCTGCTTGTGCCTTGAATTCTGTTTTTAATTATGATGGCTATTTTTAGCCCAGACTCATGGCCTGGTGGATTCCCATTATAGACATGAGCTGTGGAAGGCCCTCAGCTCAGGCTGTCTTTGAAATGAGGACGTCCAATATGTTGGCAGCCGGGCTCCCTAATTAGCACAGCATGGTGTAGACTTATTTATTACTGCTTGCTTTAGAATAGTATCCAGAGACACCGCCTGAGTCAAACACACCCCCGCACACCACAGCACACCACGGAGATGGGCACAAACACACGCAGAGCGCTTTTAGTGGCTAAAAAATAAACACAGGTAGTAGTGGGAATGAAGAGGAAGTACTAAAACGGGCTTCGAAATGGTTTTTCGGGGGATGTTAAGAATCTGAGCTCAAAACCATGACCCTGAAAGCTTGTGCTCATTTGCCACCTAACCTCACCCCGCGTTTTAATGCAAAGGTCGTGGGACCTACCTTGGTGCCTGATGTGGACCCAAGCAGGGGAGGCTGAGGACAGTAAGTGCTTGGAAAAGTGATGCAGAGAACAGAAGAGGCACAAAGTCCATTTTTTTCATGTGTGCACTAGAAGGGGCTCACCTGGATCCACTCATCCAGATGCTGCCATTCATGGAGGGTTTCTCCAGCCCTGGCTTGGCCAAGGCAACGTTCTTGCCCACCAGGTACGGTGGTGCCACCCTCACCCGGCAGCCCCATGGCAGGCAGGAGATGGGCTTCCCTTGGACACAGCTCCCCAGTGACATGTCATCTGCTCCGTTGATTGGCTCTGAAATGAACTTTCAGCCTAGAGGAAAATTTCTGGAAAGAAATGCAAAGGTGGCAACGTAGAGGGGATGCTGGAGTGAGGAGCACGTGTCAAACAGGAGCCCAGCCCTCTCCCCTGCCTGCTCATAGAATGGTTTGGGTGGGAAGGGACCTTAAAGCCCACCCAGTGCCACCCCCTGCCCTGGGCAGGGACACCTCCCACCAGCCCAGGTTGCTCCAAGCCCCGTCCAACCTGGCCTTGAACCCCTCCAGGGATGGGGCAGCCACAGCTTCTCTGGGCAACCTGGGCCAGGGGCTCACCACCCTCACAGCCAAGAGTTTCTCCCCAGTATCTCATCTAAATCTCCCTTCTTCCAGTTTAAAACCCTTCCCCCTCGTCCTATCACTACATGCCCTTGTAAAAAGTTCCTCTCCGGCTTCTGTCTGCCTCTTTCCTTCCCCCCATCAATACAGTTTAGCCAGCAGGCCTATTTTTTTATTTACCCTTTATTTCTTTCTAAGCATCCACAATCACAATGCTCTGGCAGTATCTTTTAACAAGGACTGTATCAAGCGAAGCCTCAGAGACAGGAGGCTAATTGAGAGCTTCCTGAGGGACATTTTAGCTAGCAGTAAGCGGCATGAATATCCTTCAGCCTCTATTTATGCTGCAACATTAACAGGTGGGTTGATTTGCATTCCCTGCGTCGGCAGCCGGGGAAAACAAGGGGGATTTTATGGGCTGCTCGTCGTGTTTTATTAACCCTCCATCCCCGGCATCGGGACTTGAGGTTCCTGTGCACACCTTGCAAGCAGTATCTTCACAACCCCTGTGTCTTCTAAATGGAGTGCAAAGGGCTATAAAGATGCTGAGGGGACTGGAACCCCTCTCTGATGGAGAAAGGCTGAGGGATTTGGGTCTCTTCAGTCTGGAAAAAAGACGGCTGAGGGGGGACCTTATCAACGCTTATAGATACTGAAAGGGGGGCGTCAGGAGGATGGGGCCAGGCTCTTCTCAGTGGTGCCCGGGGACAGGACAAGGGGTAACGGGCACAAACTTGCCCCTGGGAAGTTCCATCTCAACAGGAGGAGGAACTTCTTTGCTGTGAGGGTGGCAGAGCCCTGGCACAGGCTGCCCAGAGAGGTGGGGGAGTCTCCGTCTCTGGAGACATTCCAACCCCGCCTGGCCGCGTTCCTGTGCCACCTGCTCTGGGTGACCCTGCTCTGGCCGGGGGTTGGAGGGGATGATCTCCAGAGGGCCCTTCCCACCCCGGCCAGGCTGGGATTCTGGGATTCTGTGAGTGCTAGGTAGAACCCAGCTGGCTCTGCTAAGGAGAGGCGCGAACGTCCCTGCACTCATAACATTTACACGGATCAAGGCCATTCCCCAGTAGAGTGTGGATGAGTATTTTTAAAAGCTGAGCTTTGTATCTAACTCTCTCGCATGCCGTTGCAACCTTCAGAGGAGGATGCTGAGAAATTATTGGCAATAGCAAGTCCTCCAGGGCCCCAAAGGTATAGGGGCACACTGAGGACTGCAGGGAAAAGGAGAAAAATATTGTAGGTGATATATGTGGTGTTTCCTCTGATATATTTATATCTCAGAAAAGCTCCGGAGGAAATACAGTTGCCCTCTGAATTTGTTACTGGGATGTCTTCATAATAAAACCTTTCACTGGAGCCAGAAAAGATTTAAAGAGGGAAGTACTCAGACTTCATAATACGCTGCAATCGAGTCACGGTGGCTCAGTTCCTCCGCCGGCAGCAGAGCGAGCTCCTCATGATACCCCCCTGCTGCCGCCCTGCCTCCGCCAGCCGTGCCTGCCGTGCCACGCGCCCGGCTCCAGGGGACAGGAGCCACCTACTCTGACCATACCTCAAGGGAGGTGCCTCGACTCAGGGGAGGGTTTGAAATAACAGGTGCTGGGACAAGAGGAAACGGCCTCAAGTTGCGCCAGGGGAGGTTTAGGATGGATATTAGGAGAAATTTCTTCACCAAAAGGGTTGTCAAGCATTGGAAGAGGCTGCCCAGGGAAGGGGTTGAGGCACCATCCCTGGAGGGATTTAAAAGCCGGGCAGACGTGGTGCAGAGGGATATGGTTTAGTGATGGGTTTTGTCAGAGTTGGGTTTATGGTGGGACTCGATGATCTGAAAGGTCTCTTCCAACCTGGGCAATTCTGTGATTCTGTGATTATATTTCTTTGGAGCAAAACTACTGACTGACATGAATTCACTAAACCCCTTGGTATCACCAAGTCACCATCTTTACCAAAGAAGGTTTCAGCCGAAGCTTGTTACCCGGCTGAGATATAATCGGTGCAACAACACAGCTTAAGCCTTCGGTGTCATCAAGACCAGGCATTCCTATAAATCCTTTGTCCAGAAATATCATTCCCCTAACAGCTAACCGGGAAGAGAAATGCATCTCACTGGAGACTTGGTAAATATTCTGTCCCCGGGAGTGTAGGTCCATTAGAGGGTGGCTTTTTTCTCCCATTAGCACCTCAAGACCAGCAGGTTGATGAGTCCTCTTGGGTTCCTACACAACTAAGATGATGCTCAAGTGAGACCGAGAATTGCAAGGGAACCGCTGGGAGGTGGGAGCCCAACTCTCGCAGGGTTTAGTCCTTACCTCCTGAGGCCGGTCAGCTGAAAGGCGCGTGGCAAAACACTTAGGGCACCTGAAAACTAAAGAAATGATTGTGGTCTCTGCGTGGACCGGAGAGCAGATGAGGAAGCAGCTCTTCCCTCGTGTCAGATGAAGCCTGTTTAGTCCTGAATCCTTCAAACAGGAGGGGACGCCCCCGGGTCGCAGTCGTGTTTTCTGCAATATCGCTTTCCGGAACAGAGCTGCTTTTCCAATGTGACTGTTTCTAGCACATCAGCAACAAGCCTAAAACCATGTGATTAAAAGAAAAAAAAAACCACAACCCTGGTGTTAAATTAGTATGGACTACCTTATAATTAATTTAAGATTAATGGGAACAACTGAGTTAAGATTCTGTAACGATAATTAGCAAGCAAATTACAATAAAAGAGAAGGGAGCAACTAAAAGTAATTACAGTGTACATATATTAAGATCCCGCACTGCCTAACGAAATAACACGTGTGTATTGAGATAACTACACTGCCTTCAGCCGCCACGTACCAGCACAAGCAGCGGGGTACGAGCGACTTAGGGGTTCCTCGAGCATCGCTGCAGGAGTCGTGTGGCTCCTGCATCTCACCTTGGCTACCGTTAGATATAACCGGAGTACGGTACGCACACGTAGTACAAAGCTGGGGGGGGGAAGAATTTCATTAAAACTGCAAAGTGAAATGCTTTGGATACGGGGAACAGAAGATAACGCTTTGCACTCTTCATTCATCATTTCCGCTCTTCACCTCTCATGTGAGTTACAATACTGCCTTTATTTTCATGATTTCACACTGCTTTCAGGAAGATTCCTGCCTGTGCCAGGCAAGCGCGGAGAGAGCTCATTGAAAGAGAGCGGATTTACTGCCCTGGCTCTGTCATTGTGCTCAGCGTTGGTTCTCTGGCCTTATGTCCTTATTAGGGGGGAAAAAAAGACAGTTATTGTTATCTCCGGAGTTTTTGCTGCAGTTCTCGCTGTGGTTGTGTCAAGCAGTTCACAAACATGAGGAAATATTGTGCAACGGGATGACATCCTTATCCCTGAAACGGATAACGGGAGATGAGAGGAGGAGGCAGGGAGCGGTTCAGAGCAAGCTGAGATTCTTAACTCTTGATTTTGGGGCACTTTTTTTGTTGTATTGCGTGATGGATATTCACTCTTCCCTGTGTTTGCCACAGCCATCTGACTTCTGCTGTCTCTGTTTAGGTCCTTGCGCTGTCACAGCTCTCTTCTGGTTGGGGATGTGGGCAGCACCGAGAGGTCCGTGTCCTCTGGTAGCATCTGGAGCTGCTTCTGCAACACAAACAAAATAATGACTTACAGAGACTGAGCAATTGATGAAAGTCCAAACCAGCTTGGAGGGCAGGGGAGGGTGCACATGACCAAATGGCTCATCCACTGGATGGGGACGAGGAAAACCATAGAATCATAGAAGAGTTTGGGTTGGAAGGGACCTTTAAATACCATCTAGTCCAACCCCCCTGCCCTGGGCAGGGGCATTTTCAACTAGACCAGGTTGCTCAGAGCCCCGTCCAACCTGACCTGGAATGTTTCCAGGGGTGGGGCATCTCCCCCCTCTCTGGGCAACCTGGGCCAGGGGCTCACCACCCTCACAGCAAAGAATTTCTTCCTCAGATCTCATCTAAATCTCCCCTCTTCCAGTTTGAGGCCATTACTCCTTGCCCTATCCCTACACGTCCTTGTAAAAAGTCCCTCTCCAACTTTCATGTAGGTGCCCTTCAGATACTGGAAGGGGCTCCAAGGTCTCCCTGGAGCCTTCTCTTCCCCAGGCTGAACCCCCCCAGCTCTCTCAGCCTGTCCCCACAGCAGAGGGGCTCCAGCCCTCCCAGCATCTCCGGGGCCTCCTCTGGCCCCGCTCCAACAGCTCCGTGTCCTTCTGCTGTTGGTGCCCCAGAGCTGGAGGCAGCGCTGCAGGGGGGTCTCCCCCGAGGGGAGCAGAGGGGCAGAATCCCCCCCTCGCCCTGCTGCCCACGCTGCTGGGGATGCAGCCCAGGCTGCGGGGGGTTTCTGGGCTGCCAGCGCACGTTGCCGGGGCGTGTTGAGCTTCTCATCCACCAAGTCCTTCTCCTCGGGGCTGCTCTCCATCCCTTCATCCCCCAGCCTGTATGGATACCGTGGTTTGCCCCAACCCACGTGCAGGACCTTGCGCTTGGCCTGGTTGGAATTCACAAGGTTCACACAGGCCCACTTCCCGAGCATTTCCAGATCCCTCTGGATGGCATCCAATCCCTCAGGTGAGTCAATCTCACCACTCAGCTTGGTGCCGTCCATAAACTTGCTGAAAGCGCCCTCAGTCCCACTATGTCATTGATGAAGATATTAAACAGTACTGGTCCCAATATGGCCTGAGCGACAGCACTTGTCCCCAAAATCTGACTCTGTATTTAGTTGAACACACACAAGGATCTTGCGCAAAGCGCTTCACTCTTTTGGGACCTTTCAGTTGCAGAAAATCCTTCTTGGTGCTTTCCTCTCCTTGCCAGATCTCATTAAAGCCCCACAAACCGGGGCGCTGGGTGCGTCACCCCTGGGCGGCCCCATCCCGACCGTGGGACAGCAGGGAAGGGCAGCGCAGCTCCCACCAGCCGCCCGGTGCGAGCGGTACTGAGTCACCTTCTCTCCCCCCCGCCGCCGCGGTGTCACAAGATGACAAAGCATCAAATTGCATTCAGATTTGCAAATTACAACTTTCGGTGCAGCTGAGCAGAACCGCGCCGCTTTGACAAATGAGTAAGTGGCTGATGTTACAGCACAGGTCATTTGTTAGGAAAGGAGGCTTTTTCCCCCCTGTGGGTTTTTTTTTTTTAATATATATTTTTTGGTTTAGCATTTCAGATCTTTGATTCATCGACTCAGACCACTTGAGGTACAGACAACAGCGAGAGTTGCATTTTAACTAGGCAAACAGAGCTGTTTTAGGAGTGGCCTCTTTTCAGAGGTTAATATTATAAATGCATCTTAAATGTCTAATACATAATCAAATGCCATAAAAATGGAAATGTTATGAGTATCGAAGCCCAGAGAACAAAAATCATTGCTCCTTGCTCTTGCCACCAAAGAATTCAACTGTGAATACAAGCTGCAAACTTGCCTAGAGTCATATTCCTGGAAATATCATGACGGTGTGAAATAAATGAACGGGCCATGCCTAGTTTTTCCCTGTTTTAGAACCACTGTTAATTGCAGAGTGGAGCCTCCAGGTCTCGATCACACACACCATAGGCTTTTATAACCAAAGACTGTGAGGGTTGTGCGGTTTCTCCTAGGTCCATGGTGCCGCCTTCTTCCCAGATCCTCGCAAGCAAGGGGTAACCGGCACAAACTTGCCCCTGGGAAGTTCCATCTCAACAGGAGGAGGAACTTCTTTGCTGTGAGGGTGGCAGAGCCCTGGCACAGGCTGCCCAGAGAGGTGGGGGAGTCTCCGTCTCTGGAGACATTCCAACCCCGCCTGGACGCGTTCCTGTGCCACCTGCTCTGGGTGACCCTGCTCTGGCCGGGGGTTGGAGGGGATGATCTCCAGAGGGCCCTTCCCACCCTGTGATTCTATGGTTCTATGATTCTAAGCAGCACCGCCAGCTGCTTCCCTGTCCGTAGGATGCTCCTCGATGCGGGGAAAGGGTTTGGCATCCACCAGGAGCAACACAGGTCCCACCAAGGGGAAGGATATCCGCTTAGTGTATGCAGAAGTAATGAACTATCTAGAAAGTGCATGACAGAGGATGATAACCCGTAGGTGAACACATGATATATTGTATAAGGAGCTGATTACACCTATAGAGAGGAGAGCTGTAGCTTGGATAATTGAGTTTCAAGCTGATGGACAGCTGTTCCTGCTGTCTCGCCTTCTGATCAACGGCGAAGCACGGTCACGCCTGCCGCTTGCTCTCCTGCCCTAATAAAGGCGAGTGATGGATCGAGTGTTGACACAGGGCTCTCCAGCACAGCAACACCGCGCTGCCGGCAGGGGCGAGCCTTCTTGAGGCAATCCAAGTCTTTTGCCAGCTGAGCCCCTCCTGGAGGGGATGTGCGGGACCCAAAAATGTCCTTGCACCACTCGCCAAGCATCATCTACAACTATTAGCCAACAAACTGTTGGTCTCAGTCACCACCTTTGCTCCACTGGCACGGCTTTGGAGACATCTTTCAGAATATCTTCGTAGGCTGCCTGCTATTTTTTCACTTGGCAGATGCAAATAAGGGGCTTTTTGTGGCCTCATTTACCAAACAATGTAAGATTTTGGTCATTCCTTACAACAGAATTAAACATATCATAGAATCACAGAATGGTTTGGGTGGGAAGGGACCTTAAAGACCACCCAGTTCCAAAATCCTGCCCTGGGCAGGGACACCTCCCACCAGCCCAGGTTGCTCCAAGCCCCGTCCAACCTGGCCTTGAACCCCTCCAGGGATGGGGCAGCCACAGCTTCTCTGGGCAACCTGGGCCAGGGGCTCACCACCCTCACAGCAAAGAATTTCTTCCTAATCTCTAACCTAAATCTCCCCTCTTCCAGCTTCAAACCCTTCCCCCTCATCCCACGGCTCCCCTCCCTGATCCAGAGTCCCTCCCCAGCTTTCCTGGAGCCCCTTTAGGGACTGGAAGGGGCTCCAAGGTCTCCCCGGAGCCTTCTCTTCCCCAGGCTGAACCCCCCCAGCTCTCTCAGCCTGTCCCCACAGCAGAGGGGCTCCAGCCCTCCCAGCATCTCCGGGGCCTCCTCTGGCCCCGCTCCAACAGCTCCGTGTCCTTCTGCTGTTGGTGCCCCAGAGCTGGAGGCAGCGCTGCAGGGGGGTCTCCCCCGAGGGGAGCAGAGGGGCAGAATCCCCCCCTCGCCCTGCTGCCCACGCTGCTGGGGATGCAGCCCAGGCTGCGGGGGGCACGATACGCCGTCCCGTTCCACAGACCTGTCCCCACACGCCGTGCACGAGCGTTTCTGCTGGTGCTGGTCAGGCAGAACGAGGTGCTGGACCCTGAGGGCCCCCAGGCTGCCTGGCTTTACGCGTGTGTGTAAGCAGAGGGCCGTGGCTCTGCACGTGTGTGTGCACGTGCATGTGTGTCTGCCCATCCGTGCAAATTTGTACCCCACATTCACGTCTAATCCTCTGCCCCTATTTGTGAGAGCAGTGACTGCTCCCCAGAAGACCCACTTGGCACCCAAACTTTGAAGGCATCAGGCTATTTAGCCATCGGCCTTTGCAAAAACGTTTCTGGAACACGGCATTCTCCGTAGTAAGTGAGATTCGGCCTTGCAATGCCAACACCTGCCAAGCGAGGCCATTTGGATTAAGTTTTTCACTGAAAATGTCATTCGTCTCACTGAAGAGGCTCGCAGGGAAGGGCTGGAGCTGACAACCATCCCACCCCGCAGACCGCTGGGGCAGAGAGGGGAGGCAGCAGCAGAGCTCGCAGCTATTTCAACGTCCAATTTGCCGTTTTCAGAGTAGAAAGTTGCAGTCTGAAGTGCTTTTTTTTAAAAAAAAAAAAAAAAAATTATTTAAATGAACCCAATGACTGTTTGGGAAGGAAAAAAAAGGCTAAATTTCAAAATTGAAGGCAAACAAATCAAAGTTATCAGAATGCAGCACTGGGCTTGAGAGGAGCTGGCTTCTGCTGCCTCTTTAGCTGGTTTCTGGGTTCAGTTTTACTAAAAACAGTTCATCTTGGGCGAACCTCAGTAAATACCAGCACCCTGGGAACACTACAGGTGCCTTTGTAAAAAAGGTCAGCTTAAAACTCCTCCGTGACCCCCGCCTTCATCTGTCCCAAAGCACACGAACCGATAACCCCCCTCGCTCCCTGTCCGACCAGGTGTGCCCCGGTGCCCCCCCTCTCCCCCGCACCCCTCCAGCAGACATCCAGCCTTGGGGAAGGCATCAGCCCGGGTGATTTACGGGCTCCACCTTCAGAAGTTTCAGAAGTTCAGAAGTAAAGTTCTTTACGCTGAGGGTGGTGATACGCTGGCCCAGGTTGCCCAGAGAGGTGGTGGAAGCCCCATCCCTGGAGACATTCAAAGCCAGGCTGGATGAGGCTCTTAGTGACAGTGAGGTGGATCGAGAGCTGGCTGTGTGACAGGACTCAGAGGGTTGTGACTAATGGAGCAGGGTCGAGTTGGAGGCCCGTACCCAGTGGCGTCCCCCAGGGGTCAGTCCTTGGACCAGTGTTGTTTAACGGATTCATCAACGACCTGGATGATGGGACAGAGTGTATCCTCAGCAAGTTCGCTGATGATACCAAACTGGGTGGGGTGGCTGACACCCCAGAGGGCCGTGCTGCCATCCAGCAGGACCTAGACAGGCCGGAGAGCTGGGCAGAGAAGAACCTCATGAGGTTCAACAAGGACAAGTGTAGGGTCCTTCACCTGGGGAGGAAGAATGCCAGGCACCAGGACAGGTTAGGGGTGGACCTGCTGGAAAGCAGCTCTGAAGAAAAGGATCTGGGGGTCTTGGTAGACAGTATATCGTCCACGAGCAAGCAATGTGCCCTTGTTGCCAAGAAGGCCAACGGAATTCTGGGCTGCACAGGGAAGAGTGTGGCCAGCAGGTCAAGGGAGGTCATTCCCCCCCTCTACTCTGCACTGGTGAGGCCACAACTGGAATACTGTGTCCAGTTCTGGGCTCCCCAGTTCAAGAGGGACAGGGAACTGCTGGGGAGAGTCCAGTGTAGGGCAACAAAGATGAGTGAGGGATTGGAGCATCTCCCGTAGGAGGAAAGGCTGAGAGGGCTGGGACTCTTTAGCCTGGAGAAGAGAAGGCTGAGGGGAGACCTTATTAACGTTTACAAGTACCTAAAGGTGGGTTGAAGGAGGATGGAGCCAGACTCTTTTCAGTGGTTCCCAGTGACAGGACGAGGGGTAACGGGCGCAAGCTGGAACATAGGAAGTTCCGATCAAATATGAGAAAAAACAGGTGTGACAGGGTGACAGAGCACTGGAACAGGCTGCCAGGGAGGCTGTGGAGTCCCCTCCTCTGGAGACTTTCAGGACCCACCTGGATGCAGCCCTGAGTGATGTGCTCTGGGCAATCCTGCTTTACAGGGGAGTTGGACTAGGTGATCTCTAGAGGTCCCTTCCGACTCTGAAAAATTCTGTGATTCCGTGATTCCTTGATCTAGTTAAAGTTGTCCCTGCTTCCTGCAGGGGGTTGGACTAGATGGCCTTTAGAGGTCCCTTCCAACCCAACACGTTCTATGATCCCACGATTCTAAGTTTGCTGCTGTCAAAGCCCCCAGAAGAAGCGCCTGCGCCAGCTCCCGGGCAGCTTCCAGGGATACCCAACAGCAGGGAGGCAGCCTGAAGTTTGAAAGGAGACGAGTCAACCCTGACTTACTGTTGTTATCTCCGAATAGTTTACGCTGTATTATTCTATAATTACTCAGTGAATCATGCTGACAGCTTGCATGTTTGCTGTTTCTCTGAGTTACTCCCCTGCCTGCCGCTGAAGGCGTCGTTACTCCTGCTTGCAGAGGTGCTGCCCCGAAGGGTCGTGTCCTGCTGCCAGGCCACCCCGGGAGAGCACGGAGACACTATTTGCTTGGGTTTAGTAACTCAATTTCTCATCTCTGTAAATAATTCCTTGCTAATTACGCTCCGACTGGCTGGTACTTATTGTACAGCCCCATGAATAATAGAATGGGGAGTAAATCCTTGTTTTAATAAGGCCAAGAAACATTTAATTCAACCACCGTGCACTAAATTAAACAAGCTTTCACCGAAGTGGCTGAGGGACCGAGCTCCGTCTCCCGCCGAGATTGCTTTGTCACTGTCTTTCTTCAGGCCACCGACATTTTTATCGTGCCGATGTGGACTTTGCTGGCGCCATCTCCATCGCTTTGCTCGGGGAGCCCATCGAGTCCCGCAGCGAGGGTGGCTGGAATAAAGGGCTGTTTCCCCGAGCGTCTCTAAAAGCCCTGGCCGTGCTGATAAAACACAGGGTTCGCAGAGAAACTCCTCTCTCCGAGCCACCCCTCTCACTCGTTCCAGCGACGTCTGTCTCGCTTTCCAGCCAAACCGGTTGTCACCGTGCAGGGCAGAGGCCAGCTACAGGCCCACCATTGCGGGGCAGCTCTTAGCTCCGTGTTTTTATCGCAACTGCTGTTTTTCTTGCTCCAGTTCCCCAGTTAGACTTTAGCAAGTGCTAAGAGACACCGATTTAC
Organism: Rissa tridactyla; assembly: GCF_028500815.1. Lineage (NCBI taxonomy): Eukaryota > Metazoa > Chordata > Aves > Charadriiformes > Laridae > Rissa > Rissa tridactyla. The sequence continues at coordinate 3,562,875 of NC_071484.1, read as the reverse complement.
CACCCCCAGCCGGACCCCACGTGCTCCAGCTCCTGAGGTGTGCGACGGCCTTGGGCACAGACGCAGGGGGCTGATGCTCTGCCCACATCCAGTTGGAGCCGCGGCGGCCGTAGGTTTGAGAGGCAGCAACGGTTACAGCCCGAGACATCGTGGCACACAAACGGGACCACGTGAAGGTGTGTGATTCTCCCAAACTCGAGCTCTACAAAAGCAAGGGGCGGCGTGTGTGTCCATCCATCTGTGCGCGCAAACACACTTATCCCAAACTAAAGGTATTTTTTAAAATAGGTGCTATATTCGCAGCGTGAGGGGCGGTTTCCCATCCAGCCCTACCTGCTCTTCACCCTCAGCGATGCCAGAGCTTGTGAGGATGGAACTCCTGGCGTCGCGAAGGCAGAGCCACCAACTTACTTGCTGAAGCCGAATGTTTTTGGGGTGCGTAGGAATGTGCTGAGCTGTGGTTTGGTGTCTGCCTTTAATAGGGTGAAACCCTGATGCCGGGGAAGCAAAAGGGAGTGTCACCACCGACCTCAGCAAGGCCGCGGTGGGATGCGTAACGCTCCTCCAAAGGAGTGATCTGGCAATCCTCCCGGCCCCGTGCAATGGGAAAAAAGAGGATTAATTTTGAATTATTTAAACACCTGCCCCGCAGCTCACTGGGGTCGTCCCTTCGCGTTTCAGGGCTTTGGTTCTCTGGGAGAGCAGTTCCAGGTTGTAGCCGCTGCAGGTGGGGAAATCCCCGTTTTTGCCCAGCTTCTGCATTTTTCGAGGCTTTTGCAATGCCGCGTGGGTTTCCCCAGGCCCCCACCCCCCCGCCCCCGGCGCAGAACGATGGGAAGCAACAAGTATTTCTCCAGAAACCACCTCTCCTATTTGAAAGGTTGTGCTTCAAGCTAAACCTTCACTGACCAACCTTTCTCCTGAGCGCTCCCCCCACCAGCTGAGCAGCCGTGTAACATCCCGAATTCAGCGCATTTATCCGGAATTCAGCGCATTTATCCGGCTTAGCAACAGGTAGGTCTCAGCTCGTAATCAGGCCCGTGTTGTTTTCTTAACAAACAGGGGAATTTGCTCAGACTGTCACCCTTAAGGCGGCTACTGTTTGTAAGACAACTGAGAGATTATAATTATAAAAGCAAGCAGAGCGTGTGTACACAAACCCAACTCTCGGGAAGCGTGGATGAATCTGGGGCGGATAAGCCGCTGCCTGGATATAGAAGCCCAGAGTTATTCTGGTTCCTGATTCAGTCCCTTTTAAGATGCACGAAGCTGTTACTCAGGGTAGTAGCTTGGGGCCATGTGCTCGTCGGAGTTTCACCAGCCGGCTCGGCTCGTGTGGGTGCGTTAGGTTTACACCAGCAAGAAGGGAATCCCGTCCTCATCCAGAGAAATCTATCGGAGATGAGACGGTCCTGGGCCGCGCTGAGGCCACTTCACGTAGCTTTAGGCATGTATTACCTTTGACGTCTCTCTTACACCGCCAAGGGTGTCTGAAGGGACCGATGTGAGGAGATCCAGCTGCGTGCGACGAGGCAGAGCACAGCATCCGTGCTTCATTTATGAACTGCTGCATCCTGAAGGCTGAGGGGATACAAACCCTCCGGGAGCCCGAGGACAGAGTCCCTGGCTGGGTTAGAGAATCATAGAATCACAGAATTGCCCAGGTTGGGAGGGACCTTTCAGATCATGGACTCCAACCATCAACCCAACTCTGACAAGAACCATCACTACCCCGTGTCCCTCAGCACCACGTCTGCCCGGCTTTTAAATCCCTCCAGGGATGATGCCTCAACCTCTTCCCTGGGCAGCCTCTTCCAATGCTTGACAACCCTTTTGGTGAAGAAATTTCTCCTAATATCCATCCTAAACCTCCCCTGGTGCAACTTGAGGCCGTTTCCTCTTGTCCCATCGCCTGTTCCTTGGGAGAAGAGACTGACCCCCCCTGGCTACCCGCTCCTTTCAGGGAGCTGTAGAGAGCCAGAAGGTCTCCCCTCAGCCTCCTCTTCTCCAGGCTGAACACCCCCAGCTCCCTCAGCCGCTCCTCACAGGACTTGTGCTCCAGACCCCTCACCAGCTCCGTTGCCCTTCTCCAGACACGCTCCAGCACAATATAAGTCAATTATAGCCACAATCTTGTCTGCCGCCGGCACCGATCATGCCGTGAAGTTTGGGTGAGCGCAGGTTTTTGCTCAGAATAGCAATTTCTGACTCCTCGCCCTGGTGTCCCCCGTGTGCCCGCTGCTCAGAGCAGCATTCTTCCTCCGGCTCCTCAGTCCAGTACATCCAGTACAGCAGAAAGCTTTCGCTGGGTGGTTACTCTGGGTGCTGGCAGAGATATTAGTAGATAACAAGCAGTCGATTCATGCCATTTTGCCCCCAAAAAATCATTATTATGTATCTTTATACAATATCAATTCATAGACTCATAGAATCATTTAGGTTGGAAAAGACCCTTGGGATCATCGAGTCCAACCATCAACCCCACTCTACTGAGTTCTCCCCTACACCATATCCCCCAACACCACATCTAAACGAGTCTTAAACACATCCAGGGATGGTGACTCCACCACCTCCCTGGGCAGCCCATTCCAGTGTCTGACCACTCTTTCTGGGAAGAATTTTTTCCTAATGTCCAGCCTAAACCTACCCTGCTGAAAATCACACGCATCTTTATAATGCTTAAACAGTGGGATTGATACTGGGTTTTTCATAAACACTCCGTTCATGCCTGTGTCCATGAATCCCCTTCCCAGTCTGTGTGAAATGCGGGACAGTTGTTCCCGGGAGCGTGTCGGGAGCTGTGCTCGTCCCCGGCTCCTGCCCCGATGCGGGTCCCTCTGTGCTCTGCTGCAAACGCAACAGCCACCTGGGCAAACGCCGCGGCTCGCTCATGGGGCTCGGGGTGGGGAGAAGGTCCCCGCGCGCGTCGTTTGCAGCGCAGGGCAACGCCGGTTCATTTCGGTTTTCCCGAGTTGTCATTGAGCCGAAATCCATTCGCTTTCCAGCAGCTTAATGGGAACCTGCTGGATTCGGGCACGTCTCACTTTGCGAAGTCTGGGGACTGTCGGGAGCGTAACGTAAGAGCATGCGAGCAGCTGTATTAAATCAGATTGAGAGTCTTGTCTTCTCCAATATCCTGTCACTGATAAAAAACATACGCCTAGAGCAGAGGATAAGAATAAGGACAGGGTGTAACACTGTCCTCCAACATACCGTGCTAATCTCCATCGGCCCGGGGCCAGTCTGTCGAAGCCAGAGGTGTATCTTGGTATGAAAAGCCCTGGGCTGATCGTTGGCAGTGCCTGGTGTGGAGCAGTACACGGTTCGGCTTGTTTTCATCCCTGTCTGCTCATTTTGTTGGATGTTTCCGGGTGCGCCTCGGGTCCTGGGTGCTCTCAGGAGGGATGCTAGAGAGGAGATGCCTCTCCTCATCCCAGGGCTGGCGATACTGGTAGCCAAACCAACCTTTTGCTGAGCACCGAGAAGCAATGACACAATAAACTTCCCTGGAGGAGCAAAAAGGGTGGTGGTGGGGGGGGGATTAACTGAGCAGGACCGGTGGGGAGATGTGTAACCCCCAGGGCTCACAGCCAAGGTGGTGGCCAGTCTGACGGCCAAGAAACGGATTGCGCCCCAGCACCAATTCGCTGCCCAAAAGCTGGGTCTCTGCACAAGAGCTTGTGGAGAGCAATGCAAGCCGTGCCAGGGTAGCACCTCCAGGCACAAGACGCCGATTTTCCCTCTAAGTTGGCTCTAAGATCAATATTTTGAATTCTTCCTTCGTTTTCTAAGGTCAGCATCAGGTGTTTCCAATTATCACAAAGGAGCGCCGCATTACTTCATCCGGAAGAGCAGAAGGAAATAAATTGGAAATACTGATTATTTGTCTTGTGCAATTATTCTGGGAACGGTTCCCTGGGGACTTACCGCATAATGTGATGTCAATGAACGTGAGAAAAAAAAAAACCTCCATTGTCATGAAAAACACCCACCGTGAGGAACATATTGAAGGGGTTTTAGTGTCCACATGGAAATGTCTCATCTCGGTCCCTTTCTGTCCATCTCAGGGACGTGATAAACCCGATGTGTCACTATCTCCAGGGGCTAAATGGGGAACGTGGGAGGATGCCGCACTCGTATTTGGGATTAGCTGGAAGGAAAATAAATATCCCTGCTCTTCCTCTATTTCGTGGAAGGTTAGAGGAGGCTTTTTTTAGGAGAACGATGTGCAAACTGGTGGATTTTCAGCTGCTGATTCCCCCTTATTTGAAGACCCCTGGCTGCCGTCACCTTTCGACGCACCAAGAAATTGGTCCTGGCAAAGGGAGGAAAGAAGACGGGGACGTGTTCCTTCCCCAGATTTTAAAGCCTGGTACATTGGCAAATGAGAAAATGCTTCCTTGGAGCATCTTGTTTACAAAGATTAATGGCAAAATTAAAACAACTCATGTGATGTTGTTAAAACAACTCATATTCTCGGAGATATAAAGGAGGAAGCGAAGGGGACTGCTCAAAAGGAGGGCGCAGAGGAGATGAGGAAGCGCTTGGTAGGTGCATTTCGAAACAACCTTTCTCAGTTCTCCCCGGAGGTTTTATACCTTCAGGTATATCGTTTTAAATTATCAAGGCAGAGACAAAAAAAAGAAGCCTCGGCAAGAAAAAAAAAAAAACAACATTGACATGCCATCGCGGAGCATCATCATCCGGTCCATTAACCATTGCTCAGAGAAGCACCAAGGCACCGTGTGCACCCGCCTCCCGCTCGCCCGCCACCTCCAGCGACTTCAAGAGCGGGAGAGAGGAATTATGAATATCAATGTGTGCCATGTTTATGGAGACTGCTGGAGAGGAAAATAAAAAAAGACCAGGAAACTTCACCTTTGTGCCTTATCATATACCTGGAGGTATTACATACCTTTGCTTGGAGGGGTAAGAGAATGAATTCAAACCTTCCCAAAAAGCACTGAGGACGTTTCTTCAGGGAAACTCATTCTGACGACGTCTTTGTTTCGAAGCAGAGTCAGTCCGTGCGTCCCTCCTGGAGGAACCTCCTTTCTGCTGCAGTTTCATTTCTTTGGGGCTTTTTCCGTCTCAGAGCTCCCTTCATTTTGGCTTCCCATGGGATTATATTAAAGAAGAAAGCAGGTATTTTTAACTAAGGAAAAAAAAAAAAAAAAGAAAAGTCATCAGCCATCAGATGAGCCAAATGCTGGCGCCTACACGGAAGCGTTAATAAAACAGTCCGGACTGGCTAGGATGGGAGAGGGGCCGGCTCGCCGGGAGAGAGACCAGGCTTGACCTGAGCCAGGTCCCGTTGTCCTTCGTGCTGCACCAGCCCGTGCCTGGAAACCGCTGGTCTGTACAGGAGAGCCAGGCAGGGAAACTGAGGCAGGGAGCAAGGTGTCCATCTTCCCATCTCAGAGCAGGCGTGACACCCCCAGTGTCCATTCCGTGTGCCCGGGCGGCAGCTCCCAGCACAACGAGGGGTTCCAGCAGAGCCCTGTGAGCCCAGCGGGGGTTTGGGGGGCGCTCTCCCGGCTCCCCCCCGGCTGCCACCCAGCCATGAGCACAGCCAGGCCCTGGGGAACCAGGGATGAGGGTCTCGCATTCAGCTTACGGCTCTGCTGGCCATCCGACCATCCAGCTCCTTCACCGTCATCCTTGTTTTCAACCTCTGCCACCAACTCTCCCTTAGAAGTGAGTCCTGAGGCCAGATCCAGTCGGGATGGGAGCTACAGTTCCCTCAGGCATCCTCCAAAGCTCCTCGGGAACTGCAGAAGTGGCTTTGCAAGAGGGTCCGTGTGATGCTGGGGCAGCGCCGCATCCCCGCGAGGTGCAAACCCCCCCGTGCATCCTGCCCCCCGTTGCTGCCGGTCGGCAGAGTAACGACAGGCACAGGGAATATTGGCTGGATGCAAAGTGCAGACCCTTCCCTGGGGGCGACGGCTCAGCCCCTTTTCCCTGCACAGCACCGGGCGCATTTAGAGGCTATTAAGGGCCAAATCCTGCTTCTCATCCCCCCTCCTGGGAAAATGTGCTGAAGTTCATGGGGAGGGACCGAAACTTTCTCTGCTGGCAGCGAGAGCAGAATCCAGCCCTAAGCGTTCAAAGTTTCCCAGTGTTGGGTTTTGTTGGGTTGTGGTTTTTTTAATTATTTTATTTTTTAAATCAATGTCATTTTAACATTATATAACTGCAAAAAAGCATCAGAAAAAAACTTAGGGATGGTGCTTCTATTTTATCAAACCTTTTCTCCATTAGTCTTCCCACACAACTGCTGTCACCCATTAGCCTGCCAAGGAAACGTTCGATGGATCCGTTCTGTTTGGCAGCTCGGCAGGTAGCACTTACCTGCCCCGCTCCCATCCCGCCCCCCGGCATCCCTGCGGATAGGCTTTACCCCTGCCGAGGTCAAGCGGGAATATGAGCGGAGACAGTCTTTTAAGACCGACCCGGTGTCCTGGCCAAAACCTAGTCCTGGCCAAATCGCATAAAGAAGGTAAAAGGCCCCAAACTCGCCTTCTGCAGCCACTGCTGGGGTTGGGAGAGTTTGCAGCGACCTGGGATTTCCGCGGATGGGAATTACCTCAATGAACCCGTGCTGAAATACCCGGCAATATTCCCATTGAATTTGAAAGGAATTGGAGCAACTTTGGGGCTGTCAACATTTTTCCTTTGAAATAATTTTTGATGGGAATTCATTTTTATTTTTTTTTTGATGGAGAGGGGGAGCCTTTTCCTTCTGCAGGAAGGGCTTGTTCCCTTGGGAAATATCACTGAAACCCCCCCGAGAGCTGCGAGGAGACGCTGCTCCCCTGGGATTCTCCACGCGCCTTGGCTCCGCCGCGCCGCGGGGTGACCATGCCGGGAGCGGAGTTGGGTCGACGCGGAACCTGCCGGAGGCTTGCCCTCGTACGCGCTTCCAGCCGCCTCCCTCGGGGATGGGGGAAATTTTTATAGTAATTGCATTTATTGATTTCTATCCAACGTGAGCTCTGCGCCCAGGCGGAGCAGACGGGGGTGCGGGCGTAGGCGAGACACCCTTCCCAGACACCAGCCCCCCCCGGCCGCTCTCCCAGGCCTCGAGACGTCGATCGCCCGGTGACCGCTCACCCTGTGGACCTCCGATGCCCGGTCTCCGCGCAGAGCCAATTGCCCACGAACAAAGGAAATAGAGCCCTAAATTAGAATTTTTGCAGCAGCAAATTGTCGTGCGACTCCTTGTGCCATGAATCGTTCCCAGCAGCAAATAGATTTGGAGATGCTGAGGGGACTGGAACACCTCTCTGATGGAGAAAGGCTGAGGGATTTGGGTCTCTTCAGCCTGGAAAAAAGACGCCTGAGGGGGGACCTTATCAACGCTGATAAATACTGAAAGGGGGGGTGTCAGGAGGATGGGGCCAGGCTCTTCTCAGTGGTGCCCGGGGACAGGACAAGGGGTAACGGGCACAAACTTGCCCCTGGGAAGTTCCATCTCAACAGGAGGAGGAACTTCTTTGCTGTGAGGGTGGCAGAGCCCTGGCACAGGCTGCCCAGAGAGGTGGGGGAGTCTCCGTCTCTGGAGACATTCCAACCCCGCCTGGCCGCGTTCCTGTGCCACCTGCTCTGGGTGACCCTGCTCTGGCCGGGGGTTGGAGGGGACGATCTCCAGAGGGCCCTTCCCACCCCGGCCGGTCTGGGGTTCTGGGATTCTGTAGACGTGGAGGTTTCGGTGGCAGCTTTGGGAGAAGATCGTGGCTTGTGGGACCGCTCCAAGGCTGCTTAATCCTTAAACTCTTAAATCCTTAAAACTCTGGCCAAAGCCTCTATGGGGAGACCCCAAACTGGCCCAGAAAGTGAAATATTTGCCTTCCAGCAGGCGACCCAGCAAATAAAGGAGCCTCTAAACGTGGTGAGGGTGCTGCAGGATGAAAGGCTGATGTTGCTTCATGCGAGAGGTGACTGTCCCCTTTTGTCCTGGCCCAGCTGTGCTTAACATTTTGGTATTTGAAGGCTGCCTTTCCCTGCTTCCCTCCCTGCCGCCATAAAGCACGGGGCTGTGGCAGCCTCTTTGCCTTCGCTTGTGTTTGAAATAACAGCAACAGGTTTAAGAGGAGAAAGGGCTATTTCCCACCTGGCTCCCAGAAGAGCCTTCAAATAACTAGGAAAGACAAAGAATAAATATTAACTTAAGAAATTGCTCCCTTAACTTGATTTAGAAGCAAACCTCCCTGGGAGAGATATAATTTTCAGTCCCCTTCAGCATCTAAACACCGAGCAGCTTTCCTCTGTATTTGCTAGGTCCAGTAAATTTAACCTGCGAAGAAAGGGCTGAGCAGAGGCAGGAAGGCTGGAATTAAGGTAGCGGGGGGAATTTTCTCTCCAGACAGAGGAGATGACATGAAATATTCACCAGGCCTCCTCCGAGGCGTCCTAGTGTGAGCGCGGGGGCTGGTGTACTGGTGCCACGTTCAGCCCCAAACGCCCGACGTGAAGCTCCAAGCTCCCGTTTGCCAGGAATTTCCTTGGAATGTGAGATTTGAGGTCAGGTCCAGAAGAGGCTCCAGATCCACTTTCACACACCAGGCTTGTGCCCAGGTAGTATCCAGAATTATCCCCCCAAGACAGGGGAGCTGGGGTCCCCGCTTCCCACCATCGCATCCCAGTACCACATGTGAAGGTGTAGGTGACATACGGACCAGCTCAACGGACACACAGCCCGGCACCAAAGCACTGAATTACACAGATTTGAATAGTAAAGTGAGCTTAGAGGGGTTTGTTTTGGGGTTTTTTTTTTTAGTTTTTTTTTTTCTTTCCCTAGATTCTCTTTTAATTAAGCCAGAACGTCTCCTGTGGCGGTGTACACAAAGCGGTAAAAAGCTTCGGAGCGTGATTAAACACCCGAGCGAAGCAGCGACAACATCGCTCGCGCGCCGCGCAGCCCGTCAGAAATAAAGACGGGAGCTAAAATAGCAGGAGCTCACCCAGCGAAATGCCAGGCGACTCCCCGCAGACTTCAGCCCTTTATATACAGGGGCGGGGGGGGAAAAACCACAAAAAAACCCAAAATAAATGACAACACAAAACCACGGCTGCAGCACCGCTCCGCGAAGAGCCGCCCCAAGGCTCTGGAGTTCGGAGACACAGACCATCTCTCCGCAAAGGAGGTAATATTCCATTTTCTTTTGTGTCCTCCTGAAGATGGAATAATTTCTCCAGCCTCTGGCTGTGTCTCATGCATCCCCCCGCCGTCTTACAGGGCTCCTTTTTAGAGGCGTTGCTTTCTCTTTTCTCATCTCCCTGCTTCGTGGTGGGATGGACGGATGCAGGATAACTCCGGCAGGGCCAGTTAACGTGAGAGAAGTGTGCCAAAAGTGGGGTATCGGGTACCAGTCTCCTCTTCTGGCTGTTTCTCTCCCCATTTTCTTAGCATCCCCCGGAGAGAGCAGCAGTGATTTGCTCCCGCTCGCAGGGTGCTGTCTGGCCCTCCCCACGGCTCACCGTGGCCCAGCTTAAATTTTGCCACTGGCCAAGCGTTGGGGCGACCCAGGGGCGGAGGGGAGGCTCCTGGTCAGCCCTCACACCTCTGGCCAGCAGGATGGTGGCCACAGGGCCACCAAACCGCGTGGAGAGCATCGCAGCAGGAGGTGGGTTGTCCCCACGTTCCGTTGTGACCGGGGTAGTGGTGGGTACAAGATGCTCCACGCTGGAGGACAGATTTATTGAGCGCAAGAGAAAAGGAGCTTACTGATTATTAAGAAGCTGTGAAAACTTTGCTTTTTAATTTGCTCAAAAGGATTCATGTTAAAATTAGTTCTTAAGAAATCAGGAGGTATTTTCATTTGTTTCGCTCCCTCTCCTCTTTTCTTCAGTGGTGGAATGGAAAACAGGAAAGAAAAAAAAAAAAAAAGAAAAAAAAGGGAGATAATTGGGAGGATGCCAGCTGAGAAGTTTAAAATAGATTAAAATCGTTCCTCTTTTCTACCTGCAGAAGAAAAATCTATATACTTATATATACGCGGGCATATATGTACACGCGTATATGTAAACCATTTTGTTCCCTCAAGGAAAGGGAGTGAATAATGGTGGCGTCGGGAAATGCCAATTCAACTGAACTCTGCTAATGGGGCATGGGACAGCCCTGTCGTCTGGGGCCCTGCACAGGACCTTTGGAAATCGACGGTTGTTCTTTAGATGTATTTTAAGCCCGTGGACCAGCCCTTTCCAGCCACACGCCTCAGTGCCCCCTCCAAAAAACCGGGAGGGAGGGGGAGTAAATCCTTTCAAACGTGTGGGGATGGGGGGACTCCCCCACCCACAAGGGACATCAGGGCAAATGTGACACCTTTACAGGGGACTCACAGACGGGTCCTGCCCCCCGCCTCCCCCCCCCCAGGCTGAGATGTGGCTCCTCCTAAAGTCTTTCTAATTAATCCTTAGCAGCCTCCTGCACAACCCTAGAAAACCCCACTTTTATTCGCTTTTCCCGCGCTGCGAGTCCCAGCGTAATCCCCAGAAAAGCAGCGGCATCTTTATTCACTTGGGCGTCCGTTTGATCTCCCTCAGGTTCGCTTTTTGTTTTGTTTTGTGTTTTTTTTCTTATACACGCACGAGGCACGGAAAATGAGATATCAAAAGTTTCCCTATTTCTGGATCTGAAAGCAGAGCTGTAAAATGCAAACTGTTTTACTACTCTGCTGATGCCGGAATGCACGCAGCAGATAAAGAAATAGGCTACTGGCATATTATTTCTGTGCCTTCAATATTTTATTATGGATCAAGTATTTCACCTCCCTACGTTAAAAACACGCAGCCCCGAAACACGGCAGGCACAGAAAAATCCCTATAAGAGACGTAGTGCAGGGCTGTACCTCGGAGGGTTCTGCTCTGAGAATCCTCAATTAATTCGGAGAATTTCACGGCTGGCAGTTCAATAATTTTATTTTCAAGGAAAATCAAATAAAAGCAAAAAAAAAACCAACAAAAAACCCCAAAACCAAAACCCCAAGCCCCCTACGGAATGAAGGTGGTGTTTGCAGGGTGGCAGCACCCAAAGCTGCGCTGGCCTCGGATCGCGCCGGGGCGGGTTTGTCACGTACCATGGGATTTGAGGCAGCCGCGATAGAATTAAGGCTGAGATGGCAGCTTCCATGGAAACCCCTATTTCCAAGTGTTTTATGACTTTCTCATAACACGGTGGCTTCGGCAGGAGTTGTTTTCGCAGCAGTTAAGGCAAAGCAGAGAATTCTTCTGGAAGGATGGGTGTTGGCGGAACTCGGCAGAGGAGCACCACGTTTTGCTCTGAGATACAGGACAAGGGGTAACGGGCACAAACTTGCCCCTGGGAAGTTCCATCTCAACAGGAGGAGGAACTTCTTTGCTGTGAGGGTGGCAGAGCCCTGGCACAGGCTGCCCAGAGAGGTGGGGGAGTCTCCGTCTCTGGAGACATTCCAACCCCGCCTGGCCGCGTTCCTGTGCCACCTGCTCTGGGTGACCCTGCTCTGGCCGGGGGTTGGAGGGGATGATCTCCAGAGGGCCCTTGCCGCCCCGGCTGGTCTGGGATTCTGGGATTCTGGGATCCTCCAGCCCGCGGGGCTGCACCAACAGATCTGTCCCGCTGGGGCGGCTCGGTGGGGATCGGTGCCCGAATCGCATCCCAGCCAAGCCGGCAGCTTTCCCGGCTGCCCGGTGGGGCTCAGCCTTTGCTTTCCGTACCAGCAGCTCCAGTGGCACCAGCTCCAGTGTACCTTCTGTACAGGGAGTCACGGTCCCTTTGCTGACCAACGATGGTGACTTGAACCTCCTACTTGGGGACAACCACCCTTTTGGTATCTGAGCCCCGTTCTCCTTGGCTTGAGCTCCAGAGAGCTAAAATCAAACCCTTTGCAAGGTGGCAATCAGAGTCCTGCACCCTTTGATCCCATCCCTGGAATCTCGCTTCCTGCTTTTAGGGACTAAACCCGCTATAAACCAGAAGATATCGCAGCTTTTGCGAAGCTGATCCTCATCCCGGGTACAATCATGCTGTTACCACCAATTCGTAACTCGTCGTGGCGCTGAACCACGGGTAAATCTGCTGCCCACTCGCCCACCAGGAATTGCTCTGCAGAACTGAGCAACGGAATAAATCCCATAAATCCCCTGGGATGCACTGACTCCCGCTCACAGGGGTGGAGTGGAGCTGCAGCCCTGCCAGCCGAGCCCTGAAACCTCGGAACCTCTTCCGCCAAATTCACGTTTCATAGAACCACAGAGTGGTTTGGGTTGGAAGGGACCTTAAAGCCCACCCAGTGCCGTCCCCTGCCCTGGGCAGGGACACCTCCCACCAGCCCAGGTTGCTCCAAGCCCCGTCCAACCTGGCCTTGAACCCCTCCAGGGATGGGGCAGCCACAGCTTCTCTGGGCAACCTGGGCCAGGGGCTCACCCCCCTCAGAGGGAAAAATTTCTTCCTAACCTCTGACCTAAATCTCCCCTCTTTCAGTTTAAAACCCTTCCCCCTCGTCCCATGGCTCCCCTCCCTGCTCCAGAGTCCCTCCCCAGCTTTCCTGGAGCCCCTTTAGGGACTGGAAGGGGCTCCAAGGTCTCCCCGGAGCCTTCTCTTCCCCAGGCTGAACCCCCCCAGCTCTCTCAGCCTGTCCCCACAGCAGAGGGGCTCCAGCCCTCCCAGCATCTCCGGGGCCTCCTCCGGCCCCGCTCCAACAGCTCCGTGTCCTTCTGCTCTTGGTGCCCCAGAGCTGGAGGCAGCGCTGCAGGGGGGTCTCCCCCGAGGGGAGCAGAGGGGCAGAATCCCCCCCTCGCCCTGCTGCCCACGCTGCTGGGGATGCAGCCCAGGCTGCGGGGGGTTTCTGGGCTGCCAGCGCACGTTGCCGGGGCGTGTTGAGCTTCTCACCCACCAACACCCCCAAGTCCTTCTCCTCGGGGCTGCTCTCCAGCCATTCTCCGCCCAGCCAGGACTTGGGTTTGGGATTGCCCCGACCCACGTGCAGGATCCTGCACGTTTCTGGACCCAAGCTTTTAACTCGGCATCTCGTTCTGCCGGGGGTGTCCGGGCCCCGGCAGACAGGGGGGCTGTGGGTTTTTCAGCTTGTCAATAACACCGAGAGCCGAGAGTGTTCGGGGTTGAACTTTCACTCCTTTTACTCCCCTATGGGATGAATTAAATAATAATCATAAAAGAGTCCAGCTGGAAGAAAGTATTATGGTTTACTTTCCAGGGGGTTTAAAGCTTTTATTTAATCCTTTTTGTCTTAACCTGAGTCGACGTTTGAAATGAAAATGAAGTTTCAAAGAAGGCAGTGCTTTTGGTTTAGAAAAAAATTGCGGAATATTTGTCTTTTCTGTACCTTTCAGGGGCACGCAGGTTACGTCTTGTGGGGGGGGGAGAATGGCAGGATTCGCCCGAAGTGATTCACGGAATTTCTCCCGTATAGTTTTCTCTCCATCCAAACTCTGTTCTCCAACAGAAGTAGCAAACTCACCCACCCCAAGGGATAATTTTAAAAGCGGCTTGTTGATTAATAAGCAATATTTATTGATTCCGGCTCTATTATTCCTTCCATGCGTTAAGCCCAATAAGCTTTTAAGCTGCTCTGGCTGCGTAAAGAATTAAGCGGGACGCTGATGAAGCACGTGCACGGGGTGAGCGGGTAACGGGAGCTGTTTTCCCCAATAAATTAAAAAAAACGGCGATGGTTTCCCAAGGGTGGGTGGCCGGGGCAGCGCGAGGCGTCACACCAGCATCAGCTGGGAGCGTTATGGTCAGGTTTTGTCTGGTTTGTCTATGTAGGTTTTCGCGGGGAAGCTTTTGAATTCCAGTTGGGGATGAAGTTGGTTTTACTCCTGTTTACCGTCAGCTTTTTCTTTTTTCTTTTTTTTTTAATTTTTTCTTCTTTATTTAAATTAAGAAAAGTCACTTCCCTGTGATACGTCAGACTGATTTGCTCATCGGATCAGATTGGAGCAGGTAACTTGGAGTAGGCGCGTTTAAGGGGAAAAAAGCAGCTTTCCACGCAAACTTTCCTTCACCCTTTAAAAAAACCCAAACAAGTGAAAAACCCTTTAGGGAAAGGGAAGAGGATGAAAATAAGCAAGTGGAGAAAGCCCAGGGCTGCAGCGTGTTTCTGTGGCCAGGCACAACCCACAGCCCGGGCTCTGCCGGGGAACTTGGCACCGTCCGAGACCGCCTTTGCTGCAAGGCGGCGATGAGGTTTGCGGGGGAGGGAATATTTGAGGATGTTTATAGCCAGGCACCTTTTATTTCCTTGGGTTTCTGTCAATATAGCGCGGGTAGAACAATCTCAGACCGCCTCGTGGCGAAGCGGTTTGGATGTTTATTATCCCGCGAGTGAGCCAAGGGGAAAAAAACCTCCCACTGATTTCAACAGGCGGCAGGAAAAAAAGCCGAGATCCGCTCGGAAACCAGGCGGGGAGGCTCGATGGGAGCTACTAGACATCACGTTATCACGAATATAGTGACTTCTGGCCTTTTCCCGTTCGGTTTAAGAAAGGTCATGGCCATCTTCCTGCCTTTGAAAGGGATTTGACGCTTACGAGCCGTGCTAAAAAATGGCAAAGCTCCCGCGGGGCGCGGACACAAGCGAGCAGGGGCACCGCAAACCATCAAAGTCATTTGGGGGAGTCAAGCGGAGCCCACATCGACGTGTTTGTGCAAATCACTGAGGTCACCAACTCCAGCGGGGGGGACTTGGGGACAAGCTCGGGGTCCCTCAAACACCTTTTTCCCAGTGGGAAGAATCCCAGGAGTGGGATTTTGGGGGTTTGCTGCACGTTTGCGGCTTTGCCACGGTAAAAAAAGAAAACTCTCTGAAAGAGGCTGGAGATAACCAGGCTGTAACGGCTCCATCTATTGGGTAAAAACACACAACGGATCAATATGCACATGGAAAATGAATTCAGAGGGAAATAAATAAATAAATAAATATATCGGAAGGGATTCAAAGCAGTTATTGCCACTTACAGCTTAATTGGACGCAATTATAGGAATGCTTCTTGGTACTATTCGAAATCAAAATGAAGGTAACGGCGAGCTGCTTTTCGGAGATCAGAGCTGAGAAACCCGATGAGACGCCGGCATTTACCACAAGTTATTGCCGTCTCGTCAAGGGGTTGGGGAAAAGGGGCTTTTTTTATGTGTCCGATGCAGGGCAAAATGAGCCCTCCGTCCCCAAAAGGTCTCTCGGCGTGACACGGGCGAATGTGTCGCCAGGGTCGGGATGCCGATGCTTCGGGGAGCGTGTTTCTCCGCGTTTCCACTCATCTTTCACGGAAGCGGAGGACCGCGGAGCAGCTTCGCTACGGAAAGCAAAAAGCCAGCCTCCCCCCTCCCTCCTCCTCCAAAAAAAAAGAAAAAAAAAAAAAAAAGAAATTAAAAAATTAACCGCGTTCCCCGGAAAGCAACCGCTACCAAGAGCGGGCTGCAAACCCTGCCTGGATTTGCTTGTGTCTGTGATACCATGTTTTCCCTCGGGGATGCTGAAAAGCAGAAAAACAAACTCCGGCTGGAGGAGGGAGGGAGGGAGGGAGGGAAGGGGGGGTGAAGGGGGGGCTCCCCAAAGCCCGGCCAGGGCCGGCGGCGGTCCGGGAGCTGCGAGCAGGGCTGTTCTGCCGGGGAAAGGAGTGGAGGGGGGGGGGGGGAGGATAAATAGTGGGGGGAAGGAAGGAGGGGGCTACTCCAGCCAAGCAACGCCGCGATCGGGGCCGAGCATCCCTCCCTCCGCCCCCCCAGCGCGGCCGGCGCCGAGCGGCGGGGCTCGCCCCTCGGGGAAGCTTCGTCCCGCTCCTCCTCCTCTTCTTCCTCTTCTTCCTCCTCCTCCTCCTCCTCGCCCGCGGACCGGGGCTGTCCCCGGGGAAACGGAGGGGCAGCGGCACGGCGGGGGCAGCATGAGCGCCGGGGGGGGGCGGGCGGAACGCGGCGAGGGGATAGGGGGGGTCGGGGTTGGGCTTGGGGGGGGGGGGGTAACTCGCAGCGCTCACCCCGCCGAGCGGCATCGGGGCGGGGGGGGGGGGGGTGCGGGGTGTCCCGGTGCGACCTCTGGGGGCTCGGCTGGTGTCCGGGAGCACCGAGGGTGCCGAGAGCGAGCCCCGCGGTCGGGGCGCGGCGGGGCGGGGGGGGGCGGCGGTGCTCGGTACCGGCGGGGGAGGAGGGGGGTGTGCGTGTATGTTTTAGGGGGGGGATGTTTTAGGAGGGGTGTGTGTGTTTGGAGGAGGGGGTTGTTGGGGGGGGGTTGTGTGTGTTTGAGGGGGTTTGTGTGTGTTTGGGGGGGGGTTTAGGGTGCGTGTGTGTGTTTGGGGTGTTCGGCGTGTGTGCGTGTTTGGGGGGGGCGTGCGTTCGGGGTGTTTGGGAGCGGGTGTGTGTGTTCGGGGCGGGGGGCGGGGGTGTGCGTTTGGAGGGGGGGGAGTGGTGTGTCGAGTCTTGCGGGGGGGGGGGGGGCGTGCAGGCAGGAGGGGGGGGGGGCGCACCGCAGCATGTGAGGCGGGCGGCCCGTCCGGCGCCTGACGGTCAGGGCCGCCCCGCTGCCCCCCGCGGGGGTGCGGCCGCCCCGCGGCGCGGTGGGGGAGGCAGCAGCGGCGGCGGCGGCGGCGGCGGCAGCAGCAGCATCCGCACCACCACCGGGGCCCGGCATGCCGCGCTGCCGGAACTGCTGCCCGCCGCTCAGCTCGGTGCCGGCGCGGCGGCGGCTCCCCTTTTTCGGCGGCTCCCCCCGCCGTTCGGTGCCGCTGCCCGGGGCGGGGGGGGGGGGAGCCCGGCATGGCGCGGCGCTGAGCCCCGGGCGGCGGCGGCGGCGGCGGGGAGCGCCCATGGCGCGGGGGCGGCGGCGGGCGCCGGCGCTGCGCACGCGGCTGCACGGGCTGCGGCACATGGTGCGGCGGCGGGCGGCGCCGGCGCGGCGGGCGCTGTGGGTGCTGGCCTTCGGCGCGGCGCTGGGCTTGCTGCTGGCCTGGTCCTCCGAGCGGCTGCTGCACTGGCTGGCCTTCCCCTCCCACACCCAGGTGCGCACCCGCTGGAGCCGGCAGCTGGCCTTCCCCGCCGTCACCCTCTGCAACAACAACCCCCTGCGCTTCCCCCGCCTCTCCAAGGGGGATCTCTACTACGCCGGGCACTGGTTGGGGTTGCTGCTGCCCAACCGCACCGCCCGGCCGCTCCTCACCGAGCTGCTGCGGGGCGACGAGGCGCGGCTCCGCTGGTTCGCCAAACTGGCCGATTTTCGCCTCTTTTTGCCCCCCCGGCACTACGAGGGCATCAGCGCCGAGTTCATGGACCGCTTGGGCCACCAGCTGGAGGACATGCTGCTCTCCTGCAAGTACCGCGGCGAGCTCTGCGGGCCGCACAACTTCTCCGCGGTGAGTGTCGCCGGGGAAGTTCTCGGTTCCCGTCGGTCCGGGGCTCCCTCCCTCTTCCCCCCCTCTCCCCCGGCGCCGGTCCGGGGCTCCCCCCCTCTTCCCCGGCTCCCGTCCGGGGCTGCCCCTTTTCCCCCGTGCCGGTCCGCGGCTCCCTCTCCCCCCCCGGTGCCGGTCCAGGCCCCCCCCCCCGCCGTCCCCCGTTGCCGGTTCGGACACCCCCTCTGCTGGTCCGGGCTCTCCCTGCCGCCACCCTCCGTGTCAGTCCGGGCTCCCCCCCAGCTGCTGCTCCGGTCTCTTCCCCTCGCCGCTCCCCGGGCTCCCCCCTCGCACCGGTCGGGGGCCCCCCTTCACTCGGTGCCGGTCCGGGCTCTCTCCATCGCCGTCCCCCGGGCTCCCCCGGTACCGGTCCAGTCTCCCCCCCACGTCGGTCCGGGGTCAGCCGCCGCCGGCTGCGCGTATTTCCCGCGGTGGCGGGTCCCGCTGCTCGGGGCGTTTGGGGACCGGCGGAGGGTCCCTGCGCGGGCCGGGCCACCGCGGCCGCAGCGGTGGCAAGTCCTCCTTGTAGCCCCCCCCTCAAAGCTCCCCGGCAGATCGCTGCCCCTGGAGCCGCTTCCCTGAGCGCTTATTTCTTCTCTGGACCAAAGCTTTTGTGTTAACTCTGGCCATCAGCAGCGGGGGGCTCGCTGCCCTTTTATTGTTAACTTAAAAAAAAAAAAAATTAATAAATTCTGCGGCCATCCCAGGTACTTCTGTCACATTTTCCCTGTTGCTCTCAGCATAGTTGCATCTCGACTTTTTCCAATTCTGGCTAGGAAGCAAAGTTTCCCCTGGCGGGCTCCGGCTGCAGGGTAGCCCCTATTTGGGCTCCATCGCGGTGGGGAGGTGGGGGCTGGCAACCCCGGCCACGGGGCTCCCCGCTTGCCGCCCGCTCCGGCTGCTGCGTTGAGCTGCGCCCTGCGCAGCTGGGGGGTGTTGGGCAGCGTGATTTGGGTCGCAAATGACAAGCTCTGTTAAGTGGAGCTGCCAGCTGTACCTTTTAGAAAGCCCCCAGCCCCTTTTGTGGGGGTGCCGACGCCCCTGGGCTCTGCGATGGGAACAGACCCCTAAACTTAAGGCACTGTTTTACAAACCACCGAGAGTATCTCTGTGTGAAAAAAAATCCCGTGGGACCGTTTGCAAGCTACGGTGCGGTGAGAGGAGATATTGAATCGTAATAGCTCGAAATGAGAGCTGAAACCGGACTCTTTCGAGTGACCCTTTCGTACTTCGTTGATAGCAGCTGGGTGTTTATTGTGCTGGAATATTCTGCTCTTCTAATCTCTGCAGATATCCGGGGGGGAGAGGTATATGCTGTGATTAAATACTCTTGCTGCTGTTAGTGGTGCTGGTGTCTGCGGGGAGAGATAACTAGTTTGAGCTGTTGCTGCTCCGCGCGCAGGAAAGGAGTTGAATTCCCTGTGCTGGAAGCGCTGCCTGAGATGCATACCTAAAATCAAAGGATGTCGTCTCTTTGGAGTTGTCACATCAGCCTAGCTGGCTGCTAAATTGTAAAGGGGAGGAGAGAGAAAATCCCTGCGGGATGAAGGGAGCTGCCCAGGAGTGGTTTGAGTTCGCATACGCTGCCGCGAAGACGAGCAGAAACGGCACGCTTGTAAAAAAAAAAAAATAAAAAAATCGTATTGAGACAGGACTTTTCTAGCTGGACAAGTCTGCAAACCTGTACAGCTGTACAGTGGCGTAAGGAAATTTGGGAGCAGTCGGCAGAAACAGGCACTCAGCCTCTGGGCTGTGGAAAGCTGCCTGCCTCTTCCAGCTTCCCAGTTTACAAGTGTGACGATGTTTGCTAGTCGTCAGTAGGGCCTGACTGCGGGTTTTAATGAACTCTTGTTCCAAGGCGACGTGATTCACGTTGTCCCAAGAAACGTAAAGCCTGTTTCGGCTTGGCCCGGGCAAAGGATGCTGTGGGGAGGGATGCAGGAGTTAAGGGCAGGCTCTGTTTGATGGAACTGGTTCCTCAATGCTCTGCAGCAGCTGTTCCATATCACTGGGGAGGGCTAATTAATGTGGTCTTCTCCAGCCATCCCGCACAGATGGGATCTGAAGGGGGGGGGGGGGGGGTGGCAGGAGAGGGGTGTGCCCTGGGAGCTCACAGCATGCCGGGGCGCAGGGGAGCCCTCCCCATCTCTCCTCCGAGACCTGCGCCGTCGTGTGGAACCGCTCGCCCGGGGAAGCAGGTAGCGTACGGGGGAGGTTCCCCCCGCCCCCCCTTCCCATCCCAAAGGGTGTGCAGACACCGCGGTGGAGGGCGATGGGAGCCCTCCGAGCCTTCCCTGCACCAGGCTGCTGCGGGAAGCGGGGTGAGGGGGGGTGGGGTGTCAGTGCCAGCTCCCTCCGTCACGGCACGTCCTTCCCCCTCTCTGTTCTAAAGCAAAAGAGAGCGACCTCTGTGTTGTCCTTGAGCAAAGGCTGAGGAGCTTTTCCACCTGTGAATCCCTAGTGAAGAGGAGATGTTTTTTGGGGGGAGATGCTGGAAACAACTTCCCTGGGGTCCGGCGTGTGTCTGGAGAGGTCCCTGCGGGGGGAACATCGCTGGGATAGGGGGTACCAAACGCAGGGCTCGGGGTTTTGCTGCGAGGTGCCGAGAGTCAGACAGCCCCGGGCATCCCTTTGGGTCTGGGTTACTCGAAGCTTCTGCTTTTCTTCCGAGTTGGGAGGAAATAACACCAAGAAGGGGCAAGAAAACGCTGCGGTTTGAACAGGGCACAGACGTGAAGCAAAGCAGGTGAAAAAGATCAAGTGCAAACTGAATAAATGATAGCGCAA
The DNA here is from genome assembly GCF_028500815.1 of Rissa tridactyla. Taxonomy (NCBI): domain Eukaryota; kingdom Metazoa; phylum Chordata; class Aves; order Charadriiformes; family Laridae; genus Rissa; species Rissa tridactyla. Next base: position 3,542,712 of record NC_071484.1, on the reverse strand, counting down.
AGAGTATTTTGCAGGTTTGTTTTTTGGTTTTTTTTTGTATCTCCTCCGATGCTCAAAAAGAATTTTTGTGTCTTAAAAGGCAAGTGGGAGGTAATGCTTGCCGGGTTATATCTTTCATTGGGTAAAAAAAAAAAAAAAAAAAAAAAAAAAAAAAAACCAACAAAACAAAAGACCAAACCAGACATGTTTTTGAGCAAACAAGTCCTTCCTTAGATCTGAAGCGGAAGAAGAGGCTCTGGATGGGAGCGCTCGTCTCCTTTTATTCTTTCCGACCCTATTAGTGCATCTCGTAGAAGAAAATTGCTTCTCCTTTCAACCTCCCTTCGCTTACACCATCAGGGGACGGCGGCACTTGCCCTTCTGTGACGTGAACGAGCTACTTGAGAAGGAGCGCAGCAAAACCGACACGTGTAGGCGGCGCCGCGGTTTTTACTCCCCTAGCTGTGTCAACACATTGGGGGTTTGCGCTGATTTATGGACTTCGGTGCGTGCAGGACAAAACCCATTCGAGTTGGGCGCGTTCAGCTTCTTCAGCAGCGCTCCGATTTGAATTATTCTGGCCTGTGCGTGGCCGGTTTTGGTCGCTGTGCGCGGCGTTTTCCGGGGTGGGGGGTGAGGACGGTTGTGTATGGGTGAGATTGGAGTCTCGTGCCCCTCAGTAGATGTGGGTTTACTTATTTCCCTCAGCTGGCCCGAAAAGCCGCGCCGTTGCACGACTGTCGCCGTGACTCCAAGGGAACTGCTCTTCAGCCGGCGTCCTTCAGAAACTACGTCCGATTTTGTATACAAACCTGTCAGAACTGGGCAGTTTCATGATTAAAGGCGGTATTTGCTTTCCCTTGCGGGAACGGCCCCATCTATCTGTAACTGAGTACCGGGATGGAGCGGACAATTGTTTTGCTCCGCATCGCTTGAATTCGGGGGGTCCGATTTATTCCGCTGAGCTCTCTTTTGTTTCCAAAATATTTCTCTTGGTTGTCCTGTCCTGTGCTTTTTGATTTTTTTTTTTTTTTTTTTTCTTTTTCTTTCTGAGCAAGTTATTAATACAGCCCAGGGGTTGGGATTTATGGGCTAATTGCCTCATCCTGATTTAATAACTTCCCAAATCAAACTTGGGCCCTGCTGTAGCTGGTGACCTGCCCGTCGCAAGGGGAAGAGCTGGGTTTTGGTGGGGGGGGGAGGGAGGAGGCAGGTTTCCCTCCTCATCCTCCTCATCCTTGGTGAAACAAGCCCTGGAGAAGGCTCTGATTTACGGGGCCGCTCCAAAGGCTCGGCAGGCGATTAGTGGTTTTATACGTTCACCATTTAATTCTTAAACACTTTTATTTATTCCCAGAACAGAGACTTCAGGGGTTTGCAGTCACACAGAGACCTGGATGCTGCAGGAAAAGTGCAGTTTTGAAATGATTCTTGTATGTTTTTAAGGGGGGGGGGGAGTTATTTTGCTGTTTCTCCACCAGATAATAAGCTGACACTCATCAAACTGAATTAATGAGACATTTCCAGCACTGGGTTCGCATCGGGTTTTGTTGTGACTGTGCCGCCAGCTTGGATGGGCCGAGGCTTGGAGTAGCTGTAAGCGCCGTGTAACTAATGGCACAGTAATTTCAGCGCGTGTGCATGTGCGCGTCCGTGTGGTTTTGTTTGCTTGGGGAATTCTGCTCACTCGACGACAAGCAAACCCGTTCTACCCGCTTCCTTTTCAGGCCCCTATTCCCTTGTGTTTCTGTTTTGATGACTTTTAATTTTCAGCGCCGCTTCCAAACGTAACCGAAATCCGGCTTTGCTGGGGCTGTTGCTTTCGGCAGGGAAGCGGGTTGCGTTTAATTATGCTGATGTGGGGCCGAAGCTTTAAATGCGCTCCCGCTCTGTACAAGTGCCATTTGAGGGAACCGCGAGCGGAGCCAGTTGGATTCGGTCTCGCTCATTAAAGCGGCAGAGCCAAGTCCCCGCTCTCCTCCCTGGGCTGCAGCGCCGTTAAGTAATATTACTAATTTAGTGTTAGTGAGCATCAAAGAATCCAAGGAGAAATTAGGACCGAACGGTACTGCCCGAAGTGATGCTGGCTGTGAAAGACGGGCTGGCTCCCGAAGAGGGATTTGGGGCGATTTAATGTTGTGTTTGGGGGTCAGTTGTTCCTTGCGCTGAAGCGAGGTATTCTAGTTGCCCTGCGGGGTTGGTTGTTGAGGTGGTTGTGACCGCAATTAGGCTGGGGAATAAAAATCGAGGTGGGCCGGCTCGGAGGTTGCCCATCCGCAACGCAGCAATTAAGAGTCACTGAGCTGCTGATGGAGAAGAGCGTGGTCCAGGAGCGTCGCCCGCTGGTGCCACACCGGCCCTTCCAGTCGCTCTGGGGAGTTTAAGAGATGCTAAATAAATCCATGGAGGAAGGAAAGCTGGGCCAGCGCGCGTGATGTGGGCTCGTGGGATGCTCTTTTCACCTTATTTAATTTGGGAGCTTAATGCTTGCGGAGAAGCGGCTCCTTTGGCGGTAGCCAGCAGCTCTTGCAGGGCTTTTTGTTGCCGCATCTTTTTGATTTAGGAGGCTGAGATGGGATGCGGGTACCTAGGTCCTTTTTATTATTTTTTATTTTTTATTTTTTATTTTTTTTGCAGCACATAGCCTTGTCTCCTGGGATTGATAGACCACATCGGCAGAGCGCCAGCGGCCAAAAGTCGCCTTGGTGCTGCCGCTGAATTTGGCAGGGCTGTTTGGCGTCACCTTTGGGTGGCGGGACAGCGAGGGGTGAGCGCAGAGAGCCGGGGGGGGAGCGCAGCGCTGGGAGCAGGACAGTCCCGGGGCCAGGAGGGAAGTAAAATTGGCTTGAGCGGGACAGGAATTGGCGCGAAGGGGTTGCCGTTGTCACCTCCACATTTGAGACCCGTTCTCTTATCGCAGCACGAGGACTTCTCTGTAACCTGGGGGGTGGCAAAGTGTTGGTGAATGTCGTCCGGCGTTAGGCAGCCCGCTCCCTCCCAGGTGTTACGTGTGAGGACCTAGTCTCAGCTTAGCTTTTTTGGGTGATCCCAGAAAGGAATGTGTTTAAATAAATAGGTGGTTTTCTTAAAAAAAAAAATAAAAAAAAATTGTTAATATTTATGTGCCTTCATATTGACTCACAGTGTTTCACTGTGCCCTTCTCTTCCTCTGTGTCTTCCTCCGTATCTGCCTCTCTGTCTTTACTTAGATTGCAAGTAATCTTTGAGATGGAGATCGCAGTTTTCCTGATCTGAGTTCACAGAATCTCCTCACCACAAAAAAGACATTGAGGTGCTGGAGCGTGTCCGGAGAAGGGCGACGGAGCTGGTGAGGGGTCTGGAGCACGAGTCTGGTGAGGAGCGGCTGAGGGAGCTGGGGGTGTTCAGCCTGGAGAAGAGGAGGCTGAGGGGAGACCTTCTCGCTCTCTACAGCTCCCTGAAAGGAGGGGGTAGCCAGGGGGCGTCGGTCTCTTCTCCCAAGGAACAGGCGATGGGACAAGAGGAAACGGCCTCAAGTTGCACCAGGGGAAGTTTAGGATGGATATTAGGAGAAATTTCTTCACCAAGAGGGTTGCCAAGCATTGGAAGAGGCTGCCCAGGGCAGTGGTGGAGTCGCCATCCCTGGAGGGATTTAAAAGCCGGGCAGACGTGGTGCTTAGAGATATGGTTTAGTGATGGGTTTTGTCGGAGTTAGGTTGACGGTTGGAGTCCATGATCTGAAAGGTCCCTTCCAACCTTGTCGATTCTATTTATGGTTCCTTGGAGTTGGAATTAGCCCTTTGATGTGCTCATCTTCATCAGCATGGCCGTCTGCCAAAGCGCTTTGCACTCCTTGGCATCGGGCGTGGAGAAGGTCTACCTTCTGTTTGGGAAAGGGCTGGTTCTCCATCCCAGTTCCAGCTTTCGGGAGGCGGGTTAAGTCTGGTTGAAATTCAGACACCCCCCCCCCCCCCCCCGTCTCCTGGGGGCACTGATTTTGAATTTATTTCTGTTAATAGGTATGATATTAGAGCGTCTCATGATGTAAAACTCTCTGAAAACGTCTTGGCTTGGTGTCATCGTCTTGACTTTTCATCTTCTCCTTAAGCGTAGCCCATGTAGTCGAAGCTGAACCTTTTGATAATTTTCCATTGGAAAATAGAGATGCTTTGAAAACTCTTCTGTTGGAACATTTTTAGCCAATTCTTGCTTGAATGTACTTTAGATAGAGATGTTATTGGTACCTTTCAACACAGTGCAAACCAGTATCCTTCCAGGCATGAGGAAGATAATATAGAATTGCAACAAAACTGTATTTTTTCGTCTCTCTTTGGAGCGTCTCTTTGAAAGAGAAAAGAATATTGACAAATGGAGGAGAGCGTGCAGGGTAGCGGCGATAAAAGAGGTAGGAATGGGGATTGATTTCCAAGTCAGGACCAAAGGAGCCGCGTAGGTTCTCCAAGGGTGGCTGCGGGAGCTGGATGTGGCTCTCGGAGGAGATAGTGTCTACTGAGGATGTGTCTGGGACAGAGCGAAGAAATACGGGCCGAGAGGTTTCAAGGGTGAGGGTGGATAGAAACTTGCCTAATTGGTCTTCTACCGGAGACAGGCTGTCGAGAACAGGCCGCGGGGAACAATCCTTTACTGTCTCGCAGATAATCAATTTGGTCCAGCAAAGCTTCTCTGACTTTTGCCTCTTTTTTTTTTTTTTTTTTTTTTTTTTTTTTTTTAATTTGAAAAATGACATTGGGTTTTAAAGGCTGGCATAAAACTGATCTGAGGAACGCGCCTGGCTGCTGGGTCAGCACTAACGTCTCCCGGCTCCATCAATACGCCGTGCCGGGAAGGCCAGGGGGGAAATTTTTCAGGTTGACGTGGAGACGTGCCGCCCGGGCTCTCGCCGTGAACTCTTCAGGCTGCGTAGGATGAGGGTGTTCGGGAAGACCTGCTCTGCCTTGCTAATTTAAGACAAAGAAATGGCAGGCTCTTTACATTTTATGGTTTCATAGCCCCTGGGTCTTTATTTCTGGGGAGCGCAGCATTGCAAGTGCTTGGCGTGGAGGGTATCTTGGAAGACTGAATGTCGTCTTGGTGTTCGAGGCTGTTCTTGGGTCATTTTTCTGCTAGGTTTGGCCAGAAACTGGTCCACAGCAGGAGGAGACCTGCGCGTTGGGGCTTCTTGCTGGACTGGTGGAGAAAGGACGTGCTGCGGGTCGTGCGGCTGTTGAAGGGAGACGGGATTGCAACTTCTTGGCTTGCTGGATTTGGGGAGAACGGGGCTGGGTTGTGCCTCCCCAGCGCTTTGCAGCCCACTTGAGCTGGGTCCGGAGGCGAGCAGCTCTTTAGACTTCGCACGACGGGAGGTTCGAACAAAATCTGGGCGAGGATTTGGGGTGAAAACCCTGGGGACTGTTATGTCAGGCAGGAAGGAGAAATTCTGTTCAGTGGGGAAACGGTTCAAAGTAAGATTTTTCCCACGACCACCGTGGAAATGTCTGAGCTTCTCCCAGTGTCTGGTCCTCGTTGGTCCCGGGATGGGAGCACGGGATCAAACCCCTTTGCTTGCGTAGGGATGTGCAGACGAGCTGTTTGCCGAGAGCAGGGCCGAGGGTGGCCGGGAGAGGGGAATCAGGCTGCAGAAACGGAGGAGGGATTTTTAGCGGGACTTCTGTTGTGTGTTTTTTTTTTTTTCTACATGCTTTTTTTTTCCCCTACGTGCTTCCCCCCCCCCCCCCCCCCCCGGTTTCATGTATGCCGAAGCCATCAGTCTGGAAACAAAATACTGGTTAGTCGCATGCTAAACATGTAATCATCAACATAGGTTTGTTTTAGTTATAGAATAGATTCCAAATAATTACTTGCCGCCCGACAGCAGAATTAATATAATTAGGGGCATAATTACAGTTACCTACCACTCAGGGATTCTGCTAAGGCTTAATTAATATTTGCAAATTGCTTCAGGATCTGCCGACCGTCTACTAATAATACGTACCGAACGCAAAGAATAATAATTCGCGTATTGTTCTGGAGGTACCAGAGCAAAGTGGTGTGGGGAGGTTAAATAACCACAGCGGAATTCCAGGTCTTCTGGAGGGTGGGAATAAGTCAGGCTTGGGCTCCCTGGGCTCCTCGGCACTTGCGAGATGCCTCCAAGGGTTTGTTTAATGAAAATGCCTGTGGGGAGCCCATTATTCCCCGCAGGTTGCTGGGGTTTGCCCTTTACTCTGGGTGTAGCTCAGGGAAATGGCATTTATCCCCAAATCCCCGGGCTGCCGGAGCTTGTTCCCGGCTGGAGCGTTGGGCGGGGCCATAAGGGCTTTGCAGCATCCCAGGCTGGCTCCAGAAACAGCCGCTTTTCCCAGCGGGATGGCTGGAATCGGAGCTGGGATGAGCTTTTTTTCTTTTGGACTTGCTTTTTTTTTTTTCCCCCGCCCATCCTGAGCGCGGGCTTGCCACCTCCTGAGCCGGGATGGAGGAGAACGGCTCGAGTCGGATTGCCGGGTATTACTGAAAATACTGTTTTTTTTCCTGGTTGGGGCTAAGCCTGCGTGCGGGCCTGTCGCTTGTCCAGAAGTTTTGGTCCTTGATGCCACCCAAGGTACCATTTTCCACTCCCTGGCCGTGCAGGCGGGGGCCAGCCCGGAATCGGTACCCACTGAGGGGGGGGTGGCACTGGTGCATGGGGCAGGGATGCCGCCATGGGGCAGGGATGCCGCCGTGCCCGGATTTCCCATGGCAGGGACAGCCATTGCTGCGGGCACACGAGGGGCATGAAGCCGGCTGGGGAAATCCTGCCTGGTAATGGCTTGCCCGTGCCTTAAAAAGTCAAAATCAAGCTCAAAAAAGCCACGTGCCAGCCCCAAAAGGCTTAAAAGCATGTCGGCAGGTGTGGCCAGGGGTTAGCAGCGGGGGCTGTTTATTCTGCTTTTGCTCGATCACAATTCTTTTTTTTTTTTTTTTTTTTTTTCCTGCATTTCGGCTCCCTTCACCGCAGTTTTCACCGCTTTCACCCTTTCTTTTCCTTTCTCCTGGTCCGCTTTCTCTGCTGCCCTGTAACCCGGGAGACCTGATCTGTTTGGAGGAGGGTCCCCTCTGCGCTTTTTCTTCTCTCTTTCTGAAAACGGGGAACCCTGTTGTCGCAAACCTCTGTGATAACGCAGCTGATTTCATTTCGCTTTCAAGCAGTTCTGGGAATTCTTCCTCTGTTTTGTGTTTTGTTTTGTTTTGTTTTTTTTTTTTGTTGTGGTTTTTTTTTTTCCCCTCACCCTGAGCCCTGTAATTTCATGCGGCGGGAGCGGGTCGTTGCAATTTGTTTTCGATTGTTCCGCTCCCCCCTCTCCCCCAGTTTTGTAAGGTACTTCTGGAATAAACCAAACTCCAGCAAAACATCCTCCTCAACACCCTTCAGCTTTACATTTTTTAATCATAAAAGTGTGAGCATAGATTAAGAACTAGAGCTGTTACTAATCTTACGACCGCGCTCGCTCACATACTGATTTTCATAAGGTATATTAAATCAAGAAGAATGGCCTATTATAATACAATTAGCTGTGATTCAGAAGCAGGAGTTACTGTCGCCAGTGCGGGGGGGGGGGAAAAGTTGCGTAATATGATTAGAAAAGACTGAAACCTTTGTGGTTTGGGGTTGTTTTTTTTTCTTTTTTTTTTTTCTTCCTTTCCTTTTCGCCTTTTAAAAACACGCCAACAGCTGGAACCAAGGAAAACCCGCCAGAGGGAATTCACTCCGTAGTTCGTAATAAATTTCTGCGACGATGGAAAGTGTCTCATTGTGGGCATGTAAATCTTTATAGGCTCCCAACATATGTTACTGACGCGAATAAATAACCTCATCCTGAAGCTTTATTAGACTTAATGCATGAGTGCTTCCCGGCCCGCTCTTGCGGAAGGACCCCAATCTGTCTGAGCAATGGGCAGGAGCAAAACCATCGGCAGCTTGACCTCGGCGCCGTCTTCTTTTAGCTACAAACTACTTCCAAACCAGCACGGATTTCAGAAATGTAGATTTTTTTTTTTATTTTTTTTTTTTCTGCGAGCTGTTGGAGAAAGGGTGAAGCTGAGGAGCATCTCCCTCTGGCTTGGGGGTTTGCTGGAAACATCTCCATGGTCTGCGTTTGATTTATTTATTTTATTTTTTTTTTGGGTGGTCTCATGGAGGACTTGCTGCTTGGGGCTGTGGACCTTAAACTGTGTTTCATGTGGCAGGGATCCTTCAGGGTTCATCCAAAATCCTGTGGAGTTGGGGCGTGAGGTCCTTTGGGCTCTGACCTTGTGCTCCTTCCAGCCTTGTCATTCCAACCAGGAGTCTTTGGCTTTTCTCCATCCAGGTGGCAACGTCAACGAGAGAGATTTTTTTGTCGCTCCTAGGTGCTTTGTGCTTTTTGTTTTTGAATGGGATGTTTGAAAACTTCCTTCCGAGTGTGCTTGTGAGAGAGAGGAAAACCTCTCCCTCTCTTTAAGATCCTTTAACCGGGTTGTGGGAAGAGATGGAGTTATCTCCAGCTCTGCCCGAGGGCAAACACGGTGGCCGAAATACCCAGGAAAACGGGTCTGAAATCGCTTGCAATACTGCAAGCGAAATTTAAGTGGACTTTCTCACCAGCCCTTTCTCAAGGTGCTGGGAGAGAAGTACGCACTTATGCAGAGATTTAATGGGCTGTGTAATAGAGATGGCTGGTGAGAAGCTCTAATGGTCCTTTCCCGTTGCAGCCTAGAAAGCAATGTGGCCTGTGAGCCTGGCTTCACTCTTGTGTTTTAATTTTCTTTGAGGCTGGGGCCTTGCTGAGTGTAAGCAGGACCGTCTTCCCCTCCTTGCTGCCTTCTCCTCCCTGCCTGCTCTCCTGCCCTGGGCCTGGTCTGCACCTTCTCCTGGGCATTGCCCCTCCATCACCTTCATCACCTTCAAGAGCTGGGGAGCGGGTTTCCCCATGGGGGAAGGGGAGGGAGGGCTGGGGAGATGAGGAGGGATGGAGATGCCGAGGGTGGTGCTAGGTCCCAAGACAAGCTGCGGATGCACTCGCGCATGTCCGGGGCACCACGGAGAACGGGAATGGATCCTTGAGGCTGCTTCTCCCTGCGCAACCCCGTGGGAGACAGCAGGGACACCCGCACCCGCGTCACCAGCCTGCTCCCCCGGGCTTGCGTTGGGGGGGCCCCATCTCTCTCAGACCTTCCTCCCATGCCAAACTTAGTAGAAACTACCAAATGCTTCCAAAAGTATTGGAAAAACAGGCGAGTTTTTACGGTACAACACCAGGAGAGCAGCCCGAAAGGTTCCTTAAATATGTATGATACTGTTCCCCCCAGGTGGGTATAGCTTTATAACAAATATTTTGCAATAGCAATGGCTTCTCTAAGGGATTAATTGCCTTTACCTTCTCTTTTCTTCCCCTCTGTGCTACCACCTCCTGGTGTAAGCCCTGGAAACGTGGGTGGTGCTCACGGTGGGATGTGGGAACGTTGGGGTTGGGGCCACCTCTCTGCGGCTGGAGCAGCAGCTTGCAGCGTGCCGGTGAAGATAACCAGCTAATTATCTGCATTGGATGATAATAATTAAGCATCTCCTGGTCTCTAAACCGCTTTATGCTCAGCTGAATGCAAAAATGCGTTCCTTCCAGAGAGTGTATTTTCGACATAAGGTATCACCCTGCCTTGAGTTATTCGCTGTGAAACAATACTTAAAATATTTACTGCATACGGTGACAAATCCAGATGTCGCACGCACATAATCCCAGCTACCTCAAACCATCGTAAAATCAACACGCTCCGTAATATCAAACCCATCAATCATTCTGCCTCTAATAACGTCTGCATCCATATAGTCTCTCCGTCGCAACCTCCCACGAGTCTCGGGTGACTTATCGCACCCGGGGCTGCGGCTGGATTCTGCGCTCTGCGTTTTATCAGCGGTTACCGCCACGCGCTCTCGAGCATCCGCCGGCATATTTCGCTTGAGCAACCAGCCGAGGACGCATGCAAAGCAAAGATGGTTTTCTTCAAAAAAGGGCATTTCCTTTTTAGCTTTACAGGCTTTGCCGCCTCTTCTCTGTCCCTGCGTTGGGCGTAGCTCTGATTTCCCTCGTCCCTTTCCCTCCGTCCAGGTTTATGGGTCTCCAGACGCGGTCGGAAGCGTTAGTCCTCCATCCTTCCTGCCCTCTCTGCTCTCACCCTCCCTCCTTCCCCCCTCCACCCTGGGGCTGGGGACGCAGAAGTCCCCAACCTTTTGAGAAGATAAGGGCCCCTTGCTTTACAGGGGTGGGTCTGTGGTTGTAGGAGGCTATTTCGGTGTCACGGTTTCTGCTCGCTGCTCTCTCATTAAATAATTAAAATGCCGTTTCCAGGCATTAAAACTATGATCTTCCTGACTCTGAGATCATATGTTTTCATGATGCTGGAGGGCAGAGGCTTCCTCGTGGCTTGTGTGCCAGGCTGGAAGCGAGGAGAGAGACAGGACAGATGGATGCTCCTGTCCAGGCTGATTTTTCCCTCCCGCTCGTGAGCTCCGGAGCCTCGCGCATACCCCCGTGTTGGCCCTGCCTTTGGAAAAGGTGCTCTGCATCGCTCGGGGTGACTTTCCCTGGACCTCCCTCGGCTTCCCATCACCTCCCTGCCACTCCTGTTGCGTCTCCCATCGCCCTATTCCCGTTGCCATCCCTAAGCTTTGGCTACCGGTTGGCTCTTGAGCATGGGCTGTGCTCCTGCTTGGTTGCCCAAGTCCAGCCCAGGCCGCTGTGTTAGTTGAGCAGCCACAAACCTTTGGGCCAGGTGCTACCATCCTCTAGAAAGTCCTCTGCCTTTTATTTTTTCCAAGCCATGGACAGTTCACCATCACTTTACTGCTTGCGCCGATTCTCCGTCCTTAAGTTTTTTTTGGTGCTAAATTAATTGCATGTGCCAACGCGTCCAAGGCACTTGTGTAGCGAAGCCTTTGGAGGAGGCAGGTATAAATAACGTTCTTGGCTGGGGAGGGAAGCGCAATAAATTCATTAGTGTCGCGTGGCAGTGTGACTTGGTGCTTGTACAAGCTTCATCTCGACTCCTGGCCTTTCTCTGCGTTGGCTGCCGGGGATTTACAGCTGCGGGATGCGCGAGTGTTTTGTAACCCGCGTGTTCTTGTATTCGCATAAATATCTCCTCCTTTTCAGAAGACCTTTCGCTCGCAGAGTCAAACCGTTCAACTTTGCGCAGGAGGGTATTTCTTTTCAACAGAATTCGATCCAGTGCCCGGCTACTCCCACTGAATTAAGCCATCGTTATCAAGTAATTGGCCGTTAGTGTTGGCAATACGGTGAAATTACAGGTCCCTTTTCCCTACCGCATCTCATCCTGCCCAAGGCTGGGGAGGTTATATTTAGAGTGGCTTCTGGATTTGAGATCTGCCACCTCTTGGGAAAGATAATACGTACGTGGGAATGAGATCCATCAACATAAATTGCAGGTTTTGCAGCTTTGCACAGGCTGGTACGCTGGGCGGAAGAAACTCCGTTGCAGTCTCTTTATATCAGCACAGGAGAGGATGTTTTCCCGTGTGAAGATGGCACCAAATGGTTTAGCAGGAATGAAATCCTGATAGTTGGCTGAAGACTAATAAAAATATCATTTTAAGAGGGTTAAAGATTTTCTTGGGTATTGGTGCTTTGCCTTCTGGCTTGGGCGTTGCTAGAGACGAGATTTCCAAGCTTTCCTTTACAATTAGTAAGAATTAGGCACTTAGATTTAAAAAACGTCCACCCCGAAATAGAGGTTTTCATGGGTGTCCTTCGTGCTGGCCTTTAGACCTCGAGAACTGAGGAATTACGTGGTCCAGGGGTTCAGCTGGGCGCAACGGAAGCCTGGGGTAACGTTGTGACGTTTGTACATGTCGCTGACGATATGGTCACCTAAAAGAACGTTAACCGGCTTCAGGGCTGGAGGTGAGGAATGTGGGAGTTAATAGGAAATATTTGATTCTTTTTAACATCCCAGTAGGATCTGCCAAGGTGACTTCTTTTTGCTTCGCACAAAGAGAAGCGGTGTGGGTTTGAGAAGCTGCTCTGATCCGTTACGGCAGCTCTCTCCCGGTGCTGGCAGCATCTGGAGAGGTTTGCAGGCGGTCAGGCAAGGCAGGCGGAAAGATGCCAAGCGCCGGGGAAGAGCTTTGAGTTTGTGGTAGGTGGGTGGTGGAATTTGTGCTCTCCACACGTTAAAAATAGCGCATGATGCACTCCTCTCCGTGTTGCGTCCCCTGGCTGAGTCATCGCTCTACCTTTTTATTAGCATCGTGGGCGCCGCTGTTTTGGGGATCTTCCTCGTTGGCTTGTCATCCTTGTCTTGGGTGGTGACTGCCTCTTGGGGAAGGTGGTGGTGGTGGGATGTGCCCGGAGCGAGTGGTGGAGAGGAGACTCGGAAAAGGGGGAGGATTTTCCTCTGCAACGCCCCTGCACAGTCGGACGCGGTGGTCTTACAGGTGCCTTCCAGCTTAGGCGATTCTACGATTCTGTAACTGTTGATGTATATATAAGGGAAATGGAAAACAACCCTCGCTTCAAAGAGAAAATTGAACTGTGTGTGATAAGGAAAAAAAGAGAGAGGGGTCCCTACAGAAAATCGATCATCTCATCCTAAAATTCATGCTGGGATAAGGGGGCTGAGGGTCCTCTCTACCTCCAAAAGGGGCCCGGGGCTCCTCCTTGCCCGCATCTCTGCGATGACAATTACATTTTATCCGAGCTCTCGTGAGTCCCATCCTTTCCCGCTTGTCTCCCTTTGTCTCTTTTTCCCTTTCCCCTCCCTGTTTCAGCTCGTTGCTTAAAACCACAGGTTGATACAGGCGGTTCCTGTGTCAGGGTTGCGCCGCAATCCGGAATACGCCGTGCGGGAGGTGGGTATTTCTGTGGGCTTCTGGAGCTGGCGGTTGCGTAGGGTTAATGGAAACGTTTGATTCGGCCATTAGTCAACTTGAAAGGGAGAAGGTCAGAATTGAGGGCGGCTTTGAGATGTTAGAATAGAACGGTTCGGTTGGAAGGGACCCACGATGGTCATCTACTCCAATGTTCACGTCCTGCAGCTGAGGGAGGTCTCGTCCCCAAGCTGTCTCCCCCAGGGTGATGTGAAAGGAGGATGGATTGGGGGAAAAGAGTACATAAGGGGAAAAATGAGAGAAATAAAGACTTTGAAACATGCGGGTGCCCCCGAGTGACTCTGGGCGCCTTGTGCAAGGGGAGAGGAAAGGAGCTCGAGAGGGTTGTCATCTGTATGATCATCGCAATGCTCGGAGGTTTTTGTGGCCTACTAACCCAAAATGTTTAAATGCCTGGTTTCAAAGAGGAGAATTTTAAGGTGGTGAAATAAAAGTGCTAGAATGGCTATTCTTTCTTTTAAATATGTTATTAAGGGCAGCAAGCCTGGCTGCAGCCCTCCCGTGAGGGACGCTCCGCAGTGAGGGCTGGATGGGGATGCTCTCCAGGAGGGCGGCTGCAGCTCCCACGTGGGTTAAATGAATTAATCGGGGGGAGGGGGGGGGAAAGAATAAATAGATATCCTGGCTGAGTAACTCTGGAGAAACCAGCCTTCTCCAGCGGCACCAAGACGGTGCGAGCTCCTTCCGTACAACCGGGCACATGAGCCCAAGCAACATTCCGTGGAAAATAACTGCATTTTGTTTTGGTTCCCCTCCACTTGTTTGAAGTGGGTTTGCTTCTTTGGCCTCCATTTCCCGCCTGTCTTATTAAAGATGAGCTCCAATGGAGATGAAGGGAAGACCGAACCACCCGTGCCAACTGTGTGAGCCCTTCCACCGCGTTAAGACGGGTTATTAGTGGGACTGCTGACTTTTTGGTCTTAAAAAGCCCAGCGCCGAGAGGGGCGGCGGTGCCGTGGTTGGGTCTTCACCTCTAATTTTCCCATCCGGAGGATCACAGTCCCTTTCTCGCCTCCCCGCTGGCGTAGGATGGCCTCAAGCCGAGAGTTTTGACTTCTGTCGGGGACGAAGGAATAAGTGCAAAAAAGGTCTGAGATGCCTCAAAAGAGGTGGTTTCCCAGCAACTAAACAGGAGCGAGGAGAAAAAAAAAAACCAGATAAAATACTTGATATCTGGCAACCTGTTTGTTTTAGAAGCCGTTCCTCAGACATCAGTGCTTGTTAGCATTAGCCTGACACTTGTGCTCGGTTTTCATCTTGCTCTCCTCTGGGCTCGGAAAGGCAATGCCCTTTTGATGTTAGACATCAAGAAAACCGGCTCCTGCCTGCGGATTTGGGGATCCCAGCCGGAGCCGGGGGGATACAGCCCGCCTGCAGCAAGCTGATTGCATTATGCAGAGAGCTCATTTGCTAATTCATATTTCCTTATCTTTTAAATATAAAACGCAGCGGCAACTTAATAACGGGTGGTATAATAAGGCTGAAGCTCATCGTGATGAAGATGTGGTGCTGCTGCTTTGGAAGAAGATCAGCAGGGGGCTGGGAGATGCCATGGGTTGGTTTATGCTGTTGAGTGAGTTGTTTGGAAGCTCTGGGTGTCCACGGTGTGGGAATTAGTGCGTCTTTAGTGCTTTAAAAATTGCCTTATGGAGCGTTGTACCGACACTAGCGTGGAAAGCCTTGAAGGAAGATGTTTCGCTGTCGAAAGCCTTGAAGGAGGACGTTTCGCTGTCCCCCGTTGCATGGACTGGCAGGGCGTTGAGGCGCTGGTGGTTGGAGAACTCGGTTCAAAACCTGAGCAAAGCCCAGCTGAAACCACGCAGCAAGCTGGTGCTGTTGTGGGCCTGCAAAGTCCCGGTTAAACAAATGCTGTAAAACCTGGGCCCTTGATTGGAAGACTCATAAACTTTGCAAAACAAATTGCTCATGATGTGATGAAGCAGATGAATATTTAGCTGCTCGTGAACTTCAGTGGTGGATCAGCGAGAGCTTCAGAGTGTCTCTCGTGGTGGAGCAGGTGGTGGGATTGCAGGCGTTGGCACAAGGGGCTTCAGCCCAGGCTTGGGGTGATCAGTTGTAGATTTGCTGATGATTTTCTTTCGTTATCTCTGCCCTGATTTTCTGTTACGCCTTGAGATGGCGAAGCTCCTGTTACGCCTTGAGATGGAGGAGCTTGGAGGTCTCCAAGACCATGGAGGTGGTCTTGGGCTCCACCGCACTCTACGTCCATCCTGCATGTGAGTGTGGGCTCAGAGTCAAGCTCCACAGGGACCACGTTGCAGCTGAGCGACACGCTGCAGGGATGGTGGGTGGAAAATGCTCTAATGTCCTTACCCCGTGCCCGAGGACGTGCTTGTCCCAAACAGGGATGGACCAGGCTGTGGGTGGATGGGTGCTGTCCCGCGTCCCTCCTGCTTCTCCACCATTGTCCGTGGCAGTTTGGGGTAGGTAGAACCCCTGATGTCCAGCATGACACAGAGCAAAACCAAACAGCAATGACTAAGAGAATAAAGAAATACCTATGAAGTATATAAAGAAACACCAGTTCAGATCGTACAATTTCTCAATTTTTTGGCAAAACTGGTGGAGCTCTGGAGTGGGCCTTGCTTGGACAAGGTGGCTCCAAAGCAGCAGCGTTACACCGGCCCCTCCGTGACTCCTTGTTCCTGCAGCAAGGTTACCTTGCCAACATCTGCTTTGCCTCCTCACGTTCTTTTTAATTCCTCCCAGCACCCAGCTGAGCTCCGATCGTGAATCTTCGGCCTCCCTGCGAGTGCGAAAGTCAGAAACGGTCTCAGAATTGACAAAATTCTGATGAACTTTGCGGAGGGAACATTTATGTCTGAGTGAAAGGAGTTGGGTTTTTTTTTGTTGTTTTTTTTTGCCATTGATGTAGGTATTTTTGTTGCTGTTTAATTAGATTAGTCCTCTAGGTTTGGTGGCCAGCTGTTCACTTTGCAGACAGGCAGAAAAAAAAATATTCCAGCATTACACTCCTGCTGCTTTCGTCTTGTAATGAGCTTGTTAGCAATTAGTTGCTATTGGAACAGGCTGCCGTGGTGTGGAGCGGGAACGCAATGAGCTCGGCGTCCGAAAAGTTGATTTTTTTAATGGGAACCGGGTGGAGAGGGGTTGGAGTAAATGGTTTCAAGACTGATGGGCAGGACGCCTCGGTGCAAGTGGCTCTATTTGTCCTTCAGTGGATAGTTTGGCTGAGTTTGGGATTATAATTTATAGATATAATTTGGGATTTTTATTTTTTTTTTTTTACGAAGGTGATCCGAGGGCTGGAGCCCCTCTGCTGTGGGGACAGGCTGAGAGAGCTGGGGGGGTTCAGCCTGGGGAAGAGAAGGCTCCGGGGAGACCTTGGAGCCCCTTCCAGTCCCTAAAGGGCCTCCAGGAAAGCTGGGGAGGGACTCTGGATCAGGGAGGGGAGCCATGGGACGAGGGGGAAGGGTTTTAAACTGGAAGAGGGGAGATTTGGATGAGATCTGAGGAAGGAATTCTTGGCTGTGAGGGTGGTGAGCCCCTGGCCCAGGTTGCCCAGAGAAGCTGTGGCTGCCCCATCCCTGGAGGGGTTCAAGGCCAGGTTGGACGGGCCTTGGAGCAACCTGGGCTGGTGGGAGGTGTCCCTGCCCAGGGCAGGAGGGTGGCCCTGGGTGGGCTTTAAGGTCCCTTCCAACCCAAACCATTCTGTGATTTTGAGGTTCGGGTCTCTCACAGCTACAAGCTCCGCCTGTGCCCTCCCTTGGCTTTGGGGTGGGAGGGAGCAGCAGGGAAATCACTGCACCTGAGTCCAGGCGCTCGGGATGCCCCGGGGTGGGTTCATTTATTTCTCCCCTGGGGTTGTCGGGGGACCCAGCTGTGGTTCTGCGCCTTGCGGCGAGCTTCGGATCCCCACAGCCTGGCAAAAATGAGACCCAACTTCTCCCCGAGCAAAGCCGGGCATTTGGGTTTAAATAACCTCTTGCTGGACCGCACTGCACCTTTCAAAGCTGAGCTGTTCTGCCCCGGGAGCCTTCCTGAAATGGGTCACTTCGTTTAAAAAAAAGAAAAGGAAAATGGAGATGGGACTGTTGCTTTTGCACAGATTTTCTGTTGCGCTCTCCTCCTCTTGTGTTCCATTCGTCTTCCTTTCCAAAAATCACCAAACCGTAATGACTCGCTCCGAGCAAATTAATCCTGGGAAAGGCTCACAAGTGGAGGGGGAAAAAGAATTTTAAAAAAAAAAAAAAAAAAAAAAAAAAAATTAAAAATTGGCTTTGGGGAATGTCCCGAGGAAAGAACAAATCGAGAAATAAATGAAGGTGGTTTTTTGCAAGCCGCTTTAATGGAACCTCAACGACCCCGCAGGTGCGTCTGCGAGGGGCCTGGCAGGGCTCACCCCGGCGGTGCAGATGCCGCGCACGCGGCCGGCTGCTTTGCCATCATCATCGCCGTCTGCAGCAAGGAATTGCTGTTCTCTGTCCTGGCTCACGTGGCTATCGGACATGGGAAGTTAATAAGGAGTAAATGAAGCTGAAGGCTTGTATCGACAACCAAGTTTGCGTGCAAAGGAGGACTCACTCTATTTATTTAGCAATAAATAAAAGGATGCCACTGAGATTTGCTCGTGACACGCATAACCGAAGTCGTGCATTTGGGCCAGAGGAACGTTTTCGCGGGGGCTCGGCTCATCGTCAGCTGCGGCTGGGGGTTAATGAGGGTTAAAGATTTGCCTGCGGCCGTGTGCGGGGTGCGGGGGTGCCTGGACAGCTGCGGAGGCGCTGCTGGTGGAGGTGAGAGGCTGATGCTGACGGAAACTTATGGCCTTTTGGCTAAAAGCTGTTTGTTAAGGAAAAGCAAAGTCACTGGCTTCTCTGTTTACGGCCACAGAGGTGTTGTTAGCGCAGGAATGTGGATGCTTACCCCAAACGAGAGGTGAGTGATTTCTCTGGGCTGCTACAGCCAAAGCGAAGCCTTGCAGCAGAAAAAACAGTCCTTGGCTGCCGCCCCTTCTGTAAGCGATGACTAAAGGGAGCAGAAAATACCACCTCTGGGAAAACAGCTCCAGGCTATTCCAGTTAAACGTGTCATTTTATCTGCTTATTCATCTCCTTTGCACGTTCGTTTCCTTCAATCCCTCTTGCCATCCCTCTGGTTCGCGCGTTTACTCTTCTGCTCTCTCGGGATGGTGTTAAACCTGGCCTGGTGTCCGGCTGCCTTGTACTGACGTGATGTGGGATTGAGTCGAGAAGCAACCAAAGAACCCGTCACGGTTTCTCTGTCTGTTCCCCGATTGCAATAAATTTGGTTGCAATTTCCTTGTTAACACAAAGCTCACACGACTTTTTGTGTTTCAAAACAACCTCCTACGTGTGTCATCTCACACATTGGCAATTACTAATGCCAAGTGCTGAAGCCCCTAATTAGCTCATCGAGGCTTCTCTTGCCCGGCTTTCAGTAAACCCTTAACATGGTCAAACGGAGGGAGGGTGGAAGCGGCAGCGATGGCAGGGGTTAGACATGGTAACGCTCAGCCTACGGGGGCTACGATGTGCTATAGGCAGCTCTGCTGGGGTGTTATGCTACCTGGCGTGGAACCATAGAATCACTGAATAGTTAGAGTTGGAAGGGACCTTAAAGCCCACCCAGGGCCACCCCCTGCCCTGGGCAGGGACACCTCCCACCAGCCCAGGTTGCTCCAGGCCCCGTCCAACCTGGCCTTGAACCCCTCCAGGGATGGGGCAGCCACAGCTTCTCTGGGCAACCTGGGCCAGGGGCTCACCCCCCTCAGAGGGAAAAATTTCTTCCTCACATCTCATCTAAATCTCCCCTCTTCCAGCTTCAAACCCTTCCCCCTCGTCCCATGGCTCCCCTCCCTGCTCCAGAGTCCCTCCCCAGCTTTCCTGGAGCCCCTTTAGGGACTGGAAGGGGCTCCAAGGTCTCCGCGGAGCCTTCTCTTCCCCAGGCTGAACCCCCCCAGCTCTCTCAGCCTGTCCCCACAGCAGAGGGGCTCCAGCCCTCCCAGCATCTCCGGGGCCTCCTCTGGCCCCGCTCCAACAGCTCCGTGTCCTTCTGCTGTTGGTGCCCCAGAGCTGGAGGCAGCGCTGCAGGGGGGTCTCCCCCGAGGGGAGCAGAGGGGCAGAATCCCCCCCTCGCCCTGCTGCCCACGCTGCTGGGGATGCAGCCCAGGCTGCGGGGGGTTTCTGGGCTGCCAGCGCACGTTGCCGGGGCGTGTTGAGCTTCTCACCCACCAACACCCCCAAGTCCTTCTCCTCGGGGCTGCTCTCCAGCCATTCTCCGCCCAGCCTGGACTTGGGCTCGGGATTGCCCCGACCCACGTGCAGGACCTTGCGCTTGGCCTGGTTGAAATTCGTGAGGTTGGCACAGTCCCACCTCTCCAGCCTGTCCAGGTCCCTCTGGATGCCATCCCTCCCCTCCAGCGTGTTGACTGTACCACACAGCTTGGTGTCATCGTCCAACTTGCTGAGGGTGCGCTCGATCTCACTGTCCATGTCGCCGACAAAGACATCAAACAGCACCGGCCCCAGTACCGACCCCTGAGGGATCCCATGCATCACTGGGAGCCGAGGGGACGGCGGTGGCAGACCCCCTTGGTCCCGCCTGCTGCAGGGGGGTGCTCGGGTGCTGTGCTGGGTGTGGATCACTCCCAGCTCCGCGTCTGCCGTCTATAAACCACCCGTCCGCTGCGAGTGATGGCAGAGACTGCTTGCACAAGGACATTGTGGGCACAGTGAGCGCCCGTGTCGAGCTGGTGACGTGTCAATGGTGGCTGTGACACTGGTAGAGCGGCTGTGATGCACGCAGGGGCTGATGGCTCCATCCGGGGCGCGGGGGGGGCTGCTGCACGGCCGGGGGGACCCCGAGCCGCGGGGTCGGCAGGAGGCTGCTCTTGCTCCAGAGATGTTGCGCCGTTACTTCATTACTCCGCGGCGATGTGGAGAGGATGTAGCTGCAAGACAGCTAATAAAAAAATGAGTCTTGCCATGTATAATACATAACTTTTTTTTTTTCTTTTTTTTTTTTCCCCCCCTTCCCTCTCACCTGCGTTCAAGAAAAAAATCGAGCCATTTCCAAGCGAGGAAGAGCGACGTTTCTATTTTTAAAGGGCAGTTTATAAATAGTGGCATTATTTCAGACTTTTGCGGAGCGGGGATGCGAGGCATCGACCTACAACGGCCCGAGTTTCGCTGCAGCCCTTCCAGCTTCCACCCCCCGTTTATGCTGTTCGGGCACGTTTTCTCTTGACCTATTTTCTCGCTGTGTGTTTGCGATAAGCCCCAGCTGTAATGGCACTTTTTTATATTTTTATTTTTATTTTTTTTTTCTAGTGAGTTCCCAGGGTAATAGCTTTGGAAGGAAGGTTTCCATGCGTTTGGTAGTGGCTCACCTGCGCGGTTATTTTATGCCGCGGTGGGTTCAGCCGGTGCGTGTGGGGCAGGAGGAGGGAGGCCGGGGAGTCGTGCCCCTTTAACGAAACGCTGCTTCACATCTTTTAACGAGACTTGCTGGTGGGATGGAGGTGCTTTGCTTCCGCGTGCCTCCACCCGAATTTATGGCAATGACAAGCTGCTCTCCTGGATTTGCCCGGGAAGGAGGAGGAAGACGCAGCTCCGGGCTGGTTGATGGGGCGGCGTGAGGATGCAGGGAAGGGACAAATAAAGCATCACCCGCCGGCACCCGCGGCGGGATGTCTCATTTCCTACTGCCGTGGACTTGAAGGTCTTGCTGCAATTTATTTGACTGGTTGAACAGCACAGCGGCGAGCGCGTTTCTGAGCCATAGAAACCCCAACCTGAGCAGCTGCTTTACGCCAGGCTCCAATGCCAGCTCCGGCCAGGCGGGCGCCCGGCCGCGCCGCCAGCCCGCGACCCCTGCGACGGGAACGTTTCCCTGCAGGGAAAGGGAGCATTGCGGCCAGGAGCTCCTGGCTTGCCCCTTCCTGCCGGGAAGGCTGAGCTCGTTGCTTCCTCGCTGGCAAAAGTAGGGAAGATCCACCCTTAGATCTCGCCCGGCTTTCTCCCAGCCGGAGAGAACTCTGTAAGTCCTCCCCGTCCGATGCCACCCACCCGCGGGGCTGCAAACGCCCCGTTGGCACCTGGGGGTCTAAGATCAGCTCTGGCTGCTGCCCGCGGGTCGCAGCGGGCACCGAGTTTAAAGCAGGTTATTTCGCCGGGAGCGGCTCCGTGCGAGCCCTGGGGCTGTAATTAATAATCTCAGTGCGGGGAGAAAGATTTCTCCTTGTCGTCGATACGATGCGCCGGTCGATACGAGCTCTGCTGCAGCACGAAGCCATCGGGACCCTTCTCCTTGCAGGGTTAAGCCCGGCTAATACTAATGGGATGTGCAGGCGTGTGCCGGGGACGGGTCAGAGGGTCGTTCCCTGAAGGTCACGCGAAGCATCCGAAAAACGCGGCTGAGGTTGGGATTTTGTTTAGTTTTTAAGCTCCCAACTGCTGCAGCGCGGGGCTGAGCACTTTCGCGCTCGGTGCAGGAGCGAGGAGTCAGGCTGAGAGGACCGAAAGCAGCGGCTAGACGAGATCCAAACTTTATTCCATGACAAAATAGATAAATATTCCAGAGAGGAAATATTCCGGAGAGAAATGTTCCCGAGAGAACTATTTGAGAAAGGACAAAATAGCTATTTTTTGGATGGGAGAGGAAGGCCTGCGGTTGGGTCTGGGCGCTGCCGGCACCGACGTGCTTTGGTTTGCGAGGAGCTTGGGATGAAGTATCCGTGGACAGATGGGTGTCCCTAACACCTCAGCTCTTAAAGGGTTTCTCATCCTGCCCTTAAATGATTTTGGCTGCTATTAAAGTAAAATTAGTAATAATAACCCTCAGTCCCCAGAGATGCCTGAAAACCTCCGGTGAGTTGTGGCTGGGTCGTCGGCAGCCGTGGCCCAAACCTGCTATTTAATGAGGAGCCGCGGTGATAAAGGAAGAAATTCCTCCGGTTGTTTGGTGTTTTTTTTCTCTTCTTTGAGCGAATCCCGGTTTCATCTCCTCCGCCTGCCGTGGCGCTTTGGTTCAGGAGGTCTCCCCTGCCTTTTGGAAAGGTTGACTGTTTTCCGTCGTGTTCCTTTTCCGCCTGTTTAGCGAGTTAATTTAAACTCGGGTGGGTGCCCGCGGAGACTTGGGAAATCGGCATCGCCGTACGAAATAAAAAGCGTGCTGGAAGATCAGAGGCAAATTAATTCCTGTCATTTCGGGCTCTTCTGGAAAGTCATTTCCATTCTTGGGTATTGCTGTAGGGATGCGGAGATGCTCTCAGTGCCTGGAAGGAGAGTGGCGGAGCGCTCGGCTTTTGGGCTGGTGTGTTAAGCCCAGGAGACGAGGGCCATAAATCCCCAAGGAGGGGATTTTGCATTTGGGTGGGGAAAAAATAACAAATAAATAAACTGGGGGGGGGGAAAGAGTGAAGCAGAGGAAAATTGCGGAGTGAGCGTAGGCAAGAGCTTTTTAATTGTAGGCCGTTAAACGCATCGGTGGGGCACGGAGATGAGAAATTTGGGGCTCTGGAGTGGGGCTGGGGATGGCAGGGGAGGGATGGAGGGATTGTGCCGCGGGGATTAGGGTCAAGTCGGGGATACGGGTGCGGAGGGGAACGCAGGAGCCTTTTTATCTCGCTAGCAAAAGGGATGTAGCAACGTGGATGTCACGGGCTGGTCCTCACGCAGCCCGGGAGCTGGAGGGGGAAAACCCTGGGCTCCATCGGAGCGGGGACGGCAAAGCTCCCTGCTGGGCTGGGTCTCCCCGGGCCTTATCCCAAATATCAGGAGGTTTTGGGAACCCCACAGGTTTCCAGCCCTGCTCGGCTGCGATAACCTCCCGAATGAATGGATGTGCTTCTCGGGAGCGTGGGAGCGATGGTGAGCGGACGGGTGCTGGGTCGGGGCCAGCGAGCACCAGGTTGAGCTGAGTTTGCTCTCTCAGAGCGTCATTTCCTACTTAATCACATTAAACAACATCAAAAAAACCAGCTCCACGTTTTGTATTGAAGGAGCTTCGTGACAGCAGACAGGCTGTGCTGCAGCACATCTTTTTCCCGGAGTGTTTGTGCGGGTTAGGAGATACTTATTAATTTTCATTTCCTTGTGTATCATATAATCATGAGCACTTAGAAGAGGAGACGAAAGCATGGACACGGCTAAACGATTCGATTAATCATGGGTTTCCCGCGCAGCCTCTCTAGCTGTGGTTTACCAACAAGGCTTTCTTCACCTTCCTACGTTAAATAAAATACATATTTCGAGGCAATTTTCAGGTGGAGACTTTTTGAATAAGATGATTGCGCTGGATCACATAAACGACTGCGCTAATATGACTTGTTAGCCTTCATAATATCAGCTTCGTATTACTACGGGTGATAATTAAGTTCGAGTTAAAGCTGCTAAGTGCTGTTCGGAAGATACAGCATTAAAGCGTTCCCTAAACAAAAATAAGTGTCAAGCGTGTTCGGCGATGGAGATCCCAGCTGAGGTGTCATGAACCATCCCCGCACCAGCCCGCGGTCGCTCTGAGGGCGGTGAGCCCCTGGCCCAGGTTGCCCAGAGAAGCTGTGGCTGCCCCATCCCTGGAGGGGTTCAAGGCCAGGTTGGACGGGGCTTGGAGCAACCTGGGCTGGTGGGAGGTGTCCCTGCCCAGGGCAGGGGGTGGCCCTGGGTGGGCTTTAAGGTCCCTTCCAACCCCAACCATTCTGCGATTCTGACATTCTATATGGATCCTTTAGCATCATCACACTTCAGAAACACCGGACAGTTATTTTGCTGTAGCAGACAGCTTCATGGTGTGGTGCAAGAGCTGGCGTTAAGGTACCGTCACACCTTGGTTTTTTGGTCCTTGGTGCGTTATAAGTTATTATGGGGAGTTGGTTGCCAGCACAGGTCTGGGCCAGCATCTGATCATAGAACCATAGAATGGTTTGGGTGGGAAGGGACCTTAAAGCCCACCCAGTGCCACCCCCTGCCCTGGGCAGGGACACCTCCCACCAGCCCAGGTTGCTCCAAGCCCCGTCCAACCTGGCCTTGAACCCCTCCAGGGATGGGGCAGCCACAGTTTCTCTGGGCAACCTGGGCCAGGGGCTCACCACCCTCACAGCAAAGAATTCCTTCCTCAGATCTCATCCAAATCTCCCCTCTTCCAGTTTAAAACCCTCCCTCTCGTCCTAACTTCATCCCACTGAAGTCTCTGCTGCCTGGTTTTAGGTCCAGTTGTTCCCTCTGTCCCATGGTCTTGTCAAGAATCATTCACCCGATGATGATCCATGATCATCATTCCATGACCCATGATCCTGATGAGTTTCACTGGGCTCCTCTTAGGTGAAGAGGTGACTTACATCACCCACATCCAGGGATGGACGTCATCCATCCATCCATCCATCCATCCATCCATCCATCCATCCATCCATCCATCCATCCAGGGATGCACCTGGCTTGGGAGAGAGGGAAGGGGGTCGCAGATCTGTGCCTTGCTTGGACCCTGTCGCAGAGTCGGGTTTTGAACCCCTGGGGCTCTTTTTCTTCTACATGCGCGGAGCTGGTGGCACCTGCTGACCCAGAGGTGGGAGATGCTTAAACTGAGCAGGGTGGGAATGGCACGTCCTTCGCTGAACATCTCCGTGGGCTCCAACCACCATGGGAATCCCATGGTGCTCCCGAGAGATGTGTTTTCTTCCCATCGCAGGGCTCAAAAAAAAAGGATATTCTCGTTTTATTGAGTTTTTCAGAGCAGTGTGGAGAGCGTGCCTGTTTTGAGTTAAAACTCAAACCATTTGGGGACGGAGGACTGCTCGCGTTTTGAGCCGCAGACGTCAAGATTTGGTGTTTGCAGGGCAGGAGCCGTTCAAGTTTGTTTATCCTTTGCATTTAGGTTAAAGAAAAACAAAAACCAAATCTTTCTTCAGCGTGAAAACCTTCATGGCCAACTTGAGTGTTGTGTTTTGGGGTCACGGAGTGGTTTGGGATTAACCCGTAAGTATTTTCTCGTTGGAGGAAGGGAAACACCGGCT
The DNA here is from genome assembly GCF_028500815.1 of Rissa tridactyla. Classification (NCBI taxonomy): domain Eukaryota; kingdom Metazoa; phylum Chordata; class Aves; order Charadriiformes; family Laridae; genus Rissa; species Rissa tridactyla. Next base: position 3,517,825 of record NC_071484.1, on the reverse strand, counting down.
TAATTCCCCAGCGCCCAGGGGAGAGGCTGCGCACGGATAACCAGAAGTTAAAATAAATGCCTTTTTTCTAAAGGCTTGCTGGTTTTTTGAAGACTTTTGAGTTTTATCCCAAAGTTATATTTTGAACGGCCGGGGGAGGTCTCCGCGTGCCGTCCCGAGGCGTTTCTGTGTCGCGGGAGGTGTCTCCTCGCCCTTCGCAGCCACGCGCTTTTAATTTCAGCTCGTTCCAGTGGCTGATGGTGAATGCAAGGGCTTGCCGTTTCGCTCTTGTTGAATGCTGGACTTAAACTTTTCGGGATGATTTTCTATCCTTTGGAAAGCTGCCGTTTGTCTCTTTTCCGGCGATTGGCCGCTCCTGCCGTACGATGAGTTTTGTGCTTTGCCTCCCTCCTCGCTGCGGCTCCTGGGGCTTGAGCCTGACGAGTTTGGGAGCAGAGAATCAGGAAATCGGCGTCGTGGTTCTGGCTTTTAAAATTCCGTTTGTGGAGAGAGAAAGAAAAATCCCAGCCTTCCCTCCCCACCCCCCCAAAAAAAAAAACCCCTCATGACGAAACATTTTGTTCTCCGAACTGGAGAGAAGGAGCTCGCCTTCGCTGCCAGCTTGTATTAATTTATTTTATTATTTGATGATGAGACCAATCAGATTAAATACCCGGCACGGACTTGCACGGACCAGAGGTGAAATTGAGAATATTAAGCATTTTGCCGGATCTTAGAGGGCTTTGTGCTGTAACAGCATTGAAAACCTTGAGAGCTACAATCAGCGGTGCCAGCTCCGAGGATGTTCTAATTAAAGATGCTGCCATTAGAGACAAGTGATGTGCAAATTGCCATTTTCTTCCCTTTTTTTTCCTTAATAAAGAAATACGCACTTTCCCAGCAAATGCAGGCTCTGCTCCACCCCAAAGACTGTACAAGTGTTTCATGCTGATGCTTGGGCTCTAACCCGCATTTCCTTATGCTTTTTAATTAATTGATCTCGATAACACGTCTGTATACGTCTGTGCCCTGGTTTCGGCTGGGCTAATTTTTTTTTTTTCTAGCAGCTGCTGTGTTTTGGGTTTCATATGCGAATAATTCTCGTGACACAGAATGTTGTAGTTGTAGCTAGGTAATGCTTATATGAAGGCAAGGACTTTTTTCAGCTCCCCGTAGAAGCTGAGAGGGAGCACGAACAGGACGAACTGCCCAAAGGGATGTTCCATACCGCAGGTGTCGTGCTCGGTGTATGAATGGGGCTGGCCCCGGGGCCGGGGGGGGGACAGGAATCCACGATTGATGCTCAGGATGAGCTGGGCAATCGGTCGTTGGATGGGGAGAGCAACTTGTGTTGTACCACTTCATTTTGTATATTCTTTTACCATGATGATAATAATTATTTATTATTACTTTTCCTTTTCCATTATTGTTCTATTAAACTATCTCAACCCATGAGTTTTTTCCCCTTTCCCCTCCTTTTCTCCCTCTGCTCCCGAGCCTTCTTTGGTGGGGAGGGGGGGGCGAGCAAGTGGCTGAGCGCTCCCAGTTCCCAACTGGGATTAAACCAGGCCAATCTGTGCGTCTGGGCTGTTTTTAACTGTGTGCAGCAGCAAGTTTTGGGAAGGAGGGTGAAGTCCATGCTCGGTTGCTCTTTCTCCCTCTTCGGCAGCTCGCTTTAATTTTTTCCCCTCCATTTTTCAGAAAAAAAAAAAAAAAAAAGGGGGGGTGGGGAGGGTTGTGGCAGAAAATGGGCCTCTGCTTCAAAATGTGGGAGACTCCTCGGAAACGGAGACGTTATTACAACGAAAAAGCGGGAATTTGAGCTGCTCGGGCAGAGGCGTCACTGGTGCTTGCATGAGTTATAGGAGGTTTTGCTGCAGAAATTACCATAACGCTCCACGCTAAGGAGATGCCGTCGTGTCGGGCGTAGGGGCAGAACCGGCTCCCCCCGAAACACCACCAGCGTTTGAAGCCAGCACGTGTAAAGTTATTCACCTGCCTGGCATGGCTTTGCGGGTGGGCAAAGGGTCTGTGAAACCAATCCCCTGGGACACGGTCAGCACCAGGGACGCGGAGGGGCTCTGTGATGGCACGTGTCTACTCAGGCGATAAATAGAAGGCTTTATGGAGCTGCAGGAAAACTTCTTCTCTATGGCTTTTGTTGCCTGGCCTCAAAATATTGCAGGCATCTAAAGGGGCTTCAGGAAAGGCCGGGGAGGGACTCTTGATCGGGGAGGGGAGCGACAGGACAAAGCAGAATGGTTTTGAACTGAAAGAAGGGAGATTTAGATTAGAAATTGGGAAGAAATTCTTGGCTGTGAGGGTGGTGAGCCCCTGGCCCAGGTTGCCCAGAGAAGCTGTGGCTGCCCCATCCCTGGAGGGGTTCAAGGCCAGGTTGGACGGGGCTTGGAGCAACCTGGGCTGGTGGGAGGTGTCCCTGCCCAGGGCAGGATTTTGGAACTGAATGGTCTTTAAGGTCCCTTCCCACCCAAACCATTCGGTGATTCCTCCGTCACCAGTGATGGAGGGGATTGCCCGAGCCCTGGAGGAGGGATGCAGCCGTGGGGGAGATGCTCGTTCCTGCCCGGTGCTTCGTGTCTTACACTAAATACCGAGTTGCTGCTCCTCAGCCGAGGGTCGTGTCCAGCAAACCCTTCACCACAGCCCACCTCGTGGCACGAGCCGGGGTTTCGCTGCCTGGTGTCTGGTCCTGGGGCTTCAATTGAGTCATTAGGGGATGGTTCCTAAACCCCGCCGTGTACCTCCAAGCACCGTCTCTGTGCCACAGGGCAGTGTGTCCCACCGCCTTTCCGGAACGGCAAAGGGCCGCTTGGAGCTGGGTGGGCTTTAAGGTCCCTTCCAACCCAAACCATTCTGTGATTCGATGGTTCTATGATAGATGGTTATCTGCCCAGCTTGCTGCCTTTGGTGGCTCCATGATGTGCATGATGCCTTCTTGGGAGTAGGGATGGTCACCAAAGCCCAAAGTATTAATGCACTGAAGGCGAATCCTTTGTGATATGAAAACCCTGAGGGCATCCGCGCTGAACTCCACGCCGACGGCAGCAGCCGAGTATATCCGTAATGCTGAGCTGATAGGGCATTCTGGTTACTTCTCAAAATGAAATCCACCCTTCCTATTCCCAAGGGATAATCGGAAGCCTGCATCTCTGCCAGGCTCCCTCACCTCCTCATTAGGTGTGAGGGGTTAGGTTTTTTTTGTCTGCTTTCAATTAAAAGTTGATTAATGAGAGCGCTGGTGACGCTCTCCTCTCGCAGCCTGCATGGAGCGAAACGGTTCCCCAGGACCGGAGCCCAGAAATAGACGCGATGTTTCATCAGATGATTTGTTTGTTTGCCCACAAAACCCATCAAAGCGTGTTATTTACCTTTAGCTGTCCCAGCATTTCCAGCTTGGCTTGGAAGGCAGAGAGAAGCGCATCGGTCTCAAGGATTTTACCGTGTTGCAGGAGCTCTGTAGTTTATCCATAAATGTCACTGGCATGATAGATGTATTCCGAATAAAATGCAAAATGTACAAGGCAGATACGATCTCTGAAATGAGTAAGACCCTTGCAGAGCCATGCGAGCTGCCTGCCGGCACAAAGCAGCAGCATAAAGCCGTTAAAAGAGACACTGAATAAGCTGTTTCAGACGGCAAATGATGCTGCCAGGAAGCTCCGGAGGGGACATCTGTCCTGCCGGTCTCCGTTTGTGTAGCTGTGTGTCCCAGCAGCTCCTCGGACGTGGTAACGCCGACAAGATTTTCGCCTGTAAACCTCATTATTTGAGCTGCCGCTGGGTTTCCTGCTGCACCTGGGGTTTCCGCGAGGAAGGCAGAGAAAGCCTTGGGGGAGGTGGATGCCTCTGTGCCCGTGCTAAGGCAAGGTGCAAGCCCTCTTGGGGTTGTTTTAATTCCAAATGCGATGCGACAGCACGTTCTTGGGCCTCAAATTTTCTAGTCCAACTGCCTAAGACCCTCCTGCAGCCCTAAACCACCTCCAGGTAGTTTAATGCTGTCTCTGGAGAGCATCGGTCCCAGGAACATGTGGATTTAGTTCCACAAGTTTAGTTCCCAGGAACATGTGGTTGAGTCACCATCCCTCGAGGCATTTAAGAAATGTGTAGATTTGGCACTTCAGGGCGTGCTCTAGTGGCAGAGGTGGTAGGGGTTTGGTTTTTTTTGCGTGTGTATGGTTGGACTAGGTGATCTCAAAGGTCCTTTCCAACCATGAAGATTCTATGATTCTATGATTTACACTTACCCCTGCAAGAATCCCACATGGGATCATCGCAGGACATGAGGCTTTGCTTTACTTGAGGCTCTAAGACACACTCGGCATCCAGTTTATCCCACTGTGAGTCTGAATAACTCGTGACGGGTGGTTCTTCTGCTCCCCAAACTCCTGGTTTCCAGCCTCTTATCCCCCGTGGGCTGCTCCACCTTGTGCTTTGCCTCGGCAGAAGGAAGGTTCCACCCATCATTGCGTCCGTGCTCAGCCCTTGTGCGCGGTGACGGTCCCCTCCTGAGCGGCGCATGCTGGGCCAGATGGTCTGGTTGGGTCTTCACCTTGGCCACCACCGTTGCCGTTGGCCATCAGAGTCCTCTCTTGCATGGAGCAGTACCACGAAAAAACGCCCACTCCTTGCTTCTTGAGTCACCACCTCTTTGAGTTTTGTCCAAACGGTTGGTAAAAAGCGTGGAATTTGAAGAAAAAACCCTATTTGGAGGCTTTAATTTCAAGTCAAGGATTTGTAGGATGCTCCCCAGGTTGTGGTACGATGCGATGTCCGCTGTGGAGCTGGAGATGCTGTTCTGCAGGAGAAGCCGGAGCCGTCTGCCCGGGCATATGGAGGCCAGAAGTGGTTTCTCCTCTGCTTTTCCGTTGTTGCCGAAGCGCGTTGCCCGGCGGGATGGCTCTCCCGAGGCTTGTGCCACGTTGGAGATGGAGCGTGGATCCAATAAACATGGCTCCAGGGCGGGTGAGGGAGAAATTCACCTTCATTTGGATTTTCTTCTCCTTTGCAAAACATTGTTTCGGTGGCAGGTTGCGCAGTTCTTGATGCTTTACAGCAAGTGTGGAGCGAAGCAAAATGAGAATTGTAAAATAAGTTTTGCACGTCTTTTTTTTTTTTTTTTTATCTCCTTTTTCTTTTTTCACGTAAAATCCTTGTTGGGGTCTTAGAGTTGCTTTTCTTTTAAGGCACCGTGATCTTTCCTTCTTGCATGGGACTGGCCTGTCCCTGGCCTCTGCTTGCTTTCGTTCTTCTTTTCAAAGGAACTGGAAAACGTGCTGCCTCTAAATTAACATTTTTAGGCGTCTCCTTCCACTGCTCTTTAAAACCAAGTTCCCAGAAAGTCGGTTAAATTGCAGAGGAACTAGGAAAGGGAGCTGAAGTCCCAAGACCTGTGGATCAAATGCGGCACGTGCTTGTTTTGGTGACAATCTAGACACATTAATGACACGAAGGGGAAGGCCGCCACTCCAGGCTCTGTCTAGACCGCAGCGTTGCAGCCGGAGTGATGCTGCCCCTGCCCAAAGTCTGGGCTGACTTTATCAGCGTCGGTGGGAACGGTCTGAATTTGGGAGGTCTTCTGCTCTTTGAATAAAGCCGCATCCTCTGCTGGCCGGGCGCAGGCGGTTCGTGTCCGTCCGTGGATGGGAGCGGGAGGCCTTGGGTTGGCGTGATGTTCTTTGGCCAGTCCTCACCTTGGGAGGTGGGTTTGGTTTCAAGAAGGAATTCGGGAGCTCTTGGCGTCCCAGGGATTGAGGGAGGATCGACATCTCCACGGCCCGACGCGAACAGTGGTGCCAGCTGCTGGTGGGGGGGATGATGGATGTGTGGTGGTGATGGGTGGCAGGGACCACGCTGAAGGTCCTTCCCTGTTCCTCTCCTCAAAGGAGAGCAAACCACCCTGGGAAATCATGGACGTTCAGTGCCGCTTCTCTGCCCTGTTGCCAGAGACAGCTTTACAACGGGGACCTCAGCAACCTCCCTGTCCTGTAAGGGCTATAGGGTCCAGGGTTTTGTTGTTGGTTTTTTTTGTAGAATGAGAAAATAGGAGAAAAACTAGTCATTCCCCTCAGCCAGAGATGACCTGACATGCATCCAGAGGTTTCCTCCTCCAGCTCGCCATAATAGCTGCGATCCCCAGGAGAAAAAACACTTATCCCCAGGCGCTCCCAGCCCTCTCTTCTCCACTCGCTGCCCGCTCGCGGGGGAGGCTGTTCCTTGCTTGGTGTGTTTTCATGTTGTTTTTATTTTTCCCTCCTCAGATGCCTCTTTCTTGACTTACTCATGCAAAAATCTGTCGCTTCCCCCCCTCCCCCCCCCCCCCTCCCCCCTCGGTGCCTGCTCGTCATGTGGCTTTCAATCATCCCGAAGACAATCTGTGGCACCGGCGGTATTAATATTTCCATTCGACAGACCGAGCTCGGTCATTAATAAGCGAAGCCAACAACTAACGGGGCCTCGCTGACCCGCGTCTGCTCGGGGTGACCTCCCACCTCCATCCCGTTAGCCAATTTGTTACCCAATTTATAGCCCCTGTCCTTGGTTGGGGGTGACCAAGAGCGAAGCACGTGTGCCCGTCACACCATCGTCCTCCTCGTTAACACATCGCCTTCCAGCTCCGCTCGCAGGCGCTCCTGCTGCCAGCGGGTAACGAAGAGCCCGCTGCCCCCCGGTAAACAGCCCTCGTCCTGCGATTCGTTTGTGCGAGCTCTTTTGGAGCTGTGTTTAATTGGGATCGCGTTCGGCCCCATTGACCTGCGGGTGGGTCGGTTTGCAGCGTGACTCTGTCCGTACGGTGCGCGAAGAAGGGCGTAGAGAAACCCTCATCCTAAAATCTGTGTCATAGTCGGGCTTAATTAAACATGCTCTCCGCCTTTATAGCCCCGGATGCTTTGCCCGGCTCGTTTTCCTGCTGGAAAAGCCGTTAGAGCATCGGCTTTCCCCAGCAGGCGGTTCCACATCCATCCCCCAGGCAGAGCGGGGCCGCTCTCGGCGAGGCTGGGGGATGCTGCTCCAGGACGTTTCTCCTCGCTGCCTTCCTGGGTTCGCGTCTCTTGGCCGAGTAACTACATTTCTCTGCCTTTTCCCTATCTCTGCTTTTAAACCGGAGATTAAACAGAGCGATGTCGCAGAGCCCCTGCGTTGCGGTGACCTGGTTAGAGGAGGAGATCTGGGACGTGTGCCCAGAGCTGGGCACGGGCATCGGCCGCTTGTAGGGGGTATTTTACAGGGACTGTTGACAACTCAAGATAATAATAATAAGCTTTGGCTTTTGCGCCATATTTTCTCCCCATCCACAGGCCAATTTCATGCTTTATTATGATTTCAGTGTCTTAGTTTATGCTGCAAGTGGAAAATGATGTTAGGATTCAGGGAAGCTCATCAGAGCGCATTAAAGCTCTCCGTGAGACGGTTCTCCGGAATTAGAGGCTTTAACCTTGTTTAGTTAAAATTCAAAGCCAAGTCTGGCCATGGCAGGACGGGAAGGGGTAGTTCACTCCGAAGTTAATGCACTTTATGTATCCACTTTCAGTTCCCTCCTCCAGGGAATGCTCAGCCAGGCAAGCCTGTGCCCAGTCTCGGGGTAGGACAAGCGCCCCGCTTCTGAAAGCCGCCATCGGCCACCAGGCAGGTGTTGGTAGGTCTTGGCAGAGTTGAGCATAAAGAGTGTTTTATCGCAGATCTGGTGCTGTCACTGGCTGCTGATCCTGTGGCGGGGTTAAAAGTGTGTTGGGAGAGCTTAGCACCCGAGTCCATCCCGCAGTCTCCTTAAAGCCCAACTCCCCCATCCCCAGGTAACGTCATGAACTCCGTCGCTTCTAATTTTCCAGTTATTTCCAGCTCAGCGTTGGCTTTAGGGACTTGGAGCTTTTCCTTGTTGTTCATGTAGCACCTACCAACCCCAGTCTTGAACGAAGACCCCGTTGGCTTTTAAACACCTGCAGAAGGACCGTGCTGGAGCGCGGAGATGATCCCCGCATCCTCACAAGCTGCCAGCAGTCCCGTCCAATTTTTTTCACTGACTGCCACACAGTCCCTTTCCTTCCTGGAGGAGAGGGATGGATTGGAGAGACATGGACTTGACGGGCACACCTACTCAGTGGGTAAGGGATTGGCTGGATGGTCACAGGCGGAGAGTTGCTCTCACCAGCTCGATGTCCAAGTGGCAACCAGTGATGCGTGGGCTTGCTCAGGGGTCGGTACTGGGGCCGGTGCTGTTTGATGTCTTTGTCGGCGACATGGACAGTGAGATCGAGCGCACCCTCAGCAAGTTGGACGATGACACCAAGCTGTGTGGTACAGTCAACACGCTGGAGGGGAGGGATGGCATCCAGAGGGACCTGGACAGGCTGGAGAGGTGGGACTGTGCCAACCTCACGAATTTCAACCAGGCCAAGCGCAAGGTCCTGCACGTGGGTCGGGGCAATCCCGAGCCCAAGTCCAGGCTGGGCGGAGAATGGCTGGAGAGCAGCCCCGAGGAGAAGGACTTGGGGGTGTTGGTGGGTGAGAAGCTCAACACGCCCCGGCAACGTGCGCTGGCAGCCCAGAAACCCCCCGCAGCCTGGGCTGCATCCCCAGCAGCGTGGGCAGCAGGGCGAGGGGGGGATTCTGCCCCTCTGCTCCCCTCGGGGGAGACCCCCCTGCAGCGCTGCCTCCAGCTCTGGGGCACCAACAGCAGAAGGACACGGAGCTGTTGGAGCGGGGCCAGAGGAGGCCCCGGAGATGCTGGGAGGGCTGGAGCCCCTCTGCTGTGGGGACAGGCTGAGAGAGCTGGGGGGGTTCAGCCTGGGGAAGAGAAGGCTGCGGGGAGACCTTGGAGCCCCTTCCAGTCCCTAAAGGGGCTCCAGGAAAGCTGGGGAGGGACTCTGGATCAGGGAGGGGAGCCATGGGACGAGGGGGAAGGGTTTGAAGCTGGAAGAGGGGAGATTTAGGTTAGAGATTAGGAAGAAATTTTTCCCTCTGAGGGTGGTGAGCCCCTGGCCCAGGTTGCCCAGAGAAGCTGTGGCTGCCCCATCCCTGGAGGGGTTCAAGGCCAGGTTGGACGGGGCCTGGAGCAACCTGGGCTGGTGGGAGGTGTCCCTGCCCAGGGCAGGGGGTGGCACTGGGTGGCCTTTAAGGTCCCTTCCAAACCAAACCATTCTATGATTTATCTATGATCTATTATCTACGAAGCGTGCCTGGCTGCCATGGGATGATACTTTGCCAAATTCTGGTAGGGTGTGATGCAAAGGGCCAAATAGCAGCTGTGGTGCAGAGAGCATCGCTCACGCCTCGGCAGACATAACTGATGTCTAGAAACAGATTTGGTCAGTGCTTAGACTTGTTTTATTTTTAGCTTACATTCAAAAGGGATTTGGGATTAGAGCTTTGTTCTGCAGACATCCCGGCAGATGGGAATAGGATGGGCCGAGTTATAGCGGGAGAGCAGCAGGCGCGTGGGTGCTCTCTGGTGGGACCATGTACGTCAAGTGACATGACCAAGGTCCCACAGGGACTCCGTGGCAGAGCATGGAGATGGATGGCAGTCTCGCAGCATTAAAACTCATGCTCAGATGTATTGGGGTGGTGTAAAGGGTCCTTGTGTCAGCTGGATTCAACTTTCACGGTTGATTTTCATGGGTTGAAACTCTCCTTGGCCACTGCCCCACGTGGAAGCTGGCATTGGGCTGCCTCCACTCATGTGATTGAAGGAGGGGAAAGCATGAGAAAGAAAGAAAACACCTTCTTTTCGCCTGGTAGGAAAGATACATGGGTCTGCAGTCTGGTTTTGAAGTGCCACGAAATTTGGCAAAGGAGATATCCCCCAGCAGAGCTGCCCGCAAAGGCTGGGCCTGGCAAGCCCTTGCGAAGCGCCTGCTTGCGTGGGGAAGCGGAGACAGCGAGGAGTTCTGAGTTTAAGACTTCATTTTGGAAATGTGTTACAGCAAGCAGGTGTATTGAACATCAGCAGTGTTGCCTGTCATCTTGGTTAGACAAATTTCATGTGAGAAATGGGGAAAAGCAAGAAAAGTGGTCATCTTGGGCGTTAATGACAGCGGTACCAGAAGGATGCAGTTATCGCTCGGCTGAGCGTCAGCGCAGCGCGAGGGAGCTCACGCTCTCCCCTCGGCACAGCAGCTCGCCGTGGAGAAGTCGAGAGCTTTAGCGTGGAATTGCGCTCGAGACCTGCGGGGAAATGGGCTCGGAGCCCTTTGGGGAGCCCTGCGGCTCCCCGCGGAGCGGCGGCGATGGGGGACAGGGCTTGGAGCAGCCCCACCAGCAGCTTGTGGGAGGCAAGGGGACGGGCACAGCACAGACGAGGTTGTTATTTAAGATATTGCTTCGTGTATATTTTTTACTCGCTATAATATATATAATAGGGCTATAATATGTGGTTTGTTAGGCTTCAGGCAAGGCTTTCCTGCATCTCCTCCTTCAGGAGCACGGTTGCATCCCAGCTATGGCATTTCCTTGCACGGAGGATAAATTAATTCCCCGTGCTCCGAAGCAAAAAGCAACCTGGTCGTTTTTTCCATGCCTTGATATTGGCTGGAGAGCTGGGTGGAGAGGAACCGTATGAAATTCAAGAAGAGCGAGCGCAGGGTGCTGCACCCAGGGAGGAACAACCCCCCGCACCAGGACAGGTTGGGGGTGACCTGCTGGAGAGCAGCTCTGTGGAAAGAGACCTGGGAGTCCTGGGGGACAACAGGGTGACCATGAGCCAGCGATGGGCCCTTGTGGCCAAGAAGGCCGATGGTCTCTGGGGTGCGTTAAGAAGAACATGGAGGGAGGTTCGTCCTCCCCCTCTGCTCTGCCCTGGGGAGGCCACAGCTGGAGCTCTGGGGCCAGTGCTGGGCTCCCCGGTTCCAGAAGGACAGGGAACTGCTGGAGAGGGGACAGCAAAGGGCCACCGAGATGCTGAGGGGACTGGAACCCCTCTCTGATGGAGAAAGGCTGAGGGATTTGGGTCTCTTCAGCCTGGAAAAAAGACGGCTGAGGGGGGATCTTATCAACGCTGATAAATACTGAAAGGGGGGGTGTCAGGAGGACGGGGCCAGGCTCTTCTCAGTGGTGCCCGGGGACAGGACAAGGGGTAACGGGCACAAACTTGCCCCTGGGAAGTTCCATCTCAACAGGAGGAGGAACTTCTTTGCTGTGAGGGTGGCAGAGCCCTGGCACAGGCTGCCCAGAGAGGTGGGGGAGTCTCCGTCTCTGGAGACATTCCAACCCCGCCTGGAGGCGTTCCTGTGCCACCTGCTCTGGGTGACCCTGCTCTGGCCGGGGGTTGGAGGGGATGATCTCCAGAGGGCCCTTCCCACCCCGGCCAGGCTGGGATTCTGTGGTTGCTCTTGCGGTCCTTGCATGTTCATGATTTGCAAAAATCACTTCCTCAGTAAGTAACGATCGATGCATCCGGAAGGCTGGCCAGCCGGGGACGTTATCTTTCCGAATTAGCTTGATTGTGTTTAACGCGTGGGCAGCGGGTGGTTGGGGTGAGCGCGGGAGCTGAAATTGGAGCAACAAGTTAGGAAGCAGGTGACTCATCCCTAGTGCTCACTGAAAACAAGTTGGAAGAGCAAAGATGGGCAGAGGATCTGGCTCCGTCGTACCCTGTCACGGCACAGCGCCAGGGGGTTGATTTAGGCGCAGAAGGCGGTGTGGAGCATCACTGGCCACCAAAGGCATCAGCACAGCGGGAGCCCCAGGTGCCTGCCGCTTCCTCGGGGAAGATGTTAACGTCTGCAAGGGATTTTTTGATTTTCTTTTTTTTTTTTTTTTTGGTATAAAATCTGCAAAATCTGATAAAAGCCGAGCGATGCTCCTGGGGTGTTAGCGGCGCTCAAGGAGAGAATGTGTGAGCCGCGGGTTTCCGTCATGGTTAGCAAAAGAGAGTTAGACCCACGTGGCCATAATTCAGCTTATCGTGAGGTGCCTGTGGAAGGGAAGGCGTGCCTTGCGTCCTTGCCGCGTCTGTTGTTGGACCTGGCACGTTGCTGATAAATAACATTAAGTGAGATTAATTACGTTCTTGCTGTCTAACCCCCATCGCTCTTCAAGATGTCTAAAGCACCTAGAAGCCTTCCCCAGGGGGGCTTGCCATGTTTTTCTTGCGTCTAGTCCTTGTTTCTGGATAAAAAGAGTCGTTTGATATGGCCACCGTGTGCAGGGGAGAGCGGTGGCCATGGGGGACCCATGGGGCCAAGTGGAGCCTCAGGGAGGTGGACCCCAAAGGTTGTGATGCTTGGTCATATCAAAATGAACTATTTGCTCCAGTGCACACATACCCGCTACAGGCATATGGGGATTATTAAAAGACTTATTAAACCTGAAGGGTTTTAAACATTAATCTGCTTTCCTCAAAACCCATTGACCTGGATAAGATAGACCAGGTAGCCGTTAACACTGATTAGCTAATGGGATCCATCCAAGCTCATAAACGTCATGAAATGATGGGTAATGTAATAGCGACATAAAAAGAGAGCGGTAGACGAAGCGTCCCGCTCGGGGAGGTGGAGGTGCCACCGCCGCAGCCCCCTGGCAGCGAGCGCTGGCTGGCATTGAGAACTCAAGCTATTAAAATGAAATCTTAAATAAAACTTTCTGGACAGAAAGTCTTCAAAGTAATAACCTTTTGGGTTGTTGTTTTTAAAATCTCCCAAGTATGGAGTAGGTTCGTGCTGGGGGATTGTCTGTGGCTGGCCGCGTTCACGGGCAAAGGAGCTCCTTTGGAGCTAAGGTCTTTATATTGTAGACTGGAGTTCTTCATTTTGTTTTCCCTTTTTTTAGTCAAAAACAAGTGTTTGGTTTGGTTTTTTTTAATTAAAAAAAAAAAAGGCAAAAGAAATTACGGAGAAGCAAACGTTGTTTGTGTGAAATTAAATTGCATCCGTAATTTCCAAGGGTAGGTCAGTTCGGCTGTTTAATTGGGATGGGTTTGAACTTGATGTGCGTCATGTCCCTAAAGTACGGATTGCTCACCCATGTTCTTGCTGACCCTGTTGCTTTTCGTAATGTAGAAACTGAAAATAAGTTTGAGTTTGCTTCTTGAGCTTTTCTTCCTCCCTGGCTTCTAGAAAAACCCGAGACATCCCCGCTGTCTTCCATTTTTTTCTTCCTTGGATGCTCACCTCAACACACCCATCTCTTGAGGTGCCCAAACTTCTTTTTTCGTGTGGCTTTCTGGGATGAAACCCAAGAGCATCCCACCACGGCACAACCTGTTGCTGCACCTGCGTCAGGACCGTCTCTAGGCTCAGCCTCAACATCTCTCGAAATCCACCTTCACCCTGCCAGGTCCTGGAGAATGGCAAATAATAATGGAATAACACTAAGATGGAGCCTTCAACTTCAGGAGCGAAATCCATGCTCCACTTCCCTGCTTCCATTGCAATTTCAGCCCTTTGTGGGTTTGGCCGTGGCTCATCCCAACACGTCAGAAGGAGAAGGTTGGAGGGATTTAGAATCATAGAATCCTAGAATTGTTAGGGTTGGAAGGGACCTTAAAGATCATCTCGTCCCAACCCCCTGGCCTGGGCAGGGACACCTCCCATTAGATCAGGTCACTCAGAGCCCCGTCCAGCCTGGCCTTAAAAACTTCCCGGGATGGGACTTCCACCCCCTCTCTGGGCAACCCGTTCCAGTGTCTCACCACCCTCATGGTGAAGAACTTCTTCCTAACATCCAGTCTGAATCGTCCCATCTCTAGTTTTAATCCATTCCCTCTAGTCCTACCATCACCCGACATCCTAAAAAGTCCCTCCCCAGCTTTCTTGTAGCCCCCTTAAGATACTGGTAGAGCTACTAGAAGGTCTCCTCGGAGCCTTCTTTTCTCCAGACTGAACAACCCCAACTCCCTCAGTCTGTCCTCACAGGAGAGGTGCTCCAGCCCTCTGATCATCCTCATGGCCCTTCTCTGGACGTGTTCCAGCATTTCCATATGTCTCTTGCAGTAGGGGCTCCAGCATTGGACGCAGTGCTCCAGGTGGGGTCTCCCGAGGGTGGAGTAGAGGGGGCGGATCACCTCCCTCGACCTGCTGGCCTGTTTAGTTCTGCTCATTTTCTGGTTCGGTTTTCCTCGCGTGGGGTCGGCCGCTTGCCTCTGCAGCTTGTCATTTGCTTCTGCGCCAGGTCTGTTATTCCGATGACAACAATAAGCGTTCAAGCTGTCAGCCCCTGCTTTGCTGATAATAAAATATGTTGCGAATGGCGTGGCTTTGCTGGGCAGCCGAGTAGCCCGGGAGCAAGGGGAAATAACCCGATGCGATGACTAACAAAATTATAAGGTGTGGAGGGAATAATGACCCGAGTTATTACGTTGCTTTACAGAAGCTTTTAGCGTTTCAGACAGCTACGGTTGCTCTAACCTAAAGCTGCTTCGCTTTTAATTGACTGGTAATTGCTAGTCCCCGAAGATGGCTCTTGGTAAGGACGCGGGGCATTTCCTCGCTGGTTGAATAGTCAGGGGAGGTCCCATTTGGGTTTCATCTCTGATAATCCATCTCTGTTGAGTTGCTTTTGGCTCATATTGCTGTAGATGAAGGAAACACTCGTTCTCCTGTCCCTGGAGCTGCTCCTTTCCCTCGTCATTGTTATTTCTTGGTAAACAGTTCCCATAACTAACGTGTTGCGTTTGAGGTTTGTATCTGTACGCCTGTATTTGGGGGGGGGAGCAGCTTATCTCCTAAAGGCACCTAGCTGGTGTAGGAGCTAAGCCCCGTCCCAGAGGGTGCGAGACAGGTTGGCCAAGACCCACTAAGCTGTTGAGATCCAGGAAAACCAAGGGGAGTGGGCGGCACATGTTCCCCCAACATGCTCGGGTCTTTGCGATGCCGCGCTGCGTCACACAGCATGGAGGATGCTTGGTACGCTCCCTCTCGTTGAAACCCAAAAGGCTGGGAAATGGCGTTTATCCAGGATGGACAGCACTGTGGTGGCCAGCACTGGGGCTACAGGACTTGGTTATTTTGCCTTGTGAAACTATGGCTCCAAGTCCAACCTTGGATGGCGGTACTGGAGCAGGAGGTGCACGGGGATGGTCCCTGCCCCGGGAGTTTGCATCCAGCTCATGTTGGAGCATCAGTCTCATAGCAGGGTCAGTTTGAGCCTTTATGTCTTCCTGATGTAGATCTAAGCGTGGAGAAAGGGATTACCCTCAATAAAGGTGAAGACAGAAGCAGGACAAGCGAGCAGGGGGAGAACATCACAAAATGGTCCTCCAGGATGAGTTGCCATTTTCCCTTCACAGAATCCCAGCCTGGCCGGGGTGGGAAGGGCCCTCTGGAGATCGTCCCCTCCAACCCCCGGCCAGAGCAGGGTCACCCAGAGCAGGTGGCACAGGAACGCGGCCAGGCGGGGTTGGAATGTCTCCAGAGACGGAGACTCCCCCACCTCTCTGGGCAGCCTGTGCCAGGGCTCTGCCACCCTCACAGCAAAGAAGTTCCTCCTCCTGTTGAGATGGAACTTCCCAGGAGCAAGTTTGTGCCCGTTACCCCTTGTCCTGTCCCCGGGCACCACTGAGAAGAGCCTGGCCCCATCCTCTTGCCACCAGCCCTGTAGCTCTTGCTGAGCTTTGATGAGCTCCCCTCTCAGCCTGCTCTTCTCCAGGCTGAACAGCCCCAGGTCCCTTAGCCTTTCCTCAGCAGAGGGATACTTCCACTTCTCCTTGCGGCAACCAAAACTAAGCAAGGTAAAAGAGCCTTTTCCGCGGATGCAGGACCATCTCCATGCCATAAAACCCTTCTTGCTCTTCCCTAGTAGCTATTTTTTTCCTCCCCCCGACTCCCTTCACTGCGTTCTATATTGACTTGGCATCTCAGCCAGATCAGCTGTGAAAGCTGCCGTGGTCCAAAACGCGCCAGCTCGGGTTGAGTTAGTTCAGACAAACAATATCTCCGAGGCTGACTCCATAGAGCTGACTTGGTTGGGAACAAGTAGCTGCAAAAGCCCTCGACGGAGCGTGTGAGGCTTTCCAGGATCCGGAGATGCTTTTAAGAAGTCACCAGGGAGACAGGAAAGTGCGGAGAGCTTCCAGCCGCGCTCCTTCCCTATTTCTTATTTCATCGCGAAGGATGAGACCGTGTCCGCTCGCCCGCGGCCGAGGGACTGCTCAGGGCAGCAAATTCGGGGCGGGGGGGGGGGGGGGGGGAAGAAAACCGACTGGATTAAAAATGCAGAGCCCGGATGAAGCTGTCACGGACTTCCCCGGTGAGGCTAAAACTTCCATGGGATGTAGGGAGGCTCTGCAGATAACTCTGAATATCGGGAGTTACAACAATGGATGGTTTTAGAAGGAAAAAAAGAAACGTTTATGGTAGAATCTGCTCCAGCGGGAAACGCTCCATCCCCGCTCTGCCAAAGCACCCGAGGGAAGGGGTTTGGGTTGAGGGCTCTTGGATTTAGCCATTTTGATGATGCTCATTTTTTTTCTCTCTTCCTGTTTTTCCTGGCCTGTTGGGACAGACCACGCGCCCCCAAAGACTTTCAGATTTACAGTGCCGGCGGTGGGATGTTCATAAAAGATTTTCTCTTGGACTCGCGTTTTAAGAGTTTCCCGTTGTTTACGCAAAGGTGATTCTCCATCCATGTCATTTAATTAATCTGTCTGGCATTTGAGTCGTGCAATGGCTCTTCGCTTCCAAGCGCAGCATCCCTTGGAGCCCTCGTTTCAAATACAGCCCGTCTTGGCTGCGAAAAGGGTTTCTGCTGCAGCCGAGCATCACTCCCCATTTGCATCCTTCTGTGAGCAGATCCCGTGCTGCAGCAGCTTTGCATCCCCAGCATGCCGGCCTCCGCAGTTCCTGCAGCGTCCTGACCCTCAGCAACATCTCCAACCCCACACAGCGTCTTCACAATGCAGCTGAGCATCTCCAGCCCCACACAGCATCTTCACAACGCAGCTCCCGCATCTCCAACCCCACACAGCATCTTCACAATGCAGCTCCCGCATCTCCAACCCCACACAGCATCTTCACAACGCAGCTCCTGCATCTCCAACCCCACACAGCATCTTCACAACGCAGCTCCTCCATCTCCAACCCCACACAGCATCTTCACAACGCAGCTGAGCATCTCCAACCCCACACAGCATCTTCACAACGCAGCTCCCTGCGGCTCCCGGCCCCTCACATCCCTGCAGGACACGGCCATGCACCGACTCGTGGTTCCCCTGCATAGGAATTGCACGGCTCAGCCTAAAATCCCCCTTTTTTATGGGTAGGTTTGGTATCAAAATCTCTCTAAAGGCCACGTGAAGGAATTTACGGAATAGTCTTTCCTTATTGGTGCCGCTAAGCAAATAGAGCTGCGTGCGTTTATGTGCTGGACGTGCAGGATACCGTCAGGCACAGAAATTACATCAAATAAATTCCTTGAAATGGGGAGAAGGAAAATCTTTATTCGGTGAGCTGCTCAAACGGACTGCTGACGAGCCGAGCCTTTCAGGAGCTAGTGTCAAATTAATTACAAAATAAAGCCTTTACGTTTCTGAACAGCCGGTTTTTACCTTTTTCGAGTTGAATTTCGTTCGGGAGTACGGTGGGCTTACTCCTGCGAAGCGAACTGTAAAACAAGACCAGGGGAAAGTTGTTAAGGAAGTCACGGTACCTGTGATTTCGGGGCCTGCCTGGGGTGCACACGGCGAGGGTTCAGGGATTTTGCCCCTGGGTTGTTTCACGGTGAGTGTTTTCTCCTTGAGCAAGTTTTTTCTGGTGCTTTTATGAGATTAGGAGGGCAGGAACCAATGCGTGCCGCTTACATAAAATTTAAAATAAAAGGCAAAAAGAGGACAGGTGTAATTTTACGCAGTTGCTTCCGGCAGCCGTCGCAGCGTGCTTTTAGGGGCGGTTACGTTCGGATCAGAGGATGCTCTCGTCACTGGTGGCATCTGGGCTTCTCGGGAGCGGCTTTGGTTGCTGCCCTGTGAACTGGCACTGCCGCGAAGGGGAGCGGGGACAAAGCGATGCTGTCAGGCGGCATCCCAGGGAGTGCTTGAAAAGGAAAATACATATTAATTTTGAGTGCGGGTTCTCAAAATTTGGCGTTATTGCAGCGTCCTGCCCCTGCGGGAGCAGCCGGTGGCTCTTACAGCGGAGTGAGGGGTGTTCAACAAATCCCCTTCCGTCCCAGCGTAGCGTTGGCCGGGGGCAACCCTTCTGCCCTCGTATTGGAAAGAGAAGTCTCTCTGTAGGTGCTGGGGTACCAAACCGGGTGGTTTGCACAAGGTGGTTGGACCGAGGATTTGGCACTTGGTGCCGAAAGGGTCTTTGCGGTGCGAGTAAAATCCTCGTCTCATCCTGGAAACTGGAAGAGGCAGCGGGTTTCAGGGGCTGGCAGGTTCTGGTGGAGATAGATATCTAGATATATCTAGAGATATATATATATCTCTAGATATATATATATATGTCTACGCTCAGTAAGCTAATTAAAAGGATATTTTTCTACTTTAAAACCATGCTGTGCGCGCTGAACAAACTCATTTCCTTGCCTGGGTTATGAATATCTTCTGAGGTTATTTCAAGGTAGAAGCAACTAAAAGCCCTGAAACGGGGCACATTGGCTTCGTTTTCACGTGCGCTCGGCTCCGGGTACCAGATCTCTGGCTCGAGGATGCTCCAGAGAGATGAGGCACGTCTCAAGGGAAAGTTTAATTGCACATTTTCTGACCTCCCACGGCCCGGGGTCTGTCTCCAGTTCAGCCTGGCAGGTCTGCGTCTCATCCGCGCTGGGTGAGTGCCTCGTTGGAATATGTCTATATATTTTTTAGAGTCAAAAAAAAAACAAAACCCATATCTGGGACCATCTGGGAAACTACGTTTGCCCGTAAAGAGCTTTGAGCCCCCATCAAGTGTGAAATGCGCTCTAAAAATGTGAAAAAAGGAGCTGGTGGATACTTAAGCCCTTTGGTGGCAAGTGAATAGACTTTAGACCATAGGAGACCATAAATAGACTCTTGGGAGGCCTCCGCCAAAAATACCGGAGCGTTGTTTTAAGGAGGGACGCAGACGAGCTGCCCAGCTCCCTTGTGTCCCGTTACGCCGCGTATTTGCTGTAATGAAGGAATCTCCATCTCTTTCTCTCGCCTTGCTGCGTTTCACGCTCGCATTTACAAAGCAAAACGTCCCTGCCCTGGGGCAACACCACTCCCTGCGGGATCACGAAAGGTTTTGAGTCGAATAAAGAGTTAAGGATTAAAAAAAAAATCTTGCCTTTGGACTAATTGGGCTTTCATGTGGTAGGATGAGGGGGAATGTTTTTGAACTGGAAGAGGGGAGATTTGGATGAGATCTGAGGAAGAAATTCTTGGCTGTGAGGGCGGTGAGCCCCTGGCCCAGGTTGCCCAGAGAAGCTGTGGCTGCCCCATCCCTGGAGGGGTTCAAGGCCAGGTTGGACGGGGCTTGGAGCAACCTGGGCTGGTGGGAGGTGTCCCTGCCCAGGGCAGGATTTTGGAACTGAATGGTCTTTAAGGTCCCTTCCCACCCAAACCATTCGGTGATTCCTCCGTCACCAGTGATGGAGGGGATTGCCCCAGCCCTGGAGGAGGGATGCAGCCGTGGGGGAGATGCTCGTTCCTGCCCGGTGCTTCGTGTCTTACACTAAATACCGAGTTGCTGCTCCTCAGCCGAGGGTCGTGTCCAGCAAACCCTTCACCACAGCCCACCTCGTGGCACGAGCCGGGGTTTCGCTGCCTGGTGTCTGGTCCTGGGGCTTCAATTGAGTCATTAGGGGATGGTTCCTAAACCCCGCCGTGTATCTCCAAGCACCGTCTCCGTGCCACAGGGCGGTGTGTCCCACCGCCTTTCCGGAACGGCAAAGGGCCGCTTGGAGCTGTGGCTGTACAAATAATAAATAGCGGCTATAAAATCACTCGCTGAAATCGGCTACTTCAGCAGTAATTTAAATTAAAAGGCTAACTGAGGTTAATCCTTCAGCCAAGGGATGCTTACAGAGTGTCTGCGTTGGTCTGAGCGCAGCGGCTGTGGATCGGGCACTTGTGCGAGGTTTGGGAATACGGAATACGAAATAATTTCCTTGCTGTATTCATTTTTTTTTTTTCCTTTTAATTTCCCCTGGAAAATATTCCCGTCCTTTCTGTACAGTCTTTGTAGGGCTGTCTCCAAAAAGCTGTCCTGCGTTGAGCGTGCTCCGCGCGCGTTTGTTGGGAACAGCGGGGCCTGGCTGCTGCTCTTTCCCTGATTCTATCAGTCTATAAACTCCATAGCCCAAATCGGATTGACATCCCACGTAGAAAGTTATGAGGAGTGATTTATAGTAACCCAGCGGGAGTCAAGTGGATTTGCCGAGAGCGTCGTCCTTGCCTCGCTGACGCGGGGACGGCGCTGCTGGGGTGCCGCATCCCCTGCCCTCCCTCGGCGCTGCTCTGCTCTAAAATACGGCTGTAAAAATACCACGGTGTCATGCCCGGTTTACTGCCGCTCGCTGATTTCGAGATCCAATCTGCCCCGTTTACAAGCATGAATTTTATTAATTTTTTTTTTTTCCCCCTTGCCTGCCGGTACCGATTTACCCCCAGAATCGGAAAATTAAGTTTTTCGAGCCCTCGGCGATGCCGACGATATAAAACTTCAGCCGCGTCCCTGAGTGAGTGTTTGTGGCTGAAACACGGCCTGGAAAGCAGGGCGGCCGCTGCCCCCAAGCTCTGCACAGCTAAAAGAAGGGAAAAAGAGCAAAAAGATGTAAATTCCTCTAGACAGTCAGCTGAGCGAGAAGGGGCTGTGGTTACTAATTCTCTTTTTGCAGCATATTACACTCTAAATGTCAAGCGTAGAAGCAAGAGGCCTCTCTGCTCCCCTGCACCATCCCGCCGGGATGGATCCGTCCCTGGGAAATAGATGCTTGGGCATGATGAATCCTGCCCGGAGGCTTCAAACAAACTTTATCTCAGTTTAGGATGATTTCTCCCTATATACCCACCCCCATACGTACCTTCCTCCCTGCTTTGCCTTTCTCCACTGGTTGCAGGAGCCTTGGCAGCGGGGTTTGGGTCCGCATTTTACTGCAGAGGCCTGAATTTAGGTGGGATAAAACTCGCTTTAGCTGCTATTTTTGTATTTTCCCTGCCGTGAGACCGTTTGTTTTGCAGCTGTCGTTGGGTATAATTCAGTTACGGCTGGGGCCAGACCTGCCAACGTCTTAACTGCAGGCAGTGCTGCTGCGTCTGTCCTATCTCTAGGTGATGAAATGCTGCGTTACCGTGATGTGTCCATGTGGTGGGGAGCAGAGAGGCAAACTACGACGGGATCAGGTGTTTTGGAACCTGGGAGTGAGCGCACGGGGATGGCTCTGGCCCACCCGTTGCCCCGTGAGCGCAGCAACTGCCTCCCGTGAGCCGGCGCTCAGAGGTTGTCTTGCTCTACGAGGTAGCGTTTGCGTAGACGGTGAGTCGAAAGCAGTAGTGTTTTAGCTAATTAGAGGCCTGATTCCGCTCACTCCCATCTGTAGCGAAACTCCCACTGTCTGCGTTCGGTGCGGGATGGCATAAATCGGGTTGGGATGGTATAAACCTGGCTGCGCTCCTCCTATTACGGTGATTTCCGAGCAGCCCGCGGGTGTGAGTGCGGGCGTCCTCACACGCTCCCGTGGAGTCCGGCACTGCCGAGAGCCCCGTTTTACCGATCCGCAGGCTGCGTTTTCCCCACAGGAGGTGGGAAATGTGACGGCTGCCTCTCCTGCCAGCTCCACGCACCCAAGGAGGGTCCTCAAGATGAGACACCCCCGCTTCCCCGGCCCCGCCACGCTGGTGGCACGTGCGCGAGTGGTGGGGCAAGGCCGGGCGTGCATGGGTGATGGGGATTTGCGCAAGCGATGGGGAACAGCTATTTTTTGCTGGGATTTTCCGCACCAGAGGGCAGCGGGGTGTTACTGTGAGGTCTACGTGGAGCCAACAGGTGAAAGAAGAAAGACGCCGTGCATGCGGCCTCTCCAAAGCTCACTCTTCCAAATGACGCAGCCGTCCCAAGAAGGTCGAAAAGAGCACTTTGTGCTAACTTCTGAGCGTCTCTTAACTAAAGTGCCTGGAAGTGCATTATGGAAATACCAATTTCAATTGATTGTAGAGAAAATTTAAGAGCCTGAATGGTGGTGCTCTGAATTACGGCTTGGTTATGTGCCAGCGCAAACCTGCAGTGCAAATCCCTTGGTGTGCAAAGGGCAGGAAAACCGTCACGCGACCGTGTGGCCGTGGCCGTTCACCCTGGCTGTGGTGGCCGGGCTGGTCCTGAGCTCCAGCCCAAGCCCTGCGCTGGGTGGAGATTGGCTTCGCTTTTTCTCGTGCCCCAAATCTTTCACTTCAGGCAGAAGTTCTAACACTCAGGGCTGTAAGTCGTAAAAGCCTCCTGAGGTTTTAAGCTTTGCTGGTTACGGAAAAACGCTGTTTCCAGTACAACATTTAGTGCTTATCTCCCCCGCGTAAGGACGAGGGAGCGGTTGCTGCTTTTCCTTCGCAAAAGGCATGAGATGAAGTTGTCCCGTTGGGAGTATTTGGAGCTGTTTGTCCTTTTCATGAGGCTGACGCCTTCCTCCCGCGTCAGCTCTGCGGAAAGGCTGGACTTTCTAGGCAGGGAATGGCCTAAAAAGCTCCAGACGTGCGAATAATTCTGTAGCGAGGAGTAAAAACTTCTGGTGGTGGCTGGGGAGAAACCATCCTGTGGGTTCTCAGTATCTCAGGAGGGTCGTGGAGGGGCTGAAGGCCATGGCTGAGGAATCTCCAGCCAGTCTCACCCTGGCTGACCAGGATGGCTCAGCTCATGAGCGTTTCCCATCCCTCCTTTGGCTTTGGGGTGCTGCTTGATGGTTTTAAGGTGCACGAGGTCTGAAGATGGGCAATCAGCATTTTCTGGAGAACTTGCTACCCTTAGCTGGAGGGCTTTGGGTTTGACCCCGATGTTTCATGTCCAAATGTTTTGTCCGCCCTCTTTCTTAAGGATCCCTAGCGCTTGCATGGGTATCTTCCCCTGGGTGAGTGCTGGGGGGATCCGTGGGCTCCTGCACCACACTCTCAAGGTGTTTTTGGCAGGGCAATATTGCCGTTGTCCGTCCCAGAGCCGATGCTGGTGCTCGGCTGGAGACAAGAGCTGTGCTGCTCCTCGGTAGGGAGCTCGGCAAGGGTAATGAAGAACAATTCGTTAAATGAATCAGTGGGGAGAGGTTAGGAAGACAGATTGTAATTATTATCCAAATGAATCCTGGCCTTCCAGCCGTATGCTGGCACCTGCTACAAGGCTCCGGGGCTCCTACTGCCGGGATGCGCAGAGCTTGTCCATGGGTTGCTGCTGGTAGAGGGACAGCCTTGATGGTCACGAAGGAGGAATGCAGTACGTCGTCACCCGCCTTTCTCCTCTTTCCACACCATCTGCTGCTTCCTGAGGGCATCGTCCAGGTTTTTGTCTTGTCTGACCTCGTTCAACCCGAGTCTGGTGCTATCACGGTCCCAGCCCGCAGTGTCTTGGGCCAGTGACCTCGTTTCACCTGTGCGCGATGCACGTTTGGACATGACGAGTGGCCTCACGCTTGTGCTGGGACATAGATTTCCATAAGATGAGAGACCCTTTCTTTAAAAAAACCCACCCTCTCCCCTCCAAACCCCCCAAAACCGGTAAAAAGCAGATGTCCTTCTGCATCAGGCTGGATGATGTTCTCCAAACCGAGTCCTGGGAATTTCAGAGATGTTCATGGGTTAATTTGTGTTTACGTGGGAGATGAACCTTTATAGGAGCATGCAGATATTGTTTCCTACGACTAATAAATTACGGTCCGGTGGGACACAGCTCCTGCCGCATCGTTCTGCACCGGTTTGTTATGTGTGGAAGTAATTAGGGCTTGATGGGGACGAGAGAGAGGGCAGCAGTTTTCTTAGTTTATGGACCAACATAATTCTCAAATATTTGGAGCTTCACCATTATAGTTTATTCATTTGCTGCCAGAATATTAGTGCTATATTTCTTTTTAAATATCCACTCAACCGGTGCTAAATCGCCGCGATCGCTGTGGGGGTGATTTATGCCAGCTATAAGGACCCTCCGTAAGTACTCGCCATTCAAACAAATGCTCGCACCAATATGCCGTTACAGGGAGTGGCCGATGGCACAAATAAGAAGAAAATGGCAATATCTCTTGGTGAATTAAATGTGCCGGCCTGTCGTGCTTCTGCGGTAGTGCTGCTAGACTTTAACTGTTCTTGAAGGGTAGAATAGAGGGGCGCGAATTGTGATCCACTGGGAGGCGTTTAATGCCGTCCCATAAAATAAACAACTTAAAAAGCGAGTTGGTCCTGTCCAGTGGCAAAAACGGGTTTTGAAGGTGGAGGGGGATGTATTAGGAGTGTTACGTAGCGGCTTCTCCGCCACGGTAGACTATTACATTTGGGATGCTGGCCGCTCCGCTGCTAGTTTGTAAAAGAAATAACGTTAATGCCAGTACAAGACTATCTTAGCCTCAGGCGGTACCTAGGACCTCGATAACTTCTTATTTAAAAACAGCAGACTTGTGTAAAAGCAGAGCTGACATCCCTGCTGTTCCCACGGAGTCGTGTGACAGCGGTGCCCAGGGGATGCGGGCAGACATCGCGCTGATTCCAAGGCAGCATCTCCCTGCCTTGCCGTGCCGAGCTGCTTGACAAGCCCCACTGGGAGATCTCCGTCTTGGAGAGGCCGAAAGGAAAACCCTGTCCTTGTAAACACGTCTCTGACAACTTTTATGGCTCTGCTTGCCGGAGCGCCATCCCCATTACTCTTCTCCGTTGAGAGATTAAACCTGACACCATGAAGGATGGATAATATTTTGCTTGTCTGACACGCTTCTGTGCCAGGTTTCCGATAATGCAAAACAAACGTTGAGTTTAAAGAGAAATCCATGGCTACCCTTGGAGGGGGAGAAGACACCAGAGGACGTCATCTATTTGCATTTTCCCCCCTGCTTTATGGTAATGGTTGGAAGGGCCGTGCCTTACGGCCTCTTGAGGCTGACCGACCAAGCCACCTTGTGAATGCGTGGGTCTTTCGAGTTTTTGGTTTTTGTAGGCCTGAGATACGTAATCCTCTCCGAGGAAGAGGATGCCCTGGTTAGGCTCGCGTCCTCCTCTGCGTTGGATGGGAACTTGATTCCTTCTTTTCTTCTGCGCTTCAGTTTGGAAGGGGGATGAAGCCTTTCCCGCCCGTTCGGCGTGAATTCCCTCCTTACCAAGCTGTCGTTGCAGTCTCGTTCTCCTTTGGAAAGAGATCCCCTTGGGATTTGACGCTTCAGAAACCTGTTTATTGTAGGCATCCGTTGCGATTTGCGCTCCACAGCCATCATTTCATTTTCAATAATGTACTGCTGCCTCCTGCCAGGGTGTGAACAAATGGACCATCGCGACGCGCTTGCATGGAGCCAACCGGACCGTGCTGTTCCTCGCACCTCGAGTGAAATAATGACGTGGCTCGATGCCACCGTCGGCTCAGCAGGTGCCATGGGAGACCTGGTAGCTATGGGAATGTATCGCTCTGCCAAAAACTCAGAAATAAGGTCTGCTTTCCTCCTGAACAGGATCTTTTTCCCATCATCTCATGCGAGTTCCCACCCAAACCCATCTCCGTTCTCCCCAGGCCCTTTCAGCTTTGTGGTCCCCTTCTCCTGGGCCTGTCAGGGAAAGTCCTTTTGTTTTCCTTTTTGCTCCATTTTCCGTGATGCTGTTGGACGTGGCTCGTTGGGATACGTGTCTCTGAACCTTTGTGTACCGCAATTGTGGAGAAAATGATTGTGAATGATGCTAATTTGCCCTCTTTTCAATGGTTTGTACCTTAATCTGACAACTAATGTCTTGCCTTGTCAGTGAGCTCTAGCCTGCGTCTTTGTCTGGATTTAGAAAAGTAATTTACAGTCTTCAAATGACTTGCTTTTACCATCGTTTTGCTCCGTATTGAAAGGATAATTTATCAGCAGATATGCTTGTCCTGTGCGTGCTGGTTATAAACTGTGAAATACCTTTTTCTCTATTACTCCGGTCAGGCTTGCTTGCATTTTAAATATCAGTCGTTTTTGCCCTATCGGTTTGGCACGCGGCGGGGTGCACGTTGGCGTCTCGGAGCTTTTGATGGGGGCATCTTCTTCCTTGTGCGTAGAATTTGTTTGAGATGCCCATTTAATTTCTCCAGATGCACGTTTTTCCCGAAAGAAGGGCTCATCGTGTCGCTCAAACACCATTTCACAGATTTTGAACGTGTTAACCTTTGTACTTACATGGGGATTTTCAGAGGAGCTGTCGAAAGTAACCCCTGATCCATTAAAGAAAAAAACTAATGGTATTTTTATAGACTATTCTCAAGGTACATGTTTGTATTTTTGTTTCTGCACTGGATCTTCTTTTTATTGCAAGTTAAAACGTTACTAACGGCAAGCAGTGGTGTTTTCCCCCAAGACAAATAAACTGGGGTTAAATCATTCTGCTTTGCCGCGCGTTTACTGTCTCAGGTGTGCCGCTGCAGTTAGATGGACTGATGTTGCCCTTTCCCAATGGCTCTGTGCTTTTATCTTCATGATCTGCTAATGCTCTGAATCCCTCCCTGTTATCGGAGAGCCCAAAAGAGCCTGAAACTGAGAGAATCCCCTGACAAAGTTGTATCTTCCCAAATAATCGTTGATGGCAAAGGTGAGAAGGCGAGGAGCAGCGCGACCCTGTTTAACGGGAGTTGAAATGAATGCGTATGGATTTTTTGAGCTTGGCAATGTCTTTTTAAATGCCGTTAGAAATAGTCTTTTATAGCTTCTTAGGGAAAAGATGGAAAACCTTGTGGTTGAGGGTCTTGAGAGAGGTACCTGCGGTTGTCCAGTGCCGTAGCCTGATGCCGTGGTTGGGCATGGAGCACCGCGCCTAAGCTCGGCTGCATGCAGAGAAGTTTTATAAATGGGGATGCCATAAAGATACGACATTTATCTGTGGTTTGGTAGGGGACTTTCATGCAGGCACCGCTGTTTCTCCTGGTAGAGGAGGTGGAAGGAGCCTGCCCAGGGCTTGAGGCAGAAGGTAGCCGGCAGTGGGGCACGGGCATCCCATGGGAGCTGTGCTGCGGAGGAAAAATGAACCCTTTTTATTTCAAAATGAAATGAAAAATGAAATCAAAATGAAATGAAAAACAGGTTTCAAAAAGGAAACCGGTGGGTTTTTGCTTCATGCCTGCTGGCTCTCCGCAGCTCCCTCCTAAGCCAGGCTGTTGGCCTCAAAGCCTTCCTGCGCTGTGAAACGGACACTGGTGGTTTCAAGCTGGGGTTAAACGCCACGTCCGTGCTCAGGAAGGGGCTCGCTCCACGCAGCGCCGGTGGAGAGCTGGGTGGATGGGACGTGTTTTCGGGGATGCGCAGGGGTGGTAGGTAGAGGTGAAGCTGCTGTATGTGCGGCACGTTGTACACAGCAGGGTGGTGACTGCTGGGACTGTAGTGCAGGAGCTAGCCAGATGTCTTCTAGGAGGCTTCTTCAGGGGCTTCCAGGGAGGTTCTCTAGCTGCAGTGAGCAGGGTGACTTTTTTCCCTTCTTTTCCTTCTCCCTTTCCCATTTTTTTTGTCTGTCTTGTTTGTTTGATGTATTTGTGACTCCTTTCTGCCTGGGAGCAGGGCTAAGCCTAGCAGAAGATTGCCTGAAGGCATCCCTGGTCGCTGCTTGAGCATTAACACTGCACATGGCTCGGGGCTGCCTTTGCCGTAGGGTCCCTGCAAGCAACCTTGTCCTTGCAGGGAAAGGTCGTTTCTTCATCTTCGGTTTGTTCTCTTTGATTTTCAGTTCTCCGTGCTTTCGAGCCTGGGTCCTCGTAGCCATGGTGGTGCTCTCCTAGTGGGGGCTGCTGGAGGTGAGCAGTGGGAGCAGCGGGCAGCCAGCTCAAACCCCACATGGAGGCATCTACGTGGGGTTTAGTTCGATCAGGAGTGTGCTTTGGGAGTGAATATCCCAACTGTCCACACTTACTGTGCTTTGATTTGCATTGAGGAGCCACCTTGGAGTGCTTGGACTCAACTCCTTGAGGGTGAAACTTAGTGGGAAGATGTGCTCCAGCCCAAATTGGCACCCAGTGCATGGAACTGGGCTTGAGGTGGTCCAAAGGAATAAAAAGTCCTGAATGAAGCATTTGGTCCTCCTCCCCTGATGTTTTGCTCTGTAAGTCTTCTCATGGTCCATGCTGTTTGCTGATGTATCCCTTGTTGGTCTCCTCTTGAGCACCAGCTCTTTGCTTAGCGACTAAGCCTGGTGGTGACCCTACCCCAAAAGTTCTCATGCTGTGTGCTGGCTCTTCAGCAAAGGTGCCTGATTTCGTGTTGGGACGAGCGTTCATGTTCTCCTGCAGAACACAGTCATGGCTCTGGTGCGGTATTTGGCCGTCCAAAGCCGTGAGTAACTGCCTACCTTGCAGAGACGGAAGGCTGGAGAAGCACCAGGAGCATCGTTGAGGGTCTGTGCTTGCTGGTGGCCCTAAAGAGCAGCAGCAAATCATCAGGTTTCCTTGGAAATGTGTCCTTGCAGGGTCGCAGGAGTGATGTAGATGATGCCAGCAGCACCCATGTCTCACATCGTCCCCTGGACTTGCCACTGCTCAGCAGTAGATGTGGGGCTGGGAGGCAGTTGCATTTCTTCCATACATGTGTCAACACAGCTCGGGTTGTGTACAGCTGGAGAGGTTTCTCTCGGAAAAAAAAAAAAGCGGGAGAAACATCTGCCAAGGTCATGGGAGATGAGCTCTTGGCCGTAGCCAGCAGCCTTTCATGGACTTTGACAGTCGCTGGCTGAGGGTGGAGCGGAGGGGATGGAGAAACGTCGCTTCCTTTTCAAGTCACCATTTGATTTCTTTTTCCGGGATTGGGGTCCCAGACGTGCAGCTGAAGTCAGCCTCGGGCTCCTCTCACTTCGGATCTGGTTTGTTGGATAAACCTGCCCTGACTGGAGGTTTTACACTGAAATGTTTACAGCTGGAAAAAGGGCCGTATAAAAAGCCCCATAAAATTGCCTGGATTTATTTGGCTAAAGACCGCGCTGGGTACGTCAGCATCTAAATCCTTATTCCGCGTGGACGGTGTGCCGTGGCTCTTGAGAGAAGCTTGCTTGGTTTCCCGCGATTGTCACTAACGCAAGTTTTCTTCTTGCCGTATTTTAAACGATCCCTAATTAGAAATTTTTTGACTCCCGCCTTCAAAACCTATCCGGGAAAACCCATCTCCGGGGCACAGGCTGCTAACACAGGATTACTGTTGTTCAGCTTATCTTTCCAGCTTGAATGGTTTAATAGGTCAGGCAAGTATTAAAATGGCATTTTCACATGGATATAAAATCTTTTTTAAAGGGCGTATTTTTTTTTACTGCAAACACTTCATATTCTCTGCATCCTTTTGGCTCCGATTGGAGGTTTTGAACTCGAATATGATTTCGTAGTTGTCTCTTTTCACCTGCTTCCCTGATGCTGTGATTAGAAGGCATACGTCAATATTTGAGGGGAATAAATTGCTGATGCCTCCAGCTTCTGTTTAGTTTCATGAATCATCTTGGGGTCGTATGATCTCAGCAGCTGCATTAGCGACTTGTGATTTCTGATGGGACTGGAGCCAGCCTGACGCTTGGTGTCGGGCTCCCTTTGCTCTGAATATTCATTACCGGTGTTTGCTGGATGCTTACTGGTTCCAAAACCTGGACTTTATGGAGCTGTAAAGCAGCAGAATGAGTCGAAGACGACTCGTGCTCCCCGTTTCGCGCTGATGCTTGTCAGGAATCACCACGTGCGACGGTTGGGGGATTTCTAAATGTCCCTGAGCCATTTTATCCTCTTTTATTTTAGGAAGAAGTTCTGCACGTCTGCATGTCCCTGGCTCTGTCAGTGCAAGGCATGGGGGAGACTTGGGTTTTAACCTTTTGTTTTTCCATATGTTCTCCCAGTTCAGGGGAGGGCTGAGTGCAGGACTGGGCAGTGCCCGAGACCGTCAATGCCACCATGATCAAAGATGTCACACCTCTGCTGCCCCACCAAGAGCCACCCCACTTGGAAACCCATGTCCACCTCATTTGGAAACCCATGTCTGCCCCTCTTGGAAACCCACATCCACCTCATTTGGAAACCCATGTCCACCTCGCTTGGAAACCCATGTCCACCTCATTTGGAAACCCACGTCCACCTTATTTGGAAACCCATGTCTGCCCCTCTTGGAAACCCGTGTCCACCTCATTTGGAAACCCACGTCTACCTCATTTGGAAACCCATGTCTGCCCCTCTTGGAAACCCGTGTCCACCTCACTTGGAAACCCATGTCTGCCCCTCTTGGAAACCCACGTCCACCTCATTTGGAAACCCATGTCCACCTCACTTGGAAACCCATGTCGACCCCTCTTGGAAACCCACGTCCACCTCACTTGGAAACCCACATCCACCTCCCTTGGAAACCTACGTCCACTTCCCTTGGAAACCCACATCCACCTCGCTTGGAAACCCATGTCCACCCCACGTTGCAGAGCTGCTGGTGGCCTGTCAGCCACCACCTGGGCCTTGCCCAGAGTTTCTTTCAAGAGATGGGCCAAAATGAGACTAAAGAAAAAGCAAAAGCGATGGAGGAGGTCTTTCCTCATTTGCCCAAGTGTTTTTAACTCTTACCAAGTAGTGGTAGAGTCAGGAATGAATGGGTTATTGCATTTTTTTGTGTCGGGAGAGCACAGGCATCATTGACATTGCTTCCTTTGGGTGGAAAGCAGTGGGCATGAGCTGCACCTCCAGGCTTTGATATTCAGCAGTTGGATGAGCATGGAGTAAGTGGGGGCTTCAGTGCCGGCGTTTCCATCCTTTGGGGATGAGCCCACCTCTAGGGCTGCAGCCGTGATCCCGCAGCGGCGGTGGACTGAGATGCCTCGCACGAAACCGAGGAATTGTGTTATATTTGAGTACAAGCTCAAACACAGCATGTACGTGTGTTTCTCGGAGGCTTAACATGATATGACTCTGGCGAGGCGAGCTGCTGAAGACATTTGTTCTCCGCTCTGAAACGGCTTTCCCCTCCTCTCTTCCATCTTTTATTTTCTGTAAGGAGAACACAATACGCTAAGCGATTAAACCGGATTAGATTTATCTGCAGACATTTCCCTTCGAGCTATGGCGTGTGGCCGTTTCTCATCCCTCAGCCCGCATTCCGATGGGAAGAGGCATTGCTTATATGGGAAATATTATATTATTTCTCTCTTCTCTCCTTGCAGGTGTTTACAAAATACGGGAAATGCTACATGTTTAACTCAGGAGAAGAAGGACGGCCTCTTCTTACCACAGTTAAAGGTGGGACAGGCAATGGACTGGAAATCATGCTGGACATACAGCAGGATGAATATTTGCCAATATGGGGAGAAACAGGTAAGACCTTCTTTTTCTTCCTGCAAACATGTATGTTCTGGTGATTTTTTTTGAAAGTCCATCCCATTGCATGCTCCCCAACCAACGTCTAAACCTAACAGCTCTTGAAAGCAAGAGGAGCCCAGTCTTTGTGGAAATGAGTTGCTTTTCTCCTCGGTGTCTGCGGCTGCTGGTTGGGACCAGCACGTCCATAGTTCAGGTCGTCGGTGAGTGCTGGACTTGGGTGTCTCAGCGCCAATAACTGGGAGGCCAAACAGGAGTGTCATGGCCTGTCCTGGGGTGGGCACTTGTGGGTGACAAGAGATGTGGTGTCTTCTTCAGGTGCTCCAGCATATCCTTCTTCCTTAGAAATGCATTTTTGGGAGGCCAGGTTCAAGGTGGACCTGCAGCTGCTTGTCTGCGCTTTCCTCCTCCTTGAAATTTGGGGGCATTCGTTGCCCTAATTGTTGTCTTTGTGTGGGTTAGGGCTGCCTGGGTGGACCAAGGGCTTGGCTCATTGCACTTGGAGCGTTGGGGATGGACGGCATCTGTCCCCTAATGACCCCAACTGGGTCAGGCATCTTCTGAAGAGCCAGTGCTGCACTGCAG
Organism: Rissa tridactyla; assembly: GCF_028500815.1. Classification (NCBI taxonomy): domain Eukaryota; kingdom Metazoa; phylum Chordata; class Aves; order Charadriiformes; family Laridae; genus Rissa; species Rissa tridactyla. The sequence goes on along the minus strand of NC_071484.1, from coordinate 3,485,909 downwards.
CCCTCTAATGCTGGCATAGAGAAGGGCAGAAGGTGCTGACCAGAAAGGCTGGGGCTGTGCGCTCTCGTGGGTCTCATGGGTTGGGACGGCAGCACTCGGAGTGGCCGTGGAAATGCTGCCTCCTGCAAGGGCAGCTCAGCAGCTCCCGTCATCCCCACCGAGCTGCCACGGTGGAAGTTGCTGGCAACGCTGGTGACGGTTTCTTCATTGAAACCTGCCAGAAAAGCAACGGGCAGGAGGTTGCAAGAGGGGTGGCAGGGGCAGGGGACAGCACGGGGAGTGACACCTGCCACCAAAGCCACCCATTCAGAGCAAGCCTTATCAGTTCTTCAGCAGTGGCGGCTGCACTTTCCATGAACCCACGTTGACATTTTAAACAAAGCATCCAAAAAAAGCGCTGGAAAAAATTGCCAGCCGCTCTGTTTCTCTGGCAGTTGCAAGGGCAGAGCGTTGCAGTGGGAGTTCTTCGGGATGAGGTTGTGTTTATTTTTGGGTATCAAGATGTCACTAAAGGTTTTGTGTTGCCATCGCTCCATCGTCCTGCACAAATGAGCCCCTTCGAGCACCTTTCAAAGTTCTGCTCAATAGCAAAGAGAAGATCTGGTTGCATTCATTCAAAACTTACAATTTATTTGTGTGGTGTTTGATTCTTAGGATTTAAACAGATTCCCACGGTCCCGTCAATCATTTAAAATTGCACAGGTTTTTATAGCAAGAGCTTTGCTTTCTTGTTTTTATTTCGTATTCAAAGTCAGCCTGATCTGGCCCGGGTGAGGGGGAGGAGACGGTGATTTGAAATCATCTTTTCTGACTTGTTGCATTTGTTTGAAGTCTTGTCCTTTTAAAGGCAAAGCAGGTTCACAATAGAGAGCGGGAAGATGAAGTGCATCTTCTGCCTCTGATGCTTTATCACTTACAGAATGCCTTGGGGGAGCCCGTGGGGGCAGGAAACCACCACATTGATGGCTTGGAGATAGAGCAGGCTTGGACAACCCCACCGCGAGTTCCGTATGTTCGACTTTGTTGAGTTTTGGACCCCTCTGAGGTTCCCCATGGAGACACAGACTTCGTGTCACACTGTTCTCGCTTTAGGCTTGCTCTTTGGAGTTGCCTTTTGGAGAATCTTTAGGAGGAACCCCTCCAGAAATGCGCTGCCTTTAGAGCTGTGCTTTTCTATCGGTGCGATGCTGGAAAAGGTGGATCGGTCTTGGCTGGGTAAACCAGACTCTCATTACACAGGAGGCCAAAAAAAAAGAGAAAGAAGCAAGTGGAAAAATAAATTAGGCGGACAAAAGATGAGGGAGGAGGATCAACCAGGTCTTGTTCTTGCCATCTGGCAGGGAAGCTGGGCAGGAGAGAGAACCTGTAGGAGTGGGGAGAAGGTTTCCAGTCTGGTACCTCCACGTCTGTGAGCATCACCGTCATCTCGAGGTTAGGTGGGATGGCGACTTCTGCTCTCGTCACTCTCTTCAGACAACTTTGAAGCCCTGGACATGGGAAAGGTACTTGAAACCTGGCCATGGCGGTGGACTTGAAACCTGAGGGGATAAAAAAACCCCAACCCCAAGTGCATTCCTTTTTTATTTTTTCAAAAATCTTGTGGTTTTGGGGGTCTTTTGAATCCAGACTTGACTTTTGACCACATGTGTAAGGGAGCAGTGTACTCCTTTGATTTTCAAGATGCCCCTGATGATGTCATAGAATCACAGAATGGGTTGGGTTGGAAGGGACCCCTAAAGACCATCTAGTCCAACCCCCCTGCAGTGAGCAGGGACATCTATAACTAGATCAGGTCACTCAGAGCCTCATCCAGCCTGGCCTTGAATGTCTCCAGGGATGGGGCCTCCACCCCCTCTCTGGGCAACCTGGGCCAGTGTCTCAGCACCCTCAGCGTAAAGAACTTCTTCCTAATTAATTTGATTAAAATGGTGTAGGAGAGGCTCCTGGACTCGTTGCAAGCCAATTTGGCCATGTTCTTACAGGCCCAGGTAGAACTGGTACTTGACTTTGAAGCTCATAAAACATTAATCTTTGGCTTTCAACAAGGGACTTTTTTATCCTCCACTTTTGTACAGCGCCTTGTACAAGCTGTCGTCAATCTTCATTGAGGTCTCTGGACACTACCAGAATAAAAAATATTAACTATAGTGGTTAATAGTTGCTGTTCCCATGGAAACACTTAACTCAGCTCTTAGTAGGTAAGTGAAGGAGTTGATGATTTCCAAATATTTGCATAATAATGCAAATGTGTTTGGAATGAAATCTTCTCAGCTGCTACCGCTGGGACCGCACAAACTTGGCTCTCCAGTGAGAAGCTTTGTCAAGGGCACGCGGCTCTCGGCAGTGAACTTCAGCCCTGGCTTTGGAGAGGGACGGGGGCGGACGTGGGGTGAGATCTTCATGTTGCAGCGCCAAAGCCACGTGTAGGCCTGGGGGAGACCAGCCGTGGGGATACCTCCAGGATGGAAAACGTTGAGTTTTTTCTTCCCAATGAGTTCATATCTCTCTTATAACCTGAGCCATTTCATTCTCTCCTTATCTTTTGCTCTTCAGACACTTCTACAGACTGGTTTTGCTGCTCCCTTTTCCCAGTAGCCATCCTGTACCCAGCAGCTGCTCTTTCAGTTGCCTCTTAGGCAATGATTTTTGTGTGGTTGAGTTCCTTGACCTTTTTTTTCCAGTTTCCAACTTCCACGTCCCTCAAACGTGGCTGCTCAAACCGTTTCCTTTCCCAGCTGGTTGTCCCATGTTAATCCAGGTTTTCCCAGAGTGATCCGGAGCTGCCCCCACCAAACTGCTGGCTCAGACATGGTGTTTGCATCCCATTAGGGCTTCACAGATGCTGTGGGTGGACCAACCTCCACCACCAGAGAGAGCTCTTCACATGGAAAAATAGAATCATAGAATCACAGAATCGTGCAATTTCTCTGGTCCATCGTGGTGGCCTTGGCTCGTGCTTCCTGCAAGGGTCTGTCCCATAGAAAACAGCCACCCAAAGAACCCTCCAGGCCTCAGTTCACTGCCTCTCCATCCCAACCGTGGCCTAGACACCCCATGAGACCTTTCCTCCTGCCCCCCGGGTCCCTCAGACCCTCGTTGGCACAGAGCAGTTGTGGTTCTCTTGGGTGCAGATACGATTTTTATCAATGCCGAAGTTCAAGCGGCGGCATCTTATTCTGTATTTAGTCCCATCGCTGCTTTGTTTTTTGCCCCAGATTTGGAGATGCCCTAAAAACGCGGTCTCCTTCCCAGCCCCGCAGGAAAATAGTTGGCGCGTGGACTCAAAAAAACAAAACAAAACAAAACAATCCTCGTTCGGCTGCTGGCTGCGTGCCTCGGGATCTCGGCTGGCTTTTTTAAACTGTTCTTTGCAATTCAAATAAGAAGCGAAGAAGGAAAATAGTGGTCCGTAGCTTTGGGATGGGGCTGCTCCAGGAGCTGCCGCCGCCACGTCACGCTGGCATTTGCTTTGTTGTACAAAAAGTGATTTAATTGTTTACGGACTCGGCAAATAAAACGAAGTGCGTTGTCATTCTAAAAAGACCTTTACTGAGTATCCAGTAATATCCTGGGAAGTCGAAATGCCTTGTTTAACAAGTTGCTTGTAATAGAAAAATATGCCTTTTGCTTGACTGTCTGCGTGCGCGAGCCCGTTGTTTGAACACGTTTAAATTTATGCGCAGTCTAATTTTGGCATAGCGAGTGTACACAGACTGCTTCAGTCTTGATTTCCAAGCGCAGAGAAAAGGGTATTTTGACTGTGTCTGGATGTCGTGGCATCAGGCAGCCTCGCCGTCTTTGGGGGTGCAAAAATATTGTGTCAGGGCTGTCAAAATCATGAGGCTTTTTGGGGGGAAAAAAAAAAAAAAAAGATGGGAAAAAGAAAAAGAAGTGGAAATCTCTGTCTTTGGAATGTCGCGCTTCTCGAATTTATATTTTCTAGCATTTTACTTCAACCGCGAGCTTACTAGACGTGAAAAGACTGGGAAAATAATTTGTGGCTGAAGTCTTCACGTCGCCTTTGTGCTTTAAAGAAGGGAGTCGTGGTGCAAACAAACAAACAAAAAACCCCTAGCAATCCTGCGTGGAGGTAAAATGCAAGATGGAAAACAATTTACGCCAGGGAAAAAAGCTCTTTCCAGTAATCGAGGAGGAGACGACAAAGAGCGGAGTCGGAATAGAGTAGGTGGAAGTGGCAACTGGTGGCACATATGGCAGGGAATCTCCCAAATCCTGCGGTTGAGCGTCTTTGTGTCGCAAGAGGATGGGCTGGGGAGCGGCGGGGCTGCCGAGGGTGTTGGGTTTATTGCACTTGATAGGGAAAGCGGCAGAAACGCAATCAGATACGGGAAAAGGAATTCTTAACTTAGAGCGGTGACTATTTGATTGGAAAGGGAATCCACTTCTGGTTAATCTTTCTGGAGTGGCCCGAGGTGTTACGTATTGACCTAATATAGCGGCACAGTAAATTGGAAATCGCTCAGGCTACGGGGCTGCAAATAAGAAATACAATCGGAGAGTTCTGCGTTTGTGTCTCAGGAATCGTTGGATAAAGATGAACATTTCGTACCAATTAATCAAGCAACACGCGGAATAAAAAAAAAAAAGGGGGGGGGGATGAGAAACGCGCTATAAAATTGCGCTAAGCAGCAGCATGAAATCTATAAAGCTCGAGGCTTCAATCCACTTAGGAGACTATCACGTAGTATTATGGGCTGCTGTTATTTAACTTGATAAAAAACACAGGCTACAAGCAAGACTTTTGATTTAGGTCACACAAAACAAGGTCTCAAGCCTGTTTCCTTCACACCCAGCCCATTTGGATTGCAATTTATTTTTTGCTTCCCAGCTGGGTTTTTTCCATGCTCTTATTAAGTGGTGGGTACCAACCCCGGCCATCAAATGGTGGATGCAGTGGAGGAACATTGGTTGGTGGCCCCTCCCCAGGGTGTGGGTGCCAACCCCAGCCATCGAATGGTGGATGCAGTGGAGGAACATCTATTGGTGGCCCCTCTCCAGGGTGTGGGTACCGACCCTGGCCATCAAAGAGTGGATGCAAGGGAAAACCATCTGTTGGAAGCCCCTCTCCGGGGGTTTGTGGTTTGGGAAAAGGAAAAGTCAACAGTGTGTGGTGGAATCTTGGGGACCAATCTCTGCCATGCCCAAGGCGCTAGATGCTCGTCTTCCCTCTGGGCATCGCTGCCGGGGGAGCTGAGCCATGTCTGTCGCATTAATCCAAATTAGCCGGAGGTGCAGGTGGTTTCGGTGGCATTGAATTTCCATGCCGCTGCTTTTCTTCCTCATTAAAACCGCCTTAATTCCGCTGATCTCTTCCCATTTCCAAATTGAATTTAGACAAATTGAATTAGCGGGGCTTTAATTCTGAACCGGGGTCTTCACGCGAGCCCTGATGCCGTAGAAAGTAGCTGGGGTTTGTTTGCGCCTGCTGGCTGTTCTGGGAAGGGCCGTTTGGGTCCTCCTTGAGTCTGGAAAGAGGGGAAAAGTGATGGTGGTGGCATCCATGCTGCGAGAAGCAACAGTTCCCAGCCAGCCCTGACCTTCCTCTGGCTGCATCTCCCCAGGGACCGGCTCGTGGTGGGATGCTGCAGAGCAGAGACGGGCACTGGGCCATCGTGCCGACACTGGCACGAGCCTCGCTGCCTCGCTTAGCTTGGGGTAGATCAGGTTTTAGAGAAGACGTTCTCTCTGCTGGCGCTTTTTTCTGGCAAAGAATAGGTTATCAGGGCGGTGTTGAGGGACCCACCGCCTGCTTTGGGTTTTGGGCTGTGTCGTGGAGCATCTCCGCGACCTGCCTGAGGTTTGGGATGCTCCAGGCATCGGTTCAAAGGGATTTGCAGCACAAACCATCCGCGTTCACTCCGTGCAACCGGCACCGCGGCGATGCTTTTGGCTCGAGCCGGGGCTGTTCCTCCTCGTTGCTCACAAAAGCCCTGGTGACTTTTGGGATCCGGCAGCCGAGCCGGAGGAGCGAGAGGACTCGGAGCTGGGGACGACGACGAGGGTGACGCGGGGGCAGGTTCGGGTGGCTGGAGGCCAACGCGGCCAACCTTGAAAATCCGTCTCGCAAAAGTTTACTGATGCGGGCACAAATTGAGAGCGTTTCCATGGTTTCTTTGATTTTTTTTCTTTTTTTTTTTTTTAAATTCCGCCCCCCCCTCGCCCTCCGGGATTTCGTGCCAGGCAAAACAGATTTAAGTGGCGTCTCGGTGCTGCTGAGATGGGTCTGCCCAGCGTTGTTCCTGCCGCGCTCCGGCGTCTTGTTGCGAAGGTTTTTACAGCAAAGGAGGGACAGTTGGTTTAGCTCGGGGCTCAGACGTCGTCCGTCCCCCCCCCCAGCTTTCCCCAAAGCCTCCCCAGCCCCGGCAGTGGGTCTCCAGCTGTGCCGCCTCTGTTCACGGCGCACGAGTAACCCCCAGCCCTGGAGCATTTGCTTTGCCAGCTGTGGAGAGGCACAAAGCGCTCACTGTCGTTTGCTCCTGCATATTAACGTGATTCGTGGCGGTTCTTCATAAATTCAGGCCTCTTTTTGCTTAACAAGAGATGTGAATTCAAGCTGGCCACCCCCCAAGGTCACGGCTGTAAATCCGCCGGGCTCCTGGCACGGCTCTGAGGGGTCGGGGGGGGGGCTGTTTGGGATTTACACCGCAGGGAATCATCTGCAGGCTTTGAGCCGCCGGTATTAACGGTGGAGTTTGGGAAAAGGGGGGAAAAAAAAGGCACCGGTTTGTGCCTCCGCTTCGCTCGCAGCTGGTGGAGTTCTGAGTGGGCTAATGACAATTAACATAAAAGTCACCCGCGAATATAAAATAAGGAGGAAATGACCTGGGAACGTGACGGGCGGCAGCAGGTATGCGTGGTGGTGGGATGCTGGGCTACGGCAGCGGGATAACCCCATACACACGCGCGTGCGAAACCCCGAGCACGTTTTAAAACAGGAATATACTTCCCAAAAGTGCGCGCGGGGCCGCTTGGAGCTTTTGCAATTTCTTTTCCATTGCGGGGGGCGGGGAGGTGGGGGGGGGGGGCGTTGCGAGCGGTTGCCTCCTGCGTCCAGCCGCGGCAACCCAGCTTTTTTTTGCAGGTGAAACTCGTGTTTTGCCTCGGAAGGGTTGGTTCTCGGTTTGATTGAGGACTTAAAATAGGAAAGAAAAATTAAAAAAAAGAAAAAAAAAAAAAAAGAAGAAAGGCAAAGCAAGGTGGGCGTAAAAGTAGCTCGTCTTCTCCAGCGCTTCTCAGCCCTGAGCGTTTTCAGCAGCTGATTAGCAAACGGCGTGTGGAGCTGTAACAGCGCAGGAGGATGAAATGCCGGTCCCTCTGGAAGGAGGAAAGACCAAAAGGGCTTTTACTATTCACAGGAAGAATATATAACGGTTTAAGATGGCAAAAAATCATACTGAATTCATCTGGCAACGGCAGTGGGGACTTGGGGAGCCGGAGGGGGACAGCTTTTCTCGGTGTTTAACCGATGGTTAATGCCCTGGTATTACAAAAGATGCATCCTGGGATCCTCAACGAACACCTTTCCCTCCTGATGAGCTTCAGCTAATCTTTGATTGAGGAATGGGCAGCGGGGGGAGCGGGGAGGTGGGTGGGGGTGGGCAGGGATTCTGCCCCTCTGCTCCGCTCGGGGGAGACCCCCCTGCAGCGCTGCCTCCAGCTCTGGGGCACCAACAGCAGAAGGACACGGAGCTGTTGGAGCGGGGCCAGAGGAGGCCCCGGAGATGCTGGGAGGGCTGGAGCCCCTCTGCTGTGGGGACAGGCTGAGAGAGCTGGGGGGGTTCAGCCTGGGGAAGAGAAGGCTCCGGGGAGACCTTGGAGCCCCTTCCAGTCCCTAAAGGGGCTCCAGGAAAGCTGGGGAGGGACTCTGGATCAGGGAGGGGAGCCATGGGACGAGGGGGAAGGGTTTCAAGCTGGAAGAGGGGAGATTTAGGTTAGAGATTGGGAAGAAATTTTTCCCTCTGAGGGTGGTGAGCCCCTGGCCCAGGTTGCCCAGAGAAGCTGTGGCTGCCCCATCCCTGGAGGGGTTCAAGGCCAGGTTGGACGGGGCTTGGAGCAACGTGGGCTGGTGGGAGGTGTCCCTGCCCAGGGCAGGGGGTGGCCCTGGGTGGGCTTTAAGGTCCCTTCCAGCCCAAACCATTCTATGAATGCCAGATAAGACACACCGGCATCTTCACTGCGTCTTTATTCGTGGTCTGTAGGTGACATGGCAGTGCTGCCTTGCTCTCAGTTGTACGTGGAGCTTCACTACCCATCCGTTCCCAGCCGTTTGCAGGGCAATGCACAGATTTGGCGATGTCGAGCTATGGTGGCGATGGTGGACATCCCTCCCTGGCTCCTCTCCCACCCAACCCCCTTGTCTCCCAGCAAGTCAGGGCAGAGCAATGAATTTTGGTTGGCGTTGGATTTGAACTTGTGCAAGAGAGTAGAGACCCAGAAAGGCTCAAAATCTGGGGAAGTCAAGACAGCCACAAATGGACTTAGAAGCCATAAACCTGATTTTCCCCAGCACTCAGGGCAAGCCTTGAGTATCAGCTGCTCACGAAACTGCGAGGTTGACCGGTGGTGATCGGTGTGTTCGGGGCCCTGCACAGGCACCTCTGTGCCAGAAACATTTTAGGTTATGATCTGCAGTGAGAGCCCATAAAAGCGATGAAGAAGATTGAACCAGGGTAGTAATTTGTCGCGTGGCGTCAAGCTCGTCCTTAGAGAGTCAAATTATCCTCGCTGCTTACATCTCTTCCTGCAAAATGAAGTTGAGCTTCCCGTGCATAAATCTCCTCTTGCTAAATATAAGCCATTAAATGCTTCCACTTCTACTGAACCGCAGCCAATGCTGCAAAGGGCGAACGCCGCTTTATTTGAAATGATGCGACGGTTCAGCATTGCCAGGCAGCAATAATTAGCCAAGACAGTAGAAAAACACCCCAGACCCCAATGGCAAAGGGTTGATTCATCCTTCTGAAGACTTGAACGTCCGAAGAGATAAATGGTGCCTCTAAAGCGACAGCGGCCTGGAGCGTAAATAACACGGAGTGGTTTGGGCCGGGAGAACTCGTTGCTTTTTTGCAACCGGAAAATCTGATCTCGGATCAACCCATCAAGAGGCAGCTTGACCTTTAGGAGGCTGGTTGGTGTCACCTAAAGGGAGGCATAAAATGTGCTGCGTCTTGGACCTTTTCCTAATGAGAGCAAGAATTCATTCAATTAGCCAGGTTTCCTGGGGAGAAAAGGTCAATGTTGTTGCCACTTTCCACCAGCACCCTGACAACCAGAGCATCCACAAAATTAGGCTGCCACTAAAAATTAATTATGTTTACCTGAGCACACTCATCGATAGCGCCAGAGCGAAGAGAGGCTCAAAGGTTACTCGAGTTTTTGTGTCTGGGCTGCGTCATTAAGGTTGGCACATAACCGATACGCTCCCGTTCGCGGTGAATTGCTCTCCGGGGCCTCTCGATGTTATCATGGAGCTGGAGAGAGCCAACGCAGTCCTTGAAAAAGCTCTTTTTTCTCTTTTGCCATGCAGCAGGTACTGCTGTTCCCGTGCGCCCAGGAAATTGCCGGGGGCTGATCCAGGCTCGGATTGCCCCGAGGGTTGATGTTGCCCATCCAACAGGGCTTGTAGAAGGAAAGGACTTGGGCGGGGGGGAGATTTCAACGTGGTATTAAAATCAAATGGTTGTTTGTTTTAGTAAATAGAGGGAAAACGTTCATCGGTAGACTTTCCTGCAGGCTTTTGGGTTTAAGAGTCCAAAACTGGTGCTTTGCAGCCATGAGGAAGAACATCTCAACAGCTTTGGCTGCTGGTGAGCAAACATAAGCGTGAAAACTCTGGTCTTTTCCCAAGGGATTTCCTCGTAGCATCCCCGTATCTTGTCCATCAGCCCCTCTGGTTCCCACGGTGAGCTTGGTGCTGAGGTCCTGGCCCATGAGCTCAGCTAAGGAGCGCGTTTCAGCCCATCCTAGCACAGTCAGCGCATTGTGCAACGCCCGCTAGGTCCAGTTCGTGCCGGTTTGGCAGTTAGACACCCAGAATTCAAAACATTTCAAAAATAAACCAAAATGACGGTGCTTGTGATTTTATATATACAGACGGGGATGCGCCGAGCAGTTAAGACGTGGCTGGGAAAGCTGCTGCTCTTCCTGGGGTCCTGCTTGAGAAGGTGTGAGCTACGAGAGCAAGGCGTTCTCCTCTGTAGGACTGGTATTAGCAAGCACAGCCAGACGTCCCCGGTCACGTCACGTTGTTAAAATGAAGCTGTAAATACATATCGGTGACTTAATGAGAAAAAAATCCTTTAAGGGATGTAGATGCTTCAAAAGCTTTCCTTAAAAAAAAAAAAAAAGCCCCGGAGTCAGGAAATGTTCATTTAAGGCAAAACCAAAGGAATAAAAAACTAGCAGCTGGCTTCGGGAAATCTGGCAAAGCAGAGATAAGGCACCTAAAATCAAGGGGTACCTGTTACAAAGCGATGCCGCGTGGTGTTAAAATTGAACATGCATTTCATGCCGCAGCTTTCGTTCGAGTCTTTGTGGCCGGCGTGTAAAGTTAAATGTCCGTAGCCAAAATATGAGCGCTCAAAATAGCGAGAATTCGTGGGCTAGTAAGGAGACGCGAGAAGGGTCCTGGCATGGCCAGTGTTGTGACCATCGGCCGGTGCCCGGGCAGCTGGCGCGGAGGTGACAAGGTCTGGGGGCTGCTGTCTGCGGCCTCAGCCTTTGCTGTCCCAAGAGTCCCAAAGGTGCCGCAAACATCAGTTATTTTATTATTTTATTATTTATCTGGGGGTTTTTTGAACACTGGGAGCGAGATGTCGGTGACCCTGGTGAGATTTTGGGATGCTCTCTGGATGCAGCAGTTTTACATGAGGATAATCCAGGTCGTTACCCCCCCCCCTCTTTGTTCTTGACCCTTCCCCGATTGCCTTCGTTTCCCTCCTGGAAGATGAAGAGCTCCGCGCGTACTAATCAATCGCACGGAGGCACCGGGAGATTTTGTGGCTAGAAAGCGCTTTGAAGATAAAAGTCTTTTGCAAGTGCTAATTAAATTTAATTGTTTTAATCTCCTTGGTGCAAGGATCATCGTTTTGCTCCGATTTTGTCCAGCCCGTAGCGACGCAGGCTCCGGTTGGCGTTTGAGACCTCCCAGGTGCTTCCTAAGGCGAACTGCCGTCGTCCCCGCGTGGTGTAAAGCTGTGCTGAGGATGACGGTGGAAGGGTTCTCCCCTCCCGTAGATGCTCTGGAAGCGTTTCCCTTGCGCTGAGCAGCATGAGAGCCCAACAGTCTTCTCTTAAAAAAACATCATTGCTTCCGCCAGCTCTGAAGGAGCAAATAATCGGTCTTTGCTGAGATATGCAGCAAATAAAATATGGTTTTTCCTGAGATATGCAGGACTTAGTGAGAGAAATCGAGGAGCTCCAGCGCCCACACACTGGGTAGGAGCGCTCCTTGAGGGTTTCCTGCAGCTCTTGGTGGCCGCTTCTTACCTCATCTCATTTCGTCATCAGGCAGCATCCCCGAATTTTCATCGTCCTTTCAGTTACGGCTCTCTCCTTGCTTGTTTACAAGACAAAACAGCCAACGGTCCATGTTGAGCGTCTCTGTTGAAGAGCGCAGCTGTCTCTGGTTGTGCCGAGTCTCGTTGCGGTATTACAAAATGCTCGAAGGAATCACAGATGGCAAAGAGCATCCAGAGCGCGCTTCTGGATGGCTGGAGAGCAGGTAAAGACTATCTCAGCAGAACAGAAGAGCAGAGGGGGAAAAAAAAAAAAAAAAAAAGAAAGAGTTGTGGTTAATTATTCAGCTTTTATGGAGGTTAAAATGAGGGCAGGAAGGAATCAAAGCTCCTCTCTCATCAGCCCACGAGCAGCGCATTTCTGCCGCTGTATTTACTGGATCCGCGGTGGTTGGATGTGCGGAGGAAAGATGAAAAGGGAGAAAAAAGCTTGAATTTTGCAAGGTCTTCAAGGTCTTTATCAGCTCTGCTGTGTCCTCGCTGCCAGAGCTCCAGCCGTCGGTGGCACCTGCTGCCACGTGAGGTCTTCGGCTGCGAGACTTACCCGCAGCAGCGCTGGGCTTCACTTGAGGTGGTTGAAATGGAGAAGGAGTCAACGCTGTCTGGTTCAGAGAGGGGGAAGGAGAAAGGCTCGTAAGTCTTCAGGTAAGGGAAGGACTAAACTGGGGAGAACGGGAGGGACAAGCCGTGGTGGGTAGGTGAAGAACGAACGGACTTGGGTGGTGGGGAGGCCACTGCATGAAACACTGGAAAGATATCTCCTCTTGTCCCTTGTGTCCCTAACAGAGTGAGGGAAACCCTTCTTCACTGGAACCTTTAGGGACAGGTTAGATGACGGTCCATCAGAGGAGGCTGGGACTGCCGTGATGCAGCCCTGGGGCAGGAGGTTGGGTTTGGTGGCCTCCCCAGGGCTCTTCCAGCCCTGGCTGTTGAGACAGGTCACTCAGTGCCCGCGGGGACCCTGGCAGGATCTGCCCCCGCCTGCCCGGCAGGGTGATGTCAGGTGATGTTACTGGTGACCTGCGCTGCTGGCCTCTTCTGTTGGCATCTTCTGTTTCTTCAAGGCGTGTTTCTAATGCTTCGAAGGCTGCTTTCATTTTCTGGCGAGGTGAGACGTGCCGGGTCACAACTATTGCCAAGGATAGATGACTTTTCTTCTCAGTGACAGCAGAGTAAGATTGCAAAGCCATGTAGCGATAAAAACCAAGCTGGTTTAGAGCTGCGTGGTGCCCAGTCACCTCTACCTGGGAAGAGACCCAAGCATTCTGGGGCTGTCTGGGGTTGGGTTTGACGTGCTGCCACCACCGATGTATAGACTTTGGTACCAAATACCCTGCGAAACTGGGGAGCTTTAGGAAGGAGGATTGCTCCTGTGTTTTGTTTATCGATTTTAATATTTTTGTTGTGCGTATTGCTTCCACTACTACTATTTAAGGAGAAGCTTATAAAGATTAAGAGAGGGAAATGCCATCTGCGGAGTTTGGCCAAGTGACAAACTGTACTAGACGGATGTCGTTACTCAAATATTTTGGAGAGCGAGAACAGCGGAGAGGGGAAGTGATTGCCGTTGCCTTCTCTCAAATACCGACGTGCAGTAGGAAAAGTCCCTTTTCTTCCAGTGGAAGGTCAGTGTGAGGAAAGCAAAATAAGTGTCTTAGGAAAAGAGGATGGGAAAGAGGTTTCTGCTATTAAACAGCGGGGCAGCTGGAGGCAGAAGTCCTTCTCTTTATGGGGAAGGGCCAAAGATAGCAAAGGATTCATGCAGGAGCCTTAAGAAAAAGGGCTCTGAGCCAGCTCTGCTTTTCCTTGTGATCTGGTCACCTTCGGTCTAGGGCAAGAGACCATCAGCTCACAGGGACGTTGTTTTTGAAGGCTCCATTTCAGGCGAGAAACCCATTTCCCACCAGTCATGAGCACTATGGCACTGTGCACCCGATACTGGCATTTCAGCCATCCATCATCTTCCCCAAGCTAATTTATTTTGTGAGACTTCAGCCCCTGCCACAACGTATGAATCCATCCGGGCTGCTGGTCCCCATGGGGGAGCAGAAGGTCCCCCCCAGTTTGCTCCCCACGATCCAGGCTGCTTCACTGGTGGCCTCTCGCCATCACTTCACCACCCTCTTTTTCCAAGGCGTCGGAGGTTTGACTCCCATCGAATTCCAGGCTAGGGCTGAAGCAGCTCTCTGGTGTAGCCACATCAAAAGGGATGTCAGAGCCAATTCTGGGGGGAAAAATAGCAAAAAATCCTGTTTATTTCAGTGATGTCCTGATTGAGATGCATTTCTCACGCTCTGAGCTCTTATCTGAGCGTGTTCCCAAGGGAAAAATTGACACATTTTAATGTTACGCAGCAGTTTGTTATACTCCGTCCTGGGAGTCAGGAACAATTTATCTTCGCTGTCTCGTCGTAATGCCCTTCAGTGCAGATATTTATTTCTGTAACGGTAGTAATGGCCTCGCGGGGTTGTTCGTATAATGTTGTATGGGCTTCCATAAATATTTCAATAATAAAAGCAATAATTAAGCATTATTGCTGCCTTACGAGTTAGTATTGAACTCGTGAAAGCTGCAAACTCATAAAAGCAAGAACACTTGCGTCTCTGGCTCCTGGCTCCGTCCCACGCCACTGCGGCCAAGGGCGCAGGGCTGGGCTTTGGACAGGAGTGGACCAAGGCTTTGGGGGTTGGATTTGGTCATTTTACTGCCCCGGGGTGGGATGTTGACGCTCGGGAGCCTGCCTGAGTCCAGGGTGTTGCTGTAGGGATGCTGAGCGGGTCCCATGGGCACGGGGCAAGAATTGAGGTTTCCAGAGGGAAGGTCTTACCTTGGGGTTGGAGTTGTGGTCCGTAAAACGTTACAAGGCAGATCTTTGGAGCCAGGTCCTTGGTCCCACACTTATGGGGAGATGCAGGAGGCAGTATTTGCACCTTCTTAGCCCCAGTGGTTTGTTCCCCCACCCGGTTCCCCGACGGTTTGACTTTCCGGATGCGAAAGTGGGTGCAGAGCAGGCACAGCCTGCTGTGGTGCCCACCATGGTTGCACGGTGCCTACCAAGGCGATGGAGAACCTCAGCCCTTCACCGCGAACCGTACAGCCTGGAAGTGAGCTGTGGGGCTGCCCCTAAGCCTTTGCAGCCAAAATCCCCTTGAAAGAGCAAGGCTTCTCCTTGAAGGGCAAGAGGCCACAAGGTGGTATTTAAGCTAACCGTGCTAGCACTACGCTTTCTGCCGTGGCCCTGTATTGTTGTTGGCTCCAGACCTTTTGATTTCCAGGTGAAATTTATTCACCGTCATTTTATCGTAGTTTGGATTTTTTTTTTTTTTTTTTTTACAAATATTTTCCTGTCGGTGGAAACGCTCTGCTCCCTTCTGGTGTTTGCCTTTGATGTATTTATAGAGAGGATTCGTAGCCTTCGTCTCGCCAGACGATACACAACCCAAGCTGTGTTGGACTCCTCCCAAATGCTGGGTTCCCCGCTCCTCTTCCCATCCCAGCAGCTTTGTTGTGCTCCTTTCCCAGTCTCCATTGATCAGGCTCCAGTGACCAGAACCGATGATGGTGTTTCAGATGAGGTTCCACCACCAAGACTCTCTTGGAGTCCCCTTGCTCACACGCATCATTTCTTTCTGTGTGTTGGCACTTGAGAAGGTGGATTTGGGTGATGAACGGGGTGACCAAGCTCTGAAAGCTGGAGTGGAGCCATCTCACCCTCCCTTGCCCATTAAAAAGAGGTTTCTCATCTAAATAAGTCAGACAGCCCTCAAAGGATGGGGTGGGTAATCACCTGTCGCTCTCCATGGGCTGTGGAGGAGCCCTAGTGACCAGACGAGACTTGACGCTCAGCTCTTGAGATGGCCAAAACAAGAGGAGCCGCACGTCTCCCTCACTTTGTCTTGCTTGCAAAATCCACCTTATTTCCCCCAAATCCCAGCAGGGTCCAGCTATGCCTCGTGCTCCGTCCCGTTGCTGTGTTTCCCCTCCTGCCCTGTCTCTCGTGCTGCCGTTTTCTCCCCGTGCCTTGCGAAAACTCAGAAGCAACCTCTGGTCTCAGCAACGCTGTTTGCTGCTTAAATCTCCAGGTTAGCGCTGATGGATTTTATTTTTTTTTTCTTATTTCCCCCCCCCCCCCCCTCCAGCAAAATTCATTGCAGCCCCGCAGGCCGCGCGAGATGTCATTTTCACGGGTTATTTTTATCAGAGGAAAATATTAGGCTGCCTGCTGCCGTATGAGATCTGTCTGTGCCCCGCCGGCCTTACCGTGGGCAGCGCACCACAACACAATGCAAATATTTTTTATATATAGCATCCTCCATCTGCGGCGCTGGGGGATGGCGGGAGGAGAGAGGGCTGAGGGGGGGGGGGGGGCGGGGAACACACTCCGGGGGTTTTGGGGGGACCAAGGGAGATGCCGCGTGAGGAAGCAGCGATGCTTTGGGCTGAAGATGGGACATACGTCGAGAAGGAAAATCCTTTCTTGGTGCAAAAAAAGGGTTCGGTTTTGGCGTGCGGACGATGGGAGTGGTGAAGGCACCCGGGAAGGTCTGCGGGTGGGAGGCTGAGATTGGAGGAGCAGAAGGGACACCGGGGGAGCATCACCTCCCACGACCACCCGCTCTCCCCGCTTTGGGAACCCCAGTCCTGAAAAAATGGCTATAAAATAGGCCATTTTATCATAATATCATAAATAAGCTAACAAACAGGCAGTAGGAAATTCTCCTCTCCCCAGGCCCACAGACTTTTTTTTCTTCCATTAAGGTCTAAAATCCGGTTGGCTGCCAGGGGTAAAAATTCCTAGGTGCGAGGTGTTTTCTAAGCAAACATGTAGGAATTCAAACTTCTTGGGGAAATGTGTGGGAAAACCTAAATCTCCTTAAAATATCCTGCATCTCGGTTGTTGAAGCTTCTCTTTGGATGCAAGACCAAGGCCTACGCACTGGTATCGCTGAGTTTGATCAGGGTGTTGGGGTTTCTTTTCTAGTTTTTCCTTTTTTTTATCTCCACCTCTAGAAAGATCACCTGTTTCAGGTCTGTCTTGGTCCTTCCTGGACAACTGTTCGGAATCTCAAGTGCGCGAGCAGGAGGAGCATTTCTCTCCGCGACGTAACTAAAATACTTGGATTTTCCCCCCACACACACACTCTGCTAGAGTAGCTTTTTCCTGGTATTTTGCAATCGCAAACGGCGTCTGAGGAGCATCCTTTTCCATTAAAATAAGTGTTTACTTAGTTGCCGAGTTCACCGAAGCGTTTTGAAATTCCATCACTCAAAACACTGACATTTACAGGCGATGCAAATTAAATAGACGTATCCGCAGCTGTCGGTGCAATTCAGGCAGGGCACGGAGTCAAGGTTTCTCGAAATGGTGAAAACCTCTCTGCCCGCCGCCTGTCTTCAAACGTCCTTGTACCGCCGCTGATTTTATTTAATTACAGGCTAACTCCAAAGCTTTCCCATCCGGCCCGGCTTTGCGTTCAGAGAGAAATTGCTTTTCTCCAAAAGGGTACAAAAGCCAATGGGACCCGCTCCGGAGCTCCTGCCTGCGGGGACATCTGGGCTTTGGCCTCCGGCAACATGGCCTGGAGAGGGACCAGGAGAAAATAAATAGTTGTAAGAGGTTATTACTCATTGGAGTGGCTGCAGAATGAGAAAAGCGTGCGGGCGATGAGGAGGCACGAGCTTGGCTCAAGAGGGAAGTCTTCTCCTTGCAGGATAAAGGCCCAGCAGGAGCAAATCCTGGTTATCTGCTGGGGGTGCTGGACCAGCGTGAGCTCTACAGCATCCTCCAGGCTGGAAAATTCAAGCACAGATCCTGCAGAGGAGCTGGACCTGGCACAGCTCGGTCTGATGACCTGCATGGACCTTGCAGTCCCACGGGAGGCTCTCACCGCAGGTCAGGGTGGTGGTGGTGACGGGATCACCGCTTGGGATGGTGACCCACCATCTTGGGGTGGTGACCCACCATCCCGGGTGATGACCCACCCCAATCTTCTTCTTCTTCTGTCTCACTTTGGGACTATCATGGCTTCTCATGGGACCCACATTCCCGGAGAGGTGTCGGGATGTAGAGGAGCTTCCTGGGGACCAGTGATGCTCAGAGCTGGAAGATCTCCCTGGCACCTCTGGACTTGTAGTTTGAGAAACCACATCCTGCTGACTACTCTACCAAGTTCGTGGAGATGACATCTCCCTTTCGTCAATGCCAAAGGCGGGCGGGACCCAGGGCTCAGCCTCCCAGGCATCCTGGTCCCTTCCATCCATCCGTCCGCACGGAAAGGGGCAGCAGCAGAGCCAGGAGCCGGCCTCGGCCCTAGGGACTCTGCTTCCATCGGGTTCTGCTACCAGCCAAAATTAGCAGCAGCTCTTTCACCGTTTAATATTTCAAGATGTTCTGGGGGAAGCGGCTGGGCTCCTGGGGGCAGTGGGGGGGGAGGGATGTGCGAGAACCACTTCTGCGCCTGTAAGACATGTCCTTTCTTGGTTTTATTGAATTTTTTTTGAATCATTTCTCTCCCTGCGGTGGCAGCAGCTTGCTGAAGCGAATGTGGGCAGATGGGTCGCCTGGGGGGGGTGGGGTGGGGGGGGCCCGGCACCCCCGGCTCTGGATTCAGGGAATATTTCTCCCTTCCAGAGGGAATATCTCTCCCTTCCTTGCTCCATATTTCTGGCAGCAGCTCCCAGGGAGGGGGCAGATAACTGGCGTGGCTCTGACCAACCCCCTGATTTTTTGGCTCTCCTCCCTGATTTTTTGGTCGCCCACCCGCGATTCCCAAAGGATGCCGAGGTGGGAAGGGATTTTATTTTCCTTCCCCGCCAAGAAGCGATCGTATAAGCAGCGTAACCTGGCAGGAGCATCCCTCCCTGCCCTGGCATGACCCCGCCAGTAAAGCAGGTTACGAGACACTTTTCCCCCCCCCCCCCACTTTAATGATTAAAGCTTAAGCTTAATAGGAGAGAAGGAAGGAACTGAAATATTCATTTGCTGGCTCCTCGCCGTCCAGCAAAACCGCTTTAACAGCTCTGGGCTCGGCTAGCTGGAGACCTGCCGGTTTCTCCTGCCCCCTATATTATGTAAGAAGCATTTTAATAATATACGTTGAGACATATGGCCCCTCAGATTTAGTATGCAAATGCAATATGCTTAACTAAAAATAGCGGATATGCTTAATGTAGTTTGTTATAACACCTTCTGTTACTTGGTGAGTAATGAGTCGCGGCTGCGCTTTGCCGGGAGCTCGGGATGGAGCGAGCAGGGGAAAACCTCCGCTCCCGGCTTGGCTTTGGGAGTGAAGGAGCTCGATCATGCCCTGTCTCCTGCCTCTTCCAGCACCGTGACGGGATAATTAACTAGAAGACACCCCAATAAATGCTTAATGGGGGATTAAGTAATTAATTGCTGGTAGGAGAGCTTTGGGTCCCAGCTAGGTGTAGTTGTTGCCTTATATCCCGGAGCGTTAGCTTGTGTTTTGGGGTTTATATCCCATATATATTATCCCGGTGTACGCTGTAGGAATCGCACAGTGGTTAAATCCCAGCGGTGCCAGGTGAGACATCCCCTCTCTGCCTTCATCCCTCGGGGCTTTACGGCAGAGGCTCTGCTGCTGCTTTTCCAGCCTTTGGGCCATGGGAACAGAGAGGAGGACACAAGGTCCATCTCCTGCCCTTCCCAAATCTCCCTTTCAGCTGCCCTCTTGCAGGCTCTGTAGGCAGAGGTTCTCTCTTCTCTTCTCTTCTCTTCTCTTCTCTTCTCTTCTCTTCTCTTCTCTTCTCTTCTCTTCTCTTCTCTTCTCTTCTCTTCTCTTCTCTTCTCTTCTCTTCTCTTCTCTTCTCTTCTCTTCTCTCCTCTTCTCTCCTCTTCTCTCCTCTTCTCTCCTCTCCTCTCCTCTCCTCTCCTCTCCTCTCCTCTCCTCTCCTCTCCTCTCCTCTCCTCTCCTCTCCTCTCCTCTCCTCTCCTCTCCTCTCCTCTCCTCTCCTCTCCTCTCCTCTCCTCTCCTCTCCTCTCCTCTCCTCTCCTCTCCTCTCCTCCCCTCCCCTCCCCTCCCCTCCCCTCCCCTCCCCTCCCCTCCCCTCCCCTCCCCTCCCCTCCCCTCCCCTCCCCTCCCCTCTCCCCTCCCTCTCCCTCTCCCTCTCCCTCTCCCTCTCCCTCTCCCTCTCCCTCTCCCTCTCCCTCTCCCTCTCCCTCTCCCTCTCCCTCTCCCTCTCCCTCTCCCTCTCCCTCTCCCTCTCCCTCTCCCTCTCCCTCTCCCTCTCCTCTTCCCCCTTCCCTTCTTCCCTTCTTCTCTTCATTCAAATCCCTTCTTGCCGTTGTTTCTCACCAAAGCAAAGAGGAACAGCAAACAAGAGGTGTCATTTCATGGTGACAGCTGGGTGACAGCAGTGCTCCCATCCCCTTCACGTCACGGTCAAGGCTGGGAAGCAGCCCTCCATGCTCCAGTCACAGCCCCAAGAGCCAAGAGATGAGGTTTTCTAAGTATTCTTTCATTAAAAATAAAAGAAAAAGGGGGAAAAAAACCCCCTCTGAAATAACTCTGACCGTATCCCAAGAAATTAAGAGGAAGAATTGATTTACCTCTGTAACTAACATCACTACCTCACTTGCCTTTAACACAAGCTGGTGGCCTTTCATGCTGGTAGCTCGTTCAGGTGCTTTTGGTTTTGTGTTCCCAGAATGAATCTTTAACCTCGCACACGAAATACCTGATGACTTGCTATAGGGAAACTTGTCACACGGTGCTTCTCTGCCGCTCTTCGTCTGCTCTCCGTCACCATCGAAGCCTCCTGTAGCCTTGAGATCATCATTGACGTGCTGGAGCCACATCTACCTGGGTTGTCCAGCTCCTGGGTGATTGTTGTGGTGTCTCAGATCACTTCCCACCTCTGTGAGAGAGAAGGAGTTGGTCCACCAGGAAATGATCCTTTTTCTCCCCGTTTCATCCCAACACTGATTATTCCAAGGGACCAAGGGAACATGAAGTCCCTGTTGCAGGTTGTCAGCAGCGCTTTGAAGCAGCAAGGTTTGATTTCATCGCCAACGGGGAAGGGTTTCTAGAGAGAGAAGCTGGTTACCTTTACGGATTCCTCAGCTTTGAAAAGGGAATGCCTGAATTTGCCGTTGGGGCTCGGTTGTGCTTATCGGATCCTGTCGTAGCTCCTTACGGAGATTAAGGAGTTGCTTTGGCTCGGTGGAGGGAAGTTGCAACACCTTGGCCGTGACTCATCCTGCTGTAGACATCTCCCTGGGATGGGATGAATCACTCCCGCCCCTTCGGTGAAAGGAGGAGCCTGAAAACAGATTTTGGTGTCCAGAGCTGGGCACCGGGCTTGCCTGGAGCTTGTCTTGGTGCTGTCAGCAGCGAGTCCTCCAGCAGCAGCGGGGGCCCCGGGGGTGTCACTGCAGCATCCATGAGACCCCAGCATGGACCGTGGCAAGCAGAGCACGTTGGAGAGAAAAACCAGCATGCCTTGGTGTGCTCCAAAGGGGAAGAGCCTTGGAGGTGATGTCCTGCCTTTTGGGCTCCCAGCCAAAGGGGACAAGGTTGAGGGACCTGTCCTTAAGAATAGAGGGCTGGGTGGTCTCCATCCAGGAGACTTTAGGGCCGTAACCTGTAGATAATAAAACTTTCCGTCCTGTCACCCCCACTCTAAATGCAACGTCCACCTCCTGGAAAGCAGTTAGTGAGCTTTTCCCCTCTTCCGCAAGAGGGACTCTTCTCCAGCCGCTTTGGGGGACATTTTTGTCTTCTCCAGCATCAACGTATCCCCGTTCCCTTGGGCCGGCGCTGGCCCTACCACACACCCAGCAGCAGCCGGACCTCTCCGAAGCCTGGCCAGCCGGACGAGACCACGACAGGCTCCCCACTCCCCCGGCCACCCTTGCACGGGGGCTTCTCTACATTTAATTTGTCCCTCTTAAAGGCAGGTGAGCAGCCAGGCTGGGCTCACGCGGGCTCCGCACAGCCCCGCTGGGACTCTCGCTCCTGCCGCATCCGAGCAGGACGCACGGTCTTTTCCCCAGCCGCTGCCAGCACCGGTGCTTTGACGTCTCATTTTCATCCGTGGGGAAATTCGTCATCCCTGATTGCTCCCAAAACAGCAGCCGAAGCACGGCCCGCAATAACGAAATACACGGGGCAAATTTGGAGCGAGGGGTTTTTTTTTTAGTGGGGAAAGTTGCGTCGCCTCTGTTGCCTGTCAAACGGGCGCTCTCAAACCTCCCCGAACCCTGCCGTGAATACTTTTATTTCGCCTTCGCTTAATCCTGTTACCAAGCAACTTTAAGTGAAGCGAAACATGACGCTTCCATAGAGATGAGAGCGCACGCAGGGGAGCGAAACTGGTTTCGCGGGCGTTAAACTGGTTTCTTTAGAATTCTGGGGTTTTTTCAGGGTAGGCTTGCCGGTCCTGCTTTCTTACAGTTATGTTTCCATGGCGATTTGGGGTGTTTTTTTTCGTCTATGAATTTTTGCCTATGAAAAATTTGAAGGTTAGGCATTTGTTTAAGCTTTCTGCACAGATACAGCCTGGTTGAAGCGGCGATTGACTTCCCCGAGCCTGGGACCACAAGGCACATCCTCTGGGTTGCTGCGGGTCCTGGCTGCCCCACTGGTGTGATGAGCTTGCCGTGCTCAGGAGGTGCCGAGCTGCGGGTGCAGACCCCGGGGGTGATGTGAGGACACGCAGCCAGGTCCCACCTGCTGCTGAGCTAAATGGGAGGCGTGCAGCAGGGATGCAGGAGGGATTTGGGGGCTCACTGGGGTGGTGTGAATGGGGCCGTGGCCATGTTGTTTTGCACACCCAGAGCAACTCGGGGTGCTCGGCCCCGGTGCCGGATCTGCCAACCCACCCCGGGGGCCGACACGGGAGGTGGAGAAGCGTTTGCTCCGATGCGCGTCGTTTCCATGGCGATACTGAGCAAAGGATGCTGTAAAAACTAGAGATGAACTTCGACGTCTCACAGCGTCTTCTGGGCACGTCTGTGCTGCTGCGGCGACCCCCCTGCTCCTGGGGAGCCTTCCTCCCTGAGGAGGACAAGGAACCGTGGTCTCAACGTACCCTTCATGGCACGAACGTCTGTGCGTCCTTCCAGGTGTTGTGCTTGGTGCTGCCCGTAGCCCTGTCCCCATGAGATAGTCCCTGTCTTTGGGCCCCGGTGATACGCCGCGCTGTCGAACTGCACTTTGCAGAGCGTAGAAGACACGTGGGTGACCCTTCCAGCCCAATGAATTCAGTACCAAGAGCGCTCCCGTTTTACAGATGGGGAAACTGAGGCAAAGGACGACGAGTGTCTGGGGAGAAACCAAACCTCCCAGCTCTATGCTCACTTCTGCAGAGCGTGGGAGAAGGCTTATTACCCAAAATAAACCTTCAGGTTTATTTCTAATACAGTCATAAAGTGAGCCAGCTGAGAAAATACCGTCTACTTTTCTCAGATGGGGCCGTGTGGGATCTGTTTTGGTTGCCTCTGAGCATGAGCGTCTCCCACGGAGCTGCCGGTGCCTCCGGCAGAGCTGGCAGGTGACGGCTCCAGCTAGGAACGACCCGTGACTCGGGCAGTGTCTTCAATTCCCAATAAATTAATGCTGAGCACAGCTTCAGATGTTAATTGCCAGAGAGAAGTGGATCAGGTTGGACATAATGAGGCAGGGGGAGAAGGGTAGCTCCGTGCCTTTGGCAGCATTTCTTGTTTTAATTGCAGCTTCTTGCATATTCACGGGGATGAACTTCGTAGCCCGCACCCCAGCGTACAGTCAGCCGGAGCTTTATTAAGCTTTTCGAGCGATGCTCTAAGCAGAAAGCCCCGACGAAGTCATGGCAAGCCAACGCCAGAAATAGAAAGCGGTGCAATCTGCAACAAATAATACGCTGCAGCCAGCTTGCAGCACATGCTGGATTAATCCCCAATTTAATTAACGCTACTCTAATCCTTCAGTGAAAAGAGCAGCTCAGGATTTGTTTGGAAACACTGTCCTGTGTACCGTAATGTACCTTCACGTGTTCAAAAAGTGCAACCGTCAAGGAGTTTTTGCTCTGTTCTCGACCTGGGATGCACTAAGAAACGTATTTACAGGCGCCGCCCTCTGGAAAGTGGGATTGGGGACGGAATGAAGGTCTGGGCTTGGGCAACATCGCGAAACTAGTTTAAAAACCAAATGGGACGAACCAAACCCCCATTTTGCTATTTTGCGGGAAATGAATTTTGAGGAGAAGCGTCTGTTTTTCAAGGCCAGTTTCGTGTTTATAGTTTTCGTCCTCGCAGGTGTTTCTTGCAGGAAAGACAATGAACGCCGCCTGGCTTTTGGCAACTTTTCGGAGAAAAAAAACCTCCACTGTTTATTTTGCTGCTCTTGTTATTATCGATGATGAAAATTAATTACTGGTGTGTCTGAAAACCAAAGTTTCTTCTGCGGCATAGAAGACGCCTTCCCCCTTCCCGCCCGTGATTACCGCTGGCTACATGCCAGGATTTTCTACTTCAAATTACAGACCCCGCTGCTTTTAAGTCCCTTATGGATCCCTGCAGGCTGTATCGTGTCTGCTTGATACGGGTGGGCAGGGTTTTACCCGCAGACGGAGCCGGGCCCAGCGCCCGGTCATAGGAAATAAGGGGAATTAAGTCAGAGCTGAACAGACCCGGGGCAGGTGCAGAAACGGGCAGAATAATTTCAGATGGAACATGTTTCGACAAAACAGTTCCCGTTGCCCAACAAGTTACACTAAATAGAAGCTCTCTCCTCCAGCTTGTCAGGTAATTACTGAAGGAAGCATATGGTATCTCTTCTGAAGTGTTGGAAGG
Source organism: Rissa tridactyla (assembly GCF_028500815.1). NCBI lineage: Eukaryota > Metazoa > Chordata > Aves > Charadriiformes > Laridae > Rissa > Rissa tridactyla. Next base: position 3,461,579 of record NC_071484.1, on the reverse strand, counting down.
GGATCAACACCAGGGAAAGCGATGGAGCCGGGTGGGATTGGTAGGAGTGGGCGTCACGTGGGAATAAACAGGATCGGGATTGAAATTGGAGGAGTTGGTGGGTGTTCGGGAGAGGGTTTGAACCCGTTCGGGTGTGCGTTGGCCCATGGGGCACCCCTGTGTGCCGAATTGTCTGTGGAGCCCGGGGCTGCTGGGGTGCTGTTGAGCAGCGATGAGGTTGGATGGGGACAGCCTGCATTGCCGAAAGTTTTGGGGAAAGCTGGCTTGACCCTCAGCGCTGGGGTGTTTGGGAGAGTCAGTGCTGGGGAGGTGTTGGGAGGGAGGAGACCCTCAAGTGAGACCCCTGTGGGTGGACAGATGCAGGGCTTGAGCAGACAACGAGAGAGCTTGGACATGTCAATGCCCGTCTGACACCTCTTGGAGCAAGGGGGCCCAAGTATGGCTGGGCAAGGCAGGTTTTTGTCACGGTGGGTCCCAGTAACAGGGTCGTGTTGCTCGCAATGTCCTCCATCGTGGGAAGGTGGTGGGGAGTGATTTGGGTCATGGTCATCGGGTCTGGAGCAGAAGCGGAGGCCGAGAGCAAGGATGGTCAATGCCATCGCGCCCTGGGGGCGTCCAGTGTAGGGAAAAGCCCAAATAAACTCATAGTCTCTGTGCCCGTATCCCACCAACGTGGGATTCAGAGGAGACGCGCTCAAGCTCCGCATCCGCCACGTGCCACCCCATGCAATAGCAGTGCTCCCTGCCCGAAATCTTGGCATTATTTACATACCAAAAGCACTTTTGTCGCAAGGAGGCAAAACTAAATAATTAGCTTGCGTGGAGCGTCGCCGAGACAATGCCCAGACAGGCAGATTAGCGCGGGCACCGGAGGCATCGGTCGATGGGAGGGTGTGTTCAAGAGTGAGCCTTGCAGACCAGTACACCTTCTGACTGATTAAAAGTCCCACTCCCAACTGGTTGGAGCTGAGCCCCGACCAAGCGCATGGAGAGAGCTCTCCACCATCCCAGAATTGCACAGAAGTAGGCGAGGCCTGGGAAGGTGAGTGCTTTAATAAATGCTGTTTCTCTCCAAATTGTTTTCCTGCGCCTTAGATGGAAAAGCTGGGCTTTAAAAGCCTGCTCCAGCTGGGTGGTCTGCAAAGCCTGCCGAGATCGAATGCTTGAGATGTGGAGATGCTGCTGGTAGACGCGTCACTGCAGGTGCAGCGCATGAATTTTTACCGAGCCACCACGTAAAGCAGCCTCGCTGACAGAGTGGGGCTTTTTAAATGTTGTTTGTTCCCAAAAGCTCAATGAAAACGTGTGGTTTGGTTTGTTGTTGGCAAGGAGGGATTGTTTGCTCAGTAGGGGGTGAAGGTGACGGCCGCGTGTCTGGCCAGAGGTCTCCAGAGATCTCTGTTCCAACCTTCTTGGACCAAATCTTGGTCAGTGTTGAGGTTCAGCGCCATGGCCGAGTGTTGAACCTCAGAGGACGGTTAGCTGTGAAGGACGTAGATCTGAGCACCGTGGATGCTCTCGTTTAGCCTGACAAATCCATGCAGATCCAAGGCTTCGTTTGTCTTGGGGGCTACCAGGTGAGCAGGGTCCAAGAAAGTCCTCTTGGGAGAAGGCGGCTGATCCCTTTGCTGCCCAAGTGAGTCAGCAGAGTTGCATCCTCCGAAGTGGTGGGTTCCTGACATCCGTAAACCTCATGTCCTCCACTATCACCTTATTCCTCCCTAGTTCTTCTCCTCTGCCCGTATCACCCCGTGCTCTGGTGTCTTCTGCTGCAAATCTTTGCGCGGCCCTTGGTGTAACAGCTCTGCGGCCGTGATTCCTTGGTGCTGGGTTTCTACCAGGGCTTTGGATTGAATACAGCGCTGCTAAAAAGACGAAACGCGGAATAAAGCAGTAGGAAAATCAAGGCGTAGTAAGCAAAGAAAATAAAGGAGTGACTCGTCGTTCAGCAGAAGCTCTTTAGATGTAGAGGTGGCATTGCGGGCCGCAGGCGTGGATTCATATTAGCGGGTAACTCAGTTTTTCGGCCAAATTATGCGTAGTTAAGAACTTCCTTTGCAAATGAGGCCCCCGCCCCGTAGTCCCATATGCTCCCTCTAGTTTGTTGGGAAGTGAGACCGTGGCAGCAATGCCGAAGAGAGGGAGGTTACGCGCCCCAGCTGCGTGAAGATGCCTGTGTGATAGAGGAGCCCAAAGTGCTCACGTATCGTACTCGGCTCTGATTTGCATCCCATTAATTCTTCTTTTAAGTCTTTTTTGGGCTGGTTTTAGCTTCTGGTGGAAGAGGGGGACTGACCTCGAGTTACTTGGTATTCAGCACAGATTTGGGATGTGGAAACCTCGCATCACCCGTAACTCGGTGTCTGCGCCCATGTGCTGCAAATGCCTTTGTCCAGCTTGGAGCCACTTCAGCTGCCAAAACCATGAGCTTCTTTGAATTTAAAACACTTTTTTCGTTATTTAATTGCTTATGTTGTCTCACAAGTGGCCTCGGGCTGTGTCACAGTTGGGGCAGTGGATGCAGGGCGCACCCATGCTTTCGGCACCTTACGGACAGTAGAAACGTCTCTGTTTGGGGGAAAGAGGAGTTTGTTTGTTTTAGTAATATGGGAATGTATTTAAAATGCTGTAACTAAATAGCAGCTAGAAAGTAGGTGTCACCTCCTGTACAGACCAAGCTGGTGAGATCATGCAGCTCTGCGTTACAGGGAGGGTGTAAGGACCAGGGGCCTGGAGATGCTCTTGGACCCGATGGGGGGATTGGGGCTGAGTCCCGGGTCCACTCTGCTCAACGGCAATCGCTGCTGCTGGGGTTCCTTCCTTGATGACCACAAATCTCATCGTCCAGGTTGGAGCACTCCCAACTGTTTATCTCCTGCTTTTGAGCAGCACGGATTGACCGGAGATAATTTTCCACGGAGGGACAAACGTGCCCGTGCTGGCAGACACCATCCCACCCACCCCAGCCCGCTAACCTCCCCCCTTCTTCTTCCAGAGGAGACGACGTTCGAGGCCGGAGTCAAAGTCCAGATCCACAGCCAGTCTGAGCCGCCTTTCGTCCAGGAGCTGGGCTTCGGGGTGGCCCCTGGATTCCAGACCTTTGTGGCCACCCAAGAGCAAAGGGTAAGTCCTAAATTTCATTTACACACCAGGAGTCCTCCAGTGTGTCCGTATGAAAGGTTACTTCTATGTACCCATGCCCCTTGAGAGTCATCTTCATCGTTAACAGCTAATTTTATGCTTTGCTTCAAATCGGTGGGGATGAGGGCAGCTTTTTCAGCGCTGCTTCTCGTGTGTTGCCCATAATCCTTGTAATTTTGGCCACAGAAGGGACTTCATCCCCGATAATTTCCCTGCCTTCCTCTTCCATGGTTATGGTTCAGCTGTGGCCGTCGCTTAATGTGTTGGGTACCTTCCAACCCTCTGAGAAAGGATGCTTTTTGCCAAAAGGCTCTCAACGTTCCAAGGATATGAAAAGAGACGAGAGGAGAGTGTTTCATTACGTAGATCAGCGTGAATCCTGTCAGGTAACACAGCAATAGTCGCGTTATTTATTACAAACTGCGGTGGGATGCTCCTGGCTCAGGCTGCATCACCCTCCCCGAGTCCCAGCGGTGGCTCGTCGTCGCGGTGTGGATGGATGAGATGTGACGTTGCGTCATTAGACCCGAATCCTGATTAGGCATATGGAAAGGCAGCCAGAGGAATAATGTTTTCCCCCAGCTTGGCCTCAGTGCTTTCAGTCCTAGCCCTCCTGCCTCATTGCCTCTCTCATTTTCCTCCCTGCTCTTGCATCCACCCTCAAATGAGATATAAATCAAGTTGAGGAAAGCGAACACGAGCTGTTGGAGGCTTTGCTCTGATTAAACTCCTCCGTGGAAATCAGAGCCGCAGTCGTTACGCTTCGGCTCAGAGCAACACGAGGAATTCACCACCAAATGTATCGTTAAGGCATCTCTCCGTGGCCGCTGGGGACCAAAATACACCTGAAGATGGTGCATTTCAGCGAGGCTGGATGCAGATCTTCCCTCCTTCATTACGGCGCGCTTGTGCGTAATCATGCAGGAGATAACGAACGGTGTGGGTTCCCGGTGGGCGAGCGCCAGGTGGAAACTTCTCAGTTAAAGCAGAGAAATGTTTCGCTGTTGCCAGTTTGTGTCTTGTGGGCAGTCCGAGGGGCTGGAGAAAATGAGCGGCTTTATTAGCGCTCAAGGACCTCCTTTGGAGTGTTACACCTTCGTAATGGCCAAGGCAAAGGGCTCTTCGGGGGCTGAGGCAGCAGCTGCTGAAGTCCAAAGGAGAAACGGGCTTGGAAACCCATCATGGTCATTTTTCATGCCCGTTCCCTTGACAGAAACCTTTCCATGTGTCCCCAACGTCCTCGCCTCACTCCACAGCTCCTTTCTGTCACCCCAAGGGAAAAGCAGCAGCACTCAGCGTTGCTTCCGTGGGACATGCTGCGAGGAAAAGAATCTGGAAGGATGGAAAACTGATTCATTCCTGTTGGCAGTAATTACTGGGCATTGAGTGCCTTATCCATCCCCGCTCCGGGGGCATCTCCTGAAGCACTCTAGGGGTGTCCACACGCCGAGGTGGCGCCGCTGGGGTCAGCCCCGTGGCCGTGGCTGCCGTTGGCAGTGGGGTCTGGGTACGGCCCTGGGCTTGGGGCCAGTGGCTGGTCATCCCCCACAGTGGCTGCAGACAGGAGCCGTCCCCGTGCCAGCACCGGGCAGGCAGCTCGGAGGTGCTGGGCTACTCCAGGGAGGACAAGTGATTTGGCAAAGCTCATGGAGGAAGGCAGTGATGGAGCAGAGGGTCCCATGTTAGACTAGGTATAAGGAAGAAATTTTTTACGTGAAACACTGACCCAGGTTGCCCCGAGAGATTGGAGGTGCCCCATCCCTGGAAATGTTGAAGGTCAGGTTGGACGGGGCTCTGAGCAACCTGATCTAGTGGAAGATGTCCCTGCTCATTGCAGGCAGGTGGGAGTAGATGGCCTTTCATGGTCCCTTCCAACCCAAACCAGTCTATGATTCTATGATGTCGCATATGGATTGACGGACTTCACTCAGAGAGAGAAGCAGCAGTACATTTATTGATACAAAACAGGGATTTAACGAAGTTTGATAGTAAATGCGACAGTGTTTTAACAAGATTCGGGAAGGCAAGGCACACTTGGTTATTTACTGCATTTACTGTTATTTACAGGGTCAGAGAGAGCTGTCAGGGAGACCCTCCCGTTGAGTCGAGGTTCAGAAAGGACCCCCTGGCTTTCTAGGAGTCACAGTGCGGCTGGATCCAATCCTTGTCGCAGACTTGGTCAACGGTTTGGTGGTTGGTTTCGTCTATGGTTTAGTGATGGGTTTTTTCAGAGTTATGTTGATGGTTGGACTCGATGATCTGAAAGGTCCCTTCCAACCTGGGCAATTCTATGATTCTATGATTCTAACGGCTTATGTCTAAAGGGCTACATATGCGCAATCCATCCTTTTTGTCACTTAGCTAAGATTTCAAAGTTTAGCGTGCTATTAGTCACTTACTGAGGATCTGTTGTGGCAAGGCATCTCCAAATCTCAAGAAGTAACCTTGAGCGGCATCCCAGCTCAAGGGGAGATGCTGGCGTGCACCCCGTTGCCGTGCAGGAGAGCTCAAAGGGCCCTTGGGCTGTTCACTGTTTATGGAGGTGAGATGATTGACCTGTGTTGGTCATATTTAGCTATTGACCACAATACCAGCATTGCTCCAGTTAGCCCTTGGCTACTGAGTTGTTATCTGTCTCCTCGAAACCACGTTGTGCCCCGGATGAAGCCATCATGCCTAGAAGCGGCCATTGTCACCACCATGGTTGGAAGTCGCTTGGGCAACGGGAGATGAAGATCAGGTTGGCGCCTGGGGAGGGGGAGCGCACTGTCACATATGATTCTGTGCTTCCATGTTTTTATGATTCAGTGATTCTATGTCGGAACAGAAGGTCCCGTGTTGGGGTCTTGCGTTTCCATCCCCAGCTTCTCCTTCGAGCGAGGCCCTCTCCTTTCTTTTCTCAGCAGCAGAAGAGCAGGATTTTTGTTTCATAAATTGTCAGGCATGAAAAATACCTCCAGCAGAATCAGCGCCCCCCTCTTAGTGAGACCACGTCAGCTCCGGAGTGAAGCTGACGGGGGAGATGCCGAGGTCGGCCATCGAGAAGGGCATCGCCAGCCGTTTCCGCAGCACTTTGCATGCCCCATGAACAGGCAGGGGATCGTGTTGTGCGGTGCGGCCGCCTGACGCCGGAAGAGTTTGGCGACACCTCCTCGAATCGAACTCGCCCGGCAGCAGGAGCAGTAATTGGAAAGATTTGTCTTCTTTAAACATTCTGGTTTCAGCAAGATTTGGGAACGTGGCTGGGAGCTGGAGCCTGCAGCGAGGATCTCCAGGACTTTGTTTTAAGATAGAAATAGTGTAAACGCTGGAGACTTTTAAGACAGCTGCTGTAAATCTTCCCCAGCATTGCCAGCATTAACTATTTCATTATTTTTATTAAAAAATTAGATTTCCTATCAGGGAGACAGCCAGCTGAGAGAGAGAGAGAGAGGGAAAAAAACCCATCGCTCTCCAAATCCCTCCTTCCAGGCAGGGAAGCTATAGAAGGATGACAAGAAAAACAGATTGGGGGGGATTTTTAGCTGGAGTGTGTTCCCTCTTCTGCAGGTTTTGATGGAGTTTTGGTGCTGGGAGAGGGAAGGGCATGTTTCTGCTTGGGGCCAGGGGTTCCGTAACTGGTTTCAAATTATACCACGGGCTGAGACACCTTTACCCAGGAGACCCGGAGGCTCTTCAAGCCGCCTGCCTGGAGCAGCACTCAGCTCCCCGGGCGATGCTGCCCGCCCCAATCCCCCCACTCCATAAAGTCATTTTTTAACCTAATTATGACCATTACAGCATACACATGTTACTGCCTCCTCGAATTACCCTGCAGGGACCAGCCAGGCATCACCCACCTTCTCAAGCCCTGAATGGGCATCTTTTATTCAGACCCCTGACTAAGTCTCGGGTTTTTTTCCTACTAAATCTCTACATCTGGGGCAGGCACGTGCTGCTCCTTCAAGAAATAAGAGCAAACGGTGGAAAAGCCCATGGGCGTCACCCAGGGGACTAAGGCCGGCTAGTTCTTGAGATCCGAAACCGTGTGTTTTACACCATGAAACATAAATGAAACGATCCTCCAGCTGGAGAAGAATAGAAGTAAAGCTAAAGAGAAGGTCGTTCCACGTCTCCCAGCTCAGGGCAGCCTCTGTCTTACTTTTCCTGGCAATAAAAAGCGCTTTTCCCAGCAATAAAAAAATAGACGTGGAGTTGGGCAGACTCGCCTTGGTGTGATGGTGAGACCCGTGCATCGGCTTTGAGACAGGCTTTGGGGCGAAGGGAATTTATTTGTGGTTTAGAGGCTCATGGCTTTATTTGCGGCTCTGTTACTATTCCCTGTGGCCATACCCAAATCCATCCCTTCGTCCCCCCCAATCCCAGTCTGGAAATAAGAATATTTACTGGGCTTTACTTACTGATTTCCTGCCTTTCCAGGTATGCAGCCGCTTAGCGCAAGCAAGGACTTGAGTCTTAGTGCTGGGGCGATAAATCCTGGATCTTTATACCGAGAGCTTTCCGAAAGGCCCTTATCGAAAGCAAACTCTGGCTCCGTGATGGTGCCTGATCTCATCAAATCTCCCTTTAAAATTAGCTGTCAGCCTAAACAAAAAAGAAACCAAATCAGTTTTTCTTCTCCCTCTGCTTTTTAGGTACACTTTTAAGGTCCATTTACCAGTTTGGGAATGTTAATGCTGTAACGCTGTCGTGCTGGTTTGCAATAGCGGCATGGTAAGAGGGACTTTGCACGGGTATCTCTTTGCCTGGAGAAGAGAAGGCTCCGGGGCGACCTTGGAGCCCCTTCCAGTCCCTAAAGGGGGCCTACAGGAAGGATGGGGAGGGACTCTGGATCAGGGAATGTGATGATAGGACACGGGGTAAAGTCCTCAAACTGAAAGAGGGGAGATTTGGATGAGATCTGAGGAAGAAATTCTTTGCTGTGAGGGCGGTGAGCCCCTGGCCCGGGTTGCCCAGAGAAGCTGTGGCTGCCCCATGCCTGGAGGGGTTCAAGGCCAGGTTGGACGGGGCTTGGAGCAACCTGGGCTGGTGGGAGGTGTCCCTGCCCAGGGCAGGATTTTGGAACTGGGTGGTCTTTAAGGTCCCTTCCAACCCAAACCGTTCTGTGATTCTATAAAAACATCCTCTCTGGGTGACTTTCCGTACACCACGGCAGTGGCTGTCTCTGAACACACCGTGAAAGGAGCTGTAGCGGTTTACATGGACGTGCGAGACCATAGCTGGTGTTTTGGGGGGTTTTCACACCGTTTTACATGGGGAGAGCTGGCCGCGGTCCCCGTTGTGCCTTGCAGCGAGAGATGCTCCGGCCGTGCAGGGGAGCGGTTTCCATGGCAATTGCTGAGTCTAATGAATAAGGTTTATTTTCTCGTGAATGGGCAAAGCTCGGAGCTGCGCAGGAGCTGGCTCGGGGGGCTGTCACCCTCCGGACGGGTTCCAAGGGAGGGCAGGACCACCCCGAGTAGGGCAGTGCCTTTCAGCGCCTGCTGCTCTTGGCTTTGGAGAGGTACATCTCAATTTTTCCCTTTTTCCAGCAGTTTTGGGTGAGTCTGGTGCTATAACAAGCCTCCCCGGACCTTGCGTTGTGCGTGGCTTTGAGGAGGCTGCAATATCCCCCCCATAGCCTTGCACCGCACCACAGCACCGAGGCGTGGGTGAGCGCACTGGAAATTACATTTCGGAGGGTTGATCCGCTGGAGAAAGATAAATTCCTCCTGGATTTGGCTCCTTTTAATCCTCTTTTCCCGGCTGGGTTTTACAGCATCATCGCCGTATCTCGGCGGCATCGCCCGAGCCTCTCCCAGAAGGGATGGGATCGGAGAATGGGACCTCCCCCGTCTCGGCAGCTCCCTGCCACGCCATCGGCACGACGCGTTAGAGAAGATGAAAAGCGCACTAAAAATGGCAATTTCTGCCAACTTGGCAATAAAAAATTTAAGAGGCTTCAATTAAGCAACAGGTTCGAAGATGGAGCAATATTGTTTAATAGGGCTCTAGCGTGCCTTGGAGACTCATCCCCTCGTAATGCTTGCACGGGACAGAGACCATCAGCTACCACCAACTGCGGTATCAAAAGTGTAATTACAGAGGCAGGAAAACACGACTCGGGGTCTGGCAGCGATCGCACTGAAGCCCGTATTTCCAAACAGGGTGTGGGCAGCGGCATTTGAAAATTAGAAGCAATTAAATAGTATTTCCCATGTTTCCTAACCCTCGCTCAGAGCATCTTCTCCAACCTACGGTCTTACACATCCTCCCAGAAGAACATCCACTCTCCGATTTCTTTCTGTTTCCCTCAGTCCCACGCACTCCCAGTTGATTTCCTCTGGTATATCATCGGACTCTTAATTAATTCAACAACAAGAAGCAAACCGGCCAGACGCATAGAAAACTTCATTGCACGGGACCGGTTCAAAGGAGGAGACGTACAAAAATGATTGCGTGGCTGTTTTTGTAGGGCAGGGGGGCGGTTTTGCTTAGAAAACAGCATTAGGAGTGAATCAGCCTGTTTCTAAAAGGATGCAAAAGAAAACGGGTTCGGAGGCAAGTGATGGACTTGAGTCAGGGCCAGGAATGGTGCGTCTGAACCGGGAGAGATCGGAAAGGCCTCGCTTAGGAAGGAGATCAGAAAGAGAAAACATCAGGGATGCAGGTGAAGTAGTCGTCTGGGGGCTCCTGCTAACCCTTCCCCATATTATACGGATACGAGGATTTTTTTAAAAACACTAAAAAGCTGCTGGCTGAGGACAGGAGAGCTTCAGAGGGTCCAACTCCTGCCACGCACCCGCCGAATTGGGTACCTCTGTAGCAGTTTGGCCAACGTAGTCCAACAAATACAGCCAAGGGTGTCCGGCAGAATGAGGGGGAACGCTTTTGCTGGCTGTGGATGTGCCAAGGAGGTGACCAGGAAGGAGAGAGAAGAGTTTGTTGCCATGTAAGACCGAGCGTGCACACGAGCGAGGGGTCCGTCTCCTTTAGCCGGGAGGTAGAACTGAGCAGTAGATGCAGCGACTGCCGGGAGCAGCCGTTCTGGGAGCAAAGCCGGGACGAGCCTCTGAAGGGGGCTGCCCTGGACTTTCTGAGGAGGTTTCAATATTCCTATTTGATTTGCAAAATCGTTTCTGAGGAAACGGGGACCCGGAGGAACCTGAGCTCCAAAATCACATTTTTCTTCCGGTGTCCGCTCCCCCTCCAGCAGCTGGGGACTGGTGGGCTGTAATAATTTCCCTGAGCTCAGTGCATGGGGACCTTCCAGCTGCTGGAAGGGTTAAGCCCTTCTCCTTAAAGACAACTTCTTTGGTGCATGCAAAGAAGGGAGCAAATGAGAAGGAACGACGAGGTATCGCACCCGGCACGGCAAAGGTAGACGGCAAATAGACAACTTCCAGCATCATTAACTGGGAGAGCTGTGCGTAGGCCGAGCTTTTTAAGCATTTTACAAGTGCTAAAGCTGCCTGGGATTGAAATTCCAGTCAGTTGCTGCTATTTGATGTCTCATTAAAGAGCGGAGGTTTCTGGTCGTTATTTAGTTGTGAGCAAATGCGAAGACACCCCCTCTAGTTGTTGCCGTGTTCGGGGAGAGGTTTGATCCCTCTTTGCTGGTCGCTGCCTGAGGTTTGGTGGCAGCAGGTGGGGGACCCGGCCATGGAGGAAGCAGGAGAGGGGCTGAGCCGTAGCCCAGAGCCCAGGCGATGCAGGATGCGTCCCCAAAGCCGGATCCATCGTTACAAACCGGGCTGAAACTACCCCGACCTTGTGTTGGAAACAGCTCCTCTGCGTTTCCACGTCTTCCCTATTGCATAAAATTACAGCACGTAGAAAAGAACAGAGATACCACTGAAACTAAATCAAAAAAAAAAAAAGCCTTTTCTGGCAGCAGAGAGATGCTGGCAGTTGTCGGGAGGCTCAGTGCCAGGGGTGGCTACGAGGGGCCGCAGCGTGGCCAGGAACAGGGGCTGTGGCAGGGAGGAGGCTGTGCCGAACGGCCCCCGCCGCTGCCAGCCGAGTCTGTCCCCCCCTTCCCCGGTTTGCCGAGAGCAGCCCACCCTTCCCTTGCAGTTTCCAGCAAGCGAGCTCCGTCCTGCTTTTAAGGAGACAAGTCAATTTGTTTCTTTTCCTACTCGGCGCCTGCCGGTTCGTAACCGCTTGTCGGAATCCCCAACAGCCGGGATCAAGAGAATTTAAAAAGCATTTTGTTAATTAGGTAAGTATTAGTGATTGCGAAAGCACGAGGAGGTAAGTTTGTCAGCCTCAATTACAGGCTGAAGATGAGTTTCTACAAGGGCGAGACCGGGGAGGGGTATGTGCCCTTGGAAAGCTGCCACGGCAGCGGAGCAAAATTAGAGCTCGGCGCTGCTCTCCTGCAGGAACAGAGGGCAGAAACTGTCCCTGCTGCCTTTACCTCTGCTTTTCCTTTTGCTTTTATGATTATTTTTTTTCCCCCCCTCTAGCTTGAAAGAAAAGCGGTTTGTCTTTGGTGGTAGGCGGAGCGGGTTGGAGGGGAGCAGCTCAGCATCCTTGGGCAAGCCGCCTCCGGTCCAGCGCCGTAGCCCTCCCTCCGACCCCAAATCAGCATCATCTGGAAGAGGGGAAAGCTGTTCCCTCGAGAGGAGGAAAACTCTGCACGGCTGCCGGGGAGAGGAATCCAATCCAATTAGCGTCTCTCCCGTTTACATTGTTTACACGCTCCGTCTCGTGTGCTCCTGTTTGCCGGCCGGCGAGGCGGGCTCGGCTCCCCGGCATGCTCTTCCAGGCGATGCAGCAGCCTCGGTAGCATCGTGGCCAGGAAATGCAAATGTCAAATCACAGAATCACAGACTGGTAGGCGTTGGAAGGGACTTTTGGAGATCATCTAGTTTCCAAATGTCTAAAATAAGTTGCTGGGGCAGCTCTCTGGGGCCAAGCGCTTTGGAGGTGAAGGCTTTGCTTGAAGTTGCAGCCCCATTTTGGCGAGGAGGGGGTTAAGGAGGGATGCTCTTGTGGGTGGCTTCACCATTGTGTTAACCCCAGGGCTTGCAGGGCATCCGGAATCCTATGCCAAGGCAGGAGAGGCAACAGGAGCATGGATGGAGCTGGTCCGCAGGCCATGAAGCCATGAAGCTGGAGGGAAGAACCTCCGGATCCTGCTCCATTGCATTTCAGGGCAGGAAACCCTGCAGAAGAGTTTGGCCCTTTGATTCGAGTCTTTCACTGCAAGGGGAGCTATGCGATGGGTAAAACCCTACCCGGCTCTGGGGCTGGATCGTCTCTTTGAAGGATAACAGGGAGCAGTTGAGAGGATGCAACCCGGCGGTCCTGGCGGTCCTGTGAGCGATGCTGCTGGGGCTCCAAACAGACGGTAACAGCAGCCGCCTTCGGACATCACTGCAAATAAAAGGTGAGGACAAGAGCTGACCACATCGGAGACTTGGGACGTTGGTCCCTGCTCATCAAAACCACCTGGGAAAGGTGAGGGAAGCTTTCGTGGGACCAAATTACCTTTGGGCCTTGAGGCAGGATGTGGGAAATGTGGGTGATCCCTGATGGTGTGCCTTCTCCCTCCGGAGAGGTCCCGCAGCCCTATCTGGCTGCTGATCAGTCGAGAGTTTGCTTCTGATTACAAATTACAGAGAACGAGGGAATCAACGAGTCTTTCAAGCTGTAATTACGACGGAGGCTCCAGGTAATAGCCCTTGATGAGCCCCTTGGAGAGGGAAGAGTTCATTGACTTGCTCAGGGGAGGGAGGGTCCGACCCTGCCAGCCCAGGGAGATTTGGCTGGAAAATCTTGCCCGGAGGAAGAAGCACAGATTTGCCTGGCATACTTCGAATGAACCTTCCCTGCAGTGCTGCTTCCCACCGAGCCGGTGATGGAGGGGGAAGCGCTCGGATTCCCGGTGCCGGTCCACCTGAGATGTGGGAGATGCTCCGGTTACAGCCGCCGCATCTCGGGGCTCTGCTCGGAGCCGTAGCCAGCAGCAAGAAATCCCTGCGCAGTGATAGAGAGATGTAAGTGGACCACTGGGGCCAGTGCTGGGCTCCCCGGGTCAAGAAGGACAGGGAACTGCTGGAGAGGGGACAGCAAAGGGCCACCGAGATGCTGAGGGGACTGGAACACCTCTCTGATGGAGAAAGGCTGAGGGATTTGGGTCTCTTCAGTCTGGAAAAAAGACGGCTGAGGGGGGATCTTATCAACGCTGATAAATACTGAAAGGGGGGGTGTCAGGAGGATGGGGCCAGGCTCTTCTCAGTGGTGCCCGGGGACAGGACAAGGGGTAACGGGCACAAACTTGCCCCTGGGAAGTTCCATCTCAACACGAGGAGGAACTTCTTTGCTGTGAGGGTGGCAGAGCCCTGGCACAGGCTGCCCAGAGAGGTGGGGGAGTCTCCGTCTCTGGAGACATTCCAACCCCGCCTGGCCGCGTTCCTGTGCCACCTGCTCTGGGTGACCCTGCTCTGGCCGGGGGTTGGAGGGGATGATCTCCAGAGGGCCCTTCCCACCCCGGCCAGGCTGGGATGCTGGGATTCTGTACAAGGTAGGGATTAATGTACCACAAGGCAGCACTGAGGTGTTTATATCGCACCCCACAGGGCTCTGCTCCATGGCCAGGAGTTTCACTGGGGAAATTTCCTTTAAATAGTAAAAGTTGGAGCTTCCCTGGAGTTTCCTGTTGGTCCCAGACACGATGCGCTTTTCTCAAAAACAGGGAAAGCGGTTATACCGCAGAGCAAAAAAAACTCCGCTGGGGTTAAATGCACCAAGAGGCTTTTTCTGCTCTTAAGTATTGGCCATTCAGAGAGGGGTAGGGAGAGAAAAACCTTGGCTTCTGGCAGGGGAGATGTGTTGCATCTGGGATGGATACTGGGAAAAATTTCTACACGGAAAGGCTCGTCAAGCATTGGAAGAGGCTGCCCAGGGTAGTGGTGGAGTCACCATCCCTGGAGGTATCTAAAAGCCGGGCAGACGTGGTGCTGAGGGACATGGGGTAGTGGTGGGTTGGGCAGTGGTTTGTTGATGGTTGGAGTCAATGATCTGAAAGGTCCCTCCCAACCGAGACGATTCTATGATTCTATGATTCTATTCCTGCGTCTTTAGGAAGACGGGGGAAAGTGAATTCCGCGTGCACGCGCACACTTGTGTGTGTGCAAGTGTGCGCACGGGATCGCGTGTGCAGCAAAGCAGCAAATCCAAAAGGAACGCCACGCTTTTGGGGAGGTGCAAACCAGCTTTGCTTTTTGGTATGGGGGTGGTCAGTGCTCGTGGTCCTGGCTACAAAACGGGCTATAACTCTGTTAACGAAGTGGCATCGATTAGGGTTTAATGAATCATTCAGGCCGTGCGCCTCCTGCAGATATGCCGTGCCAGTTCACAAGCGCCGTGGCTCAAATCCAACGCTGGCTGAGCAAAAAAGTGTGTAAGCTAAATATCTGGTCACGACTCCCATCGTTTTCTGATCTCGTCACCTACATTTCAGAATAAAATTTAAAGGGCTTAAAAGATTTGTGTGTAGCCGTGCTTGGAAGAGAGCTGACACCATCTGAGACCGCGATTATTTATTCTCCTTTATCATACAACGTGCAACATATGGGCCCTTTTCTCCGCCGCGGATGACTAAATGATGGCATCTGGTACTCCATTATATTGCGAGTGTAAAGCAAATGAGAAAAGATCCCCTTCAAACAGTGCTTTGCCATTGTCACAGAGATGCTCTTGATATTTTCGTTCCAAGGTGCTGCTTTGCTGACTTTCCAAACCACCCCATTGCGAGCCAGGCCTGTTTCTTGGAGGATGCCGAAATTGCTGGGAACTGCTTTTTTTTTTTTTTTCCTCCCTTAATGCCTCAGCTGGTCCCCGCAGATGGGATCCCTCCGTCACCTGCTGCATCTTCGCACCCCTTCTGGATACTGTCTGCTCTTCAGATCGGCCCCGCTGAGCACAGCGATCGGTGCGCGTCGCTCCAGGTGGCAGAACGGCTCTCGCCGCTGTTGCTTTTCTGAGCAGTTTGAGCAGCAGCACGGACTGAGGCCGATTTTGGGGATGCCGGAGCTCGCATCCCACCCCAAGCAGGCCGGGCACCCACGGGCGATGGCTGGCTCTGGAGGGCATAGCATCCTGCAGAGGCGCTGAGCGGGACATGCAGCTCGACGTCGCCGCAACGGTTTGTGTCTCATCAGTGCTTGAAAGTAGGGTTGGTGCTCACAGGAGCAGGGGAAGGGAGCTGGTGATCCCTCCATCCCTGGCTGCTGGAGGCATCCAGAGCCAAAGAGGGGTTGACCATCACACAGAGACCCCCTTCACCCTTGGGCAGGCAGGTCTGAGCTTTTCTCGGCTCCAGCCTTGGGGTCAAGGAAGACCTTGCGCGACCATCTCGTCCTGGGGAGGACCTCTGGCTCATCTAGAAGACGGGTGTGCCACAGGGCTGCCACGTCCACGGTTCCAGCTGGTCCCGTAAAGCCCGCATCAGCCCGTTGGAGACAGAACTAACTGGGAACCAGCGTAATCCCCGTAGATGCAGCAAGCAAAGTGCTGGAGTAAGCAAAGCACCTCTGGAGCCCTGGATGGAAACTGTTCACAGCAAAATTGTTCCTAGAGAAGGAACGGCTTTGGTTTGGCTGAGTTGAGAGGTTGTCCAGCCCCAGAGGGCAGGATCACCCTCTGAAGCCTGCCGTCTTCCCCAAACTCTCCTTTAGCTTCCAGGTTTCGTGCCCCTCCAAGGCAGACTGTTGCCATACCCAAGCGTCCCCACGTTCTTCCTAACATCTCGTCTTTCTCTTCCTGGCTGCAATTTAAGGCCGTTATGGATTTTTAACGCCTGAGCGGTTCATAAATCAAAGCCACAGGGAGTTTCACCAGCGCCCCAGCGCTGCAACCTGCTGCACAAGGTGGACATCTCTTCACAGGGTGCTTTGGAGAGCTGGAGCTCTCTTCCCACAGAAGATCTCATGGGGTAAACCTACAGCAGAGCGTGGGCTCCAGACGGTTTGCAGAGTGGTAATTTTGTCATAGTTACGGCAGGTCCGTGCCTGAAGGATTCATGAGGTTGTTTTTTATCCCACAGCGTCTGCCTCCACTTCTTGGGTCATCTCTTTTTCTCCTCCCTTTCCCATCAATCTCCAGCAGAAACCCAAGACGCGCACCGCAGAGCCTCGCCACTAAGTCCTAGGCTCATAGTCCATCAACATATGTTTACATATTTATTTGAGGACGTGATTAATGTTACTACACTTTTTAAAGCAAATGTTTTTGTTCAGCCAACGCGCTTTGCCAGCACAAAACGTTCCGTGTTTGGAGCAAAGCAGAGCAAATTGGACACTGCTTTAAAAGACGAAGAAGGAGGGGTTAGGGGAATGCTATTTTCTGCTCTTTAGCAAAGAGTTGTGCGGAGCATTTAGCAAAGAGAAACGGGAAAGGCTGCCAGGCTGCGGAGAGAAGAGGAACGAGGTAGATTTGGCCGTGGGGGCCAGAGAGTGACTGTTTGTCCTCCGGCGTGTTCTGGGCTCTGGATTAAGGTTTCGGCGGTGGGTTGTGGAGTCCTGCTTACCTTATCTTTGCATTTGTGTTAAATAAAGCGGTAACAGCAGAAGGGTTTGCATTGCCCTAGCACTGAGCAGAGAAGTCGTGAGCCTCACGCGAGGTGATGTGCAAACAGGGGAGAAGGCGGCGGGTTCCTTGTCATCATGGGGTGCCGGGAGAGTGGATGAACGTGTATCTCGCTCCACGGGGCTCTCCCCCAGCGTGGGTGTTTGGAAAAATGAGGTGATGGACTTGTCTGCCTTCTGGGAGGCTGCAGCGAGGTACAGCTCTGCCTGGCACCATCTCCCGTGGCAGCACGGCTCTGAGCAGAGCCATCCCTCCATGGGGAGCAGGAAGGTTTGGAGGCTCCTTTGGTACGCCCTTTCCTTGGATTTTTCACCTTCTGCAGCAATCTCTAGCTGCTGAACTGTTCTTGATCCTTTCTGCATGCTTCCCAAGTCCCTGGCCCTCTCTGAGGGTTGTGATCTGCTGCATTTTTCATCAACGAGAAAAGTGCCTGAAGAAGGGAACGGTGCAAACGTGGCAGCTTTGCTGACGCCAGAGCAGTCACAGAGCAGTCACAGCCATTGCCGGGGTCTCACTGCCACCCCGTTCTGCTCCTCAGTGTCACCAGCGCTGTCTGCGTTGTCCCCACGAGTGGCACGGAGTGGGGCAGTTCAGAGGTTAGAGTAAGCTGGAGATGGGAGCTATCCATGGGCCAGCAATGTGCCCTGGTGGCCAAGAAGCCCAATGGCATCCTGGGGGGCATCGAGAACAGCGTGGCCAGCAGGTGGAGGAAGGTTCATCCTCCCCCTCTGCTCTGCCCTGGGGAGGCCACGGCTGGAGCACTGGGGCCAGTGCTGGGCTCCCCGGTTCAAGAAGGACAGGGAACTGCTGGAGAGGGGACAGCAAAGGGCCACCGAGATGCTGAGGGGACTGGAACACCTCTCTGATGGAGAAAGGCTGAGGGATTTGGGTCTCTTCAGCCTGGAAAAAAGACGGCTGAGGGGGGATCTTATCAACGCTGATAAATACTGAAAGGGGGGGTGTCAGGAGGATGGGGCCAGGCTCTTCTCAGTGGTGCCCGGGGACAGGACAAGGGGTAACGGGCACAAACTTGCCCCTGGGAAGTTCCATCTCAACAGGAGGAGGAACTTCTTTGCTGTGAGGGTGGCAGAGCCCTGGCACAGGCTGCCCAGAGAGGTGGGGGAGTCTCCATCTCTGGAGACATTCCAACCCCGCCTGGCCGCGTTCCTGTGCCACCTGCTCTGGGTGACCCTGCTCTGGCCGGGGGTTGGAGGGGATGATCTCCAGAGGGCCCTTCCCGCCCCGGCCAGGCTGGGATTCTGGGATTCTGTGACCGGTACCAACAACCCCATGTTTGCTCTCACCAAAGTCAGAGATGATTTGCAGGTCGGAGCTTCTCCCTCGGTCCCTGCATGGGCAAGATTTTCCCAGTGGCGCAAGAAAGACCACAGAGCTGGTCTTGGAAAACCTCTGGCGCTGCACATCTCCAGTGCACCATCCTGCGGTGGCTCTGCTCCCGGAGATGCTGGGTTGGAGGGATGCGGCAGAGCAGCTCTGGAGCAGAAGACCTTGCTAAAGACTCTCACTTGGCCAAAGTCATGCTGTGGCCTTCCCTTGCAACAGCACCGCTTGGTCCCCTCCTTACAAACATCACTAAAATGGCAAGAGGAGGGAGATGCTGTGCCCCGCTCCTCGCTGCTGGTCCCCAGCGTCCCCTGACACCCCGCTCCTCCCTCTCTTGCAGCTGACGTACCTGCCTCCGCCGTGGGGTGAATGTCGCTCGTCGGATATGGGCTTAGACTTCTTTCCCGTTTACAGTATCACGGCTTGCAGGATCGACTGCGAGACCCGGTATATTGTGGAAAACTGCAACTGCAAAATGGTTCACATGCCAGGTGAGTGTGCCGGGGGGCGCAGGGACCCCCCCTCCCTCCATCCCTCATTAGGGGTTAATGAGCTGGAAAGGGACCAAGGATTAAAGGAGCTGGGAATACCTTTCCCTAAGGAAAGAAGGATGCTAATAACCTTTGCAAAAGGCCCTGAAATAGGGGCAGGACGTGGCAGAGGGACCTGGGTCTGATTTCCCCATATTTGGCCCCACTTAACAGCCCTGGGTGGTATTTCCAGTAACCCACCCCTTGGTTTGCAAGAAACGGCCCCCGGGAGGGGCAGAGGTGGGGGGGATGCTGCCCATCCCCAGCCTGGGTTCGCTTCGCTACAGGGAGGTCCTTGTGGTCCCCGCGGGGAGGCCAGCAGTCCCCAGCTCCCTCGCAGCAGCGGTGGCTGATGCCCAGTGATGGATGTGTCCTCTCCCTGCAGGGGATGCGCCCTTCTGTACCCCGGAGCAGTATAAGGAATGCGCAGAACCTGCGCTCGGTGAGTACCGGGTGATATCCCTGGGTACCACGGGTATCCCGGGCTGGAGGGACTTCCAGCAGCCTGCGTCCTCCTGGCTGGCAGGACTGGGATGATCTAGAGCAGCCGCAACCCGGCGATGGGTTTTCGTGAGACCCAACCTGTTGGGAAGGGCTGGGTGCACCCCAGGGTGAAGTTTCTTCTGGTTCTACATGGGGCACGGGGCTCCATCAGTGCAGAAACCCTCGGGATAACGGGCACCCCAGGATATGTAGGAGGGGAGCACCTCCAGGTCTGGGTCTGGGTTTGGGCGGGAGGGACCCATTCCAGGTCTGGATTTAGGAGACTCGATCACCACGTGTTCCCCGAGCAGATGCTGGTAACAGAGTGTAGCCTCTGGCAAAAGGCCTCTCTCCAAGATGGTGGGGTTGGCCATGGGATGAAGTGGGAGAGTAATGGCCAGGACTGGTTTTCCTGCAGCATTTCTGAGATGTGACTCCTTGGCCCCTCCCTGGGTGGCATGACCTCTGCTCCCACATCTGCTCTGTGTCCCTGATTCTCTGAGATCTAACTCCATGACCTTCTCCAGGTTTGCTTGCTGAAAAGGACAGCAATTACTGCATCTGCAGGACACCCTGTAACCTGACCAGGTACAACAAAGAGCTCTCCATGGTCAAGATCCCCAGCAAGACTTCAGCCAAGTACCTGGAGAAGAAGTTCAACAAGTCGGAAAAATACATCTCGTGAGTGTTGCCAAAGACAGATCTCCTTTGCTTTATGGGGGAAAGTGTCTGTAAAACCCTGTTGGGAGTTTAAACCAGCCCATGCTAAGACCAGACCTTGCCAATGCCTGTATCACTGAACAGAGGTACGTCCTCCACGGAGGGTTGGGGTGAAACCCTTGAAGAGATGAGGTGTAGGTTGCTTTCATCTCAGTAGATGTGTTTCAGGACAACTGTATAGTCCCTCCCTGGCCTTGTCTCCATGAGCATACCCCATACCCAGCAGAAAAAAAAGTGCAAAACCTCCTTTTATTTTGTCAGGGAAGCACGGTCTTGCTGGCCCTATCTGAGATGTGGCTACTCTCTACCTGAGTCTGGGCTGTGGACCTCAGGCAGCCGCTGTCATGGACCACTCCCAGCGCTGGGCCCATTATTGCCTTGTGGAGGCAGAGAGAGTTATTGCATATTATGCATCCTTTGGACTCTTGCTGTTATAATCAAAGTGAGATCCAGAGCTCAGATCCTGAGGGATCTTGGGAAAACATTTTCCAGCTTCTGCTAAGGCTGCCAGCGTCCTATAGGTGCCCTGTGGTCTTGGTCTCCAGGTGGTCCAAGTGTCTGTGGGTTGCTGAGGACCCCAGAAGGAGAAGAGTCAGGACAGGGAGGGGACGAAAGCCCCAAATTCCCATTTTTTTTCTTCTCCCAAAGCACACAAGCCCATTAGTGGCTGATGGGCTGATGCTCTTGTCCTCTTTCTACAGAGAGAATATTCTTGTGCTGGACATATTTTTTGAAGCACTCAACTATGAGACAATTGAACAGAAGAAAGCCTATGAAGTGGCAGCCTTACTTGGTAAGGAGGGAGTGGGGGTGCATTTTGGGGTCCGTGTGTGTTTATGGGACAGACAGATGCCACGAGTGGGTGCACGGGTTATGTGCATTGCCATGAAATCCCAGCAAGATCCAGCCACCTTTCCATTTTTCTTCCAACAGCAAGCTGGGGAATGTCCCAGGGATCGCAGCTAGTCCATGTGTCACCCATGAAAGGTTAATGTGAGTGGTCCATCTCAGCTTGCTACCAGGCCCTATTTTTTGGGAATCCCAGGGCTGAGCGGTTGATGGATGGTCTCTGTGGTGCCCTCAACGCTGGAAGGGTAGTGTGTGGAGGACAGCTCTTAAAACCATCTACCCATCACCTCTTAAATCGTCCTTTCCAGCATGGCCAGCCAGGACCCTGAGCTCTTTGCCTTTGGGTGGTGCCCCACAGCTTGATGGAGAAGGTGGAGGAGTTGTTGGGTTGCTCAACCTCAAGATGGGTCAAGCTTTGTGGGTGCCACCTACAGATTTGGGTGCTTGGGACCCATTGGGTCTTTGGGGTGGAGGTATTTGGTCAGGAAGGAGAAGCAAGCATGCTCTGTGCCCACTCAGCCACTCCCAATCCCCAAATCCATCCTGGGATGCAGGGAGTGATCAGCACCTTTGGTTAAAAGCTGAAGCCGGGCCATCCCGTAGGGCTGGACTCTGCGAGCCTGTGCTGGGATGGGGGACATTGCAGGGAGCAGAGCACCCCAAGCCCCTTGGGGTGCCCCCACGTCACCCCGCTGTGGTAGCTCTCCAAAATGTACATGCCATGACCCCATCTGCACCTGCTCTGGGTTCCCCAGTGCTTTGGGCAGAGTCTCATCACCTCCCAGTCCTCAGCCTCTTTCGAACCAGATCTTTGTCCCAAAGCACCTTTTTTCCTCTCTTTCTGCTGTCGCTGTCTCATGGACGCCCACAGCAAAGGTCCTGGTAGCTCCGCCACCCATGGGTGCCTTCACTCGGGGGAGCAACACGGTTGAACCGTGGGGTGTTTTGCCGCAAAACCCATGAGATTTGTCTTCCCTGAAGCACACGGTTTGGCGTAGCAGAGCATCTCACGTCAGGGGTTACCTTCCCAGCAGGTCCCTGGAAGTCTCCTCTCCCCACGGTGCCTCGTCCACAGCCCTTCCCCAGCCCCGGGGGACTGTAGGACTTGAGCGGTGACAGCTTTGAGATGCTCCCCCCAAAAAAGCAGACCATCTTCCCTCTCCCTTTCCTCTCTTTGGCAGCTTTGTGGTTTTTTGTTGGCTCCAGGGGACGTTACCTAATTCTTCTCCAGCATCCTTCTCCTTCCCCAGCCCAGTTTGGGAATTGGGCTTTGGGATTCCTAGGACGCAGCCTGCTGTCTGACAGATGGCTTCCTCAGATGCCAGCCTGCGGTATCGCATCCTCGTTAGGCTTCCAGCTGATGGCCTCGTTAGCAGGAGAAATGCTTTGGTGGCCAGCAGTGTCCTTCCCGGGATGCTTTTCACGCCGTTAGAGCTGTTGGTGTTTCTGGGGTGATGCATTTCTCCACTTTTCAGGGACAGCAGCACCCAGGGAGCTGCACCGTGGTTGCACGGGTGCCTCTAGGAGCGTTTACCCCAGGGGTAAAAGCCACCTGCGTGTTGTTCTCTCTCCTAGGTGACATTGGAGGCCAGATGGGGCTATTTATCGGTGCTAGCATCCTCACTATCCTAGAGCTCTTCGATTATATATACGAGGTAAGACCCTCGTCCTTCGCCTTGTTCCTCTGGCGGGGTGTGGGTTTGCCAGCCTCGATGCCAGGCTCGGCTAGTCGTGGACCAGCACCCTCCATGCCCAATGTGCCCACGTGGATTATTCATGTTAATTCATGGTACTATACGATTAATGCTCGACAGGAGTGCTATGTCGTCGGGTCACAGCTATGTAGCGTGGTGCGGAGGTCCCTGCGTCGGCGGGAAGGGGGTTGGCACGCAGCCATGGCATGGCACAGCCAGGTTCACTTGGCACCCTGCCTCTGCTAACGACGTTTCCTTCTCGCTTGGGCTAATTAAGCACCACCTTCATGGGGCTGTGCTGCTTCCTACGCTGGATCTCGTGCTGCCCGAGGTGCGGTGGCTCTGGGGTGCTGGCTGGGGACCTGCTGCTGCACCCTCCTGTCCCCGTCCCCACTTGGGCTTCTCCCAGCAGCGCGGCCTTATCGTCATCGTGAAGTTCTTTACGCTGAGGGTGGTGAGACATTAGCCCAGGTTGCCCAGAGAGGGGGTGGAGGCCCCATCCCTGGAGACATTCAAGGCCAGGCTGGATGAGGCTCTGAGCGACCTGATCTAGTTGAAGATGTCCCTGCTCACTGCAGGGGGGTTGGACTAGATGGCCTTTAGAGGTCCCTTCCAACCCAACACGTTCTATGATCCTATGATTCTATGAAAAACTCCTTCAATTAATGCCTGAGCCCCAATCCAGCCGTCAGGTGGGAGAAGCAGCGAGGCCAGACCTTGTACCGCTGCTGGGGAGGTGGAAAAACCCCAGTCCCTGTTATCTGCAGCTCTTTCAGCAGCCCCGGAGCAAGGAGCTTTCTAGGAAGCACCGAGACGAGCTTGAGCGCGGTCCCGTGGCTCCACGGTGGCCGAGTGCAAGCCCTCTTTAATGGGAATTATTGCAATAAGCAGTCGGGAGAAGGCATTGCTTTCTGGCAGCCCTCCGTCCTCCTGCTCTCCAGCAGCAGAGTTACGCCCCTTGCGTATTTTTAATCTCTTTTTGCCTGAGCGAGTTGCCCCGGTGAGCGCTGGTGTCTTGGCCCAGCAGCACAGCGCAGCAGCTCCCAGGGGATTTTGGCTTTTCTGTGCCGAGGTGCCAGCACAGCCCTCGGTGGTCCCATGCTGTCACAGCGTCCCTGCGGGCATCGTCCCTCCAGCATCCTCCGCCGTCGCCCCTGCGAGCGCAGAGGCAGATTCCAGCCCACTTGGGCTTTTCCCGCCCCATTTTTCCTCTCAAATGAGCCAAAATAACCCTCCCTGGAGCATCCTCCTCGACAGCCGTCGGTTTTCCTTCCTAGTCTTCATGGCCACATTGCAGAAGGCTTCGTGTTGAGGGTCAGGCTCATGATTTTGGGTTATGAAAGGGGAAATGGAGGCAGGGAGAGGAGCTGCAGCCACCGAGGAGCCACCTCTTCGCACCAAGATGACCCCAGGGACCCCAACACGCAAGAGCGTGTCCTGTTTCGTAGCAGGAAAGGATAAGTTTATGCCTTGGGTATAGTTTGGAGGAGGATGCAAACACCTGTAGAGATGGGCAGTTCCCGACAAATCGGACACATCCCAACCCAAGGTCCTCGGCCCTTGGCCCTGGGAAGGTGCCTCCTGCGAATTCAGCTCATCCGCTCTATCTGCAGGTTTTAACGCCATGGCTTCGGGCCCCCCGCCCCCAAATACGCAATATTTTATACCTGCGTAGCCCAGTGCTCCCGTAGCCCTGTCTCAGCCCCGTACCGTGATGGCACTGGGAATTTTTAATCCCGTGGGATATTGCAGCCGGGGGTCGCTCGTGGCTGTTGCCTTAACGCGTGCCAAACCAGGTGCACGGGGGCGTCAGGCAACCGCGGTCTGCTCCGAGCTCGCCGGGGCTTGAAAACCCCCTTCATGTTATTAAAGTTGGGATGCTAGTCGCGTTTTAAGACGGTCACTCCCCATCCCAGTCCCTTCTGGGCAGCTGTGAGCACTTGGTGGCATTATTCTGCAATAAAATATATGGAAAATTACAAGCGTAAAGCTCATAATGGCTTCGGAGTGCAAACAAACCCCGTGCCTCAGTTTATATCCGAGGCTGAACGCACACAATATTTCATTAAAATCGCCTATTCCCGGCTTTCTTGGGGTTCTTTCGTAAGCAGGTAATAAGAACCCTCGCAGCGTTTGGTTTTTTCTTCTCTGTTTAACTCCTTTATTTGACATCTGCTGATAAAACTTGGCAAATAGTTTCCTCTTGCTGTTTTTTTGGGTTTGTTTTTTTTTTTTCTTTTTTTTTCTTCTTTTTGGGCAAGCGCGGCTCTTAAGAGAGCATCCTGTCTCCTTGGAGAGGATGCCTGGGGATGCAGCAGCCGGTTCGGCCAGCTACGCCCTGCGCAGGGGTCATCTCCGTGGTCACCCGTGATATAAATGTTTAACCCACACTGCGCGGGGAGAAAAGGAATTAAAATGTCTTAAATGCTGCCTAATCTACGTGGTTGATCCAATCCGCTCAGGGTTGCGTCGAGGCGGGGTGCAGAGCTCCTAAAATTCACTGTGTTTTCAACCAAAGCATTTATAAACCGTTTGAGATTGCCAACAAATGGCTACAGCAATTCTTTCCCGGTGGCTTAGGCAAAATCTGATGAAATATTGACCGTAGAGATGGGGGGGTTTTTTTTGCATTGTTGGCTCAGCACAATCCTCCTTTTGGTCCTGTCCCGGGGCAGAGTTGGGCTCCTGGACTCATCGGGGTCCCGAATACCCACCACGTGTCTCCACGTGCCAGCCAGCGGCCACCTCGCTTCCTTAGGAACTGACCCAATTCTTCACGTTTTTAGCGTTCTTCTTTTTTTTTTCTCTCCCCTCCCCCCGCCCCGCCACGCTCCCCCAGTGGAGGTTTTTCAGAAAAACACTCACTTTTCAACCCTACTGGGACTGCGCTTGAAAATAAGTTCTTCAGCAGCCGCGGCTGCCAAGGAAATAATGTGGCTGTGAAGGGAAGCGGCGCTCGCATCGCTGACATTTTTCAATAAACCCCCAAATATATTTAAAAAATTGAGGTTTGGGTGGGTTTGGGTTTTTTTCCCATGTGAAGAGGCCTGTTTTGACACATGGGGCGGTTTGCTTGGAAAGATTGTCCCCTTCTCCCTATCCTTTGGAGGGTGTCCTCCAAACCCAGCACATCTCCTGGACCCAGCCCCGTTGGGTGGGTGAGGCTGCCCCATGCCTCGTGGGTGCCCACCTTAACCCAACCTCCCTCTTTTGCAGCTGATCAAGGAGAAATTACTAGACCTACTCGGAAAGGACGAAGAGGAAGGGAGCCATGATGAAAACGTGGTAAGGAGCCCCATTGGGAGGGAGGAGGATATTTCCCTGCTCCATACGGATGCAGCGTTTGACCCCAGCTTCTTTCCAAAGGCTTGATGCTATGGCTCGGCCAAAGAAAAGGGATGGTTGGGGTGGTGGTGGATGAGAAGCTCAACGTGAGCAGGCAACGCGCGTTCGCAACCCAGAAACCCCCCGCAGCCTGGGCTGCATCCCCAGCAGCGTGGGCAGCAGGGCGAGGGGGGGATTCTGCCCCTCTGCTCCCCTCGGGGGAGACCCCCCTGCAGCGCTGCCTCCAGCTCTGGGGCACCAACAGCAGAAGGACACGGAGCTGTTGGAGCGGGGCCAGAGGAGGCCCCGGAGATGCTGGGAGGGCTGGAGCCCCTCTGCTGTGGGGACAGGCTGAGAGAGCTGGGGGGGTTCAGCCTGGGGAAGAGAAGGCTCCGCGGAGACCTTGGAGCCCCTTCCAGTCCCTAAAGGGGCTCCAGGAAAGCTGGGGAGGGACTCTGGAGCAGGGAGGGGAGCCATGGGACGAGGGGGAAGGGTTTGAAGCTGGAAGAGGGGAGATTTAGGTTAGAGATTAGGAAGAAATTTTTCCCTCTGAGGGTGGTGAGCCCCTGGCCCAGGTTGCCCAGAGAAGCTGTGGCTGCCCCATCCCTGGAGGGGTTCAAGGCCAGGTTGGACGGGGCTTGGAGCAAGCTGGGCTGGTGGGAGGTGTCCCTGCCCAGGGCAGGGGGGTGGAACGAGATGATCTTTAAGGTCCCTTCCCACCCGAACCATTCTGTGATTCCTATGGAAAGGGAGCGTCCAGCGGCCCCAGGGTAACCCTGTCCCCCGCTCTCCATCCGCAGAGCACTTGCGACCCCATGCCAAATCATTCGGAAACCATCAGCCACACTGTGAACGTGCCGCTGCAGGCCACCCTGGGAACGCTGGAGGAGATCGCCTGCTGACACCGTCCGACTGCTCCACAGTGCCAACACCTAAGGAAGGAAAACTGCACAGGAAAGCAGGGACCGAGCTCAGGTTTGCAACGGGGGCAAAAAAAAAAAAAAAAAAAAAAAAGATTTAAAAAAAAGTATTTAAAAAAAAAAAAGGAAGAAAATCACTATGCATTAAAAAAAAAAATAAATATATATATTATATATATATATACTCTGCCAAAACCAAGCGAGAGGCGCCTTGGACTTGACTTGTGTTGTCCTTTCCTGTGGGGGGGTTGTCTTCAAGATGTGAAGGCAGCAGCTCATTTTTGAACTGTACAAAACAAAAGAGACCACCACCGCCACCGCCACCACCACCACCAAAAACACAACCGAAGCCCCGCCATTTCACGTACTGCCAAATGTATAAAGCACTTGCATGCCAGTTCTTTTTATGGCAATATATTCCTATCTGTCTTTATAAGCTCTGTTCCTCTTTACAGTCTCTGATTTTCACTACAAGAAGGAACTCGCGGGCCCAGCCATCCCCTGAAATCACCATTACTAACGTCGTAGGCTGAATTAGAATAAAGAAACAAAAAGTCGCAGCTCTTGGATTCTTCTTACGTTCTTGTCCTTCGTGTCAGTCTGTGATGAATCTTAAGCTAAGCCGGGTCCCCCGAGGCCGGGCCACCGCCGGGGCTCCTCAGCGCTACCAGTCACCCCAAGGTGAGCATCCCTGGAGAGGGGCCGGACCGGTGGCTCTTGGTGGAACGTGTGTGTGTCCCCCCCAAGCTGCTGTGTCGTGCTCCTCCGTCTGCAGTGCCTGGATAGTCCGTCTGTGGCGGGTGGGCACGGGACGGTGGGTTTCTATATTATGTTTTTATTTTATTTTATTTTGGAAAAGTTTTTTAATTTTTTTAAATTTTTTTGTTCTTTTTTTTTCCCGTTAACGGATTCTGTGCTTTCTCCTCGTTCTCATGACTGATATTAAAGCTGGTCTTGTGGAAATGGCCGGGCTGTGTCATTTCTGCCTTGCCCCCGGCGCAGCCTCGGCGGGGGCGTGAGGGGCAGGCGCCAGGACGAGCCCATCGCGGGGGCTGCCCACAGCCGTTCCTCACCCCTCGCCTCCCCTTGCCCCTTCCACCACATCCTAGAATTGTTAGGGTTGGAAGGGACCTTAAAGATCATCTCGTCCCAACCCCCCGCCCTGGGCAGGGACACCTCCCACTAGATCGGGTCGCTCAGAGCCCCGTCCAGCCTGGCCTTAAAAACTTCCCGGGATGGGGCTTCCACCCCCTCTCTGGGCAACCCGTTCCAGTGTCTCACCACCCTCATGGTGAAGAACTTCTTCCTAACGTCCAGTCTGAATCGTCCCATCTCTAGTTTTAATCCATTCCCTCTAGTCCTACCATCACCCGACATCCTAAAAAGTCCCTCCCCAGCTTTCTTGTAGCCCCCTTAAGATACTGGTAGAGCCACTAGAAGGTCTCCTCGGAGCCTTCTTTTCTCCAGACTGAACAACCCCAACTCCCTCAGCCTGTCCTCACAGGAGAGGCCCTCCAGCCCTCTGATCATCCTCGTGGCCCATCTCCGGACACGCCCCAGCACATCCGTATCTCTCTTGTAGTAGGGGCTCCAGAATCACACACCTCCTAATGGGGTGGGCACCAAACCCTGGCCGTGCTCAGCTACGTCCCCATCTTCTCCGTGGTGGTGGGGCCAGCTCCGATGTTGTGCACTGTGGTCATCTCTTGGAGTCTCATTTCTTGGCGACCAGGATTTTAAATAGAACTGGGTCAAAAGGATGCTGCTTTACCCCAATAAAGAAGAATACAAGTTTCCTGGAGCTCCAGCCCCTGCTGGCTTTGTAGCCTGGAGGGCCAGGAGCAGGATGCAATGTGTGTTTGCACCTCTGCTAGCTCCGGGCAGGGTACTGCTGAATAGCCGGTTGGCATCACCAACATGGTGGCCACAGCAGGGAGAATCGCAGCTGGACTGTGAAAAACTGTTTTTGCAGAGCTGATGGAGTCCCAAACCCTGGGAGGGCATTAAACCAGTCACAGGGATTGGAGGTCAGCCCAGAATTACCCGCAGGGGACGGTGGAGATGGGAGGTGTGTTGTGGTCTGCAGCCAGCCGGGGGACTGAGGACATCCCTTTGCCCTGGAGAAGGTTCAGATCTATCCTCCACTGTCTCGAGTGCCCATGTTCGTGCACAAAACCACCTTTTGGGACAAATCCTTCTGCTGCCCAGAGCATGGTGCAGAGGGGTTCCAGTCTATCACTTGTTCTGGAGTAGACATGGGCAATGTCAAGCTAGCAACCGGCCAAGGGTGCTCAGGGTGGGTCTGTCCTGGGCCACCTAAGTCAACAAGAGCTTCCCTGTGCTGGGACAGACGTCCCAGCTGGGCAGCCGCACAGACAACCTCGGTGCAGTGCAGTGACTCAGGAAAGGTGGGTCCTGTCTCTTCAAAGTCCAAATCATGTCGTCACCCCCATCACGTGCCACCAAACCCAAGTCCACTGCTGTCCCCGCCATGCCAACAGCAGGACCTTGGAGCAATGCTCCCATGTCTGCCAACATGAATGCCTACAATAACCTCCGGGAAGCAGGACGTTGGCAGGGCAGCTGCTGCAACGGGCTCTTTCCACACAGCAAGCTCCGTGTCTTGGAGCTGCCACGCGTCCTTCCCTGCTTGGAGCCGTTTGGGCTCCTCTCCCTGCTTTCGGCGTGGCTTTGGCTGATGGCATGTGAAGGAGAGCCTTGCTGAGGCAAGACCAAGGGGCAGGATTGCAGCCCAGCGCTCCGCCGTGCTCACTGTCCGCCAAGGGCAACCCGAAGCCCTACTCCTCCCGTCTCCTGCGCTTGCTCATCAAGTCCAAGAAGCTGCTTTGAGGGTGACCCAGCTGGTCAGACACAGCACAAGGCATCCAAAGCTGCCCCAGCACCAAAGGCTGGAGTCCCTCCCACGCTCAGGCTCCCAAGCAGTGCTCACGGCTTCCCCAGGCCCGCAGGACATGGTTCTTGGCTTTTCCTCCTCCAGGCGGGTTCTTCTCTGGCTTCTGCAAAGCTGGTCCCTGCTCAGCAGGGTCCTCCTTCAGTTAAACATGAGCTGTGGCACCAAGGAGCCACTTTAACACATCCCGCAGGCTATTTAGCTGCAATCTCCTCCTCCTCCCTTTGCTCTCCAGCAGCAGGTAGTCCACTTCCCCTCAACGTAGTCCACTTCCCCTCAACGTTTCTCCCTCTTAGACAAAAACAAAACCAGTAAGGCTCCCAACAAAAATACCTGGTTTGTGCGACTGAACGCACCCAAAAATCCTTCACCAAGCAAGGGAGGCAGGCAGAGTCCTTTCGTACATGGAGGAGCAGCAGCCGGGTTTCAGTCCAATCCTCTCCAGGCTGGCAGAGAAGTGCGTAGAGGACGTGTGCTCAGATGTGTGCCCTCTAAATGCTTCAGGGTGACAGTGACTCCAAGAGTCATTTCCACGCATACAAATTTCTCCCCTTGGGAATTTATTAAATCTCCACCATGAGATTTTGGTAGAGTCATTGGAAGGCTTTGCTGAAGCTTGATGGGGTGGGACACCTCGGGGACACCCAGAGGTGCTGTGATGAGTTTTGCTAATACCACCTGTAGAGGAAAGCCAGTTGAAGGGGGAGGCTGGCACAGGGATGGCACCTCTGATTGCTCCTGAAGAGCACACTCTCCACACTGAAGAGCTCGTTCTGTGTTATCAGTCTTCATTATCTCCTGAGACCTGGACGCTGGCCACACGTTCATTATCCACGGGATGCCCAGTGGCCATCATCTGGTAACAAGTGCTCATTGACAGCCTGGCTGCGGAGCTACGGAGCTGCCAAGCTCTGGCTCCCGTTGCCAAATCCCTGTGCCAGACTGGTCCTTGTGGTCCCTGCTGGACCAGTGGAGGGAATTTGTGCCAGGCCTGGCTCAAGGGGACTCATTGCAACATCTCCAGGCCCTCAGACATGCCCACGACGGCTGGTTGAACCTCCAGGCTCCTCATGCAAACTGGTCTTTCTAACCCTTATGCTCATGAATGGCTGGGAAGGGAGTTGGCCCTATATCCACGGTGGACTTTGTGCTGTATATCTTTGTGCCTGAAGAAGCAGGAGTGTCTCCATCTTGGTGTGGGTTAGAGTCCACTTTACAGGATCCAGCCCCCCAACTGCAAAAGCAACTCACCAAGAGAGTGTGGATCTCGAGAGGGGATGGGGGCTGAGCGGTGATTCACTGCTGACAATGCCAGTCCCGAGCAGATAAACTGGTACCATTTGACCTCTAAACCTGGATGAGATACCACCAGACTGGGTAAATTTAGAAATCTCGGGTTCCGGGCTACTTTACTAAATTCCTGGGGCAGCCTGTTACTAAAAAAAAAAAGGTGTTTGAACACTGAGGATGTATCTCAACCCAAAAAACCCCATAGGCACCTTGGGGATCACCACCAAACTGCGTTACACCAACATGGCCGGGACAGCAGCAGCAGCATAGTGGGTAGCTTGAAGGACGGACACTGGAAACCAGAAACCTACTTGTAAAGCTTCTGGCTGCCTTGTGTCATTTTGCCCTGTGAATTCAACGCGCCTCAGCCCCTGTGATGGAGAGCCATCCCACAGCCAGCGCAGGGGGGCTACCGTGCTTTTAGGAGATGGCTGTAACTGCAGACACAATGCCCTGGCTCGGTGCTGGCCCAGGTGCCCTGGAGCACTGGCTGTTTGAGCAGGAGGGCAGCAGAAGGTGGAAAAAGGTCAACTTGTAGCCATGACATCTTCCATCCCTCCGTGTAAGGTGGGTCACACTGTGACACTTGCGGTGGGTTTGGCACCTTCAACACTGGTGGATTTATGCCTGCCTAGAACGTCGCCCCCATTCCCACCTCCTACCACAGGATGTGCCCCTGAGGTTTCTCCAGCAGCAGTGATGGTGATGGGCCACAAAGATGCTCCAAAGGTTGGAGCCCCTCTGCTGTGAGGACAGGCTGAGAGAGCTGGGGGGGTTCAGCCTGGGGAAGAGAAGGCTCCGGGGAGACCTTGGAGCCCCTTCCAGTCCCTAAAGGGGCTCCAGGAAAGCTGGGGAGGGACTCTGGAGCAGGGAGGGGAGCCATGGGACGAGGGGGAAGGGTTTTAAGCTGGAAGAGGGGAGATTTAGGTGAGATCTGAGGAAGATATTTTTCCCTCTGAGGGTGGTGAGCCCCCGGCCCAGGTTGCCCAGAGAAGCTGTGGCTGCCCCATCCCTGGAGGGGTTCAAGGCCAGGTTGGACGGGGCTTGGAGCAACCTGGGCTGGTGGGAGGTGTCCCTGCCCAGGGCAGGGGGTGGCACTGGGTGGCCTTTAAGGTCCCTTCCACCCCAACTGTGCGTGTCCCTTCCAACACAACCATTATGTGATTCTTTGCTGCCCAGTACTCTGCAAGCCCATGGCTTGAAGGCTCCTGACGTGACTGTTGGGCCCAGAGAGGCAGCGTTGATTGGAGCCTCCTTGGCTCTCAGATGGGCTCTCAGCCCAAGTGATGACTCAAGACCCCTCTACCGTTTGGACCTGCCCTCTCCTTCCTGAAGAGCCTGTGTTTGGGGAGCAGAGGGGATGGGTGGTGGAGGAAGGAGGGACTGGAGGAGTCAAAACGCAGCATCTCTTGCCGGCGGTCACTACAATGTGTCCCAAATTCAAAAGCCTCGCACTGTGCTAAGGCAGGGCACATCCCTGGGGACCACAGCCATCCCACGGCCACCCCACGGCCCTCCCACGCAACGCGGAGCTGCGTTCAGGCAGCAGCTCCTGGGAGGGATGTTGGTGCATCGCAAATGGTTCAACCGAGAGCTGCCGGGGCCGACGCGAGGCTTGGCGAGCTGCCTGCCAGTGAGAAGAAAGTTCAAGTCATTTAGTTTAACAAAGGGGAGGTGAAAAGGTGGCTCCGTCAGTCTGTAAATTTCTCAGTGGAGAGATTTCTAATAAAGGTTTCTTTAATCTGGCAGACAAAGGCAGAACGGGGAGGGGAAGGGGGTCATGACAGGGGGAAGTTAAATGCATTCAAATGAGAGAGCCTGAATGGGACCATGGATGGTCCCACAGCCCCTGAAGAC
Source organism: Rissa tridactyla (assembly GCF_028500815.1). Lineage (NCBI taxonomy): Eukaryota > Metazoa > Chordata > Aves > Charadriiformes > Laridae > Rissa > Rissa tridactyla. Next base: position 3,428,941 of record NC_071484.1, on the reverse strand, counting down.
TTTAAATCAAGACAGAACATTCTTTTTCCCAATAGATGTGCTCCTAGAGCAGGTCCCCATCCCTGCAGCACTCTCTGGGCTGCCTTATGGAGAAGACCTCGCAGTAAAGCTTTTAGGAGCGAAGACCCCAAAACTCTGCATTTGAGCCTCTTGGTGTCTGAGTCCACCCAAACCCTCAGCGCGCTGGACTTGTACCCAGTTCTCCCCCTGTTAGACATTCACAAGCTTTTCTTTTCCCAAGGAATTGACAGCAAGAGCTGGGGCAGGTCTTTGCACCGGAGTCGCTCTTCCACTCCCGGCTATTTCTCTTTTTGCTGCCTTTGACATTCAGCCTCGGAGGGGTGGTTTAAAGGACCAAAAAAAAGCCCATATTTCAATCGCTTATCAGACTGAAGGCGGTGTGATCTCCAGGACTGGCAAGGAACAAATAATTACCGCCGGGTACAAAGTGTTTCTCTGTCAAGGATCTAGCGTGTCAATTGATTAGAGGCAACGCACGTTGTGTTGACGCCGGCTGTCTTATCTATCAGCTGCAAAGCCAAATTCATACGGGAAAGAAAGGGAACATTATACCACACCCTGGGGGTGGCCGAGGACATGCCCGCCCGCTCTCTGCACTAATATAAGCACTAATAAACACAGTTGTGTTCAGTGGCATCTCAATGGCAGCAGGCGGGAGGGCGTCACGGGGCGATGCTGGGCTGAGCCTGAAGGCTGGCGCTGCTGCGCGAGCCCATGTGGAGCGGGATGAGCCATGCCCATCGACCCACAGCTCTCATCCTGGCTGTAAAAAACAGGGTTTGAAGCTGCCATGAAGCCTCCAGAAGGAGAACTGCCTTCAGACGGTGACACAGGACCCACAGGGCTTGGGTATGGCCCTTGAAGTGTAAACTCCTGAGCTGGCCGAAGGAAAAATTACCTTGATCACCTACCTTAAAACCTCAGCCTGAGCACTGGTGTCATGCTGGAAGTACTCTGTGTCCTTGCTTTGCTCTCCCCATCCTCCTTCTATCTGTCCAGTTCAGTTTCTCCCATTTTTACCTGGTTTTGTCCTGCTCAAATGCCCAGTCCGCCGTGCACCCATGGGTGCTGGGAAGTGAAGGAGCTCGTTCGTTCCTCTGAGTTCTCCTTAGCAGGCAGCAGACATTTATGTCCTGCTGCTTCCCTGCTTGTGCCCCCGGGCGACAAATCTTCCGGTTCCACCACCCACGTAGAAGCTGCAAGAGCCCAGATCTGGGAGAAAAGTCCCGCCCTCGGGCTTAAAAAGCTCTTTGCAATCCTTCACTGCTCTCATCCAGCGTCTTACAGCCGTCCATAGTCACAAAACCCCCTTGCACAGAAACCTCGTGGTGCTTCTCCCTTCAAGATGTCAAAAAATAAGGGAGGCTCAAATTCTGCAGGCTGTGAAACGTGTTTTGTTTCACAGTTGCTGGGGAAAAAGAAAAAAAACCAAACAAACCAAACAACAAACCCACTTCAGTCTCCTGATGCTCTCCTCAGTCTCCTGATGTTCTCACCCACCTCCTGGTGCTCTCACCCTCCTGATGCTCTTTCCCACCTCCTGATCCTCTCATCTGCCTCCTGATGCTCTTCCCCACCTCCTCACGGTCTCATATCCCCTCTCCCGGCATCCCAGTGACCTTTGAGCTTGGGATCAAGTGAGGTGAGAGAAACTTCATGAGAAGGCGCGCCATCCCAGGAGGGACACTGCGGTGCTGCGGTCACCAGACAGGAGCTCTTCAACACCTCCTGGAAGCTATTCATCAGCTGGGCGTTTTTCCATGCTCACCCCTGCTCTGTACCCCCAGGGCAAAGTCCAGCAGCAAACCTCCCCCAAATCACAAGATTGCCTTAAACAATCATGAGAATTTTCTCTAAAAAAAAAAAAAAAGAAAGAAAGAAATCGAAATTGGGTGTTGATTTCCCTTCCTCTTCCTCCCACCTCCCCAGTGAGAAAGGTGACATTCGCTTCACAGCTTCGAGCGCTCAGGAGGAAGCCTGGAAACGTGCAAAGAAAACTGCGATTCTCACGCAGAATCCTCTGCTTCCACCCACCCGCGCGGCGAGGAGCTGCTGAGACGCCGGGTACGCTCCCGAGGTCCCATCATTTTAAAAGCCCATGGGCATGGACGTGCTGGAGGATCTTCCTCAACCCAATCACCAGCTCTCCTCTAGCCCTTGTCCTCACCCCCACCAAGGTCTGCGGGCAGATTCGGCAGGTGCAGATGTGCTGCCCCTGGATGGAGTCATGGAGAAGCCAGGATCTGTAGTTGTGAGAGATATATATTTATATAGATATGTTTTGGGTTTTTTTAAAGATGCAATAGAAAATCATGACTTTGACCCCGTCTCCAGAGGAAACGCCTTATGAGGCCTTGTTGTCAGCCCATTTGTCTGCTCATTCATCATCACCCCCGACAGCTTTCACATCCAGGAGCCAGTTCCAAGAAAATTTGGCAGTGGGTCCTGAGAAATAATTCATCTCCTGCGCCGTTGCACGAGTACCGCCGGTTGAGTGGAAGAGGGGAACCCCACGCTGGCGGCTCTGGACCCAAGCGGGGCTGATGGACCATGCGCGTGGCTCCGAGCTGTTCCCAGCATCTGCTGCCTTCTCCTGGCAGCGTTGTCCTGGGAGGCGGGGGATGCACAGGCGTTGCTGGAAGCAAAGGGGGCACGAAGCCATAAGAAATCAGGTTGCTTTCATGCCGATGCTCAAGGAGCAATTACTTTCCGCCAAGCCATAGATTTTTAGCAGCCAGAGCGAGCAGCTCTGTGAAACTCCACGCAGCTGGGGCTGGGAGATTTGGAGCCTTGCTACGCCGGCAGCTGATTACACCTTTTCCTTTACTGATTGATTTTACCTGGCTCAAAAGAGTAACAAGAAATAAAGTGACATTCAAGTACGTCCACTCAAACCATCCCCTTTAAGATGTGCGTGGGCAGCGGCTTCATTCCCGGGTCCAGAGACCAAGTGGCAGCTCTGCCCCTTCTTCAGCAGGGGGAGGAACCTTAAAACTTTCATGAAACCAACATGATGAGCCAGCGGAGGGTTTGAGGATGTCCCTGGAAAAGGGACCTGCAGCCCTGGGGGAGAAGGTGGGATGGAAGGAGGCGGCGCTGCCGATGCAAAACTCCATGGCGTGTATGGGACTAATAGTCCCTTTTTCAGGGGAAAAAAAACCAGTAGTGATTAAAAATGAAGAAGAGCAGAGAGGTTTTAGGGGAGAAAAAAAAAAAAGAAACATCGAAACGTCAAAACCCAACCTGCTGAGCGAGCACGGAGAGCAGCTCTGCTGAAGAGCGAAAGGATCTGCCAAGCAAAAAAAGGCGGCTCTAAGCACTTGATAAATTATTTGCTGCAAATTAGCCCCGTGCTGGCTTAGAGCACATTTCAACGAAAGGAGAAAGGAATGTAAAAGACACGGCACGGCACATCCCTGCCGCCCCGTTACTGTCTCGTCATTGTTGTGGTGTGTCTGTGCAGTGCGAGACGCTTCGCGTTCGGGCTGCTGAGGTGTCTGAAGAAGGGGACCAGAGGTGACGGCTCTACTACAGCGGCTGGTTTTCCCCGGATGGAAAAAAAGGTCGCCCAGGTCTGCGCTGCTGGAGTACGATCCTTCTGCACACTTCTGTCTATCTCGGGTGGCTGCATCTTTTTTGGCAATCGCGCCCTTTCCCTGAAAAACAACTTCCCTGATTATTTATTAATATTTGCTACAGCATAGAAAGCCTCCACTGGGAAAGTCCATGGGCACCAGCCTCCTGCTGCCTGGACCCAGTAAAACTTTTCCTGAGTAAGTTTTTGGTTTTAAGAGCATGGGGATTTAGAAACACTTTTTTTTGGCTCCACTTCTTCCTGAGCCAATTCCGTCAGCACGACTTTTATTGAAGCATCTCATCCGTTGGATGTTTCATGGAAGAGCAGAGAGTGCAGCCAGCTGAAGGCTGGGCAGTCACACGTCTCTGGAGGACACGAGGATATGGAAATTTGGACCATACCCAACTTCCATAGGGACCACATTGCGATGCAGCAAAGTGGTTTTTGGGTTTGTTTTGTTTTGTTTTGTTTTGTTTTGTTTTGTTTTCTCATGCAAAAAAAGAAAAGGTTAAAAGGAAGATGGAGTTTTGTGTGCTGTTAAACCTCAAGTAGCTTGCATCTTCTCAGCCTGCTAGAGGTTAACAAGCTGAGATGGCCCCACCAGCAGCCACTAAAGAGCAAGCTGGGGTTTGACGTCTCCTGCCTCTTTCCTGGAGACATCACCCTCTTTGCTCTTAGCCGCTGGCGGATCCAGGAGCTCTGCGCAGACAAAGCAGGAGTCGGGATTGCTTTGGGTGAGGGATCAGATGACCTCAAAGGCTTGGGTGTAGACTTCACAAGATGCTCCATCAGCTCTTGCAAAAGACTCCCTGAAACCCACCTTGAAGGCACCTGGGGAACTTACAACATCTCACAAATCTGCCATCTCTGCCACGGGAGGAGGTGCCAGTTGCTGTGGCTGATGCTCCCTAAATTTTGTATGGGTTGCATCTTTTGGAGCAAGTCTGGCCCCACCAGCCACATACTTCAGCATGAGATGGGGCTGGTTTGATCTTTGTTTGACCATCCTTCACGTGTGGCATGGTTTGGGCCAGACCAGCCACTGAAACGAATGGCAGATGCTCTCCCTAACATCTCTCTACAAGGACCAGGACCTCAAACAAGGACAAGGTGGATTTGGTGTCTCCTGGAGGACAGGTAAAGAGCAGGATTTTTAGTGCACAAATCAGACACTCAACGCTAATAAATAACACATGCCCAAGGCCACCAAAATGAGATACCACAGGCTGAAGTTGCCGTGGGGTAAAGCACACAAAGGCTGAATGTCTGAGAAGTCAGAGGAGATGAACGCAAGAGAGTGGCTAAAAATAGAAAGCGCGAATGAACTTCAGCCCAAACATGTGGGAGGGATGGGGATGGCCATGCCAGAAATCCGGGAGCTGAAGCTGCAGGAGAAGAGGCCGCTTTGCCAAGAGAAGCATAAGAAGCTCGCGAGGCACGAGGCTCTATCGGCAAACTGGTGGAAGATAGATAGACACTCCGGGCCACACGGTTGGAGTCACTGGACCAATAATTCACTTTAAATGCCTGGGAAGTCAAAGGCTCCTGTATTTACAAGACAGAAGTGGCTGGAAGTTGCTTCGTTCCAGCTGGAGCCCAGAAACCAGAAAATTCCAGGGTGTGAGAGCCGCCTCCTGGCCACGGGCTGAGGGCAAATCCCTTCGGCTTCGGGGAAAAGACCGTTGCAGCCCTGGGTTCAATCTCTGCAACGGCTTTTGTTTGAAAATGGAACTGCTCTGGGGAAAACGCAAACAAAAAGGCGAGAGGGACCGGTTTGCTGTTCTTACCATCCGAAAATGGGCATTTTGCTGTGAAATCTGGAAACAGCAAAACCATTTTCCAGCCCAAAATTTTGGATATGAGGGGTTCAACTTTTAAAGGAGAATAAAGAAGTCCTGAGTTAAAATAAAAAAACATCCTGAGTTAAAAAAAAAAAAAAAAAAACCCAAACCACAGAAAAACCCCGCCCAACCCAAAAAAACCTGAACAACCAAAAAACACGCATTACTTTTTAGAAAAATCTGATTTTGACGGGAGGTATTTTTTCTAACGAACATCCCAGCCTTTTCAGTGAGTGGGCAAAGCCCAGTAGGTATAAAACTTCAAAAAAATATATTCCGGCAGATTTCTTGCTTCCTGCAGGGAGAGATTTCTGCCCAAAGCCCAGCCCCAGTTATCTCTGCAGTGCGGACGAGCCCTGTCTACATCTCACAGATACTCATGGCTTGAGTTTTGGAGCAGCCCATGCTTGGAGGTCGCACGTTTCCTACCAAGCCTGAGACAGTTTAGCTCCTGGTGGTGCCCGGAGCCCGGGAAAAGGGAGCTGTTCCCCAAAAGTGTTTGTCTGGCTCCTTCTGTACAGGGCTGAACAGTGAAAAGAGGATTTAGGGCTTTTGGGAAAGTTGTATGGTCATAACACGTTGGGTCAAGGCTTGGTACAGGCCCATGTGTCCCAAGGGAGTAGATGTGAACGTGGTCCCTGTGCAATCCTTTACTGGGTGCCCTGGCTGCAGAATTATGAAATTAGGGACAATACAGAGATGAGGAACCCTCATTATTCCCACGTTGAGAGAAAGAACGCAGAGAAAGGTCCTTAAACACAAACTAGGCTGGGATGATCCAAAATGCACCAGCTGGGGCAATCGGAGCTCTCACCCTGGGCAGACATCGGAGGATCCGGCCCAGAAGAGCCAAGTTTTGCTCCTCCAGCTCCTCAGACAAGGGCTAGTTTCCACAAAGCAAACAAAACCCTTTCTTCTTGGTTTACAAAGGTAGAAACAAAGGTATGAAGTGGAGCCTGCGAGTAGCCTCGGTGCTTGCTGGGAGGAGTTTGTTAGCCCGAGACGCTCAGGGACTGGAATTGACGGAAGAAGTGCTCAGGGGGGATGAATTCAGAACCAAAAATAGCTTTCGACTCGGTCGCATCCCGTGGCGGGCTTGGCCCGGGTTATAAATGTTTGACGAGCGCTGATGTGGGAGGCAGCACGGCGGCAGCGGGGTCCTGCACGCCCACGAGTCGGGCAGAGCTCAGCCCCCACCGCGGGGCAGGGCAGGGGGGGAGAAAAGGGGGCTTGAGGAGCGCAGGCAGCGAGAAACAAGGCTTGAGCCAGCGGAGGGGACGGGCAAGAAATTTTGGAGCTGCAACAAGAGTTCCTGGGGAAAACAATCCTTAAAAAAACAAATAAAAAAAAATATGAATCTCGCACTATTGCTCTGACAGCATTTCTCAGGGCTTTAGAGCCAGGCCCGGGGGGCGTGGGACAGGGAGGGTGACTCGCCTCATATCAGAGGACTTCTTACTTTTTGCACAATTCCTGCATGAGCGCAAACAAGGACGTAAAAACTCCCTCAGCTCAGGTGTCCCAAACCGCATCTCTTTGGGGTGGATTTTTTTTTTAACCTTTCCCCTCCTCTTTTAAAAATCGGCCAGCTGCAAACCGAAGGAAAAAGAGTTCTGACTTTGCAAATGTCAGAATAAGTAATAATCTTTTGTTCGTGCTTTACCAAATACTTCCCTTTTCTTGGCCAATGCTGTCCATTCAGTTCATCCTCCATGCAGAAAGCTCCCTCCTCCCGCCCCTGCCTTTCAGCCACATCTATATGTTTCTTACCCAGACAAAGATGCCTCCAATCCATGCCTGGGGGAGTCCTTCGGGATATCTGGAAGTGCCTGACCATCTATCCAGGTTGTCTCCAGCAGCTTCTGAGTACGTGGCCACCTCTGCCTCCCAGCTGTCCTTTGCCATTAGGATCAGGAGAAATATCTGCAGGTCTCCACACGCTCCACCCTCGTATCTGAGCCCTGCACCCCATGATGCCGTGTCCTGTCTCTGATGCCTGCAGCACCTCGGGAGCCGGTGTTCCTGGCTGGCAGCAGGGATGGTACTGTAGCTCCCCACGGCTCTGGGAGGACTGGGAATAGCAGACAGAGAAATACTGAAAAAAACCCGCAGAGATTAGGACAGAAAATGAGCTGTAGAATGGCGCGGCGATGTGGCTGCCAGTGGCCAGCTTCCCCGCTTCGTACCCGGATGAGATCAGCAAATGTGCAGAAAATACTGGGGCGTGGGGATGCTTCCCGTTCCCATTTATAAGCGTGGGAGAAGCTGGTTCAATCCTGGTGCTGCAGCTCTCCTGTGAAAACCCTGGACCTCCCTTCCCTGCATGAATACCCCTCCAGCCCCTGGAAGAGCTGGATAAAAGCGCATCGCCCTGCTGAGCTGTGGCCCCCCCCCATGCCGATGCTTTGGGAAGCGTACGGCCCATTTGCCACCACGAAGGCAGGGCAAAGACACCCGGCTGAGACGACATGCCCTGGAGCCATCACTGTCTTGAAGGTGCGGATCAGCGGGTTGAGCGCCGCTCTGGTGTATTAGCCCACGGGACCGGCTTGCCTTGGCATTGGGTTCAACTCCCTGGGCTACCAAGGGTGCGGGCTGGGCACTGCCTCCTGCCCGGCAGCCCCATGGGCGTCTTCTAGCAAATTCGGGCATAAACAAGAAGAGAAAGAGATGAGACGGCTGGAGCTGAGCCACTTGAGACTCACAAGGAAGCATGAATAAAAAATCCCCGGGATGCCCTGGCTGCCTACTTCCCTCCGACCCAGGAGAGCGACGCCACTCGTCCAAAAGCACTTAATGCAGCCAAAAAGGCTACCCGTGGCAGCCAAAAGTGGTTGTGCGGGGCTGTCAAGTGGCCTAATTACTGCACAAGGCCCCTGGATTTCATTAGCATGCCGAGATACTCCTCCAAATATGCAATAGCCCTGCAACGCGCTAGTAGCCCACCAGAATGTCTCCCAAGCACTTTGCCCGCACGGTCCTGCGGTAAGATGCCGGCGTGCCAGCTTGTCTGACGGGTCTCAGCTTTGAGTCACAGCTTTGCCATCTTCCTGCCACCCCCAGCGCTGTCTCTTGTACAACGGGCGCTTCTGTTCTCATCACCAGTGCATCTCCCGGGGGGGGGACGGGACCGTCCCTCCTCCCCCAGCCGGCTCAGCTGCTAGCTCTCAACCTTCCCCGCGACCTCTGCAGCATTAAGGCAAAATAAGCCCCTCTTGGGATGCAGCACATGATGGAGATGTGCTGTTCGGCTGATGTAATCGATATAAAAGCCGAGAAGGTCACTGTTGCGGGTTTGATAAGGGAACATAACAAAGCTGTTACATCTCCCAACCTCCCCTTTCAAGCTGACGAGTCTTGAAAAATTAAAAAGCACACGCACACACGTGTGTCTGCCACGTCTTTCCCTCCGGCGTTTGTGTGCAAGCGAGAGCTCAAAATAGTAAAGTGATGGCACCCTGGTCTGGACCGTTTTGCAGGATGCCCAAATACCAGTTCTAAGTGCCAACGCTGCCGTCACGCCACTCCTGACCCAAAACACGTACGAGACCAGGGGGACGGCGCTGGCGGCGTGCTTGGGCCGGCGAGTCCCTCTTGATTTTTCCCTTCTCTGACTCCCAGCAGCGCCAGCAGGCTCTGCGGCATTTTCTGGGTGCGTCCAAGCAAAAATGGGTTCAGTCTTGGAGCCTCTTTTCCAGAGCCATGAAATTTGTGGGGTCTGTCGTTCTGCAACGGAGGGGAAGGAGCAAAAAAAGCACAGCTTTTCCCTCCCGCTGCCTGCCCTTTGGGGCCATTCAAAAGAGTTGGGTTGAGTAAAACTAAACCAGCGTGTTTGATTTTAGTCTGTTTTATGCACCCAATACTACAAACCTCAGCTCTAGATAAAACGCCTCTTTGAGATAAAATGCTTCCCTCGCTGCTTGGTAAAACCAGCCATTCCAACTGCCCCCCCGCCCCCCCCCCTTTTTTTTTTTTTGCACTTTCTAAGCCTTTCTCAGGAGGAACCCCTTCAAACTGAGCCTTTTCTTTCCATCAGAGCTTTTTCCAGAAGCTACCACAAAACCTTTGGAGATAGTTTTATCTAGCTCCTGCCAACAGCCAGCTTTCTGGATGCTCCAATTCCTTCCCTCTGCCAGCGTTGGTTTTTAAACACCCGCCAAAACTGTTAGAGATTTTCCAGGAGGCATAAATTCTCTCCCTACATCGTACAGCCAGCTTGTCTACAGGACGCTGAACTTTTCCTCCTGTTAATTTTAGTTGCTGAAACTTATTTCCTATATGGTTTTTCCTTGTAAAAAATCTTAATTCATTTTGATCCTGGTCGTACCCATCCAGTCAAATTCAGCTCTTCTCTCATCTTTTTAATATCCTCCTCTGTTGCCTTCTCTCCTGCTCTGATAACATCAAAGAGCCTCTTCCTTGTCACCGCCACGCTCACGCTTCCTCTTGGCATGTCACTTTTATTAATTTGTGCTTCAGAGGCCTTCTCGTCTCTGCGTCGGGAGGTATTAACTTCAAACATCGCAAGCAAGCTGCTCGGCGTGGGGGCTGACAGGCGACTGCCATCTCCTCGGGAGCCCGTGATGCTAAATGTGCGTCTTACATATTCCTTGGAGAGGGATTTTTATGGGGTGTATTTTCTTCCTGAGGCATGATGCACTCCGAAATTTTGCTGTCTGTGTATTCCAGAGCCAAAGAGACCAGCGGGGCAGCGGGCTGGGCAAAGGAAAGGAGCTGATCCGAGCACTCGTAGCACCCAAACTCCAAGGTCCGAAGGAATGGTTGGTTTTCCAGCATGTGGGTGGGCTTGTGGGTAAAGACATGGGCAAAGGCGAACGAGTCCCTTTGGTGAGACACTGGCCCAGGTTGCCCAGAGATGTGGTCTACATCCCATCCCTGGAAGCATTCAAGGTCAGGTTGGACGGGGCTCTGAGCAAGCTGGTCTAGTAGAAGATGTCCCTGCTCATGGCAGAGGGGTTGGACTAGATGTCCTTTAAAGGTCCCTTCCAACCCAAAATATTCTACGATTCTTCAATTCTACGCATGCCTGCACTCACCGCCGCGGCCGAGCACACCCGGCTGTGAGCAGAGGTGGCACGCACAGCTCCGGTCCGTGCCCGAGCGGATGCTCAGCGAATAAACGTTTCCTGGTGAAAATCCTGCGAGTCCGGCGGGGAGGACCCCAGGCAGGCAACATTTGGTGGTGAAGTCACGCCAGCGAAGCGGGGGCGGGCAGCGCTTGGGCTCAGAGCAACGTCTGGTGGTCGGTGCTCGCACAGATGGCAGGTCGCAGGCAGGGGGGTGGCATGTGCCCAGATCTATCCGGGTCATCTCACCCACATTCAGACCAAGCTCTGCCGGGTACTGACACTTTTCTGGCACAAGAGTCGTTGCACGTGAGCAGTTTACACCACCCAGCTCCCTCCAGGCTCAATTTTCTAATGGTACGCAGCCACCTTCCGACCATAAAGCACCACTATTGGCATGCTAATTTTGCAGGCAGCAGCTCCAACACATGCTATACCCCATAACCACGGCGTTTACTCACACATTAAATAAATAGATGGATACTGGGAATTAGAAATGGCCACTTGTCCCATCAACGCGTAACAATTTCCTTATTCTTCCCCGAGGACAGTCTCTAATTGCTTCCTGAATGATCCCAGTTCTCCAATTCACAGCTTTGCCTCCCAGGCCCACAGAGGCAATTAATTATGGAGGTGAAAAGTGCATCCCTGTGTTCGCTCAGATTGATTTAACTTGTGTCCAGGCCTCCTGGTACCCTAGCGAAGCCTTTCCTAGGCTGTTTTCACTTTGAGGGGCTGCTGGTGGTGTTTGCAGCTGGCTGAGGCTGATGCTTTTCAGCCAAGGTCTCTGCATTCTGAGCGGAGATGGGACCTTCATTGCACCTAATTCCTGTCGGCTGGAAGTGCAGCCCCCAGTCTGAGAGCCATCAAGGCATTTCCCACCAGTGGAAGGAAGGGCACCTCCAAAAGAAAGTCCATCCTCTGCCCTGTCTGCAATGGGAAGTACTTCACCACGGAAGTTTTTGATCTTTTCCAAGATCTAGAAACACCTCTGTGAAGACGAGGTCTTTATTGGGCTCAAATTGGCCCATTTCATGGCCACGTGCATATCACTATTGCTAACAGCTAGCGAGCAACCAATTGAATTCTTCAGAGGGAGTCCAAGGAAGACACCCATGTTACACAAGAAGAGATTGCAGACGAGTCTATAGCCAATACAGATGAAACAAGATCAAGCCATAGCCAGATAAAGTCAGAGTAGTAATATTTTCTAACATTTTTCTAACAAGGCGTTTAATTAGCTACTGGACCAACTGATTATTGGAAGCGCTGCATTCCCCACCACTTGTTTTCATAAGCCAGGTGGGATAGCAACTCTGGAAGACCTGAGCTGAAAATGAAATTGTTGGCTTGTACCAGGTGTAATTACTGCTGGAAATTTCTTGGCTTGCCCTGAAGGTAGCATTTTTAAATTCTCTCTCTTTCTCAACCAACAGCCAAAACCAAATGGAAGACAGAGAGAGCATCACAGGGAGATCCACCAACTCACACCTGACCTGCTCTGACCGGCGTGGAGCTCAGCAGGTGGCACTTAGCCAGCTCCATGTCTGCTCAGGGCTCAGCTGCGGCTGATGCAACTATTTCTGCCAAAGCTCACAAAGCGGCGAGGTAATTCCACCTTTTGTAGCAACAATGTTGAGGAGAAACCACCTTGCCAAAGAAGAGGTCTTGGCAGCTCACCCCAACATGAGTTCACCCCAGCAGAGCCAACACGCAGAGGTGCCAAACCAGCGGGAGAGCTGAGTGTGAGCATTTCATCCAAGTGACAACAAGCGCTGGGCAGCTCAGATGAGCCTCTTCAACGAGATATTTCAGCCTTGTCCTAGCTGAGCTCATTGTAAAGTTGTAATCATAGAATGTTTAGAGGTGGAAGAGACCTTAAAGATCATCCACTTCCAACTGGGCAGGGACACCTCCCACCAGCCCAGGTTGCTCCAAGCCCCGTCCAACCTGGCCTTGAACCCCTCCAGGGATGGGGCAGCCACAGCTTCTCTGGGCAACCTGTTCCAGCGTCTCACCACCCTGGATGAGATCTATTGCAGAGGGATCCAGGTCTCTGGGAGGCCTCAGTGAAGAGAACAGGTCGTAGTTTCCACTCTTCCAGTGGAAGGCAAGGGGAAACGCGCAGAGGCACTGCCTGGAGAGCTGCTCAGACACTTTTTATGCAGGTGAAATTTTGGTTAAAGAGGTTGTTTTCTTCAGTGCAGCAAGTTTGAAGCTGAAGCTCCAGAAATGCTTTTTCTGGACTGCAGTGGAGAGTAAGACAGAGCCTGACCCTATAGCAGCACAGTGTTGCAGGAGGAGACTAAGGCCGTTCCCTGCCAGACTTGGTGAAGAAAGATGATCCCTCTCCCAGCCAAGGTTGGGGTGCTGCTCAACCACATCCAGATGGTCCAGTGCCCTTTGAATTTTCTAAGACATTTGTGAGAGTCTTTGATGCTAAATGAAGGCAAACTTAGAAACCAAACACTGCTGGCTGACCATCGTGTCCTCTTCTGGCTTCTGACAGTGAGCCAGGAGTAGCTCTGGTGGGACCTCAGCTCTGGTAGCCCCATCACCGGGAGCCAAGGAGGTTGAGGGGTGGCTCAAGGGCTGATGCCTCCAGCAGGGTTAGGGACAGCATGAGCAGGGGCTGCAAACACCAGCCCGTGAGCCCCACAGCTGCTTGTGTGGTGACTGGTGGCGCTGCCTCCCACTCTGGGCCATGAGCCTGGTTTCAGCCCAACAAAAGGGGCTTCTTGAAGGCTGCGACCATGACGATGAGGGCGCCACTGGGAGTTGAAGACAACGTACAGTGAGGAGCAGGAAGACACTCCATCCGAAATGAAGTCCATCCATCAAAATGAAGGATGGGGCATGGACTCTCATCCTTCAACACTGCATTAATCACCACTTTCTGCAGTCCCTTCAGCACAAGCTTGCAGGACCTGACTTACATAGGTCTTTTTCAAGAGATCGAGTGAGTCGGCGTCAGGGCTTTTTGTGTTTTCCTCCAAACTGTACAGGCTGAGGGGACAGGAGAAGTTGTGGGAGAGGAGGAGGAACAGCAATAAGCCCTTTGGCTCCAGGGCTGTCCGAGGTCTATCACTGTCCTTGACAAATTACGCAGACTCCGTGCTCTGCTTTTCAAATCAGGAGCTGCTTCTCCGACTGCCACTCAAAAAGAAGCTTTCAGAAGGTGATAGGTTTTGTTCGTAAACTCAACGCTGAGCTTGCATCTGCAGTTTGGGGTTGGTTTTTTTCAAGTTTGCAAGGCTATATCTGAGACACCCCGGGGAGAGCAAAGCGCAGAGGCACCAGCCCTGCCTTGCCAAGCAGCTCTGCAAACTGGCAGCTCCTGAGACACCCGAGATCTTGATGTCAAAAATGACAGGCGTCAAGAGTCATCGTGGGAGATGAAACTCCCATGCAAGAGCTGGGGAAACTTGAAGTTCAGCAGGACTGACAAGGGGGTTGGCCTAGCAGGAGCTTGGTAAAGTCATCCTCAACACACAGGCTTATAAAGCAAAGCCAGAATTGGCATCCAAGAGGACAACCCCCTTGTAGCTATACAGGGCAGAGGCACCGGCCACTGGACCTTCTGTGCTGTGCAGCAAGGTCTCAGGTTTGGGACAATGAGCCATATCTCATGGGACGCCCAGAAATGCCTAAGGAGAAAAAGCAGGACCAGAAACAGCCCCAGTCGGCAGTTCCTAAACTGTAGCTGCATTTTTGGAGACTAAGAGAGCTCAGCTTTGCATTGAGCTGCTTGGTCTCCAGGCCAGAGCACACCCCCTGTATTTAAAGCACAGCCAACAGAGCCCTGACCAGCCATCGCAGCTGCTTTGCCTCCTCAGCAGCTTCCATATGGACAAGAAAAATATCCGGCAAATATCCTTAGAGACCCTCGCTATCTTCCAGCAGTATCGCACGTCATCAGTGCAAGGCCAGCATCCCCACTGGGAGAAGGATCACCTTCACCTCCATTTCATGCCCATTTGCTCAAGGTCACCCAACCGCATGGACCAGGGTGGAGAGAAACCCACTTCTCCCCTATACCAGCTTCGCTCCCTGCATGCACAAAGCTCCTCTATCCCACCAGAAGCTCTTTGGACCGATACTTTATCGCTCCCGATAATCACGAACTGTAAAGTACATTTCCATGGCCCATTCAACATGTGCCTCCCTCCAGAGACTGCCAGCAAGGAGATCAATTAGCAGCAATTAGACTGATGTTTTTAGCAAAAAGATTGTCCTTGTTATGTGTTGGGTGGGACGGAAAGAGCCAAAGCCTAATCCCAGCCCTGTGGGAATTGCTTGTTACAATGCTTCTCCCACAGCTTGCTCGTTTCCAAAGGTTTCGGTGCCTTTTCCACCCCACAGTTGTTGATGGCAGTCCAAGAGCTCAGAGCATTTCTGGAGAGCTGCAGTCATTGTTGTTTTTTTGGCTGAATCTAAGCGCATGAATATTAATGTGTTTCATGTTTGACTGGCGGTTTACACTATCAGAAGCTGCTATTTTTCCTCTTCTCTGTGTGTTTCCCTGCCTCTGCATTGTTATTCCAGATACAGAAATATTTCTCAGCCTCCTTAAAAAATAATATTGACACTCTGCAGGGTTCCTGCTCTTCCCCGAGCCAAGAAGCAGCGAGTTGCCAGGGGCGCGCTCGGAGCACACACGTCGCGTTGGCCGTGGAGCAGAACGAACCAGCATCGCTGCAGTTCATCTGGGAAGGGCTGCGGAGGGGTTTAGGCACGGGGACGATCAGGCTAACCCCACCTACAGCCCCGAAAGGACCGTAGCATGGAAGCCCTCAGCCACGTCTCCGTGTTTGGCTGGTGAATCTCCGGGGTGAGAGGGGGTGGGTGGTGTAGGACAGGGAAGATGACCTCTCTCAGGACGCCAGTTTGAGGACTTCCTCATCACAAGTTGCATTTTTGCCCTCTCCAGCCCTCCAAGCCCTTCTGTTTCCTTAATTTTACGTCACTCTCTCTGCAGCCTGTCCCTGATTTTGACTTCCCCAGGCTCACTCTCTGCTTGCTGTAAAACTTCTTTGCCATTTCAGTCACATTAAATCATTTTCTCCATCTCTCCCTCCGGTCTTCCAGAGACCTCAGCAGCTGCGGCTTGACACCATTTTGCCCAAACATGCTGAAGATGCTTGGTGCCTGCTGGACTCTGTGACACATCCAGGGCAGCTGGGCCAGGGACTTCCTTGGACCCTGATGGTGCCATGTGTCCCAGCAAAGGAGCACCCAGCCATGGCCATCGCATGCCAGGGTCCCTGCAGGGGGACAGGCTGCTCCTCCGTTTTCCCACTGCAAACACCAACGGAGACCGTTCAGCTTGTGCCCCTGTGTGCAATTGTGGTGGCATCCCCAGGGGAAGGACAGGGATGGTTCCAGTGAGGAATAAGAAGTTGAGCAGATGTCTGAGATGGATGTGCAGCAGCGCGTGTCTTTTTCCACTGTGTGCTGTATCTTCTCTTTTTCTTGGTCTGGTTGCAACTCCCACTGGGTTCCCTTCATCCTTCCTGGGACACTCCCAGTGCCGGTGGCTACGGTCACCCTAGTGACTCAGCAAAGAGCAGGGAAAACACAGTCATAGCAGAGAAGCTTTGCAGGAGCAGAAATCGCCTTTTCCTACCAAGCTCCCCCAGGAAAATACAGCAGGAGCAGAGCAAAGTGAAACACGACCCGTGTGTGAAGGCACATGGGCACCCACCAGCCCCAGCCGGCGTTCGCAGCCCCCGCACCCGCCAGCCCACCATGGCACGGGACCCGGCTCCCAGCCCTGGGCAGAGCCGGTCAATCTGTTGCGGCAGCCGCCCCGGCTGGAAACTGTCAGTCCCTCTGTCAAGCGTGAGGTTTGATGCGCTCGGAGGTGATGGGCTCAGGCGGGGCGGCCGGCAGAGAGCCTGACGCACGGCACCGACCCACGCCAATTAAAGCGAGGGACGTGGAGCATATTGTGCCAGGGAGAGATTCGCTGCGAGATCTGAGCTGACCAAACAAATAAGCCAAACCCGAGAGACGGGTGGAGGCAGGGTCCAGGGCTGCAAGAACGAAGCGGCTTTTGTGAGGCAGGGGCTGTGCAGCAGAGAAAAGCTGAGGTGGCCATGAGGACGGTTGGGATAGACACCCAGATGGGGAGGTCTCACCTTTGGGTCTTCTTGGACAGTCTCTAGACCATTTGCAGGGCTGGGACTTGTCAGATGCAGGTTTCCCCTGACACCGCCACAGTCTGTGGAGGGCACCGGTCACCCAAAGGCTCCTGTGGGCTTTTGGGAATCTCCATGTGGGTTCCTGGGTGGAATCTTTTCATTAGGGTTGTTAACGGCATCGCTGCCATGCCTGAATGCCCAGCTGAGGGGTTCACCATCCCCCCCGTGCAAGGAGGGAGATGCCCAGTGTGAGGTCAGGAAGACCAGCAAGGTGATGGGACTGGGTGAACTGGGAAAAAGGGAGCGCAGAGTACATCCAAAAGAAAGGAGGGAAGCGTGTGACCCTGCTTCATTGTGCCCCGGTGCCTCTTCCCTGGGGAATCCCAGATGCGAGGGGGTGTCTGTTGCCTAAGGAGAGGGCCATGGAGGCAGCCCGAGGACTAAGGTGAGCACAGCTCTACCATGACCCTGTTTCCATCTCCTGGTCTCTTGTGGGGCTCCAAAGCAGGACCTGGCCACCGGGGTCATGTCTTCTGGGATCTCCAGAGCTGCTGTAAGGATCCCAACCCTGGGGTTGGCTGGAGAAATGAGGCATTAAGTGGAGTGAGCTGCTGGAGTGTAAATATCCTTGTGTTACATCCTCGAGTTATCGCCTGTGCAGCGACGGAAGAATCATAGAATCATAATGGTTGGAAAAGACCTTTAAGATCATCAAGTCCAACAGTTAACCCAGCATTGCCAAGTTACCACTAACTGTTGCCACTCAGCACCACGACTACACATCTTTTAAATACCTCCAGGGATGGTAACTCAACCACTTCCCTGGGCAGCCTGTTCCAACGCTTGATAACCCTTTTCGTGAAGAAATTTCTCCTAATATCCATCCTAAACCTTCCCTTGCGCAACTTCAGGCCATTTCCTCTTGTCCTATCACTTGTTACTTGGGAAAAGAGACCTTGCTACAACCGCCTTTCAGAAGTTACCGTGGATGGTGATGGGCCACCTCTGAACTGAACCTCCAGCTCCCCCCGCTGGGAAGCAGCCTGGGTCCTTCAGGCATTTGATTCCAGCCCAGGAGAAACATCAGATCCATGCTGTCCAACCCTAAATCATTGCTCTCAGACCCAGGAGTACCCTGGGCTCCGTTTTCCTCCACGTGTCCATCAGCAGGGTACGAGAATACCCCCATCACATGCATGCACGGTGCTATGTAGGTATGGCTCCGGGATTGTCCAGAAGAGGCAGCAGCACAGAGGAAGACCACATCAATCCGACTTCAAAATAAAGGTGAGACACGTGATGGTGTGGCCCACGCAAAGGGGCTTTGGTTCTTCCAGAGAGCTGAGCCAAGCCCCATAGGTTTCCACACCTTTCCAGACAAAGGCTGATAGACCAAAAGCACGACGCACCCTGGGGTCCTGGTTACCACTGGGGCTATTAATGAGTCCAGGTCCCTGGGAGATACCGTAGCCCATTCAGCTCACGGCTCTGCCTCCCGCAACGTGCGCCGCTGGCTACTCCACAAAGTGGTGAAATAAATCAGTACTGAAATGATCTGCATAGGGCGGTTCTTCTTAATCCTACTCGGTTAGAGCTGATCTGTGACCCTCATGACAGCATCTTCTGTTGGAGCAGGGATGTACTGCTCTTGAGTGTCGCTGGGCAAGAGGACGGACTCGGGAGAAGTGCCTGTTTTGCCCCCAGCGACCACTTACTTCGTTGCGCTCTGCTGTTAATCTCTCCTCGGAACTGCACGGCTATGGTCCTCACCCTCTTCCAAACCCCTGCACCCACCAGGACCAGCCTCTGAGCTCCCCCAGGCCAGAGGGAACATCATTCATAGTCAGATGTCGCCAGCTAAGCCCAGGAAGCTACTGAGGAGCTATTTTTGATCTAGACCCTGATCACCCATAAGTGTATTTAAAAGTGTTCCTTCCAACGTACGTTATTTTCACCTGACAAGCATGAATTTCATTTTCCACCACCTCTCCCATCCACCTGCCTTGGCAAGGTGCTTCCCAAGCTCCCAGGAGCCTTTTTTGGTCATGACTCATCTAAATAAGCTCTAAAGGAGCTCTGGAGTTTGCCACCTTCCTGCTCGCCCACCTCCAGCTCATGAATAAACAAGATGCCGCGCTGCCAGCGGGCAAAGCGGGATCAAAGGTGATCATTGACCTCGGTGATCGCCAAAAGTGCCAAGGTCTCATCTGCAGCCTCAGTGGGAGGAGCGCCGAAGCCCATTTCCATGGTAAAGCAGCAGGCAGGGGATGGGGCAGCAGCCTGATGCTCAACGTGCCACGGGCAGTGGGGTTGCCTTGGTTGCAAACTCAGCGGCAGAGCTATGAGCCGGGTCTATTCTCAGTGCAGTCATGCTCATTTGCAAAAATAAAAGCACAAGAGCAGCCCCAGGCCCCGCTGGGTAGGTGTTGGAGGCAGAAACCAGGAGGGGCAGGAGCAGGACCCTGGGAGAAGGGCAGAGCTTCGGGGACACCTCCAGCCAGCTCCAACAGGGACTTCTCCAGCTATGGAGCTGGAAAGATCTGCCCCAAAGGGGACCCCACTGCTATCCACCCCCAGCCCCGAGGGGGAGAGAAGCTGCTTCAAGGACTGGAAGGATCCAGAGGAAAGCGTCCTTGTAAACTACGTGTTTGTTTGCTGAGTACCGGATCCAGCGTCTCAATTATGCATGACAAAATAAGGCATAATAGTTGCATTTACAAGCAGCGGTTTGTCATATGGGCTGCAGATGAAATATTTAGAAGCAAAGTAAGTGCCTTTTTTGTCTGGATAGGATCCTCGTCCTTCCCCCTCACATGCAGGTTTGCAAACGCTGTGCCAGGACCTGGTAAAAACATTAAAAACCCAGAATGGTCTCCCAGTTTGTAGTTAAACTATATATAATGTACATAAATTATTATTTCCCGGTTGCGTTTGATGGCTTGTGGTAGCGCATTCCCCCATGGGACTGCAAAATGGTTATGGGGCTGGTGGTGCTCGGGAGGGGGAAAGGGGATGGGGAGGAGGACGAGGCACCATGGATGATGGCCCAGAGCCCACCACCGAACAGATCCCCAAAGGCTGGAGAGGCAGAGAGCCACAAAAGGCAGGGATTCAGAAGAGGGAAGGGGGAAGGGATCGTTTCCCCATTGCTACCAATACCCACCTGGGGTCTGATGCATCGGAATCCGAGCGGTGCGGTCGGTGCAGCCGCCTGCGGGCCAGAGCATCCCAGGATCCTCATCCCTCCCCACGGGAAGGTGCTTTGCACATGGAGCTTTAAGACGCATAAACAGGAATAAGCAGCACATTAGAGAAGATGAATCTTGTCCAGGCTGATACGATCCATCTCCCAGAGGGCGCTCCACGTGAAATTTCATTAGCTTCTGGAGGGGAGTTGCTCTGCTTATAATAATCATTAATTATCCCAAGTGACGCATGGCTTAGTGGTGTTGAATGATTGCTTCCCTCCATGCCAGTGACTTCATCTTTTTGCCTGGTTTAAGACTCGCTTTTATGCGCTCATCTTTTTTAAGGGAGACTCCAAGAGAGTAATTCAGCCTTTTATGGCCTCCATTCAGTGCAGACTACAGCAATGCTCCACCCCATCACTGAGATCCGCTCGGCAGGGTTTCCCTAACCATCCCACAAAGAGCTGAGGAGCCCACCAAGGAGGGAAGGTCATTGATTTACTGTCGTTTGTCACCTTTCATTTGCCCCAGGGCCAAGCCTAGAAGCCCTCCCTGATATCCACAGGGGAGAGAAACACAGCAAAGGTCCATAAGGCTGTGAATCCCTCCGTGCATTGAATTCCCAAAGAAACAGTAGACCCAGTCCTTGTGTCCTATCCTGACCCATCTAGAGGGACACGCTGCCAGGCAGAGCTGATGAAAGCAAGACTGGTCAGCTGGGAAATCAGGTCCATAAAGAAGAGGAGACCAGATTTCTAGGTCAGATGTGGAAATGTGCTTCAGGAGTCCCCGAGCCAACCATGAGGTGACCCAGCCCTGGTTCTACCAGCTCCCACCAGGGCCACACGATTCATACCTGCCCCAAATGCCAACCTGGGATCAGCGACTCGACATCATCCGATAAAACCAGGGAAATCATTTGCGTCGTTGGGATTGCCGGAGGGAGCTTCTCAGCTTCCATTTTTTCTGCTGTTGTCACGGTCCTGCTGAGGCAAACTTAAACGCATAAATTAAACCCAGCTCAGTCCCTCTTCTCCCAAGCCCCCATGCAAATAGACTAAATCAGTTTCATTTAGAAGATCAAGCCAGGCATCACTCAGAGACGGGTTTAAAAATGAAGTCCTTCACTGCATGCATTAAAAAAACAACAAGCAATTTATCTTCCTCATCACTCTTCAATATGCTTGTTGTGAGGCGGGCTGGCAGTTATGAAGAGCACCATGGTTTTCCTGTCACCTTGGCCATGCAGAACCCCTTCCACTGTGGTGGCCCAGGTTTGGGAACGGGAAGCCACATCCCCCCGGCAATCGGACCTCCTCCTGGCCTGCTCTGCCTGGGCTTTGGGGTTTATTTTGGCTGAGTGCTACAAAGCCCAAGACTGATTTAGAGAGAGATGAAACACCCCCAGATGATGCTCAGCAGAGAAAACGGCCAGCTCTGTTCCCCCGTGGGGTTGGACCTGGGCAAAGGGCTGGGAGCGCAGTGGTGACAGCCGGATGAGGAGCTCACGGCTCAGGGCGGACTGGCTGTTTGAGAAGGAGCCTGGAGGTGAAGATGCGGTGTTCTCCAAACTTGCAACACTTCACCCTTACCCTCAGCCCCTTTAGTCCTGAAATCGCCACGACCCCCACTATGAACACGAATGAGGGATGTCCCACCACCTCTCAAGGTCACCCCTGCTATTGATCCCCATGGGAAGGGAGGAATGAGCCCTGACATGAGATCCCAGATGCCCCAAAACGCAGGGAGCTCGGCATCTCTACAAGCAGGAGAAGGATGAGGCCAAAAGCCTTCAAAGGCCTGGGCAACAGTGACCTCCCCAATTCATGAGCCACCTCCTCACCCCGCAGCACCCCACGTCCAGGGTGGAGGAGTCCCCCCTGAGACACGAATCTGGGCAAAAACTATGAACCCACCAGGGAGCAGCTGTAGGACAACACACTTGGATGTGCCTGGCCGTGAACCTGTCCCGTGCCTTGGCCACCGCATCGGTGGCAAGCGGGGACCCGAGCACAGGGAGCTCAGCAGAGGTCGGCTCCGTGCAAAGCGGGGACTTCTGATTTCTTTTTAATGACATTGTTTACTGCTAGCAAAATTTCCCGGAGCCAAAACTTGTCTTTCCTAATAATAAACAAGCAAATAACAATGAGAGAGAGAAGGAAGCACATTTTTAAGCCATCAGGGTTTGATTTGATCGATCCTGGTAATAAACCCCTGCAAAAAGGAGTTGTTAAGCTGGAACGGAGGTTGTAGATCTCCATCAATAACTTAAGCAGGAATGAGAGCGCTGCATTTAAGCATGCAAAAGCCCCTCCAGATGCAATGCTGAGACAAGGCTGAAAAACACAGAGAGGCCAACGTGAAGGTTTCAGTGGTGCTGGGAGGGTGCTTGGGGGCCACAGCATCCCAGCCCCATTTAAGAGGATGGAGCAGGCACAGAGGCCAAAAAGGCTTTTTCTGCATAAGAGGCAGCTGAAATCATCCTGGGAGTATCTGGCCGTCTTGCTCTGCCGTCGTTTCCCCATTTCCTTTTCCCTCTTTCCTTCCAGAGCCAGGGATCAGAGATCTTCCTCCCACCAGCCCCATCCCTGTTCATCGCCCAGCCCACACACAACCGAGACGACAGAGGAGGGACCGCAGAGCAAACCCCGATGGCAAGATCTCCAGGCGTGACGACAAGGCTGCGGCATCCTCAGAGCCTTCCTCGCGCAGGGAAGAAGGGCCATGGGGAGGGGGAAGCCTGGCCTTGCTCTTGCCGTTCACCTTTCCGCAGGGGGTCCTCCATACAAACAGCACTTTATAAACAGGGGACGCGAGAGGCAAGACCTGCTCTTTACAAACCACAGGGAAAGAGGCGAGAGGAAAGCTTAATCCTTTAAAGGCTGGCCGGGTAACGGGCAAGCCAATAGACTGTGCTGGGAACACTCCATCAGGCTGATTCTTATTTAAAATAGCAAATGGAAGACGCTTCTGCTACTGTAGGATTTAAAGGCAATAAGGCGTGACTAATACCCCCTTGCTGAGCTCAAGCAACAGCACTTCACCAGCCACGCAGATTGGAGATGCTGTAAGTGGCTCTCCAATTTTTTTTCCCCCCACAAAGACAGTGATGTTTCACGCGCTTGGAGAAGAGATGCTCCCAGCCTCACGTTGCCGGTGACGGGGACTCAGAGCCCAAGCCACGGACCAAGACAGACCCCCACCTCCCTGCTCCCCCACACCCACGCAAGCAGCTCACCCTCTCCACAGCTCTCCAGCTTGTGTTGGCCCATCTCCATTTCCCCCCGGAAGCACAAGTCTGCTCGAGGGCAGGTTGCTACAGAGCACGTGTGAACTTGCTGCAGGACATCCTCCACGGAGCCCCTGGGGCTGGTGCAGTCCATCCAGATGTGGCCACCTTAGAGTGGCTGAGAGAGTTGGGGTTGTTCAGCCTGGAGAAGAGAAGGCTCCGGGGAGACCTTAGAGCCCCTTCCAGTCCCTAAAGGGGCTCCAGGAAAGCTGGGGAGGGGCTGTTCACAAGGGCATGTAGCGATAGGCCGAGGGGCAATGGTTTAAACTAGAGCAGGGTGGGTTTAGATCAGCCATTAGGAAGAAGTTCTTGACACTGAGGGTGGTGAGACACTGGCCCAGGTTGCCCAGAGAGGGGGTGGAGGCCCCATCCCTGGAGACATTCAAGGCCAGGCTGGATGAGGCTCTGAGCGACCTGATCTAGTTGAAGATGTCCCTGCTCACTGCAGGGGGGTTGGACTAGGTGGCCTTTAGGGGTCCCTTCCAACCCAACACATTCTATGATTCTATGTTGTAACATCCGTGAGGCAGGTTTTGGTACGGTAGGACCATGGGATGGTGGAGAACAGGGTCTACCCCATCCCTGGAGGTGTTCGGACCAGGCTGGATGGGGCTTGGAGCAACCTGGGCTGGTGGGAGGTGTCCCTGCCCAGGGCAGGGGGTGGCACTGGGTGGTCTTTAAGGTCCCTTCCAACCCAAACCGTTCTGTGATTCAATACCAGCCCATCCTCTGCTCTGCTGAGCTGTTCATAAAAGCAGAGACGTATCCACAGGCGGCTTCTCCATCAGGGCATAGGCCGGGCTGTGCGCGTGCATACAGGTCCCTGCATGGCCAAGGACATGCTGGGCGCAATGGGCAGAGCGTGGGCTGCCCAAGCCCTTTCTTTCATCTCCCTGTCCCTCTGTAAGGCTGCAGCCACGGCTACCTGCCCCCTCCAGCTGCTGCAGCCTGACCCCTTGGGGAACAGCTTGGTTTTATATATCTGGCGAGCGTCCCTCCTTGCTGAGAGCCGACAGCAAACGCTGCTTGCGCCAGTGAGAAAGGGAGATGAGAGGAGATGGAGAAACGTCCTGCCTTGAGTGCTGCCTCCATTAAAGCACCACGGGGCTTGAGTAAGGGAGTCTGCGGGAGCCTGAGATTCATGTGGGTCCCTGGAGCAGCGGGGAAATACATGCTGGGAGGGAGACGTGCTCGGCGTGCGCAGACAGCCCCGTGCCCGCCTCACCTGCTCCGGCAGCCGCCGAGCCAGAGGGATGGTTTGAAAATCAGTGCCGCTGTAAAACGTGCCAATGCCTTCAAGCCATGGAGCAAATCGAACGCACAACGTGGCAGCCGCCACTTGATGGATTTTCCATGGCCTTCACTTCTTGCAAATTGCCTGGGGGGAAAAAAAAAAGCGATATTTCCTCAACTGATTCTTTATTTGGAATCATCCGGCGCTGGTGCTCAGGTGTTCACAAGCACTTCACTGCAGATGTCCAAGGTGCCGAGATCCCTGGGAAACATTTCCAAAAGCCAGGGTGACACTCAGGGCTGAGTTCGTGGGTGCAGAGAGCACCTTTTACTGACAGGCACCTTGAAGTTTTGGGAATTTGCCGGTTATTCAGAGAGCGCGTTGTCACTTTGTGGTGTACACAGGTTCACACGTGGTCTCTTCCTGCTGTCCCCCCTCGCACACCTCCACCTCCTGTTTGTCTCCGGGCACCAGCCCGGTGAGGGGGGAGCTCCCACGTGGGGGTACGTCGCTTTCTAGGGCCCGGATCAGCGCTCAAATTTCTGCAAGCAGTTTGGAAGAGGGGTTGAATGAGCGCAGGAAATTACCCCCCAGATCCTGCCTGCTCTGCACCTACTTGAGCAGCCTCCTTAGGTCCCACCTGGGAGATGAGGACCAGGAATCTCCTCACTTTCTGCCAAGGGCAGGAAGGAAGCTGGGAGCACCCTGTCTGGCCAGGGAAAGGGAGATTGGCTTGGACCCATCCACCAGAGAGCAGGGAACACCGGACCCCCAGACCTCACCTTACCTGCCTGCCCCATCGATGACGCAGCCACCCTGCAGAGTTTCCCCACCTCTAACGATCAGACTTCACCCGCTAGTTGTAAGACCCCCAGACCCCATGCACTGCCAGCGTGGGAGGCTTCAGTCTCCCCTCTTCCCCTACTACTGCCCTGAAAACTTCTGGAAAGTGGTCCAGGGCTTTCTCCATCCCTAAATACGATGAGCTGCTCTTCGTTTGCAAGCAATGGAGATTGTGGGAACGTCCCCTGTCACATTAGGGACCAGGGTGAACATGGGCGAGAAGTTAAAGGAGAAAAAGTTTGAACTGGCTGCAACCCCTTTCCAAGATTTGGGCATCGCCAGCAGGAGCAGCACGGGCTGCAGCTGGGTGCTGTGGGGAGAAGCAGGAGACCTTGTCCTCCACCAGGGATTTTTGGCCCCGTGTGGCTGCAAGCTGGATGCCTGCGGGGAACGGAATGTCCCTGGTGGAGGACATTCCGCAAGACCTACTCCTTTAATTACATTACCAATCTCTGGACCGGGGGAGAGGCACACGGTGTCCAACCTCCCCTGACTCCCAGCACAGACCGAGATGGACCGTTGTGCGAAGTCCTGGGACGGCAATCACCAGGGCAAGGGATGGTGTGCGGTGACATCTGTGTCACTGCTGTGGAGCTGCAGCAGGAGCCCGGCCTGTGGAAATCTGAAATTCAGAGCCACCCTGCTTTCCAGGAACAGCTGTGTCTCTGTCACCAGCATGAATTATGGCTAATGATAAGTTATGCTTATTAAGTGTGTCAATAATTTACCCTCTTACAGACAGGAAGGACGTGTTTTATCTCTGGCTCGGAGGCTGCTGCAAGTCCAATAAAACAGAGCGTAAGTCAGGGGAAAAAAGTGCGATGCCTGAGCCGGGCTGCGAAGCAAAAAGTCACCATGGTGCAAAGTGAGCTCCCCTGGAGAGACGCGGAAAATCCCTTCTGTGCCCTCCCCATCTC
The DNA here is from genome assembly GCF_028500815.1 of Rissa tridactyla. Classification (NCBI taxonomy): domain Eukaryota; kingdom Metazoa; phylum Chordata; class Aves; order Charadriiformes; family Laridae; genus Rissa; species Rissa tridactyla. The sequence goes on along the minus strand of NC_071484.1, from coordinate 3,402,801 downwards.
CCTGGGGACCCACCAGTCCCTGCGTGATGCCATTCCCCAGAGCTCACAAGGTGAAAGGGGCAGAGACACCCATCCTCAGCACCAGAACGACGCAGCACGCAGCTGCGTGGGACCTTCTACAAGGGCATGGAGTGATAGGATGAGGGGTAGTGGCTTCAAACTGGAAGAGGGAAGATTTAGATGAGATCTGAGAAAGAAATTCTTTGCTGTGAGGGTGGTGAGCCCCTGGCCCAGGTTGCCCAGAGAAGCTGTGGCTGCCCCATCCCTGGAGGGGTTCAAGGCCAGGTTGGACGGGGCCTGGAGCAACCTGGGCTGGTGGGAGGTGTCCCTGCCCAGGGCAGGGGGTGGCACTGGGTGGGCTTTAAAGGTCCCTTCCAAGCCAAACCATTCCATGATTCTGTGATGTAGGTCTCAAGGGACCACGATGACAAACACAGAGTGCCCAGAGGAGGGGACGTGCCTGATGTGCAAATGCACTCCAAAGCCCAGCTTGGGAAGGCCCGGGTTAATGAGCCCAATGAAAGCCGGGGTGGGAAGATGCGGCCAGGTCTCTCCCAGGCTCTCTTTTATCCCCTTTCCTTGTTCACAAGCTTTTTTCTTCTTTGATTGCAGGGCGTGTTGGCTGGAAATTTGCCACTGCCAATTTTTTCAATCAAAAAACGGAGGGTTTGATTACATGCAAATGTCTGCCCAAAACATCTGCTTTTCTCTGACACGTTTGATCTGAGAAAAATATCCCCATTTTCCCTTCTGCTGCTCCGGGTAGAAAATGTCCTTCCCTTCCATTTCGTTGAAGGACTCAGTCTGAAATGGCAGCTCTGCCCTCGCCCGCATCTCCCTCTGCCTCTTCAAGGTCCAGTTTCATACCAGTTTCCTTTTCCTCCCCACTGGAGGGGATGAAGGGTTTTTCTTCCGACACACATCCACGAACGTCTCTCACATCTTTCTGGACACGCAAATGTGTTTTCTACTAACTCAAGACCAAAGGGATGGGTTTGGAGGGAAATAAAAGGAACTGTTTCTTCTCCACTTTCTTGTCTTTTAAAATACATCCCTCCAAGAAAAGCGTCATGGCTCTTTGCAGAGATGTTTGGTGACAGCAGCTATCTCCTTCTCCAGCCCTTCTCCGTGCCGGAGCTACAAGTTTTTGAACTATTTTGCTTTGTTTTTCTTGCATCAAACCTTTGATTTAGAAATGAAAGAAACTTCCCCATCTTAAAACTTTGGCTTTATGCTTTCCTGCGCTCCGTTGATTTTTTTTTTTTCCCAAAGCGAGAGAAGCTCCTTTTCCCACGCGTCCTCCAGTTTTCCCAGTTCTCCACCCAGCTACCCCGCTGTGGCCCTGTCGCTGGGGGGAAGCCAGCTGGCAGCTTGCTGAGAGCCCCACACCGCTCGTGGCCTTCAAAACCAGTCGGTATTCAAGCCCTACATTAATTTTAATCAGGATCTGTCCGGATGCAAATGAAAGCAGGCAGCTCTCCTTTCTCCTGCAGGCTGGGACAGCCCTGGCGAGGCTGATTTAGAGACCTCAGGTTGCACGGTTCTTCCTCGCTCCCTCGCGGGTCAATCCCAACAAGCTACACACAGCCCCATTACAGGTCATTAACACCGGATTGATCCTCCCAGGCTTTGTGCCTTTTTTAATTAAACGCTTTTAAAGGTTTATTTGAAGTCTCGGCGGATCCGACTTCATTTCGGAAAGAATCATTGTTCTGCTGTGGTGAAAAAGTTTAATAGAGTTTTTGCGCAAACAAGGTCAGAGGTGCGTGCAGAAATCGGGGCTGTGGAGCATCCCTTGCCCCGGGGATTGCTCCGGCCAGGCACCATGGGATAGGGAAGGAGCTTTGCAAGACCCTGGAGATGCCAAAATCTGGCCCCAGGACCCACCTCCTGGCTGGGCTGCCTTCAGCATCGCTGCCGCAATTCACACTCGGGCTGTTGGGGAGGTTTTCTTGGCAAGCGGGGCCAGCGTGAGACCTGGCAGATAATAAAGGGTGGAACGTAATTGATTTCACAAGAAAAACAGAGTTTCCAGAACATCCACTCAACGCCAAAGAGATGCAAGGGTAGCAATTGGGAGGAAGGTACAGCCGTGACTCACGGGATTATTAAATGACAAGCAAACACATTCCCGGCACTCAAACGCAGCCCATATGCTCAGCTCCGAAAGCAGCTAGATCTGCATTCATTTCCAAACAGTGAAAACACAGGGTTTTATTTACTAGGGACAGCTGCGTGAAGCTACTCAGAAAAGCTCCATAACAGGGGAAATTTCAATGCTTTGAGTGCACAGACCACGTTGGAGATGGGTGTAAATACTCACCCTGGCCTCTGAGGGGAAATGGGGTCTGGAAACCGCTCCGTTAGTATTATTATTGGAGTGGGTGGATGCCCCAGGTGCTGGCAAACACATCGGGAATGAAAGGCAGTACGCCAAATAGTCTTCCTTTTAGCTGACAAAGGAAACGGGGCCCAGAGAGATGGAGACATCGCAGGGAGGGAGAGCATCCTCTACAAGACCTGCTGACGGAGCTCCGGACAACAAGCAGCTCTCGGGCACAGTCCCTTCACAGCGCCCTTCCTGGCCGCAGCGGGATTGCACTGGGAAACGAGGGGACTTACCTCCACGGGAATAAAATCTGTCTCCAAAACAGCTCCAGTCACTGTATAAATCCACGGGCATATTTTGAACGCGGAGTGCGACCTGGGTCTCCCATCTCCGAGCGCAGCAGGACTGGGAAAGGGTCAGCGCGTGGTAACTGGGGCGAGCAAAGGCTTGGATGAGGAACAGTCGAGTAGACAACACCGGTCCAAAGTAGAAAAGATTATCAAAATGAAGATACGGTACAGCGAACCCCTAATGGCATAGAAAAAGGCAATAGGAAATAATTGTTCGCCGTCTGTTCTAAGGCCAGAACGCGGCACACAAGGGAACTAGCAAAAGCTTGCTGCAGACTACAAGGCAGCTCATGCCGTGCCTGCGGTGCCCCTTGCTGCAAGGTGTGCAGCTTCAGAAAGCGATGAAACAAGTCAAGAGAAAAAAAGGTGGTTTTTTTTAAAAAAAAAAAAAAATAAAAAAAATGGCAAAGCGAACAGGTCTGTCCTGGAAAACACCCGCACTACAAACCGGTGGGGCCGGGAAAGCCTTTTGGGAGAGCATCACAGCTTGCTCGCCAATTCTTAGACGTTTCCCAAAACGTTGGGAAGGTGCTCGGCCTGGTCCAGGTGCCTGTTTGGACTGAGGAGGTCAGGTTGTCCCTGGGTCACCTCCCAGCCCCTCGCCCCCATCCGCTTTCTCATGTACCTTCTTGTAGCAACCTCTCAGTGAACGGCACATCCCACCTGCCAAGGAACCGAGGAACCCGCTCCAGGTAATTCACTGCCTTTTGTTTCCTCAAGCGGCTGAGATTAAAGAGGGCAGCTCTTTAAGTGTGACATTTGGGTTAAAAGCAAATGGTGGAGCCTGATGGGGCAGATGCTCCTCGGTGCTGGGGAAAGGGAAAGGATTCTGGGGTCCCAGAGGTCTGCACAGCACCCAGCCATGACCACAAAGGTGGGAGCCTCCAGGGTGCGGAGCCTCAAGGGTATGTGGGGATCCTGGTCGCAGGTGAGTCATTGAGGGGGGACGCTTGAGTGGATCCAAAATCCTGGGATCTCAGCCCCAAATTTGCTTCAGCTTCTCTTCCACCTGGATAAGAGCAGGGCTGGTGTCCCACCACCACCCAAGGGTGCAAGATGAAGCACGCAGAGGGCAGGGGCTGTGGAATTAGTGATGGGTACGCCGGGATGCAAATGTGCCAAGTGGTGATTCCACTCTAAACTCATTAAGTTTTCTCATTGAACAGAGGCGACAATGGTTATTACCTGCACCCGATCATAGCAGAAGAGCAATCGTGAAGCTTGAAATAGATAAAATCCCAAGTCATTATATTAGCAAATTATCTGTTTGGGTCTGTTTCCTATTGACAGTATTAAGCCTATTCTCATTAATATTTCACTCTTCGGGGAAATTAAACTTTAATGAAAGTACGGCACTTACAATGCCAGCCTGACAATTCAAAAGGGAAAAAAAAAAAACCAACGAAGAAACCCAGCAAGGCCACGGCTGTCTGAATTATCTCTTGCAAATAAGTCATCGGGAAAGCCGAGTCCTTATTTATCTGAAAATTACTCCTGAGCCCAGCCCCAGCTTCTGGGAAGAGGCAGGTTATCGACGAGCATTTACTACCCCAGGCTTTGCGCGTCATGACGTGATGACCTCAGACAGGACAATGTGGGGCAATATACAGGGGCCGTGGTCCCCCTCGGGGTTATCTCCCGCTAAGGCATGTTTGGGCAGAATTTGCTTCAGCTCTGCGCTTTGCACCCTTCACCTGCCGAGTTCCCCACCCAAAACGCAGCAAGGGCGGGCAGCAGCCCCCCGGGACGCCCCGCCACCGCGTCCGCCAGCACGCGCTGGGATGAAGCGGGTCCGGGAGCAAACAAGTGAGCTCTGAGCCCAACCTACTGCCGGCTGCGTGACAGTGATGTATGGTGCAACACATCACGTATGAAGCCTCATTTGGTGTCTGAATTAATCTTGTGTGGTCCCGGCTGCCGCCGTCCCAGCTCTCCCCATTACCTCCAGAGCCCAGCACTTTGGAAACCCAGTTACTGCTCAGCGTTAAAAGAATATTTTTCTCTGTCGCCACTTGACATTTCATTTTTGCTAAGACAAAGTAACTATCACTGCAACTTCGGGGGGAGCTGCCGCAGCAAAATGGCAATGCTCTCCTCACTCCTCCAGACTGTGTTTGCTGATGAGAGAAAATTAATTAACTTCTTGGAATGCTTCCTGGGCACCCAACAGCACCAGTGAGAGAAACCTTCTTGCAAAGAGAGCATGCGGCGAGCCCAGCTCTGCCCTTTACCTCTCCTCCCAGCAGCAATGACTTCCAAGCAGGCTGACCCACTGCCCAGCTCTCCACGGTAGATAGAGGAAGATTATTTTTTCCCCTTTACCATCACGTTTTGCAGCTCCAGGTCTCTTTGCCGGCGCGAGCCCAGCGGCAAGCCTTCGCTGTGCTAAAACGAAGGGAGCATCAGGACTGCTTGAACCCAGCTTTGTGTTGGGTCATAGAATCACCAAGTGGTTCGGGTTGGAAGGGACCTTAAAGACCATCCAGTTCCAACCCCCTGCCCTGGGCAGGGACACCTCCCACCAGCCCAGGTTGCTCCAAGCCCCGTCCAACCTGGCGTTGAAGGTCACGCAAGGCACTGATAGCACCAAGAAGTCTCCACTTCAAGCACCACGTTTCCCCAATCTGCAGCACCCCCAAAGCCCGCAAATAACTGCAGCCATCAGATGACAACCCATGTGCTCCTTCGCTTCTCTACTAGAATTTTCTCCAGCCATCAGCGAGCACCACACAGCTCCTGCAAGCACCCATCTTGTCCTTGGGAAGCGCCTGCATCCCTCCATCCATCCGCCCAAGGGGACCTGGGGCAGCTCAGCTCTTCAGTTAAACACCATCGTTGTGCACCTTCATTCAATCCAGGATTTAACCTGCTCATCTCTCTGCTCCTCTGGAGTTGAGAGCAGACAAGTGTATTAACCCAACTCCACCATGCCAAGCCCAGCTGTAGTCTCCCTGGCACGCAGATCTGCTCCCAGCACCGAAAACAGACCGGTCTGTGTCTGGGGGACACCGAGGAGCCAGCAGCCCACGGTTACTCACCCACACCCTGGGCTGATGTCGCTCTGGTGGACCGTGGGGCTGCACTGAGGTCCCCGTGCACGGCAGAGGCACCCAGAGCCCCTGCACCACGTAGGGCTCCCATAGGCTGGATAAAAGAGATGGAGACAAAAGCATGGCCCTACCATCCCCTGGCTTCAGGTGCCCCTCAGTTCCTCCAGCAACACCTGCCAAACCCTATGGGCTTCCTCAAGGGAAAAGCATTTTTTGTCTGAAAATTGTATAGAAAAGGTCACTTCCTTGAAATCAAACTTTTTGCAAAGGCACGGAAATCTCAGTTCAGGAAAAAGCCCTGGGAGCCGATGCTGAGGTGCAAGTCGGAGAGGAAGCTCGCCCAAAACTGCCAGTCCTGTGGTCGTAGCCCACAGCTGGTAAAGGAAGGGTCCAAAACCCTCTTCCAGTGATTTTTCATTTTGGTAAGATTCAAGCATGAAGAGACACCACCAACTGAGTTAGCACGGACTGGTCACCAGTGCCCAGGGGCGAGATTTCACCTGGAGGATGCCAACAAGCTCCACATCCCCGCGTTATTTCTCTCCGTTATGACAAAAGTCTGAAATAAATACAACCTTGGGAGAAAAAAATAAAAAAATAAAAAAACCCCGATTTTCTCCAATGCAGAGCTGTACATTTTACGAAAGGCCAGAAGTCTGGCTTTTCCAGCCCTCCGTGCTCATCGTTAATTAGCCGTTACACCGTTAAAGCTTTATTTAAAGTTTGGCTTGCTTTTAAAACTGGCCAGAGTGCTTTTTCTCTTCTCTTATTTTGATTAGTAAATAAATACCCCAGGCCCCAGGAGCTGTTAGCGATGACATCTGGCGTCATCCCGAGCGATTTACCTGTCAAAAGCCAAATGGCAAAAACCCTACTCCATTTCTAGAGGGAAATTGGGGGAAAATTGTCCCCGTCTGTCTGTAATACCAAGGACTGTGTACTGGTGGCTATTTTGCAGCTCCTGGGACGTGCCTCAAAGGAAACTTGAAGCACTCTCCTGCTTCTCATCCTCACTTATTCTTTTTTTCGGCCTCAATTCTACATCCTTTCTTGCTGATACAGCCAAGCCTAGGAGAAGCAAATTCCTCCAGGCAGCAAGGCTACTTTCCCCTTCATCTTCCTGTTTTCCAATTGCATGGGAATAAAAGCAGAACGATTTGGAGGAACTTATGCGCTTCTGCTACATCTGCAAGATCAGAAAGTTTTCATGATTTTTCAGACCTTTCAGGTGCCGGAGAGCTTGTTACTTTTCACCTTGGGCTTTCGGTCCTCTCCCTTTCCTCGCTGGGCAGCGTCGGCAGCGCTTGGTAGATGCTGGGACGTGAACATGTCTTTGGGTTGATGCAACGACAGCAGAGAACACGCCACAAAGTTTTCCAATTCAATAAAACTCCTTGCGAACAGAAATCGGCGGTTTTTGTGCGACCCCGTTCTTGCAGGTCACCGGTGCTTGTGTAAGGCACCAAACAGCTTTCTGCCCCGTCTTACTGGTTAAACTGGGTAGAGAGGGAGGATAAAACCTGTAACTGGCCTGGACTCAAATCCTTAAAAGACCTCAGATGCCATCATTATTATTTCGGTTCACAGCACAATGGATTCAGTGGTTTAACCCTTAAATATTACCAAGATCTGCTCTTCCACGGACCTGTGTTCATGTCTGGTTTGGGGATGGAGATGGAGTCTGGCCATGGGGAGTGCCACCAGCCCTTTATTTTTCAATGAGGCAAGAAATGCCGACAATCTTTGCCCTCTCACCCGGGAATACCTTCTTGAGCCCCAAAAGAAGCAGCTATTTGTGCGTTTTCAGCTTTGCCGCCATTCTCCCAGAGACTAACCATCACACATACGACCTGTCACTCGGGGGGAAAAATAAAGTTTTATGCTTTGTTACAAAAGAGAAGCCTATCATTGGTGAATACAAAAAAAAAACAAACCCAAAAAAAACCCCAACATACTCCCAAAATGCTGCCAGCTCTGCCTGGAAATCCACCAGTGCGTGCAGGCATCCCTCCCTCTAGTGACTGAACCCTGGATGTACAATCCCCACCTTCGGGTGACGGACATTCTCCTCCCAAAGCTGAAATTTAAGATCCCACATCCCCACCCAAGGAGTCGCGAGCACAGAGGACGAACACAGGTGAGCCATTTGTGGCAGGTCCCCACCCGGGGAAGAGACGGGGATGCTGCAGAAACGTGCCAAAAGGGCTCCTCTCTGCTGATATCACCCACGTACACCTTCCTTCTACCCCCAGATTATTTTTTTTTTAAAGAGAAGGTCACAGCCCCGCTGCAGAGCTACCCCAGATATTTGCAGAGCAACCCGTAGCCAGGACCGCGATGGGACAAGAGCATGTCCTGGCTGGTGGGGACCACCTGAAGGGACATGGTGGATGGGTACTCGGAGAAGAGGGATTGTGGGTTCTTGGTCCCCGTCCTCAGGTTGGGCCTCCAGACCCAGAGCATTATCTCCCAGTTCCTGGTCCCATTTTCACCTGGAGACCAAAATACACACCTTCCCCATAGGTCCTCCATTTGAACAGCTTCAGTCGTACAGCAGAGACATTCAGGACAAGAAGCTGCAGCCTTCGCTTAACGTTCACCTCCCACATCTCCACATCCCTCCTGGAGCCCAAACAGGGCTGGAGATCGGGTGGTAAACTGAATCCCACCATTTCTCACCGCAAACCGCCCCGAGTATCCACAGTCAGGCTGCTCCACCCGAGCTACAAGCTTCCGAGGAAGGGATCAGGGAGGAAAGAGCTGATGCAACCGTTGTCAGTGGCACAAAACGTGTTGCCATCACACGTCGACCTTTGAGAATTGCTGGCCTGGTCTTGGCAAACCTCTGCCGTTGTTATTCATCAGACACCAGCCCAGCTGCAGACCCAGGCTTCCTCGGACAGCACTGCCCTGGCATAAAAATAAACAGGTTTAACACATCACGCCCCATCTCTGCAGCCCCTCAGGCACCGCCAGAGGGCTCAAGGGAAATGTTGAACTGGATGTCATCACACAGCTTCTTATAAAGCACGTGTTTGGTGGAGCCCCTCAAAAGCCACCCTTGTCAGAGCTGAGGACAACACCAGGGACGGTCAGTATAAAGCAAAACAGCCCTTCATGGGGGACAATTCACGCATGGGCAGAGGGGAAACTCTAGAATTAAATCTGATTTCTTCTCTTGAGATTGGGATTAATATTCCAGGTTGTTGATGAGTCGGAGGGAAAGGAAAAGGTTACAACACAGGAAGGGTGAGGATGGCTCACACATCCTTGATGTTTGTGCCAACAGGGAGATTTTGTCCTGGAGACGTCATCTTGCTAAAGCTTTTAATAAGCTTAGCTCTTCCCCTCCTGTCCTTGGGTAAGGGGCTCCAAGCCCTGCAGCGAAGCAAAACTGAATCGCAAAGCTCTTGGGGCAGCTCAGGAGCTCAGTCCTTGGTGCAGTTTCTGCTCCCTGAAAACCCTGCTCAACCTCCTTCCCCAGGACAGCAGCGATGCCACTCGCACACGCTGCTCCAAGGGCTGGAAGGGTTTGGGGGCAACATGTCCAAATTTCTGAGAGCTGGAGGAGACTTGTTATCAAGGGGGACATGCCCCAGGTCTCTGGAGTCGGTCATCCAGGTTAAAGAACCCAAAAGCTTGGTGTCCCCGTGCAGCAAAGCCGCTTGCTAGGACCATCTCCGGTCCCTTTGGGAAATCCCTGGTGAAATGCTCATGGTCCAAATTTCACAAAAACTCTGAGCCAAACTCACATGCTTAAAACTTTCCCCAGAAAAAAACAAACCAAAAAAACCCCAAAAAACCAAACAACCCCAAACAAACATGTTTTGATCCAGAGACATGTTTCACACACGGGGGTTTCTGCTCCCCCTGGGAGGTATTGATTTTTACGGTAAGAGATACAACCACGCGGCCAGCCCTCGGCACAAAGCTTTGCGTAGGAATTGCCAGCAGCGGGTCTCGTGCAAGCTGAAGTCCTTCTTTGGGTGGGGCGAGGCTGTATCTGTCACAGGGTCACGGATGCTAACGGTACCATGGGAGGTGCAGCACAGGCAGAGGAACAGCTCGGCCACAGCAGCAGCATCTGGGGAACCTGCTCCCTGTCTCCGGGCACAGCAGAGCTCCCCAATTGCTTGTTTTACCCAAAACTTAAAAAAAAAATACAAAAACCAGCTATTTTTCCCATTACTGTTCACTGACCAAACTAACCGGGGAACCTACAGAAGGGGAAGCAAAACTGACAGCTCCCGAGGAAAGCTAAGTGCAGATGGGGGCTGTCACAGGAGCTTTCCGTGGGTGCCTCTACCTGAAGTAAATGAAACGGAGCTGTAACTCACGCTTGAACTGCTGTCGGAGGTGTGTGGGTGTTCAACTGTGCATACCTCGCTCCAGCATGTGCTGCTACCTCCCACCACCTGTGCGAACGGATCAGCCGTCCCGGTGATTTGCTTGGGATGTTGCAGCTGGTGGAGCAGGATGGGGCTCAAGATGGGGCTTTGAATCCTGCCGGGCCTCTCCGGGGAGGGGGAGAGCAGCTGTGGACGCCTCCCGTGGGTGATCATCAGGACAGAAAGAGCCAAGGTCCCTCTTGAGCATGGGGCACTAGTTTTATTATTGCATAGGTTAAGGACAAATAAGCAGATTTCCACACGGCCAGAGTCCCAACATCAACCACGGGCAAAGCCATCCTGGAGCTCTCTACAGAGATGAGTGATTTAGAAAACGGGGGCAAAAACCATATTGAAACAGGGCACTTCAAGTAGGAGGTTTCCAAAGATCACAAACATCCTGTTATCGAGGGCTCAGCTGCGAGTTGAATGAGTCGAGGACCCAAGATGGGGACATCCAGCCTTGAGCAGCTTTGCCAGCTCCTGGCTCCTAAAAACTATCTTCCACCCAGACAACCCAAAGAAATTCTCACCAGCGAAGCAAACGCCTTTCCAGCAGCTAGATCAGACCTTATGGAAACATTGTCACACTCACTCTAGCTAATCAGTCAAGTTTTGTGGGGAAGAACGGATCAATATTTTAGTTCTCGATGGCCAACTTGACACCAGCAAGACAACTTTACGACTCCGGCAAGATTTCCATCTGCCTTGGGAGGAATTGGCTGTCGGAGAAGAGCTCTCCATTTGCCATCTGCAGCAGGGGAGGAGGGAAAGGCTTTCATCCATTAAATATGAGGGCAGATCAGGACAGGGCTGCAAAGGAAAACTAACACTGGTGCCAACCAAGAGCATCAGGGAGAACAGAGAGGCACCATGTAGACAATCAGCCTCCATCACTTGGTGGAGTTGATTTGTTGGACCATCTGGGACCAATAAACCCTTCTGAGCTTTGCTTATGAGCCCCGTGGGCCCCAGAGCAGATGCACAGGTAGGGTCCACTGAGATCATCCTCTCTTGGCCAAGCGGTACCTCTTTGGGATCCCAGCCCTGCTCCTGTGGCCAGGGAAGCTGCTCTGTGCTGGCTGCACGCACCACAGATCTGCAAGGGGGCAAGAAAAGTTCCCTCTGCAAACATCTGATAGAAAAGACCATCTCAGCCCCCAGTCCCTGCATCCAGATGCCACCAGCGGCGCTTTCAGCACGGGCACAGCTCTGCCAAGACAGGCACCAGCGGCGTCAGCTCCCCCCTCCAGCCCCGCACCACCTCCTCATCCATCCCGCCAGAGCATCTCGCCTTGCTCAGACCCCAACTGCATAACCCAGCCGTGGATAATAAACGTCATCCCTCCCAGCCCCAAGGCAGCATCACAGCGTTTGCAATCACCTATATTAAACCAGTAACTTGTGTTAACGTTACCACTCCCAGCGGAGGTTTGTTACCGACCGTAATCACCTCAAAGCAATGCCGCACAGCCTTAAATGACGATCTAACATGAATTATTTAAGAGGGTCTAATGGGCTGGGAAGTTTAAATATGAAGAAGTTGTTATCCATGGATTACTGGCCGTAAAAATGTTTATGCTGCTTCATATCGTATTAGTGGCTGTAGGGTAATTTGCTAAAAGTAAAAGAATATCGGCGTTTGGAAGTGCCGTTTAAACAGAAGATCTAACACGGAGGGGATTGGGGCTGTCACGACAAGCAGCTCAAAGGAGGCTGCTCTGCTAAAGGGCATCTCACATGCCATCGTGATCCCCAGGAGGGTCAGTGTGGGCAGCTGGGTCTGGGGAGGAAGAGAAAATAAAAGCAGAAAGAATAACAAGACACCTAGTCTCTGATTTTTTTGCAGAAGGCGATGTCGGGGAGCCCACTGTGCTGCTGGTTCCCCACAGCCCAGACCATTGCATGCAGCACGACGCAAAAGCACCTAAAACCCCTGAACTTGGCCCAAGCATGGCCATGGCATGGCGCCGAGGCATGTGGACCCGCGAGCTCCGGTCCCCAAGCGCCTGGGGACCCCCACACCAGGTTGAGCATGGATGGCCGCTCCGGTCCACGCACGGATCCAGCCCAGCACCAGGCACTGCTCTCCCCACGGACCATTTCATTGCAAGGGGCTGCCAAGCCTGGGGTGAAATACACCACGTGCACACAGCAGACACGGGTTTTTTTTGGCAAACCAGTATTTCCGGGAGCCTCGAGAGATGAGATGCGCTCCCAAGACAATGCTAAGAAATCCACTTATTCCAGGCACCACAAATGCACTGACTTTTCCTGGTGCTACAGCAAAGTTACCGACCTCCTCCTCCTCCTCCTCCTCCCCCAGAACTAATGACCGAGCACAATTAAAAAAAAAAAAAAAAAGGAAAGAACCATCACTTCTCTCCAAGTGACTGGAGTACGATGCTCTAAATGTTGTATAGGCTTGCATTTTTTATTTTTTTTTTCTTTCTCTCCATAGCGTAACTTATTACCTTGAATTTTTAGTGAACTCATTTCTCTTTGAGAAGCGTGTTGGATGTTTGTTTATTCCCCTCTCCCTCCAAGCAATCAGTTCTCATAACGATCTCGCATTTATGTGCCGCGTCACACCCAAGTGGGTCCAACGGTACTTTACAACTCCGCGCTCCATCCCACGTACAGCCCTCTGCCCAGCGCTGAAACGCAGCCAAAGAAACAAATACGGGAGGGGGGGAAACCCACACAGGCGCTCCTCAACGGATGGAGAAAGCCGCTACTTGCTTCTATTTTCAGCTGATTAAGGACGGAGCGCTTTGTTTCCCACACGAGGAGATACGAATCTCCTGTCCCCAGATAGTCCAACAACACGAGCTGCAAAATGACTCCCGTGTTCGAAGAGGCTAATGCGGAACAAGCCAATAATGGACAAACTTTATCACCCAGCGACGACGGCAGGTTGCATTAGCATGTGGCGGCACTTGCTCGCCACGACCCACATTGTGACGGAGGAAGCTCGAAGCCGCTCGGTAGCTAATGGATCACCGTAATTCTGCCAGCAGCGCTATTGTACATCACGCTTGAAATGCAATCTGCCTCCATCGCCGGCAACTCAGCGGGGGAGGCATGGGCAAACGGTGTTTGCCCCCACCACCACTCCCGGCCATGTCACCTTGGTCTGCAGGGTCCCCTCGTGTCACGCTGACTCCACGTGTTGTGCTGAGTTCAAAACACAGCGCTCCCCCAGGGATGGAAATCAATGGCTCTTGTTTATAACTATAATTAGCTCACTGTAGGCTCTGGGGAGACCTTCGAGCCCCTTCCAGTATCTGAAGGGGGCCTACAGGAAAGATGGAGAGGGACTTTCTACATGGGCATGTAATGATAGGACAAGGAGGGATGGTTTTAAACTGGAAGAGGGGAGATTTGGATGAGATCTGAGGAAGAAATTCTTTGCTGTGAGGGTGGTGAGCCCCTGGCCCAGGTTGCCCAGAGAAGCTGTGGCTGCCCCATCCCTGGAGGGGTTCAAGGCCAGGTTGGACGGGGCTTGGAGCAACCTGGGCTGGTGGGAGGTGTCCCTGCCCAGGGCAGGGGGTCGCAGTGGGTGGGCTGCAATTCCTTTCCAACCCAAACCATTCTGTGATTCTATGATTAAGTTCTCTCTGTTGGTCTGGGAAGTCTTTGCTGGTGAATCCCAGCCAGGAGAGTTGATGCTGCAAAGAGTTAGTGAAAACCAAGAGGTTTCCCTGTGCCCCACAGTGGAGAGGAGATGCTCTGCCCCAGGCTAAAACCCACCAAAAGTCCACCAGTTTTCCTGAAGTTACGAAACCTGCAGGTTTCCCACTTCTGCCTGACACCCTGACAGTCAGCACAATTTACAGGGGAAGCAGTAAATGAAATAAGGTGATCTGCAGAGTTTATTCACTACTGCTTTTCCCATAAAGCACAGCTTAAATTTCATTTCGCCTGTGTTCTTGCTTAAACGAAGCCTCATCTTCAGCTCCGATTGGCCTAACAACCCTTTTTCCACTTACTTTTTTAATACCTTAAATGTTTCTGTCACCTTCGCTTATATAATGCCAGTAAAAATGCTGGAGAAGCACCTTCAGGCAAAATTTTTCTCCACTGAAACAGGCTGATTTGAATCAATGAGAAGCTGCTGGTATTTCTGCAGGAGCTCACCTGCACCCCACCTCTGCTGGAGCCCCATCAGGGGAAGGTTTAATCAGAAACTCACTCAAAAAACCACTTCAGTTCGATGGATGGGGTCTCAAACTCTTGGGCCATTGATGGTCATGAGCAGGGGTGGGTTGCACCAAGCAGACGATGGCCAGGAGACAAACCCTGTGTTCCAGGATCTGCAACTCCAGCATTTTATTGCTGGAAATATCCAGGTGAAATGGGGTTTTGCTCCCCACGGCCACGACCTGGCTCCCCAGGTTGCAACACGCACTACACGAACCCACTTCTGACCCACCAAGACCCCAAACCCCTTCAATGGGGCTCCCCGTCTTCGCCTTCACGGCCGCTTACACCACTATAAGTTGCCTTATCCTTCTGGTGGGACCATCTTTCTCACACCACGTCTCTGCTAATGATCTTACAGGTGTACTGCTGTCTGCAGAGAGCCATTAGCAAACCGCCCTAATTACAGCACAGATGCCACATGCCACCTGGGGCTAGCTACCAAAAAAAAATAAAAAAAAAAAACCACCAAACCAACCCAGCAGCAGCCAAAGCAGGCAGGGCACACTCCAAAGACAGGCAAGTTTTTGCAAGTAGGAGGCTATGACCAGGATTGTGTTTAATCCCCAAAATTGGGCCAAAAGCATGCAGCACTCTGGGGAAAACTGCTCTTTGCCAGGCTAGGGGGAAAAGTCAGAAAAAGAGAATTTATAGAATGGTTTGGGTTGGAAGGGACCTTAAAGACCACCTAGTTTCACGCCCCTGCCCTGGGCAGGGACACTTCCCACCAGCCCAGGTTGCTCCAAGCCCCGTCCAACCTGGCCTTGAACCCCTCCAGGGATGGGGCAGCCACAGCTTCTCTGGGCAACCTGGGCCAGGGGCTCACCACCCTCACAGCAAACAATTTCTTCCTCAGATCTCATCTAAATCTCCCCTCTTCCAGTTTAAAACCATCCCTCCTCGTCCTATCACTACATACCCATGTAGAAAGTCCCTCCCCATCTTTCCTGTAGGCCCCCTTCAGATACTGGAAGGGGCTCCAAGGTCCTCTCGGAGCCTTGTCTTCTCCAGGGCTCCCACAGAGAAACAGCTCCCAGGGGGTTTGGAGGCTCAGGCTCGGGACTACCTTCCTCTGCCTGCCCGAACGGTAGAAGCAACTGCTCCTTCCCTACTCCCATCACCAAAACCCCTCTCCCCATCAAAAATCCCACCCTTTCCCCAAGACACTGCTCCAGTTCCCCCTCATTTCCCCATGGGGACCCTGGTCCATTCATTGAGGCCACCTCCATCCCCCACCCAAGCAGTGACGGTCACCCGCCCATCACCCTCTCCCTACGCAACCGTCTTCCCTTAACACCCCACTTTCCCTCTAAGCCTCACCTGCGCCGCGCCTGCGTTTATGGATTTATTGCCTTTTTCCACCTCCTGCTTGCGAACTTCAGCCCAAACTTTAAGCCCGTCCAAATTTAAGCAGTGCTGTGCCTCTCGTTATCATTAGCCGCAGTGTTTCTTTGCTTTATAGCGACACAAATAAAGCCTCTTATCTCATTTGCAGCTACGCTGGTACCCTGATGCAGAGCCAGCCCTGCCTGCAGCACCCCCCCCACCCCGCTCCCCGCCTTGGATTAATCTTCATCTGTTTATTGACAAATATACATATTTCATTTGCTCTGTATCACTCTCCCATCTGTTGTTGGATGACAACCCGCGGGTTAAGTAGTCGGAGCTCTGTGCCTGTAGGCACAAGCAGATGCGCCTCCACGCAAGCAAGGAACAGCAGGACACCGTGCAAGCGCCCCTCGGTCCACGTCCTTCAAGCTCAGAAACCCCCCCTCCCTTGAGGAATTCCTCTGGGAGAGCATCACGGCTGTTTTTCCCTGGTGGGACACCCTATCTGAGCTACAAATCCGCATTAAATAGCTCCTCGGAGCCTTGCTAAGAGCTTGGAGTAGCACCTAACCCTCTTGGGAAACGCTTCCTCCTGAGAAAGCCCACCAGCCGTGGACGGCTGCAGGACGGTGTCCGCTGCTGGGACGGTGTCATGTTCTTGCACCTTATCATCTTTTAGGAGAACCAGGAAAGTTCAGGTAGAAGGTTTTGTTTTTTGCTTTCCTAACCCATTCCCCCCCTCCCCAAAAATCAAGATCTTCTCTAGAAAGCCAGTTTTTCCAGGGGGAAAAAAAAAAAACAAACACCAAAACAAAAAGATCATCAGGATCTCCACACAGCCCTGACCCCAAACTCTTGTTGGTGTTCTCTACTGCAAGTGCCAAATAAACCAAATCTTGCCTCAGCCAGATGATATGCTGGACGTCATCTTGCCTAACCTGCTGTTGCCACGGCCGATAATCGATAGCTGCGTAAAACATCAGCCTTTTTGAGAAAGGTCTTACCATCCCCTTGTGCTAGAAAAACCTGAGCTTTCGGGTCTATTTTTCATCATCTGCTGCACGGCTAACAAATATTGGATTTTCATAAAGTCAGAATCCTGCAACAAACGACTGTCCTAAAGTCCAAGGTTTGTCCTCAAAGGCCTAGAAACAAAACGCGTCGGTGAGCTGGCCTCGCTGGAGACATCTGCGTTATTCAGAAAGCCTTGGTGGGGGGGAAGTTATGGAGGTGCTACAGCTGAATCCACGATACCGGGTGAATTTACCGCTTTTCAATCTCTATATAAAGAGAAGCGCCTGGATTTACACTTCCAGTTATGAGAAGTCATCTTAAAAAACCAGCTTCTGGCGTTTTAGTAGTCTGGGGCTTTTCAATCTTCCAGCAAAACATCAAACAGATACTTTCTAGGGGGGAAAAAGAAAAAAAAAATAAAAATATATATATTTAATGGAAAATTGTGGCTTTTCATTAAGAAATATTTCGTGGAAGTTCTGCCTGCTTTAACCGGCAGTCGCTTAACCTGAGTTCCGACCGAAGCCATGCGCCCAGGCAAGTTCTTGCTTTTGAGAAGACTCACTGCCAGACTCGTACCTGTAATACCACACCACCACACACCTCCTTGCTGCCTCCTCCACAAAGCAGGTTATTCCAACCCTTAAGGGAAAGCGCTCCAAAAAGCGCTCCTAAAAGAAAAAAAAAAAAAAAAAACAAAACACCACCACAAAAAGAAGCGCTCCTTTCATAATATTTTCATCCCTCTATTTGTCTCCTTTTTATTCGCACGGTAGGAAAAAAACCAAAAAAAAAAAACAGAGCGCTGAGTTGTATTATTTGTTTTTATCAAACAAGACATCCAGCCTATGCATTCGTATCGCTGCTTTTTTCATCAAGCTAACACGAAGAGCTCGCAAACCTGCTGGCAGCCCGCCTTGGGTTCAGTCAGGAGAAATTTGTTGGAGACAAAGGGAAGATTAACATGACAAAGGCAGGTATATTTTCTTTGAAAAATCATAGGCTGAGCGAGAAGCGCGGGGAACGGAGAGACTCACGCAGAGTCCCCGAACAGAAAATCTCTAACAGAACTGGGCTGGTTTTTAACAATCTGCTCCACTTTGTCTTTTTTTTTTTTTTTTTTAAATGAGAAAGAAGAAAAAAAAAGAGGCGTCTGTTTTATTCAAAGATCCTACAACACAGGGCAAGCAACATTTGCGCCCTCCACTGCTAATCCCGTGCCCAGGCCCTCAAAGTGCTTCGAGACCCAAAGTTATGCTTCCAACACATGCTACGAAGCAAATTATTCCAGAAAATTCAACAGCTCCCTGCCTTACTCCTCGGTGTACGCTCTGCTTGAGGCTCTTGTGTGTTTTCAGTGCGGAGGAATAAAAGCAAGGAGCAAAGGGCGGTCTACGTTCACGGGATGAAGCCGAACCCTGGGAAATGTTTTACCTTGCTTTCATCCACCGGTTCAGCTCTTGATATCAGGCTTCCCTCGCAATCAATCTCACCTAATGGAGCCGCTGAAGCCGGAGGTACAGAGCGCCAGGGAACTTATTGGGAGCTGTAACATTAACTGACTACGGGAGAAACCAGCTCAGCTGGAGATAAATCCCCCGCCAGCCCGGAGGAAGGGTCTGCCTGGCAACCCGTGACGGATGAGCCCCGGGGGCGCGGGAAAAGGACGGTGCGACGATCACGCTGCTCTTTGCGGGGCCAGGCACAAGCCCAAGGGGTACAACCAACCTTCTGGGGAAGGGAGGAAAGACCTGGCGAAACAACGGAAGAATCCGAGGATGGTTCCCTAGGTTTTACTTGTGATGGAGGAGAACAGCAAGGGGTAGAAACAGAAAAAGAGTTTGTAAAGATTTAAAAGAGAGCCAGACCTATGAATAAAGGTTTTACAAGACGCTTTATCGAAGACCAGAATGCCTTGAGATGGAGCAGTAAAAAAAACCTCACACAACCTTCAAGTGGTTTCTTGGGGAGAGGATTATGGTGCCAGGAAAAAGTAATACGTCTATGCCAAGTGCTAAAAATCCCAGAAAGACAAATAAAAACCTCAGAGGAAGACCCAGGGATAGCTGATGAGCTGAAAAGCAGCAGAGTTTTGGTTCATCCATGCCCTGCTGTGAATTCTGACACTGGGCCCTTGCAGTTGCCTGTGCCCTGGAGAGGAAACCCATGGCAGATTTTGGGGCGCTCCCGGACACCCCCCCACCACAGCCCACTTCGTCATCCAGGCACCTGCCTCCAGCGCTGGCATGGGACATCTTCCTCCACCAGGCAGGGGTTGAGCCCATGGTGCTCTTCTCCGGAGGGTATTTCAGGGGGCTCAGGACATGTGCTCCCTTTCCTCTGCTGCTGCTCTACTTTGCAAAAAGCACTTACACATCCACCTGAAGAGAGAGCAGTCCTTGCCCTGGCTCCCCAAGGAGCATTCTCACCCCTGCACTACAAACACCCACCCAATTTCTGCCCCCCCTTGCCCATTTTGAGCCAAGGAATCCCAGAATGGTAGGGCTGGAAGGGCCCTCTGGAGATCATCCCCTCCAACCCCCGGCCAGAGCAGGGTCACCCAGAGCAGGTGGCACAGGAACGCGGCCAGGCGGGGTTGGAATGTCTCCAGAGACGGAGACTCCCCCACCTCTCTGGGCAGCCTGTGCCAGGGCTCTGCCACCCTCACAGCAAAGAACTTCCTCCTCCTGTTGAGATGGAACTTCCCAGGGGCAAGTTTGTGCCCGTTACCCCTTGTCCTGTCCCCGGGCACCACTGAGAAGAGCCTGGCCCCATCCTCCTGACACCCCCCCTTTCAGTATTTATCAGCGTTGATAAGATCCCCCCTCAGTCGCCTTTTTTCCAGACTGAAGAGACCCAAATCCCTCAGCCTTTCAAGGAGAGCCACTTAAAAAAAGCTCCACCCAACAAAAGCCCAAGGACCACCCCCACCAAATGGAGACCACCCAGCCCAAGGCTTATAAACCCTTTGGGGAGTGACCAAAAAGGATGGGGCTCATTAGAAACACATGGGATTGACCAGTGCTGGTCCTTCCACAGCCAGAGGGCATCTCCCTGCTCAAGGCCACGTAGCCCAAAGGCAGTGGGAAAGTTTCAGGTGAATCCTGAACCACGGCTGCGGTTGGACCCAGAACCTCCTGCAGGACCTTGCGCCTCCTGGCTCCCAAACAGCAACCAAGAAGTTTCTCTTCTGCCCAAAATAATTAATTCCTTTCAGCATGGGGAAAATAAACAAATGCATCCTCATTCGGATTCAACCAGGGGGTCTCCCCAGATATTTTAGTTAGGAAAGCAATTGTTCTTGCAGAACAACGTAATTGTTTACAGCTTCCCGCCCCACCAGGCCGGCAAAGGGGAACCGCAGAGCCAAAGGAGCAAGGGAGGGGGGGTGACAGAAATAAAAGGGTGGCAGCAGACAGCATCAAGTCAGCAGGTGCCCGGCTTTCAGACAAGTATTCGGAAGCTCTCATAACGCTGGGCATTGCGAGGAAAAGCCGACAGTGCTTATATTAAGAGCAGGAAAGGTTTCTTGGAGTGGCATGGGAGAGCTGTTTCGCAATTTGGGAACGGCTTTACGGAAGCTGGAGAGATGGTGTAACCAAAACGCACCCTGACGGCTTGGACGTGGTCTGTCTGGTACCACTGAACCTCGGGTAGAGTCACAAACTGCCAGGGGCCGATGAGCAGCATGCAGAAAAGCGGTGGGAGGATGGGCAGGAATACCAAGGAGCAAGGGAAGTGGGGCCACAAGAGCTTGCGGCCACACGAAGAAGTGAAAAAATCAGTTTTATCCATTCACCCAAGACAGGTGTCCTCTTGGAAATCCAGCCTTGTCAACAATGCAGCCACAGCTGGATGGGACATCGTCCCTGGAAAGCAGGCAGAGGAGCTGGGCTCCTCCGTGTGCTCAAGAAGCTTAAACCCTCGCTGAATTCACAGGGGAGAGATGGGCACCCTCTGGGGGAACAGGACTTTGCTCCCCGAGGAGCACAGAAAGGGAGACCAGGTCTCCCTTCAAGGCACCAGAAGGTCCAAGGGACTAGAAGGTCCAAGATTTTGGTTTCATCATCAATGAGACAAGTCAGCTCCACCAAGAATTGGGATGTACAAACACATTTCAGGGCACAGATGGGAGAAAAACCTGGTGAACAGAGTGTAAGACACCCTTCAAGCTACCTGAGAGCCTGGAGAGACGAGCAAAGGGAGAACGGAGAAGCAGGATAAAAACAGTTCACAGATTTATCCCGTTATGGATATGGAGAGTCACTGGGCACCGATATGGCAATGCAGGGATTGCTGTCTGTCCCCAAGAACCGGAGGAGCAATGTAGATATATCACGGTCTATGAAAGCAGTCTCCAGAGTAAGGTAAGGATTGGGTTTTTTAGAGTTTTTCTACTTAATTATCAGCATTTCACTTGTGCTCTGAAGTCCTCTGGGAAGTGCAGGAGGGACCCAGCTCCCTGCACAGGGTATTTTCTTGGCGCTGGATACGGGAGAAAGGAGCTTGGGGCAGAGCAAGCCACCGCTGCCAGAGGAAGGGTATAAAATGTGCTGCCTCCTCTTCAGTTACTAAAGCAATGGCTTTTTGATACCGATCTCCATCACCAGAAAGCCACGCGCACGGTAGGAGAAGACAAAGTCTTTCGCAGATAAATAGGCAGAAGTCACCTGACGCATGCTCCAGCAGAGACACTGGGGGCTGCTTCAGACTCACGGTGTAATATTTAAGCTCGATTCGGGCATTTTTCATGTCTGTCCCAACCCTTTGTTGCTCCACCACAACAGCAAAACTACCGGACCCTTTTTTGAGAGTAACAACTTACACCCTCCTCCCCGCGGGAGGGGGAGGATCCTGCGACTCTGCTGTGGGTAAAGCACCATCAGACCACCCCAGCAGCCACCTCCCACCCTCCCAGGCCCGCTCTGCGCGTCACCAGCCTCCGGTTTTACTCCCAAAGCATGCTCCCAGGTGGAAAACGGCTCGTATATCCCCGCAGACACCGCTCACCCACGTCCTGAGACCACGCGTGAGACCCTCGCCCCACGGGAGGATGCTCAGCCTCGCAGACTCCTTTTTCTTCCTGCTTTTTGGGGGATTTTAGGGGCGAGCAGAAGAAGAAGCAGCTCCGTTCATCTCCGCAGGTACCCCAGGGAAGAGAAGCGCTGCTGACCGGCTGCATTGATGCTGGGTATCAACTGGTCGCCAGCCAGCTTCGTTTACTCCTCTATCCAGTGATTTATCAAGTGACCAGGGGACAGTTCAGATGAAGCGAATGGATTTCATTAGCACGGTGCTAACAATTTGGCACTTTAATAGAAAGAAAGGAGTACAGGAAGATACAAGTGGTGAGTTCCCCATGAAGCTCGCATCCCACCCGCTCACAGGGCCGACAGTGAAAGTCCGACGCCACTATGGAAGTCTGCGTCAGAAAGCGCTCATTGTTGAGAGAGCTGTTAGCACAGGAAAAGACTTGAAATTTTGGTTAATTCCCTTGTTTGCATGAGCTTATGGTTCTCAGGAAGCCCTCAAGGATGTAATCATGAGAAGACAGCTGAGGTGGGGTGACCCTGGCTTACACCAGGTGTCCACCAAAGCTGCTCTATCGCTCCCCTCCTCAGCTGGACAGGGGAGAGAAAACATAGTGAAAGGCTCGTGGGTCAAGATAAGGATAAGAGATGCCTTGTTAGCTCAGCGTGATGGGATTTAGAAAGGCAGAATGAGGAAAAGAGATGACGGACTACACCTTGTTCTCTGTCTCCACACGTTCCTGCACTTGGTCTGTCCTTGTGGCCACTGACACACCTCCAAGAAGCCACCAGGGTCCTAAAGCTTTCCTTGGCCAACTTAGCTTGGCATGAGCTCAGCCCCCAAATCAGCGCCGCAGGGACCAAAAGGCAGGTTTGACGAACCTCACCCACTGCATGCAGGGCTGGCCAACGTAGGGAAAGTAGAAAGAAAGGGGTGCACACGTGTGGGTGCACGCCGTGAAGGAGAAATATTTCTTCGGAGCACTTCACCCAGTGCAAGGACCTTTAAATTGCAGCCCAGCTGACTGCAGCTGCCCAGCTCTCAGCAGCCTGACGCCCTCGCACCATTAAGGCAACCCTCCCTCCCCTGCCGTAAGGATGCTGGCGGCAGGTCCCCACTCTCTCTTTATCTCCAGCAGCAGAGACAGGAGAGGGCACAATCCTGCCCTGCTCCCCGCAGGCTGTGACCCGTGTTTTGGCTGTCCTTTCCTGCAGGGCGCTGGTCCCCGCCGGTGAGGTTAGGACACTCATGAGGAGGAGATCAGCCGGTTCCCATGTACCAATAAACCCTCCCTAGCATCCCCATCGCTGCCATCCTGACCTTCGCAGCAGGGGTGGAAGAATAACACGGATGTGCTCAACCTCCCCCTCTCCCCGCTGTCTTCACAGTGGTGAGGAGCTTGTTAGCTTTAAAAGAACTTGGCCAAGGAAGCGCGAAGGACGGGAGAGACCCTGGGAAATGTTTTCCCAACTGATTGTAATAAACGTAGAGAAATAAATGCTCAAACCTCTCCCCAGCTTGTGGGCTGGATCCCTTCTGGCTATGAAGGCTGACGTGGTCCGTGCCTGGTTCAGCACAGGTGCGTGAAGGGCTGTTTCATTGTTTTTCTCCCTTTAACTCCCACCAATTAACAATAATTGCTAGAGCTAATGATGATTACCTCTAGAGTGAAGCCTGCTGAGTCCTGGTACTCTCCAAGCCCTTCTCTCATGAGCCAAGACCACAGGCTCCTCCCAGCCCCGGCTCACATGTTGTCCCCTGCTCTTCCCCGGAGCTGGACCAGCTTTTCCTCCTCTCCTTCTGCTCTGCCTGCCCCAACCAGCCCCAAAACTTCCATACCCTGTTACCCCACAAGTGGTTTATAGAAAGCACAGGCAGCACCATCAGCAGGAAACCCAGGGGCAGATGCATCACCCCCAGTGTGCTGCTTGGTACCCCGAGGGGAATTTGGCACCTCTCCATCCCCGTAGTGATAAATTCACCACAACGGGCGGGTTTGATCCTCTGCAAAGCCCGTTCGATAAGGCTTTTGGGAAATCCAGAGCAATAGCAAAGTCTTGGCTGTTATTGCTCGTTGTGTTCCCTCTTGAAGAGCCAACTAATGGCCACCTCTAGGGACCCGGTCACCGTAAGAGACTGTCTTTGTCCATGGATGTGTTTTAGCCATGGATTGCACCTCAGCACAGAGATGAGAGGAAAAGGAAGAGAAGACCAAGTCCAGGCTCTTAAAGTGCTGCAACATGGAGCAGGTAAACCTGGGTTGTCCCATGGCAACATTGGAAGGGCAGCAATGGTCCTGCAGATGTGCAGTTTGAGGACAAGCCTTGCTCCTATAGCAATTTAGTGCTGGCTTAGTAGGAGTAGCTTTGTGTCTTAGTAGATCCAAAGTTTAATTGTTTTCTGTTGTCTTCCAAAAGAAGTTGTTACTTTTCTGTTATGACCTAGCTACCAGCCCTCTGTGCTAAAGGTCGGTTCGTTTTTTTATTGTTTTCTCATCCCAGTGAGTATCTTCACATCCTCATGTGAGGCACAGATTCCTCGGAAGAGCTGACTCGGGTCACAGATTAGTTTCATTATTATTAATTTTATGAAATAGGGTTTATCGTGGATGGAAACTCAAACAGTCAAGAGGGAGTTTTCATGCAATTAACTGGTTTTGCTGAGAAATTAATCAGTTTTGCTGCATAAACTGACTCCTGAGGTTAAACTTCTCCAGCTGGATCTATACAAATCTGCCTGGACTTATGAGACCCCCTTTGGAGGCCTTCAGGGGATTAGCAATGCATTTTAATTTATATAATGCCTTTTGAGCCTAGTTGGTAGCCCAAAGCAGGAGGAGTTGGTGGCCCACGGAGCTACTCTGAAGGCACCCTACACCCAGGGGATGCTCCTCCAGGCACAGAGGCATCTCCGATGGTGCCTAGAGCTTTCCTTCCTGCCACCACTGTGATTCTCTGTGGGGATGGTGTTTCCTCAATGGGAGTATCCGACTCCAGCTGTGGCCAGCTGTGATGTTCTGGCTGATGCTACTCAAGACGCGGAGGTTATGGTCTTCACCCGCCCCCCGATCAGATGGTAGATCCAAAAGCTACTAGATAACGTAATAAAATTTCCTTCTCATATCCCTGGGGACAGAAACATCCATCCCTGAAGGACATGCATGAAACTATCAGAAGACAGAGCTGTGATCCCATCTCTGGGATTCCATCTCTACAAAGCCAGGCTGTGACCGACCCACAAAATCTTTGTGTGTGAAACAGTGACGTCCAGCTGCCCAGTTATATGTCTCTTGTTTTGTTATTTATTTTTTTTTTTTTGGATTAACTTCATCTAGATATCCAGCAAAGTTGCAGTAATCGTGATGAATATCAGGGAAATTCAGTAAAGAAACACTCCATAAATCAAGACAATTTAAAAAACATTAGCATTCAAAGCATATATAACCCTGATTTCATACCATGTTACATTTTTTTGGTTGTTTGTTTGCATGCACCCTGAAGACAACAGCTATGCACCGAAGACATTAATTTTCGTTATAAAGCTCCAGGCAGTGAATCAATTTTACCTGGGTTATGTTCAGCTACAAAATAGGAGCCGCAGAGCAAAATCTAATGGCTGCACCGGCAGGTGGCACGGATCTACCCAGCTCTCTGGCATCACATCGCAAAGCCCCTCACACCATAAATGCTTTTCTCCCCTCAAAGGTGCAGGTATCTCAGGACCCGCTTTATACCCTTTTCTTCTGCTGCTCTTAGCTGCTTTGAGGCTTAAACCTCTGTTTTGCAAAGAGTTTTTTCCTTCTTTGGTTGCCGGTGTAAATCCAGCTGTGCACGGCCAGATTGCTTCTTCCAGGAGAGCGCAAGGGATGTTGGTGGCTTTGGCTGGAGCGTGTTGAGCTGGGAAGAGCCTGTGCCTTTTGCATGTTTGACCTGTCCCTTAACCCAGAGTTCAACCCTCTGAGCAGCAGAGGACTAACAACACCCAAAGGTAAATCAGAAATAAGCCAATTCCCGTATCCTAAGACATAAAAGGCATGAACAGAGGTGAGCTGAAGTTGTTTAGGCATGACCATGTTTTAAGATAGAATCACAGAATGGCCAGGGTTTGCAGGGCCCTCTGGAGATCATCCGCTCCAACCCTCGGCCAGAGCAGGGTCACCCAGAGCAGGTGGCACAGGAACGCGGCCAGGCGGGGTTGGAATGTCTCCAGAGACGGAGACTCCCCCACCTCTCTGGGCAGCCTGTGCCAGGGCTCTGCCACCCTCACAGCAAAGAAGTTCCTCCTCCTGTTGAGATGGAACTTCCCAGGGGCAAGTTTGTGCCCGTTACCCCTTGTCCTGTCCCCGGGCACCACTGAGAAGAGCCTGGCCCCATCCTCCTGACACCCCTCCTTTCAGTATTTATCAGCGTTGATAAGATCCCCCCTCAGCCGTCTTTTTTCCAGGCTGAAGAGACCCAAATCCCTCAGCCTTTCTTCATCAGAGAGGTGTTCCAGTCCCCACAGCATCTCGGTGGCCCTTTGCTGTCCCCTCTCCAGCAGTTCCCTGTCCTTCTTGAACCGGGGAGCCCAGCACTGGCCCCAGTGCTCCAGCTGTGGCCTCCCCAGGGCAGAGCAGAGGGGGAGGATGAACCTCCCTCCACCTGCCGGTAGGACAAAAGATGGACAAAATCGTCATAACAATGGACAAACAGAAGGTATTCTGGAGAAGAAATGGAGGGGAAAACCTATATGAGGTTGCACTTAAAGCTTGCGATTTTGCCCCATTTCCAGGACACCCAATACTTTCTTGAGATCCTGGTGATGACAGGAGGAGAGCAATGACCCGTTTCAGAAAGTCCCGCAGTAGGAATTTTATTTAACTGTGCCACTAGGGAGAGGAAACCCCATGGAATGTCGGGCCTGGCACTGGAGCTGAACTTGTCCTTCCCATGGGGCTGCTGGTTCACAGCTTTGACCCCGGTCCCAGGAAAACAAGGCTGGTTCTTTGCAACCCCGCTTCCCAGGATCTCGTCATTTCTTGGCGACATCAGCACTCATTTTTACTATAAGCGGGTTCCTAGCTTTCCTGGAGTCAGAGAGAAAAAAACCACCCTGAAAGAGCATCCAAAGGCTTAGATCTAATGAAGGAATGGCAGGAACCTGACGTCCTCACTTGAAAATCTCATGCTTTTCAAGTACGTGTCCTGACCCAGGGGTCTGAGCTCCCGATCTCCGCGTGGCCGTGGACTCGGCGACCAGGGGAGTGGAGCAGCCCCAAGAGAGAAAGGATGGAGCTGGTCCTGCAGCCCGTGATGGATGGGGGCTACTCTCATTCCCAAGCACCAGCGCTATTCCCCTCTCTCGGCACAGGATGGGGAAAAAAAAATAAAAATTAATGTCTGCATTTCTGTTCCTGGGAATTAAACATTTTCTCAAAAGGCGCTCAGCCCATGGCCTCAGTAATACAGCGTAAACACACAAATCCCGGGAAAAGCCTCCCCGTGCAGCACGCAAAGCTTTCATTCCCTCTTCAACCCAGCTGCTTTTTTAAGGAGAGCGCTGCCAAAGCGCAGGTGTCTATTGAACCCAGGGAACCGCCGCTCCGGGTGATCAAACGCGTCTCCTGGCCAGGAACAAAGCAAATCCCAGCAAACAGGACAAGTGCAGATGGCAGCTTCCTGATGGAGCTGAGATGCCCACGATAAAGCAGCGAGGGCACAGCAAGGAGCATTGAACAAGCTCCCCCCACACCCCGGATGGTTCCCAAATTTGCAGCATCTTGGGGTAGCTGCTGATCTAAGGAAGGGATGTTGCTGTCACCACGCTCCTGGTGAACGTTCCTCTTCCCAAAGCACGGTCCGACTGCAGGGAAACAGCGTTTTCCATTTTTACCTGATCCAGGCCACGCAAAGCGACGATAGCTTTTGCAAGACTTTTGCCTGCATGGAAACGCCCCAGAAAGCACGGTGCCGCTGGTGCAGATTTGGTGGCTTGTCCCCATCTGCTGCTCCCTTGGCAGTCCCACCTGGGCGTACAACACCAAAGCAAAGGCAGGGGTGCTCCGACGCAGGTAGGAAGAGACAAGGGAGTCGGGCGGGAGATGGGAGAGCCCAAAGTATACCATCTAATTGAGAAGGACCCCCTCTGATATCACCCCAACCTGCCTACGCAACCCCGCCACCGTGAGCCCTCCCAGCGTCCCGTTTTCCGCTTTGCTCCACATAAGGGACGTGAGATGAGCTTGAGGCAGTGGAAAACCAACGTAGAAAGCTGACGATTTATTCTGTCAACGTTCAAACCGATTACTGGAGAGAAAGGAGACAAAAAAAAAAAAAACACAAAAACAACCAAAAAACCAGAGCTGGGATTATGGTTTTAATAAGGGCGGGCGCTTATTGCGGTATCTCTTATTCTCTTTGTAACAGTTGTGCTGGTGGAGCTCTCGTGGAGTCATAGTGATATTAGCGTTACAGCGTCATCCCCCGCAGCAGCACCAGCAGTCCCAGTGGCTGTATTAAGTGAAAATCTCCCTTCCTGACGGTGGGGCTCGGCCACGTGCTGATCCCCGACTGCCGCAAGCTGCCCATGCAGGGGGTGAGGGGAAAAACGAGCCTGCTGCCAAGAAGGTACTGCATCCTTATAAATACCTTATTATTAATATCTTATTAACGCTCTCTCCAGAGCTGGGCTCAACATCAGCAAACATATAGAGATTGACCCATCATGGAAAGGAGACAAAAGTGGTGCTTGTTTTCACTGTCTCTGGGAACTGCTTTCACTGCCCCAGTAATCTTTGAGCTAACACTCTCCCAGGGTAGGACTCAACATCAGCAAACATCTAGCGATTGCTCCCACACGGAAAGTGCCGGGAGGGAAAAGAGGGGCTTCTTCCCACTGTCTCCAGAACTGTTTTCACTGCCCCAGTAACCTGAGTGCTAACACTCTGCGCAGCGCTGAGCTCAAAACCAGCATCCTTAGTAATTATCTTAACCAGGGTCTTCCCCTGCTTGCAGCTGATAGCGCTCGAGGAAGAGAAACTCCAGAGAGCTGCGGCGGGTGCTGGAGCTGCCAAGCATTGCACCCATCGCTGCAAAACTCCACCCAGCTGCGATACAGCCCTGGCACTATTCCCCTCTCGGGACCCATGTTCAGGCTCTGCAATTCTAGGGTAAATTAGGGTGGCAGGTGATGGAGCTGCTGGGACGGCTCTGCCTTCCGCCAGCTCTGCCCCACTCCAGAATCGCACCGCCCAGCATCCCCTCTGCCCCACACCCACTAGTACACCACGCTGGGGGCTTGTGACACACTGGTGGGTGGAAGGAGAAGCTCCCACCACAGGGGACAGCCCAGCTCACCCAGGCATCTCAGCACCAGGACAAACAGGCAGCTGCCAGTGGGCTGCAATCACAGAATCACAGAATGGTTGAGGTTGGAAGGGACTTTAAAGACCACCTAGTTTCACGCCCCTGCCCTGGGCAGGGACACCTCCCACCAGCCCAGGTTGCTCCAAGCCCCGTCCAACCTGGCCTTGAACCCCTCCAGGGATGGGGCAGCCACAGCTTCTCTGGGCAACCTGGGCCAGGGGCTCACCACCCTCAGAGGGAAATATATCTTCCTCAGATCTCACCTAAATCTCCCCTCTTCCAGTTTCAAACCCTTCCCCCTCGTCCCATGGCTCCCCTCCCTGCTCCAGAGTCCCTCCCCAGCTTTCCTGGAGCCCCTTTAGGGACTGGAAGGGGCTCCAAGGTCTCCCCGGAGCCTTCCCTTCCCCAGGCTGAACCCCCCAGCTCTCTCAGCCTGTCCCCACAGCAGAGGGGCTCCAGCCCTCCCAGCATCTCCGAGGCCTCCTCTGGCCCTGCTCCAACAGCTCCGTGTCCTTCTTGTGCTGAGGGCTCCAGAGCTGGACACAGTGCTCCAGGAGCAGAGGGGCAGAATCCCCCCCCTCGCCCTGCTGCCCACGCTTCTTTTGATGCAGCCCAGTCTGTGGGGGGTTTCTGGGCTGCAAGTTCACGTTGCCAGCTCATGTTGAGCTTCTCGTCCACCAGCACCCCCAAACCCTTCTCCTCAGGGCTGCTCCCCAGCCATTCTCCGCCCAACCTGGATTTGTGCCTGGGATTGCCATGACCCAGGTGCAGGACCTTGCACCCATCCCCTCCCATCAGCCTGGTCCTGCGGTGATCCCATTCTTTCCATGACAATAGTCGGCTCCCTGCCAGCTTATAAGATGTTTTCTAGCGATTCGCACTTGGCTGAGTTGAACGCTTTACTAAGAATCAAGATATATGAATGTCTACCACCTTCGCTTCATCCCCTAATTTAGCAGTTCTATCAAAAATGTAATTAAGTTTGTCTAGCATGATTTGTTCTTAATAAACCTGAGCCGCTCGCAGTTCTGCTATCCTCTTGGTGTTTATAGCTATTAATATTTGCCCAGCAAATTTGCTGGGATTTAAAATGAGATTCATATGAACTTGTATATATTATCTAATTAATAAACAATACTGATACAGGAGTAGAAGCAAATGACCAGTGCCCAGCGCTCAGACTTTGCTGGCTAATTAATTCCGCCACCGCTCCACTGAGCGGAGATCAGCTCCCCAGCGCAGCCACGCGGATGCGGGCAGGGAGGCTCCGGCGTGGTCCTCAAGCCAAGAAGGGATGAAGAGTCCGAGGACTTCAGAGCTGCTTTGGTGCCTCAGATCCAAGTCCCCACGTCCCCCTGGGGTCCGTGGCAGCAGACATAGCCTGGGGAAGAGGAGAAAAGAGTGGATGTCCCAGCAACCTTCCTCCTGTCAGTGGTTTGGGGACTTCCCGAGCCACGGGCTACCTCCACACCATCACATCTGGTAGCGCCATCCGCCTCCTTTGAGACAGCACCTCTTGTCGACACCACGTGCATTGCCTGCCCTGCTCTTCTCACCCCTTGTGTCTTCCCTGTGAAGATAGTTAAGCGCTGCAATGAAATTATTTCAGATCCTCTGTTTTTTTGAGACACCAAAAAGCCTTCGCCCCAGGCACTTTTAGGAAGTGCCCCATGGAAGCTGGTTTCCCACGGATGTGCGTCTGGTTTCTGTCCCATATCCCACATGGGGACGTGATCCCATCCCCTGGGCTCCTGGGTCTTCTCCTGCACCATTGCATGCCCGTGACATCGGGTCCCTCCATCTGCTATCGTGCAAAAAAAAGTCTCCTTGAGCATCTTTGGAGCTGCAGCAGCCAACAGAAGGTCACTGGCTCCTTTAGAGACATATTTCTGGGGAATTCAAACACATTGATGGCTAAAAGGCTCTTCTCTATACAAATCATTAGCTCAATAATACATTAAAATAAATGTCAGTCTTAGGTCACTGCATATTGTGAGCAGAGATGAAACAAGCCATTTGCCCCCATCACCTCTGCGTGACTCTTATCACAACCTTTAAATACATCCAGAGAAGAGCTTAAAAGAAAGGTAGGGACGGCTGGAAAATTTAAATCAAACAGCTTTTTTGTTGTTGTTGTTATTGATGGAAAGTTGGCATTGCAGCAGGATGAAAAACATGCGCAGAAAACAAAGAGAAAAAAAAATTCCAACAACAAATTACAGGAGAAGGTTGGGGTTTCTCAGAAGGTCTTTCATTTTCTTTTCCTCTTAAAAGTCCACATTTTCTGCAGACACCCTCCACGTCCAGCCTGGTGCCTGCTGGAGGCTTTGGACATGCCCAGCCTGGGATGGGGAAGGGGGTGCTGAGACCAAGCCAAGAGGCAGTGGGTGACCCCAGTTGTAGCTGAGCAAGGGACAAAGTCCAGAGCCGAGCTTCAAGGACAAGAGGCAGGAACGGGATTACTCCTCTGCACCGAAAAACCAAGAGCGTCCATCTCTGTGAGCTTCTCCTTGAACAGAACAGGATTCACACATTTTGATGATCTGCCCCCAAAACCCCCACAGAGCCGGTCCGCAGCCCCCCCCTTACCCATCACCTGGAGCCGGTGACAGAGGACTCTGCTCCCTGCTCTCCTCCTGGCAGCCGCTTTGTGCCATTCCCCACTCCGATGCATTTAAAGGTGCATTTATAGCACAAAGTAGATGTTTACAATTTATAATGGTGTTCCAATTATGGGCTGGGAAAGCGCCTGGAATTGAGCCTGTCTCCGTTATTTATGGGCAGCATAATCCTAACCCAATAGATACCTCTCACGAAGAAAGCTAACATTTTTCACCGGAGCACTGAAAGCCATACTTCATGCTAATAGAGTCTGTTATCGGAGGGAAATAAGCCTGCACAGGCAGCTCACTGGCTACCCAGAGAAGAGCACCTCAAAGCACAGGGATCCAGAGGTCTCGATCGAAAAGCAACCGGCTGCTAAAAACAGAGATCTGCTTTTGGGGTACACCCAAGAAAGCACAAGATGGGACTGGGAGGAAGAGCAGGGATGTCCACCTCCCACTGGGTGCAGGGATGAAGATGGAGGAGAACGGGGCAAGATCCCCACCTTTCCCATGCTAAAGGTATCCCTCTTCTTCCCTTGTGCCCTATGGGGCTCTGTTGAGAGCATCTGTGTTTGGAGAGTGTTTCGGGCCTCTGTGACACCCCAGTTTTATCCAGAGCTTGCCGCCTGTTTCTCCAAGAAGAGCTAGCCCTCCTGCAGCAGGGACAAGGGATATTCAGACCAGTTGGACTAAGACACAGTGCCAGGTGGTTCCTGGGACACTTAGGACATCTGAAACGTGGGATACCGCCCGGTTGCCTGTTCCTGGCAGAAGGTCAATGCTCCTCACCTCAATGGGAGGACTTGCCTGCTGGACGGTGACACCAGGTCTCCCAACGCTTCTTTGCAGACTGGCAGGAGAGGAGCTCCAAAGCCAGCAGGTCTCAGACACGTTTTGGGGGGAGCAAACGTTGTCTTGGTCTGTGTCTGTCCATGGCAGATTCCTCTAAGCATCCTTGTCCAGGGTGCACAGGCTGAAGGGCCTCTAGTACGGTGAATAATGTATATATAAAATATGGTTTTGGCTCATTAAGGTCCACTAGGAGCTAGATTCTTGAATAAATCCTCTCCGCTCTCCTCAAATATCTCCCCCCACTCTTCCCCCAAGGATGCTTGCTGGGCTGTGAGAAGAGCAACGATAGTGGGGCAGTCATCTTCATCTCAATCTTGATGACCTTGATTTTGCATGACAAGCCGCATACTTAATTAATTAAAGAAAAAAACCCTCCGTTCCTTCTAAAAGGCCATTATTTTAATTTTGACAGGTAATTACAAGAGAAGAAATGATAAATCTTCCTGAACACTGTTTGTCTTTAGCAGAGGCATTAATTATGGATGTTTTAAAGCTGAGGCTGGATGTAGCTGAAGACATGTCAACGGATGAAGAAGTGCTCGAGACCACCTTGAGCTTCCCGATGGGTAGCCCCACCACTGCATTTCTGCCCACGCCGTAGGAAGGATGATGCTCTTCTGAAGCTCCATAGTGGGAGCGAGAGATTGAAACAGCTAAATGCAATTCACTGGAGAAACTCATAACGGCATGACACACTTGGCCTCTGGAACTCATTGCCATCATACATCATCTGGCAGCGTTTAAAAAAGGATCACCATTTTATGCAGATAATAAGAAAATCCGGAGTTATATCAGAGAAAAAAAATAAAAAGAGAACCAAGATATTCTGTGAACAGTGGAAATAAGAGAGCCTGATTTCTCATGCATTAGGGTGCTCACTCCCTTAAACGCGCATCCCTCAGTAGTATCAGATCCTCCCCGTGTCCTCCAGAGGAAAAGGAGACCACCATCTTGCTGGCTGGTGAACCATCACCATCTAATGGCCAAGTGCTCCCTGCCTTCCTCTTGGACAAGGCATTAATTTGGGCTGCTCACACCTGCTACAGCTCTAAAAGGTGACTAATTTTGGTAGGTGACAAACCCAAGTCATCAAAGCACCAGAGCTGGCCAGAAAAGTGCTTTCACTCAGACCTCGCGTGGAAATAGCAGCTTTGATGAGCCCAGGTTGGCCTTGTGTCTGGTCACGAACCAAACCAGCCGCTAACACGCAGGTAACGTGGAGGGGTCCAATTAAACAGTCGTTAGCCTTTTCTGAGGCACGAAAGCCATTCGCATCCCCCAGCCCAGGAGCTCTACAGGCAGCCGCTGTGTTGCTGGTGGGCAGGAGGTGGTGTGGTGGGGCTGGGAGAGGACGCCAAGGCTCTTGGTTACACCAGAAACACAGATGGCTCAGAAAGCATCCTCCCCTACCGCTGCCCCTTCCCGGCAACATATTAAATCGGTCGAGAGCAAATTCCCTCTCCTTGGTTTCTATTTCAGCTTTGCAATTATCACCTGGGCGGAAAACGGGCTCATCCCCTCCACGTGTTGCTCCGAGGAGCATCCCTGTGCTGGGACTCCCCGGGCCGGAGGAAAGTCCATGCTTTGCTCCCTCATCCTGCATCCCAGCCCGGCGAGGAGGTGCAGCGGGACGGAGCAGCAGCTGGTGGGATGCTGGGGACAGCCCCACGGAGAAGGGGTCCAGCCGAGCGGTTGCCAAGGAGATGATGCTCTCCCATCCCGCTCTCACTCCTGACCTTTCGGCTTTAAATGGTTTCCCGCCTGGCCATACGAATGAGGGAAGGCATTTAGTACATCTGTAAGTGTCATTAGCAGGGTAATCTGCACACGCTGTAGTTGTAACTGTCATTAAGAGGGCGATTTTCAAAGACCAGCAATAAGTCATTTAGATTTGATGGGATATTAAAACCAGCGCCCGTCCGCAGAGGGGAGCTGAGAGATGGGTCAGACCCCTCGATGGTGGCTACCTCCTGTTTTTTCCAAACTGCTCCTAAAATCCAGATTAAACAGAAGGATTTAGGTGGTGTCCAGCTACCCAAGCTGGCAACCGCTCCGGTAATTAGTCAGCGCTAGATTAAAGCATGCGGCGGGGCCCTGAGTGCTCCGGGGGAGCGTTGGCATAGGGATAAAGGAGCCAGCAGCATCCCATTTCCATCGACCTACTGAGAGGGGCTCGACCGGGGGGATTTGGGGGAGCACGCACAGGCAGGAGCCCCGGAGCACGCTGCCACAGCGCATCTACACCAGCGTTCGCTCCAGCCGCACTTCAGGGGAGGATTTATCTCATCCTGGAAAAAAGCTGTGTTCAGCTGAGAGAAAAGTCAGCTTTTGCCGGCCGACAACACATTTGGGTACAGACCCAGGCAAATCGGGGCTGACGGAAGGGGCAATGTGGCACCGTAACCTGGTGCTCACACCCCTTCGAGACCCTCCCCCTGGCCTGTGATCACGGCCCCTCTGCAGACTCACGTATCCCATTATTTCACAGGGTTCTTCCCCCGTTAGGAGCGATGGATTCTCTTTTTTCCTGGAAAGCTGAGCTCCCCATCACCCCACAGGAGCGGCTGCTGCCTTCCGCCCCCGCCCCAGCCTCCCTGCCCCTCCATGTGCCCCGCGGCAGGGCAGGTTTCCACGCTTTTCTTTCCAGGCTTTCCTTGCCAAAGGGCAGAGAGAGCATTAAGACATCACGGGAGGTCCCAGAAGGCTGGGCCGGAGCCAGGCTCCCGCATTAAACACAAACCCTGTCCATGAATAACCTACGAGGTACGAAAGGCTCCGTAGCCCAGCTGTCAGGCATACGCGGCTCTTTCGCATTTGACTTCGCCCAAAGGAAAATCCCAAATTCGCTGCAAACCGCCGCGAAGGTTTTACACACGCCTAAAATGAGCCCATCCTCATATACCTAGAGATGTCCCCGCGGGGAGGCGTCCTGCCCTCGCAGATATTATCACACCGACAGACGCGCTGCCAAGGGGAGCGCGCCAAGGGGACGCTTGTACTAAGCCATAATCACGCTGGAGTCGCTTTATTGTCCTTCGAGCAGCCTCGGACAGAAGCAAAGAATAAATCCAAATTATTAAACTCCTTAATCACTTCTTGTCACCAAGCACGGAGAGAAGGGATGAGGTTGTAAGCACCATCAGTGGTGGAGCCAGATAAGAAAGCCTGCTATGGGGCTAAGCAAGGGTGAAGATGAGGAACCACCGATGGTCACCTCTGCCCTGGACATTTGTCCACCACCTGGGTGACCACACCAAGCTTTTGAGGCTTTGAGGGGCTTTTTGGTCCCCACCTCACTCGAGCTTTTCATCCTAGTGCTTCCCTCCACTGTATCGTGGGCACAACAGTGCTCCTCTCCTCCGCAGGGACGTTACAAGGATAAGCGCGCTGAAGACGGTGAGGCGGTGAGACACATTACTATGGTAACAGGAGCGCCACGTACCTGAAACAGACCTAGAGGAGAAGGCCTCAATAAAAAGAGCAGAGATGTGTAGAAGAACAGGAGATTATTCCAACCCTTGCCAGCTGGGAGCAGGCACCAGGCCATCACCCAAGCTGATGAGTGAGGACACTCCAGAACGGACCATGGAATCATAGACCCATAGAACCATAGAATGTGTTGGGTTGGAAGGGACCTCTAAAGGCCACCTAGTCCAACCCCCCTGCAGTGAGCAGGGACATCTGTAACTAGATCAGGTCGCTCAGAGCCTCATCCAGCCCGGCCTTGAATGTCTCCAGGGATGGGGCCTCCACCCCCTCTCTGGGCAACCTGGGCCAGTGTCTCACCACCCTCAGTGGAAAGAACTTCTTCCTAATGGCTCATCTAAACCTGCCCTGCTCCAGTTTAAGACCATAGATAAAGCAGATGAGATGGGGGAGGCAGATCAGCTCTGCTGGGAGTGTCCTCCCTGCTCAGGAGGGACAGATGGACACGGGACCACCCGCAGCACCCCCAGTGTGACTTCACTGGGTGGGAAACCAGCAGGAAAGCCAACAAGTTGGCCGACACTTAAGGAGATGATGTCCCCAAGCTCATCTACTGCAGAGCACATTAAACTAGCCTGGGTACTGCGTCCACGGCAGGGAAGAAGAATTAGGCAACCATGTGGTGAGGGAAGGATGGTTTGAGGCCCACGGGTACCCCGGAGGGTCTGGGGAAGATAAGGCTTGTCCCTGGCATAGGGACAACTGCAGACGCATGCCATGGCTTTGAAGTCTCCTGTTCCCCACCTTACCCCTCATTCCTCCTGCCAGAGATTCACAGGCCCATCCGATGTTCGGTCATTGAGACCGACCTTCTCAGCACCACCGGCCACTTCCCCCCCAGTGCCCCAGTACCTCATGTGGGAACGAAGCATCCCTCAAACCATCCGGTCTCCATGAAACCCCACCACTTCCTCAAAGCTTCGCTCACGTGGTTAATCACACTGCCTGCTTGAAGCACCAGCCTCATTTCTCGTCCAACTCCCTCCCAGCTTCCCTCCGGTACCCTCATTTCACTGCGTGTTTTGCTCTTCCAGAGATGCTCACACCGGAATAAAACCACCTCACAGTCGTCTTTTTGAGGAGCTGAATAGCACAAACTCTTTTTTCCCCCCATCAGACGCTTTCCCCTGTTTGCCCATTGCTAAAAAAAATAACGTAAAAGGATCTATCCTGCATCCCTCCCAAAGGGTGACGCTTAATAAGTTGGGTTTATTCTCCTCACCTGCACAAAAATTGCCCACACGGGTGTTTTGGGGCTTGCAAAAGGGACATTTTTTTCATTTAGTCGTTGAGGGTTTTCAAATCCCTTAATTATATGCAATTCATAGCGGTTTGAAGAAGCCAAACAGCAACGGCAGCTTCTGTAACAATCGACACAAAAGCATCTTCCAAGTGTCTCTTTTATGTGGTTTTGCCCAAAATCATGGCAGAGAGATAAAGTTCTGTAATTTATTCCCACTAATATAGTCAGGCAGCAATTGATGTTTTTTATGAGGGTGAATATGTCTGTGGGATGTACTAATGTTTATAGGCTGGTAAATTTGATTTATACGGAATAGTCGCCGTTGCTAGTGGTAAAGGCCCAGTGTTTCTAGGAGAGCTAATATGATTTGCGTTGATGAGATTAATATCAATTAAGCACTCCCAGGTCTGCAGAGCGCCGCTGATGTGATTTCCACCTGCTCTAACCCCAGCGGGTGAAGGGGCTGTTCGTTTCGAGGGCGGGGAGCGAGGGTTTGACCTCAATGAGCACAAACCTCCAGGGATTTCGTTGCCCTTGCTGGCCCCAGCCCCAGAAACACGGGTTCAGCTCACGCAGGAGGAGATTCTGGCTCCGCTCGGCTCCTGCTCCCCTCGTTTAAGGCGATCGAATTTAATGGGATGGGCACAGCACGGCCACGCACACGGCGGCGTAGGGCAGGAGCATCCTCTGGATGCGTCTGCTGGCCCCTCCGTGGCCAGTGGCCAGGGGGGAAGGTGCAGAAGGGACCTTCTGGCTCCAGCAGCTCCGTCTGGGCTCAGGGACACTCCGATCGCGGTGGTGTTTCAGTGCCCTCTTGTGCCCAAGCACAGAGGGGTGAGGGAGGGGCTGAGCCTGGAGAAGATGCTGATCCAAAGTTCTCCCCGGTGAAAATCTGGGAAGAGGGGAGAATGTTTTTCCGCCGGGATAAACCCCCTTAGCATGATCCTGCAACCCATCAAGAGATAAAACCACCTAAAAATGAGGCTTAACGCTTTTATGTGCCAGGTGCCTTGGATCGCAAGGGAGGTGTCCCGTAGCAGGGAAGGCAGGGGGGACTTGGGGTGGCTCCCTGGGAAGGTGGCACAGGGAGCAGCCCATTGCTGCCGGAGAAGCGTGGGAGGAAGGGATGGGGCTGGAAATGGTGCCGGGGATCTGTCGGGAGACCCGGCTCAGCTGCTAGCGTGGGTGCAGCTTCCCGGCTCGGTATATCCAGGATTTTCGGCATTAACAGGCCGTCTTAAGCTCATTCTTCCGCTGCTGCCTTCCCCCTCAAAGCATCTTGGCTCACCTGGAAAACACGGGATTTGTCCCAGCTCTGTCCCACGGTACCAAAAGCCCTCTGAGCTCAGCCTTTGCCACCTGTCCCACGGGGACGGAGGGGACCGAGAGGGGTTGTCCCCCACCTCCCGGCAACACAACCCATCCCCAGCCCATCACACAGCCTTTTAGCGGTGGATGGAGTTTGACAGGCTCCAGAGCCAGCCTGAAACCTTACAGCCGCCGAACGACAACGGAATGGTGAGAGGACAAACTCAACCCCATTACAGCTCAGAGAAGGTTAAACAGGAGCCGTGTTCCCAGCATCGCTTTAAATCCTCCTGATGGGGAAACCTTCCCTGCACAGGTAAATGATTTAAAACCTGAGTTATCATCTGGCCGATTACTCAAAGCTTCATCGTGTGCCTTACGTGAGGTGTTAGGCAGAGCTGTGTCACAGGTTGGACCCAGATGGAGCTGGGATAGACTGGGGTAGGCATGGGCTTGCAAAGACTCGTGGTTGGATGAAAATTTGGCAGCAGGCAGCCTGGGGATGACATGAAAAGCAGATCATTTTCTTCCCAAATGAGATGAGAAACACATCTGCTGAGGCGAAGGGAGGGATGTCCATCTGCTCGTCCCAGGACCAGCATCCACACTGCTGGGAGTCTTCCACCAGCAATCAGCTCAGGCTGTGGAGCCCTGGGGTGTTGAAGGGATCCAAGAAGCCAGTGGTCCTACAGCTGGGAGGGGAAATTACAGAATCCCAGAATCCCAGCCTGGCCAGGGTGGGAAGGGCCCTCTGGAGATCATCCCCTCCAACCCCCGGCCAGAGCAGGGTCACCCAGAGCAGGTGGCACAGGAACGCGGCCAGGCGGGGTTGGAATGTCTCCAGAGACGGAGACTCCCCCACCTCTCTGGGCAGCCTGTGCCAGGGCTCTGCCACCCTCACAGCAAAGAAGTTCCTCCTCCTGTTGAGATGGAACTTCCCAGGGGCAAGTTTGTGCCCGTTACCCCTTGTCCTGTCCCCGGGCACCACTGAGAAGAGCCTGGCCCCATCCTCCTGACATCCCCCCTTTCAGTATTTAGAAGCGTTGATAAGGTCCCCCCTCAGGCGTCTTTTTTCCAGGCTGAAGAGACCCAAATCCCTCAGCCTTTCTCCATCAGAGAGGTGTTCCAGTCCCCTCAGCATCTTTGTAGCCCTAAATTGTCCCCAGCGATGCCACCCTGCCAGGAAGGGAAAACCAGGGGCTGTCCTTGGATTCATGGGCCGAGGCTGCAGCTGCCCTGGGAGCAATGGGGCGATGGATGGCCCAGAGGCAGAGCAGGCTCACATCCAACACATCTGCAAGACGCAACGTGGTCACAGCTGGAGGCTGCCGGTGGGATGAAGCACCGCAGGGTCGTATCTGGTGGTGGTGCAGTCCCACACGTGGTGGGAGCGGGCTTGAGATATCGAGCTCTC
Source organism: Rissa tridactyla (assembly GCF_028500815.1). Lineage (NCBI taxonomy): Eukaryota > Metazoa > Chordata > Aves > Charadriiformes > Laridae > Rissa > Rissa tridactyla. The sequence goes on along the minus strand of NC_071484.1, from coordinate 3,362,855 downwards.
CGCTGTGAAATGTCCCTACCGCCCAAGCTTCTACATTAGTCATGAACCAAAGCCATCTTCATCTCACTATCTCCACTAACTTGTTGCTTCAACGCTCTCTTGGGAGCCACTGGTGCCTGGGACGGAGTCTAACACATAAACAGCATGTCCACGGCTTGCACCAGACCAACTACTTCAATCCCCGAAGAAATGAAACCTAACAATGGTGGAATCTGCAAAATCCAGATTTCGGTTGGTGTTTCTCTAGTGGTTCTCCTCGGTCCTTCCTCTGGAGCACAACTTTTTTTGGAGATCTCTTCAGCCCTCTTGGCTCGGGGGCTCCGTGCCTTTCCTCGACATGGTCAAGGCTGCTCATCAAACAATATTTGGGCCTGCTGCCTTCCTCCGCCACCCGTGACTGTCCATCTGGAAGATCTTCCCATCTCCCAGGAGTGTTACTGTGACAAGCTAAATATCTCCCTTCCGTCCCCAAAGGATGAGTTGGCCACCGGCATGGATTTGCAATTTATATGTTAATTGCGTCTGCCTCCCGGGATTGTGCTGACCTAAAGAAGGGAAGGTTTAATTGAAAAATATGCAAAGGATGCTCCTGACTTTTCATCCAGAGAGGAAGCTTCCCCTGGTCTGTGCAGACAGCCGAGAACAAGGAGCCTTCCCAGAGAGGCACTGAGCCTCACCTACGCTGACGAACGGGGTCTCGCTAATTAGGCTTCAGCCTGTGCCACATAATAGGAGTAGAAACCAGGGCAAACACGTTTGCTCCCAGCTGACAAAGAGAAGGTCCTTTAATCAGCGTCCTCTGGGCTTTGACCCCGTGCTAATGATCTGGCACCTGGTGAGATGCTGGAAAAGTTCGAAATTTGAAGAGGAACTCCAGCAAAGTAATCATTGAGGTCTCCGCGCTTCCGAAAAACGTCACAAGAGGCGATTAAAAACAGCACACGAGTAAATGGAGAAGATGCCTAGCGTTCCTGGGAGCTCCAGACTTTCTGCATGAAGGGGAAAAAGGGAAGTAGGATTTTTCCCAACCGCCTGCGTGATCCCTGGAGATGGACTGAAACAGAGGAACTGCTAAAGCTGCCAAAGCTCTCGGGCAAGAAAACGATTGCAAAGATGCCCCCAGTAGGGACTGGGGACACCCACGGAGATGTTCCTGCACAGCCGGGCTCTGCTTTCCTGCTGGGAAACCGGTGCCGTGATTTATTGGCAACTTCTGCCCCGGGCAGGGGGAATCTCCTACCGGCAGCAGCAGGACCGGGTGGGTTGGGAGCCTTTCCCACTGCAACAGGGGTGGGAAAACTGGGGAAAAGGGAAAGGAAACAACTCGCTGAAGGTCATTCAGCAAACCAGGGATGGGATGAGGACCCGGCGCCCTGGGTGCTGGCATGTGCTTTGTCCCCAAGCCCTGGGGATTTCCGTGCGCTCACGGGAAGAGGGCGGGAAAAGAAAATGGAGCTGGAAAAGCAATAAAGCCCTAATCCTCACAATCCTTGTCTTCTTTCCCGAAAGCCCGTTGCTTCTGCAAGGGCCCTGCGGCGCCGCAGCAGGGTGCCTTGTACCTACCGACTGCATTGCAGAGCACGCGCAAATTAAATCGCTGTTGTGCCGGCGCTTCTTCATCTTAAGCCTTTTGTTTACCTACCTTATTTCCAGAAGTTTATTCGGGTTTAGGAGCATCTCCTACATTTCAGCAAAAGGAAAAAAAAAAAAAAAAAAAAACAAAAAAACCCCACAAAAAACCAAGAGGTGAGCGTTCTCTGGTTTAGATCCCTTTCCTATCTACGAGTAGGAGAAGCAGCCCTGCACCCCGGAGAAGGGTTTTCCTATGGGAAAGGGAACTGGCGCCCAGCACAGCCCAGTCCGAAACAAAGCAGGAAAATCCTCTCGGCGATTGCACAGATGGAGAGCGGAGCCACGCGTGTCCTCCCCGGGGATGAACACCCATCGTCGCTGCCGTCCCCTTGGGCCGAGAAACCGCCAGGAACGAGACTGGGACGAAGACTTAAGCCCTGTAGGAGGGAAAGGGCTGAAAGGAGCCTTTTCTGACCCGTTAATAGTAGGAATTCTGCTCAGGGGAAGGTCTGGAGCGACAACCACGATGCAAAGAGGTTTCACCATCACTTTCAAACAGGTTTTGCCTGTCCCCGTTGCCTGGGACACTGCGGTGAAGCCACCAGAGGGGAAAGACATCATTTACTGCCCATCCTGCTGCCTTCACCGAACAGGCAGGGACCACAGAGCACCCAGATCGCCCAAAAAATCCTACAAACTTCCCCAAAACCACTGACAAATTTGCTGGGATGACAGACGGCGACTAAATCTGACGCCAGCCCAGAGAGATGGATTCATCAAGCAAATAACTCCCGGGCACGGAGCGCGGTCCCCGAGCATCGCTCACCGCCCCGTGCCGCCACCGAGCAGCTCCCGCGCTGGAGCAGTATTTCAACCTTTCCTGGCGTTTCATTAAGGGTTATTAGCGGCTCTGTAATCGCCACCGGAGCAGGGTTTCGTGTTCTGCTTAATGAAGTGTCAGCGCTTCTGAAGGGAAGCTCCGCGTTTTACTGATGGTTTACGGCTGCGGTGGAAGCGCGCAGGCAGGGAGGGAGAGCCGGAGGGTTTGGAAACCTGGGGGAGGGCGATCCCCCACACCGACTGCCCCAAAACCTCGTTTCATCCCCATTTCATCCAGGGATGGGGGGGGTCCCCCAGCGGGACGGAGTCGAACAGCCGGGATGCGGGAGATGTTAATTTAACAGGAAAATTTGCTTTTTTTGGTGCTTTGCTCCACCTAGTGCCCACGGAGTGAGGCTCGAAGGGGACACGGGTGTCGGCGGTACCTTCTGGAGCGCTTTTGGGAAGACACTGGGGAAGTCACCTTGTTCCATGGACCTTCTCCCCCAGCACCACGTCCCCCCCCTGCTCTCCGTGGGGAGCAGCCCTGGCTTGGGGGCTGCTCTGGGGAGAAATGACCCCACTCCCAGCCCCACAGGATGAATAATAAATCAAAAATAAGCCCAGACACTGGTCCAGCTCCACTCTGCAACTGGAGTTCCAGCTCTGCTCTCGTCCTGCTCCCAGCATGGGCAGCCAGACTGGTTGAACTGGGCACAGCCAGGCATCCTGCTACCCCCGGGCCGGCTGGGGCAGGTCACTGGGGGAACGGGGCTGAGCGCTTGTGTCCTACCTGGCCAGAAAGCGGTGGTGGCAAAGAGGGGAGGGGGCATGTGTCTGCCTGGTCAGGAGGGTCAGCGGCCACAAGATGACTGTTCTGGTGATGGAAATGGAGCAGCAAGGGCAGGGAGGGGGGGAAAAAAACGAGAGAAAAAGGATGCAAAGACCAAGAAAACGGAGTGGGTCAGCTGCAGCCGAGGGTCTTGGAGCCATAGCTGGGGGGAAAAGAAAGGAGAGGGGCTGAGCCAAGCCCCAGAGGGGTGACAAACCTCGTCCCACCTTAGGTGGGGGTCTACCTGAGCGGGTAGGAGCAGAGAAAGCCCAAAGCCCCCTGGGGCTGACCTTCACAGCCTTGAGCGTGCCCACATCAGGCCCTGCCCCACACCAGGCTCTATACTGAGCCCTGCTCCTGCCCTGCCCCACACCAGGCTCTATATTGGGGTCCTGCTCCTGCCCTGCCCCACACCAGGCCCTGCCCCACACCAGGCTCTATATTGAGTCCTGCTCCTGCCCTGCCCCACATCAGGCCCTGCCCCACACCAGGCTCTATATTGAGTCCTGCTCCTGCCCTGCCCCACACCAGGCCCTGCCCCACACCAGGCTCTATATTGGGGTCCTGCTCCTGCCCTGCCCCACACCAGGCTCTATATTGGGGTCCTGCTCCTGCCCTGCCCCACACCAGGCCCTGCCCCACACCAGGCTCTATATTGAGTCCTGCTCCTGCCCTGCCCCACACCAGGCCCTGCCCCACACCAGGCTCTATATTGAGTCCTGCTCCTGCCCTGCCCCACACCAGGCCCTGCCCCACACCATGCTCTATATTGGGGTCCTGCTCCTGCCCTGCCCCACACCAGGCCTTGCCCCACACCAGGCTCTATATTGGGGTCCTGCTCCTGCCCTGCCCCACACCAGGCCCTGCCCCACACCAGGCTCTATACTGGGCCCTGCTCCTGCCCTGCTTCACATGGAACCCTGCCACACACCGGGCCCTGCTGCTCCCATGCATGGCCATACCTGTCCCAGCCCCACACACCAGGCTCTATACCGGGCCCTACTCCTGCCCTGCCCCACATCACAGCCCTGCCCCACACCGGGCCCTGCTCCTCCCATGCCCCACTCTGGTCCTGCTCCACCAGGACGCCAGGTCCCGCTCCACCTCGGCTCCCCCCGCGGGCAGAGTCCGGGAGGTCCCAGAACGGCCATCGGGGCCGGGCCCACCGCCCCGGGCTCTGCTGCCCCCCCGCCGCGGCAGCCTCCGGCCCCCCCCGGCTCCGCAGCGGAGCGAGCGGACGGGTCCGGCGCTGCGGCGCCCCCTGGCGGCCGCGCCGATGAGCAGCGCTGCCCCCGCGGGGCTCCCCCGGGTCCTACCGCCCACCCGCGCCCGCCCGTGCGCGCTGCCCTGCACACGCGTGTGCCAGCGGCCCCCGCCGACACGGGCACGAGCAGGCCCGCACACACACACCCGCCCGCACACGCTGCACGCGTGAACGTACACGCCCTGACACCTGTGGCTGTGGATATTGTCTACCTAGGCTTTCAGAAAGCATTTGACACTGTTCCCCCTTAGAATTCTCGTGGAAAAACTGGCGGCTGATGGCCTGGATGAGCGCACGATCTGCTGGATCAAGCACTGGCTGGCTGGAGGGTCCCAAAGAGTGGTGGTCAATGGAGTTAAATCCAGCTGGCGGCCGGTCACAAGTGGTGTCCCTCAGGGCCCGGTGTTGGGACCATTTCTGTTGAACATCTTTATTGATGATCTTGATAAGGACATGGAGTGTATCATCAGCAAGTTTGCAGATGACACCAGGTTAAGCGGGAGTGTTGATCTGCATGAGGATGGGGAGGCCCTACAGAGAGACTTGGATGGATTGGATCGATGGGCCAACGCTAACGGCATGAGCTTCAACAAGGCCAAGTGCCGGGTCCTGCACTTGGGCCACAACAACCCCATGCATCGCTACAGCCTTGGGGCAGTGTGGCTGGAGAGCTGCCCGGCAGAAAAGGACCTGGGGGTTCTAATTGACACGCGGCTGAACATGAGCCAGCAGCGTGCCCAGGTGGCCAAGAAAGCCAATGGCATCCTGGCTTGTGTTAGAAATAGTGTGACCAGCAGAAGGAGGGAGCGGATTGTCACCCTGTACTCAGCCCTGGTGAGGCCACACCTTGAGTATTGTGTCCAGTTTTGGGCACATCAACACGAGAGAGATCTCGAGGTGCTGGAGCGAGGGCAGAGGAGGGCAACGAAGCTGGTGAAGGGCCTGGAGAATAAATCTGATGAGGAGCGATTGAAGGAGCTGGGACTGTTTAGAGGAAGAGGAGGCTGAGGGGAGACCTCATCACTCTCTACAACTACTTGAAAGGACATTGCAGAGAGGTTGGTGCTGGTCTCTTCTCACAGGTCATTAGCGATAGAACAAGAGGGAATGGCTTCAAGCTGCGGCAGGGTACGTTTAGGCTGGACATTAGGAAAAAATTCTTCCAAGAAAGAGTGGTCAGACACTGGAATGGGCTGCCCAGGGAGGTGGTGGAGTCACCATCCCTGGATGTGTTTAAGACTCATTTAGATGTGGGGTTGGGGGATATGGTGTAGGGGAGAACTCAGTAGAGTGGGGTTGATGGTTGGACTCGATGATCCCAAGGGTCTTTTCCAACCTGAATGAATCTGTGATTCTACCTGCGTGTCTCTGCACACGTGCTCTTGCACCCATGTCGGCACATGCACGTGCTGCTCATGCGGGGCTCCGTGCCTGCACATGCATGCACCTCGTGTGCACATGCACACACACGTGTGCTTTCACACTCACGTCCGTAAACACACACGCCTTCACACACATGTCTGCAGGCACAACCACAACTTCACACCCCCTTGTACACACACCCGTGTACCTGCACACCGTGCAAAGTCCTGCACGTGGGTTGGGGCAATCCCAAACCCAAGTCCAGGCTGGGCGGAGAATGGCTGGAGAGCAGCCCCGAGGAGAAGGACTTGGGGGTGTTGGTGGGTGAGAAGCTCAACACGCCCCGGCAACGTGCGCTGGCAGCCCAGAAACCCCCCGCAGCCTGGGCTGCATCCCCAGCAGCGTGGGCAGCAGGGCGAGGGGGGGATTCTGCCCCTCTGCTCCCCTCGGGGGAGACCCCCCTGCAGCGCTGCCTCCAGCTCTGGGGCACCAACAGCAGAAGGACACGGAGCTGTTGGAGCGGGGCCAGAGGAGGCCCCGGAGATGCTGGGAGGGCTGGAGCCCCTCTGCTGTGGGGACAGGCTGAGAGAGCTGGGGGGGTTCAGCCTGGGGAAGAGAAGGCTCCGCGGAGACCTTGGAGCCCCTTCCAGTCCCTAAAGGGTCTCCAGGAAAGCTGGGGAGGGACTCTGGAGCAGGGAGGGGAGCCATGGGACGAGGGGGAAGGGTTTTAAACTGGAAGAGGGGAGATTTAGATGAGATCTCAGGAAGGAATCCTTTGCTGTGAGGGCGGTGAGCCCCTGGCCCAGGTTGCCCAGAGAAGCTGTGGCTGCCCCATCCCTGGAGGGGTTCAAGGCCAGGTTGGACGGGGCTTGGAGCAACCTGGGCTGGTGGGAGGTGTCCCTGCCCAGGGCAGGGGGTGGCCCTGGGTGGTCTTCAAGGTCCCTTCCAACTCTAACCGTCCTGTGCCCGTTACTCGCCGCCGTGCCCGTTCACCCCCCCACGCCCACATGTGCGCATGCGCCGCAGCGGGGCCGTGTCCCCGCCTGGGGGCGGAGCCCTCGGGGCGGGGTTTGCATGGGAGGCGTGGTCACGACACGGGGGGCGTGGTCACGATACGGGGGCGTGGCGTGCGGGGGGGCGTGGCCAGCGGGCGCCGCGCGCTGCCTCCGTCTCCGGCCGCCGCCGCCGCTTCCGAGTAAACACCGCGGGCGGGGGCTGCCCTCCGCCGCCCCCTCCCCCCCCCCCCCTCCCCGCCATGGCCGGCCGCGGCGCCTTCCCGCTCAGTCCGCTGCCCCCCGCCGCCGCCCCGCCGCCTCCGGGCCCCGGCCCCGCCATGCTGAGGGGGCCCAGCCCGGCTCCCGCCGCAGCCGCCGCCGCCGCCCCGGGCTACCGCCCCATGGGCCCGGCCGCCGCGCAGTACCAGGTGAGGCGGGGCGGGGAGGGGGGGGGTGTGTGTGGGGGGGGGGGGGGGTGAGGGGAAGAGGGGGTGGCGGAGGCCCCCTCGGTGCCTCCCGGGGGTGGCGGGCGCTGGGTCGGCCGCTGGGGCCTTCCCCGCGCCTCAGGGCCTGAGGCAGCGGCGGCCGGGCCTCCGCCGGCTCCCGGAGCCGCCCCGCGGTGCCCCTCACCCGGGAGCCCGGCCTCTACCGGGGCTTAAATCCCCGGTAATGTGGTTTTCTTGCTGGTTTTAGTTAGGATAGCTCCGTACCTTCCCTTGCTCTCGCTTTCCCCCCCCCCCCCCCCCTCCACTTCCCCGGTAAAAGTTAGGGCAGCGCCGCCGAGCGCGTCCCCTCCGCCGCAGCCAGCCATGGCCGGTGGCTGCCTGGCAGCAGCCGGTGCCCGGCCCCGTTACCCGCTGGAGCGGAGGAATCCTGAGGCCGCAGACCCAGCTCCGGGCCCGCAGCCATTTCCCATTGCACCCAGCAGCCTCGAAACCCGGCCACCTGCGTCTCCGGCGAAGGCGGAGGTGACCCCACGGCGCAGCGGGTGCGTGTCTTCCACCCGCGGAGACGGTGAGGCGGTGGACAAGGCGAGCAGACGCTCGCTAATACTGGTGGAAACTATATCTACCCTCAAAAAGCAAGAGAAACCGCTCGTTTTCCAGCCGGAACATCTCTTGTGAGAAGTATATTCTGATATACACTCAAGTTTCCACCTCCCGCTTGCACCCACGGCTTATCGATTCACTTTTACACGCGGGGTGGTTATTTTTGGTTATTAGGTTTCTGGTGTAAAACACCAGTTTTCCAGGCGGGCTTGAAATGGAGGAGCCTGGTTGTGCAACATGTTCTCAGCCGCCGCTGATCGCCTCCTCCAGAGCTGCCGCCTTAATTTGCATGAATTAAAACTTGAGAAATAAATCAAGCCGAGGGAATTCCCAGCTTGTAAGCTTCATTAATACAAGATGAGGAAACAACTGCCCACCGTAGCCTTAAAAACGCCCTAAAGCCCGGCGCTGAAAACTGAGATGGCACAGCCGAGGCTGATCTGAGTGTGAATCGAAGGCAGCTCGACTCAGGAGGCGTTTTGGGCCGGGTAGATGCTGACCTTCCGTGCGGCAGGTTGCAAAATCCAGCTGGGAAGCTGAAGCCTGACGGGAGCAGCCGGGAGCCGCTCACCGCCGCGGGTAAACAAGCTGACATATACTTGTTTTTTCCGCCCCTGTGCTCCGTTGCTGGCCGTAACGCTGTGATGGCAGCAGGTGTTGGGAGCGCAGGGCGATGTACATCAAGTGTACATCACTGTAGTGTCCTGGTGCAGGAGACGGCTGGGTCGGTGGGGCCGGTTGAGCCTCGGGGCTGGTGGCAAGCACCATGCCTCATGTCTGGCCACGAGCTGCATCTGGCTAGCAGCTTGCTGGCAGGGCTCCCTGTGCCTGGGAGGGGAGAGCGGGTGTGATCCAGAGGGTCTGTCCTTTGTTTTGCAATTCCCAGGCTGGGGAAAACAGCCCCTCCCCTCCCAGTGGCCATCCCTGCCATACCCGGAGGACTTCCCTGCTTCGTTATGCCCTGGCTTAATGAAGAACTTCATTATTTCAGCACTAGGAGACACAACAGGCCTCATCCACGCCAGCGAGTGCTTAAGGGCTCTTTAATCACTGGATTATTAAGCATATGCTCGTCCTTTTGACATCCTTGCGTGCCTGCTGGTTATTTACTGGTGGCTCAGGCAGGGAATTCAAGAGGATGACTTCTTTGGGGAGTTCCTTTTGGGACCGATTTGGGACCCCTTTTGGGAGCTGACGTTTCCAGAGCAGTCAGGCGCCGGTGACGTGCCTGGAGCAGGAAGGAGAGGGGTTTTTTTTCCAGTGGAGGATGATCAGCTAAGCTCCATCAGGCTGCTTGGCAGCAGGTCTGCCCGCAGAGCCCCCGTCCTGGTCCCTGTGCTGCTGGCAGTGTGGCTGCCAAGGCCAAATCCCAGCCCCCAGCATCCAGGTTGTGCCAGCTGGTGTAAATGCAACGAGAAGGAGCGTTTCTTCTGTTTATTTAGGTGCTAGTTTCAGGCTTAGGAGAGGTTTTTCCTGAGTTATCAGGTTGACGCTGTGGCGGGGAGCGGGCTTGGCACTGTGTAGTGGAGATGGGACTGTGCAAAGCAACGCTCCAGCCTCGAAGTTACCCCATGCTGATGCTTTGCTGGTGCACAGACATGGCAAAAAGGAGCATTAATTAGGTGATAAAAGAGTTTCATAGGCACTTGCTGGTGAGAAGGAGCCTGGTTTCCATGGGACAGGAGGGCTGCTGCAGTCCAAGCAGCTCCTAACCCTGACAGCAGCTGTGGCTCAGTGATCCTGTCCCCGGGCAGGCAGCAGCGTGAAGAAAAGTAAAGTTCAGGGAGACATTATAGCTGCCCCACACCAGGACCTTATAGCAGCTTTGCAGTATCAGAAGGGGCCTACAAGAAAGCCGGAGAGGGACTTTTTCAAGGGCGCATAGTGATAGGATGAGGGGGAATGGTTTTAAACTGAAAGAGGGGAGATTTAGATGAGATATCCGGAAGAAATTCTTTGCTGTGAGGGCGGTGAGCCCCTCGCCCAGGTTGCCCAGAGAAGCTGTGGCTGCCCCATCCCTGGAGGGGTTCAAGGCCAGGTTGGACGGGGCTTGGAGCAAGCTGGGCTGGTGGGAGGTGTCACACCTCGTGTCACGCCACATGGAACGACATGATCTTTAAGGTCCCTTCCAACCCAAACCATTCTATGAAAGTCGTGCTTCGTGGAGAAACCTGTGCAGACAGCCGGGATGGAGGAGCTGGAGAAGTGCAGGTCGCTGGTACAGAGCCAGGTGAAAGATTGGGGTGGCCCAGACATGTCGGAGAGGGTGTAGTGCAGCGTGAGAGAGTTCCACACGATCTTCTTGGGAGCGGAGGAAAATGGTTTTCCTGCTCGTCGGGTGATTGGGGTTGGCTCAAAGGGGGCCTGGAGGGAATGGCCAGGCTGGAGCTGCACCAGAAAGCTGTGATGCCGCTTGGGCTGGGTGATCCCACCCTTCCCAAGGGAGATGGTTTCCAAGGCAGGTTTCATCATAGACTGAGCCTTGAATTAATTTAAGCGATGATACGAAGCAGATGAACGCTGTCCTCTTGGAGCAAGAAGGAGGAAGGCAACATCGGAGACCAGAGCACCCTTTGTTTCTCCTGGGGAAACATGACAGTGAACTTCTAGGTGGACAACATCTCCAGAACTTGCTGTTGAAGGCCCTCACTCCATCTTCCTCTACAGGACCTTCTCGGGAGCTCTCGGAGCCGTTCCCTGGGCAGCTTAGCACTGCAGCAGCGCCAAAGGCAGTGTTTTATGCCAGGCACCTCTTCCCGTGTGTGCCTCCATGCTGTGTTAGCAGCTGCTGGAGTTTCAGGCGGGAAATCGACACCTCGGTTCCTTGTTCCTGCTTGTGTTAATGCCTGTGTTATGATTTGAATCCCCGTGACCTTTCCTTTCTCTGACCTGTAACATCTGCAGCTTCAGGTGCGAGGCAGCAGACGGGCAGGATTTTATGGACCCAGACATCTCTGTTGGTGCTTGAAACGCTGCCAGCACGTGCCCTAAATCTGCTCGGTCTCTTTGCCCGTTGCATTGCCTTTTTTCCTTTAATTTACTACTTCCTCGTCTATGGTTTTTAGCTGAGAAGCAACCCAACCCCTGGAGCTTCTCCCGTACCAAAATACGGCGGGTCTTCCAAGCATGACAAGCTGCGCTGGGGCAGTTTGGGGGTTTGCTGGGAGCAAGGTGCTGCGTGAGAGGTTGCAGGCTGCAACCTCTCATCTCGACAACACCACCAGCTCTGGGATGGAGATCTCCACCGACGCAAACCCTGGCTCTTCCTGATGCCCTCCCAAGAGGGGTTTGCTCACAGATAAGACTGGAAAAAAAAGAGGGGGGGAAAGCACCTTTTTGGGGTGTGCTGGGAGGGCTCAGTTGGTCCTGATCCATGCAAAGCCTTGGGCTGAGCAGTGGCTTTAAGCAGCCGACCTCTCCTTGAGACCAGCCTGGCACGGAGCTCAAATCCCGTTTGAACAGGCTTTGCTTTTAGCATTTGTCCTAATGGGAAGCGCCGCCGTCCGGGCGTGCGGGGAGGAACTTGCAGGAAGAGCCGTTGTCGCCTGGCGTCTGTCCAGGGCTTTGCTCCCAAAGCCCCGGGCGAGGATGCATGTGGGCTCTCGTTCCCTGACTGTTAGTATGTACAAAGTTGGATCGCGCCTTTCGGGACGGAGCAAAATGGGACGTGCATCAGGAAGAGCCTTTCCCCCCTCGTTGTGAGCTGCAGGAAAAGAGCTGCGGTCTTGGAAGGAAGACGAAGAGAGGCTCTCGAGCTGTTTTCGGAAATGCTGCTTTTCTTCAGGCTCACTCTTCAGCTTGGCTGCTTCTTGCAGATCCATCCTGCGATTTATTGCTCCCCTTGTTTCTCCTTTCTGCTACCAGCCTCCGATTTCTGGCCTGCCCTTCCTCAAGAAGGGGCCTTTGGCAGGCGGGGAGGCTCCTGTCATGCCAACAAACATCCATCGGGAAGCCTTCCAGCCTCCCGTTGGATCCAACTGAAGTTGACTCTCAACAGAGCTCCCCAAACGCAAGCGGCCTGCGCGTTGACCTGGGATGAACCGCTAAACCACAGCCAGCCCTGTTCGTTCCTTCGCCTTTGGCAGGGAACAGAAACAAGCTGTTTTCTGTCCCGTTTCCAAACGGCTCCGCTCGCTCTCCGCGGGGAAGGCTGGACGAGGTCCAGCTTGTTCCTCGGAGCTGAGCTTGCGAGGTTTGCCCTTTGTCCGCCCCACTGGCAGGGGCGGTGGGGCAGGGAGGGGAGGACAAGGCAGGACCCAGAGGGGATGGGTGAAGAGGGGTGGATGGAGGGCTGGGGGGTGTTGTCAGCCGGGAAGGAGCTAGGGAAGGTCTCCTTGGTTTGAGCCGGTTTAATAAAACTTCCCTAATTTAAGCCCCCTTACATCCTGCTAATTTCCAGGGCTTCCGAAGGGGGCTGGAGGCAGATTTCACCCCGCCGGGGCTGTAATGCTGCTTCGTGGCTTAGCCAGAGATTTAAGGCCGTGCTTGTGTGAGTCGATTCTTAGAAGCCTGCAGCCTCCGGGGAGCTGAGGCTGCCCCGGACAGGGATGCAGGCGCTGGTTGAACACAAGGCAGAGCCTGGCCCTGCTTTGCCAAAAGGCTTCTCTGTTAGCAATTTGCAAATCTTGAGAGTAAACTGAGCGGGGGGGGGAAAAAAACCCCATCCGTGTGGAGGATTCTGCCTTGCCTCTTTTTTGCTTGTCCAAGTGATCAAATGCAGGTCCCTGGTGGGCTGGAGCTCGCTCCCCCGGCAGCTTAACTGTGGCTGATGGTTCTCAGATGTTTGTGGAGGGAGGTGGCGTTAGAGTCTGAAGTGTGACAGATCTGTTCATCCTTGCACTGAACTCTCCCTGCCAACGGAATTTTCTCCTCTTCTCGCAACCGAGCAGTCTCTCGCCTTCCAAAGAGCAGATGGACACACGGGAGACCTTGGACAAGGTGCTCTCGCTTATGTGGAGGAGTCAAAGACTTTCTCAGCTGACTTCGGCCAGCCTCCAAATCTCTCCTTTCAGGGACAGATCAGAAATGTGACCTGTGGAGTGGCAGAAGGAGATAGGAGAGACCTTGGGGCATGGTGGTGGTGAGAGCTACCCTGGCCGAAGGACGGGAGCTGGTCGTGGCCATGTCACCTCTTAATCCAAGCAAGCTGCTGGCGGCTTTCGTCTGTCTGCGTGCTTTGGGAAGGAGTTGTGTTGTCATATGTTGTCACATAGGGAACCTGCCTGACCACAGACCAGTTTCCCCATGGCACTGATTGTGGTCTCCTGCGTGGGCTTGAGAAACACGCAGGGGTGAGGGTTTCCTTGAAAGCTGTCTGTCTTCTCCATGCTCCTGATGGCTGTAGGGAGCTGCAGGTGACTGTGTGCAGCTTCGGCACGATGCAGCTTTTCCTGGGGCTCTCTGATTCCTGATGAAAAGTTTCACAGCCTCTTCTCACGGCTTATCTGTTCTCCAGAAGCCCTCGTAGGTGAGTCAGCACGGTTATGAGACCGCAGTCCTCTTGTAGCCACGCTGCGCTGGCAAACAGTATTTACCCACTGCCTGTGTTTTATAATTTTGCAAAGGGTGTGGATCTCGGTGCTGCCTCCTCCACAGAGGATTTCTTGATAAACCCAGAGAAACGGTTCTCGCCTTGTGATTTTTGGCAATAAGAGGAGGTGCTGCTGGCCGCGGTTGGCTCTTGGCGATGCCGGTGCAGTCCCGCTTGTCACGGGGAGTTGCGCAAATGTGGCCGATCAAAAGGAGAGAAACATCTGGGGGCTGTTAGGAGGCAGGAACAGGCTCCTGCCCTATGGCAAGGGCAGGTTAGCGAGCCCAGGCTCTGGAAGCGCTGCTTTGAAGGAAGGCTGAGCAAAGGCAGAGACAGCATGAGGTTGGGAAATGTGCTCTGCTCGTGCTTTGTGTGCGTGTTTGAACTTCCGCGTGCGGCGCTAATCCTGTGCCCTGCTGCTGCTCGAATTCCCAGCTGCAATACACTTCTCGATGCAGCGCTTGGTATGTTTTCAGCATCTCCTGCTTGCAGAGATACCTGTGGCCTCAGGCTCCGGAGGGGGAGCAACTTGAGCTCTTGATTTTTGCATTTACCAGCATTTTGGGGACGATGTGAGTGTGTTTTGCTTCCAGCTGCCATCAAACCACCCCCCCCCAACACACACCCAGGTCTGAGCCTGCCCGTAAAAGCTGGGGAGGACAAACAAGCTGCAGCTGCTCCCAGCTCTCCCGTACCTGGGCTTAACACTGAAATTAATGCCCATATGCAGATAAGCTCGTCAGCCCCACGGCATCGCCTTGCCAGGCTCCTTTGGGATAACGAGGCAGCTTTGTTAGCTTCCGCAGCACAGCCGTGTGCCCCAGCTCCATTGTCAGGGCTGTGGGAGGGGAGCCGTGGGGGATGTCCTGGCACGTCGAGGAGCCTGCGGCAGGGGAGAAATGTTGCTCTGCTGGCTTGGTGGCTCTCCCAGCCTTGCATCTTGGCAGTGCGGAGCTTGAGGATCAAAGGATCCTGGGAGGCTGTTGGCTCAGGCCGCCGGTGAAGCAGGCTGGAGCACGTAGGGGTGGCCAGTGGGTCATGGTGGGGTGCTGTGACCAATTGTTGGGGGTCCTGGGGGGCTGCATGGGGTGTAGACCTGGTGGCACCTGCAAGCCACAAGTGCAGGTGCTGACTTGGCGAGCTGCTCTGCTCTACGGGATGGGGGGGGGCTGTGAGTGCTGCCCTGGGTTGGGACCCCTTGCCGGAGGGAGTCGTTAGGTATCCTGTCATGGCTTGGAAGTGGCCTTTCTGGGTCCCTGGAAGGGGAAGGACGGGGGCTGGCATGCTGGCAGGGAGTGAGCTCTTGCCTCCATCCGTTGCACCCAGGAGCTAGGCTTCCTGCCTGCCGGCCTCGTGACCGATGCTGTTAGGAAGTGGGATTGCCCCGCTCCCCTCCCAGGCATTGCGTCTGCCAGCACCGGCGCTTTCCGGAGAGGAACCCACGGCACAACCCATGCCGCAGCCCCTAATGTCCCCAGGGTGGGACGGCTTTGCAGGCAGTGACCCTCGTGATTCTCCAGATCCAATGTCTCCTGCTGCGTGGCGGTGCCTCGGGGCCACACATGGCTCGGCTCCGTGCCGGCTGGCAGGTTGGGCTTCCCCTGCGGTCAGCGGCTTCTGCTCATCCTAGTTCTGCTTTCCCATCGCTCTTCCTGCAGCAAGGAAGGCTGCAGCTCCTGACGTCCTTCCCTCCTCCCTGCCTCGTCCCTCACCCGCACCTCGGGGCAGGTTACAGCCTCGGAAATCTCTCCTGAGGAAGAAGCAAGAGGGCAGGTGGCATCCGCTGGTCCCCAGCAAAGGTCGGGCCCCCTCGCAGGGCAGTGTTTAACGTACACTCTTCCTCTTTTCTCTTCCCCGCTAGCGCCCCGGGATGCCACCCGGCGGCCGGATGCCCATGGCAGGGCTGCAGGTGGGACCACCAGGAGCTCCCCCCTATGGAGCAGCCTCCCCGATGAGACCCGGCCTGCCCCAGTCGATGATGGACCCCTTCAGGAAACGCCTGCTGACCCCCCAGGCACAGCCGCCGCTGGCCACCCAGAGGAGAGGGTAAGGGGGCGGCACCCTCCTGCTGCAGGACGGACACCCACGGCAGGCTGGAGGGGGGGTGGTTTGACCCGCTGGGTCCCACTTGGAACCCACAGCTCCCTGCCCTGCTGCAGAGGGGCGAGCTGCCCGTGGCGGGGTGGAAGCCGGCAAGGCTTTTCTGGAGCGTCCCCCCGGCTGGCAGCTGCCAGAGCTCGGGGCTGGGATGTTTTGTGATGATGGGGGCAAAGGTCACTGGGCTCACAGTTTCCCTGCGCTCTGATCTCCACGCCAGTAACCGAAAAGCCTCACTGCACGCGTTCGTGCTTGTCAGAAGCCCCAGCATCAGCTCCTTGAGGTCTTTCCTCTTGTCACAGGGGTTGGTGCTGGCTCTGGCAGGCACAGGCGTGGGTGGAAAGAGGGGTCGGGGGTGGCAGGTTGCGGAGACGCTTCCCGGAGCTGCCATCTCGGCAGGACTGTTTGTTGGCGCTGGTCTCGGTGAGCTGCAGGGCTCTGCCAGCAGCTCCTCACTTGTTTACAACACTGCTAATCCCTGTGCTCAGTTTCTGTTTTCCACGAGGGCTTCTTGATTACTGCAGGCTGTCTCTCAGGGCAGGGTCCCTTGGTCCTAATGGATACTCAGGTCCTCTTCCCTGCCCTGGATGTGTAGCGGGGCCGGCGGCTGACGGCTCGGTCGGCTCCATGATCCCTCTGCAGGGAGTCGCAGCCTCCGCACAGCGACTGCGTGTCACTTCGGTGCTCCAGAGCAAGCTGGGGATTAAGGACGAGGGGCAGCTCGCCACCGAGCAAGGACGTCAGCAACCAGATAAATCTGCGGCGTCATTCCCAGGGGCTGGCTGCCTGGGATCAGCCGTGCTCAGCTGGTCGAGCATCCTTGCTCCCGGCTGGCTGCGGATCAAGGGATCAGGAACTGCCAGCTGCTAATGGGGTGGCCAAACCCTGCAGGAAGCATTTAATGCAGTGACAAGAGCTCAAAGAAGTGCTGTGACTCCCCTTCTTAGCTAGGGCTGCCCTCCCGACCTGTCCTCCTGTGCCAGCAGCCGTGGGGCAGCCAGCGTACCTTGGACACCTCGTGATGGCGGCACGAATGCCCACCTTTGCTGCCCCACGGCTTCACGTGTTGCCCAAGGAAAGGGGCGTCCCTTTGCCCGCTGGAGTCTGCCCCGTCTCTCAGATGCGCAGCAGAATGGGAGGAGAGTGTTTCCCTGTGCATCCAGGCGTTGAGCATAAATTTAGTGGGGCATCGGGGTGGGCTCGGCTGACGGGGCGCCTGCAGCCTGCGGGGTGGGAGGAGAGCCCCGGGCCCTGGGGTTTGACAAGGTACTAGAAGCTTGGGGAGAGCTAAAATGGCTCCGAGCAAGGCTGCAGCCGTTCTGTGGCTCTAGAAGCCGCTCTGCTTCCTCTCCCCGCGACGATTTCGGCCCCGCTGTGGCAAGGTTGATTTGTTTTAAGCTGTTTTTAAGTGAGTTCCTGGAACTGAGCTTTGGTTTGTAGCGCTGGGAGGATGTAATGGCCATTTCCAGAGAGGAAGCTCGGGAACGTTGTCCTGCAGACAGGAGCGTGCCTGCAGCCGCAGCTTGCGCCACCTTCTCCTTGCTCCTGTCCTGTTCTTCAGCAAGCAGCAGCAGCAACACAAACTGAACCCAGGGACTGCATTTCCTTCCCTGGTGATGGGCTCTAGACATCCAACACCTTCCCCCCCGGAGTCATCTTGGCTTGCCCACAGGGATATATTCTCTTACTCATTTGCTTTCCGGCACTGAGCCAAGGTCTTGTGCTTTAGGAGCTCTTACAGACCTTCTTTGTTCTTCTGCAAGTTCAAAGTCCCTGCCACCCAGAGCAGCTCCGAAAGGGGATCTGCACCCCCAGAGACCTGTTCGCTGCAGCGGGAGCCTCGACACCTGGCTCAGACCGAGCCATCCACGTGGCATACAGCTGGCATTGCCGCTGTGACTCACTTCCCTGGAGCCCGGCCCCATTTGTGGCCCGGATGGGGCCAAAAGAGCCACCGGGTTCCTGGCGTACAAGCAGAGTTTGGTGTTGTCCCCTGAGACCTGCTGCTGCCGGAGCGCGGGCCATGCAGCAGCCTCCCACCGGGCAGGCAGCAAGATGTCATGCGAGAGGTGCAGTATAATATTATTTTTTTGCCTGTCTGTGTGCTTTTTGCAGGGTGAAGAGGAGGAAGATGGCTGACAAGGTCCTGCCACAGAGGGTGAGTGCTGCCTCGGTGCGTGGGGAAGGAGCCGAGCTGCTGGAGGGAGGTGGTGAATCCCTGCTGCCTTCCCAGGGCAGCCGGGGTGGTGAGGTCCCCACGAGGAGGAGGAGGAGGAGGATTTCGCTGAGCTGCCTCCCACCTGCCGGGCACTTCTGCTCCGTCCCAAACCACCCTGGAAGATTTCCGTCTCTTCCGCTGGGGTGGCAGGAGAGGTTTGGGGCGCACACAGATTGGACAAGCGGGACTTTGGGCAAGCGAGGAGCGGCAGTGGCTTGGGATGGAGACCCCAGGAGGACCCTAAGCCTCTCCTGGGAATCCCCCGTAACAATCCGTTACCCGCCTGTGACACCGGGCGGGCTGCTGGGCACGGTGACAGGCTTCAAACTGAGGTCTGCAGTACAGCTCTGTGCTTTGAGGAGAGGTTTGCGAGGCTGTAGCCTTCATTTAAAATGAGAAATCGGTGCTGTCGTGCTACACTTGTCGCTTGGTGACTCCTTGCCGTGTCAGCCCAGCACCAGTAGCGTTGCTGGGGCTGGTGTGGGGGACGCAGCCCCGTCCCAGCACGGAAGGGACTGATGGTTTCTGTTTGACAGATCCGGGAACTGGTCCCGGAATCCCAGGCCTACATGGACCTCCTCGCCTTTGAGCGCAAGCTGGACCAAACCATCGCTCGGAAGAGGATGGAGATTCAGGAGGCCATTAAGAAACCGCTGACGGTGCGTGGCGGCCCTCGCTGGCCGGGGCGGTGAGCAGCTGGGCGGAGTTGGGGGCGAACGAGGTGGGTGCTGCTGTGGGTGCTGCCCAGCCGCCCTCTCACTCCAAGCATCCCCCCCTCTCTGTTTTCCTATGCCACAGCAAAAGCGGAAGCTGAGGATTTACATCTCCAACACTTTCACCCCAGCCAAAGAAGAAGGGGAGGGTGGTGAGCGAGTGGCCTCCTGGGAGCTCCGCGTGGAGGGCAAACTGCTGGAGGACGTAAGGAACGCGGGCAGGGATGAGCCGGCTGTGGGAGGAACACAGTGCTCTGTGCTGAGAGCTCGGCTGGATATGGCCTTCTGGGTGCTGAAGGCGGTGTTTGAGCTGGGGCCGCCTCTGTGGCTGGTGGTGTCAGGCCAAGCCTCTCCCGCTCTGTTTTGCAGCCGAGCAAGCAGAAGAGGAAGTTCTCCTCCTTTTTTAAGAGCCTCGTCATTGAGCTGGACAAAGAGCTGTACGGGCCGGACAACCATCTGGTGGAGGTGAGACGGGAGGCTCCCGGCCGCGCTGCGGGGCTGGCTCCGCACCCGGGGCAGGGTGGGGAGAGCTGTTATCCTCCGCGGGCGATGGGAGGTGCGTCCTGCAGCGTAGCCTGTGGAACTCAGCTCCCAGCCCAGCGCCTGTCCCGCTGCCAGAGGGGCTTGAGCAAGGTGCTTTTGGGTGGTGGGGCTCGGTGCGGAGACTTCCCAGGGGAACCACGCTGCCAGGATTTCCAGGCTCAAGTTTACAGCTGTGTTTTCCTCCCCGGTGCTGGCTGGTGGCCTGAGTGACTGGGCTCCAGCTGCTGCCCGCTCGGCTTTTAACCCCCTCATGCCCACAAGTAGGCAGCTAGAGATGAGAGGTGTGGGGCTACAGCGAGGACATGGCTCCTAGAGGCAGCTTGGGCAGATCCAGGCCCCACAGATTTGGAAATACGAGGCCCAACGCAGGTGATGATGCCACAGAAAGGCTCATCTGTGCCTCCCAGCGCCAAGTCGGGGGGGGGGGGGGAAGAGTCTCCCCTGTTGCCTCCCAGCCCCCATTGCCTGGCTGGAAGGTCCTCGGGGAGATAAAGCACTGCCTGCGAGTGGGGTCAGACCTTTTTTGGGGTGCTCCTGCCTGGAGCAGGCTTTCCCTGCACCCAGCTCATGCTTTTCACCCCAAGAACTGCTTGTTTCTGTGGTGGTGCCTGCTGCGGTGGGGGTCGATCCCCTTCATGCGTGGGGTGCTTTGTGAGAGCAGCTCAGATGCCCAGCGCCTGCGCTGGCTGTGGCAGGATTGATCCCACATGGACTCCAGGAGCTGTTTTGAGCCCTTGACATCAAGTGCTGTAACTCCCCCGGCCCATCCAAAGTCCCCTCCGCCTCTGGGCTGGAGCACACCAAGCTGTATCTGTTGAGGACCGGGTGGGCTCTCGGCTGAAGCCCACTGGGGTCAGACCCACAGGGGCGGGATCTGGGCTGCCTGCCTCTGCCCGACCCCTGCGCCGAGCCCGAGCACCGGCTCTCTCTGCCCCTGGCTGCAGACGCAAAGCCTGTTAGCGGGTGGCTTGTCACGGTCCTGGAGTTGAGCGGTGTCCCCTTGGTCTCTCGTAGTGGCACCGGCTGCCCACAACCCAGGAGACTGATGGCTTCCAAGTGAAGCGTCCCGGCGACGTCAATGTGAAATGCACTCTGCTGCTCATGCTGGATCACCAGGTAGGGGCCGCGGGGCTCTGCGGGCGCTGGTCGTGCCCTGCTGCCCTTCCTCCAGCACGGCTCGTCTGTGCGGGGAGGGCAAACGGGCCTGGGTTGGGGCAGAGCCTTAATAAGAGGCTATTTTGGGGGCTGCGGGGGCGGAAAGGGGCACAGAGAGCTCCTTGCAGCCTGCGGTGACACAAGTGTGTGACACGAGGGCTGTGTGGGGCAGGATGCCCCCAGGAGGGGCCCTTCCTACTGCCAGACCCCCTTCATCCTGCCTGTCCCCGCAGCCACCACAGTACAAACTGGACCCTCGCCTGGCTCGCCTCCTCGGGGTGCACACCCAGACCCGCGCCAGCATCATGCAGGCGCTCTGGCTCTACATCAAGCACAACAAGCTGCAGGACAGTCACGAGAAGGAGTACATCAACTGCAACCGCTACTTCCGCCAGGTCAGCCCTCGCCCCGCGGCACCAGCACGCTTTGCTGGGAGGAGAGCACCCTTCCCCCCTCCAGTAAGGCCAGAAAAAGCACTTCTTTCTGGCTCCGGAATGGCCAGTCTCCATTGATGCCTCTTCCCCAGGCTTTAGCTTGCACCCATCAGCTTGCCATGCACAAACCAGGGCTGGGCAAGTGCCCCCCGCCCCTCTCCTGCCTGACTTTCTGTGGCAGGTGGAAGGAGCCCCTGCCATGGACAGCAAACGCTCTGCTTTGCCCCTCCAGATCTTTAACTGCGTCCGCATGCGCTTCTCTGAGATCCCCATGAAGCTGGCGGGGCTCCTGCAGCACCCGGATCCCATCATCATCAACCACACCATCAGGTAGGGGCGAAGGGCGTGCTGGGCAGCGTTCCGCAGGGCTGGGGGATTTAGGGGGGGTAGAGGGGGCAGGGTTACCTCCCCGCAGGGTGCAGGAGGGGAGGGCAGTACCTGCAGGGCCTCTGACCCAAAGCAGGAGTGAGCACAAATCACTTGGGAGGGGAAGAATCAGCTGAACAAATTTGGGCGTTTCTTGAGGGTTGCTCGTGTTGCTGCCGGGGGAGTTGATCCTCTACATCAGGGTGAAGGCTGCAGAAGTGCCCCCCGTAATGTCCTGTTTCCTCCCAGCGTGGACCCCAATGACCAGAAGAAGACAGCCTGCTACGACATCGATGTGGAGGTGGATGATCCCCTGAAAGCTCAGATGAGCAATTTCCTGGCTTCCACCACCAACCAGCAGGAGATCGCCTCCCTGGATGCCAAGGTGCCGGGAGACCCGCGAGGGGGGCAGCCCTGCCTGGCAGCAGGGTGGCACTTCAAGGCTGCACCGCAGAGCTGGGGGGAGCTCGGTCTCCTGTTCCTGGGGGGACACAGCTGCCTCTGACCCCTTGTTGTCATCTCCCTAGATCCACGAGACCATCGAATCCATCAACCAGCTGAAGACGCAGCGCGATTTCATGCTGAGCTTCAGCAACAACCCGCAGGATTTCATCCAGGAATGGATCAAATCCCAGAGGAGGGACCTTAAGGTGAATCACAGAATGGTTTGGGTGGGAAGGGACCTTAAAGCCCACCCAGTGCCACCCCCTGCCCTGGGCAGGGACACCTCCCACCAGCCCAGGTTGCTCCAAGCCCCGTCCAACCTGGCCTTGAACCCCTCCAGGGATGGGGCAGCCACAGCTTCTCTGGGCAGCCTGGGCCAGGGGCTCACCACCCTCACAGCCAAGAATTTCTTCCTCAGATCTCATCTAAATCTCCCCTCTTCCAGTTTGAGACCCTGAGGCTGGGAGTGGGGGGGGGGTCTAAGCCCTGGCACTCACCCCGTGTTCCCCCCAACCCCATCCTTTGCTCAGATCATAACGGACGTGATCGGGAACCCGGAGGAGGAGCGGCGAGCCGAGTTCTACCAGCAGCCCTGGGCGCAGGAGGCTGTGGGCAGACACATCTTCGCCAAGGTGGGCTCCGTGCCATGCTGGTGGGGTGCTGCAGCGGGTTGGGGTGGCAGCAGGGGGGGGTTGCCTGGGGCAGTCCCTCTCCCTTCCTGACTGCTCCCATCTCCTCCAGGTCCAGCAGCGCCGGCAGGAACTGGAACAAGTGCTCGGGATCCGCCTCACCTAAGGGGCCAGCGGGGGCTCGGGAGCTCCTTCTCCTCTCCCTGCTGCCTGAGCCTGACGGTACTTCTTACTGGAATCAAAAATACAGCACTTGCACAAACCCTATGTGCCTGGAGGGATTCGGAGCCACTAGCCCCCCCTGGGCTCCCCTCGGCTGGGAAGCTCTAGCCATAAGGCAGAGCACAGCGGAGGGGTCCCCTGGTTCCCCCCCCTAAAGTCCCGCTGCAGCTTTTCTGCTGCGTTAACGCCTCCTGCTTTTGCATCGTGCCGTTCGCCTCTTTCCCCGTAGCACCTACAAGCCCTCCTGCTCGTTCCCCTTCTGGAGATGCTGCCCAGCAGGGAAATGCTACCCGTGCCGAGCGGGAGGTGCTGCCTTGCTCCCGCCCGCGCTGCCAGCCCTCCCTGAGCCCACCCGCCGCTGCCACGGCAGGCCCTGCCCTGCCCCTCTTCAACCAAAGTTGGTTTTTTTGGGTTTTTTTTTTTTTTTTTTTTGTGTCATTCCAAACGCCAGCCAGCCCTTTCCCCCGCCGCTGGTGCCCGACGTTTTGCACTATTTTTGTGAACAGGTTTTATAAAAAAAAAAAAAAAAAAAAAAAAAGGAAAAAAAAAAAAGGAAGCGTTTTGTACAGTGGGTTTGTATTTGATTAATATATTGAGTTCCTCTTAACTGCACTCATTGCCTCAATCTATGCAGTGGTTCGTGGTGTTCTCAGAGGGGCTGGCTCGGCCCGAGCTGTTCTTTTTATACGGAACCAAGTTTTTTAGCGTTAAGTTTTTGACAATCAGTTGATTAATTCCCCCCCCGCCCCCCAACTCCTGCTGTTTTACGTAATTAGCGACTCATCTTGTGAGCGATAGGAGGTGTCAGGGCTGGGGGCGGGGGGCAGCCAGGGGTCAGCAGGGCTCTCAGAGAGAACTGGAGATACCGGGGAGGAGCGAGGGGACCATAGTGCTGGGCTGAGGGGACGGTGCCACCACCCGCCGGACCCACTGAAGTGCCTTAACCCCGCTGCCCCCCTGCCCGCAGGCTCCTCTGGCCCCAGGCGGTTGCAGGCAGAGGGGAGGGGGGGCGTTTACATATTCCCAGGGTGGACGGCTCAGGGGTGCCTGCTCTGCCTCTTGTGTAACCATTTTTTTGTCTATTTTGGATATTTTCTAATAAAACCAGTTAGCAGCAGCTCTGTGTGTGTGTGTGCTGGTGTTCTGCAGCTCCCCCCCCCAGCCCCTTCCTTTCCCCACATGGGCGCACAGGCATGGCCATAGCAGCACTTTATTAGAGACAACGCAGCCCGAGGAGCAGCCCCAGCCTCACCGTTACTTCCACAGCTTCTTGATGGACATGTTCTTCTCGCTGTCCTTCTGCATCACCTGAGCAGGGAGGAGGAGACAGTTGGTTCCCAGCCCGCAGCCCCCATTTGGGTGCTAATAACCCCAAAAAACAGCCTGAAACTTCAGCCCTGCAGCCTCCATCTCCAAGCAGGATTGGGCTAGGAAAGGTCTCCACCACCTCCCCAGCCTCTTCCATGTCGCTCACATGGGGACAAACCCCTTCAACAGGGTTGGTTGTCCCTGGAGCCGACCCGCTTCGCAGCTCCCAGGTCCTGGCAGATGCTGCCCAGGACAGGTTATGCCCCCCCTGACAGCTCCCTGTTCTGCAAGGAGCCCACCAGCAGCCCCTCCTTCGCCTCCCCCCACGGCACTTACCTTGGCAACAGCCATTTCGAAGTCTTCTTGGGTGACGTGCACCCGCCTCTCCCTCAGCGCATACATGCCAGCTTCTGTGCACACCCCCTGCAAGGGACAGGGATGTCACCCACTGCTCCCCCTCTGCCAACCCCGGCGCTGCCGCAGTGGCCCCAGCTCACCTTCACTTCCGCGCCCGACGCCCCTGGCATCAGCTCCGCGATCTTCCGCAGGTTGATGCCCCGCGTCAGGTTCATTTTCCGGGAGTGGATCTTCAGGATGTCCAGGCGGGCCTGGAGGAGAGCAGCGAGAAGAGGGCTGGAGTCACAGGAATCGCTCCCAGAGAGGGCTGGGACCAGCGTGCTCCCCCCAGGGAGAGGAGCAGGACCGCAGGGGACCAAGGGAGAGACGGGGCTCGCCATGGGGCACCCCACCTACCTCCTCGTTGGGAGGGGGGAACTCGATCTTCCTGTCGATGCGGCCAGGGCGCAGCAGAGCCGAGTCCAGAATGTCGATCCGGTTCGTGGCCATGATCACCTGCATGAGGAGAGCAATTGTCACCACTCTGGGCACCCCACTGCCACCACGGGGCTGGCAGGACACTGCCCTGTCCCCAGACAGGGACTGCACCCTCCTACCTTGATGTTCTTGGTGGCCTCAAAGCCATCGAGCTGGTTGAGGAGCTCCAGCATTGTGCGCTGCACCTCGCTGTCCCCGCCAGAGCCCCCCTCCAGGCGGGAGGAGCCGATGGAATCGATCTCGTCCATGAAGATGATGGAGGGAGCATGTTCCCGGGCCATCACAAACAGCTCCCGCACCATGCGGGCGCCTGCGGGGAGCAGAGACGGCTGAGCCCTGGCACCGCGCACAGCTCGACACAGCCCCAGCACTGCCGTCTGCCCCAGATGCCACGTAAGAGGCCACTCCTGAGGCCACCCAGCACCGCGAAAGCCCTCGCTGGGGCTCTGGCACAAGCAGCCACCTCCCCCTACACCATTTTACCTTCGCCGATGAACTTCTGCACCAGCTCGGAGCCCGAGACGCGGATAAAGGTGCAGTCGGTGTGGTGGGCCACAGCCCTGGCCAGCAACGTCTTGCCTGTGCCGGGGGGTCCATAGAGCAGCACACCCTGCAACGGCCACGGGGAGACCTCAGCACTCCTGTCCCTGCCTGCATGGGCAGCCGCACCACGACAGGAGACACGGGGACACTCCCAGGGGTGACGGAAGCAGCATTACAGTGGCACCACAGCACCCCTGAATGCTGACCCCCACCCGCACACCCACAGCTGCAGCACTTGCCTTGGGCTGGGCGATCCCCAGCGCCTCAAAAAGCTCAGGGTGCTTGACCGGCAGCTCGATCACTTCCTTGATCTCCTTTATCTGCTTGTCCAAGCCCCCAATCATCTCGTAAGTGGAATCCGGAACCTTCTCCACCATCATCAGGGACACCAGAGGATCCACTTTGTTGGGCAGGATCTTGTGCAGCGTGTAGCTGTCGTTGCGCAGGGCCACGCGGCAGTTCGGGGTCACCTGCAGCAAGAGCAGAGGAGAGCTCAGCATCCCCGCAGCTGGGAAAGGGACTGGCAGCACCAGGCTGCCCGGAGGGAGCAGTCACGTCCCCAGGACACTCACGTCATTAATGTCAATGTTCTTGTCCACGTCCACCACAAACTTTCCCTCGGGGTGCACCTGCAAAGCAGCAGTTGCCACTGTCAGAGTTATTTCTCTGACGAGTAACCTGTCACGCGCACGCGCGCGATATCCACACTGGCTGCTCCGAGCAGGAGGAAGGAGCCAGAGAGCTCAGCTACTGCCAAACACTCTGCGGCCTTCCCTGTCCCCAGGAAGCCCAAAGCCAGGTGCCTCCCACCAGCCTGGGGAAGGTTGGGGCCCAGGAGAGCTGCTGCGACCTGTTCCTCTGGAGAAAGAGCTCTCACTTCACATCTTTTAGTTGTTAAATCCTCCCAGAGCTTGTGCTCACGCTTGCTCCAACCCCCGTGGGGTCAAACGGAGGGTCTGTCTGCCCCACCTGGCTCTGCCCCAGCCCCAGTCACCCTCGGAACAGCTCAGCCTCGTACCTTGACAAGCACTTTCTTCTTGTCCATGGCTCTCACCACTTCTCCCACGTAGGAGCCCTGCTCCTGCAGCAGCTGCAGCTCCTCCCGCAGCAGGCGCACTGAAGGGAGGGAGACATCAGCGCCAGCCACAGGCACCCGTGCCCTGACCCACAACAGATGGGCAGAACCGGCCACAGCGGTTGGCAACTGAGCCAGGAGCCACCAGCCCAGCAGGTAAGACCAGCCCCACAGCCCTGGGCGAGGAAGATGAGAGGAGCTGAACCGTACCTTTAGCGTTCAACTCATTTCTCTGCGCTTGCAGGCGCCTCAGATTCTGGCTCTTCTCGTTCACGATGAGCTGTTGGGAGAAAAGCTTTGCTGGGTCCTCAGCATCCCGTGGAACGCTCACATCAACTGAGCGTGGGCACTAGCACAATGGCCTTTGTCTTCGGACAGGGCCCTGGAGGGGGGCAGCCCTTCCCGGCAGGACGTGGCCAGCCAAACTGCACTGCCAAGGGCTGGGCAACACCTCACACACACGCGGCAGTGCTGTCAGCTCATAGGATTGAAACTCATCTCATACACCCCCACCACCCAAAGGTTGGTCCTGCTTGTAGATCCCACCCTGGGGCACTGCTCGCTCCTTGCACCCCAGAACAAGGACACCTGCAGCACAGAAAAGGCCGCGGACACTCTCAAGGCAAGCGCAGGGACGCGGCCACACAGCCCCGGCTGGAACCGTGGCGATGCCGTGCTGGGGAAGGCCGGCTGAGCATCTCCCGCGCAGCTAGGACTGGCTCACCTGCAGCTCCTCGATCTTGGACAGGTAGTACTGCCGGAGCCCTGTGCCTCCCTTCCCATCGTCCATCTCCATCTGTGAGAGAGCAGAGCTCAGCAGCACCGGCCTTACGTCCAGGGGCCACCCATTCTACCTGAGGCCTCGAAAACAATCTGTACCCTCAGTCAGTCTCTGTACTGACCCTCTAGTCCCCATGTCCCGCCCCGATCCCCCCGCGTCAGGTCCTGGGTCACTGTTTTCGCTCCCACCCACCTTCTGCCTCCCTGGGGCCGGTGCCCAACAACAGCCCCCAAGCGCCGGTTCCCCCGCGGGTCCCACCATCCCCACCTCCCCCCTAACCCCCTCCCGGAGCCTCGTCCCGCACTCCCCAAGCCTTGCCCCAAACCCCGGTCGGCCCCTGCCCTCTCGGCGAGACCCGCCGAGTCACGGCGACCGCCAGGCCGCGACCAGATCCAGGCCCAGCAGAGCCCCGCGGCAGCACGGCGCGAACCGAGCACCCCGCGGCCGGCGACTGCACCCCGCTCCGGCCCGCCCGTACCTGCTCGGGCCCGTCCACCGCCATCTTCTCCGCCGGCATCGGGACCCCTGCGCCGCTCCTGCCGGCACTAAAGATGGCCGCCGCCCTCCTTCCGCTGCCCGCCCCCCCTCCGCGCGCCGGGCGTGATGGCGTCACTTCCTCTCTCCGCCGCGACAACAGACCCGAACACCCTGCGCCGCGCAGCGCCGGGGCGAAAGGCGCATGCGCGAGGGTTGCTGCCTGGGGTCGGGGCCGTGCTGCCATCTTGGTACGGTCAGAGCTGATTTCTCCGCATTACGGAGCCTCACAAGCGCAAGGGCAGGCCGAAGACGCGCCTCCGAGGAGGGTTCGGTACCGTTCCCCCTTCTCCCGCCGCCGCATCACCCCGGTCCCACCTGGCTGCGGCGGCGGGGACGCGCCACTCCCAAGATGGCGCCCAGGCGAGCGGAAGCGGAAGTCTCGTTTCTCGCGCAAGGCACGCCGGGAAGGCGGCGCCGGGCACGCGGCGGTGTCGGGAGCGGGTCGGTATCGCGGTCGTGTCTGTGCGTGTGGCGGCGGCGGCGGCAGCGGAGGCGGCCCCGGCCTGGGCGGGGGGGGACCGGGGTGTCAGGGCTGAGGGGACCCCGGGGCGGGGGGGGGGCGGGGTCGGCCGGGGCAACAGGGGAGCCCTGAGGGGACGCTGGGGTTTGCCTGTGCGGGTTGTGGGGGCACACCGGGCCCGTCCCTCCTCTCCCCTCCCCCCCGAGCTCACGCCGACTGTTTTCCCCCCTCAGGGCCGTGCCGGCGGCTGACAGCAGGGCCCGACCCCGCGGAGGGGCCCGACCACCGCCACCATGGGCAAGAAAAGCAAATTGGGCAAGAGCCGGAGGGACAAGTTCTACCACTTGGCCAAGGAGACGGGTGAGGGGCCTGTCCGCTCGCTGCGGGACAAGGGGGGCTGCAGCCCCACGAACCCCTGACCCCGGAGATCCATAACCCTCAGCTCTCCCTCCGCAGGCTTTCGCTCCCGCTCCTCCTTCAAGCTTCTCCAGCTCAATAGGAAGTTCCAGTTCCTGCAGAAGGCCCGGGCGCTGCTGGACCTGTGTGCAGCCCCCGGCGGGTGGTGAGTGGTGTCAGGGACCCAAGTCGCAGCCTGGTGCCACCAGCTGTCCTGGGACATCGTTGTGAAGTGGTTTTTGTGTTCTGTCTTGTGGTGACTTATCTCAGCCTTTGTCCTCGATACAAACCTGATCCCAGCCCCCTGTCAGCACAGTCCAAGGCTGGGGGCTCTGCCGGGATCCTGCTGTAGCTTTGTTCCTCTCTGTTCTTTCTAGGCTGCAGGTGGCTTCCAAATTCATGCCGGTTTCCAGCTTGATCATTGGTGAGTGGTGGGACAGGAGCAGACTGGGGACAGGGACCTCCACCACGGTCCCTGGTTATGGCCAAAGAAAGGGGATTGTGGACTGGGGATCCTGGTGGGAGGAGAGGGCGGATGGGGAAGCCACGTCGGATGGGCTGGGCTGGTGCCTGTTTTTGAAGGGTTGTGGTGTTTATATTCTCCTCTTTGTGCCAGGAGTGGACTTGGTCCCCATCAAGCCTATTCCCAACGTGGTGACACTGCAGGAAGACATCACCACTGAGAAGTGCCGCCAGGTACGAACCTCTCTCCCCTGCTCCGAGCGTCGTGCACCGGTCTGGTAGGACCGTGGCAGGGGACTGAGCTAAGCTGCCTGTTGATTCTTGCAGCGGGGTTAGTAGGACTAACGTCTGCGTCCATCCCTCAGGCCCTGCGGAAGGAGCTGCAGACATGGAAGGTGGACGTGGTGCTGAACGATGGAGCACCCAACGTGGGAGCCAGCTGGGTGCATGATGCCTATTCCCAAGGTGGGGCTTGCCCGTGGCCTGGCACAGTCTGGGAGGGTACAAGGGCAGGCACATCTCATACCCTGTCAGGGCAGGGTGGCAGTATGCTGTGGGACGGGGAACTGGGCGGTGGGGACGGTGACAACCGCTGACTGCACTTCTCTCTCCCTTCAGCCAACCTGACCCTCATGGCCCTGAAACTGGCCTGCGAATTTCTCTGCAAAGGCGGCTGGTTCATCACCAAGGTTTTCCGTTCCCGGGACTACCAGCCACTTCTCTGGATCTTCCAGCAGTTCTTCAACAAGGTCCAGGCCACCAAGCCCCAAGCCTCCCGCAACGAGTCTGCTGAGATCTTTGTGGTGTGCCAGGGTGAGCAGCCGGGGGGCACTTGCAGCCGCTGGGATGGGTCTGGAAAAAACCTGCTCGTAGCTCTGATTCCTCTATCCCAGGTTATCAGGCTCCAGACAAAATCGACAACAAGTTCTTTGACCCAAAATACGCCTTCAAGGAAGTGGAGGTTCAGACTAAGTCTGTTAGTGAGCTGGTCAGCAAAAAGAAACCAAAGGTATGAGCTTGCTTCGCTGGGCAGCAAAGCCAAACACACACTAAAGGGGCTGCGGATTGGGGACAAAGAGATAATAAGCAAAGTTGCGCAGGAAAATTAAAGGTGTGGGGATGCAGAGTGGTGGAAGAGCTAGTTTTGGGGAGGCTTACAGCCTTAGAAGGCTATGCAGCAATGGGGAAACAGTGATACAAGTTGTGAAGCTGGGGATGGATCGGTAAAACCCTCCCTGCAATCGTTGGCCACTAGGTTTGTGTCTTTGTGACGCGTCTTTAGGGCACAGGGCAGTAAAGGCTGCATCAAGTGGCCTCAGCTGGGCATGGAGCTGACACAAACCTCTGTCACTGTCACCTCTCCGAGTCTGAGGTGGGACTGGGAGACGCTGTGGAGCGGGTTGGGGCTGGTAACTTGCCCTCATCCCGAAGTCTTGTGGGTGTGTTTATGGGCTGCAGTGGGACATGAGTTATGTGACATCGTTCATCCCTTAGGGATGGTTGAAGCTGCTTTTGCGCCCTGCTGCAGCTCACGCAGCTCCTTCCTTCTGTAGGCAGAAGGCTACGCAGATGGCGACACAACTCTCTACCACCGCTTCACCCTGATGGACTTCCTCAAGGCTCCCAACCCCGTGGACTTCCTCTCCAAGGCCAACGAGGTGAGAGTGCCTGAGTGAAGGGGTCCTTGGTGGCCTCCGAGATGTCCCCAGGAGCACAGAGCCATGAAAAGAGGGAGCTGGGTGCCCCAGCGATGGCCCTTATCCTGTTCTCGTGGGAGGTGAGGCAGGGCAGGAGCCTGCCTGGAGTTTACCTGGTCATTGTCCTTCTATTTTATAGATTGGTTTAACCTTACCAAAGAAAGGAATTTAGTATACGTGCTTAATTAATTTGCCTCTCTTCTATCTAGATTACACTGGGGGATGGTGAGCTGGAGAATCACAGTTCCACCACGGAAGAGCTGCGTCAGTGCTGCAAAGACATCCGTGTGCTGGGACGCAAAGAGCTCAGGTACTGGGTGGGACTGGGACAGGGCGTTATGCTGGGCCTGATGGGTGCGTCTAACAGTCTGCCTTCCCGCACAGAGCCCTGCTGAACTGGAGGACGAAGTTACGGCGTTTCTTGGCCAAAAAGCTGAAAGAGCAGGCAAAGGAGCTGGATATCAAGTAGGAACAACAGGGCTGCCCCAGAGCGCCAGTGCGGTGGGATGGGCCTGCCACTGGGAGAGATGGTCTGAGCTCCTTACTTTTGGCAGCCTGAGCTCCGGTGAAGAGGAGGAAGGCAAAGAGGAGGAGAAGGAGGAGAAGAAAGCATCACTGAGCGCTGCACCTGATGAGGTGGTGAAAGAGGAAGAGGAGGAGGTAGAGCTGGCGTTGGCGGAGATGAAGGCCAAGGAGCTGGCAGAGTTGAAGAGGTAAAAAGATCTCACCTGAGGAGAGATGAGGGAGCACCAGGCCAGCAGAGCACAAGGCGGGCTCCAGCCATGGGGACAAAGGCTGGTAGTGTCAGAGCCTGTCCCGCTGTTGACAGTGGGTGAGGGTTGTGGGTCTGGAGTCCTTGGGGTTGTCTGCTCATCTGAGCAGGTGAAGCAGCTGTTCCAATCTGGCACGGGCCTGCTTCGTCTCAGGGTTGGTGGCCCCTCATAGGGCGGTGATAGTGCTGCTGAGGGAGATCTGGCACCAATGTGGCAGTGGAAGAGCCACTGGGCTCTGTGTGTGTGTGTGTGGAGGGAGCCAGTGCGGCCTCATCCCTTTGCCTCCTTCTCCAGAAAGAAGAAGAAGATCCTGAAGGAGCAGCGGAAGCAGCGTGAGCGCGTGGAGCTGAAGATGGACCTCCCTGGTGTCTCCATCGCTGATGATGGTGACACCAGCATGTTCTCCCTCCGAACTATCCACAGGACCCCGGTGTGTGGGGCAGGGGGAGGCCAGGCTCCCAGAGCCATCACGACTGGGACAGTGGTGGGCCCATGGCTGATGGGCCGTAGCCAGTGACTCGTCTCACTTGCGTTGCAGCTGCTAAACGAGGTGGCCCGGGGAGACATGGCATCCGCAGATGCCCTTCTGGAGATAGGACCTGGAGACGATGACATTTATATCTCGGATAATGAGGAAGAGGATGATGTGTCCCTGGCTAGCGATCTGGACCCAGAGGAATTGCTTGAGATAGAAGCCCGTCAGCGCCGGCTGGAGCGGGAAAAGCGAGAGAAAGGTGCAAAGAGGTGAGAGCCGGGAGAGATCTCCCTGAGGTAGGGGCTTCCTTTGGAGCAGCTCCGGAGTCCCGCAGTGGGCACACCCCGTCCTGGTTGGGGGACGCTGATCCTGCTGCTGTTTGTCACAGGGCGAAGTTTAAGCAGAAGGAAGAGGAGGAGGAAGGGGAGGAAGTGGAGAATCCCCTGCTGGTACCCCTGGAGGAGAAGTCGGTGCTGGAGGAACGGCAGACCAGCCTGTGGTTTGGGAAGGTGAGTCCCACAGGGCCAGAAATGACAGGGCGGCCTTGGCCCCAGCAGCTGCTCAGGTCTGCCCTGTGTCCCCTGACCTGCTGCTCCCTGTCCCCAGGATGCCTTCGCTGGCATCGAGGACGATGCGGACGAGGACCTGGAGCTGGGGCAGTCGCAGATGTTGGCTGAGAAACAGCGTGAGTCTCAGAGAGGTTAGTGGGGGGCTGCATCGCTGCGGGGGGGTACAGAGGGACAGCCCCATGGCCCAGACTGGGGTACTGGATCAAACCACGATGGGGGTGCTGCTCTGAGCAGGACTGGAAATCTCCAGAGGCTGCTTCCAGCCTGTATCATTTAATGAGCTGGTGTGAGTGTAGTGTTAACGAGCTGGATCTCTAGAGTAACGTTCTGCAGTGGGGTCTGCCTCGACCCTTTCTCACCCAGTGGTTCCTGTTCCCCAGACAAAGCAACAAGGAAAGGGCAGAAGAAGGAGGTACCCCCAGAGGAAGCTCCAGCTGAGCCCCCCCCTGCCACAGACGCAGGACCCGACGCTGGTAAAGCACAGGATGAGCAGAGCAGCGACGATGACAGCAGCAGTGATGAGGAGAGGTGAGGGCTGAGAGGGGAGGCAGCCTGGATGTTCTCCACAGTCCTGGAGAGCGGGGAGGTGAGGACCCCGGCCCTGATCAATCTCTCCGCAGGCCACTGACACCAGTGGGGAGGAAGCGGGGCCGTGTCGAGCCGTGTGGCTTCGAGGTGGTGCCCATTGAGAACCCAGGTGAGTGGGGGGTGCTGTTTGCACCCATGTGTGCCCGGTGATACCATGCGAGTCCCTCTTTAGGGTGAGGAGGCAGGGTCAGACGTGGGCTGGCAGGGCTCCGTGCTGCTCCCTGGGTCTCAGGCTGCTTGCAGATAAGCCAAGCTTTAATCTGTCCATATGCTGCAGTGAAAAAAGCCCGTGTCCTGGACGCAGAGGGCCTGGCGCTCGGCTCTGTCATTGCCACCTCCAAAAAGGCAAGACGGGACCTCATTGACGACTCCTTCAACAGGTATGTGCAGCTGCGGTTGCTGGAGGGGGAGCAGCGCTCCGTCTCGCAACAGGAGACAGGCCATGGGGGTGGCAGATGTATTGGTGTGGGGACTCCATGTCCCCCTCACAACCGTGTCCCCCTCCCCAGGTATTCCTTCAACGAGGACGAGGGAGAGCTGCCGGAGTGGTTCACAGAGGAGGAGAAGCAGCACCGGCGCAAGCAGATACCTGTGGACCGGCAGACGGTTGAGGCGTATCGGCAGCGCTGGCGTGAAATCAACGCCCGCCCCATCAAGAAGGTGGCGGAGGCCAAGGCCCGCAAGAAGAGGCGGGTGAGTGGGGCTGTGGTCCTGCATGGGTGCTCTGTTCCCCCTCCCAGGTGCTCCGTCCCTCCTCCGATCCCCCTTGTCCCTCACCCTCGCTGTCCCCGCAGATGCTGAAGAAGATGGAGCAGATGAAGAAGAAAGCAGAGGCCGTGGTGAGCACGGTGGATATTTCGGAGAGGGAGAAGGTGGCCCAGCTGCGGCGGTGAGTGGCGGAGCTGAGATCCGGATCCTTCGTGTCATGCTGGGCTGGTTTGCGATGCCTTGTCCCTGCAGCCACAGCGTGGGGACAGCTGCTGTGTGTAACCCAGCAGGGCTGGCAAAGGCCGGGCTGGATCCGGGTGCAGGCTGAGGGGTGGCAGAGCAAGCAAGGGAGCCCCGTCTTGGGGCACGGAGGCCCAGAGGAGTGGTGTCACCCAGTAGAGTGGTGTCACCCAGTATTGGTCTTTGGATACATCCTAAAGCCAAACTGCTGGAGCCGGGCCACGGTGCTGGGGTCTCGGTCTCACCTTTTGCCATTCTCCTGCAGCATCTACAAGAAGGCTGGGCTGGCCAAGGAGAAGCGGCAGGTCACCTACTTGGTGGCTAAGAAAGGCGTAGGACCCCGGGTGCGTCGTCCTCCTGGTGTCAAGGGCCAGTTCAAGGTTGTCGACAGCCGCCTGAAGAAAGACGTGAGGGCTCAGAAGCGCAAAGAACAGAAGAAAAAACGCCATAAGTGATGTGGGACTGGCTCCGTCCTCAGCAAGGGACTTGGCTCGGCGCACGGGGCAGCGCTGGCTCCTGTCCTCCCACCACAGCCTCGGGAGCAGATGTCTCGTCCTGCCTCTCCCCCGTCACGGGGACAGGGCTCCACACGTTCCTGTTAGTCAGTGCCTTGATGTGACATTGCCTGCTGTCCTCCGGTGGGGCAGGGAAGGTTTATTTGACCTCAGCACTGTAGCATCGACCCCCTTCCCGTGCTGGCTGGATGGCCCCATCTCCAGGTCTCTCACCGTTGCCGGCTCTGCTGGAAGACTCTTGCCCTGGATCCACGCCAGCCCTCGCTGTCCCCAGAGGGGTTGTGGCTCACGGTGACAGCTCCCTGGGCCGTATTTGCCACCGAGCTCGCAGGACGGTGGGTGCTGAGCCCTGAGGCAGGCGGGGGGCGGGGGTCCGCGCAAAGCAGCTCCTCGGTTACAGCAGAATTAAAGCCAGGTCTGAGGCTGCACCGGGACGTGTCCTGCATCGTCAGGAGATGAGGGGCCTGTGCTGGGAGCTGCCACGTCCCTTCGGGCGATGTAGAAAGAGGAGCACAGGGTTGGTGGGGTCCGTGCACCTCTGCCAATGCTGTTGGGGAGCCCACCCACCTCGGCCCACCTCGTTTTATCTCTGGCAAAGGAGCCGAGGAGCGGCTGGCCTGCCCTGCAGCAGCGGGGCTGATGTCCACCCCCACTGCCCTGACCAGCAAAGTCCCCAGCAGCCACCCCATCCCCGCCAGCGCAACCCCCTACTGGGGTGGGACCCGGCCAGCAAAAGAAAGACCAAGAGAAAACCCCTCCGTGAGCAAATGTCTTTATTTAGACTTGGCGGGGGGGGACACTATGGCTTCTCCAACAAGTGCTTGAATCTGTTTTGGTGGGACCGGGGAGGTGTTGCCAGGTCCCTTTTGGTGACGGGGGCACTATGTTAGTGTCAGGGAGGGGGCTGGGGTAGCACCATGTCTCGCAGGGAGAGCACGCCGGGGCGAGCGGTGGTGGGGACCTGCTGGGGAAGGGAGAGTTGGTCTGGGAGGAGGGAGGAGGACTTGGTCCCGTTGAAGCGCTGTGGGGAGCGGAGAGGCCAGACCTGGTGCCCCAGAGCTCCTCGGGATGGCACGGGGGCCGTGCACAGGGGTGTCCCTGTAAAGCCACCGCTTGGCTGCTCAACCAAAGTCAAATATCTGCGGCTGGGGCTCTGTTGGGTCCTGGTGGGGTGGGAGCTACGCTCTGGGGAGAAGTGGCTGAGTCCAGAGCGAGCCATGCCCTGCTGCGAGCACCTTGGGGCCACCTTCTGTCCCTGGGGAGGGTCGGGGCCGTGGCCAGGGTGGGAGCAGAGACCGTGGGCTGTCCCAGTCCTCGGTGGCTGAGGGAGTCCGGGCGAGCGGAGGGGGCCGGCTGCCAGGCTTCAGCCCGTGCTAGAAGTTTTCCTGCTGCTCACCGTCGGCCTCTTCAAAGTGAAATGGGGGCGTGCTGTGAGAGGGGAGCCCCGCTGTGCCCCCCCACCAGCCACCCGTGGCTGTCCCTGTCCCTCCAGCTGAGCTCCAGCCCTGGGAGCTCGGTGTCTCACCCCCTCTGTGACCCCAAAGGCGCGGAGGGGAGCTCTGCAGGGGGCACAGGAGGCAGGCCAGGTCTCATGGGGGTCTGAGCCTCCTTGAAGAAACACAGCTCCTCTCTGCACCCCACAACCCGGACACCCGGCTCCTCCCTGACCTCTAGCCCCCCACGCTCTGGCCAGCAAGTCCCCATCAGTCACTCCAGGGCTCTTCCCTCCCCACTCGCTGCCCTCCGTCCCCTGGGTCCATGGGCTCAGCACAGCCCAGGTGGGCCCTTCAGGGTCGGTGGGTCCCCATGAGGGTCCCGATGGCAGGGTGACTCCTCTGTCCCTACCTGAGCTGCAGGGCGCACTGTAGGCAGCGTCCGTGCGGTCACCTGCAACGGCAAGGATGGTGACCGACGGGCTCAGGGTGAGCTGCTCCCGCTAACGAGCCAACGCTCATCAACGCGAACTGACAGCTCAGCCAGACCTACGTATGAACCACCAGGGTCACAAGGGGTGGCAGTGGGGCCAGGCACCCCCATGGCCGCGTCCCCCGTGGGGCTCACCTGTCTCGTAGTAGTCGTACAGCGTCACGGCGGCCGGCTGGAGGTTCCTCACTGGGAAGTCCTGCGTGGCGATGAAGGCGAAGGTCTTCTCCTCCTTGGTCAGCTGCGGAGACAGCTCAAGGGTGAGGCGCGACCGTCGGCCATGGGGAAGCATCCCCACGCCCCGGCACAGAGGGCTCTGCTGTCCCTGTGCCACATCTCACCTGGTCCAGGTAAATCGTCACCTGGTCGGGCTGCACCTCCACCTTCTTCACCAGCTCCTGCCTCTTCAGCTGGAGGGACACGGCTCAGGTTGGGCACCAGCTGCTCGGTGGGTGCCCCAACCAGAGCCAGCACCCCCGGGGTGGGTGTCCCGGTGGGGCAGGGGGGGTCCTGGGGGCAGCGGGGGCTTCTCACCTCCACCACGGAGCTCTTCTCCGGGATGTAGCCAGATGGCAGCTTGGCCTCGATTAAAACCATGTTGGTGGTGGGACGTTCCCCCGTGTACCTGCAAGGGCAGAGCCCCGGGGTGGGGTTGGGGTCTGCCCTCCCTCCTCGGCTGCTCCCGGACCCTCCAAACCTGGGGGGCAGCCCCGACCCCTACCGTGCCCGGAGGAGGAGGCGGAAACGGGTGCTGGCGTCGCCCCTGCACTCCCTGGGCTCCGTCTCCACGTGGAGGTCGAACGTCCCCGTGCTCGGAGGGGGTGGCACGTTATAGCGCAGGGTCACCTGGGGTGACACGGGGTGAGGGGTTAGAGCCACCGAGCGGGCACCGCACGGGGATAGAGACCCCAGGATGGACCCACCTGCACCAGGGCGCAGCCCTGCCCGCGGGCTTGCACCCGGTACGTCCCCGGCAGCTCCTGCAGGGCCGCCCGCTGCAGCACCAGCCGGGTGCTGTTGAGCAGCACAAAGTCCTGCGCGGTGCCCGCCGGGGACGTCACCGTCACTGTGAAGTCCCCGTTGCTGCTGTACGTCAGGGCGGCATACTTGGCCAGGGCTTGCAGGGCCACCACGGTGTCCTGGGCATGGAGAAAGCACCGAGCCGGTGTCACCCCTAATTACAGGGGCTGTAGAGGGGGGATGCTTGGAGGAACCCATGCCCCCCGGTGCCGGTACCTGCGTGGAGGCGAAGCCCCCGTAGGGGTTTTGCTGCCTGCTGAGCCAGCGGACGATTTGGGATGCGGTCCCCAGGTTGTCAGAGGACACTTGGGGCTGGGAGAGGTAGGCCAGCAGGACGTAGGCGGTCATCTCCACCTCCGCCGGCGCGGCGGCGGCCCAGGAGGGCTGCGAGGAGGGCAGAGCCTTCCCCTTCCTCCGCCAGGAGAGCTGCCCCTCTGGGAGAGAAGGGGATGGGAGCTCAGCCCCCTGCTCTGGGGGGGACTGAGGGTGGCATGGGGCGACCCAGGCAGAGGGTGGTGCTGCCCGGAGGTGCCCCTGCCCACGCCGGGTGGTACCTGCGCTGACGCTGTGCTGGGCCAGGCTCTGCAGCTGGGCTTGCTGCTGCTCCCCGCGCCCCGCCAGCCCGAAAACGTAGGCGAGGAGCGCCTGCGTGTAGGGGTCATCCGCGGCCGAAACCTCCAGGCACCGCAGGGCTGAGCTCACCATCGGGTCCTGGCACGGGAGCAGAGTCAGGAACGAGCCCACAGCCGTGGGCATCGCTCACCGACTCCAGTTCTTGCCCAGTGTGACCAGTTGCACCCAGGTTGGGCTGGGAGGTGGCCTGGAACAACTGGACTCCCTCCACCAGCCTCTTCAGGGAAGATGGGGTCATCCTCACCGTTGGGGACAGCCCCAGCTCCAGCATCGCAGCCGTGACATAAGCCGAGAGCGAGAGCTCATCTGAGATGCCACCCTGCAAAGGCGACAGCGGGAGACGAGTCCGGCCATGCCGTGCCACCGGCACGGGGACTCCCCTGCTGCCTAGAGCGCAGGCTGGGGACACGCTGGGGCCAGCCTGGCTCTGGCCGCGTGTCACCGTGTCCCACCCGAGCCCACCAACCCACCTGCAGGGCGTTGTTGAAGAGCTTCCCCACGCTGCGGAAACAGCCCGTCTTCTGCTGCTGCTTCTGCAGCCAGCGCAGCGCGTCCGTGATGTGCCGCTCCTCAATGGCCACGTAGGCTCGGGCTTGCCCAAAGGACTTGAGGACAAACGCCGTCAGCCTGCGAGCCAGAGGGATGTTGGAGGGATGGGAAACCGGGACCGGGGCATGCTTGGTGGCAGGAGGAGCCCTGGGATGTCTGTTCCCTGGAGGAATGCTGCTGCACAACCTGCCTGAGCCCCATCTGGTCCCTCACCAGGTATTGCCGCTGGAATCACTCTTCCCGAAAGCGCTGTAAGAGCCGTCGTCATGTTTGTAGAGCAGCTCTCGCTGGTACCCTGTGGGGAGGGGATGGGGATGAGTCTTCACATGAAGGTCTTTACATCCCCGGGGGATCCTAGAGGCAGGATGCAGCCCAGACCCACCCCGGGATGCCAGTAGAGAATGGAGAGGGGGGAGATGGGGCGGTGGTGTCCCTGGGCAGCAAGGCAGGGTGTGAGGACGAGAGAGGGGACCGGGGACGCTCACCGCTCTGCAGGAAGCCCTGCGCCTTGGCGCAGATGTCGGGGCGCAGCTGCCCGCTCTTCTCCAGGTACTGCTGGATGTAGATGTTGGGGGCGAAGCGGACCATGTTCTGCTCCCCGCAGCCGTAGGGCATGGCCAGGAGGCTGTCCAGGTTCTGCAGAGCGTTGCCCAAGATGTCACCTGTCCCAGGGGGATACGAGGAGCGCCGTCATTGGCTGTGTCCCCCGTATCCCCTCCCATCTCAGCCCCAGGTGGTCCCACCTCCTGCTGAGCTTGGGCCACGGAGCTCTGCACCCTCCCTGCCCCACGTAGTGCCTCGTTCCCCACCTGTCCCTTACCCATCACGGTGACGTGGGCTCGCTGGGAGCCCTCCAAGATGTTTGCAGGAATCTCCAGGGAGATTTCTTCATCGGCTGCAGGGATGGAGGGCAACAACAGTGGGAATGCCCAGCTTGTCCTGGCCTGGCCCCGTGGCACCCCTGCCCACCCCCTTCCTGCTCTGACCCTGCGTGGGCTCAGGGTTGGGTTGGGGCATCTCAGCCAGGAGCTCCTAGGGACCCTGGGTCCTTGGCTCCTCTGGTCTGGTGGCTCCTGTGACCAGCATCCAAGCGTCCCTGCCCCACATCCCCACGGCACTGCCACGACACCCCCGGCTGGTCCTACCTTCCTGGCAGAGCAGGGAGTTGTGCGCCTTCTCCACCAGGATCCCCCCGGGCTGTGGGGAAGCAGTACCAGAGTCGGTCAGGAGAAGGGACCAGCCGCGTCCTTCTGTCCCCCAGGGTCATGTCTGCAGCCTGGGCTGGGGGCCGGGTGCTGTCCCACTCCCAGCCCTCCCTCTGCACCCCAAGGGCTGCTCGGACCCTGTCCCCAAATCCATCCCACTTTCCTCCTCCTCAACCCGTCTGACCTGCACCAGCAAGGGCTTTATCACAGTGTCCACACGCCCCTGGGCTGGCACCGCGGGCATCTCGTTGCCACAGAGCTCCTTGGAGCTCAGGGCCTCGGTGCTGACAGTGATGTTCACCTGCCCTGCAGATGCAAGCGAGGTACTCAGTCCCCATGGAAACCCCCCAGCCCACATTGCAGCCCCACGGGCTTGCATCAGCCCTGGCGCTTTGTGTGGGGCTGGCTGGATTGGGAAGGGGGTCACCAGGTTGAGGAGCA
Source organism: Rissa tridactyla (assembly GCF_028500815.1). Classification (NCBI taxonomy): domain Eukaryota; kingdom Metazoa; phylum Chordata; class Aves; order Charadriiformes; family Laridae; genus Rissa; species Rissa tridactyla. The sequence goes on along the minus strand of NC_071484.1, from coordinate 3,322,879 downwards.
GTGCTGGGAGACAAGGGGGAGGGTGAAAGTGGAGCGGAGGGGAGCTTCCCAGGTGGCATTGCCTTTGCTCCTGTCCTCCCCACCCACCCCGTCCTCCGAGAAGGTCCCCAAGCTGCAGGACAGGGAGGCCCGCCATGGCCTTGGTGCTCCATACCCAGGTTGGTGGCTCGCACGCCCCATCGGAAGGTCCTCGCTTCATCTGCACAGATGCAACCGCTGTACACCTCGTCCGCGCTCGCCGACACCTCCAGCTCTGCTGACTCCACCAGCGTCACCTGAACCTGCCGGACCACGGCCACAGCTCCATCAGCCCCCGCCGGAGCCCAGCCCCAGGGCCCCCTCCCCAGCCCCACTCACCCGCAGGCACTGCCGCAGGTAGTTGAAGACGGTGGCCACGAGGGTGAAGGCTTCGTGGCGGACCACGGCGTAGGGCAGTGCCAGCTCCACAAAGAAGGGTTTGAAGGCCGTGAGGGTGGTGGCAGGGGCCATCCCCAAGCCCAACGGGGACATGCAGAACATCCCGGCTTCCCACTTGGTAATGGCATCAGGCACCGTCACTGCCATCTCTGCGGAGCCTCCCTCCCTGCGGGATGGAGAACACCATGAGGCCATCCCACCACCTTCACCCGCAGCTGGCGTCATCCCCAGCTGGGCTGGCTCTCTCCATGTTGGAGAAGGAGCCGTCCTGAGGTCCCCAACCTCCCTCCATGCAGGAGGGGAGGTGGGGAGAGGACCAGTCCTATGGGAACCATTCTCACTCACCCCACAGGGACCAGGTCCCACAGCCACGTCTCTGGGAAGTACGTCCGGGGTGCCGGTCGCTCTTCCTGGACAGGGACTGGGATACCACTATGGCCCGTTACTTCTCTGGCATCAGTTTCTATCCGTAAATGGTGGTCTTGGGAATGAAGGACAACTGGAAAAGGCAGAGCAGAAATTAGGATCCACAGGTCTCTGCATCTCAGCTGAACCTCACCAGCAGGCAGCCTGAAGGGTGCCAAAATCCCTTTGAATACTCTTCAAACCCTTTGATGCCGAGTGTATTTTCAGGATGGCTCCGAGTCCCCCTGAGGACACGGGAGCCAGGACTGGGCACCAGCTCTTTGGTCTTTTCTCCTGAGAGGGCTCAGTGGAGCAAGCAAGCTGAGGGCTGTGCTGACCTCTGGGACCTTGGAGACCCACTATCCCAGGCATGCCGAACGTCTTTTTGCAAACATCACTGGTGTTGGCATTGGTGAAAAGTTTCAGTGCTGCGTTCTGTGAAAAAGAAAAGAGGTTGTCCATGTCCGAAACGCAGCAGGAGGAGTATCCCCATCCCAGAAGTAAATAGTCACAGGGCTGCAGAAGAAGCCAAGTGGAGAAGGACCGGAGCCTGGGGTCCGGGGGAAAGACCTTTGCCACGAGCGTGGCTTTCATGGCATGTTGCTGTGCTCTCCCGGCACCCCAGGCAAACCACAGCCAGCTCCTGGATGAAGAGGAGCCAGGAGGCACAGGCAGGCAGGGCTTTTACCTGAAATAACTTGTAGGTGTCCATCTGGGAATTCCTCCAAGAAGGGGGAGGTAAGGGACGCCTCCTTGCGTGGTGAAGGAATTGTCGCGTTCTCGGTACAAATGGGCTGATGGGAATGAGAAAGTTGGGATGGTTCCAGAAAAAGGTTGAACAGGGTGGTGGGTCTTTAATGCTTCCAGGGTAGTTGAATTCGGGGAGTACTTTGTAGACCTAGGAATAAACATGTGTGCTAGGAACAAAACCAGGCGGGCACCTACCCCCTGCCCAGGAGTAGGACTGCCCTGGAGACACCAGGACTCCCCGTAGGGGAGGTCCAAGCCAATGTCATCTCTTCCCCCCTCCTGTCCCACATCCCCAGCTGGTCCCTGGGGCTGCAGAAGGAGCCCTGGGCAGTGCCACCACTTACCACCTCTGTGTTGAGCTCAGCCTCGGGTTTCAAGAGCAGCACACTGCGGTCCACGGCACGGACGGCACACAGGGACCCTGGGGCAGCCACCAGCTCCAGCCGCAGCGCTGAGCTGGGCAGAGCCCTGTCCTCCGAAAAAGCCATCTTCACCTGGGGAGGGACAGGGACATCAGGGGGCAAGGGCAGGAGGGGGAGCCACCTCCGATGGAGGAGCAGGACCAAGCCATGGACATGGAGGTCTCTTCTAGACAAGGATAAAAATCAGGCTTGAGGGTTTGGGGATCAGGTTAAAGAGACTGTGATGCTGTGACGCAACTGGAGCAAATGGACATCAGGGCATGCAGCTATGGACAAGCCGTGGAGTGATTCCTCCATCCCTAGCAGCCTTTCCTCACCTTGTTGGGGAAGCACTTGGCCACGTTGAGCTCGATGCTGTGAGCCACCATCTCACCATTGGGCAGCACCGCGTAGCCCAGCACCTTGGCCTTGGGTGCCAGTTCGGGGCCGATGGGCAGCTCCAGGGAGAAGGAGCCTCTCAGCCCTGGGTGGTGGGAAAGGAGGGAAGGTGAGGACCAGGCATGGAGAGCAGAGCCCTGCACAGCCCGTCCATGCCTCGGGACGTACCAGCCCCTGCAGGCAGCTCCTTCCTGAGGACGGTGACAATGGTCCCCTTGGCCAGGACCTACAGAGGAGGAGACGGGAACAATGAAACCGATGCTGAGTGTGGAACTGAAATGCCTTGATGGAGAATGGACCAAGGGGTGAGAGTGTTGGGATGGTTTTTGACCTTGCCCAATCTCCAGTTCCCCCAACATCTCCTGTTGGAATGCAGATCCAACAGTGCCAGCAGACACCTCTACTAACAAGCGTAGGTCCCTCAGTCTAGCCAGGACAGATTGTTTATTGTCTTGTCCTCAGGGACACGACCATGAACGTGTGTGTAGATGTGGACCTTAACACACAACCTCCCTAATGCCTGCTGCCCCCCATCCCTGGGCCAGGGCTCACCAGGAAGACCACATCCAGGTTCTCTGGCTCAGTCCCCAAGGCCTTCTTGATGAAGATGTAGTCCACCCAGAGCTGCTGGGGCTGGCCGCAGGGCAGCTCGCTCTCCAGCTGGCGGATCTGCAGGAAGCTCCTGCTCGCCGAAAAGAAGGGGCTGAGGTATGTGTAGGCATCTTGGTAGGTGCCATCGTTCTGGCTGTGAGCTCTCTCATTGACTTGAGCCTGAGCGATGGAGGTAGAAATCAGGGTGGTGAAGCCATCCAGCAGCCCACGAGGTGCTGGTCCCAGTGCCAGGCATCACTGACGTTGGCTTGGAGAGTTGCCCAGCCCTGTACTACTGCAGAAAGCATCCTGAGGGCTGGGAGATGGGTCACTTACATGCAGGGTGACCATGCCGCTCCAACCAGAGGTCTCCAGCTCAAAGAAGACTCTCCCCGATCTGTCTGTCAGGAAAGTCTGACTCGTATCTTTTCCTTGCTGGTGAACGATGAGCAAGAGCTGCTTCTGCGGCATCACGGCGCCATCGGCTCTAGTCAACAGCATCTGAAGATGGAAGGGGAGATGCCCCAGGTTGGGCTGCAGGCATGGGGCAGAGGGCAAGGGTGGGAGAACAGGGCTGGGGGGGTCAGCAGGAGCTGACTGGGTGCAGCAGGATGCAGGGGAACCCTGCAGGGTGCAGGAACCACCCCCCATTACCGTCCCAGTGTAGGGGATGCCGGGCTTGTAGAAATCGTCGGTGTTTTCAAAGGTGACAGTAAAGATTTCGGGTAAAATCTCGCAGCTTTTGGTGTTTTTTTGCTCCAGCCCTGTCGAGAGGGAGTGGGGAGCTGAGGGTGTTACAGGGACACAGGGCACAGGTTCCAGTGCTGCCCGTTCCCCCACCACGTTGCAGAAAAGGTCCCTGGATATTTTAGGCTTTCCCTCTGCAGCCGGCAGCTTTGAGCACAGTTTGTACCTCCTACGGGAGGAGCAAAACCTCTACGGCACATTTTAGACCTACAACCAGGGTGCAGCTGGCTGCAGAGACTTCAGAAAAGGCTCTCCATCAAAGCACCGTGATGCAGGGCCACCTCGAGACCAGTGGGCCTGGGGACAACCCCTGTTCGTCTTTTTTTTCCCCGAAGCCAAGCTGCTGGCAGTCATTTCTGGTGCGACCGAGGTGGTGGGTGAGGGATTAGCTCGAAGAACGAAGCCACACCACTGGACTGGGCGAAACCACTGCTTTGCATTGCAAGGACTCAACTCACTGCTAGCCATAGAGTTGGGAGAGTTGTTGGATCTTGGAAAGGCGTTTTTGCCTCCTGACCATTTCTCTGGTGGGAATTAGAAGTATTGCCTGGCTGACTTGGCTCACATCCCCACCTGGACCCCCTCCCTGCACACATGCGCCCCTAAATCACTGTGTTGCTTTGGGGCTTCTCTGGAGAAGACCAATACCCCCGTGCCATGCCACGTCCATTTGGGTGCAAAACTATGCACCCGCAGCAATGCCCGTTCCCAAGCAGAAGAACACCTCCATCCCTACCTGTCCCATCTTCCACCAGCGATGCCTGGACTTGGAATTTCTTCCCATACGTGAAGCTGGTCAGGTTGAAGGCAGCCAACAAAACCTCTGTTGAAAAGCAGCCATTCTTCTCAGTCTGGAGGGAGATAGTCGACCCCGTTAGCAGCAGTCCCGGGATGGGGCTGTCCCAGTGGCACCTGCGCTCCCCGGCTGTGCTCACCTGCCCGCTAACCTCGATGCAGCTCTGGGTCTGTACGAAAGGACTGTACCAGATCCCGATGTGCTGGCACAAGCTGGCCTGGACCTTGCCCTGGACGGGCTTCCCGTAGGTGTACCTGTTGGGTGGAGGGTGGTGAGGGTGTTCCTGATGGACCACGTCATGTTGGATCCGTCCCCTCCCTCTTCCCAGTGCTGTTTCGGGCTCACCGTCCGCAAATCTCCACCTGGATCTTCTTATCCTTCTCCAGCACCACGGCGGGGAGATCAATGGTCACCTCAAACTTGGGCAGCACTGATGGAGAGGCAAAGAGAGAGAGGCCTGTCACTCCCAGGACAAGGACAATGGTGCCTGCGTGGCCAGGGGGGCCAAGACATGCTGCCCACAAGGACATGCCGAAGTGGGGCTCCCACCCCCTGTGCACCTCCCGGTCCCCGTGTACCATATTCCTCCACGCTGAAGTAGTGTCTCTTCCCCTCCACCTCGATGATATACGTGCCCAGGGCCGGCTCTGCCGCCAGCGGGAGGGACAGGTCCACGATGCCCTGCCGCGGGCTCACCTTCCGCCACTGCGCGATGCGGTTCTGGCTGGGATCCTGCACACGGGGACACGCGGCATCAGCACCCCAGGGAGCCCAGCACCCGGCGATAAAACAGCCCATGGCTGCCTTACGCATTTTCCTTCCCAGCCATGCTGCCTTCCCAAGCCCACACCACCCAGGAGCCTCCCTCCATCTCTCAGACTGACCTTCAGGATCACAAGGGGCAGCTGCAAGGCAAAGAGAAGATGGTTAGAGGAGAAATTCAAAGCCTTCCTTGGGGTTTTATGAGGGTGGGAACATCTACGGAGCCGTGGGTGGAGCAGAGAGAGGGTTATTTGTGGGGTGCTGTGAAGTTCCAACCCTTCAATTTGCTTTGGGGTTGATTTTGAGCGCAAGCTGGGATGAGCCAAGGGCACTGCCAGCATGGCAAGGAGAGGTGGAATCTCCTAGCGCCTTCGCAAGAAGCCAGCAATCATTTCATCCGGGAATGTCCTGCAGTTCCAGAGACCCAGATGATTGCTCGGGGGTGCCAGAGACTGAACTCGCCTGTAATCCTGGTGTCTGATGACTTGATGGATACCGATAGTGCTTCCCCCGCTTCCGACTCATCATCGCTACCTCCCTAACCATAAGTTTAAGTGGGTGCGTTCCCACGTCACACATACAGTTCTGCTTTCTCTTTCCTTAGCCTGCTAAAGCCTGTGTGAGTGACACAGGGCATCCCTGCCCCTGGGGAGCGCAGCCACCCAGGCCAAGCTGGCTGGGGCAGGATTCCCAAGGGGAAAGGCGCTGGATGACTCCCACACCTCTCTCACAGTTCGCCAAGACTGTAGGAGGGCGGTGCAGAGGAGCCCCGTCACCTCCCCCCTTCCCCAGCCCTTCTCTCACCTTCTTATCGCTGGGAGCGAAGTCTTTATCCAAAGAGACAATTCGAAACTTCACTGGAAAGAGCAAACAGGGATGCAGGAGTGAGCGGTGGGTGCATCGGCAGGGGAGGGGCGTTTCCCATGGGGAAGGTGGATGGAAATCCACCCCGAGCCCTGCAGTGGGGCACTGCCCCCCAAGCAGCACAGCCTCCAGCGCTGCCATCGCATCCCAGCATTGCCCTGGGACAGCGCTGGGGGTCCCAGTACATCCCAGGATGAGCTCTTCTATTTCCATGCAGTGTACGAGCAAGGCTGAGCCTCCTGAACCCCTCTGCCACTAGGTGCTTCAGCCCAGAGCAGGATGGTCCACCCTGCCACCCTCACCTTGCTGTCCAGGCTTGTAGACAGCCTTGTCTGTCTGTATGAAGATCCCAGGCTCCAGGGCTCTCAGCATCACTTTCTTCTTCTCGGAGACATCCAAGGAATCTCCCTGGATTGAGATGTGCAGGTCTACGATTTCCTCCTTCCCTTTGGCGGGGGCTGGAGCCTGCCAGGGGGAACACCAGACACCAAGTGAGGACAAGGGATATGCCATGTCCAGGATGTTCTGCTCACTCTGGGTGACCCAGAGCGCTCCTCACCCACAGGGACACCTTCCCCAAGCCAGGGGCTGGGAAGAGATGTCCACCCAACACCCTACTCTAGTCTACAGATCTGCTACCAGTTGATCATTTCAGCCACCGAATAACTGGGCTGAGCCTAGAGTCGTTTTGCCTTCATGGGGGGCGAGAAGATGGGGAAGTCACACCTGCTCCCATCCTCCTCCAGCTGCAGAGGCTCAGGGCTGTGCAGCAGCATGGGGACCACAGCCCCACGATCCGGGGAGCTGGTGGAAACTGCCTGGGGACAGCGGCGTGTCCAGGGCATCCCCCTCCATGCTTATGGCTGTGCGTTGGGTGACACTCACAGGGAAGGTGACGTTCAGGTACAGATGAGGCTCCTGGACCTTCCTCTCCAGCAGGGTGATGTTATGGGTCCCATCTGCTCTCTGCATCTGGATGGTCACCTGGACGGGCTCATGGAGGCCACTGAGATGCACCCACAGCATCGCTGTGTGTGGGTGGTAGAACACAGCTGGGGACGTGACCACATAACTCCTGGCGAGGAGAAGTGCTGAGGCATGAGGATGAGGCACATTCCAGTACAGACCCCCATGGAAGTCTTGAAGAGCTCTTGGGCACACAGAAACCCGTGCTGGGGTGCGGGACCACTACCCCCAGCCTCCCCGCTCTGTTTCTGAGCTCCCCTTGACTTCACAGCTCAGGAAGGCAAAGCCTCTGCTCACACGTGGGCTGCAAGTGAGGCAGCACCTACAATAAACCACCCCAGAGCCACCAGCCCCAGCAGCCCCCGGGGTGCAAAGTCCTCAACGCACATGGGCAGGGACAACCCACCACCCCGAGCATTTCCACCCTGGCCACCGATCACACGCGTGGGAAGGATTAGCTCCCCACACATCCTGCCAAGGAGCCAAGACTATACGCCTCCCCAGCAGGCAGGGACAGACAGACAGACAGACACAGAGGGCTTACGGTGCTGCAGATGCCCCAGCTGCGAGGTGCAGGATGAGGAGCAGCAGGACGGGCAGGAGAGCCGGGGACCTCATGTCTCCAGCTGCAAGAAGGAGCTGGGGATGGCCACAGCCTCCTTTCTCCAGGTGTTGGATTGCTGTAGACCCGCGTCTGCTCCGCTGCAGGCTCTGGAATGAGATCTTTGCTTTCCACCCAGCGAGCAAACAAGGGTTGGCAGAGGGATCCAGCGTGGACCTGCAGATATAGCCAAGGCAATGTTTACCATCTGCCCACAACCTCCTGGGTTCAAGGCTCTGATGGATTTTTGCAGTTGGAGGCAAAGTTCCCATAGGCTACAGAGGTTCAAAACCAGGGGGCAGGACCCATCTACACACTGGTTTGCTGGGAAATGATGGCAGGAGGGAGTGGGAACGAGTTCCCCAAACGAAAGTAGACAGCACCATCATGAGAACAGCCTGTGAGCTGGTGGTGATTTCTCAGAAGGGCTTGTTTCCAGGTGTTTCAAATTTAGCCAAACAGTATCTATTTGGGCTGATAGCAGGTCTCAGGCTGTGTTTTTGCCCAGTTTCTTCTGATTTCATCAAACCAGCTGCGGGCACAGGAGCAGGATGGCATTGAGCTGCCGTGCCAGGTCTACCCCCTCTCATTCCTCCGTGCACCGTGCCTGGGAGCCGGACACCGACCAGGATGTGGGCTGAGCTGCCTCCTTCTGTCCTGGTGGGAATTTGGGAAAGTTGAGGCAGTTCCACAACAGCCACACGGCGTCCTGAGTGCGTCCCCTGCTGTGGGGGTTTGTGGTCCCCTTCCCTTTGGGGACGCGAGGGGAGGCAGAGGCAGCGCTGCAGGAAGCCACAAATGGGGCTGACCCCTTTCCCGTGGGCTCTGGGATGACCACAGCTGCTGTCCCCATGCCTGCCCCGCTCAAGTATTGCTGGATACAGCCCTGTGCTCACCTCCCTGCCCTTCGGGAGCAGCCCCACACGGTGTCGGTGTCCAGCAGAGACTGGTCCCCACCACCGCGCTGGACACAAGGCGGGAGCACGGCCCTGAGCCCATCCTGCCACTCTGGGACGTGGGTCAGTGCCCCACTGGGCATCCTGGGGGTGGTTCAACACCGAGCATGGGGCAGGATGCAGCGTGGCCAAGGGGAGATCGATTTGGGAGCGGGGTGGACCTCTGCCTCTCCGATCGGTGCCCTGTGGGGCTGCCAAGGGGAAATATTGCACGGAGGATTTGTCATTCGGTGCTGCTGGTGACTTCGGAGCAGGAGCCAGAGTGCGTTGACCCCCAGGCACCGCTGACCCCCCCGTGGTGCAGTTTCTTCTGCTGCCTTGGTGCCCATGCAACAAATGCTCTCCCTGCTTTGGTCTCAGTTTTTTATTCAGCAAAGCAAAGCGAAGGTACGGCCCCTCTGACACATCATTAAGGGGGAAAGGAACGCTGAGCTCCTAACATAAAGTCTGTTTTGGGACACAGGGCTGCCTTTGGTCAGGGATAGTGGGAAAAAGCCTGAAGAAAGGGAGCTTTCTTGCAAGAAAACACATTTTGCCACTTCCACTTGCATTTTTCTTTATTTTTGACCCCGGCTGAGCAGGCGCAGGTGCAGGGCTGTGCTCGGGGCAGCTCTGAGCATCCTCTCCGTGCCCAGCCATCAGTCTTGCACTGATCTCCCAAGGCTTTGTGTTAGCCCCGGGTCAGCTCATCTGCCCTGGTCCCCTCTCCGAGGGATCGCACTGGCCTCAGTCAAGGGAAACCACGACTCCATGGTGGGCAGTAAAGCGGCTGCTCCCCAGGCAGTCCCGGATCTGCATGGGATGGCTGCTGGGGAGCAGGGCTGGGTTTCGGAGTCCTCATCTCAACCGTGTTGCTGCAGGCTCCTGCCAGGTCAGGCAAAAGGGATGAAGGGATGGGAAGAGGTTGCCAGCCCTCGGGATCGTGGCTGTCTGGTGGGGCGCGATGGGTCAGGAGCAGAGGGACAGCCAGGCAGCTGCAATTTCCCTTCACATCAGTTCTGGAGGCTTTAAAAACAGGAATACAGCATGTGTGAGACCAGGATCAGAGTCAGCCTGCCCTTCTCTGTCCCTGAAATGCCACCCTCCCTCAACAGACACCCCGCCTGGACCCTGTCCCCACCAGCAGCCCAGCAGCCCTGACACGCCAGCAGAGCTCAGGGCCACCCGGGCCAAGCTGGGCTGTCCTCGGAGCAGCCCCGTGCACCGAGGGGATGCTCGATGCCCGATGAGGGGGGCACACTGAACATCACACAGCAGCCTCAAATCTACCAATCTCACCCCAAAAGGGAAGGGAAGGTACCATCCTATTGATGGTACCTAAGCACGGACATACTTCCCCCTTGCTCCAGGTGCCAACGCTCTCCCCACACCTCGCAGCACCCACGGGCACCGTCCAGCCTGGCCGAGAGATGAGGAGATGCTCCGCTCTGGGGGTGACTGCTCTGGGTGCAGCTCTGCTCCCGGCGAGAGGACGGCGCAAGCCCAACGCCTGGCTCTGCTCACCTGCACCCTCAGGAGTTTTGTCTCGGTGTCCACGTGCCCCTGGGCTGGCACCACGGGCACCTCGGTGCCGCAGAGCTTCTTGGTGTGCAGGGCCTTGGCGATGACGGTGACGTTCACCTCCCCTGCGGAGGCAGAGGGGGGACATCACTGTGACACTGCCTCAGCTCAGAGCCATGGTGGGGAGCCAGGGAAGGAGGAGGGTACAATGGGTGCAGTGGGACCAGGAAATGGAGGGAGACCTTATCACTCTCTACAACTCCCTGAAAGGAGGTTGTAGCAAGGGGGGAGTCGGTCTCTTCTCCCAAGGAACAGGCGATGGGACAAGAGGAAACGGCCTCAAGTTGCACCAGGGGAGGTTTAGGATGGATATTAGGAAAAATTTCTTCACCAAAAGAGTTGCCAAGCATTGGAAGAGGCTGCCCAGGGCAGTGGTGGAGTCGCCATCCCTGGAGGGATTTAAAAGCCGGGCAGACATGGGGCTGAGGGACATGGGGTAGTGGTGGGTTTGGGCAGTGTTGGGTCCATGATCTGAAGGGTCCCTTCCAACCTGGGCACTTGTGTGATTCAGTTCTATGAGTCTCACCCACTGGGCTTGTCTGCCCCCTCCCCAGCGCTGTGCCGTCCCCTCCATACCCAGGCTAGTGGCTCGCACGCTCCACTGGAAGGTCCTCTCTTCATCTGCGCAGACACAGCCTCTGTGAGCCCCCTTGCCCATGTCCGCCAACACCTCCAGCTCTGCTGACTCCACCAGCGTCACCTGAACCTGCCAGACCACGGCCACAGCTCCATCAGCCTCCCCCGGACCCCAGCCCCAGGGCCCCCTCCCCAGCCCCACTCACCCGCAGGCACTGCCGCAGGTAGTTGACGACAGTGGCCACGAGGGTGAAGGCTTCATGGTGGACCACAGCGTAGGGCAGTGCCAGCTCCACGAGAAAGGGCTTGAAGGCCGTGAGGGTGGTGGCAGGGGCCATCCCCAAGCCCAACGGGGACATGCAGAACATCCTGGCTTCCCACTTGGTAATGGCATCAGGCACCGTCACTGCCATCTCTGCGGAGCCTCCCTCCCTGCAGGGCAGTAGAAGATGGACAGACCTTGCAGGCTGGGTCTGATGGGCAGAGCTAGCAGGAGCATGCCAACACCCTTCCTCTAGGTCCATCCCTTCCTGTAGGATCATCAGTGGCTTTCACATGCTTGGGGAGGGGCAGAGGTACCATCAGTACTCTTATCTCTTACAGCATCCCCTGCCTACAGGACTCCGAAGGCTGTACTGCCGCACAGAGAGGCCTCGACAGGTTGGAAATTTGGGCAAAGAGGAACCGTATGAAATTCAACAAGGGCAAGCGTAGGGTGCTGCACCCGGAGAGGAACAACCCCCCGCACCAGGACAGGTTGGGGGTGACCTGCTGGAGAGCAGCTCTGGGGAAAGAGACCTGGGAGTCCTGGGGGGCAACGGGCTGACCATGAGCCAGCGATGGGACCTTGTGGCCAAAGAGGCCGATGGCATCCTGGGGGGCATCGAGAAGAGCGTGGCCAGCAGCTGGAGGGAGGTTCATCCTCCCCCTCTGCTCTGCCCTGGGGAGGCCACAGCTGGAGCTCTGGGGCCAGTGCTGGGCTCCCTGGTTCAAGAAGGACAGGGAACCGCTGGAGAGGGGACAGCAAAGGGCCACCGAGATGCTGAGGGGACTGGAACCCCTCTCTGATGGAGAAAGGCTGAGGGATTTGGGTCTCTTCACTCTGGAAAAAAGACGGCTGAGGGGGGATCTTATCAACGCTGATAAATACTGAAAGGGGGGGTGTCAGGAGGATGGGGCCAGGCTCTTCTCAGTGGTGCCCGCGGACAGGACAAGGGGTAACGGGCACAAACTTGCCCCTGGGAAGTTCCATCTCAACAGGAGGAGGAACTTCTTTGCTGTGAGGGTGGCAGAGCCCTGGCACAGGCTGCCCAGAGAGGTGGGGGAGTCTCCGTCTCTGGAGACATTCCAACCCCGCCTGGCCGCGTTCCTGTGCCACCTGCTCTGGGTGACCCTGCTCTGGCCGGGGGTTGGAGGGGATGATCTCCAGAGGGCCCTGCCAACCTTATGATTCTGTGATTCTGTGACTCAGCCTGCCCAGATATCTCCTGGGGTTGGTGCTGAGGTCTGAGGGAAGGGGCTGGACACGTCTCAGTGTCACTCCTGGATACACGGACACTTCAGCAGAGGTGTGGGTGCTGCACCCAGAGGTGAAGCTGATGCAATAAGGGCAGTCGCCTGGCTGGAGGTCTGTTGGGGCTCCTCACTCACCCCACAGGGACCAGCTCCCACAGCCATGTCGCAAAGAAATCCATCTGCATCCCTGTGTCTTCCTCCATGACATCCTTCTCCGGTCCTGCTCCTGCAAACAGGGGCACAACTTGAAAGTGCTGCCAGAAAGGATGGAAAGAGGCAGGCTGTCCCCACCCGTCCTTCTGCAGCCACCGTGGGGGCCATTACAGACTCTCTCCACTCGCCTTGGGAGTATGAAAATCTTTGTGACTGGATGCTCGGTGCAGACCCCAGCTGGGTGTTGGTGACAGTTTTCAAATCTGCATTCTGAAACATGACACATGAGAGAGAACAGCACCACGCTGAAGGCCAAAAATACCGAAACGCCTTCCCATCCCTCTCTGAAGCAAGGAATCGACGTGCACGAAGCCAGAACAGAGCTCCCAACGTGCCAGAAGGGAGCTCCCGAAGATCAGGACCCCCCGCAGTGCTGCAAAGGGAGAGCAGGAGAGGAATATCTGTGCCAGGAGAAGCTGCTGCATCAGGGATGGTTGGAAAAGGTCTGGTGGATCTGGTCTGCCCGCTCCATTCCCAAACAGCCCCGACGCCTGGGTTTGCTGCCAGTGGGAGACACGCACCCCCAAAAAAAGCAGGGGAATGCCAGGCCAAACCATGCTGTTTACTCCAAGCCCAGATTTGTGATGGGAAGAGCAGAGCTTAACCCCATCCCTGTGAAACGCTACTGTGCCTGGACTGATGGATGCCTTTCCCGTGTCTGTCCCAGGCTGGCAAAGCGAGGGTCAGGGCATGTTATTTGGGCGATAGAAGAGCACGATTCGTGAGTGCAGACGTGGGCTGAGTGAGGGACTGGGAGACCCCAGCACCTTCCTTCTGGGAGGAAGAGGAGGGGAGGTAGGGCTGGAGGTCTCGTACCTGCACCAGGCTGTCAGAGTCCGGCTGGATGACAGGCTCCGGTACCTCCCTGCGCCACAGGATGCGGAGGCAATCTTTCAATCTACTCCCCGGCGCATCATAACAGTTAATGGGTGGAGCCATTACTACCTGGTCTTTGAACCCGTTTATCCAACAGCGAGGTGAATTGGATTTTTCAACTTCAAAAGGATATCTGTCTTCAGAAAACACCGGGAATAAGTTAAAGACCTAAACAAAACACATGAACTTTGGGTGAGAAAGATGTGAAATGCTCCTGGCCCAGCTCCAACCCCTAGCATCGCCCTGTAGCTTCTGCACCTCCCTGGGCATCACAGTGCTGCTGCCCTGCCTCCAGCCCCTCTGCTAGGACCCGTCACCACCCCATCTCTCTTGAGCTTGGGATGCTTCTCACCGTCCGCGCCGTGTTCACAAGATTTCCACCCCAGGAGGCACCACAGAGCAATTCTGTGGCTCAGCTGCCCCCAGTCAGCGATGCACAATGTCCCCTGCAAAGCCCCAGAGCCATGGGTGGTGGCAGGGGCTCACGGGGGGCTCACACGGCATTCATCCTGCAGGGGAAGTCCCTCAAGGTCCCTACCATCCTCCCCTAAAATGGATAACGGTGGAAAGAAACTGCTGGCCTCATGCCCCGGCAGCAAGCCCAGTCCAGCCCAGCCCAGGACCGAGGTTACTCAACACTCACCGTGCTGGGCTTGAGCTTGTCCTTGAGACCAGAGGACCACATGCGTTGATCCACAGTGTAGATGGCGCACAGTGACCCCGGGGCAGCCTGCACCTTCAGACGGAGCCGTGAGCCCACCAGAGCCCTCTGCTCCGAAAAGGACAGATTCACCTGGAGAGGGGAAGCCTTTGGGTTAGCCGAGAGGGGAGCTGGTGGCAGGAAGGAGCTCTGTACCACCGCCTGACCCCAAACACCAGCAGAGGATGGAGAGTGAGGACTGCGTTCAAAACCAGGAGATGGTTTGCAAGCAGCAACAGGAATGGGAGAGGAAAGAAAACCCTCCCTGAAAGGAGAGCTTGGGACCAGCCAGTTGCAGGGCAAGAGGAAAGGCTCTGCTGAAGAGCGAGGGTCAGTGCCCACATCTCCCCACACCAAGCCCGGCAGCAACTCCACCAACTCCAGCAGCCTGCGCGTACCTTGTTGGGGAAGCACTTGGTCAAGTTGAGCTTGATGCTGTGGACTACCATCTCACCATTGGGCAGCACTGCGTAGCCCAGCACCTTGGCCTTGGGTGCCAGCTCGGGGCCGATGGGCAGCTCCAGGGAGAAGGAGCCTCTCAGCCCTGGGTGGTGGGAAAGGAGGGAAGGTGAGGACCAGGCATGGAGAGCAGAGCCCTGCACAGCCCGCCCATGCCTCGGGACGTACCAGCCCCTGCAGGCAGCTCCTTCCTGAGGACGGTGACAATGGTCCCCTTGGCCAGGACCTACAGAGGAGGAGACGGGAGCAATGAAACCGATGCTGAGCACGGAACCGACACGAGCAAACAAGGGGAGGCCATGGAGGATGCTCAAGGAGAGACTATTAGAGACACATCCCGCAGGAGGGACGGAAATAGTGCCCCAAGACCTGACAGCTCCAGGGTCCATCCCTGAGTCCTGAATCCAAGAGTACCAGAGAAATGGCTTCTGCTGGAAGGGAAGGCTTAACCCCACACCCCAGACAGCCTCATTCTCCTCCCCTGAGCTCTGCCCTTCGTGCAGGCTCCCATCTCTTCCCAGGTGAAGGCTCACCAGGAAGACCACGTCCATGCTCTGCAGCTTGATCCCCACGGCCTTCTCATCAAACATGTAATCCACCCAGAGCGTCTGGGGCTGGCTGCAGTGCAGCTTCTTTTCCACCTTGCGGATCCTCAGGAGACTTTCGCAGTTCGACGAGAGGGAAAAAGGGTAGAGACTGGCCATGGGGTGTTCGAGATACTTCTTGCCTTTGTGCTCCAAGGCTGGAGGGTCATCCTTGAGCTCACCCTGAGGGATGGAAATCGAGGCTTTCATTGGCAAAGACCAGCTCAGCAGCAGAGCACTGTAGGGGTGGAAAGCAACTCTGCAGCTGTGACTGCCCCGTGCTTTGCTGTGACATCCCTGTGGGGACATGCCAAGAAACGCAACCCAGCTGCCCTCAACACCAAAAAATTGAGCTGCACGTCATCACGGGCTTTGCCCAAAGGACACTCAAAGAGGTAGCCAGTGGATGGCAGGAGGGCGGCATGGCTAAGCAGCAAGCGTTGGGCAGACAGTAGGAACTGAAAAAGCACCCCACAACCATCTAATCTTGTGCCTGGATGGTGAAAGTAGAAAGGATCCTGAAATTCAGCAGTGAATGATGAAAACAGTAAGGCAGGGGCGAGGCATTAGCGGAAGAACTCGCAGAATGCATCAAAAGTGAGCGTAGCCCCTTTTCCCAGTGCAGGAGGAGCAGGAAGGGTGCCGGGGTTGGTAGGGTCTGACAGGCAATCGAGGTACCGAACAGGGCTAATAAACATGTGAAACTCTTGACCATGGGATGCTGTGGGTGCCAAAGAGCAAGTGGGGTCAAGGGGAGGCTGGAAGAGTCTGTGTAAGAAAAATCTCAGTGATCTTTACTAAATCCAAAGTGCCTGAGGGGTGTGGGACACGGGTCACTTACGCGCAGGAAGACCCCTTCAGTCCAACCAGAGGTGTCCAGCTGGAAGGAGGCTCTCCCCGACCCATCCATGCGCAAGGTTTTTCTCTGCGTTCCTCTTCCAGTGTTAACCACAAGCAAGAACTCCTTCCCCATCAGGGCAGAGATGTTGGTTCCCTTCAGCAGCATCTGCAGCAGAAGGGAAGGGGAGATGCTCTGGGCTGGGGGTGGGATAGCAGGGTTGGGGGTCAGAGGGAGCAGGATTGGGTGCAGCAGGAGCCCTGCAGGGCGCGGGGACCCCCCCATTACCGTCCCGGTGTAGGGAATCCCAGACTTGTAGAATTCATCGTTGTTTTCGAAGGTGATTTTGGCCGTTTCGCTCACAAACATACAGCTTTTATTGGCTAAACGCCACATCCCTGTGGAGGGGGAGATGAGAGGGGCACTCGGCAATTTGTCCTGGAGATTCCCCCCAGGGCAGCTGGGTCCGGTGTCTGCTCTCCTGTCCCCTCCCTGACCAGCGACCAGACCACGCTGGTGTGGAGACCCAGTCTGGAGAGCATGAGGAAAGTCCGCACAGCGCAAAACCACGCTTGTGGGGCTACAAATGCAAAAAAAAGTGGTCCTCGGGCATGACAGGAGCTGTATTGCGAGCAGGACCACGCTCAGCCAAGAGCTGTGTGCTACCGAAATACCCAGCTTTACCCCAAAATGCCCCTCTTAATGGCCACAAGCAAATCGGAGAGGCCAAGGATCTGCCACTCACAGCTGGGTTGGGCTGAAATTGGGCTTTTCACGCTCAGGATGTGTCTAACGAGCCTCCACCCCCGGCAGATACTGACTATTTATAACTAGATTCAAAGTTAGAAAGACCCAATAAGAAAAACATGATCACCATGGTAGCTCTCCAGGCACTAACCGAGCACACTAACTAGGCTCAGAGTGGTAGAGAGTGGGGAAGGAGAGGTGGACATTGGAGGGATATCTCGGGGCGGGGATGCTGGAAGGGGGAGAAACTCCTGATCGGCCTTCAGAACCCAAGGGATTGCTCCAGCAGGCAGGAGTAGAGGAAAAATGACACCAAAGCAAGTGAGGGCACAGAGCGGCTGATGCTTGTGGATGGGAAGAACAGAGACCCTGGAGACACCCGAGCGGAGCAGCTGTGCCACGTCCTCCAGGTGCCACCCCCCCAGGACATCACCAGGCGGCTGACGGCATGGCTGTGCTCACCGGTCCCTTCCTCCAGCAGCAACGCATGAGCGTAGAGCTGAGCCTGGTAGAAGCTGGTCAGGTTGAAGGAAGCCAGCGGCACCTTGGTGGAGAAGCAGCCATTCCTCCTCGTCTGAAGGAGAGAGTCGCCTGTGTTAGCAGCAGCCCCACAGACAGGCCCTTGAGTGTCATCTTGAGTGTCATCTGCTGTCACCCCTGGCCTCCTGCTCCTGTTGCCTCCCTCCATCGCATCCTGCAACCCTTGGATCCCGCAAACTTGCCCCCCTGGGGCTGGTCCCACACGCTGCCATGAATCTGGCTGTCCCGTTCCTGCCCATCCTGGCCCAAGAACCACCCCAAGAGTCCCCGCTCGGCTCCTCAGCCCTCTTTGGGATGACTTCAGGTTTGCAGCACTCTCACACGAGAGCTGGATCACCTGGCAATGCCCAAATGATGCACCCGGCCATCATCAGCCCAAGCACCCCAAGATGGGGACACATTTCCTCACCTGGCCCTTGAACTCAGCACAGATCCTCTCAGATCCCTCCTGGAAAATATGGTCGTAGTCGTGGCACAGCATGCCCTCAGCCCTTCCCCGGAAAGTTCTCCCGGATGGGTACCTGTCGGGAGGGAGCAGGAAGGGGACCGGATGGGGAGGCTGCGGCGGGAGCATCGCCCTGGGGGCAGCCAGCCTTGCTGCTGGGGGCTGCTCTCCGACTCACCGCCCGCAGACGTGCAGCGGGATCTTCTCATCCTTCACCGTCACGACACAGGGCAGCCGGATCAGCCCTTCAAAGTGGGGCGCTCCTGGGGGAAAACCAGTGGGGAATGGGACTGTGCCCATTTCTTCCTTCGGGAGTTCCTTACCATCCCATGCGATGGCTCCCAAACACCCCCTGTGGAGCCCAGCCTTCATCCCCACGCACCGTAGTCCTTCACGCTGAAGTAGTGTCTCTTCCCTTCCACCTCGATGATGTACGTGCCCAGGGCCGTCTCTGCCACCAGCGGGAAGGACAGATCCACGATGCCCTGCCGTGGGCTCACCTCCCGCCACTCCGCCACCCTGTTCCCGCTGGGATCCTGCACACGGGGACGTGGGGCATCAGCCCTCACTTGTGGGGCTGGAGATGGAGCGTACGGTGGTGGTTCTGGGTTGACAACCTCAAGGACTCAAGTCACCCTGCGTATCCTCGCAAAAAGCAGAGGTTTTGCCCTGCCATCATGCTCAGAGCAGCCCCGAGGGTTCTCCAGAAGGAAAATTTCCCCCTGGGGACTCTATTAGCCTGGCTACAGAAGCTGGAGCTGGCAGGGGGATGCTCCAGCATGGAGCGGGAGCTTAGGGAGCTCTCCAGTTTGGGTCAAAGTCTCCGTGGCAATAGCCACTGCCGTCTTCATCCGTGCAACCTGCCCCTTAGCAGCATCTCCCCAGAGGAGCCCCATCTTGCTGGCAGACAGCGAGCTGACCCCCCGTGGGCTGGAAACGTGGATGAGGAACCCAAGCCCTTCTCCCCATTCCTTGTAACCTCTCTCAGCACCCGCAGCAGGGATGTCCCTGTCCGTCCCCCCCAGCTCCTTGTCCCCAGCACCACACATGTGCTGGGGCCCTTTTCTCCTGCTGGGGAAGCTGGCAGGCTGGCACAGGGGGACAACTCACCTGCACGGCCACCAAGGGAAGCTGCAAAGAAAGAGAGAGGAAGGATTTAGCAGGATCAAAGCACAGAGGGCTGAGCTGAGGGCTGAGGCGTCTGGATTGGCCCCTACAGGGCCAGTTGGTGGCCTGGGGGGCTCAGAGCCGCTGTCATTGCCCAGCTCCCGCCGCCACATCCACAGCCATCGCGAGCAGCCGCGCTGCGCAAACAGCATTCGCTGTGCGATGCACGACACCAGGGGGCTAAAAGCGGTGGGTGTTATAACGGTGCATAAAAGCTACATGCAAAAGACAGGCAAAGGGACGGTGCAAATAATTCATCTCCTGCGCCAGCGCCAAAAGTAAGGGGCTGCCCCCTGGGCGCCCAGGCTGGGAGTGACGGGAAGAGATCCGTGTGTCCCCCATCCCACAGCCCTGCGGCGTTTGGGGGATCCCCTCCCCGCACCTGTCCCCTCCATGCTCATGGGGACGCTGAAGGCTGTGCCAGCGCCGCCGAGACCGATCGCGTCCTCCCTGTGCCCCGACCCTGTCTCACCTCCCTGTTGTTAGGAATGAAGTTTTGATCCAAACGGACAATTCGAAACTTCACTGGAGAGAGCAAAGGCAGGAGCAGGAGTGAGCGCTAGGGCCTGGGAACGAAACCTGGAGGTCCCATTCCAAGAGCCCGCGAGCTCTTCCAGCACCTCCTGCCCCTCACCAGTTTGTCCAGGTTTATAGACATTCTTGTCTGTCTGCACGAAGGTCCCCAGCTCCGGAGCTTTCACCAGTACTTTCTTCTCTTCAGAGACCTGCAGGGAACCTCCCTGGATGGAGACGTGAAGATGCGCAACCTCGTGGATTTCTGCAGGAGGGGTAGAAATCTGTCCCCGGGGAAAGAGCAGAAATGGTTGCAAAGCCTTGATGTTGGATGCCAGTGAGTCGTCATACCTGTCCCCCATTGTCACCACCACGTTGCGCCATGAAAGCATCAGGAAACTGGTGTGCGTGGGAAGAGGATGCGGATACAACCCACAAGGTGTCCTTATGTGCCCCACATCCGTCCACTCTTCAGCTCACTCGTTGCCCATCCAGGACCCACGTCCCCTCCCAGTTCCCCCAGCCCTGCTCTGGCAGTGGGTAGGGGATGGATACCCCTTCCCGAGGTCCCCAGCCTTGCCTTGGGGCCATGACTCACGTTGGAGAAGCGGGGCCAGTTCAGCTGGAGGATATCGCTGCCCTGCGCCTCCAGGGTGACATTGGGGATGCTGTGGCTGCTCGCCAGGTGGAGGGTCACCCGCACAGGCTCATCCAGGTCCATGAGGTGGATGTGCACTTTGCCCGGGTACGGGTAGTAGAGCACGGAGGGGAAGAGCACCACGTAGCGCCTGGGGAGGGGACGCCTGGCTAGAGGAGGAGAGCAGGGACCTCCCCACCAAATCCCAGTGCTCCCCTCCACTCCAGACTCTCAAGGCAGGGGGGACTTGTGTTTTTTCCAGCCCTGGATGCTCTCTGCAGGGCTACGCCACCCAGCCTTCCTCCCATCCGCCCGGAGAGGCTGACCAGTGCACAGACTGGAGCAGAGCCCCCTTTGCCTAAAAACCTCGGGAAACATCCGCGGGGTTGATCTGCAGGTGGAGGAAAGGCTCTGCTCTTGTGTGTAAGGTTGCACCTACGCCAAAGCAGCCCAGAGACACCAACCCCAGGTGCAAAGTCCTCTGTGGGGACAACCCACCACCCCAACCAGCAACCACAGTCAACGGCAGGGATTGTCACACCACTTGAGACCAACCACCATCCCGGCAGGCATGGACAGGCAGACACAGAGAGGGCTTACGGCTTTGCAGGTGCTCCAGCTGTGAGGTGTAGGGTGCAAAGCAGCAGGCAAAGAAGGGCAGCTGCGGACCCCATAATTGGAGGACCACGTGGAAGCAAGGTGGTCCCAGAGCCCCCGTGCTGGGTCTTCTTCCTCTCCTCAAGCTTTCACCTCCCCGCTGGCAGTAAGCAAAAGCCAGCGAGGTCTCTGGCTGGGACCCAGCTAGGACAATGTTTAACCACCCAACCCAAGCTTTGCTGGGTTCAAGGCTCCGGGCAGCCAAACCGCACCCATGGTGGCGGGCACGTGGTGGGACCACCGAGCCAGCTCAGAGCTGACAGACTAAACGCCACGTAGGGAGCCCTGGTGGGAGGGAAGGGAATAATGGAGTTTCCTAGGAAATTAAATCCCTCACTTGCATGCTGCCCTTGACCTGCACGCTGCCCTGCTTGCGAGTGTGTCCAGTTCTGGGCTCCCCGGTTCCAGAAGGACAGGGAACTTCTGGAGAGGGGACAGCAAAGGGCCACCGAGATGCTGAGGGGACTGGAACACCTCTGGAACACCTGATGAAGAAAGGCTGAGGGATTTGGGACTCTTCAGTCTGGAAAAAAGACGGCTGAGGGGGGGACCTTATCAACGCTGATAAATACTGAAAGGGGGGGTGTCAGGAGGATGGGGCCAGGCTCTTCTCAGTGGTGCCCGGGGACAGGACAAGGGGTAACGGGCACAAACTTGCCCCTGGGAAGTTCCATCTCAACAGGAGGAGGAACTTCTTTGCTGTGAGGGTGGCAGAGCCCTGGCACAGGCTGCCCAGAGAGGTGGGGGAGTCTCCGTCTCTGGAGACATCCCAACCCCGCCTGGACGCGTTCCTGTGCCACCTGCTCTGGGTGACCCTGCTCTGGCCGGGGGTTGGAGGGGATGATCTCCAGAGGGCCCTGCCAGCCCCTATCATTCTGTGATTCTGTGACCACCTCCATGTGACGGTTCCCAAGCTGGTGAGTTGTCACTCAAGGGAAGTTTCTTTTCTGTTGCTGATATTTTTGCCCAGTGGTATCCATTTTGGTCCATGATTTCCACGGTTTTGCAGAATTTCCTCCAGAATGAGCCAGCCGCTCCCACGAGCGGGAACGATGCCACACTGGAGCGCTGCACCCTTGTTTGGCCACGGTTTGTACTTCTTATTAGAAGATGGGAGGTGAAGCCTGCCCACCCTACTCCAGCACTAGGGGCAGCCACGCACTCTGCTTCTCCCTGCCCTACTGTCACCCCAGGGTGGCTGAGGCAGGAGCTGCTGGTCTGGCAAGGAGCCAGCAGATGCCCAAAGCCCTGCCCGGCTGCAGGGAAGAGGCCAGGGGACATGGTATCTGGCACATCGGTCTGGTTGTGCCATGGTCCAGAGGCCATGGAGAGGTTCCTCTGGCTCCAGGTGGGCATAATCCTCTGCCCTCTGAGGTTTCTGGGCTTTATTGGTGCTCCTTCTGCACACTTACTGCTTGTCCCTATGGCAGGGAGAGGTCCACGCTGGCATAACTCACACCATCCAGCACTATACCCCATGGAGAAGCTGTGGTGTCCATATTGATGCTCTACACGCAGCAATCCGTGCATCCCACATGGCCATAAGGAGATGGATCCCCATCCCCACGCTCCCCTCGGCACCCAAGGCTCAGGCAAGACGCCATACACACACACACACGCGATACTAGGTATGGACCCTTTAGTCTCGCACCCTCATCTCATAGTTCAGCATCAAGGATGCTCTTCCCACGCGGCAATATCCCCTGGACCTCCTGCCACCCCCCCGGCCCCAGCCACACGCTGTGCTCTGGACCCCTCCCCAGAGGTGGCTGCATCTGAGCAGCATTGCCAGCTTGCAGGAGCCTCTGGAAGAAGGAACCCAGCAAGTCTGTGGGTGAACCCCGCTGCGAGTCACGTTGTCAGGGGTGGAAAATGGTGTGGTGAAGCCCCAGCCCAGCCTGGCACCTCTCTCCCCTCACCCCGAGCGCAGGCAGGAGCCATCCTGCCGGGCAGAGCTGGCAGACCGGGTTTGATACCCCGGGGCCAAACACAGCGCCAAGTTTGGGGGAGACGGGCAATGCCCCAGGGGAGGGGACGCACAGTCATAGCGAGGGGTTTCTGGGGGCACCTTGCACTGATTTCAGGCTGCTGCCCAGTCCCTGTCCCTCTGCTTCCCCTTGCCGAGGCAGTGGCAGGTCTGCTGGACATATCTGCAGGGGACAGGGTAGACCAGCCTCTGGCTGTGCCACCTCCTTAATGTCCCCGAGGGTTTCTGCCTAATATCTGGTCCCGGTTTTGTCCCCCTCACGCTCCAGGCTGCCCGTCCCCCTGCCAGCACCGGCCCCAGGGCAGCGCGGGAGCGGAGGCTGCTCAGCGCCCTGGTCCCCACGGTGATTTGTAGACATCTCAGCAAGGGCATCAGCCATGGTCTGGCGGACAGTCTCTGTCAGTTCAGGGACATCCTTTGGGCTCAGGCCCTGAGTTTCTACCTTGGGGAGGACTCGGATGGTGCACGTCCCTGGAGAGAGAAGGGAAAGGCCGGGGAGGCTGTTAGAGGAACCCACCAAGAACCAGGTCCTCCCACCAGCATCCTCCACCACCAGCTGCCCCCCCACACCTCAGTGTCCCACAAAGGGACCCCCCCAAGCCCTACGTGCTTCATCCCCCCCACCAGCCCTGCCTTCTGGCAACGGGGCTTTTTGTCCATCGCTTACCAGAGGTGAATTTCTTATCTTTGGAGCTGAAGAATTCCCGGTATGGGGAGATCACGATGGGGAAAATGGGAACCTGTAGGAGATGGAGGGTCAGGGGTATCCTCCTTACAGACCCCCTCGCATGTGGGACTTCAGCTCCTGCCATGCCCCAGGCTTCAGCAGGTCCCCATTTCCTCCCTGGGTCCTGCACAGCAGGGTGTGTGTCCCTGGGGACTGCAGACACCAAAAGACCCTAATGTCCCCCATACCACTGCCCCAGGGTGCCCACCCACCCAACTCCATCAAGGGCAAGGGGAGGGGAAGGACAGCCTTACCTGAGCCTGCACGGCCAAGTGGAAAGCCCCGCGCTTGAAGGGCAGCATGGATTTGTCCTGGTTCCTGGTGCCTTCAGGGAAAATCAACACTCGGAGCTACATGGGACAGGGAGAGACGTGAGCATGGACCCTGACCAGAGCGCCCTGGGACCTGCTGTCAGTCCCCTTGCCCCATCGGTGTTTGCTCCCTGACTCCCCCCAGCTGCCAGCCCCCCACCCCCCCTCACTTTTTCACGCTGCATGGTCCTGGCCGTCTGGGAGATGACGTTGATTGCATCTTCTCTTTTGTGGCGGTCGATGAAGATCATGCCGCTGAGCCAGCAGGCCCACCCCACGGTACCCATGTACAGGAGCTCCTTCTTGACGATGGGCACACAGTGGTCGGGAATGATCTCCACTATGCCTGGAGGATGGGTGGGAGAGGAAAGGATCCGTCCCTGACCAATGGCACTCAGAACCAACCAGCCCTGGTGCTGTAGTGACCTGGCATCATCTTCCATTGTCCCAGCATACCCATAGCCCTGAGCTCCTGTCCCACCAGCTCTTCTGGCCCGCCCCTTCCACGCTGCCCTGTACAAATCCTGGTGCTGACCTCGCTGGGAACCCCCAGGGCGAGCCTGGTCCACCCCTGCAGCACCCCAAAGGCTGCCCGCCCATGCAGATGAGCCCCCCCTCTCTCTTGCACATACCTAGGAGGTCAAGGGAAGCTTGGTGGTTGCAAACTATCACATAGGGCCCCTTGATGTTCAGATGCTCAGAGCCCCACACCTGTATCTTGATGCCATAGAAGTATTTGAGGGGCCGGATCGCAGCACGCAGGAGCCTAGGGCAGAGGAACACACGCAGGGAGCAGATCGACACAGCCCTTCACAATCACTCAGGGAGCAAGGGGCGAGATTGGCCAGGCCAGACCTGCTCTACATGAGCAAATAGTGGGTCCCAAGGTGGATCTGCCTTCAGTCTCAGCGATGCTTTGCTTTTCTAAAGCGCATTTGTAGTCTGCACAGCTCAGAGCTAACCCTGTAACCATCCCCAGGGTGGGACCAGCTGCTGCCTTAGTAGTAGAAAGTCTGTATTGGAGCTGCTGCTGAAGAAGAGCAGCCGGTGCAAGCTGGTGGGAGGAAAAAAAACCCCAAACCACAGGCTTTTTGATGTCTAGGGATGATGGGGAAGCAAGACGAGAAAGGATGGGATGCCTGCCTGCAGCCAAGGTGCAAATCATCATATCCCAATGAGGAGAACTACCTCTGGCCAGGTAAGCATCACTCGTAGGCTCACAAACACACACACACACACAAAGCTGGATCTGGGTGTGCAGGCTGGAAACCCAGACACCAGAATCACAGTCTGGATCGCAGCCGAGAGGTGCTGAGCACTGAAGATGGACATGCAGAGGAACAGTCTTGAGACAGACAGGGGTCTACAAGGCTGCAGGCGTCTCCAAGGGACTGTCCCTGCAGAGCAGGCAAAGGGCAGGACGGCAGGCACCAAGCTCCATGCTGCAGGGGGAGGGGGAAGAGAGCGGGGAAGGGAAAACCAACTCAGCTTCATTCGCTAGAGGAAATCACAAAGAATAGCTTCACCAGACCTGCAGTGTTGGGAAGAGATGGAGGTTTCGTCTGTGCGGATGGAAGGGGGAAGAAGGAAGAGCGGCGTCACCATCCAGGAAGGGTTGGACAGGAAGGGTGACATTAGGATGGCGGTATGATGAAGGGTGATGCTCAGTATGAGAATAATGAGAGGAATGGAGGGAGGATGGAGCAACAGGGATTGCAGCACCCACAGTGCAGATAAAAAGCCGGAATGCTTTCGGTGTTGAAATGGGCCACGCTCAAACCCACAGCGTGAGGAGCACCCATGCCAGGGTCCACACGCCTGGCAGCCATTGGTCCCAGGGAGCCCACAGGGGACAGGGCAGGGGACAGGGCACCAGGTAGGGATGAGGAGCACTTTGGGAGGAGGCAGCAGAGGCAGGCACAGAGGGAGAAGGAGGCACGATGCTTAGAGGCCCTGTTGCATCAGAAGGCCACCACATCCCTTGGGAGACGAAGGCTCAGAGGTCCTTGTGTCTGCAGAGAAGCAAAACACTTGTGGCAATGGCCCAAAGCCAGGGCTAATGACAGGAACATGCTCCAAGCCCGAGGCTTTGGGATTTGGAGGCTGAGGAAGAGATGGGACCGGCAGGCATGCTGCGGGGGCAGAGGACGGCTGCGAGGTGTCGGTGGGATGCGATAAGGCAGCGTGAGTCACCTTATTTCCACAAAGGGTATTTCCACTAAGCCGGAAGCGTTTGCACCAGGGCTCGCAGCACCTCCGGATGCGTGCGTGTGCGCGCAGCATTTCTGCACAGAAAGGACGAGGGAGAGAGGCTGCACCACGGCCTGATAACATCAAACCTCTGACCACACTCCTACCGAGGGCCCGAAATCCATCAGCGGAAATATGTGGTGGCTCGAGCTCAGCAAACACCACAGGCTCAGACATTTTTCACTCTGACATAATTACATCCCTTGCGGTATGCTATCATGCCCAGGAATCCAGCAACAGGATTGCAACACCCTTGAAAGCAACCAGACCTTCCTCTCGTGTTGCACAGCGATGTTATCTCGGCTGCCACCACCCCTGAGCAAGCTGACAGCACCAGTGCATGACTCGCCGGGACGTGACTGTGCCAGGCCCGACAGCTGATGGCATCAAGACATCCCCAAATCCCTCTGCCAAAGCGCAATCCCCGCTGAGCAAGACCTGGTTGCACCGCCACGGAGACTGCAATGGGTGTGCATTGCCATCCTGCTTATGATCGTACCTCCAACCTTTGCCAAAACCCCCCTATTGCCCACCCGACTGATGACCCCAACATTGTGATGGCCAAGGATGATCCCTTTCATGCCACATCCTCCAGAGACCACTAGTCCCGACCCAGCTGGCCATCTCCATTATGGCGTAACCCTCCCTGGGCATGGCCAGCACCTTTTCACCACCATCACCACCTTTCCAAGATGCAGAGGCATCCTTCGTTGCCACATGGACATGACCACAACCTTTTCTGTGGCCCCAGGGCTCAACCACCAGCCATAAGACGGCTGTGGGTATGCCCAGAGCAGGAGAGAGCGTGTGTCCACAAGACCACATGAGCTTCTCCACCACAGTCAAGCCCCAGCCATCTCCACATCAGAAGTACATCCCCAGGCCGTACTCACTTCATGTTCTCCACAGAGCGTCCCCAAAGAGCCGCAAAGGGGGACAGGAGGGTGGAGACGGCCACAATCCAGCAGTTGAAGAAGGCCACCTTGCAGAAGTAGTGGAAGGTGGCATTGTACCGGTAAAGCAGCAGGGCTGCCAAGGGGAGGAGGAGCAGCAGCCCGTGGAGCAGGACCACCTCCATCCCGCTGCCCCGGCGGCAGGATGCTGTGGAGCTCAGCCCGTGTCACCGGGAGCAGGGCGAGTGGAGCCAGGGATGCCGAGGATCGTGGCAGGTGACTCAGGTGTATCAGCAGAGAAGCGCGTGGGCGTTTGGGGCTGGTCCAGGGGAAGGTGCTGTGCGTATCTCACCCTGTTGAGGATGGACTGGCTCAGACAGGAGTCAGACTACCCCACCAAGGGTGGAGAGTGGTGGTGAGTCAACGGCGGGGACCCCAGCTCATCAAAGGTGTCACCGCTGATAAGTGCCCTCCTGGGCTGTTAAAAGTGTCTCTGACTTGATGCAATCTAAAGTGTCCATTCTCTGGGCACCTCTCCTGGCCACAGGGAGGTGTGGGAAAGGGGGATCTCAGCTGGTGGGACAGCGGGAGCTGGTTCTGGTCCCTGCCCACCACCCCAGCGAAGTTTAGCACCGTTCCCTGTTGGCCTCATGGCTAATCCCCACACCTCACCCTGCAGAGTACCAGATTATTGGAAGGTATCTCCCTCCCAGCGTCTGCAGCAGGCAAATGGTGCCAGGGCTCCCCGTCTCCCTGCTCCCCCCAGTCTGGGCTGCAGGAGCTCCTCTGTCCTTCCCCTCTCAAGGTCCAGCATCTGGCACCGAGGTCCAGGTGATCCCACAGTGGTCTGCGCCCTGCCACCACCCCCTGCTCCCACCCCAAGCTGAAGGAGATGCCAGCCCTCGCCCCACTTGGCAGCCAGGGGCCACATTGCGTTAGGTGTTTACCTAGGTGTAATTAAGACGCACAGGGCTGTAATTAGCCTCTCCTTCCGCTCTGTTTCTTTCACACTGGGCACACAGAATCCAAGCCAACTCTGGGTTGCCACGTGGAAACTTGCTGTTAAAAAGCAAGCGCTCGTCATTGAGGAGGTAACTCTGGCCTGGTCTCAGCCACCAGCAACATCTCCCAGCCTGGCTGTTCCGTGTCCCAAGCCCTGCCAGGAACATCCAAATGCTGCTGCTCAGCCCCATCGATTCCTCTCTGCCCCTCGGGGAGGGAGCCTGCGAGCAGAGAGCTCCGCTTGTGCCTTCCCGTAACAACCCGACCAGGGCTCTGGGGCAAACAGTCCCATCGCACCACACTGGGGAGGGACATCACATCACCCAGCAGCCCTGTCCCTCGTCTGACACAACCTACCTTCAGCAAAACCACTCTGCGTCTCCTCTGCTCCGTTCCCCTCCATGCCCATGGCTGCTCTTTCCACCCACACCTTCTCCCTGTCCCTGCCAACGTGGGTGCGAGCAGATGCCGGTGGGCTCCTGGCCGTGCGATGCTCTCCGTGCTGCCAGCTGAAGGGTGCCCCAGTTCAACCAGCGTGACCCAGAGAGAGCTCCAGGGTTTACTTCCACCATGGGTGTTGCAATCCCCATTGCTTCATCCTCCCCTTCCTCTCATTATCCTCATATTCAAGCTAAAATTGGGACATATCTTGAGCCCAGCCTTCCTGTCCACCCCATCCCCAGGTGACTCCTCTCCTCCTTCTTCCCTTTCTGTCTATACAGATGTGGAAACCTTTGTGCACCAGCCTGGTTTCCCATCGAACTCAGCTTTGCTTTTGGATCGTCTCCTTCCCTTTGCTCTTACTGCTCTGCCCAGCCAGTCTCGCAGCCTGCCAGGGTGCTCCCAGCTGGAGGAGATGTGTCTTCATGCTGCAACCCAACGTGACTCTTTTGCTCCACACCTGGGAAGCTTCTCCTCCAGCTTCAGCAGGAGCCAGGAGGAGCTTAGCTGGAGGGGCAGATCTGCCTGTGCCAGAGCACAGCTCAGTCCTGGGCTTGGAGAAGATAAACCCTGCTTTCCGTAGGGAGCCCAGAAGAAAGTCAGGGCAATCCTCATGCCCAGTTGGGGCAAAAGGAGGGGCTTTAAGGTGCAACTGCCTGAGCGCCATCTCCCTGCTTACTCTGAGCTCCAGGTGACCACCAGCCCTGAGGTCTCCTGCTAAGAGCTCTGCTCTTAAGGCAAAGCCTCCTGACAACTGGCCTGGAACCCCACTGGGGTCAGAGCAGGGCTGTCACCCCTAAGTGGCATTGTGGAAGGTAGCAGAGGCGGGGGGCAGCTTCCAGCACCCAAAAATGCATCTGCCCCCACTTCCCGATGGGCAGAGGGGACACTGAATCCTGAGGAACTCCATGATCACCCCTTTTCACACCCACACACCCCTCCTCACCCCCACAGCTTGGAGGGATCCCTGCATTCAGGCACGGCGCCAGCAGTCTGTGTAATTACAGATGCTTAATTAGTGACAGCAGGGCACTTCCTTAACAAAGCAAATTAATTACAGGCAATGTGCTGCATTGAGATCTGAAGGCACTAATGAAGAGCAGGACCACCTGGGCTGGCATCACCTGCCTCCTCCCACCCATGGGGAGGTGGCTCAGCTCCTGCCGCAGAGTCCTCAGGGCTTGGAAGAGACGCGTTGTCCAGCCAGGATTGGGATGTCACCACCCATCTGCTGGGGATGAGCCCCGTGCAGAGCATGGAGATAAAGACTGTCCCTGTTTGGGGTCATGCTGTCACCTGGCTTTTGGTGACAGGCTTCATGACACCCTCTGCCTTCGGGGGTGGCTTGCGGGGAGGAAGCCCCGAAACGAGGTGTATCATGGAGCACCCATGCTCAGAACCTGCAGGATCTTCTGGGGTTGAGGGCTGGGACGTGCAGGAGAAACCACCTTGGGATGGATGGAGCTCACAGCCTCTCCTCCACCACATCATAGTACTCTGCGGAGAGAAAAGGGCAGCTGGAAGATGCGCAATGGCCACCCCCAGGATCCCACGGATGGAGGGAGCGGGGAGGCCTCAGCTTTGACCGGGTGCTGCCCGTTTCATCCACACGTGAGGGCAAGACGTCCCTCGTTGAGGGACATGGGGAGAACGTGTCCTTACCCGAAGCTGGTGGGACGTTGGCTCCCACGGTCCCCGTGGCGCTGGGGGGTGGAGGGGGGGGCACCGCACGGCTGGAGGGGAGCAAGGACAGGAGTAAGTGCCACCTTGGCATTGCCCCTTGTGTCCCAGCTTGGGCTGGAAGTCTTGTTACACCAGGAGCCCCGGGGACATGCACGCGACCCTATGCTGGGTGCCACCAAGCAGCACCCTCGTTACTCACACCTCCTCATCCTCGGCTAACGAGCCTGCGCCCAGGTACCGTACAGCCGCCGGTCCCCGATCCCGCGTCGGGACCAGCCACGCCAGGACGGGAGCGGGACCAGGGCAGGGGATGTAGTGATGGTGGAACACCACAGCCTCCTCTTCCTCTCCGGTCTGCAAAGGTACCGCCATCGCCTGCGGGGAGGAGCAAAAGGCAGGGCTGTGCCAGTCCCCTTTCGGCAGCCTGGGGCACCGCTCCCCAAAGTACCGGCGAGAGAGTTCCCACGGAGCCGCTCTTGGCTGCGATGCCGCCGGCACGGCACGGCACGGCTCTCCCAGGGTCCGGCTGGGTGGGCTCGCTCCCACACAAAGCCCCGCGGTCGGCCAGCGTGGGAACCAGGCTGCTGGGGACACGGGGAGGTGGCAGCTCCGCAGCCGGGACCTCAAAACGCTGCTGGGAAGATTCTGTTTGATCCGGCCGCTGGGATGCGACAGGCAGGGACCGGTCTTGGGTGAAGTGGTGGGCACTGGGCGGGCAGCAGGGGAGGGGACGTGCCTCGAGATGCCAGCTGGCAGTGAGCAAGGCAGCTGCCCGCAGCCCAGCCCTCGCCCCCGCCGAGAAAGCAGCATTTGTTTCCCCCCAAGGAGATGAAATGTTTCATATGATTTAGGTTCGAGATGGACTTTTAAATGAACGCCCTTGCAGAGCCATTCTGCCTAATGAATAGCGCTCAGTCTCGTTGCTCGGCCGCCGCAGCCCCGCGCTGCACCCTGCCCGGACCGCAGCACGCAGGGAGGGTCCTGGCCCTTCCCCGCTGGGCTGAATTGCCTCCAGGAAGCCTGGATGCGATCTGTGCTGGCAGAGATGGGGGTCAAACCAGCACAAAGAGCCCCAAAACCCCAAGGGGCTGCAGAGCCTGGACTGAGATGGGCTGAGACCACCCAGCTTCTGCGCCCGGAGGGATCCTACGCTGTGCCAAAGCAGGAGACGGGCATCCTGCTCTCCTGAGCAGCTCTGGAAAGGTCCCTTTGCCCACCTCTTTGGTCCTTTTGGTCCTCTTTGATCCCATTGTCCCTTTGCTCATCCAGCATCCCTGATCCTTACCTGGGCAGCAGCTGCGGATGGCCCGAACCCAAAGGACGTCAGTGCCGACATAGCCAGGTTGTTCATCACCACCTGGTGCATTTGGGAGTTTTGAATCATCATCAACTCGATTAAATCTGCCGGAGAGTAAGGGGCTCTGCGTCAGAGAGAGATCGGAGCAAGGGCACAAGAAACACGGCCATGGGATGAGTGCCTGGGATGGGATGGGGCGGCACCACGGTTTGTCCCTGTGCCCAAGTGGCGGGAGCTAAGCCAGACTCCCCCCACCCCAATTTGGAAGGCCCATGTGGCATTTAAAAATTATTTTGCTTGGATAAAGCTTTAAAATAGCCATATTCCAGCCTATTCTTATTTGCAAATGTGATTAAACATCTGGTCTGGCTTGCTGAGGGCTGCTCACAAAAGGTGATTAGTGGTGCTGGAGGCATCAGACTTTCCGCCCATTCGGAGGAGAATTGCTGTGGTCCTGGCAGTGCTCAGCGGCTTGGCAAGGCTCTGCCTTGGCACCAGGCGGCAGAGCCGGTGTCCTGGGGGTGGCACCGCATGGGGACCACGCCAGGGTCAGCTCTGCCTGGCACCACATCATGCAGGGGGGGCTCAGAGACCCTCCCGAGGAGGCAGGAGCTGGGGCTGGACCCACCTCCATCCCCAGGAGCAAGCACCTACGGAACTGGGTCCGGGAGAGGAGCGGATTGGGGATGCTCGGTGCCTCGCCAGCCCCTTCCCTGGCTCCGCATGAGGAGCTGGGACACGGAGCAGCCAGGCACGTACATGTCCCGGTCCCCTTGGCTGGATGCCCAAGCCACGAGGTGGCCGCTGAGGGCAATCAGGCTGCGGGGGAAGCGCAGCGTCTGGCTCCACATCCCCATCGAAACATCCCCATTTGCCGCAGGCGTGAAGTTCCCCTGCAAAATGCCTGCAAACCTGCTGGAGGGGCTGCCCCCGAGATCCCACTGGCTTTCTGCACCAGACCCACGATCCACTTTTAGCTGGAATCCTGGGAAAAAAAGGGGTTTGGGCACCCCTGTGTCCCACATGCCTGACCCCAAAATGCTTTCACGCCCTGGGACGGGCTCCCAGGGCACCCATGCGGCAACTGACCCTCCAGCGAGAAGCATTACAGCACAACCCGGGAGGTGGCCGGAGCCGGAGCCACGAGGGGAAAGCGGGCCAGCAGCCAGGCATTGAACCGGGAAGAGAAAGCAGGCGAAGGGCTGGCAGCTCTTAATGGATCCCACCCGTCCCGCTGGAAAGGCAGCCGGCTGCGAGGGGCCGGGCTGGGCTCTCCTTTCTCTTCCCACACCAATTTTGAGCGTGCCCTTTCCTCCGTGTCTTTCTAAAGACGGCCTAACCTTCCCCCCTCCCCAAAATGCTGCGTGGCTTCCCCCGCAGAGTGTCCTGGGGACCACAAGCTCCCCCGTCTCTGCTCTCTGCTCCCCCGGCCCAGATTGCTGGATCCTGGGTTGCACAAGGTTGGGTGAAGCCCCTGTAGACAGTCGGTCTTTGCTCCCACCTGCACGTCCCACGGGCTCTGGGGCTGGCACGTGTCCCACTCCGGTCCCACCTAGGAGCCCGTGTCACCCTGACTTTCCCTGGTGATGCTCCCTAGACCCACGTGAAATGGGGGTTTTGGAGGAATAAAGAGAGGTGGATTTACAAAATCAGCCCAAAACCATCCCCTGGAAGCGTCCCGATGTGGCCAAAGCCTGCCCAGATTTCAAGGTTGCTAAAACCATCGAAAATCATATCCCATGGGGCAAAGCAGCCGTCAAAGCACGGGGTACGGCTGTAAAGGGTGGGCACAGCCCCCCTGCCTGCCCCTCATCCTGAAAAGGCTGGGCAAAAGAAGAGGAGGATGAAGTTAAGCTGGTTTTAACGCTGACCTCTACAACATCTACCATCACGCACCTCCCCGGACGTCTGAAGGTCCTGCGGGGGGAACCGGGGCAGCCACCATCCCGGGAAGCTGCTGGAGGATCACCACTGGCTGCTGGGGCACCGTCACGGCCCCACCGGATCGCCCAGGTTGGAGCTGAAAGGCAGGAGGGGAAGGAAAACCCCAGGAATCTCCCACTCTAATTTAGTGCCCCATTAGCGGGACAGCAGCCGGGGAGGAGAGGGGAGAGGAGCTGGTGGTGGGGAGGAGAGCAATGCTGGCCCCGGGAGGAGCAGGGGTGAGAGCCTCAGAGCCGGGGGTGGCTTGCACCAGCCCCCATCTTTCCAGGGGTGCAGCCCTGCAAGCCCGGATGAATTGCATGCCTGGCAAGTCCCAACCCCTGGGGACATGTCCCCGTGCAGAAGTGGCCTTCCCGGTGACCCCGGGGTCTGCAGGGAGCAGGGAGGGATTTTGCAAGGAGCAGCTTTGCTGCCCCAGATCCCAGTGCCCACCCGAAACCAGCCCCTCTCTCCTCCCACCCCATCCCGTTTTCCCCACCCGACCCTCGTGAGCCCTGACTATCCCATAAATCCAGAGACAGAGCTGCTCTCCAGGGCTTACCCTGTGGGGTAGGATGTAAGTCCCTGCCGGCGTGCCCCCCCAGGCCCCATGGGGTGCCCCCACCTCCATGGCTGGGGCGGGCGATGGGGCGAGCAGGGCTGCTGCAGGCAGCAGGGCTCGTTGCTATAGCTGCTGGGGCTAAACAAACCCTTCCCCGCAGGTTTGGCCGGCGGAGGAACCTCCCCGGGCTGTGTTTCCCTGCGGTGTATTCCCAGGATAACCCCCCGACACTGCGACAGGCTGTGGGGCAGGGATGGCTTGTGCCCCCCTGATGGCGTTTCTGAGCCTGCAGGACAGCCTGCCCGGCAGGGAAGCGAGCTGGGAGTAGGGGGCTGCAGGTTTTTCCAAGCCCTGCTACTGGTCCCAGTAGCAGGGGAGACCTGGTCCCAGTGCTGGGGCCGCTGAGCCCCGGTGGCGGCATCTCACAGCTTGTGGTTTTGGGAGCTTTCCTAAAATCCCAGGCCCCAGCACCCTGTGGTCTCCACTGGTCCCATCCATCATGGCCGGTGGGAGACGGGGCTGCTCCTGCCCTGTGGCTCGTGCTCTCGGTGCCTCTGTTTCCCACTCTCGGGGGCTGCAGGAGATATTTGGGATCACCGAGCCCAAACGCAGCCACCCCAGGCCAGAGCAAAGGTCACTCAGCTGCGGGATAAAAGGGAAAACCTGCGATGACAGTTCCCTGCTACCTTCTCCTGGGCTTCAGCAATGTGGGGCTCTGGGACATCCCAAGCCGGAGATGATCCCGTCTTTAACAGCCTTTTCTTTCCAGTTTAGGGCCGTTGCCCTGTGTTGGCTCCGAGCCCGCTGCCAGGTCACCTCCCCGGGGCAGAAGGCAGAGAAACAGGAAAACAAGGATGGGGTGGGATGTGCTTTCCTGTCGGAGCGGCTCGCTCCTCGCCGCACCGCCTCTTTTATTGGGACTTGTTGAAAGGTCCTTTCAAGCGCCGGCGGAAAGCACGGGGAGGCAGTGGCAGCGCGTCCCTGTGGGGCTGAGATGTGTCACCTGTGCCTGGGGGGTGCTCCGGGACGTCGGAGCAAACCTGGTGATGAAAGGCAGGGAGCACTGGGAGATGGGTCTTGGCGAGAGTCTGGGATGGCTTTGGATGTCTGGGATCGGACCTACAAGGCTCTGCGGTGCCCGCCGTGGGATGGAAGTATCCCCGCCTGTGCACCACGGGTTTGGGGTCTCAGTTGGTGGAGCGAGAAAGTCCTTCTACCCCATGGGATGTCCCCTTGCAGGTCCTCAGAGACAGCGTCCCCCTGTGCACAACCAAGGCACAGTGGCCGGGGATGTCACTCAGACCTACCAGTGCCACCTGAGTTCAGGGTGCCCATGGCACAGCGCCGGGTCCCCTGAGTCTGGCTCCCAGCCTCCTGGACCACTTCCCTGGAGATGCGATGACCATCCACCGTATCCCGCCACGGAAACCAGGCAGGAATCAATTGCACCAGAGCCTGGCTCCAACCCCCAGCTCTTCCCGACCACGAGTCCTTCCCAGGATGCTCACAAGGGGTTTTGTGTCCAGCAGACCAAAACCGGCTCATATTTTCCCTTTATCTCCCCTTGGCCAGAGCTCTGCGTGTCCAAGCTCATCTCAGGCAAACACTGCATAAAATATTTAAGCCCTAGCAACCCCATTGCCATGAAAAACCACTTTCTCCCCCAAAGCAGCCCAACTTCCCACTGGTCTCAGGTATCTTTCCTCCACCTCCACCAGCTGCGTTTCCCCCTCGACTCCTCTTCTGGGTGATTATTTCCACCAATATTACATCCAAAATCCGCCGTCCGCCGATAGCGCAGATCTGGGAACTTTTCCCAGAAACCCAGCCTGCAGCCAGTCCTGTTCACCGAGCAGGAACAGATCTCTCCAAAAACTCTTGTTCTGCCCCAAAATGTCACTGGAGACACCCCCAGAAGCCAGGGAAGGAGCGCTCCGAGGCCGGCTGCCTTAGCCCCCAGCCGTTGGCTCCAGTCAGGCTATTTTCTGCTTGATTAGATTTCGCTCCGAGTTCCTAATTTCTCCAAGCCCCTCCGGATTATTCCTCTGCCTTTTGTTATAGCTCCCAAATTCCCATTATTTGCACATTTAATTACCGTGCTGATTACCCCCTGCTTCTGGCAGAGCCTGCCTTGCTCTGAACAGAGCCCGGGTATCCGCCTCGCTGACGCTAATATTGTTCTCATCTGTGGGAAAGATTCAAGCTCCGGGGCGAAGGTAGAGGGTAGAGCTGTGCTCACCGTGGCACGTCCCTTTGGAAGTCCCCCAGCACGTCTGTCACACAGAGGGAAGGTTTGAGCATCCGTGGGAGAGAGGGAGCAGGAGATGCAGGCACCGCGCGCCCGCCCCTGCGTGTCAGCCCCGCTCTCAGTCTTCTTTAAATCACAGCGTCATTGAATTCGGGCGGCGGATATCAGAGCGGGGGCAACCCCTGCCCAGCCCCCTCGGGCAGGAGCACTCAGGGCCTTGTGGGTGGTTGGGCTGCTGGGTGATGGATGGATGTCGGGTGGCATCACAAGTGCTGGCCAGGAAAGCATGGGCTGGGCACAGGGTCCAGAGGAGGCCCCGGAGATGCTGGGAGGGCTGGAGCCCCTCTGCTGTGGGGACAGGCTGAGAGAGCTGGGGGGGTTCAGCCTGGGGAAGAGAAGGCTCCGGGGAGACCTTGGAGCCCCTTCCAGTCCCTAAAGGGGCTCCAGGAAAGCTGGGGAGGGACTCTGGAGCAGGGAGGGGAGCCATGGGACGAGGGGGAAGGGTTTTAAACTGGAAGAGGGGAGATTTAGATGAGATCTGAGGAAGAAATTCTTTGCTGTGAGGGTGGTGAGCCCCTGGCCCAGGTTGCCCAGAGAAGCTGTGGCTGCCCCATCCCTGGAGGGGTTCAAGGCCAGGTTGGACGGGGCTTGGAGCAACCTGGGCTGGTGGGAGGTGTCCCTGCCCAGGGCAGGGGGATGGAACTGGGTGGGCTTTAAGGTCCTTTCCAACCCAAACCATTCCGTGATTCTATGATTCTATGAAATGCAAATGTTAAGGCACATAGGATGGGCACAGAGAAAGGCAGCCGTGGCTGTGCTGTCCCCAGGACACAGCCCAGAGACACCTTTCACAGGTAGAAATGACCCTCCAGCTGCAGGTACCACCTCTTATCACAAAGGAGGGGTGAGGTGGGGTGAGGACCCCCATCAACCGACTCACCAACACTGGGGAGGAGGTGACAGCCCAGGACCAGTTCATGCTCCCCATCTTGACATGCTTGGTGATGGCCCGTAAGCCATCCACACGTGCATCACAGAAAACCAGGGCTCAGGAGGGATCAGAGGATTACAACATTCCGGTGGGCATGGACCCTGCCGTCCCCAGTAAGAGCCACCTTGCCAAACCCAACCCCCAGACTGAGATGTGTGCTGAGACACCCCGAGGATGCTCAGCAGCTAATTTTACTAGCAGCCCTCACTTTGGAAGCTCTCCGGCCCCTCTGTTAAGTCTGGAATTTCTTGTTCTGGAAACCCTCACCTAAGTCTTCTCCCTAAATCAAACCCAGGGCCGGGAACTCTGGTTAGGCAGAGGGTGGGCTCCACCAGAAGCTTTGCTTTGGGCCATGGTCAGGACCAAGGCAGCGGTCCCGAAACAGGGTCAATCACCCGGGGATCAGGAGGGATGGGCACCCTCTGCCACCCCCTCGGACGTGAACCCAACATCGGCACCACGCAGGTGCAAGCAGGCGCCACAGCACAAGCTGGGAGCAGAGGGTCGACGCTCCACCGGGCATCTGGAGCGGGATCAACGTGGTCCAGCCCCTCGGAGGGAAGCCGTGCTCTCTCTTGTGCAGGTCTCCACTTGCAATGCAAGCAAAGAAAGCTCAGCATCAACGAGCTTTGGCAAAATTAGCCGAGGAGCAGAGCAGGGGCACCCTGGGCATGGTGGCCGGCCGGCCGACCGGGAACTCCGGGACGGTGATGCATCGGATGAGCTGTGCTGCGGTACGGCAGCACTGAGTCACTGAGCTGCCCTCCGATAACTGGGGGAGGGGGGCGAGGTGACGGCGCATCCCTTGTGCCACCCCCCTTCCCCGGAGACAACTTGGAGCCGGAGCAATTCCCCACATGAGGAAACACGGGCAGGAGGCAGCAACCTTGC
This sequence comes from Rissa tridactyla, assembly GCF_028500815.1. Classification (NCBI taxonomy): domain Eukaryota; kingdom Metazoa; phylum Chordata; class Aves; order Charadriiformes; family Laridae; genus Rissa; species Rissa tridactyla. The sequence continues at coordinate 3,284,991 of NC_071484.1, read as the reverse complement.
CTCAGACTCGTGGAAGATGAGGTAAACGCAACTGAGGCAATACACCCCCCATAATCCTTAATCCCTTCTGGCTCTTAAGGGGCATAAAAAAAACCAGTCCAAAAACCAGTTTGTCATTGCACATGAAGACAAATCCCGGATCCGGAGCGGCAGATTGGCAGCCACTTGTCCCCTGAGCTCTGCATCGCGCTGTCACACACAGACGCTCGGGCACACACCTCTCGGGGATGCTCTGTGGGTCCAGGCGCGGGAGCGGGTGAAAGCATCTCCCTTTCAAAGCTAATTACAACCAAAAAATGCCACTTTCCCTTTCCAGGCGGTCTCACGCTGCTGGTGCTTTGAGCCCCATCTTCCCCGAGCCATCATCCAGCCACCGTGGTCTCCTCTTGCTCTGAATCGCCCTTCGCAGGCTGTTTCCTTCCCCGGTGCCTAAAATTAAGCAAGAGGTTGTTGGCGAGGGCTGGGGACACCCCGCTGCTCTGCTGTAAGGTGGGATGGAGGTAACCCAATTAGTAATTACCAGCCCTGGGTAAACGAGCGCTTGCCGCTTGCAAAAAGATTACTGCCAGTGACTTCATTTGCTTTGGAAACGGCTGAGTCATTTGTAATTAGCGACAAGCACCAGCAGCGATCTCAGCGCTGGCGGTGGATTAATGGGAGTGCCCGTGGCTGGAGGGCAGCCTCCGGGAGCTTCCCGGGGCTTCGGAATGGTCACAGAGCCCCACGGTCACCATTCCCCCCGCCCCCCCCGCCCCGGCCATGCATGACCAAAGTGATGTGCCTGAGGCAAATCCTCCTCTCCTGTCCCCTCCAGTCAGCCACCACCGTTCCCCATCACCGCCACCATTGCGTGCCCCTGTGCTGGTCCAGGCGGGGAGCCCGGAGGGGGCTTGGAGGGTCCCAGGCTGGCCAGGGATTGCAGTGCCGTGAGTTTAACCTCATTTCATAGAATCACAGAGTGGTTTGGGTGGGAAGGGACCTTGAAGACAATCTAATTCCACCCCCCTGCCCTGGGCAGGGACACCTCCCACCAGCCCAGGTTGCTCCAAGCCCCGTCCAACCTGGCCTTGAACCCCTCCAGGGATGGGGCAGCCACAGCTTCTCTGGGCACCCTGGGCCAGGGGCTCACCACCCTCAGAGGGAAACATTTGTGCCTCAGATCTCATCCAAATCTCCCCTCTTTCAGTTTAAAACCCTTCCCCCTCGTCCCATGGCTCCCCTCCCTGCTCCAGAGTCCCTCCCCAGCTTTCCTGGAGCCCCTTTAGGGACTGGAAGGGGCTCCAAGGTCTCCCCGGAGCCTTCTCTTCCCCAGGCTGAACCCCCCCAGCGCTCTCAGCCTGTCCCCACAGCAGAGGGGCTCCAGCCCTCCCAGCATCTTCCACTTGCTGCTGCAAAATAGAGCAATGCCCCTAACGCCGGCAGGGCTGGGCAGGTCACCCAGGAAGGACGTCAAGCCACCACCATCTGTCCCAGCTCATCCTCAGTGGAGGAAGGGCAGGACCAGCTCGGGAAGGCGGCGGTGGTCCGGCATCACCTGAAGGGTCCCCACCGCTCCCCTTCACATGGGGTTCTTGCTGGGGAAGGGAAGAGCAGGGCGCATCCTCCCGCCATGGCGATGCTTCTCAAACCTCCTCTGGCCTTTCCCACCGTGGGGACGGGACCCGGCCACCTCCAAACCGGGCTGCTCCCCTCCCGCGACCAGCTGGGGACGGGACCCTCGGGTCCATTTGCCACCAGATGGCACCACGGCCTTGTGGGGACTCGTTGGGTTGCTGAGGGCCACCGCCACCCCCAAACCAAACCACGTCCCCCATCACCGCCTTCCTGTGCCCCTCAGCGGGAGCTGCCGGGCGTGGGGCGACGCGGGGGGGCACGGGGTTGTTTGCATCGGGTATGGTTTCGTTTGGGTTTAGCAGCACCTGATAAGGCACCCTCCCTCTGCATTGTTTATATGCTGTCGGGAAATGAAGTGATTAAAAACGGGTGTTTTTTGCATTTCAGTGGAAACTATTAGACGGTAATGAGTCTGGCCGGGTCTCAGCAGCCTTTTGCGTCGACACAACCGCGGGCTCAGCCTTCAGCGGCGGCGGTCACTCCTAAGAACGTCAAACAAACGAGTGCTTTTAAATATTAAGGACGTAGTTCTTTTATTTGCCTTTTTTTTTTCGTTAGGAGTATTTCATTTACGTAGCGGTTCTTACTGAGGTCTTTGAACGGCGCGGGGCGGCAGCGGCGCTTCCTTCCTTGGCTTCGCATCTCGTCGTGAGAAGTTACGGAAGGAGCAGCTAATGCGATCTGCTGCCTCGTTAAGAAATGGTAATGACGCAGGATTACCAAAATTAGCTACAGAAACGGTTCGCCCTCCTCCCACCCCCACACCAAGCGGGGTGCAGCCCCCCCCCCAGCCCTCTACCCTCCACAAAAGGCCCTTGGGGCCATTTTCAGCCCCGACTTTCACCATGGCCCACACCTGAGTTGTTTCGGTGAGGAGGATTTCGGGGGGCGTCCGGGGCTGCGAGGCTGGACCCTTAATCCCAAAAGATTCCCACGGCCGCCTTCCCTGCGCTCCCGGGTTTCCTTCGCCCCTCCTGCCCTCTCTGCTTCGTCAATAAAAGCACTAAAATGGTGAAGTTTGGGTCAAAACTCCCCTTGCTAAAGGGGCTGGGGCTTTGTAGCGTGGAGAATTATATCTATTTATATATTTTTATATTTGTATATTTATGTAATTATATGTTCGTATATTTGTATATTTATCTATTTATACATTTATATATTTGTATATTTATATGTTTATATATTTGGGTTTTATATATATTCATAACATATATGGTTTTATATCTATTATATATATTTTTTTATCTATATATATAAGGAGGAGACCTCAGGTGAGGGTCTGGGGTGCGTAGGTGGCCCCGAGGGCAGCCCCATCCCTGGGCACGCCTGGGGGGGACCCTGCCGGGGGGGTGTTCGTGGTGTGTGTCCGTCACGGGTTGCTCCGACACCCGGGGTGCACCAGCACCCCTTCTGCTCCGCTCCGCTTCCGTACCGGTAGGTTACAGCACCCACCGCCCTGGTAGCACCAAACCACCAAGATCACGAGCTCAGCCGAGACCGAAAACCTCATTTTGGGGTAGAATTAAGGTTATTTCGCCAAGCCGGCCGGACACCCGGTGCCCACCCAGGGCCTTTCTGGACAGGGGATGCGTTTGGGAAAGGGCGTCTGGGGTGTCGGCGGGAGGCGAGCAGGGAGGATGGAGCTGGGGACGGGGATGCGCCAGGGCCGGCAGGGCTTGAAGGAGCATCACTGCCCCCCACCCCATGTGCCGGCGTGTGGCCAGGCATGCACACACGTGTCAGGGCATGTGTGTTCCTGCATCGCGGCATCTCCTTTGAGCTCTCTGCCTTCCTCTAGCCCTGCGTGGAGTCGGCTGGGGAGCGTCAGCACCCTCGGCATGCCCCCCGCGCCCCATCCCGACGGCACCCCCACTTCCCACAGCCTTTACCCGGCGGTTTTCCGGCTCAGCAGCATCCAAGGAGCAGGCGAGAGGGCTCCGTGCCCTCCGCTGCGCATCCCCCTGAGCCCAACTGGGGGTCCCCGTGTCCCTGACGGGAGCAGAGAAGGGGATGCTGGCAGCCCGGGGGTGGCCAGGCTGGGGTGTCATGTCCCCCCCCCCGCCCCTGTGCTGCTGCTCCTCGCATCCAGCCCTCTGCGTGGGGAGGGGGAGCGGAGGGTGGAGCCTGCCATATTACCAGATCCAGGAGCTGTGACATTCATTTTCGCAGAGAGACGGAGCCCGTCGGTGCTGGGCAAGGGTGGGGGGGACAGACGGATTCGGGTGGGCACAGGGAGCGGGGTCAGGGTCACCTGAGTGGGACCAAGCATCCTCCACGGGAAAAGATCCCGGAGGGAGGCGGCAGCAGGACAGGGCTGGGAAGGAGCAGCGGAAGCGGGGTGAGGGGGAGCAGGGTGCTGGGTCACCCCCCTGGGAGCCGGGGTGCCGATGTGGCCCCCCCACCTGCAGGGCCATGCAGGAGGAGCCGGGCTGTCCCCAACCCCTCGGGGACTGAGCTGGGACACACGTGGACGAGGCAGCGCAGGGTTGGCTCCAGCCATGGGGGGCCCACGGCGGCTCCCCGGTGCCTGCACGCTGCTGGTTCTGCTGCTCGCGCTCCCCATGCTCCGGGTAAGTGTCCCCAGGGACGACGGGATGGGGAGAGGGTGGGCAGTGGTGTGGCTGTCCCTTGCCTGTGACAGTCACTTCGGGGGCCGGCCGGCCCTGGGGAGCGGCATGCCCGCGGTCCTGGTTAGGGGTCAGGTCTCCCCCAGCACGTCCCCATCCCCGTCCCCATCCCTCGAGCTGCCCAACCCCTGGGTGACACCGAGCCACAGCCCTGCGAGCTGCCGGCACCGCTGCACCCGCTCGGGTGCTTTCACAGCAGCTTCTGGGGGAGGATTTGCGGGTGTGCAGCGCAGGGAGGGAGGTGGGCGATGCTGGGACCCCACTGCACATCCCGGGGCTGGGACAGCACTCGGGGTCCAGCCAGGGTCAGCCGGCAAAGCTCCGGTGGGGTTCAGCTCCAGGGGATGCTCCAGAGCATCCTCAGGGAGGGTGACCCCCTCTGGCCTGCCCAGGGGACGGTCCCCTCCATCCTGACGTGGGTCCTGGAGGAGGGGGCTTTGCTCACACCATCCTCCAAGGCTGGAAGGAGCCCCAGACCCCAAGGGCTTGGGGGAGCACCCGCAGGCGCGAAGGTTGGGATGGCTGGAGGGCGCAGGGGGCAGGGACCACGCATTGGGTGCTCCCCATCGCTGGGCAGACCCAGGGGCAGCGGGTGCCCGCTGAAACGGGGGTGACACAGGGGGGGCCGTGCTGCCGGAGCAATGCGCCGTGAGCCTGGCAGCCATGCGGCAAAGCCACCCTGGACTTGTCAGATTGCTCCGGCTGCAAATGCCAGGGGGTGGAGGGCTCCGGAGGGAGGGGGTTTCGGCTCAGTGTTTCTCTGCAAAGCCTTCGGGATTGCTCCCGGCGCTGCCTCGCTCCGCAAGTTCTTTAGCTAACATGGAGGCTTTGGATAATGGGAAGGAAAAGAAAATGAAAAGAAAGGGAAGGGGGGAAAAGGAAAGGAAAAAGAAAGGAAAAGGAGAGGAAAGAAAAAAGAAAGAAAAAAGGCAAAGGGAAGGAAAAGGAAAGGAAAAAGAAAGGAAAGAAAAAAGAAAAGAGAAAAAAGGAGAAGGCAAGGAAAGGCAAGGAAAGGAGAGGAAAGGAGAGGCAAGGAAAGGCGAGGAAAGGAAAGGCAAGGAAAGGCGAGGAAAGGCGAGGAAAGGAAAGGCGAGGAAAGGAAAGGCGAGGAAAGGCAAGGCAAGGCAAGGCAAGGCAAGGCAAGGCAAGGAAAGGAAAGGAAAGGAAAGGAAAGGAAAGGAAAGGAAAGGAAAGGAAAGGAAAGGAAAGGAAAGGAAAGGAAAGGAAAGGAAAGGAAAGGAAAGGAAAGGAAAGGAAAGGAAAGGAAAGGAAAGGAGAGGAAAGGAGAGGAAAGGGGAAAGGGGAAAGGAAGAAAAAAAAAGAGGGAAAGGGGAAAGAGCAGGGAATGCAAGCAGGACCAGGGGAGTACCAGAGGCTTTGAGGGCTTTCTAAGGAGAGCGATGGCATCAGGCCCCTTCACAGATGGGGAAACTGAGGCACAGCAAGGAGTTGCCTGCCCTGAAGCAAGCTCCAAAGGGAGCTCTGCACATTACCTGCTCCGCTGCTCCAGCAGCCATGCTGCGCGGCCGTAAATAAAAACCAGCAGCTTTACAGCTAAAAGGGGCTGCGGCACCTCTGCCCAGTCCACGTCCTTCCTCACTGCGATGAAGCAGTGCGCTTCCTCCGTGCTGTGCCCAGCAGCCATCCCCAAAATGTATTTTGCAGACCCGAAATTTCCTTGTAAATCTTGTGTTCGGCAGGAAAAGAAAACTAAATCTCCTGGGAAAGGTGAAGGAGCCCCAGGGGAGTGGCCGCACGGTGGCCAGGCCAGGGCAGGGGAGGACAGGACTCAGCCAAGCGATGCTTTAATGTCCCAGACTTTCCTCCAGCCCTTGAGTCCGCTTGCCCACCCTCATCCCTCTGTTTTTCCAGCTTTTCGCTCTCTGTCCTCACACTGAAAACCATCAGCAACCCAATCCCGTCTGCTTGGCCCCAGACATGCCCCAACTCCGGATGCTGCAGCCCCAACTGCATCCTCTCATGGGCATGGATGGATGGGAATGGGCATGGATGCTTGGGAATGGGCATGGGTGCATGGCAATGGGCATGGATGGGTGGGAATGGGCATGGATGGGAATGGCCACGAATGGGAATGGGCATGAATGCTTGGGAATGGGCATGGGGGCATGGGAATTGGCATGGATGGATGGGAAAGGGCATCGATGGGAATGGGAATGAATGGGAATGGGCATGAATGGGAATGAGCATGGATGCTTGGGAATGAGCATGGATGGGAATGGGCATGAGTGCATGGGAATAGGCATGGATGGGTGGGAAAGGGCATCGATGGGAATGGGCATGAATGGGAATGAGCATGGATGGGAATGGGCATGGATGCTTGGGAATGGGAATGGGCATGGATGGGAACGGGCATGGATGGGAACGGGCATGGGTGCATGGGAACGGGCATGGATGGGTGGGAATGGGCATGGGTGGGAATGGGCATGAATGGGAATGAGCATGGATGGGTGGGAATGGGCATGGGTGGGAATGGGCATGAATGGGAGTGAGCATGGATGAGTGGGAATGGGCATGGGTGGGAATGGCCACGAATGGGAATGGGCATGGGTGCATGAGAATGGGCATGGATGGATGGGAATGGGCATGGATGCTTGGGAATGTGCATGCAAAATCCAGCCTCAATCTCCCAGCTCTCCAGCTGGAAACCAAGGGGGTAAACCCCAAATGCAGGGAATTCCGGGCAGATTCTATCCCAGGGCTCTGAGCCACCACATCCCTTGCTTTTTTGGGAGCTGCGGGGTCGGGACATGCTCCTTGGTGTTTCAGCACTTCTGCTAGCAAACCCCGGAGATTTAATGAGGTCATTGCGCCCATTTTGCAGCATTGCCCCAAAAAGCTGAGGAACGGGAGAAAGGGTGAACTCCAACAGCCATAACCGACGCCTCTGATGAAAATACACCAGCCTGAACGGGAACAAAACCCCTGTGAGCAAAACCCAGCCGGCAAGGGAAGGATTAGACCTGCCCAAATAGGTGTTTGGTTTTTTGTTTTGGTTTTTTTTTTTTTTTTTCAAATCTCTAATTACGTGGTTTCCTTCCTCAGGCTTTGAACGTGCTCGCCTCTGCCCCGCTGATGGGGTCGGCCCCTCCGTCTTTAAGCTCAGCTCCTCCGCGTGGAGCTTGAGTCTTGGCGGAGCGGTGCCCTTAAGCATCGCAGGCTTTCAGAGGGAATTAGAAATAATCGCCGCGGTTCTTTTATGGTGTTTACAAGGCAAACAGTAGAAAGCTAAGGAAATGTCAGGGTCCAAAAGCACCATTACGTAGGTAGGCTCTCCTGGGGCCGGCTGCAGCAGAAATAGTGAATATTGGCTGGTACGCCGCCTCCTCAGGTCTTTTAATGCCCGGCATCCCACCCTCTGCCCTTTCCTCCCTCCCAAGGTGCGAGCGACACATCCCGACTGCTCCGTCGTCCTCTATTTCCAAGAGCGAGAAGCTGAATGTCTGGAGATGATCAGGAGCGAAAGGCAAACGTCAGCCCCGCCGGCATCCCCCCAGCAGCGGGGTGAGTGCGAGCCGCCCGCCGCGCACGGGGCTCGTCTCCCTCGGGAGGAGGGGGGGGATCTGCTGAGGGGGGTCTTTGGAGGATGATCCGTGGCAGGGAGCGGGGGGGATGCAGAAAAGCAGGTATTTTCAGGAAAATGGAGAGCGGCGCCGAGGTGAAGGCTAAGGACAAGAGGAAACGGCCTCAAGTCGAGCCAGGGGAGGTTTAGGATGGATATTAGGAAAAATTTCTTCACCAAAAGGGTTGTCGAGCATTGGAAGAGGCTGCCCAGGGCAGCGGTGGTGTCGCCATCCCTGGAGGGATTTAAAAGCCGGGCAGACGCGGTGCTGAGGGATGTGGGTCAGTGGTGGCTTGGGCAGTGGTGGGTCGATGGTGGGACTCCATGATCTTAAAGGTCTCTTCCAACCAAAACGATTCTATGATTCTAAACGTTCCCGGAGAGCCCCGAAATTGCTGCTGCAGGGAGAGGTGGGGGCTGAGATTTCACCGGGGAGGTACAGGGGGGCTGAAGGATGCAAATAACCGCAGGGGCTGAGTCCCCCCCCTGATCTAAGGCAATGAAACGATGGAGAGGGCCGTGGCCCAAGCAGAGCCTCCTGCCCCGCTCCCATCCCCCCACAGACCGACGCTCCGGGGCCGGGCAGGACAACGCAGAGCCTTGGCCGCCAGCACGAGCATCGCACGGCGCGTGTCACCACTTCACCCCTTCCTAACTCAGTCACTTTTAATGCTAAACAGGTTTCGAGCCACTTAGTTTTTACACATCCAGGACGTTTAAACCAATTATCTAACTGAAAACCGGTTTTAAAGTGCTGCTTTTGTACTTTTTTGGGGTTTTTGTTGTTTTTTTTTGGGGGGGGGGGGATTGTTGGTTTTTTTGTTTTGTTTTTTTTTTTAATTGCATTTCAACTTCCATCCAAAAGAAGCGTGGCTTAAATTCTGGGTAAAAATGATCACCTAGTGAATGAGAAGTGCGTCATTCAACGGATTTCATCTACTACAAACGTAAAGACGAAGCATCTCAATAGATGCCCGTTAAGGTGCATAATTGCTTAAGTAACTGCGCGGAGATATAACGTATCATCCAGCTTAGCAGAGAAAAGCCAAGTTGATTGGAAAACATCCATTTCGCAGCCCGGATCGTGCCAGCCAGGGGGAAGGAATCTCACTGTGGGAAAATAAGCAAGAGGCATCAATGCGTAATTAAAATCAGTATTTAAGCCCAGGTTTCCTGCTCCCTGCCGCCTCCGCTGCCCACCTGAACCGAATTTATCCCTTCCCCCGTGCTCGCCTGTGCCAGCGCGGGGAGGGTCCTGCGGGGGGTGACGCTGGAGGGGATGGCTCAGGTGCCCTGGACGCGGTGGCAGTATAGGGTGAAGGAGCAGGACAGGGACCTCAGGCTTCAGCATCCTGCCGGGGAACCCACCGCAGGGCCCTAAAACCGGTTAGAGCTCACGTTGGCGACGCTTTTGCTTCAAAGTCGGCGCTCGCAGCATTTACTGCTCCGAAATAGCCGGGAAGAAATAACCTGCTGGTGAGGTGAGGCTCGGCCGATCTCTTTTGGAGGTCTCCAGATACCAGTTCGAGCAGCAAGAAATAGGGAGGCGACCCCGGCAGGTCTGCACGTAATCAACCAGCAGAAACGCTGAGCAGCAATTTCCCATCAAACTGTCTTTTGAGGGGAAAAAAAAAAATGGCCTTTTCGGCCACGTGAAGGAGAACATGACGAGGGTGATGTAGATCTCCGGGATGTTTCAGCCCTCCACCGGGGAAACGGGAATACAGCAGGTTGCTTTGGGTCAGCCCAAACCAAACACCTTGGGCTACGCCAGTTGGGAGCTCGGGGACAGGGGACAGTGAGAGGATGGGGCGGCCCCTGGGGACCGACAACGCGGGGATGCTGAAGGCACAGCTCCCGCCTGCGAGGTGGGCAATGAGATACTTGGCAGTTCCTTTGCTCGCAGATTTTTTTGCCCTTTCCCCCCAGATGTTGCCTCCATCACCTCTCCTCCATGGCAGAGTTGTCCCCATTTTGCACGCTGCTAAGAAATGTTTTGGTTTTTTTTTTTTTTTTTGGATGCCGCAGCAGCCCAGGAGAGGGAAACAGAGGGGGAAGGGAGATTTAAACCTTCCCTCCCCATCCGAACGGAGGGGTGGCTCTATTCCCTGGGATTGCACCGCAGAGCTGCGTGAATCCCAGCTCGATCCCGGGCGCCACGGGTGGCTCCTCTGGCTCCCAACCAAGTGGTCCCGCAGCACCCACTGTGCTGGAAGAGCTCGCTGACACAGCGAGAGATGCGTTTATATATAAGGGGATGGCTCCGTCAGGCAGACCCATCCAGATATTTCGCTCAGCCTCCAAGAAATGAAGCAACCGCTCCCAGCACCGGTCCCAGCAGCTGTGCTGGGTTCGCCTGTCCTCCGGAGCAAAAATGAAGACGTACCTTGACATTGTAATGACAGCCCTGCAAATCCCTCCCAGCCCGGCCACATACCTACAGACGGCTTTGCTGAAAATCAGAGAAAACTAATTAGACTTGTCTGAGTCCGCGTTCCCTGGCTGGGAATAGACGTGGCTCCAGGTTAATAATGTATATCTACAAGGTTAATAATGTACATGTGCAAGCAGGAGAGCTGTTCTGGGAGCGTGATGTCTATGTCTCATCCCGGTGTGCTGCAGCACTAATTCTCGCTTTTTCGGCCGTTCTCATTTCCAAGGCAATTGGAGAGGCATTTAAAGATGAACTTGGTGCTAGAGAGAGAAGCAAAACATGTTTAAGCTGATTGTTCTTCAGCAAGTCTGAATTATAGAATAACAGAATCACGGAATCACAGAAAACAGAATGGTTTGGGTGGGAAGGGACCTTAAAGATAATCCCTTTCCACCCCCTGCCCTGGGCAGGGACACCTCCCACCGGACCAGGTTGCTCCAAGCCCCGTCCAACATGGCCTTGAACACTTGCTTTCTCCCATCCTCCTCCTTCGGGCTGGCGAGATGTCCCGAGCTGGGCCACCACGGCTGCTGGGTGCAGAAATACAGCATAAACCCGCATTGTTTTAGATGCCACCAGGAAAAATCCCAGCCCTTCCCGCACCTTCGTCCCCCGGCGTCTCCCCGCAGGAGCTCTGGCTCTGATGTAGCCCCGGGAAATACCAGGTCCCATCTCGCCGCCGGGCTAAAAGGAGATCTCAGTGGGGGGGGGAGGCCGTTCCCAGAACTGGAGCCGGGATGCTCCTAATTCCTGAGGGGGTACGGCATGGCCCCGTAGATCGGGTGACGGCCGGCCGCTCTCAGCTCTCCCATTACACCCACGCAGCCGTGCCTGCTGCGGGCTGTGCCGGGCACCGGGGGGGCTGCGTGTGTGTGTGTGCGTGTCCCCAGCACGTCCCTTCCCGGCGGCACTAACCCTTCCTTCCCTCCCTCCCTCCCTCCTTCCCCAGGCTGCCTGACGGAGTGGGATGGAGTGAGCTGCTGGTCGGCCGTGCCCGTCGGCCAGTCCCGAGCCGTCGCCTGCCCCGACATCCTCCACGTCTTCAAGAAGTCCAAAGGTGCAGTGCTCTCAATCCAGCCCGGATCACTCATCCCCTGGGACCCAGGGCTGAGCTGCACCCACCCCTGCCCACTCGGGGTCCTTGTGCCACCCCAGCCCTTCCCCTCCGCTCCCACAGCTCCTGCCCCGTCCAAAAGCTTGGCATATATTACAACCAAAGCAGGGGACAGGCAAAAGCAGAGATGCAGGGTTCTGTCACGCCAGGGAAGTCCTCAAACCCTTTCATCACCCTGTAGCAAGCATCCCCTGTGGGCAGAGCACTTGGGGACCTCATCCTCCAAGCGGGTGACACCAGGAGAGTCCCCTAACTGCTCAGCGCCCTCCTATCCCCATCCACACACCAGCCTTACGCTCCTGACCTGCTCGGTACCACTCCAAGCCCCGCGGATGAAAAACGCGGTGTAAGATCATGATTATTTCAAGGCCGCACACTCTCCCGGGTCCCGATGCTGCTGCCGGGGGAGCCGCTGCCTCCATCCATCTCGGAGGCAGCAGAGTGTGAAGGAGAGCACCCAACCAGCCCCCACGGCATCCCAGCGCTGCCTCGGCTGGGCAGAGTCGATGGAGGGTTGGTAAATGCTTGCTTTAGGGCGGAAACAGCTCAGGAGAGGCTTGATGAAGCCCTTGCAGGATGAAAAAAACCTTTTTTTAGCCTTAATTCCCTCCCGCTGTTGAGGATTCATGTCTGCTTTCACATCCTGCCTTAAGATGGCCTGGCACCTCCGGCACCGGAGGACAGAGATGTGATGTGGATGGGAGGGACGGGGCAGCCAGGCCATTCGGGTGCCACGCTGCTGTCACAGCCAGGGTGCTGGTGGTGGGGTCTGGGCTCCGTCCCGGAGAGCAGGGTGCCATCCCCAGACGTTTTGGGGGTGCCCGTGCAGAGGCGATGCCCGTGGCTCTCGTGAGGTCCCTTCTTGTCGCTGCAGCGCTGATCCGGAGGAACTGCACCGAGTCGGGATGGAGCTTCCCCAGCCCTCCCTACTACAATGCCTGCGAGCTGGAGGCCATTGGCAGCAACAACGACACCGAAGCCAAGGCAAGTGGGTCCCCCGGGGGGGTGGCCATGGGGCACCCTCCCTAGCATCACCCTACCCCACGTTGCCCCATGCCGTTGGGCAATGAAACATGAAGATGAAGATGTCTTGTTGACCTCATCCTTGTTGCTGGGATGCCTGGAGGGATCTCAGCTTGGCTGGGCACAAGCCAAGGGCTGGGGCGTCACCCTGCCACCTCCCTGCCCGTCGCAGACCAGCTCCTCCCAGCCCATGCTGCCTCATTCCGCTGGTGCTTTCCCTTCCAGAAAGGCTATTTTGTCACCATGAAGGTGCTTTACACCTGCGGCTACTCCACCTCCCTGGCAGCCCTCTTCCTGGCCATCGGCATCTTCTCCTGCTTCAGGTAGGGCTCCAGTGCTGGCTGCTCCGTGGGCTGGAGGAAAGCGAACAGGGGATGGCTGCTCTCAGTCTCTCCCCTCCCAGAGCAGCCAGGCTCCATCCCTGCCAACACGGATAACCAGGGAGGCATGAGACGAACTGCAGCGTTGTCCTTTCCTGCTGACACAAAGACTTTAAACCCTCAGGTTGCCCTTTCAAGCTTTGTTTTCGCAGACCTCGCTGTGCTGCAGAAGGATGCTCTCAGGAGGTGGCTGGAGGACGTGCCCCAGCACACCTCGTCCCCGGGCAGCAGCTTCAAGCACAGCACAACCCCGTCCTTCGTGATTTCGGAGGAGGAAAACCTTCTCCAGGGCTTTGAGCTTGACCACCACCAAGACATGGCCCCCTGGGCTGGGGTCCAGCCAGGGAAGTGGCTCCCAAAGGAGAAGCTTCTCCTGCCATCTGCTTTCTCTGCTCCGCCCTGGGCACAGCACATCTCTTCCTCCCATAGGAAGCTTCATTGCACCAGGAATTCCATCCACATCCACTTCTTCACCTCCTTCATACTGCGTGGGGCTGCCGTGTTCATCAAGGACGCCGTCCTCTTCTCGGACGAGTCTGTCGACCACTGCACGATGTCGACGGTAAGACGCCGAGTCCCAACCCTGACGTGGTGGAGGAGAGGGCACCATGAGCTGAACTGGAGGGGTCTCGGTGGGTTTGTGGTGGATTTAGCATTGCAAAGAGGAGAAACAGAGAGGCCGTGAACCAGGGGAGGGGGGAAGGCTGGTTTGGATGGACTTCAGGAGGTTCACGACAGCATATTTGCATGGGCCCTGTCTGCAGCAAACACATTCTGCCTTCAAAGCTCTCCCTGGTCTCGGAGAGTGTCCCAGCAGGGCTGAAGCTCTGCACAGCCCCGGCAGCACCGTGTACATGAAAACAGACCTGGCGCCTCCGGATGCGCGGATTCGGGGTTGTCAGTAGAAACGGAAACCCCTGCGCGCAGCCCAGATACAACGCTGCGGACACCACAGACACAGGTTTCTAAAGGTCCTCCGGTAACAGCCTGCGGCCGCCTGCCCGTGCTGCGCAGGCAGAGCGGAAAATGCCGCAGGTGACGTGCGGCGCCGGCGCAGCATCCCTGGGGCTGTGCTGAAAGGCCATCGCAGGTCTCCTCGACGGATGGACAGAGAGGCTGCCCACCCCCTGTGCCCCCAGGACAAGGTCTGACACCAGCCCACCCTCCTGAGCCTTTCCCCCTCCTCTTCCTCACAGGCGAACTGCAAAGCAGCCATCGCCTTCTTCCAGTACTCGGTCCTGGCCAACTTCTACTGGCTGCTGGTGGAGGGCATGTACCTGCAGACCCTGCTGCTGCTCACCTTCACCTCCGACAAGAGGTACATCTGGTGGTACATCCTCATCGGCTGGGGTGAGTGCAGGGGCCCCTGGGCAGATCCACCCCCCTCTGGTGAGGTCCCGTTGACACAGACTGGGGTCTGCGCCGCCTTCGGGGATTACCTGCTTTGTGGCCCACCTGGACAGAGGTCCACAGAGGTCCCCATGGCTGCTCTCCGTGTGGCTCCCCACCCCAGCATCTCTCTGCATGGCCTCGTGCTCGGTCAGGCAGCACGGCTTGATCCTTGCCCTCGTGGCATGTGTGCAAAATCCCTCCAAGTGGAAAACGTTTGCTAATGCCGATCAAAGAGCCTTTGTAGCAGCATCTGATGACCTTTAAAGGTCCCTTCCAACCCAATACATTCTATGATTCTATGATCTGCTGCCCACCCATCCTGAATGTGGTCAGGATGGGACAGAGATGGGTCCTTCCTTCTTCCCTCATCCATCTGGGGCTGGAAACGCCCGTCCCAGGTGCCCGGGTTAGATGCAAGAGCCCAGAGAGGGGCAGGATGGTGGCCAGGAGGTGACTTGCAGACAGACACATCACCATCAGTGGGCGCCATCTCCTTTTAAAACCTGGAGAAAGGGGAAAGGTTGTCACTTTCCTGCCACCTCCAGGGCCTCATACCTGACATAGACACGTGTTTTTGGGGACAAGGGATAGGGGGGAGGTACAGGGGCTCCCCAGAGCCCCAGGGTGACTCCGTACCCTCGCCTGTCCTTGCAGGCATCCCCATGCTGACGGTCTGCGTCTGGGTGGTCACCAGGCTGCAGTACGACGACCATGGGTAAGAGCAGCCACCCCTCTTCTTGCTGCAGGCCAGCTCGGCCACGTGTCCCCCATGCAGGTCGTGGGGGGGTGCGGGGGGGACGAGCCTCATGCATGGGAGGCTCAGGAGGGGAGAAGTGGGGCAGCACTTTATTTTAAAGCTATTTCTATTTTCCAGTGGGGCCCATGCTGCGGCGGGGCCCCGTTGCAAGAGGTGCTGTGCAACCGGGGCAGGGGGCTGGGAGGGGGGAAGCGGGGTGAAACCCAGGCTAAAAGGGTGCGAGTGGGTGGCAGAGCCGTTTCTCCTCACCCCCAGGTGCTGGGATGACTACACCAGCCTGTACTGGTGGGTGATCAAGGCTCCCATCCTCCTGGCCATATTTGTGAGTACGTCCCCGGAGCATCCCAGCCCCAGAGCCGGGGGGTCCCATAAGAACAGGGGGACCCAATCAGGGGTCTGTGCAGAGCCTGAGACATGGCTTCTCGTGGCAGGTGAACTTCCTCATCTTCCTCAATGTCACCAGGATGTTAGCGCAGAAGATCCGGTCCCCGGACATCAGCAAAAATTACAAGCAGCAGTACATGTAAGGGCTGGCTCGGGCAAGGGGGAGCTCCCCTCACCCCGGTTTCTGGGCAGACCCAGGGCAGCAGGGACCCTTCCCTGGCAGAACACAGAGGAGGAGGAGCATCCTTGGAGCCTCCAAGACCTCCTTTCGTGGAAAATCTATTTTGGGTTAAGACCAAGGTCTTGGGAAGGGCTTGTCTCGCAGGGCAGGAGGACCACCGCTGGCACCCAGGCCACCGCTCATGCCACCACTCTCCACAGGAGGCTGACGAAGTCCACGCTGCTCCTTATCCCTCTCTTCGGGGTGCACTACGTGGTGTTCGCGCTCTTCCCCGAGCACATCGGTGTGGATGCTCGTCTGTACTTTGAGCTGGTTCTCGGCTCCTACCAGGTACAGGCCGGGGCAGATGGGTAGACAAAAGCCCCATGAACCCTTCCTGTCCCATCCCAAGATCCCACCAGGGGACCCTGGGATGGGCTGCTGGGGCTTTGCATGCTTTTGGGAGGGGACAACATCCAAGGCACCCCTCAAACACCAGGGATAAGGCACAAGGGTTGGGGTCTCGTGCACGTGCACTGATGCCATACACCTACCACCCGTAGGGTGGGGTAAGAGGTGTGGGAGGATGCTACAAGCAGGCAGCGGATGAACACAGAGGGGTCCAACCCTTATTCCTTGGGTGAAATTCTCTCTTTCTGCCCTTTCCAGGGGTTCCTGGTGGCTCTGCTGTACTGCTTCCTGAATGGAGAGGTGCGTGTCCCCCCCATCACCAACCCCCTGGGCACCACAGCCACACACGTGGGTGCACAGACACCCCCAAGGGTGCACCCCAATGAGCGCGGCATGCACGCAACCCTGCACGTGTGCACACCGGGGCACGCAGACACGCATGGGGGTCCCCATCCTCTGGTACCCCAGATCCCTTGTCGAGCCCCGGGTGCAGCTCCTGCCCCTCCGTTGGGTGCTGGAGGGTGGCCCTGGGTGCCAGCACCTGTCCGTGGTGTCACTTCAGGTCCAGGCTGAGATCAAGAGGAACTGGGGCAAGTGGCAGTCCTCCATGGAGAGCAATGTCTTCAACCTGGCGACCCAAGACTTCACAGCGTGACGAGGACTGCGTTCCGGGTGGGGGTGGGGGGGAAATACCTCCCCGAGGATGGTGGTGGTGGTGCTGCCGCAAGGCTACGGTCCCAGAAACGCAATAAAAAGGATTTTGTAGGTCCTGGGTCTGGCAGATTTGGGTGGTGCGAACAGCCGTTGGGAAAAGCTCTGCCTGCTCAGGTGCTGGTGGCTCTTGAGGACCCCAGAGGTGGCGTCCTGCTCGCCCAAAGCTCTCCCCACATTTTGGTCGATGTTTTAGGCGAAGGGAAGAGAGCTTCTTGCCCTCTTCTGCCCCGGGCAAGGGTAGGAAACACAAATATCATTTCACAAAGGGCACCTGGCATTTTTCCTTTGGCACTGGAATGAAAACTGAAGCAGCCCCAACGCTGATGGGATTTACTGCTGGTTATTTTCCCCTCCTTCCTTGGTTTACAAAATTATGGGAAGACGCCTAGACACAACACCCAGGAGCCATTCTGGGAGGAGGAGAAACAAATACAGAGACGGACCAAGCCCCAGAGCTCCCTAGGTGAGACCCCCGACGGTCTCATGCCTCGGATCCCCCCTTGATTTCCACAAAGTTTCCCTTTCTCCCGTGCCTGTTGCTTCAGCTGCTCTTGGTGCCGGGGCAGACGGTCCATCACCCCCACCATGCCAGCTCCGAGGAGCTCTGCAGCTCGCCAGGGGCTTTGCACCGGAGGGACGGGATGGTTTGCAAGCAGTGGGGCTCACCCGTCTTCGCTGGGGATTCGTTTGCCTGGGGCTAGTGAGGATTTTGCCAATAAAATATTGTTCTGAAATCCAGCATTGCTTTTGAGAGGTTTGGTTTGCTCTACAAAGGCAGATAACTTGGTACCAGGCTTCCTAGAGGGTGGAAACCCTGCCGGTGTCTGTAATGCCTGGAAATATTCCCCAGGGGGGAGAAATAATCTGCTTTTTCTCTGCCTGGTGAAGCAGCCAGGCTCTGGGCACGGCCACGGAGAGGAGATGGAGGAGGAAGGTGAAGAAAAGCCCAAGATGGGTGTATCACGGGCTGTCCCAGAGGTGCTGGGACACTGTGTCCCCTCCGGGTTGGAGCTGCCACCACCACGCCACCCTCTTTGTCCCCAAGAGCATCCTTCGCCCTCCCTGGGCTGAGCTCCTGCCTTGGAAAACGCTGCCTCCAGGAGTGAGAAAGGCCTCGAATGCCCTTTCCCCAAACCTCCTGGCGTCTCCCGTGTCCCCAAGACCCCGGCCACCCGATCTCGGCGGAGCTTCTCGCAATTCCCGGGTTGTAATTTCTCCGTGTAGCCACATGTCCTTCCTTAAATAAAACCCACTTGTTGGCCCCTTTCCAGACTGCGGGATCTCCAGAGATCCCACCCGGTCTCAGGAAGAGGCGTTGAGGGAAGGAAACCGAGCCCCAGACTTGATTTGAGGTGAGATGGAAGATGCTTCATTAAACAACACCCCCTCGGGCCAGCAACACCCTGCGTTGCCGGCCAGAAAACTTCCAGAGGAGCCCGGGAGCTGTCAAATAAATGCCTGCCTGCAGCCGTGAAGAGACCACAGGTGAATAAATATCTCTCTCCATCATTAGCGAGGAAGATGCTGTTTCGGCAGGGCTGGGAGGCAGACAGCAGCAGCGGATCGCGCCAGGGCTGGGGGTGCTGGGTGGGAACCTCGCGGCTGCCACAAAGCTTTGAAAAGCACTGGGTTTTGCATGTAGTTTCAGCTGCGAACGGGCCTTTCTGGGTGCTAAACCTGCCCCCGCAAATGACCCGCTGGGTTTCGACCCTGTAGTTTCCGCGGCGGGGCAGAGCCTGGGAAGGCAGGAGGCCACCGTGGGCGCAGGAGGGGTGATGTGCCACCCCCACGGGGACTGCGCGTCGCCTTCAGGCTGCAGGAAATGCTTTCCAAAGGGTTTGCTGCATCTCTAGCATGGACCATGCCCTACAGACACATATCTGGGGTGGCTGAGCCTAGGCAGAGCCGGGGCAGGTTTCCCCATCTCCCCTCCAGCAGGGTCTGCGCGACGCAGGACTCATTTCTTTTCTAACGCTTGGCAAAACGGGACTTTTAGAAGACTCTGAATCTGTGAAAATATTGACTTCATAGCCAGCTACGGGATATGGGTTTCAAGGTCTCAGTGTCTTCAAGCTCACCAGGTGCGGGGATGAGGAGGAGCGAGACCCGGGCACTTCACCCAAGCTGCCGACAGGATTATTTCATACCATGAACGTCACGTTCAATATAAATCAGAAAGTTTGCTGGGGAGTTCTGTCTCTCTCTCCCTTGATGGCGGTGGGCCGGAGGACTCCTTGCCCCGGTGCCGGAGCCCTGAGCCCTTCCCTTCCTCCCGAATCTGCAGCGCTCGCAGTGTCCCACATTGGCTGTCCCTGCGGGTAGTGCACGGCTTCCTATGACGGAACGGGCCGAATCCTCCTACATTTATATTGGTATCAGGACCAATACTGGTTCTTTAGTATTGTTAGTGTTCATTATTTAGTCTTATCCTATTAAATCTGTTTATATTTCAACCCTCGGGTTTCCTTGTTTTCCCCGATTCCCCTTCCCGGGTGGGGAGGGCTCATCAGGTGATAGAATAATTGCCTAAAGGAGGATAAATTGTGAGTTTCTCCAAGTATAACATTGCGGTCCGGGGGAACGCAGTAGCCTGGGGTGCCGGGGGGGGGACCAGTAGCGGGGGCGGGGGGGGGAGTGCGTGTGTGTGTGTGTGTGTGTGTGTGTGGTGGGGGGGGGTGTTTTGCCGGTGGGTGGCACTGCGGCCCCGCCACACCGCCGCGGGCACTGACATCGGATCCAGGGTGTCAGCCCCGCGGCGCGCAGCGTCCCCGCAACAAGGCGCCGGGACACGGGCTCGGCCGGCGCGGAGGGACCCCAGAGCACCCCGGGGGCTACCGCCTGCTGGCCCTGGGTGCCGGCACCCAATGGTTCTGCCCTGAGAGCACCCAGGGAGTAAGGTAAGGGGCCACGCCGCTGCGGGGGGAGAGTTGCACCCGGCCCCGCGCGTCCCCTCAAGGCTCCGGCAAAAGCCGGGGAACCCCCAGGATCCCCCTCTGCAGCCTTGGACAGGGGAGGGTTAACCAGAGATGGGGATGGGGATAAGGCTGAGGGCTGGGAGAGCTGTGCTTTTGCCTCTTGCTTCTTTCCCTGCCTGCATCCCCTGCTCCTCCCCGGGGCTGCCAGGCCGCCCCCCTTGGGTGCCCAGGGTGCCCCGATGCCTGTGCTCGCACCCGCTCCTTCATCCCTGCTCCGGGATGTGCCCGGATCTGCGGCTGGGGGACTTCACCCTGCAAATGCCCCTTCCCCGTGTTTGTTTCCACCCTGCTGCGTGCGGGCAGCTCCGTCTCTGCCCAGTCCTGCCTGCACGGAGACCAGCCAGGGCTCAGCCCCACAGAGCCCCCATGGATGCAGCCAGTCGTCCCCAGCAGGGCGAGGGGCAGGATGCGCCCAGCGCCGGCAGTTTCGGGGGAAGGTGCCAACCAAAGCACCTGGAACACCTCGGCGTCCCTCAGGCTGTGCCAGGCATTGCCTTTAGCCCACCCCGTCACCCCAAGGACACAGTTTTTCTCCCAAATTAGTGTTGTGAGTACCCCTGGGTACCCCAGACTCCCATTCCAGTTGGGATTTAGCTGGTTTTGGAGGCAGAACCGTGCCCTTGTGCCTGCCCAGTTGCCCAGCTGGACACCCAGGGTTGCTCCAGCTTCCCAAAGGGCAGAAGCCCCATCCCGGGGTTTCCACCCTCACATTCCTCACCCCAGGTTTGCTCCAGGCTAGAAGCAAAGCAAAAAAAGACCAGTGCAGCTTGCACAGGCTTCCCGGCGGTGCCGAGGCTGGGTTTGGGGCAGCTGGCAGCTGACGGGACCCGGTGAACATCCCCTGAATTTCCTGCTGTGACCAACGGAGCAAGCGGAAAGTCCCCAGAGCCACAGGGCGAGGAAGTCCCTGTCCCTGCCCTCCCAGTCCGCTGAAACCACCGGCCGCTGGGTGCACGGGGAATGCTCTTTGCCCGTGGATACAGGCTGCTGCTTTGCTGCTGAGCTCCCGACGGGCTCCGGGTGCTCTCTGCCCTGGATGTAGCAATCCCTTGGGAGTTCCTCACTCCCTCCTTCCCTTGGCTTTAGCTGCTCTGAGCCCGGCCTGGCCTCCAAGCCAGCAAAAAAGAGCCCTGGGGTCGGTTTTTAATTGAAGAAATCAAAAGTTACGCTTCCCAGAGCACACCTTCAGCATCTCCCGCAGGGAGCTAATCCTCCGTCCCACGCTGCACGACCTCTCCCGCGAGAGCTAAACCCGGTCTCCTGCGCTGCTGTATTTCCATGGTCTTGGACAGAAAAGGAAAATTATTGAGCAAAAAGCAGAATTGAGCCAAGGAACTCCACTTCCCACCTCCCTGGGTGCTCAGGTTCGCAACCTTGGCCCTGTTTTTATTGATTGCATGGGACGCCAGCGAGCAAAGGACCCCCGCGGGCAAAAGGCTGGAGGCAGGGAAAGGGGAATTGTCATGGGAACACGACAGCGAGGGATGCCCGGCTGGGCAGGGCAGGTGCTTCAGCTCCAGTAAAGCCCATGCCAGCAGGGGAAAGTGGCTACAGCGTATTTTGTGACCGGACGAGCAGCAGAAGAGTTGCACAGAGTTGGAGAGATGACGGGGAGGGACTCTGTATCAGGGAGGGGAGTGATAGGACGAGGGGGGACTATTCTAAACTGGAAGAGGGGAGATTTAGATGAGATGTTGGGAAGGAATCCTTTGCTGTGAGGGTGGTGAGCCCCTGGCCCAGGCTGCCCAGAGAAGCTGTGGCTGCCCCATCCCTGGAGGGGTTCAAGGCCAGGTTGGACGGGGCTTGGAGCAACCTGGGCTGGTGGGAGGTGTCCCTGCCCAGGGCAGGGGGTGGCCCTGGGTGGGCTTTAAGGTCCCTTCCAACTCAAACCAGTCTAAGATTCTATGATGAGTCTCCTCTGACCAGGCTGGGTGCTGAGGTGGTTGGTCCACCCCCAACGCAGCTCTGTGCACCCCAAAAGGGCTGACCCTCCAAGCTGGTCACCCCGCCACCTTCTCCTCCCAATCCTGGGTGCCCCCTGAGCACTCTACACACCAGACCAACTACCTGGGCACGCAAAGAGCACCCAAAGGCCCTGTCAGGAAGGACACGAGGGGGGACAGCCATGCAGCAAGCCGTCCTTTTGCACCACCCGGTGCCACCCTGGTCCGGCTCAGATCCACGGAGGTCTCCCCGGGCAGGGTGTGCATCAAGGGACACGGGTGTCAAAGCACCCTGCTGTCCAACCAGGGTGACCCCGCAGGGCTACTGGCCATTCTGGCCACTGGATGCTCCTGGTGTGCAAAGAAACATGGTTCTGGTGCAACTTTCAGCAGCGGCGGAGGGTGGGCACGGGGGCAACGAAGCAGAAAGGGCAGATGCCCCCCACTTGCAAGCAAGAGGAGGAGCTACGGCCGGCGGTGGGTGCTGCACGACCGAATAACGCTCCCAGGGAGCCACGGACTCGGAGGCGACGTTGGCAGCAGGGTTGGCACCGAACTCCCCCCCCACGCCGGCCCCACCGCCCTTGCAGTTGTCCCGCTGCTCTTTCCAATCAGATGTCACTTCTGGGAGAGATAGATGGGGAGGTGCCGGCCGGGGTCCCTTCCCACCTCCCCTCCCGCCTCCCCACGGCACATTTGGTGCCAAAGCCAGTCCGAAGCCACCTCAACATCTGGGACACCCTGCTGCGCTACCGGGACCGCCCCAGGTGGCCGCGTCCCCCAGCTGGGCGCGTGGCCAGGGTGGCCGCGGTGCAAGGCAGGGGGGTCCGGCCATGCAGGACCCCGGCAGCACCAGGCGATGCGGCCGCGGGGGGTTTGCAGGCGCCGCCAGCCCCATGATTGGCACGGCGGGGGACGAATGCCACAGCTGAGACGGGGCCGAGGCTACCTGAAGGATCCTGTGTCCTCAGGTTTCACACATGACCATCTGACAGCAGCAGCAGCTGCTCTGCCAACAGCCACTTGCTGAGCTAAAAGCCTCCCGGAGTCGAAGGAGAGGGAAATTCTGGCCCTAAAAGGTCTCTCCTTGGGATTTCGCTCTCTCTACCCAACAGTAAGTACCGGGTTCAGCCCTGGGTTGATGCCAGGGCACCGGGAAGGGTCTACAGGGTCTTGGATGTCACCGGCTTTGTCATAGTCGCGGTGCCCGGAGCGGTGCAGGCAACATCAGGGGCTTCGCAGTCGGAGAGCTGGAGGTGGACGGGAGCAGGACAGCCCCTGCCATCGCCGGGGTGGTGTTTAGGGCTGTAGGCACCCACCTGATCCCCCTGTGTGGAAAACAGCCCGGGACGGGGGGAGAAAGTCCCCGCAAAGGTGCAGGCAGCGTGCGGGGACGGCGGTGCCAGCAGCCACCGGACCCCTCAGTGGCCACGGACCTGCCGCCGGGACGAGAGGGGACGGTGGGGGATGTGACGGGCAACCGGTTTCTGAGCCACCTTCCCACCGGGAGGAAGGGAGCTACAGGCAGAGCTTAAAAGTCACAAGTCGCCTTTCTCCTCGCTTCTCCTGGAGGTCTAAATATAAACCTCAGCTTGGCCAAGGCAAGGCTGCAAGAAAGGTCTGGGGCGGGGGGGTGGTGCGTCGCAGTGTCTCCTTTCGGAAAGGCGTCTGTCCCCGCAGAGCCCCTGTCCCCCGTGGGGCAGTAGGGAGGGACCCCCGTGGGGGCGGCGGGAGGAGGTGGGACCCCCTCTGCCATTCCGAAAGAGCGGTGACAGGGTGACGGGGAGGCGGGAGGCCGTCAGTCCCCGATCCGCGCGTGGGGGCTGGGGGGCGCGCACGCAGAGCCAACAGCTCTGGGGTGCCGGGGGGGGCAGGGTGAGCCCAATGTGGGGTTCAGGGCTCAGAGCCCCCCATGGGCAGCGGAGAAACAGGCAGTGCCAGGGTGGGATTCGGCTCAGTTTTTGGGTGCTGAATCCCCACCCCCACCCCCCCCGCAAACATCTCTGGCCTGCGGTGGGTGCGCGGGGGTCTGCAGAGTTCCCATCACTCGCTGCACCCCCCGGTGCCGTTTTGGGGTCTATTCAGAGGCAATCGGCCACCCTGGTCCACAAACCCTTCACAAAAGCAACCATCCCTCTTGGCCAGATCCTGCGTTGCTGCCCCCCTCGCTCCTCGAAGCCGGCGCTGAGTCGCGGAGTGAATTTTGCAGATCGGCACCGGCGTTTCCTCCCCTGCCCGCACCGCTGCCGGCAGGGATGCGACGGACGCCTGCGGCGAGCTGAACGCCCGGCAAATGGTTTATCAGCGGATAAAGCCGATGGGCAACAATTCCATAAAACCCCGGGGAGGGTGGGGGACACCCCAGTGGGTCCCGTCGTACAGGGGAGACCCTGCACATGTAGCCGATGGATTGACGCTGTGAGCGCCGGAGCTGCCTCCTCTGGTCCCTGCTAGGAAAATGCCTGACGTCATAACGGTTTGGGGGAAAAAGGGCACATTTACGGGAATTGGTTAAAGAACACAGAGTCCTGCCTTGACTTGGCTGTGCTAATATTGAAAATAGCATTTTCTACTTTCCAGTGTGTACATAAGGGGCCCAGGAGCATCATCCAGGGCAAAAGGGCCCCATGGAACCGCTCCGGCAGCTCCGTCTTCCCTCAGGGAAACTTGCTGGATCTAGGGGTAGGAGAGTGAGCCGGCTGCCGGTAATGATGAGGCGTCGAGGATCATTTTTGAGGATCATTTTCGGCAAGTTGGACTAATGAGGTCATTTATATGGAGGGGAGGAAGCAGAAGGTGGCGGATCCTTTGGGGAGTTCTGAGGGCAAAGATCCCAGCTGTAGCCTCCGGAGATGCTGGGAAGGGTGCTCAGCTTCTGCGCCTGTCTGTTTATCCGTCTCCTTCCTTCCTTGGTTATTTATACAGCCCTTGGGAACATCACCGAGTCCCCCTTATCCAGATCCAAATGGATCTGAATGATCCCTGGGGAGCTGGAAGGCAAGAGCGGAGTGCGGGGCTCAGCGCCTGGAGCTGGGCATGGGGTGGGCTGTGCTGGCCGCAGGTGCCCCACGTTGGTCCTGGTTTGCCTGGTGTCCTGTGTGGGGTACAGGGGTACAGAGGCTGCCATGGGAAAACGGGCATCCTCCAACCCCGGGATTGGGCCTCGATATTGCCGATCCCGCGGGAGCATCAGGTCCGGGATCTGCTCCCGGGTTGGGGATCCCTATGGTGATCCCCGCGGTGTCTCTCCTGGCATCCCTCAGAGGTGGCTGCATCGCTGTCCTCCCATTCTCCCCAAGGCCGGGGGACCCCATGGCAGGTAGCAGGTCATGATGGCCCCACATCATCCTCCCTTCCCCCAGCCATCCCCTCCCAGATCTTTTCCAGGAGGAGGAGCGGGAGCATTGGATGACACCGGAGCGCAGGCAGTGGGCAGTGGGCAAGCACAGGGTCCCCGCTTTAACCCTTCCCCGCCTGCCCGAACCTCAACCGCAGCCAAAATCCCCCCAGAATAAACCCAAGCAGCCGTCCGCCCTGGTGTCCCCTTTCCAGCAATCCCCTCCCGGGGGTCCGTAGGGATAGCGGGGGGGACACAAAGGAGGTGGGGATGGGCTCGTACCCCCCGCCGCATCCTCCAGCTCCGGGCAGGAGGGGGTTAGCGCGTTACCGCAGGATGTTGCAACCTCCTATTTCCATTTGTGGCCCAGGAGAGTATCTGAGGACTTCACAGCTTCCAGCCTATGCACGCCACCCCCCGCCTTAAGCACATGGAGGTACCCTTGGTAGGGCAAACAGGCATTGAAGGGCCGGCGTTTGAGTAAGTTCAGGCCAACAACGACCAGCGAATTGCATAAAATTAATTTCCACCCCGCTTATGATGCCGGTGGCAGGAGTGGAGGCACCTCTGCAGGGGATGTATTTTGGAGGGGTCAGCGGTTTATGTGGTGGAGGGGGGCTGGTGCCCCCTTAGCGTGTTCAGCGTCACGGATTCGGCTCTCCAAAGGCAGGCAGCGACGGCGCAGGCTCGGCCCCGTCTTTGCAAGGAGCTGGGGAAGGGAGCAGCCCCTTGCCTGGCACCCATCGCGGTGGGACCCGGCTGAAGGTGCTGCTGCAACGGGCCGTGAGACACGGGATTGGGCATCACGTCCTTCTCCTCCTCCGCGTAAATCCCCCGAGCACCGGCACAGCCCTCGGCTGGCGGGTGTCCTTGTCCCAAAGTGCATCGCAAGGCAGGGGGTGGGAGATGCATCGCGTCGCAGAAAAGGGGCCGGAGAGCCTTTGGAGACCTCCTCTTGTTCTGCTCGAGAAAGGCAGCGTCCTGCAGGCGGAAAGCAGCGAAGCAGCGTCGTTCCCATAGCAGCGAACTCATTCAACGTGGCCTTAAAATCAAGCATTTGGCCCAAGCAACCGTGCCAGCATCGCTGGTGCTGTGGGTGACACGTGATGAGTGACCTTGGCTGGGCTGGACCAACCTGGGGGACCACGATGGCACCTGAAGAGCTTCTCAGTCCCCCCGGTCTGGCTGGGGAAAGGCATTCGCCAGCCCTGGGCTTGCTCTGGCATTTTTTTCCAAGGGCTTTCGACACACCATCCCTTTTGCTCGCCATCAGGTGATCACAGGTAGCGTAGCCTAGCTTCCCCCAGGTCCCTGGGATGATGGATGCTGCTTGGAAGCATCCTGCATTCCGGCCAGTACAGTTGGCTTGGGCCACGCTTCAGGCAAAGGAACAAAATACACCAAGAGGAGGGTAAAAAACCACAGTGGTGACAGGAGTCGGCACGGGGGGGGACATGTCACTAACGGGAGCCAGCGGTGCCGGCCAGGCTTGGTGGGCGAGAGGCTGGTGTTTGAGCCACACAGCCCATGGGACTTCCCAGCCAGGAGCTTAAAAAACTCATTAATTCAAAAGGCTAATGCTGGAAAATGAAGAATTAATTTTTTTTCCTCGCTCTTAAAAGAGTCTTCCAAGCCCACCGCCATTTGAAAACAGAGTGGGAAAAGGATCGGGTTGACTGCCTCTTAATTTTTTTATTTTTTTTTTTTCCCCCGGTGTTATTTTCTTTTCGTGAAACTTTAGCCCCAGCTCCCTTTGAAAAAGAGCCGCCAAAAAAAACCAGAGCGAGTTTACCGTGGGCTCGGCACCGCCGCGGTGGCGGAGCTCCGGCGTCCCACGGCAGCGCCGTAAGAGGTGTTTATTTGCAGAAGAAGATTTTTGGAAATTTTGCGTGTCTTTCCGGATAGCCTTTGTCATGTAGTTACAGCAAAGCATTTGGGGACAACCATATATCTGGGGATAGTAAACATCAGACTCTTAAATAGCACATTATCGCGTGACTGAAAGGGACATAAACTTGTTTATAAAATTGCTAATTTTGTCTGGCACAACTGAAGGGTGTTTATCCCAGTTACCACTAGAAACTCATATAATCTCGAAGACGCTCATGCAGCTCCAGGCCCTGCGCGTTAAATCACCCATGTGCATGACCTAAAGCCGCTCTCTCTCCACCCCCTGTGCTATTTGTGGGCAGAAAAAAACCCAAAACATTTCACAGTAGATTTTTTTTTCAATTTCCCCCACTTCCTTTTTTTTTTTTTTTTTTTTCCCAAAAGCTGGGGAAAACACAGCAGGAAATAAACACCCCGTAGGACTTTCTTCGCGACGTGACATCCATAGGACCACGCCGGAAGGGGTTTTTTTTTCTACCAATATCAGACTTTACAACAAAGCACGGTGCACTTAAGCGTCACAAGAAAAGCCAAATATCCCAAAGCTCAAACAAAACCCACGGCAGCAGATGGCATTGCCACCACAGCACCAGGGTGACATCGCCTCTGGCGTCGCAGCCTCCACCCGGTGGGGTTTGGGGCTGTTTGGGGTCCCTTGCTGGGTACAGTGGCAGGATTTGGCCCTGCTCATTCTCCTTCCCACCATGGTCCCACCACTGAGTACTGGGTGTACGGAGGTGGGAAATGCAGAGGGGATAAGGACAATGCTATTTATCATAGAATCACAGAATGGTTTGGGTAGGAAGGGACCTTGAAGATCATCTCATTCCACCCCCTGCCCTGGGCAGGGACACCTCCCACCAGCCCAGGTTGCTCCAAGCCCCGTCCAACCCGGCCTTGAACCCCTCCAGGGATGGGGCAGCCACAGCTTCTCTGGGCAACCTGGCCCAGGGGCTCACCACTCTCAGAGGGAAGAATTTCTTCCTAATCTCTAACCTAAATCTCTCCTCTTTCAGTTTAAAACCCTTCCCCCTTGTCCCATGGCTCCCCTCCCTGATCCAGAGTCCCTCCCCAGCTTTCCTGGAGCCCCTTTAGGGACTGGAAGGGGCTCCAAGGTCTCCCCGCAGCCTTCTCTTCCCCAGGCTGAACCCCCCCAGCTCTCTCAGCCTGTCCCCACAGCAGAGGGGCTCCAGCCCTCCCAGCATCTCCGGGGCCTCCTCTAGACAAGGAGGAGCTTTCTCATCCCCATAACGCTCTCTGTCCTCTGTGGACATGTGAACGCTGTCCTGACCGCTCCGAGTGGCCACGTTCTTGGGCTGGGTTTGAACCAAATACACATTCTCCTGGCAGCAGGTCTCCCAGCCCACGTGGGTTTGGTTTTTAAAACCTATTTAATGTGTACAGGGGTGGAGGGGGAACCTGCTGTGGTGGGGGGGGACGGTTCAGGGGGGAAGTGGCAGGGTTGGGAGAGCGAGACCCATGGCATCTCCTGGGCGAGCGAGAGGCTGCCTCGGGGACCGGCAGCGTGGAGGATGGATGGTGTTTGTAGCAGCGCTGGCGATGCACATGACCGAGCACCCATCCCTGAGCTGTGACTCATCCCCAAACCCTGCGGTCCCAGCTGGTCCCCGTTGCACCATCCTGCCCCACCCTGGGTGTCCTTGGGGGATAAATAAGGGAGGGATGGAGAGGGTTGGGTTGCCCTGTGTGCCGTCAGCCTCTAGGTGCTGGTTTGGGTGGAGGTGGCGTGTCCCAGGAGGATTTGGGGTGCAGGGAGTGGGTGCTGCAGGATTGTGCTTTCGGTGTGCTGTGATGGGCTTGGGTTGTGCGTGCAAACAAGGTCTGGTTTCCAGAGCTTTTGAGCTGCTTGGTGCCAGCTTATCTCCCCCGGCATTAACTCGTAGCTATGAGCGTGCGGGCCAGCCCTGGCTTCTCTGGCACCGGCTCTCCCAGAGCTGGCTCTTCACGGGCTTTGGGGCACGAGCGCGTGGTTTCCACGCTAATCCCTGCTGCAGGGCACCCGCCCTGCGCCGCACACCGCGAGCTCTTGGCTGAGCATCATCTGGCTCTGCTGGTCCTTGGTGAGTGAAGCTGCTTTACACTTGCTGGTGACCACTCGGGTTGTTTTCTGTCTTGGACTCGTGTCCCTGTCGGCCTCTTCTAGGGTCTTTCCAGAGTGTCTCCTGTTAAGAGGATGAATTTTGAGGGCAGGCTTGCAGGTGGCAGCTCTTCAAGATGTGTTGGGCGGTCTTGCTGCGACACTGCAGATACTCAGAGGGTCCCACTGCTGTCTCCGTGTTCCGGGTGTCCGTAGAGCTGAGAGATCTCAGGGGCAGCATGTCTTCACTTGAGACACCCCAGTTATACCTGTCTCTGTTAACCCAGCCCTGAGTATGGTGAGGGAACAGTTGCATCTCTCTGGGCTTTCCAGGCTGGGGGAGCGTTGCTGGGGAGCAATGCCCTGGGAAGGGAGGAGCAGAGCCCCGGCGCCTGGGTGATGGGCTGAACCCAGCACCTCCACGGGCCAGCAGGATGGGGGGAGGCCCCCGGCCACCCCGTGTCCCTCACAGCCACATGTCTGCGCACAGCGGCCAAGAAAGTCCTTCCCCCTCTTCCTCAGCCCACGGGAGGTTATTTTCTGTGCAGGGATGAGGTGCCAATTCTGGATGGGGTGGCTCTCCAAGCTGTCTCAGACAGGACCCTGTCGCCCTTCCGTCTGTCCTGATTATAGAGAACGTATTACGCAGCATCTCTGGTAGCTTCCAACCCGCTCTTGTTATTTTGGAGGCTGATTCGTTTGTGTGGCCTCAGAGGAGCAAAAAAAAAATATCAGAGGAAACTGAATTTCTATCAAAGTGAAGGCCGTGGGCTCCTGAGCAGGGAGCTGCTCCCAGTTGCCTGCTGGGAATTGATGATGCTGAGCTGGGGAGCACTCATCCATGGGGAGAAGCTGGGGAGATGCTCATCCGTGGCGTGCCAAGGTGTCGGACATGGGCAGTGTGTCCAAAAGCAACAGCTCAAGTGTGTCACAGTAAAAACGGAGTTATCCGGCTTAGCTGGGAGTCCAAAATCTACGAAGGCAATAAATAGCAGATCAGAGCTTTGCGGAGATGTTTTAAGTGACTAATTTAATCCTAGAGTCATTAAGGTTGGGAAAGATCTTTAGGACCATTGAGTCCAACTGTTAAATTCTTAGCATGAAAGCCGATGGGGCGAGAGTCTGCCTTTAATAAGGGGCTCTGGGGGGACCCATGTCCTGGGGAGAGCTGGGGCTGAGCCCCACCGGGCGACTCATGCCAGGGGCAGCACCTGTTACTGCGCCTGAACTGCTTTTACCTATCGGAGGCGCAAAGAGTTTGATCTCGGTTATTTATAGCAGCTGCTATAAATGTGCCAGGCCGGCAGCAGAGGGGCTGTTCGCCCCGTCCCGGCGGCGGAAGGTGGCTGGTCCCAGGGGGAGCTGCTTCACTTGGGGTGGTGGGACACGGCCGTTTCCCACCCACACGCTGGTGTGGGAACTGGGCGCGCTGCGGGGGGAGAGGGGTGTTCAGCTGGATCCCCCACAGAGCCTGCGTTTGGCTCTTGGCCCCTTCTCTTTTGGGAAGCAGCGGTCGACCAGAGATGCTGATGGCTCCAGGGCTGCAGTGTGTGGGACTGGGATACAGGCTTAAGTCCTGATCCTGCTCCCTGGGCTCATCCCTCTATCCCTGGGTGGCCGCGAAGGGGTCAGAGCAGGACCAGACGCTGCAAAAGACCCCCTCAAAAAAAAAAAAAAAAAAAAACACAAATAATTTCCAAAGGGCAACATCCCCTTTGAGGAACCCCCTGTTTAGCCTTGGGCAGAGCTGCCAGCACTTAGCATCAACCCCTGGGGCTGCCAAGGGCTGCTCCATCGGCAGCTGGACCAGCGTGGCACGGCACGGTGGCTTCAGCCCAGCCAGAGGAAGAGGGGACACAGGCCGAAAGCAAAGCCGGTGCTTCTCGCTCGAGCTCTCCTCCTGCGCTCGCTCCTGCCGGGGCAGGAATGAGCAGAGTCATGGGGCTGGAGAAACTTGACTCCTGCGGTGATCGCTGGTGGGAGCTGGCACCAGCACAGCCACCTCCGCCGGGACCGCAGCAAGCGGGGACAGGGCATTGCTGGGGGGTTTGGAGGGGCAGCACCCAGTGGGAGGCTCCGGGGAAGACCCGGACCATGCCGCACCCCATGCATTGAGGCCTTGGAGAGCAGCGTGGAAGGGGCTGGAGCCCGACGGGGCGCTGGCGTGGCCCACAGCACGCGCTTGCCCTAAAAGCTCTGCAAAACCCCATTTCCAGGGAAATTGAGCTCCTGTAAGTTCTCGGAGTCCCCAGGAGATGGGGTGGGTTGGTCCTCCCCCATGGGTGCTGTGGGTCCTGCTTGTGCGCGCATCACTGCATCCCCCGTGGGACTGGGGGCGAGAGAGCCAGACGCAGCCCCGTGCTTTTCGGCTGGAGCTTCGAGGCCGCTGGTATCGAGGGAATGCAACGGGCAGGATTCCAGAGCCGCTCAAGTGGAGTGTGAAATGGGTGTAAATCCAGAATAACTGGATGAGAAGAAGCAACGGTGGTGCCCTGCTGACCCGCTGCCGTGGCCACTGTCCCCTCGCGGGGACGTGTGGTGGCAAAAATTTCCCTTTTTGCTTCCTTTGAGGTTCCACCTTTGGGGTGCAGCAGGCCTGGGGTGAGACGGGGCTGTGCCCCCCTGGGGTGGCTGCTCCAGGCTCTCTGTTTTGCAGCGATTTGGGCCAGAAGCTGGTTTTTAGGCAGTGCCAGACTCCACTTTGCAGTGCTGCGACTCAGTTAATCCGATTAGACAGCCCTGTTCAGCAAGGACAAAACTCTCCCTCTTCTAAAACAGGTTTAACTACAAAAAGTGGTGCTCTTGCCACTTGATTATTTTTATTTATTTTTTTTTTTAAAGCTTGCCCCGTTCCAAATGGCAGCAAGTTGCTGCCATCCCTCTACCAGCTGCCTTTTGATCGCGCATCAAAGCCCTGGTGCTGGAGCCACGAAGGGGCTGTTCAAACGCTGTGATGGAGATGGTTTCTGCCAGGGGGGGCCGGTCCCTGCTTCATCCCTGGGGCTGGAAGCGATGACGGGGGGGGGGGGTGTGTGTGTGTGAGCAGTAATACCCCCACACCGGTGTGCTGCTGCCCTTGGCAGAAGAAAATCCATTTTGCCCACCGAGAGTCAATTCGGCGGCGATAGCGAGGGAGCGCGGTGGTTTCTAAAACGCAGTTATCCTGCCCTGCTCGAAATCAATACCTCCCTTTTGCCACTGCTTTTATCACTTGGTTTTATAATCACCATCGGAACGTGTCGATACTGTTGCGCGCCTGGAGTCGCTCTTCCCATCAGGGTTATAAATGTCCAGTTCTCCTAAATTACAAAGGGCTGAAGGTTTCCAGCTCTCAGCACGGCAGGGCTGGGGCTGTCGGGAGTATCGATCCTAAAGCTTTTTCAGCAGCATCACGTAAAGTTTTGGTGCACAGAGGAGTCGCTGCTTGCCAGTGGGACGCCGGTTTTTGGGGAGGGGGAGGCACAGAGGTGCATCTATCCCAGTATCCCCGCAAAGCGGGATCGAGTGGTGCGGAATATTGGGCTCGTCTCTGACACAAGCTGATGTTTGGGGGTCGAACAGGTATGGAGGGGAAGCTGAGGCAAGATTACTCAAAGAAAGAACCTCTCTGGTGTCTAGGAAGCCTTGGCCAGGGGTTTCAGCCTCCCTCAGGGCATGGCAGCTTGTTCCGCCGGGTTCAGTCACCCGTCTGGTCCCCGCTTTGTTCTCTCCAACCCTTTTTGTTGCTTTGCTGCTCAGTGGAGCCACTCTTATCTCTCCCAAATGGCCCATCCTATTCCTGTCCGGGGAGTCATCCTGATCCCTGTAACATTAGAAAGTGTCATTATTGCCTTGCTTTTTGGTTCAAGATAAGGCTTTAACCCCTTCCTCTGGGGAGCAGAGCCATCCGGCACTGCAGGTTACTCGTGTTTCCTACAGGACTGAGCTCCTCTGGCTGAGGAACCTCTTGCTTTGAGCACCCCGCGTTGTTGGCGCAAGGTGCGGGAGGAAAGCTGTCCATGCCCTGCGACATATTGCAAAGGGGAGACGGTGCCACTGACGCCGGAGGTGTTGTGTTTTGTTGAACAACCCTGTCTAGGTTGTGAAATGGCGTGTCTAACAACAGCCACCTGGGGCCGGGGACACCAACTGCTCGGCTCATATGGTGCTCAACCTGATGGTTCTTTTTGCTGGGGGGCTGAATGGGGGTCTGAGAGGAGAAGGAGCACAGGGGGTGCTCCATCCGCAAGCGATCCATGCGTGATAACCTTTCTTGCAAGTTCAATATTTCTGCAATAGACCTGTTTGCAAAAGCCCACCGAGATCCTGCCATCACCTGGCTTCAAGGGCTGAGCAAAAAATGCCCCAAAACGGCACCGGCTGGCATTGCCTTCTCAGCCCCCCTCTCCCCAGCAGGCTGGGTGAAGGCGTCCCGGAAGCAGAATGAGAGGATGGCCGGCCTGCCGCACATCCCGGGCCCTGAGAACCTCCGCCCCTTCACCCCTGCCTCGCTGGCTGCCATCGAGCAGCGCATCGCCGAGGCAGAGGCACTCAAGCTAAAGCGGCAGCAAGTTGAGCTGCCCGAGGAAGAGGAGATCAAGCCCAGCAGCGACCTGGAAGCTGGCAAGAACCTGCCCCTCATCTATGGTGACCCACCGCCGGAGCTCATAGGGACTCCTCTGGAGGACCTGGACCCTTTCTACAAGGATAAGAAGGTGAGGGACACAGCTTAGCCCATGGGTAGACTTGGCATTAGATGTAAGTCCCAAGAAAAAGACCAAAGCATGGACCATCTTCTTCTTTGCACCATGTTCCAGGCTCTCACATGAGCCCATCTGGGTGATCCACAGCCCCAGACTTCTGTGGTTGCTTCTCCAAAGCAGAGCATCTGTTCCTTAGCAAAGTCTCGAGCCTTTGGAGACCCAAAGCATGCAAAGAGGTCCTACCTCTAATGGCAGCACTTGATCCATGGGTGTTTCAGGGGTGTGCAGAAAGGCTAACCCATCTTCCTTCTCTCTTTTCTCCACAGACATTCATAGTCCTCAACAAAGGGAAGTCCATCTTCCGCTTCTCGGCAACCCCTGCCCTCTACATGCTGGGGCCCTTCCACCCCATCCGCAGAGGAGCCATCAAAGTGCTTATCCATTCATATCCTTGCCCTCTGTGGTGCTGCTCCATGGCCAGGTCAAACCCTGGTGCTCAGAGTGAGAACAGCCCTGGGAGAGGGCTGAGAGAAGTGTTTCATGATGGTGTGGAGCAAATCTTCTGGGCTGGCCGCCACTATGGTCAGGACTCACTGCCCAGCCATCCCAGTGCTTTGGTCCCTTCCCAAGGAGTAGGTGTTTGGACGCTTCAGGCACATTGGTGGCACCAAGAGCTCAGTCTTGGTTGAAGAAGGGAGGAATCAGTTTGGTTGGAGAAGGGAAGAAACCTAAGTGTTGGAGCTTCCTAGGAAGAGGCTCAAGGTCTCTGAGGACTGGAGACACTTGGAAAGGAAGGAAAATATTTACAGGTCAGAGGATCCTGTCCCGTCTGGCAAGTGGGTGAAGGAGCTTAACGGATGCTTTGGGAGAAGGAAGGCAGAGGAACCATGACGTTGGAGTACAGGGGAGGAGGCAACTTTGAACTTTTGATGTGAGACAAGCAGAGATGGAAAGACAGGAAAGGACCCCAAGAGCAAGAGGAGCACTAGGATGGGTGGGAAGTGATCCCAGAATAGCTCTGGTGGCAGGAGGGTTTGGTGGCCTGGAGGGAGGAGGAAAAAGGGGGGATGTTTGTGGCAGAGGGAACAGACAAGTGGGGAACGCTGTATCATGGGGTGATGGAGAGGAAGGAGCACAGGGGACAAGAAGGGAGGCAGAGCCAGCACCATGGAGACGGGGAGGGGAGCAGAAAGGGAGGGCAGGGGCCAGGACCGTGCACGGGAGCAGGGGGACTACCGGGAAAGCGTGACCACAGGACTGAGCTGGGAGAGAGCCGCAGGAGGAGTAGGCCAGGGCATGGGACCAAGATGGGAGCCAGGACGAGAGGAGTAGGGGTGCTTGGCTTCATAACCGTGTGAAGGGGGGAATCTAGGCAACAGCCGCAGCATTTCTCCTTGACCAGGTTTTAAATTATTCAGCATGTTCATCATGATCACGATTTTAACCAACTGCGTGTTTATGACGCTGAGCAACCCCCCGGCGTGGTCCAAGAACGTGGAGTAAGTTTCTTCCTCCTGTGACCTCCCCCGGCCGTGGGGGCCATCCCAGCTTGGCCGTCCTCAGGAGGGACAGGACCAAGTCTGAGAGAGGGATGTCAGGATCCAGGCACCCTTCAGAGGAGGAGAGGCATCACTGGGAGGTGCTGGTGGCCCTCTTGATCTCAGGAGGGATGTCCATGCTCTGCATTAGGCATTGCAAAGAGTGGGAGCGTTTCAGGGCTGCCCAAAATCTGGTGGGGTCCCTGTGACAGGAGACAACTGCAGAGCAGGTCGGGTCAGGTCAACAGTGATAGTCTGGAGAGGCTGAGCAGATTCTCCAGTCCAAGGAGTATGGACAACCAGCCCCAGGTGAGAGGGGAAAATCCAGCATTTTCTGCTGTGGTTCTGCACAATCAGGTCTCAGCTGGGTTTTACAGAGAACATGGTGGTGTGGGACATCAGCAGGGATCAGAGGTGTTGTAGAATAGTCACCAAAGGGATTGGTACATCAAAATGTCCCAACTTTCCTTACAAGGTGAGGTGAAAACCTCCCCCAGTGCTGAAGCACCCCAAGAACCCATCAGCCCGGGTCCCCCCAAACTCAGATTCCCAAAATGGTCCCATGGGGGGACAAAACCTCATCGTGAGCTGGCCCTTGGACCCCGGTGAGCATCCCCTCAGTCACCGTTCCCGTTTCAGATACACCTTCACTGGGATATACACCTTCGAGTCCCTCATCAAGATACTGTCGAGAGGCTTCTGCATCGACGACTTCACATTCCTGCGTGACCCGTGGAATTGGCTGGACTTCATGGTCATCTCCATGGCGTGAGTTTGGTGGGATGGGGGGAGGACAGGAGGCCTGACCACTGCACCCAGGGAGGGGACCCTGGGGAGGAAGGCTGAGAAACAGGAGGTGGATGCCCGGCAAAGCCCTTGAAGCTCTCTCCTCTCCTGTCCTGCAGCTACATTACCGAGTTCGTGGACCTGGGGAACATCTCTGCTCTCAGGACCTTCCGTGTCCTCCGTGCCTTGAAAACCATCACCGTGATACCAGGTGAGACGTGAAGAAGGGGTCTCCTCTCCGTATCTTCCCCTTCCTCGAGCTCAGGTTTTCCCACGGTTCACAGCAATTCCTTGTTCTTTTGACAGCTCTAAGAGAAAACAGAGGAAATAAGGTATTCAATATTTATGAATAATTTTCCACATAATTCAGCTTTTGGGTCAGGTCCTGCTGGTTTTACATCTTGAAATTAGCTGCGCTCACTCGGTTGTTTGGCCAGGGAAAGCTCCTGGTGGGCCAGATGTGGTGTTTTTAGGGCTCCTCGGAGAGGCCTTAAGTGGACTTGTGTTTATGGGCTCGATAAACCGATATGCTTTGTTTGGTCCTTGGAGCCATAAACTCAGGTTTGTCCCCACTGCTGACTGCTCTGGTTCTAGGGTTGAGATATTTGGTGGGTGACAGTGCAAGAGCCGGCGTGCCGAGTGTTTAACATCACCCCAAACATCCAGCCTGTGGTGTTAGCGGCCGTTTCCCAAATTTGATGCCGTTTCAATGCCCTGCTTTGGTACCACCTCGTGCAAGCTCACTGAAATGATGGGTCAGACCCCTTGAAGAAGCATGAGATTGAACTGAAAATGATGATTTCTTGTGGTGAACAAGTTCTTGCGTCCCTGCGTTTCCTGATCTTTAGGGTTCATATTTGAATGTTTCTTGCCTCTCTCAAACAGGCTAAAAATTGCATTTAGGAAAACAGAAGCTGATGCTTCTTGCTGGAATGACATCCCCCCAAGAGGCTTTGCAGAAATAGCCATTGCGAAAATAAGCGGTTTTAGAACGGCGCTCCTCAGCAGTTTCCCAACATAGAGAAGCC
The DNA here is from genome assembly GCF_028500815.1 of Rissa tridactyla. NCBI lineage: Eukaryota > Metazoa > Chordata > Aves > Charadriiformes > Laridae > Rissa > Rissa tridactyla. The sequence continues at coordinate 3,248,124 of NC_071484.1, read as the reverse complement.
CTTGGAGAACAGGGTTTTACCTAAATAGTTTGGGGAGGGGAGGGGGGGGAAACTGGCACGATGACAGGGATAAAAATCATGTGTTATCAGAGAACTGCCTCCGCGTGAGAAAGCTCTGTGCTCAGAGCTGCTTTTAAGATCAATGTCAGGATGTCCCAGCATCACCCATCAGCCGTGTAGACCTCGGGTGACAGGAACAACATCCTCCATGTCAAAAGCTCTCCGAGGATCTGTGGGCGAGCCTTTTCTGCGGAGGGAATGGCGATGCTGGGGGGGGAGAGATGAGTTAATCCTGATGCTTAATGCAGATGTCGCTTTGTCACCTTCGCTCAGACACGATGGGGTTTCTCGAGCTTGAAGGGATCAGGCTGGAGGGTCCATCTGAGCTCCTGACCACCCACGGGACAGCAGCACGTTGAGGGTGTTGGACCACGGAGGCTTTTCGGGAGCTGAGAGTGGTGCTCAGCATCTTCCAGCTGGGCTGGCAAACAGCTTTTCCATGTGCCACAGCAAAGTGGTCTACCCTAGTGGTTTGGGCCAAAAAAAAAAAGGACAGATTTTGGCATTTGGGCAAAACTTAAAGCCAAAAGTAATTGATGGCTGCCAGGCTGGGGTGGGCTTTGGCTTGTGACACCCGGGTTAAGGTTGGCATGGGGAGGCTGGGCTGGCACTTGTGTGAGGGTGACAATTTTGGGGGAAGGGTTTATGCTGCCCAGCAACATGGGGCACAGTGCTGGGGGTCTGAGCACATGGGGTGAATTTGGTGATACCACATGTCCCCACCAGATCCAGCACCTTTTGGGAACACCATAGCACGTTCTCCACAATTAGCAAACAAGGGATTAGCTCAGTAGTAACACCTCCCCCCTAGGACTGAAGACGATTGTTGGGGCTCTGATCCAGTCGGTGAAGAAGCTCTCGGACGTCATGATCCTCACCGTCTTCTGCCTGAGCGTGTTCGCCCTCGTTGGTCTCCAGCTCTTCATGGGGAACCTCCGGCAGAAGTGCGTGCGGTGGCCCCCCCTCAATGACACCCTGCTGGGGGACTTAGGGCTGGACAACGACACGTTGGCCAATGAAACGCTCTACAGCAACTTCACCGACGGCATCGCCAGCAACTTCACCAGCAACTTCACCAGCAACAGCACCTTCGATTTCGAGGCCTACATCAACGATGAAGGTAAATGCTCATGCATGCCCTTCTCCATTGACCCATCGCTCTGGTTTGCTCCTCAGTTTCTTTGGTCTTCTTCCCTGTCAGACCAGCATGGTGTGCTTCCATGGATCTTCCTGTTGAGGTGCTTTGCAGGGAGAGATGTGACCGGTGGGTGAAACAAGGGTCGTGCATACTCACAGGGTGGACAGATGGGATCAAATCCTCCTTGCCAGGGAAATGCAGTCCACCTGGGCAAGCTAAACTCCTCCAGAAAGGTTTCACCATGGGGAGACCTGGGCAATCCAGTGTCTCCATCTCTTCCCACTTGCTAGTGAGGGCACAATCTACCCATCGTGCTGGACGCTGGTGAGCAGCTGCTCCATCTGGCTGGTTGCAGCAGGGAGACCAAACCCTCCAGGAGCAGATGGGACTTTGGGTGGAAAACCAGAGGGAAGGATGCAGGCATGACATTTCTCACCCACTTTCACTGTTCCATCATAGCTGGGTCCTACCCCAAGTACCGTGGTGTCTAGGGAGCATTGCATGCAAGCACGCAACACCGTGACAGCAGAGAGGAGGGGAAGGAGGGAGAGATGGGATCAAGCACAGGTCCTCAGACAGGTCTCCAAGTTTGCTGCTTTCCAACCCCTTCTTTGTAACAAGTTTGGTCCAAAAAAGTGTGGTGGGTTTTTTGTTTTTCTTTGGTTTGTTGTTGTTGTTGTTGTTTTTTTTTTAAACTCCATGAAAATGTAAAAATCTCAGAAAACCTGCCTGGCAGAGCTGCGCGGTGGCAGGATGCTCCGCGGGGACGTTTCACGTCTCATTTAGGGCACTGGGCAGAGCTCAGCAGAAGGTCGGGTTACATCTCGGCTGAGCTGCTTTGCCCGACTGTACGAGTAGCTCTGGCATTAATTACAGGAAGGCTTCTTGGTAGGGGTGCAAATTCAATATATAGGATCTAATGAGTGCAGCGCAAATAGCAACAGCACCCTGCGGCCATGCATTCAGGTTAACAGCTATTGGGGCCAGGCCAAAAAAACATGTCGCCCGGAGTTTCACAAGCAGGGCGTCTCCTCCACGAGCCCACGTCGGTTAAATAAAAGCCTGGTGGCAAGAAGCCAGGCGGAGCCGGGGATGCTTTGAGGGAGCTCCAGAAATCCCTGCGTGGCTTCCGGAAGGGCTGTGATGCCCAGGATGGGGGTCCGGCCGCCCTCTGCCATGTCCTGGGGCGGGTGTCTCCAGGTGCTCGTCTGTGTGTCCCTGGGGGCAGGTGATCGGTGGTGCCACTTCTTGGCAGCTCCTGCGGCTCCAATTCTGTGCTCGAGATGTAAGGAGGAGCTTTAAGGACCCCCGGTCTGTGAGTGGGGTGGATTTCCCCACCCCAGGTGGGGATTCCCCCACCCAGGTAGGGGCTGGTTGGGATGGGAGCAGCAGGAGGAAGGTGATGGCCACGGAGCAGCAGCAGACCGTTTCCCCAGGCTTTTTTGGGAGCCCTGCAGTCCCCCATGCTCGGTGCTCCCTGGGAACGCTCCACTGTTTTGTACATTTTCCCAGCAAAACAGACCGGCCCTGGTCCTTTGAGCAGATATTAACCCACCTTCCCAGGATGCCTGACCCCGGCCAACCTGGCTGTTTCCAGAGCTCTTTATGGGCTTGGGAGCCATCTAGTTGGGTCGGTGAAACGAAGCCATGAGCTCTGTGAGCTAGTGCCAAGTAGTTCAATGCAAATAGCAAAGTCAGCAGAGAGAAGATAACCCAGCGCCTGACGCGGGGATTCAGGGAATTTCCCTGACAGCAAGGAGCTGCCAAAAATTTTCAAATCAATGTATATTTTTTTTTTTTGTGTCTTGTTCTTTCGCCAACTGCAAAGCCAATTTCTACTTTCTGGAGGGAGCGCTCGATGCCCTGCTCTGCGGGAACAGCAGTGACGCTGGGTGAGTGCAGCTCACGCTGGCAGCCGGGGTCCCCTCTGGCACCGCGGGAGGGGACAAGGCAGCCAGCGCAGCCTGTTGGGAACACTGATGCTTGGGTTGGGATAGGACCGGGGTTGGGAATGTGGCTGTGCAGGTGAATGGTCCGGGAATCCTGACTGTATCAGCTTGGAGGGGGTATCAGTCCGGGCATCCAACTGTGTCATTTTGGAGGGGGGGATCAGTCCAGGCATCCAACTGTATCAGCTTTGGGGGTTGGTCCTGCTGAAGCATCTCAGCACCTCCGGGGGTGGAGCATTCCGCTGCGGGTGCAGGAGGGGCAGCTCTGGGGGCTCACACCAGCTGCCCCCGCGGCTCCTTTGGTAGGAAGTGCCCTGAAGGGTACCAGTGCATGAAGGCGGGGAGGAACCCGAACTACGGCTACACCAGCTACGACACCTTCAGCTGGGCTTTCCTGGCCCTCTTCCGCCTCATGACGCAGGACTTCTGGGAGAACCTCTTCCAGCTGGTAGGTGCCCGTGGGACCCCTGTGGGTGGGGGTGGGGCTTTGGTGCGAATTTTTATCCTTGTGCAAATTCTCCTTTTGTTTTGATGCTGCCCCTGGCATAGGATATGGAAAAAGGCAGTTGAGTGGAAAGTCGCGGGACCTTGTCCCATGATGTATGGCTCTAACCAGGGTCAGCGGAGATGGGGCACCGTCCCATCTAGCTCCTCAACCCGAGCAGTGCAGAGCATTTTCCAGAGCAAAGCCCAGGCTTGCTTCAGCTGTATCATGGAAATTGGGGATTTACAGGAGCCTCTAGTACCTCTTCGGCTTGAGCTGAGGGAGAGGGGAAGGGGGGAAAGCCAAGTCACTTGTACCCTGGATTGAATCATCCTTTAGGGAGAAGTTGCAGACACCATGAAATCCCAGCGGGGTCCGGGGACTGTTTAGATAAAAGCAAGCCTATGCCTGAAGGCTACACGCGTCCTCTGGAAATGATAAGGCCCAGATCTGGAGTTAGAAAAGGACCGCTCTTGGCCCAAGGGTGAGACCTATGAAGTTGGGGGCTGACAGACATCAGCCCCTGCCACGGCAAAGGGAGTCTCTGATGAGATACTGGTCCCATCTCCATACACACTTGCAGCCCTTGGGCTACCAAACAGCACGCAACAGCGTGGCTGGGTTTGCCGAGACTTCTGGCTGTTTCACACAAGTTTCATCCAATGCCATGGACTGCAGAAAGGCCAAGTGGGCAATGACCAGCCCTTGGGGAAGATGAGAGCAAAATATTGTATGCCTACCACAAACGGGAGGGTGCCCTGGTGCAAGACCTTTCATCGGAAGCATCGCCAAACCGATATTGTGCCGAGGTGGTGTGACAGCCCGTGCCTCCTCTTTCCACAGACGCTACGTGCAGCAGGGAAAACCTACATGATCTTCTTCGTGGTGGTTATATTTCTTGGTTCCTTCTACCTCATCAACCTCATCCTCGCAGTGGTGGCCATGGCTTACGCAGAACAAAACGACGCCACGATGCTGGAGGAGCAGCAGAAGGAGGAGGAATTTCAGCAGCTCATGGAGCAGCTGAAGAAGCATCAGGAGGAGCAAGAGAGGATGGTTGGTGGAAAGTGTGGAGGCCAAAATAAGGGACCTCAGGAACAGGGGAAGAAAAGGGGAGGCAGCGACAAGAGTGGTGGTGACTCTGTTTATGTAAAATCCAAGAATAAGCCCCGTTTGGTCCATAGTAAGCAAAGATAATAATTAGAATGATAGAACAGTAGAATCATCAAGGTTGGGAGGGACCTTTCCGATCATCGAGTCCAACCATCAACCCGACACGGCCCAATCCCCCACTAACCCATGTCCCTCAGCACCGCGTCTGCCCGGCTTTTAAATCCCTCCAGGGATGGCGACTCCACCACTGCCCTGGGCAGCCTCTTCCAATGCTTGACAACCCTTTCTGTGTAGGAACTTCTCCTAATATCCATCCTAAACCTCCCCTGGCGCAACTTGAGGCCGTTTCCTCTTGTCCCATCGCTTGTTGTTTGGGAGAAGAGACTGACCCTCCTTTCGGGGAGTTGTAGAGAGTAACTATTTTGAGGGTCTCATCCGAATCAAAAATTTGAGATATTAACCTGGGGGGAGGGGGTGCGGGGGGGAAGAAGGGGAGAAAAAAAAAAAAACCCCAAACAAAAACAAAAAAAAAACAAACAACAAAAGCTGAAAATATTTAATTTCCACACGCAAAATCCAGCACAGGGAGCACTGGGAGGCAGCAGAGAGGTGCAGCGCTGAATTGTGGTATTGCTTGAAAGGAGGAGGTGAGACACGAGGCGTAAAAGGCCCCAGAACTAACAATATACCTCCCCGCAGCACGTCAAGAGCAGGAAACCTGGCAGAGAGCCCGCCCGGGCAGATTGTGATCAGGGTTCAAAAGAAGCGCTGAAGGAAGCCAGGGCGGTTGCAGCAAAGCTAAAGGCGTTACCAAATCGTTTGCTTTTGGCAGAGGCTGGAAACAGAAGAGAGGGCTGGAGGGGACCCCGCGTCTCAGCCGGGGAGGTGCTGGTGTCCTTGCAGGAGCTGAGGCTCAGCTCTCGTGCCCCAGCACACGAGCAGATACACGTGCCTGATGCTGCAGAGGGTTTGCACTGCTGTTTCTTCACGCTGGAGTCTCTAAGCTGCCTGAGTTTTCCACCCATTTGCTCCACTGCGGCCCCCAAGGTGTTGCCTTGGCCCCTTTCCAGTCCTTAGGAGTCTCTTTTGAGCACAAAACGCCTCCGAAGCTGCGAGTGAAAGCTGCTGTGAGGTCTGATACTGCAGCCCAGCCGTCTTCCATCTCTACTCATCATTTTGGCCAGCGTCCGCGAGGTCCGCGGGAGACACCCCTGCAAACCTCCCTGTTGGTCTGGGCAAAAGACCAGCTTCCTCGCATGGAGAGACAGACACAAAACAGTGTCTTCCTCTCTCTAGAACCTTTATCTCTCACCGCTTATCTGTGCCGAGCCACAACATCCTCCGAGGAAGTGGCTTTGCCCTTATCTGGCTGCTGCTGGTTGCAGGATGGGTCTCGGCAGGTCCTGCCCAAGGGATGGGGACCCCCCCCCAGGGCTGGGCATAAAGCTGATGCCATGGCCGGTTCCTCAGACAAATGAACCGCTGAGTTGCCCAAAGGCTTTATTATTTGTTTATTGTCACCTAGAGAAATGGGGAAGACGGAGGGAGTAAGGCTGAGAGGGAGGGCAAAGAGCCTACGAGAAACGGGTGCCCGGATCCATTTAATATCCAGCACCCGAGCCTGGAAACCGCGTTGCATCCCAGTGATGCGCAGTGGGAACAGAGAGGTTCCCACTCGTCTGTGGCATCCTTAGTGCTACCAGAAGGCATAGTAAACTTCAAATATTAATACCACTTTTTGTAAAGAAACAAAAAAAAAAAAAAAAAAAAGGATTGCATGCGTAAATTAAAACCTAATAAAACAACATTTGAAAAAAAAAAAAATTAAATTTTGACACAAACGTTCACAAATTCAGTGCAAGTCCAAAAATCTTGGACGTTACCTTCCAGCAAGAGCCTTGAAGATTTTGCTGCTTTTCCATTTGGGATGAAAGCCTGTTTCGAAGCTCGAAATTTCCTGCAAGGCAGAAATTAAGGGCGAGCCGTAACTTTGTCTTTCTGAATTATTCACCCTGGCCAAATGGTGAAGCAAGCAAAAAGGGAAAGCTTGCAACCTCAGGCACGTGTTTAGCTGCTGCAAATTGTTATCCCTCCTCATGGCTCGTGAGGATCCGAGTTTGCCGATGAGCTTCACCTCTGCCCAGGTCCTGCGGCAGCGCGGACTTTGGGGTCACAAAGTCCTGCCCAGGACGGTGCTGGGGCTCAATTTGCCCCCCTTCTTAGCCTGGTGGCCCGTAGTGATTGCGGGAAGCTCCCGATGGCTGCGGACAGGCGGGTGATGGAGACGTGGGTTGCTGCAGTTGCAGGAGCGACGATCCAGCAGCAGTTCCCTGCCCAGCAGCGTGGCCGAGAAGGAGCGCGACTCGGACCTGAACAGTGACCAGGACAAGGCAAAGGACTGCAACGGGCAAGTGGTCCCCAAGGTCGTGCTGGAGCGGTCCGCTACGGTGATTGATGTACGTGCTGGGCTCTGTCTCTGCCATCCCCTGAGGGTGCCCAACCCAATAAACCCCAGTGGAGGGACAGGCTTGTGCCCAGCTTGTGAGGGCTATGAGCCCTTCTGCAGCCCACCCAAGGTCTCTCCAGACCATGCCCCTTTTTTTTCTGCCTGGTCTATCTTTAAGTGCATTAAATACCACGCAGCACTCTGTGTTCACCCTCTGTGACCTCCTCTCCTTCTAGTTCAACCCGACCCCTGAGCCAGAGAAATCGGACCACAACCACCTCACCGTGGGCAACCAAGATGGGCCAGGCCTCGAGAAGAGAGTGGGGAGCGCCATCAGTGTCATCTCCAACGCTGTGGAAGGTACGTCCTTCTCCAGCCTGGGCAAGGGCTGTGTGCGCCGGCTGTTTTAGCCCAGCCCTTGTGTGTTGGTGGGCTTGGGGTGCTCAGCACGCACCAGTGATAGCAGCTGTCCCACATCTCCAGCCCCACGCGAGGGATGACTCTGGACCTGGGGTCTCCAAATGTGGCGAGGGCACTGCAGTGGTGCTCAAGCATGGCTTTTCGTCCCAGCATCGTTCTAAAGTAATCCCAGAGTCAATCAAGAGCTGTTGAGTGGCTTCCCAAGAACCGTTGTCTCAACTTCAGCAAAAAGCACCACAGAGTCAGCAATAACGGGCTTCTCGGCCCTGCCCTCCCTGGGAATGGCACCGAGCCCTCCAGCCACACCAGAGCAGTTCCCTTGGGTGTTCCTGCCATCTCAGCGCAGCAGGGACGCCTCAAATCCTGCCTGGGTGCTGAAAGCAGGATCGTATCCACAGTTCCCTGACTGATCTGCCTTTCCATCCCCCTCTGGTTGGGAGGGTGAGGTCTGCAACATCACTGTGCCTGGGCATGGGAAGGCTCCTCCTTTTAGCCCCCATATGAAACTCGTAGATGGTCTAGTGCTCGTTCAGGACCTCAGAAGAGGTCCCTTCTTAGGGGGTTACCACTTGTCCCACCCAGGAGAAGACAGGAGAAGCCTACACTGATGTAATTTTTCCTTCCTGCCCTCAGAGCTGGAGGAAGCTCACCAGAAGTGCCCGCCCTGGTGGTACAAATTTGCCCATACGTTCCTGGTTTGGAACTGCTGTCCTCCTTGGGTGAAGCTGAAGGAGTTTGTGAAGATGGTGGTGATGGACCCCTTCGTGGACTTGGGCATCACCATCTGCATTGTGCTTAACACAGTCTTCATGGCCATGGAGCACTACCCCATGACAGAGGAGTTTGAGAACGTGCTGACCGTGGGAAACCTGGTAGGCAGCTATAGATGTCCTGTCCTTCCCCGTTTAGAGCCACAGCAGCCACACCATCCACCCTGGTGGGAAGATCCCCCTTGCTGCCACTGTGTCACCAGAAAGCTGGGGAGGGACTTTTTACAAGGGCATGGAGTGATAGGACGAGGGGGAATGGCTTCAAACTGGAAGAGGGGAGATTGAGATGAGATCTGAGGAAGAAATTCTTTCCTGTGAGGGTGGTGAGCCCCTGGCCCAGGTTGCCCAGAGAAGCTGTGGCTGCCCCATCCCTGGAGGGGTTCAAGGCCAGGTTGGACGGGGCTTGGAGCAACCTGGGCTGGTGGGAGGTGTCCCTGCCCAGGGCAGGGGGTGGCACTGGGTGGGCTTGAAGGTCCCTTCCAACCCGAACCATTCCGTGATTCTATGCATGCCTGGAAACACTTCCCAGCTGCTGAGAAAGTGCTCTGGCTGTGGGGGCGGAGCTGTGTGTCTGATCCCATCATCCCCGTGATGGGTCGGGCTCCAGGATGGCTCAGATCAAGGGAAGTGATGTGGGGGTGGGATCCCTCACCCCCTGCTCCACCAGCTGCTGCAGCTTCTGTCTCGCTCGGTGCATCTCGGCGATGCCAGTGTGGCCACGGCCTTGCAGAGCTGCCCTGAGCTGTCTTCCACGTCGCAACCCAGGGTCAGGCGCGAGCTGCTGACACCACCATGTCCTCAACGATGCCGGGTGGCCACGTGGCAGAGCAGGGGCAATTCAGATGCTGGGAGCAAAGAGGTCCCCAGGCAGCAGGAGGGAGGCGGCAGTGAAAAATCACAAGCAGGACTTTTCCCACTGAAACCACTGCAAATCTGGGCTGTCCTGATTTCATGGGCACGTTTAGCTGCCAGTTGTGGCTGCTCCTGCTTGGAGCTCGGGGTAAAGGGCTTTCAGCTAGACGCAAACTGCCGGTGGGATGGGTCCAGGAGGCCCTTGGTGGCTTTGGGAAACGGAGCTGAGGGATGGGAGAGCTCGCCGTCTCCTCTCCTGCCACCTTGCCCTGCGCCAGCACCTGCCGGGGCCTCTGCGTGCACAGGCTCTGGAGTGACACATGCCGGTGCCCGAGCCCCGGGGAGGGGAAGGATGACGCTCAGCACATAGCTGCATTGTCTCTGGTTTCATTCAGGAAATACAAGGGGATTAATTGGCCGTTGCTCGAAGCACGGTCGGGCTGCAAAGACGAGCTCCAAGCTTTTCCTTCGGGCCAGCAGCGGTTTCTGGCCGTGCGTACACCCCGATGTCGGTGGGGATGGGGATGGTCTGCTGGGGAAGGGCCAGGGAGGGGTGGGAGCAGGAGAAGCAGCTCCCACTGAGCCACGGTCTCCCCCCACATCGCTTGCCTGTGACGGAGATGAAGACAGAAGCGTCTGCTGCCCATCTCGCTGCCGACAACTAACCAAGCTATAAGTAAAGAGAGCACAGAAGAAGAAAAGGGGACGCTTTGGGGCTGGCGGGGAAAGGGGGATGTCAGGGAGCATCCCTCGGGATGCCAGTGCCAGAAGCCTTTCTGCGAAGCGGAGGCAAGGACCTGCGCATCCCAACCCCATCCACATCCAAAACTTGTCAGCGGGGCCCCTCTGCACACGCCGCGTCAGGAGATTGCATCAAGGATGCTAATTGCCACATTGCTGATCCCACCCCGGAGTAATGTGATAATGCACCGCGCCGTTGTAGTCCCAGGAAAAGCGTAATGTGTAAAAGCCGGATCAGCTTTCGCAGGGCTCGGGGCCGGGTAGGGGCACCCCAGCAGCAGCCCAGTTCCCAGTGCTGGGAATCCCCACGATTCAGCAGTCATTTGAAGGGGGTCCCTTCACCCATGAGGCTTTTATTTTTAATTGCCTCCTGCTGACGCGCACCTTTGCCGAGTCTCTCCGGTAGCAATCGGTCCCCAGTACTCCCAGCCTGGCTCCATCAAGCCACACTGGGCAGCAGCTGGGGAGCTCGTTGTTAACCAGGGCTGGATACAGTGGGATGAAACGCTTTGGGAATACCCCAAAAAAGGAGAGGTTCTACCCACCCCATGCCAAGGACTGGCTTTCCAGCAAGCTGACGGGGTGCTGTTTCCCACAGGTCTTTACCGGGATCTTCACGGCGGAGATGGTCCTGAAGCTCATTGCTTTGGACCCCTACGAGTATTTCCAGCAGGGCTGGAATATCTTTGACAGCATCATCGTCACCCTGAGCCTGGTGGAGCTGGGCCTGGCCAACGTGCAAGGGCTCTCTGTGCTCCGCTCCTTCCGCTTGGTACGTGCCGTTGGGGATGAGCTGGGCCGAGGGGGTTTTGGATGCATTTGCCACCAGGGTGGAGAATGGCTTGTTCAACCTCCTTTACGGCGGTCACCAACTTGCGCCCTGTTAAAGATAACGCTGGCAGTTGAGCTAAATATTTAGGGAAGTCGGAATCTGTGCTCTTTGCAAAGCAGTTGGGTGTTTAATCTCTCCTGCCTTAATAAAACTGCCACGTGGAGGCCTAATCCCAGCTTCGCAGCCTTGCTGTCACCTTGTGGCAACGAAAGCCCCAGACAAATCAACGCCTTGTTTCCTTGCTCCTTGTAGCTGAGGGTTTTCAAGCTCGCCAAGTCCTGGCCCACCCTCAACATGCTCATCAAGATCATCGGTAACTCGGTGGGCGCCCTGGGGAACCTCACACTGGTGCTGGCCATCATCGTCTTCATCTTCGCCGTGGTGGGGATGCAGCTCTTTGGGAAGAGCTACATAGAATGCGTGTGCAAGATCTCCCTCGACTGCACGCTGCCCCGCTGGCACATGAACGACTTCTTCCACTCCTTCCTCATCGTCTTCCGCATCCTCTGCGGGGAGTGGATCGAGACCATGTGGGACTGCATGGAGGTGGCCGGCCAGACCATGTGCCTCATCGTTTTCATGATGGTCATGGTCATTGGGAACCTCGTGGTGAGTGTTGGAGCTGGGGTGGACCCTCAGTGAGAGTGGGGGGTGAGGATGGAGGGTGTCATGGGGTGGGGACACCTCCAGCCCTCTCTCTCTGACCAATGCTTTCCAGCTCAGCTCATCTACAGGGCTACGCCTCTAGGCATGGTCTTGTCGGAGCTGTACAGAAGCACGGGCGAAGGGCTTGTCCTCCCTCCTGGAGACCCGGAGGGGATGTGCCGTGCGCTCAGCTCTGTGTAAAGCAGGGTAAGGAGCAATTTCTGAGGGACCTTCAGCTGAAACCAGATCAGGAAGGAACAGAAGGGGAAACTGAGGCGGGGAAAATTTAAGAACGGGCTTTAGGCAGAGGCAGGAGCAACTCCGGGACAAAAGAGAGCTCATCTTCGAGCTGCCCTTTCTTCATGTGGCTTTTCAGGCTTTCCTCCCCTGTTTCCCCTCTCTCCTGCGATGAGGAATGGAGGTGGCGTTATATCCGGCTCGCCCCGGGGCTGGCCCTTTCCTCCTGGGTGTATTTAGGAGCAGACCCCTCCAGAAGGCTTTTGCAGACCCCCAGCATCCCTAATCCTCCCCGCGGTCCAGGTGGCATCCCGGGGATGCACGACCCCTCCGCGGCCCACGGCTCCTTCCCCCAGGTCCTGGTGAACCCCTGCTCACCGTCACCCTCCTCCCTCCCTGCCCCGTGCCCTCCCCGCTAACCCGAGCCGCTCGCTGCCCGCGCTGCAGGTCTGCAAGTTCCAGGCGAGCGTGAAATCCTTTCTAAACTTGGTAACCCTCTCGCTGGCGGCTTTGAAGCTTGTTTTCCAGGCTGCGTGGGCCCTTCTTAAGGAGCAAGGCAGGGGAGGGAAGCGCGGTGGCTTGCCGAATCGCTCCTATTACTTGCCGGGGTTGTGTAAGCCCTTTGGAATTTGCTTTGAAACCTATCTGGGAGCTGCTGACGCTTCTCGGGTAGCTGCTCCAGCCCCGAGGCTGGCACAGCCCTCCAGTGGGGTGAAGGCAGCCCCATGGGGAAACCCAGACCCTCCCCATGGCTCGGGTGAGGGGTAGGGCAGCTTAGAGTGTCCCCCTTCGAGGGTAGAAAGTCGGGATTTGGGTGCTGCTTGGCTTCACTGGCTCACGTCAGGCATCTGGGGCTTCGAACTGGCCCCCCCGTAGCAGCGCGGAGAGCTGCGCTGGCTGCAGACCTCACCCTGGGGTGTCCTGGGGTCTGGGCAGACGTGGGGGCATCACCTCGCGGTGGGGAGCAGCACGACGTGCCCCCGCCCCGGGGCCGCCCGTCACCCCGGCACTCACCAACGGCTTGGAACGCTGCCGTTCAAGGGGGAAGATGCTCATTTGAATTGCGATGCCGAAATGGGGTTAAAATCACCCGTAAGCAGCAGGAGCATCGCCAGGATGGTCTGCAGGGGATGCAGGTGCTTAGAGACTGGGAATCGCAGCTGGGGCTCCCTGGCAACCCTCCCCAAAAGGGCTCCCGGAGAGTTTTCCTCTTCCGAAGCCAGTTTTTGGAGTAGGACAGCCCACCCACCCCTCCAGGAGACTTTCCTGGAGACGATACGGGGGCAGCACGATTTTCAGCTGGTGGGGTCAGAGGCAGCCCTCACTGAGATTGCACCCCAGCTTTCCGGGCAAGCTTTGCAGCTCCTTCCATGGCCTGTGCTGCTGCACGGGGTTCATTGGAAGCTAAGTAGAGAAACAGGACGCGCAACCACCTACAGAGCCGTCTCTGCCCTCTTCATCCCCCCTGCCAGCCTCTCCTGGCTGTGTCTCCGGTATTTCCGAGTGCTGGAGCCTGTCCCGCACAACCTCCCGAGCATCCCGGCCGCAGGGCGGTGTGTGTTTCTCCCTACTTCCCCTGCCCGAGGAATAAGGCGACGGCTCGTCGTCCTTTGCTGTTAATGACACTTTGAGCATTTCCTTTGGGGGTTATTAAGGGAAAAGGGAGGAAGTCAGTCGGGTGACAAGGTAACGGACGCCTGTCCACAAAAGCCAGAGCCAACGGCAACTATTAGCTGTAATTGGTACTTAACGTTAAGTATTAAACTGATGGGATAGTAGGGATTTATTTAAAGATGCGATTTAAGTCGTATGGTATGAGCCATGTAAAAACAGCAGTGACCTTGGATAGCAGCTAATTCCCGTCTCAGATACGCTGCTGGCACAAAAAGGCACAAACATCAACAGCTGTGGGCTTGGCCCATCGGCCGCTCCGCACAGCGAGAGCCTGTCTGGGTGCTGCCAATGCTCCCCTACCCCGGGGAGAGCCCATCCCACTCCTCTCCTCGTGAGCTGCTCCAGCTTTCTGGCATGCAGCGAGTCCACCCATGCCAGGCGGGGCCACGGTGGGGTCCAGTCACGTTTTGGGCATGGTGAAGTAGGAGAGATCTGGGGGAAGGAGAGGAGAGCCTGTGCTTGGAGAGATATAGAGCGTTTGCATCCCGTGAGCTGACTTGTGCTGAGATGAAATAGCACTTTCCGCGGAACAGAGTGGTCTCTGGGAGAAAGGGACGAGGTTATGGCTGTGGCTCAGGCTCCTACGTGGCTCCAGGGTGTTGGAGACCCTCAGGACCTTGCCGGGCATCTGAGCTACCAGAGCCAACAAAGAGGAGAGGAAGAATTGCATCTGGGAGGACAATAAGCAGGAGATTTCTCCCTGGGAAGAGAGGGAGTCACATCCCTCTGGGTGGTGAGGAGAAGCACCATAGGCTTGGGGGGAGTCCCACGTGGGGACCAGCCAGGCCAAGTTCTCCAAAAGACCAAAGGGAGGGACCTGTTGATGCACCCACAGGGGAGGTGGCTTGAGAGGGGCCGAAGCGATGACTGGCATCACTTCCAAACGGATCAGCAGGACCCAAGAAGCTGGAGGTGACAGTGAGGGCATCACAGCCCAGGGCGGAGGGAGGAGGACCATGTCCGCATCCTCCAGGAGATGTGGTTGGCACCTCTGTAGTCCCCACAGCTGGGCGATGGGAGGAGGGAGTCCCACACCACGGTCAACGAAGGGGTCTTCTCCATGGCCATGGCTGGTCCACTTTGCTCCAGCCTACAGGGATGACATTGGTGCCGAATATCAGTGTTGGTATTTGCTTTTGTCCCCTCCAGGTGCTGAACCTGTTCTTAGCTTTGCTGCTGAGCTCCTTCAGTGCCGACAGCCTGGCGGCATCTGACGACGACGGAGAGATGAACAATTTGCAGATCGCTATTGGCAGGATCACCAAGGGGATCGACTTTGTAAAGGCCTCTCTCCTGATGCTGCTCCGCAGGCTGTGGAAGGGGAAGAAGGTGGCCCCGGAGGAAGAGCAAGAGCACAGTAAGAAGGACAACTCTGTGCTCAACCACGTGGACGCTGGCCAGGACCTCAAGTTGGAGTACTTGGACGGAGTCGCTGGCAAAGAGCATTTTTTCATGGATGAACTGGACCACATGAATTTCATTAACAACCCCAACCTGACGGTGCAAGTCCCCATCGCCTCGGAGGAGTCTGACCTCTATGAGGAGACGAGCACCCAGTCCGACACCGAAGATATCAAGGTAAGAAAGGCGGGTGGAAGGGTTTCAACCCAAAAAACCGGGACTGACCCGTTCTTGCTGTGCTGCCCCAAAAACGATGGCTGGGTTTGGTTATTTCTAGCTTTTCCACAACGTGTGGCGTGGGCCGAACGTGGGGTTTTCCAACCTGGCATTTCCCAGTGTAAGCTGGATGTGGGGCGGGGGGGTGCCCAAGCAGGGGTTTAGCCTGGTTTGGGTCAGTCTATGGGGTTATTGCGAGTGCCAAGGGGACCCACAGCACCACAGGGCTGGTGCAAGGGTCAAAGCGCTCAGTTTGGGGTTAAAGATGTTCCAGAGGAATTTGATGCTGGGAAATCTGCTGATGGCACTAACATTGGATCCACTGCTAATGCCTCAGAAAACATCATCGGGGTGGGGGCGGGGGGGGGGGAGCATGAAACCAGATGGAGGAGCTTAGCACAAGCGAACATGAAGCAATGCATTTCGGATCCAAAGCCGACGAGACATCTGATGTTGGCACCGCTGTGTCGAGGCGCGGAGAGGACTGTCAGGGCTCGTGGGACACCGATGGCCTCGGTGCTCGGGGAGACGCGAGACAAGACGCTCAGGAAGACCTGAGTGGGCACAAAAAGGAGGGTGATGGTCTGGGGCGGGGCGGGGGGGGCGGAATTGCTGTTCATAACGTGGTCGCACCGAGGTCCTGGGGAAATGCAGGGCAGCAGGGACGCTGTGGTGGAGAGAAGCAGCCGCAGCAATCTGGAAAGGGGTTTTGTAGGAATAATAGGACACCTCTGACCTGGGGGTTTGTCATCGCTATCGATGGCAAATGTGTCTGCTCAAGGAGCTGAGGAGCCTTTGGGAAGCTCTGTCCCAGCCGGTCCTGCTCGGGGTGCCACGCTGGGGCGGAAGGCAGGGGTGCAGTTTGGGGGGCGATCCCGACTGTGATTGCCCAGGGACCCCAATGCAGGGCTGGAAACTGAACCAGGACCCTCAAAACCCCAGAGCCACCCACCTCCCTCCCCGTCTGGCGGGCTCCTTGCAGCTCCGCACAGCACCAGGGACCCGGCGTCGCTTGGGGCACGGTGCAAGAAGAGGGGACAATCCTGATTATCCATTTATTTTTTGGTTTTAGCTGGGAAAACAGGGCATTTGCAGCAGTTGGGGCCGCAGGGGGAAGACGGCAGGAGCGGCCGCGGCTGGCTGTGACCCGTTGCAAACGTACTGCTTGCTGTGCTCAGAGGGGACAAACTTGCCCGGAGGACCTTGGGCGAGGGACCGGGGCAAGGGCAGTTGCTGTTGTCGTTCCCCGCGGCGTTGCCAGCAGGAGGGCTGAGAGTTGGCGTTTTTCCCAAAAATTTTTCCTGCTACGAGTCCAGTCCAGCAGCACTAATCCCGAGTACACCCAGGCCGTGCTGCAGCACACTGGGCGTGCGGTCACACCGATCGTAGAATCGCAGAATGGTTTGGTTTGGAAGGGACCTCAAAGCCCACCCAGTGCCACCCCCTGCCCTGGGCAGGGACACCTCCCACCAGCCCAGGTTGCTCCAAGCCCCGTCCAACCTGGCATCGGATGCTAATGCCAACCCGGCCACCACAGGGGGACGCATCCTGCCCGGTCTGTGGGGTCCCCACGGACCTCAGTTCCCCGCCAGCGTGATGTCCTTCCTGGCGGATGGGGGAAAAACCTCAGCATGAGACTACGGGACACGTCCCGACGTGGCTCCAGCGCTATGGGGCTGTGTTCAGCTGACATCTAGCGGCACCTGCTCCAACACCCTCCATGGAGATCATATTTTGCGAGCCGCCCGTGGCTGCTCAGCACGTGCAGGGGGCAAACACCGTCCCTCAACCACTAAATACCAGTTCACCCCGTCATCGCTGCTGCTTTTGGTGGCTAAATTCAGTGGAATGTTGATGAAGGTGCCAAGCCAGGGGGTGGGGGGTGCGTTAACAACCCGGCGACGGCCTGGGTGGGCAGCGGGCCGGCGGTCATCGCGTGAAAAGATCATTAGAAACCAGGTGCTAATTGGTGGGAGCCCTGAGCGGGTCCTCGGGGAGGATTGCTGCTCGCTGGCCCTGCTCACATGCCGTCGCTTATCTCCAGATGGAGCCAGAGCCCGGCACACCACCTCGCGCCGGGGACGTGGGCCGCTGGTGACTCTGGCAAACTGGGGTTTTTTCTCCCGATGGGCTGCTCAGAAAAGGCTGATAAATGCTCCCCGGCTTCCAGAGCAGCTCCTTTCCCAGGCAAAGACATTTTTCAGGGTGAAATAATAACGGCGGGGTGATGGCCGCTCTCCTCGAGCGCTTTTGCGTGTCTGACGGTTGATTTGGGTTTTGCACCGTGAAGCACCGAGGGGGTGACGGGAACGGCCGCGAAAAGAGTCCGTGCTGTGGCTCGGGGCTCTTCCTGGGGGCTTTTTGCCCTCACACCCCCCTGCTGCCGGGCAGGGTGATGTCACCTGAGATGCTCTGGGCTGTGCATATCACAGGAGTATCGTCAAGCGCTGTGAATTTTGGGGTCACGGGGTGAGCGTGGGTGTGCAGAGCCTGAATGCCGGTGCTTGGCGCTGGCAAGGACGGGGAAAGCCCTGGATTTGGGTGGAAACACCCAGCCCCCAGGCTGGAGGTGCCGTAGCAGGTGTGTGATGGAAATTGCCCTGCAAACCTGCCGGTCGCAGGCGCGTGGGCGCTCAGAAGCCCCCGGAGATGGGGTTTGGGGACCACGCGGTGGGACCAGCACAGTTATCCCTGTCCCCCCTCCTCAAGAGGACCTGCCCTGGGCACCTTTCCCCTGTTCTCCGGCGCAGCTGGCCTGGTTCGTCCCCACCTCGTGCCTTTGCAAGGCTTGTCCTGGAGACAGATGGTTTCCGTGTGTCCTTCCCTGGGGTCACAGCTTGCCTGGCTCCGTGCCGAGGTCTCCTAATCCCTCCGTCCCGCCCCAGCCCCGGCAGAGGGTGACCCCAATGCTCCTGCAGAGCCGCCAGCCGACGGCTCGTGCCACCGCTACCGCTGTGTCCTTCTCTGCGTGGTAATGTGTCCCCAGCGTGCAGTAGCGCGGCTGCAAGGCTCCCCCAAAGCAATGTCTTCTACTGACGTGGCTGTGGCCCCTGAAGCTGCAGGCAACAACGGTGCCTCAAACTACCCCAGGGGGTCTCCCCTGGCTTGTTGGAGGTCGGGGAAGCTGCTTTATTCAGTACTGAAAGCACTGGCAACCCTGGGGGAGGACTGGACATTGGAGATGTCCCAAGATCTTCAGGTTCCCACTTGAGATGTCCAGGTCCACCCAAGATCCACCCAAGATCTTCAGGTTCCCACTTGCTCCCAGGTAGGACAGGCAGCTTTGGGGATCTGCTCTTTCCTCAAGTGCCACAGAGAGTCTTCTCGGAAAGCCATTAAAAAAAAAAAAAAAAGGGGGGGGGGGGAGGGGGAGGAGAAAAAAATTCCAAAGGCCTTGCCAAGGTTTTCTCTCGTTATCAGCCCCTCCGGGCTTTGCTGAGTGGTGTCTGGGAAGCCAGCCAAGCTGAGCTGTGGTGCAGGATGGAGCCGGTGAGAGATATTTGGGATGCAGGTTTTGAACTTGGATGAACCTCAGCCTAAAAGCCCTTCGGCACAAGCCAAGCCAGCGGGAATTGAGAGACGTGCCATGGTGGCCACCCAGCTTTCTGCAGGTCTCCTTGTACCAAAGGGTGTTTGGCAGAGAATTTCTTAGACAGAGGAGGAGGAGGAGGAGGTGAGAAAATCAGCCAGAGGTGATGGTACAAGTGGATGGGAGAACGATTTGCTGTGCTGGGAGGAATCACAGAATCACGAATGGTTTCGGGTTGGAAGGGACCTTAAAGAGCATCTAGTCCCAACCCCCCTGCCCTGGGCAGGGACACCTCCCACCAGCCCAGGTTGCTCCAAGCCCCGTCCAACCTGGCCTTGAACCCCTCCAGGGATGGGGCAGCCACAGCTTCTCTGGGTGACCTGTTCCAGCGCCTCACCACCCAAGGAAGGCTGGAGTCAGGGGACCTTTTGCTCCTCTGAACCTGGATGAAAAGCAAAGCTTGTGCAAGCTCGTGTACCAACGATCCTTCAAGGCTTGCAGCCCTGGGCAATTCAGAAGATTCACTCTGGGCTGCGTTTTCGTAGGCAAGGGACTAAGATCAGCCTTCAAGAGAGGGGGTCCCACCAGCTGGCTCCCACGGTGGGGGCAGGAGGAGGTGGAGGATGGCTGGAGGCAGCCGCAGCCCAGGAGCATCCCTTCCTCAGGGCAGCCCGGCCTGAATCCTCCTCTCCCTTTGCAGAAACCCCTCCCCGGCGACAACGCCTCCTCCCTGTGCAGCACCGTGGATTACAAGCCCCCGCAGCCGGAGGAGGAGGAGGTGGCAGAAGAGGCTGAGGACAGCAACGAGCCCGAGGAGTGCTTCACCGAAGGTGAGGGACCGAGCGGGGCGGGGGACCCCGTGGAGAGGGGGAGGTGGGTATGGAGGGGCCGTTGCCAACTAATCCTTGCAGCATAACGACCCCCAGGCTCACTTAGCTCAGCCCAAACTCCAAATCCTCCTCTACTACCAGGGAGATGGTCCCCGTGGGGTCCCCTCTTGCGTGCACACCCTCAAACCCAGCAGGGTCCTGCTCCAACCCTCGTCTAGGAGGGTTTGAAAAGACAATAAAAGCACGAATAGTCTCATGTTGGTGGAAATGCCCTGGCCAGGAGGTAACCTACAGCTCTTTACCCCGTCCCCAGCCTGTGTGAAGAGGTTTCCCTGCCTCTACGTGGACGTCACCAGCGATCGAGGGAAGGTGTGGTGGAACCTCCGGAAAACCTGCTTCCGCATCGTGGAGCACGACTGGTTCGAGACCTTCATCGTCTTCATGATCCTCCTCAGCAGTGGGGCGCTGGTAGGTCCCACCTTTTGCCCTGTCCCCTTTGCTCTGCGGCAGCTCCCCAGGAGCTGGGGAGCCCAGGAACGCGGGCAGAGCCCAGGCAGCAGCACCAAAGGCTCTGGACATCACCTGGTTGGTTCCTGCGCGAAATAACACAGCTGTGGGCAGGTGTTTGATTTAAAACCCCATTTGGCTCAGGTCTGCCCCACGTACAGCCTTGCAAGGGGATCAAAACATCCTCCCCTTGCCCTCCAAGAGCCCTGCGTTGGTTCAGTCACCCCGCTACAGCCCTCCCCAGCCTCCATCGTGGGCTGTGGTCCACGGGCTCAAGGGGATGCAACCGCCTCCAGCCTCCCCTCCCGCTCTCGGCGTCAACCATGAACCATCTGCACCTTCTCTTTAGCTGTACGTGGATGGTTCCTCGTTTCACTGCCTCCGTTAACTGGCTGTCGGGAGGTGCTTTTCGAATAGTTCATGGTTATCATTTTGCTGTTCAAGCGCTTCCAGCCGCTGACGGGTGCACCCTCCACCCTCCCAGAACCTGGGCAGCCATTTACATCAAGATAATTAAAAAGCTGCGTCTTGGCCTGTTGGTCCTCTCTGAGTATTTGGGCTGGGTGTAACTCAGCTGCGCCTGTAAATACGCAGAGCTAATGGGGAGACAAGCTTCTCCGCCAAGTTCGGGGGGTAAAAAGAGAGGGAATGAGGACAGAGGGACCGAACTGGTTTTCAGACACACTTTATGTGTCTGCGTCGTGCTCTGCAGTGCAGTTTGGGGATGTCTGAGGTTGTAGCTAGTGCCGGAATCGAAAGTTATGCTAAAACAGCTGTGCAACACCTGGTCACCGTGCCCGTACCTCTGATTGTTTATGTTTTACGTGCCATGAGGATGTATCAGTAACCCTAAGCGCTCCTAAGAGCATTTTCAAAACTACCAGGGCATCCAAAGGTGCAAAGTTGGTGTCCTAGCTTTTGGCTTGTGCTCAGCCCGGTGGGAATGAGATGCAGCTGGACATTTGCTGCAGCGAAGCTTTGCTGTGGGACAAACACCGCTCTACAGAGCCAACAAGAGCTTACAAACAGGAGTTAGACCCCACGTTGATCAGGTGCGTCAGTAAATGTCACCTGTAGCTAGGCTCTCGACTTTTCAAGCGGCCCCAAGCCCAAGGAAACGCAGGCGTGGATGCGGCTGCACCGAGCTGTGCAGCGGGTCTAATGGAAGAATGACTGTCACGTAGCTCCATGCCTCTTCCAGGCTTTTGAGGACATCTACATTGAACAACGGAAGGTGATACGCACCATCCTGGAGTACGCCGACAAGGTCTTCTCCTACATCTTTGTCATCGAGATGTTGCTCAAGTGGGTGGCCTACGGCTTCAAGGTGTACTTCACCAACGCGTGGTGCTGGCTGGATTTCCTCATCGTCGACGTAAGTGTTGTCTGGTGAGCACCTCTGGAGCCATAGTTGGCCAAGGGATTTGGGAGCATTAGGGGATTGCAGCAGGCTGTTGGAAATGAGCCCACATTGTATTTTAAAGGACAATGGGGTGGCTGTGGAATGAGGGCTTAGACCATTGCTTAAAATAATGGTCCCCCACAGGAAGGGCCATTTCTTTCCTTCATTGCAGAAACCCTTTCAAAGCCTTTCTGTTTGACGCTCAAGCCAAGAACAAGCCCGTGCTGTTCTACCAGACCCCAGTAGAGATGGGAAGGGATACAGGGTCTCCCAAATGCTCCGTGGCACAACAGGCCATTCCACCTGGGCAGTATTTCTGTGTCCCTTGTCACCTCCACCCTAACACCCAAGAAGCAGGGACATCCGCCAGGTGGCTGGTCACCAGGAACCCAAGGACTCAATGCAAGTCCCTGTGTCCCAAGACAATGTCCACTGGCCTGAGGGAGTGCTGGGGAGGGAGGGAAGCGCAGGATCTGCGTGGACGCGTTTCAGTTGTGTTTCCATCTCATCCCTTGGGCTGCTCCTTCCAGGTTTCCCTTATCAGCCTGACAGCGAACTGGCTGGGATACTCTGAGCTGGGAGCCATCAAGTCCCTGCGGACGCTGAGGGCTCTGAGACCACTGCGTGCCCTGTCCAGATTTGAAGGCATGAGGGTAGGTGCCTCCCCTGTGTGCTGCTCGCTCTGACACGGCCGTGCACCGTGGTACCGTTCAGCAGTCACCTACACCAGGCACCCATCCCAGTTGGTTTTCAGGGGACTCTGGATCGGTGGGATCAATACTAAGGGATTTGGTCCAGTTTGAGCCCACTTGGTGCCGCTGGGGAGGGTAAGGCTGGGGCACAGGAACATGAAGGTCATCATTGCTAGCCTGGTTTCCTAGCCAGGTCCTCCAAGGTCTTTTCTCCCCTTGCAGGTGGTGGTGAATGCCTTGTTGGGCGCCATCCCCTCCATCATGAACGTCCTGTTGGTCTGCCTCATCTTCTGGTTGATATTCAGCATTATGGGGGTGAATCTCTTTGCGGGGAAGTACTACCGATGCGTCAACACCACCACAGGGGAGCTCTTTGACATCAGCGTGGTGAACAACAAGAGCGACTGCATGGCCCTCCTCCACACCAACGAGGTCCGATGGGTCAACGTCAAGGTCAACTTCGACAACGTTGGCTTGGGATACCTCTCCTTGCTGCAGGTGGTACGTAACGAAAGCAGCTGCCATCCCTCCTCCATGCATCATCGTAGCAGGGCAGTGCAATTAGAATCATAGAATCGTCGAGGTTGGAAGAGACATTTCAGATCATTGAGTCCAACTGTTAACCCAACACTGCCAAACCCACCGCTGACCCATGTCCCTCAGCACCGCGTCTGCCTGGCTTTTAAATACCTCCAGGGATGGCAACTCCACCACTGCCCTGGGCAGCCTCTTCCAATGCTTGATAAACCTTTCGGTGAAGAATTTCTTCCTAATATCCATCCTAAACCTCCCCTGGCGCAACTTGAGGCCGTTTCCTCTCATCCCATCGCCTGTTCCTTGGGAGAAGAGACCGGCCCCCCCTGGCTACCCCCTCCTTTCAGGGAGCTGTAGAGAGCGAGAAGGTCTCCCCTCAGCCTTCTCTTCTCCAGGCTGAACACCCCCAGCTCCCTCAGCCGCTCCTCACAAGGCTTGTGCTCCAGACCCCTCACCAGCTCCACTGCCCTTCTCCGGACACGCTCCAGCACCTCAATGTCCCTCCTGTAGTGAGGAGACCTAAACTGGACACAGGCCTCGAGGTGGGGCCTCACCAGTGCCCAGTATGGGGGGATGGTCACTGCTCTAGTCGAATTAGCATGAGGGCTGAAGAAGTTCTTTACACTGAGGGTGGTGAGACACTGGCCCAGGTTGCCCAGAGAGGGGGTGGAGGCCCCATCCCTGGAGACATTCAAGGCCAGGCTGGATGAGGCTCTGAGCGACCTGATCTAGTTGAAGATGTCCCTGCTCACTGCAGGGGGTTGGACTAGATGGCCTTTGGAGGTCCCTTCCAACCCAACGCATTCTATGATTCTATGACGCCTAGATGGGGCGCCTTACTTGCTTCTTAGCTCCAAAATTGGTATTTAACACAAAAAACCCTGCAGCGCCAAGAAGGAAAGGGAGAGGGTTGGAAGATGGGTGGGGAAAGTGTCACCAGGGAACCGCTGCGGATGAGCGTAGGTAGCACCCAGCCTGGGGCTGCGAGAAGACCTCTGCAGAGCACAGGATGCAGGAGCCTTTGCCCCCTACCCATTCGAAAGGTTCGGTCTGCTCTCAGTCGCAGGCTGCAAGAGTTTTGCATGGGGAAGATGACGATTGGAAAAAGAGTGCGTGTGTCCGCTTGCAGGGCGGTGGGCGAACGCAGCCGTGCTTCCACCGAACCCACCGCAGCTGAGCCAGGCAAGCAGAAGAGGAACTGCTCACCCCTCATTTCAATAAAAATATAGGTGTGGGCTCTGTTATGGGGTGTGCTGGGGTCACTCCCAGCAGATCCAGGGGAACTGGCGGTTGCAGAATCGGAGCACGACACAAATTGACCGACCAGCTTTAAATTCAGCTTCCTCTTCAGATTTGTTGTTCCATCAGATTCAGGAAACAAGATGTTCAGGCTTTTTGTTTAACAAATCAGCAGCAAAAACCTGTAAAAGATGCGGTGTGCCCCCACCAGGGTCGGGATCCAGGTAGCAGAGGCAGCGATGCAGAAATTGGGGCTACGGAGGTGGCAGAGGTTGGGAGCAGGAGGAAGGCAGTCGGCTCCGGCACAGCTTTGCCACTGAGAAAATCCATTTTGTTTTTTTGGGGAGGAAAGAGTCCATTGCTTCTTCTCCCAGCCTGGTTCGCAGCAGTGTTTTGGGGAAGTCCTTGGTAACCTCAGCCACAGAACGGAGCTTGTGTGTGCACACACGCGTGTAAATCTCCGCATTTCTGTATCAGGGCATTTTCCTTGTGGATTCAACTCATGGTCCCTCTCCTGCTACTCCCACAGAGAAGCTGTAACTCCAGTAACATCAGCCCAGAGCTGAACCCCCAAACTAAACCCCAAACACGCACCCGTTGCCTTCCCCTCCCTCCCTCACCCCCAAATACCTCCCAGCGAATCTGTTCTTCTCCTCTGTCCCTGCAGGCGACCTTCAAAGGCTGGATGGACATCATGTACGCCGCCGTGGACTCACGCGAGGTGAGGGGACAAGCAGGGATGTCTCACAACCGGCACCAAGGATCACTCGTCCCACCGAGCCGGTTCCCCGGGCAGGCTGGGAGCAGAGTCCTGGGGCCGAGGAGATGCTCAGCACGGGCTGGGGATGGACCCCTCGGCCGCAGCAACCCGCCTGGCTCTGCCCATCCGGGCTGCCCGCATCCCACCCTTGGTTTCAGCTAGGACATGGGCTAAAGAGTGGAGAAACCTCCAAAACATCCCCCCTGCTGAGGTGCACAGCCCCAAAAAGGGCAGCCAGTTGTGTCCCTGTGCCGCTCGTGTCATTGTCACCTGCACCACAGCCACCATCCCAGCTGCACCCTGGCCCCCACACCGGGCTCCCACCTCACCCAGGCTACAGCTGCGGCTGAGCCCGTTCCTCTCGGCTTCACCTTCATGGTCCGAAATCCCTGCTCTGCCCCCACAGCTCCAACCTGGAGGGCTCATCCTTCACCCCGCAGTGACGCAGTGCCCCTCCATGTGCCCCTCCAGCTGGAAGAGCTTATCCCATCCTGGATAAAGTGCCTGGCTTGACTTGAGAAATAATCATAGAATCACAGAATGGTCAGAGGTGGAAGGGACCTTAAAGACCAGGTAGTTCCACCCCCTGCCCTGGGCAGGGACACCTCCCACCAGCCCAGGTTGCTCCAAGCCCCGTCCAACCTGGCCTTGAACCCCTCCAGGGATGGGGCAGCCACAGCTTCTCTGGGCAACCTGGGCCGGGGGCTCACCGCCCTCACAGCAAAGAATTTCTTCCTCAGATCTCATCTAAATCTCCCCTCTTCCAGTTTGAAGCATTACTCCTCATCCCATCACTACCTGCCCCTGTAAAAAGTCCCTCCCCAGCTTCCTTGTAGGCCCCCTAAATGGGTTATTTTATGTAGGCCCCCTAATAAACGGGTTATTAAAACAGCAGCCAACGTTTAACCTTTGGGTTAAATGGGTGACAAAAAAAAACAAAAAAAAAACAAAACCAAAAAAACAACGTTTTGAAGGGTCTTATGCTGGGGCTGTTTCTACTGGCATCCACCCCAAAAACCGTCCCCAGGCCAGCCCATGTGTGCACGCCCTGCCATGAGCCAGCGCAGAAGGGACTTCCTACCTTTCTCTAACCGAGCCACCTTGCCGGTGCCCCGCTGAGGGGGTCAGCCCCGCACACCCACGGGCCCGAACGTATTGTTTTCGTTGCCTTTTTTTAGCACCAGAAACAAGCCGCTCTGCTCGCCCCGGCTGCAGCTGCTGAGGCTCAGCGGAGGAGCTGCTTCCAGCTCCCTCTGAAAACGGCCTGGGCTCCTGCCTCCCCGGACACCTGGGGCAAAGCTGTTTCGGGAGAAAAACCGCTCCTTTCTGCCAAGAGCTATCCTCGGAATGAGGGAGGCTGGTTGTGACACCTTGGGATGTCTCCAGTCAAATGTAGAGCGGAATTAAGTGACGTTCCATGACGAGGAGCGTTTTCCCGGGCTGTGCCACCCCCGTGCGCTGGCGCGGCGTGAATTAAACCTCTTTTCCTTTCCCCTCTTGGCTATATTTCAGCCCTTGGAAAGCCGATTGTTGGGAAGAAACTCAAGTTTGCTCAATGGTATTGCCACACCTGGGCATCCTTTCCTACTCCCCAGCCCATGCCGTGGGATCAGGGGTCACCCGGCTGGTGTCACCTGGTTGTCCCTTCCCATGGCTGCTCCCACAGGGACCACTCAGCCCACGCAGCATCTGCCAAAGGTTTTGGAGCAGCGACCCCACAGCTGTGTCTGGATAGAGCGATCCCTTGTCCGGGGGTTTGGGGATATGCTTTCAGGAGACGGTTAGTCTCACGTTTCCCATCTCTCCTGGTCAGATTGAAGAGCAGCCGGTGTACGAGATCAACCTCTACATGTACATCTACTTTGTCATCTTCATCATCTTCGGTGCCTTCTTCACCCTGAACCTTTTCATTGGCGTCATCATCGACAACTTCAACCAGCAGAAGAAAAAGATAAGTATTTTCTGGGTGCTGCAGCCACTGTTGCCTCCTGGGCCGCTGGTCCAGGACAGAACCACAGAATGGCTGGGGTTGGAAGGGACCTTTGGAGATCGCCCAGTCCAAACCCCCTGCCAAAACAGGACAGAGGGGACCTGCACGGTTGTGGGGTGAGGAGACCAGGGCTTAGATGGACCCCAGGGTCCCTCTGCAACCCGAACTGCCGTTATCCATTAGTGAACAAGGAGTGCCGGGCAAACAGTAGCCAGGGATTTGTGTCCTGGCCATAGCATTTATAGAAGATTTCATTTATGGATGCAGAGGGAGGAGGAGGCGGGGGGACCCCCGTGTTCTCTCTTGCCTATGCCCCAGCAGGCACGGCTGTACGCCAGCGCTGTCACTTTTAGTCTCTTTTCCCACCCCGTGACCCTTTCTCACCGTTTTTCCATGCATCAAGGAAAGACTCAACTTCTGCTTTCAAGCCAGCAGCACGGCACTGACGCCCCTGGGCTGCCGGAGGCGGGGAGCAGGCGGAGGGTGGGTAACACGGAGCACATTGTTTGCGCCGAGCACGCTCTGAAGCTCACCAAGATGCTGCCAGCAGGATCCAACCAGCACGTAGGGGGTGAACCCCAGCAGGGCACGGGGTGCCCCGGTCCCTGCAGCATCTCACCTCTGCGGGAGGAAACCACAGCGCTGGGGTGTGCACCCATGGGTGCTGTGAGCTCGGGGAAGCAGTGTAGAAAAGGGCAAGCGGAGAGGAAGCAGGTTTCACTGAGTCAGTGCAGCGAGTAATGCCTGGTAGGAGCTTGGCTGGAGATGCTTGGTGGAAAGGAGCACGGTCAGAGATGCTCGGTAGAAAGAGGTGAGTCCCCCAAGACTAACAGAGGCGATTCCCTTTATACTTTGGAGGCAAAGACATCTTCATGACGGAAGAGCAGAAGAAATACTACAACGCCATGAAGAAGCTCGGCTCCAAGAAACCTCAGAAGCCCATCCCCAGGCCATCGGTATGTTGGGTTAATCACCCTGGAGTGCAGCAGGGAGGGAGCAGTTCATGCCACCAGCTGTCCCAAAGTGAATCAGAAGGGTCTAGGGAAGACCATTTGCCAGGGCAAGGAGCCAAATCCTGGCTCCCTGTCACCACTCTTCGGACGGGACCTTGCTAAGAGACGGGGCTGCCGGGAGAGGTTCCCATCAGGTGACATCCTTTGGGTCTGCTCTTCAGCCCCGGGGCTGCTGGCAAGGGCCAGGTGGGGGTTCACTTTTGCAGGGATTAGGGTTTTCTCCTATCTTGGCTCCCAGCTCCTCTCTCCAAGGGGGTTAGACTCCGGGAAAGCTCAGCTTTCAACGCTCCTAGAAGGGACGTTGGCCCAGCCAATACATACACGGTTGCGACTTGGGTTTGGTTTTGATAGATCTGCTCAAGTGAGGCCTTTCCATGTGTTTATTTTTGCCCTGACGCATTAGCTGTGGATATAATTAGAAAGCAACTGTCCCCTGTGCCTACACCTCCTGGCTGTGGTGTCACGGTGATGGTAATGGATTTCATCCTGAAAGGTGCTGGGTGTCCTCCTCCCACAGCTTTTGGGGCCACGAGACCTGTGTACTGGCCACAACCCTGAGGTTTTTTACGCTCTTTTAAATACGGTTCCTTCTTCTCTTTCTGTTGTGTCTTTTGTTTCGTGTGTGTCTGTCCCACGTTCCCACCTCACCTCTGGTTCCCCATCATCACGCACATGGCCCTCACGACAGAACAAGTTTCAAGGGATGGTGTTTGACTTTGTTACCAAGCAAGTGTTTGACATAACCATCATGATCCTGATTTGTCTTAACATGGTGACCATGATGGTCGAAACAGATGATCAAAGTGAACTCAAAACATCTGTCCTCTACAAGATAAACCTGGTCTTCATCGTCATCTTCACTGGAGAGTGTGTGCTCAAAATGTTTGCCTTGCGTTACTACTACTTCACTATTGGCTGGAACATCTTTGACTTTGTGGTGGTCATCCTCTCCATCTTAGGTGAGTCCTGCTGGTTCCACCAGTTCCTCGGGGGTCCCACTGGATAATGAAGAGTGGAAATGATCTAGCTGATCCACAGCCACCAAGCAGTCACCGGCCACCCCCTTACACCCACCCCTTGAGTAAGTCCAAGCCAACAGGACCCTGAGACAAGAGGGATGTGAGGCCACCCCATGCCACCAAGCTGGATGAGGGGCTGGGGATGTGTCTCGCTCCTCCTTGGTGTTGGGTTCCCCTTGTCTCTCAAACAGAGCAGCCAGCATTTAACCTTTGAGTCTGTGTTCAGAATTCATTTTTTTAATATGTTCCCTTTGCCACCAGAGGAGCAGAGAGCTGAGTGCCATCAGGGGTGGCCTCATCTCCGCCTATCTGCCCACTCTGACAGATGGAGTAGCTCCATATCACCTCCTCGTGTTGGCTGCAGAGCATGGCAAACTCACCTCTTCTTCATCCCTTCGCAGGTATCGTCCTCTCAGACATCATAGAGAAGTACTTCGTATCACCCACGCTCTTCAGGGTCATCAGGCTGGCAAGGATTGGTCGTGTTCTCCGGCTGATCCGAGGGGCGAAAGGCATCCGGACTCTCCTCTTTGCTCTGATGATGTCCCTGCCTGCCCTGTTCAACATCGGCCTCCTGCTTTTCCTTGTCATGTTCATCTACTCCATCTTCGGGATGTCCAACTTTGCCTATGTAAAGAAGGAGGCGGGGATCGATGACATCTTCAACTTTGAAACTTTTGGGAACAGCATCATCTGCCTCTTCCAGATCACCACGTCAGCGGGATGGGATGGCCTCCTCAGCCCCATCCTCAACAGCGGCCCCCCCGACTGTGACCCTGACCTGGAAAACCCTGGCAGTTCGGTAAAAGGGGACTGTGGCAACCCCTCCATCGGCATCTTCTTCTTCTGCAGCTACATCATCATTTCCTTTCTCATCGTGGTGAACATGTACATTGCCATCATCCTGGAGAATTTCAATGTGGCCACAGAGGAGAGCAGCGAACCCCTCTGTGAAGATGATTTTGAAATGTTTTATGAAACTTGGGAGAAGTTTGACCCAGACGCCACTCAGTTCATCGCGTACAGCACCTTATCTGACTTTGTAGACACCTTACAGGAGCCACTCAAAATTCCCAAGCCGAACAAGATCAAGCTAATCACCATGGATCTACCAATGGTTGCTGGGGACAAAATCCACTGCCTGGATATCCTCTTTGCCCTGACTAAG
The DNA here is from genome assembly GCF_028500815.1 of Rissa tridactyla. NCBI lineage: Eukaryota > Metazoa > Chordata > Aves > Charadriiformes > Laridae > Rissa > Rissa tridactyla. The sequence continues at coordinate 3,218,463 of NC_071484.1, read as the reverse complement.
GAAGTGTTGGGAGACTCAGGAGAGATGGATGCCTTGAAGGCCACCATGGAGGAGAAGTTCATGGCCGCGAACCCCTCGAAGGTTTCCTATGAGCCCATCACCACCACTCTGAAAAGGAAACACGAGGAAGTCTGTGCTACAAAAATCCAGAGGGCTTTCCGGAGGTACCTCCTGAGGCGCTCGGTGAAGCAGGCATCCTACATGTACAGGCACAGTAAGGACGAGGAGGCCCTGAAAGAGGACGCACCCGAGAAGGAAGGTCTGATCGCCACCAAAATGCACGAGATGTATGGGCACGGTGGGACAGACGTGGAGACGGCCCCTGCCTTTGATCTTGCACCCGTTCCCAGCTCAGAGACTCGAGATGCTCCTGGCGAAGCAGAAGCGTGGGATAAGGAATGGGTGGTGAAGGAGTCGCTGGTATAACAGGAGGAGGCTTCCATCTCTCGCCCAGCCTGAAAAGACTTGATTTGTATCTCCTTTTCAAGAGCCCTTCCATAGACAGATCACTAGATCTTAGATATTGAGCTAATTTGAGATATTTCAAGGAGACACCTTAACTTTCGAAGCAGGATCTCTTACCGGTCCTGGTTTTTACAGCTCACTGCACTTGCAAAGAGTTTAATATTTTTATTATGAGAATGAAATGTGAAATCTATCGTTGGTGGAAGAGAAACACTTTAGTTTTGAAATGACGTCATCACGGTAACGATGTTTTTCAGACATTAACAAAGGAGGATGGCTGTCCTTTTGCTTAAAGTAATTATTTATTAATGTTATTTCACAATTAAGAGATTTTCTTGTACACTATCCTTCCAGAGTGCAGCCAAGCGGCCAGTGAAAGATGAGCCAAGTGAAATAATATTAAGGATAATTACAGAAAAAACAAAGTCTTCTGAACAAAAATCTCCAATGTCTTAAAGTAGCACCTTTCTTCTTGAATATTTGAATAAGCTTTATGGATTATTTTTTTGTTACATACAGAGAAAGTGCAATTAACGTCTTAAAGATTTGTTTGCATAGCCAAAACCAAAGCATCTGCAGATATGTTCTCAGGGTTAAATATCAGGTTTTAAAGGTCTCTGGATATGCATTGAAATCATAAATCATTCAGGTCTCCGCGGTACGAATGTAAATGGTATTTATATTCATGTTTCTTCACCGTTTTCCTCTTTCATCCAGATTTTGTGGCAGGAAAGGAATGGACAAAGGTCGGGTTTGGAGAACCTTTTCCGAGAACCCCCGGTCCCTGTAACAAAACCCTCTAGGGTTCCTTCAAGCCCCGCAGCGAGTGGAAACGTCCCGCTGGAGCGCTCCTGATTAGTGTTAATTAATGAGACGCATCCCCAGGGGGATCGGAGCGGGTCTTTGAACAGTCGTTCTTTGCAACGAGCTGCTTCAACGGGGTCCCTTAAATCCCATCGTCCACCAGGGGCCTTAACGCAGTGAATGCTCCCACCGGGGTGTAAATCCCAAAATACTGGGGCAGAGCATCCTTCCCTTGGCCGGGGCTCTGGAGATGACCCAGCAGGACATGCTGGGGCCAGGCAGGTCCTCACCAGGAACCCTCTCGGCAGAGGAGGGTTTTCCCAGGGAGAGGGGAAGGGTTTTACTGCTCTTTACCCAGGTGGAGGAAAGAAATTCAAGAAAAACAAGCAAAAGACCCCGAGTTCGTCTCTGGGCTGCCTTCTGCTTTTAGAAGGGGAAAAAAAAACCCAACCCTCTTGAGATCAAACCAAACATGAACCAAAACCTCTTCCAGTTAAAACAAGGGCTGCTTCTTGAAGCCAAATGGTCTGTCTTTCTTTTTTATTATTATTATTATTATAATTCTTTTTTTTTTTTTTTTTTCTTGGGCTGATGTTGGCGCTGAGCCGTTACGGATGCCCCATGTTCAGGCTGGCCAGGAGCGGTGCTGAGCTTGCTTGAGTCCACGTGCTGTCGTCGGCCAGGCGGCAGAGCCGGGGTCGCTCTGCTCATCCCGTAGCGTTGTGCTTTCGTTTCCGTGTCGCGTAGGGTGATGCTCCCTGGAACAGGAGCCTGAGCTACTTTCGATGGCGTTTGCCTGGGAAGCATCCGTGGCACGGCGGTTTCCAGCCCGGATTGTGGTTCACAATCGATGCTGCTTGTACGTACGTGTTGTCGGTGATGGAAAAAATGCCAAAGAGCAGGATTCGTGCGCGCTAAAGGCATTTTTCTTTGTACATTTCTTAAAATAAACAACCATAAATGGTCTATTATTATGATATTAGGTGCCTTGGTGTGTGTTAGGGTTTGCTGTGAGGGTGGTGAGCCCCCGGCCCAGGTTGCCCAGAGAAGCTGTGGCTGCCCCATCCCTGGAGGGGTTCAAGGCCAGGTTGGACGGGGCTTGGAGCAACCTGGGCTGGTGGGAGGTGTCCCTGCCCAGGGCAGGGGGTGGAACTACCTGGTCCTTAAGGTCCCTTCCACCTCTGACCATTCTGTGATTCTATGTTAGAGGGAGAAACGTTTACCCTGCCCCTGGGAGGGGTAAATGCCCCCCTGTCCCGCTTTGCTCCAGGGTAGATGTGGGGAGCCCTTTTGCATGGCTTTGGGTGGACCTGCCATCCTCAGCAGGACCTGGTGTTCCCATTCTGCACGAGAGCCCCCTTGGGCTGTCCCCCCTGGTGCCTCCAACCCAACCCAGACCCCAGAGCTTCTGCTCTGCTCATGAACAAGTCCCCTGGGGCCCTCGGTGCCTCACAGCAATGAGCCCCAACTCCAGGAGATGCTGCTGCAGGTTCAACCAAGGAGAGAAGTGGGCTTGGAGGAGGTGCAGAACCCCATGCCAGGCTCTGTGGGGCCAAACCTGCCCCACCGGCCACACGGGAGCAGTTCAGCATCATGGGGAGAAAGCAGCGGTGGGTGAAGGAGGTTTCTGCATCGATGTGTGGTTGGAGGAGGAGCCACCTCCGGGACCCGCTGACGTCCCCGAGGGCCACGGCATGGCCTCACCGCTGTATTTTTCCTCTGGTTGGAACAGCTCGTCCCAAGGCTGGCGTAATTCAAGTTGAGCATGGTGGTACCCACGCAGGCAGGGGGCTGGAGGGAGGAGGTGGTGTGACCCACTGTCCCCGTCAGTATGAAAGGACAGCGGTGAAACCCAAGCCCTGATGAATAGGAATGGGTTGGGGAAGGGCACAGCTGCCTGGCAGCGGCTCTGCTCTGCCCTGCCCACAGGGCACGGTCTGGCCATGAGCTGCGGGCTGGGGAGCCAGGGTGGCCCAGGGGAAGAGATGCTGGGGGACAGGACCCTGCCCTTGAGACCTCCAGCTCTCCCTACATCCCATGCCATGGGGTACTGCAAGCACAGGGGACTTCAAGGGTTGACCGAGCCCCTCTGGATGAGGTCTGCGTCTGTTTGACGGAGCCTGCAGACAATGCGGTGGGGTAATTTGGCCACCGTTGCTGCAAACCCTCTTTGGCTTGTGCCCTGCTCCTGTTTTTTGCCCCTTGGGGGTTCTGCAGGCACCTCCAGCATTGCTGCCTCGCTCTTCGCAGCTCCCACCTCCAACCCCAGGGCTTGACGACAATCCCTCCAGTGCTGGTTGAGCACAAGGGCATCCCCCATCACTTTTGCCTTGCCGGGATGTCACGACCAGGCTGTGCTTTTCCAGCAAGACCAGGGGTGCCAGCAGCGGGGACTCAGCCCCAACGTACAGCACCATGCACGGCACGACCTGCCCGCTCTGCCAGGAGAAGACACCTCTCCCATCACCTCTCTCTTCTCCTCCTGGGACCAGCCTTTCTCTGGAAACCTTTATCCCTCCTTTTTCTCGCTTCGCGTGCCCTCGCATACAAGGTGAGGCTCAGTTTGGTTCCCAGCAGCCGCCGGATGTTCAGAACCGGCAAAAAACCCCACCAAACCTGCAGAAGGTGAAGGTTTGGGAAGGCCCCCGGCAGAGCCACCGGGGCTCTGGGGACCAACACAACTGGCAAAAGTACCTGAAGGTGTTTTTCATATGGATTTACAGTTCAGTGCTCGCCCGCAGCTGGTAAAGCGCAGCCGCCGGAGGGCACAGCATGGAGGGAAACCATATTTCTGCATCAGAGCAGAGGGGGACAGAGCTCACCTTGGGGTACCACCTTGTGCTTCCCCAGGGAGTGGTTGTCTCCAAAGGACTCATGGAGAAGGGTGTCATGGCAATCAGGGCGGGCATGGCTGGCACCCAGGGAGGTGACACCTCGCTTTGGTCCTCCCTCTCCTCTTCTAGATTTCACCCGTCCCTGGACGGGCGGCTGCGGGGGCTCTTGGGGATGGGAACTGGGAGGACCATCCCCACTGCAGCCCTCAAGGAGCAGAGATGAGAAGCCCCACAAACACCCCTTCGTCCCACCTTGTTCCTGGCCCAAGTCTTGCAACTGGGCCAAGCATTAACCCCTGCACCCATCACCTGCAGGGCGAAACTGGGGAGGGGATCTTTACACTGAGGGTGGTGAGACACTGGCCCAGGTTGCCCAGAGAGGAGGTGGAGGCCCCATCCCTGGAGACATTCAAGGTCAGGCTGGATGAGGCTCTGAGCGACCTGATCTAGTTGAAGATGCCCCTGCTCACTGCAGGGGGTTGGACTAGATGGCCTTTAGAGGTCCCTTCCCACCCAACACGTTCTGCGATTCTATGATTCTACGATCTGCCCGCGCTGCTGTGCAGCTGGGGTACAACCCCGGGGGCGACCCCCATCCTCTCCCCCCCCGCCCAGGGATGTGACAGTGCCACCGGTCACATCTCGTTTCCCGGGCACATCCCCTGTGCTCGGCCCGGGTTTGGCGGGCGGGCTCGTCTCCGGCTCTGGTGTAGACCCACACCAGTCGTGGTCACCTCCATCAAAGGCGGCCACCACGACGAGCAGAGCCTGGGGACACGAGGCTTGGACGGGGCCCAGGGCGCAGGCACCGGCCGCCCCAGCGTCTGCGCCGCATTCAAAACCGGCCCCGAGGGGAAAGTCCCCATCGAGGAGGATTTACATGAGCAGGAAAGGGGCCGTCTCACGTAGCAGCAGCTTTGCCATTTTTAGGTTCGGAGACCAAGCCGGTGGGAGAGGCCACTGTGTTCTTCAGACGGGAGGGCCAGTGAACTGGATGCTTCCCCGCCGTTTGGGGTGAAAGATGGCTGATTTTTGCACGAGGCTCTGGGTGCTCCAGGCCAACCTCTGGCTGATGGCCCTCGTCACAGGTAGGCATCAAACGCGGGCTTTGCACCTCGGAGCAAGGAAACGTGTAGCCAGGAGATGCGCCCCGGCTCAGTGCAATGAGGGGCTTCGCCCAGGGCTGGCTTTCAATGAGCTGGTTTTAAGCTCTGCAATCGTTGCTCTCCGTCGCTCGGAGCTGGGATGGACTCGCGGGGGCCCGGGGATCAACATCTGCCTTGGGTTTTGGGTTTTGCTTCCCACTGGGGCGCGGGGATGGGACACGACTGTCTTGACCCCCACCACAGGAGCTTTCTGGGGCGGCTGAGGGTGTGCCGAGCCTGCCCAGCTGCGGTTGCAGGTGTCAGGAAAGAAGGGGTTGGGTCTTTTTTTACCATTTATTGTTCTCGGAGGCCTAAGAACGGGGCCGGCACATCGCTGAGGCCACGGCCAAGCCACGTCCCTTTGCTTTGTGGGGTTCAGTGCGCGGGAGCAGAGGAGGAATGGGAGGAAAAATGGGTTTGGGGGTGATTTGGAGGCCCTGTGTGAACACCCCGGTGCTGCTCCCCTTTGCATCCCTGTGGAGAAGCAGCAGCTAAAGCCGGGACCCAGCTCCTGTCCCCTTCCAACTCCTCTTGCTCAGTGCAGGGACACCCACAAAATCCTGCGGCAGGAGGAAATGCCTTGGATTCTCTCGGATGGAGAAAGTTGTGCCCTCAGGGGAACGGGCATTTCAAGGGTTTTGTTGGGTGGCCACCCAAGTCCAGCACGGATTGGGCAATTAAAGGGTTTCTGTTGGGTGGCCACCAACATGGATTCGAGGTCACAAGGTTTCGTCCTGGCTCTCCTGGGTGGCTTCGAGGGAGGACAGGGGAAGCTCAGCCCACCCGTGGTTGCGATGGAAATCCTGGCTTTGAGGGGCGTGAGGGCTCTCAGGGTGAGGAACCAGCCTGGCCTTCGTTTAGAAACACCAACAAAACACGGAGAGCAAAGCCCCGTGTCCCGTCTGGCCGGCAGGACCGCAGGTGACAGGGAGACATATCCAACGCACAGCCCGGACAAGGCGCATCTCCCTGTCTCAAAAAAAATAACAAAATGAGGATGGAAGGGGGAGTTTGCCTGAGGAGATGTAGGTGCTGGAGCTGAAGAGGGCAGCACGGACCTGGAAGAGGCTCTGGGGAAGGGAGGGGACCCCATGGCGAAGGTCTGGGTGGCAAGGCAGCAGAACTCAGGCTGGGGAATTGAACCTTCTTTCTTCTTCTTCTTCTTCTTCTTCTGTTTGGAGGGGAGGCAGGGGGGAGTTTTGCAGCTGCCCCAACGTGCTGGGAGGTGGTGCAGCCCCCACCTCCGTGCCAGCTTCCCCGCGGTGGGGTTTGGCGAATATCGATCGAGCGGATGGAGCCGGGCACTGAAGCGATGCGATAAACAGGTCTGGTGCTTCCTGCCCAGCTGCAGCAAGAGGAACCGAGGCACAGGAGCACCGGAGCTGTGGGCAGGGGCGCCCATGGGTGCTGGGGGGTCCCTGTCTTGCCCCCTTTCCTGCACTGGATTGTAGGTCGCATGGCTCCATCCAGCTTTTGTCCCAGGGGGGCTGCATGGTCCCAAGGTCTGAGATCCTGCCCTGGCCATCACGGTGCCCTGAGCCCAGGGAAGCCCCGGCAGGGAAAGTGTTTCTGGTTGATTCAGAAAACAGAGAGTGTAAATAAAGAGATGCGAGTCTGTCTGAAAGGCCGCCAGCCTGGGGCAGCTGTAATAGCACAGGCAGGTTTCGCCGGGCCGTCAACCAGAGAGCAGCTTAGAGAAAATTCAGGAGATGGGACAGAAATGGAAGGGTGTGAATCCAAATCTCCACTGCTCTGTGTCCTCTGAGCAGGGCCGTGGTTGATGCTCCCCAGCACTCCATCCCGCATGGAGTGGGCACGAAAGACCCATGGGATGTGACATCCCACGTGGGACGTGCCATCCCATGTGGGACAACCTACACGGGTTTGTCCTACACAGGCTTGTCCTACATGAGCTCCTGGCCACTGTCTGAGGGCCCTTCTGTCTTGCAGGTGGGACGTCAGCACACAAGAACAGCACCATCAGCAGCACAGGTAACCTCCCAGACCCATCGGGCTCTTCCCTACCTGTGTCCTCAGGGTCCCTCCCGTCCCCGCTGGCTATGCCACGAAGGTGCTGCTCCCCTGCGGAGCTGGAGATGTCCCATCACCCACCGCCCTTCCCCGTCACAGAGGCGATTCCCAGGCTGTCACCTCCTCCGCGGCATTTCCCCAGCCCTGCACCTCGCTCTCCCTTCGCTGAGGGAGAACCCATTTTGTCTTTCCAAAGACCACACGCGTTTTTCGCTCTGCGTTTGCAGAGCACCGTGCCTGAACAAGCCCATGCCTTGGAACCGGGCACTTGTGCCATTCCCACCCGCGGGGTGTTAGGCATCAACTCTGCAACCCGAACGAGCCCTCAAACTCGCCAGCTCTGGGGCCAAAACACGGGCAAAAATACGAAATGCGGCAAAATTTTAAAAATATGGAAGCATGAAAGAAGCCAGCTGGGGAGATGGGGCTGTCCTAGCAAAGGCTCTGTGGTGTGTGTCAACGCAGGGTGTTATTTTGGAGCTGGGACCAATGAGATGTACAAAGAGAGGGGTGGGAGCAGCAAAAAAGTACTCAAATGAAGCCATTCCCACAACACAGTAAATCAGAGTTTCCGTTAAACGCGCATTTTCACCAAAAGTCTCTGATTTCTGTCCCCGGACGATGATGACTGACCAAAACAAAGCTGAATCCCAGAATCCCAGAGTGGCCGGGGTGGGAAGGGCCCTTGGAGATCATCCCCTCCAACCCCCGGCCAGAGCAGGGTCACCCAGAGCAGGTGGCACAGGAACGCGGCCAGGCGGGGTTGGAATGTCTCCAGAGACGGAGACTCCCCCACCTCTCTGGGCAGCCTGTGCCAGGGCTCTGCCACCCTCACAGCAAAGAAGTTCCTCCTCCTGTTGAGATGGAACTTCCCAGGGGCAAGTTTGTGCCCGTTACCCCTTGTCCTGTCCCCGGGCACCACTGAAAAGAGCCTGGCCCCATGCTCAAAAGCAGTATAATCCATGAAAACGGAAAGCTCTTGATTTGGGAGATGCTGGGGGGGGGAAGTCTCATGAAGTGGCTTTTTCTCTGAGGCTCCCCGGGTGCCGGGTCCTTGCTGGCCGTGACCACCCTTGTGCCCTGGCAGGCGGCGGGTGCCCCGTGGTGCAGCAGCACCCGCGGTACGTGGCAGCCAAGAAGAACATGCCCGTCCACTTCATCTGCTCCTCCAAGGACCCTGACAGCATGCAGTGGTACAAAATGGTGGAGAACAGTAACGACATGCACGAGCTGCCCGACTCCCCCCGCTACAACATCAAGAGGGAAGGCAAAGTCATCAACTTCACCATCTTCAGGATCACCTACGAGGACAACGGCATCTACGTGTGTGACAGCAAGAACCTCAGGGCGGAGAAGAAGCGACCGCACAGGTGCGGGACGGAGCTCAGAGTGATGGGTGAGTGGGAGATCCCCCTCCTCCACGCGCCCCAGGAGATGCTCTTTCTTCTTCTCTCACCTTTTCCCCCGCCATGCGAATCCCATATCACGCTCCTGTACACCCACCCCACGCTGGTGGGACCCCTTCAGATACAACTGTAGAAGCACCACAGAGGTTTCTTTGCCCATTGCCAGCCACCAAGCAGCAGGATACCCCCCCTGTTTTCCCTGGCACATCCATCCCACAGAAACACATCCCATGGACTGCATTCCCATAACAAATCAGAGTTTTCCTGGTTCTGGCTAGTGGTGGCTCCTGGCCAAGGTATCTCATCCCAGAGCTGGTCCCTGATGACAACCCCGGGGGCAGTTTGCATTGCTCTGGTCTCTCCCGAGGGGGAGGGCATGTCACCCTGGCCCCCCCCATCCGCTCTGCTGACACGAACCTGTGGCCAGGCTGAGCTCGTCCCCGTTCCGTGGGAGCTTGGCACAGAGGTGGGACTTAGGGCTCTCCCTGTGCTCCTGCTCCCAGGTCACAGCAACATCCAGCAGATCCAGAGCAGGAACACCCTGAAAGACGCCATCATCATCATCCAGTCCATCCTGCTGGTCGTCTTCATCAGCGTCCCCATGCTCCTCTTCCTAGATAAAGTAAGTGACAGCATCTCCAGCCCATCATCAGATGTATCTCCAGGCACCAGCCTGGGATGTCCCCAGGGGCAGGACGCTGCTAGGGATGGCTATGGGCAGGCACTGGGCTTGGGGCTGTTGCATACAGGAAATAAGCATCTAAAATGGGGTGGGGGGGACTGCCTGGATTTGCATTTGGAAGCCGCTGGACCTGGCCTGGGGGGACGAGGCTGGGACAGGGGACAGAGGATCCCAGTGGGTGCTGGTGACACCCAACCTGTGACTCTGCTCTCCACAGGGTGAAGGCAAGGAAAGCCCAGAGGAGGACCACACCTACGAGGTAACGCTGCGTTAATTAGAGAAATGCCTCTGTAATATCAACCTGAGCCTTGAAATGGCTGGTTGTGCCCTTCTTGGGTGTCTCCTGGGCACCACCAGCCCTTGCAGGGCATCCTCCTCCCAAGTGCTTCTTGCACATCAGCCATAAAGAGCTGCTTGGAAGACCAAGCCAAGCTCTGAGCACATCCAGCCACCTATCTCCACCTTCTCCCCTCTCAGAGGCCGCCCCGATCTCCAGGGGAATAGCCTAGAGATGGGTCTCTGCTTGAGGCTCCCAAGGGGGGGACACGCTGTGGCCAAGGCCATGGTCCCCTTCCCGTGTCTCAACCTCCTTCTTCTTGGCACAGGGCCTGGAGGTGGAGCAGATGGCCACCTACGAGGACATCACTCCTTTCCGGGACGTGAAGGCCAAGTGGACGGTTGGGGAGCACCCGGGTGAAGAGTGAGGGGTCCTGCGCCCACCGCCTGGCCGGCACCGGTGGCATGGCTCCCTGCCAGCACCTTGCCGGTGCCTGCGGGGAGGGGCCCCCGGTTCCTGCCCTGGACCACGGCTCTGATGGGTGCCCGGATCCCAGGCTGCAAACCGTCTCCAGCAGCCTTGCGCGGAACTTGGGTCCTGCTGCCCACCAAAGGCTGCCCTGTCGCTCTCACCGCCCCGCTGATGAACCCCTAAAGCCTATGTAGAAATTAGGAGCTACCTGCAGTCCCCCTGGTAGCGAACTGTCCCCAAACCCCGGGCAGCCCCACACCATGGCGCTGAGCTCCTGCATGGTTAATGCAATGGAAGTACCACGGTGGGTGGCGGGTCTCCTCCAGCCCCACCATCCCTGGGAAGGAGAGGACCGGACATGATCCCTCTCCGTCCTGCAAGGACCCTCCTGGGCTGTGAGACCCCGCTGCAGCCCTGGCAGAGGAGCCGAGGTGAGCAGTACCATGTGGGTTTTACAAGAAGCGGATTTTGGGCCACTGTTTAGCTCTTCAGCCACGGACATGTCCAGCAGGCCAAGCTGGCAGTCGTCTAAAATGGAGGATCCTCCAAAAGAACCTCTTTCTCCCCAAAGACTACAGGAAAAGCTGGGCAGACAGCTGTCACCCAGAGGGTCTTGCGCAAGTCTTGTTCCTCTCCAGGCAAGAGCTGGCCCATATCACAAGGACGTCCCCTTGGTGAGGGCCATGTCCGATCTCAGAACCTACGGGAAGGATGTAAATTGTGGGACTCAAATGTCCATCTGCTTTTTCAAGCCCTAATAAAGATAACGGGTAAATTCACATCCTGCTCCGTCCTGCCGTGCCTGGTCGGGGGGTGTCCCATAACCCTGGTGCCAGGGTTGGTAGGATGGATGCTCTGGGAATAAGAAGCAGCTTTTCATAGGTCTAACTTAGGTAGAAACCACATTTCACCTCCTCAGGGCTCCGAGAGTAGGCAGGGATGGAAAACCGAGAGCAGCCGCGGGGTTTTCCTGGAAGCTCTCGCTGAGCACGCACGGGGGGACCTTTGTGGTCCCAAGACGTCAGCTGGGGATGAGGGACAAAGACCATCACCAGGAACCGAAGCCCAGGGCCAGAAATTCTGCTCCCAGCTACATCTGGTCTTGCAAGAGAAGCTAAAAAACATCTGGAGAGGAACAGAGCGGCGCTAATTGGTTTTGTTAATAAAAAACTATCTTGGCACGGAAGCAGCTGTGTGGGTGATGGGGCTCGGGGCCGGCTGGGCATCCAACAGCAGGGCTCGGGGGGGTCCGGAGAGACACGGTGGGTTTGGCTGGACGAGGCAGGACAAAGGGATGATGAGGACCGTGGGGCTGAAAATCTGTCCCCCCTCGGAGAGCCCATGGCCCCCGCGTCCCTGTGGTTCGTGACATTTCGGGCCCCGCGGAGAAGACGGGACCGCTCCGCATCCCAGCCGGCAGAAAAGGGAGGGTAAAATCCTGAGCAAACAGGGCTTTTCAGCAGGGAACAGGATGGTTCTTGTTTAGTAGTAAACCACCTTCGTGGAAAACTGGAATTCAATCTAAATAGCACAAAACCAGCATTTTAAGCTTGATTTTTACTAGTTAAATAAAACCACCCCAAATTAGTTGCACGCACATGCATATAAATGTTACTTACACATGTTTTACTTATAAAACGGATTAATTAAAGAAAGGAACATTCACAGCGAGAGAAGTGAACCGGCTGTTCCCGGTTTCCATGTTTGCCAAGGTTTTAGGACTAGCAGAGCTCATCCCTCCATCCCTCGTTTTCAGTTACGAAATGGAAGAGGAAGGCGAATTCTCCGGCCTTCCCAGTTCCCAACCGCTTTCTCAGCTCTGCGTAAACAACTCGCTCAGCCGCCTTAACCGAACCGTATGAAAATTAAGGAGAATCTGCTGTTTGCACCTGGAGAGGAAGCCACCGATGTCAAAAAGCAGTTTCGGCGACCCCAGTTCCGCTCTGCCGCTTGGCTACACTCTTAGCCCAGGGCTTTGGCTTCCTTTAACACGCCAGAAGCAAATAAACATTTCTGTAGCGTTAGCGGTTTCTTTTAAATGCTTAGACTAGTTTCTAGGGAGCCCAGAGATAGGGTTTGTTGTCATTTTATACTGAGATGGGTTTGTATTTAAAACGCATTTCACGTAAATAAATATATTTCAGTATCTACGGTGTTTTGCCCTGATTTGTATCCCTAGATGAGCAGGACGCTCGTGCGGACAGGCTGGGTTGCAGTCCTGGACCTCTCCAGCCTCCTCTTTAGAAACGGGTTCAGTGAAACCGGGCAGTTCCAGTAAATAAAACCCACCAATCCAACCCGAAAAGGAATATTTACCCGCCGAGTAGCGAGCTAGCGGAGGCAGTCAACCGTCACTTAAAAGCTCTGTCAACCACGTCGTCGCCCACCGAAGTGCAGCGCCGGGGCTGTGGGCCAGCAGCTGGCTGCTGGGTCAGGAGTCACTGGTCACAGCTCGCCCATGGGTCAGGGAAGGTCTTCTCCACACAACCACAGCAAGGCTGGGGGGCAGGAGGGGCCAGGAAAGTTGCTTCACTTGTTGAGATGCTGCTGGTGATGCTCAGGGTAAGGCGGGTGGACACGGGACCACCCTGAAGAAAACTGAGGGGTTTGGGTTTTTTGGTTGTTTGTTTTTTTTTTTTTTTTTTTGTCTTTTTAAAAAGAAAATTAACTGGGAAATTACACAGTCTCACGCTGCTTGCCAAGACGCCACTTTGGGCCGCAAAGGCAGGCATTCGAAAGCTAGAAAAACGCCAAGCTGATCTTTGAGAGCGGCTTACGCGACGGTAATTCTGCCAGTGGCGTGTGCGTGCCCAGCCCAGCACTTCGCAGTCACGCGCTGCCTTCGCCGCGGCGCTTCTGCCTCGGAGATGACGGGGGACAAACCAAGCCTCAGGGCCATCGCACAGCCTGGATCATCCCGGCATCCCCGTGCCTGGCTGCGACATAAAATAAAATACGTTGATTGAGCACCGTGCTTTTACTAACAGAGCTCCAGAGGCAGCAGGGCAGCAAGCGACGGGCAGGACTCGGGTACAAGGTGGTCGAGCAGCATCATCACCAGGCAGCAGAGCCTGTGCTGGGCTGGGGGTGTCTGGCGCTCTGCTCATTTCTGACAAATATTGACATATTTAAACATGATCCGGAGCAGAAAAACACACCCAGATGTTGCCGGCTATTGGGTGACGGGATACCTGATAGCTGCAGGACCCACTGTTCCCTCTTCTCTAGGGACTGACATTTACTCTGCGACGCCACCACATTTCCAGCAAGCAAACACCCAGGGGCTTCTCGGAACAGACCGCGCTCCCCCCGGCATGTTTATTAACCAGCTCTCGCACCCTCTGCTCCAGCCGCCCCGCTGACGATGCTGCCTCTCAGAAACCGGAGCCACACCACGGGGACACGGCAAACCCAGGGCCCGGGGCAGCCAAATCACCAGCCCTGGCCAGGGAGCAGTCCCTGAGCCCCGGACAAAGGGCTAAAACAGGGTGGTTTGGAGCAATCGGTGCCTTATGGGGGGTAAAAGTCCTTTAAGCCCCCCCAGAAATCTCCTATCCCTGTCTTGTTTTGCTCAAAAGCAGGGATAGGCGTGCTGCGACTTCTCCTCTTCCCCACCTCCTCTTCGTCATCTCAAATACCTCCTTCCCACACCAGCCCTCTGCTTCATCCAGAGAACATTTCACATTTGTAGCTCAGGCAAGAGCAGGAAGACGCTGATAACCAGATCTTCCCATGGTCTTGTCCATCTGAGGACGTGAGAAACCTCCCAGAGCGCTGGCATCTGGGATTTGCGGTGGGCAGGCTGGTACCCGAACAGGCAGCCGGGTGTGACAGCTCTTCGTCACACCGACGCCAAACCAGCTCGCCGAAACTATTGGCTGAACTTTGGAAATGTTGGTGGCGTGAAAGAAATGACTTGTCACCTGACAACATCCGCCCAGCTCTGCCACTGCTAACAATAAAGGGGGAAAACATCCCACTTGCTTCGAGTCAGAAGTCTCCCAAACTGGTCAGTCTGCCCTGTTAACTGGGTGGCCAAGGATGTAGAGCCAGGCAGGGAAATCAGGTGGATTTTCGACCCTCTGTGGCAAATTCCACCATGTAAAAGCACCGATCTGATTTGGGATGGGTCTTCCAACGACCATAAAGCCCCTCTTTGCAATAAACAGCAGAACATGGCGAAATTATTCAGCGCCGATTTCATCCCCAGGCAAACAACCTCCCCAACCTTTACATCTATGTATAAACGACTACGATTGGGTAGCACCATTGCGAACACTTGTGCATTTATGCACGGAGAAGATATAGAGATGTTGTTGTGATCACGAACACATACATACATTTTAAACAGACCCCCTGCTATATAAGGGGTGGCTCGACAGTTACCTTCACCAGCCTAGACGAAAAGGAGGAAACATTCGCTCTCAAGCAACACCTGAGCAACGCAGCGCGCAGAAATGGCTCCAGGTACTTTTCTTTATTTCAGTTTTAAAGGATTGCCAGCGCTGCTGCCCGCGTAGGGTGGTGATGGGGTGGGACTGCGGTGGGCGGCACACACTCAGCGCCAGCCCTAAATTAAAATGTGGCAACTTCTAAATCAATGGAAAAGAACACCTTTCCGTACAGCGGGACTTAACTTAGGTAGTCGTTAGCCTGAACTGGGCAAGGAGAGGGTGGAGAACACGAAGAATAAGGTCAAGCCACAGTTATAACAGTTATTATTAACATCAATGTTGGCAGGGATATTAAAACTCATATTCCAAGCTGAAGACGGGGATCAGGATGATGTCTAATGCATACATCCAAGCCCTACAGGCTCCAGGGCATTCCTTCACTGAAAGGTATTTATTTGTCTGAGATTAACTTTGTGGTCTCTGTAAGCACAGATGGACACTTGTGTGAGTTAGATGTCAGGGGCGGAAAACCTTTAGGCTTGACAAAGATCACCAAATTCTACAGGAACGTCCCAGAAAGAAAAAGAAGCTGGTCAGAGCACAGGTAATGTCACCAGTGAAGGCAGACAGGCGGTTTCACCTCAGCAGCATGGAGTAAACCAAGGCTGACGTGAGCTACTCCCAGACCCTCACCTGGTGCTCACCATCCCCTGCTTGCTCACACAGTGTGCTCTCCTCATGAGGGCAAGGCCTACGGAAACACACGAGCGTGTTAGGGAAAAACATAGGGACACACTCTAGTTTCCATGGAGGAGCAATGACTCTTCAGCCAGGAAGACACCGCTGGTAACGCTGAGAGCAGTACGAGCCTCGAGGGCAGGTCCAGTGACAGGGGATGAGGTTCCATTTGATTTTGGGGAGGGTTAAACTCACCCGAGGAGCCAAACAAGACGGTCAGGAAGGTGAGCTCTCAGCCAGCACGGAGAGAAGAGGCTGGGAATTCATTCTCCTCAGCACGGCCACTAAAGGACTGCCACCGCCTTTCCTCTCCGCTTTGCTGCAGGGTCGTGGTTTTCTCCTCTCTTCATTGCTGCGATCGCTCTGGGACTGCAGTGGCCACAGGAAGCTGCCACCTTCCCGGCCATGCCCCTTTCCAACCTGTTTGCCAACGCCGTGCTGAGGGCTCAGCACCTTCACCTCCTGGCTGCCGAGACATACAAAGAGTTCGTAAGTGTTGCATCCTCTGGGCATCACCTCCACATTAGTTTGATGGTTTCAGGACCGTGCCACAGCTTCCCACCCAGTGTAACTTCCTAGAAACAGAGACTTGTCAACGATTAGTGTCGCCTTCGACAGTTCTTGATGAGGCAAAATGGTTTTAATAGGATAGGACAGGCGATGTCCCATCAGCTTGGGCCCTGTCTCCTCTTCTCAGCTCTCCGCATCCCGCTCTGATCCTGCACAGTCCCCTCCTCAGGGCCATTGCTGCCCGTGTCCAGACCCACCGCAGGGGGTCAGCTGTCTCAAAGAGAAACCTGGCTCTGAAAGCACTGGGAGACGGCACAGATATTTTGCAAGGCTTTCCTGTGACCGTCACCCACAGCCCTGGCTGATCCCAAGTGCTTAAAACTACCCAGTCTCTGCTGTTGCCAGGAGCTGGCATGAGCTGTCACTTTGGCAAGAACTGTCCTTGAGGGTCACCTACTTCTGGTCCCAGGGTGTTTTGCATTCAATTTAGCACTTTGGCTTAGCGAAAAGAAGACCTTTAGGTCCAGAAGCTACTGTGCCAACACACAAACTCCTGTTCCCACCTGCCAGCCCCGTACAGAGGCACCTCATGTCTCGTATTTACTTCTTGCAAAGAGTAACCGTTCAGGACAGCTCGGGGAAAGTGTCTGTGGTCTTCTCCCAGTACGTGGGCAACAGATCTCAGCGTATTTGGGATGTCTCCACAGGAACGCACCTATATTCCAGAGGACCAGAGACACGCCAACAAAAATTCTCAGGCAGCATTTTGTTACTCAGAAACCATCCCTGCTCCCACGGGGAAGGACGATGCCCAGCAGAAATCGGTAAGTTCGCTCCCCTGGGCAAGCACAGACCTGTTTGAAGAGCCCAGCCGTGCTTCATTACAGGGACAGAGGCTTTCCCGAGGTATCATTCCTCCCCTCCCTTTTTTACTATTTGAACCCTGCATGAACAAAGAACGACTCTTCTGGGTTAAGACTATAAATCATATTCCCACCCCAAGGAGGAGAAAAACTATTGTCTCCACGGGACATATGGCTGGGTGCTGCTCTTCAGCTTGCAAACTTCTCTGTATCTGCTGAAGCTGCAGGAGCAGTGGCACATCTCTGGGTCAGCCCAGGCTGTTTCGGAGGGAGCAAGACGTACAGGTAACTGTACCAAATATCTCTTTGACCCTTTCGGTTTTTTTTTAATTTCAGGATATGGAGCTTCTTCGGTTTTCACTGGTTCTCATCCAGTCCTGGCTGACCCCGGTGCAATACCTAAGCAAGGTGTTCACAAACAATCTGGTTTTCGGCACCTCAGACAGAGTATATGAAAAACTAAAGGACCTGGAAGAAGGGATCCAAGCTCTCATGAGGGTAAGTGGAGCATGATTACAGAATAACAGGGATCTCCTAGAGACAGGGCACTCAGCTCCCAGGGTCTTCCATGGGATCCAAAGACCACGGGAAATCTCCCCACCTTCCACTCTGAAGGCCAGTGGCATCCCTTGGACTCTGATTACTTTAAGATAACGAGATCATGACACTCCATTGCACATGTTCCATCACGGGGGAGTATAAAAAAAACACATAATAAATGTGAATAGAAAGCCATAACCACTCAGATAGCAGCACAGACCAGGAAAATCACAACAGTCCGGACCCAAAGTCTTTCCAAACCCAGCACCAAAGAGTATTCAATCAGTTAAATCTGTACAAACAGCAACGGAAGGATGTTTGCTCTATCTCCATGCAAAACATTTTAAAGGGGAGTAAATTTTATGAAGTTTGCAACCTGGCTTTAAGGTCTTCCAACGTTTTATAAAAACAGCGCACACAAGTCCGTGTACAGATGGAAGCCTTTACTCCCATGTTTCTCTCTTACATTAATACAGCACCCAGACAGCTGAGAGCTGGAGAGTGATCTTCTACGAGAGTCGCTCTTAATCTTTGCTTTATTATTTTAAAGAAATTGCTTATTATCTGTCAGGACACCTTTTCAGTTATGCTTCCTCTATAACTAAGTATAAACTTTATAAACTTCTATATAAACTCTGCCAGCATCACCACGTAGCTAGAGCTCTGAGACCTGTGTCTGTGAGAAATGAGTCTGGACAATTATTTACATCTTCTGGCATCTAAATAACTCTGAAAGTCAGGCCCTGAGAGTAAATAGAGATCTTCTGTCCTGCAAGTAGGTATATATGTATCAGTACCATTTCCAGATTTTGCTCTGTGTATGGTATGTGCTTGGGCATTGGGAAGCGGTACACAAACTAGCAAATAATCACATTTCATCCATTTACGACACTGTTTACTTAACCAGAACTGTCTTGTTTACTGTGCCAGCTGGTGAGCAAGGCAAGGCAGGAGGAATGGCAGACGGCCGATCTCCCAGTTCCAGATGCACACACCTTGGGACTGGGTTAGAGCTTTGCTCACGGGGAAAGCGGGAGAAAGAAAAGAGTAAAGTGGGAGAAAATTACCCAGTTGCCCATCTCCTTGGCTAGAGTAGCTATGGACAGACCCTGCAATTTTCGCCTTATTTTAAGACCCCAAAGGACACGCTCCTCCTTCCCTGCAGCCTCGTGGCCAGCTTGCTTCTCGCTGGCAGCAATTTGTGTAGCATCACCCCTGCATAATTACCCTTCCTGTAAATACATACACTCAAAAATATACTTGAACTATGATTAAGGGGGGAAAAAACCACCCCAACCTCCTCTAAAGCTAGACCTGAGTCTCGGCGATGGGCCCCTTGGAGGATGCTCATCCCCAGGATCTCTCCATCCTCTCCCAGGAGCTGGAGGACCGGAGTCCGCGGGGTCCCCAGATCCTCAAACCCACCTACGACAAATTCGACATCCACCTGCGCAACGAGGACGCCCTGCTGAAGAACTACGGCTTGCTCTCCTGCTTCAAGAAGGACCTGCACAAGGTGGAGACCTACCTGAAGGTGATGAAGTGCCGGCGCTACGGCGAGGGAAACTGCACCGTTTGACACCGCGGACGGCTCCCCAACCGCCCCGGCCCCTCGCCGGCCACGGCTGCCCTGCTCCTTGTAAAGAAAATCAGAGAATAAACCTGCAACCCACTGACACGTCTCCGGCTTTTGGAGGGCTGCGGAGACAGGACGCCATGGGGGGCCTGGGAGGGACGAGCCGCAGCCTGGGCAGGGGGGATGTGGGGCTGGGGGGGGTTGGGGCTGGAGGTGGGGATTTGGGGGTCTTTTCCCCCGCACTCGTGGCCGGGGCCCGCAGCCCAGGCCGTGTCTCCCGGCCGAGATGGGGGCGGGCCGGGGGCCGGGCGATGGCGGGGCGGGAAGGCGGCTGCCCCGGCATGGCGGAGGTGGTGGAGTTCCGGGTGCCCGCGGGGAGCCACCAGACGCTGCTGGTCTGGGGGCTGGAGCCGCAGCCGGGGCTGGAGGTGAGGCACGGCCTCGGACCGGGCCGGGGGAGAGGGGGCCTGGCACACCCCCGGGGCTGGGGAGCGGGGCCCGGACCCCCCTCCCCGGGCTACGGAGAGGGGCTCTGGATCCATCCCAGTGAGAGGGAGCAGGGCCCTGGATTCCCCCCCGGGGCCGGGGAGCGGGGCCCGGACCCAGCCGGGGCTGGGGAGCGGGTTCTGGATCCCCCCGGCGTCTGGGGAGCAGGGCCCGGACGCCCCCCGGGGCCGGGAGTGCGACCTGGATCCCCGTGGGGCTGGGGAGCGGGGCCTGCATCCCCCCAGGACCGGGGAGCAGGGCCCTGGATTCATCCCAGTGATAGGAAGCAGGGCCGAGACCCAACCCCCCCGGGGCTGGGGAGTAGGGGCCTGGATCCCCCTCCAGGGCTGGGAGCCCCCTGGGGCCTGGAAGCGGGGCCCTGGATTCCCCCCCGCCAGTGACAGGGAGAGGGGCCTGGATCCACCCCCGGGGCTGGGGATTGGGGGCTGGATCCCCCGTAGTGATAGGGAGCAGGGCCCTGGATCCCTCCCGAGGGTGGGGAGCAGGGCCTGGGAGTCCCCTGGGGCTGGGGAGTGAGGCCTGGATCCCATCCGAGGGTGAGGAGCCGGGCCCTGGATCCCCCCGCCAGTGACAGCCTGGATACCACCCCCTGCCCCGGGGACCAGGAAGCAGGTCCTGGATCCTCTTGGGGCTGGGGGAGCAGGGCCCTAGATCCCCCCTAGTGATAAGCAGTGGGGCCCAGACCCCCTCGGGGCTGGGGAGCGGTGCCTGGACCCCCCAGCTCTGGGGAGCAGGACCCTGGATCCCCCCCGGGGCCAGGGAGCAGGGCCTGAAACCCCCCAGGGCTGGGGAGCGGGGACTGGGACCCCCCACCATCCCTCTCCCCCACTGGAGCTAAGGCCCCTGTCCCTTCCCCCTCACCTGTACTCATGGCTTCACCTTTGTGCTAATAAGATATTTTTAAATCCCTCCCTTTATTTCATTTGTTTGTTTTTAATCATTCTTTAGTTTCCTTCTCTCCCTGAGGCGTGCTGGGCGCCGGGCAACCCCAAGGGGGTGTCGGGCTTCACCCCAGGGTGATTTCTGCCCCTGTGCCACGCAGCCGGTTCTGCACAGCAAAACTACAGAGACACCAGGACGAGTTGGAAGAGCTGGAACAAAACCCCGTTAACTCCGCCCGTAAAATATCGGGCTAATTTTTTCACTGCACACTTCGAGAAAGAGTGCGCTCACGCAAGGCGGGATGGCGGAGAGCAAGAGGCGGTCGGGGACGAGGGTGACAGGGGACAGAAAATCCCACGTCTGCTTTCGCTCTCCTCCCGATGCAAGGGCTGGATGATGAGGGAGACGAGACGTCCTCAGGGGCAGAAATCCAGCCAGGTTGAGTTTATTTTTATGGAGGCATACACATCTTCAGTCTCGCTGCTTACTCCAGGGCTTATTGCTGTTAAACGGTACTAAAAACTTTCCTCGTTTTCTAGGTGATTAGGTCTTGGGAGTAGTCCTCTCTCTGTCGCTGTTGCCCAGCCCCTGGAGCTTCCATAGATACTTCAAAAGACCCTTTTGTCTCTTCTTTTTCCTCAGCGTTCCCTGTTTTCAGCGTTTTCCAAATTTGGGCCCCTCTACTCGGTGCGAGCGCACCGAAACGCTGCCGTGGCAGGGCCGGGGTATTACGCCATCATCAAGTTTTACTCAGCTGGAGATGCCAGGAGAGCCCAGCGCACGTGCAACGGGCAGAGGCTGTTTCAGGAATCTCCCTTGAAGGTAGGCAGAACCGCCCCAGGTGTGGAAGGTGCAGGACCCAGCACCGTGCCCTCCAGCAGCAGGGCAGAATCGCATTCAATATTTGTTGATCTCAGCGATGCTTCCTTTGCAAAAAGTTTACTAACTTGTGGCTGGGTGCTACCGCTGTGGTGACACAGAATCACAGAATGGTTTGGGTGGGAAGGGACCATAAAGATCCTCTCATTCCAACCGCCTGCCCTGGGCAGGGACACCTCCCACCAGCCCAGGTTGCTCCAAGCCCCATCCAACCTGGCCTTGAACCCCTCCAGGGATGGGGCAGCCACAGCTTCTCTGGGCGACCTGGGCCAGGGGCTCACCGCCCTCAGAGGGAAAAATTTCTTCCTTAGATCTCATCTCAATCTCCCCTCTTCCAGCTTCAAACCCTTCCCCCTCATCCCATGGCTCCCCTCCCTGCTCCAGAGTCCCTCCCCAGCTTTCCTGGAGCCCCTTTAGGGACTGGAAGGGGCTCCAAGGTCTCCCCGGAGCCTTCTCTTCCCCAGGCTGAACCCCCCCAGCTCTCTCAGCCTGTCCCCACAGCAGAGGGGCTCCAGCCCTCCCAGCATCTCCGGGGCCTCCTCTGGCCCCGCTCCAACAGCTCCGTGTCCTTCTGCTGTTGGTGCCCCAGAGCTGGAGGCAGCGCTGCAGGGGGGTCTCCCCCGAGGGGAGCAGAGGGGCAGAATCCCCCCCTCGCCCTGCTGCCCACGCTGCTGGGGATGCAGCCCAGGCTGCGGGGGGTTTCTGGGCTGCCAGCGCACGTTGCCGGGGCGTGTTGAGCTTCTCACCCACCAACACCCCCAAGTCCTTCTCCTCGGGGCTGCTCTCCAGCCATTCTCCGGCCAGCCTGGACTTGGGCTTGGGATTGCCCCGACCCATGTGCAGGCCTGGTTGAACTTCATGAGATTTGCACGGGCCCACCATCTGCTGGCTGCCAGGTAGTATTTAAGCAGTAAAATGGCAGCATCCCTCCTCTGGAATAATTTGCAGGGCCCATTCCCGGGAAAAAACATTTAACACAGAAGCACGCATGCGGTCAGGGAAGAGGTTACCTTCGAGTGACTGTCCCAGCGCCATCCATGGTGTGTCTGTAGCGGGAACCCTGCAAGCAAAGCCTGGCTAACCAGAGTTGTTCTTTCCCGGACAGGTTTGCGTTTGCACCAAGCAGAAAGGGTTTCAGCAGCAAGTTCTTGCTCTCAACAGCAACAAGTGCCAGGAGTTGGCCAACCACTACCTTGGCTTTAACGGCTGGTCCAGTCGCATCATCACAGTAAGGGGCCCTTTATATTCATCCATCATCCTTCTCCTCATCCTCTTCTTCGGTAGAGTGGTTGGTGGAATAAGAAGAATTGTCCTCAAATCAGCAAATAATAGACAGCTACGGGAGCTGTGGTTAGGACGCAAGTGAGGGTATTTTGAAAGCCTGGGGGGAGAAGATTGCTATGGGTGAAGGCGCTGCCTGGGCTTCTGTTAATAAAAATGGGGGTGGCTGTGATGAAAGCAGTGCCAGGGCTTGACCGTAGTCTTTGTGTGCTGAAGGTGTCCAAGATGACTGAGATTCGGAGGATGGGGACTATGAAGTATTTCTAAAATAGGGTCAAAAGAGTAAATATCCCTGCGCTGTCTCCACCGTGTGCTTCTGCCTTGGAGTCATGCTGTGCAGAGGTGGTGTGTGGTATCCAGGCGGTGGTCATAAGATCCCCTTCCTCTTTGGTGAAAATTAATGATTTGTGGTCTTCCCAACAGCTGCAGAATGTATCTGGCTTTGATGGTGAGAATGAGGAACTGGGAGAGACGTTACAGAAGCGATCCGTGAAATACCTGTGTGCTGTAGAGGTGACACTGCCCCACCACAGGGTACGCACCAGGGGAGTTGCCCTCGGCGAGGCAGACATAGAAAACAGTGGAGGTACGTTTTGGATGCAGCTGGAAGTCTCTCTTAGCATCTGGCACAGGCACTGGTCAGTCTTGCTTTTGCACAGTTTGTGGCTCTCATAAAGTATCTGAATTTAGCCGGAGGCAAGGATCTGTGCAGGGCCTTGTGAGCTGCTGTGCTACGCAGCAAGGGATCCTGAGCGTGCCTCTTCCCTCCCTGCTTCGCACCAGTATCACTTTCCTAGGATCATAGAATCATAGAATTGCCCAGGTTGGAAGGGACCTTTCAGATCATGGAGTTCCACCATCAACCTAACTCTGACAAGACCCACCACTACCCCGTGTCCCTCAGCACCGCGTCTGCCCGGCTTTTAAATCCCTCCAGGGATGGCGACACCACCACTTCCCTGGGCAGCCTCTTCCAATGCTTGATAAACCTTTCGGTGAAGAATTTCTTCCTAATATCTATCCTAAACCTCCCCTGGCGCAACTTGAGGCCGTTTCCTCTTGTCCCAGCGCCTGTTCCTTGGGAGATGAGACTGACCCCCCCTGGCTACCTCCTCCTTTCAGGGAGCTGTAGAGAGCGAGAAGGTCTCCCCTCAGCCTCCTCTTCTCCAGGCTGAACACCCCCAGCTCCCTCAGCCGCTCCTCACAAGACTCGTGCTCCAGACCCCTCACCAGCTCCGTTGCCCTTCTCCGGACACGCTCCAGCACCTCAATTCTTTTTTCGTGATGAGGGGCCTAAAACCTTACACAGCACTCGAGGTGGGGCCTCACCAGTGCCCAGTACAAGGGGAAAAGTACCCTCTGTTCTCTCCCTCTCGCCTGCAGTGTTGTTCATTCCCCGTTGCAGCCACTTCTGGTGTGAACATGGCTTTGGATTCTTCATACTGTCTTTGTGGCACAGCTCCGGTGCCAGCAGGGCTCTGCACTGCCCGCTGCGCTGGGCAGAGTCCTGACAGAGGGCTGAGGGTCGCGTGCTGCTGGGGGTTGGCAACAAAAACCCCTTTGAGGGTGCTGCCATGCTGCCAGCGGCTCCCAAAACACAAGCAGCTTTCTTATCGGCTCCGTAAGGCTGCGTTTGGTTACGTTTCCTAGCGCAAGGCAACGGGTGTGCTTCGATTGCAGAGTGTCGTCTTGATATCGATAACACGCTGCTTGTTGTGTTCAGATCCTCTCGAGTTTGTCACGGCCTCAAGGAGAGCTCAGAAAGTCGCAGTCGGGAAGGCTTTGTCTTGCGCCTTTCAGAAGATACTCCTCGTAGTCTTAGGTGAGGCCAATTTTTGTATTAAACACGAGGCTGTTTGGGCTAATGATATTATAACTTATGATAATGGATGTGAATTCTTCTCTGAACCTTTCTTGGGATTCATTTGGGCTATGAGGGTCTGGGGCAAAACTAAACTTGTGTTGTGGACTGCAGTGATTTAACAGAGCGGTTCCACCCTATGAGCTATGTGAGTGCAAGGAAAACCCAACGGGAGGTCAGATTTTTTTATGATAAATAAATCATTGAGACTCCAAATTCCAAGATTGCAGCACTACGTGTGCATGCCCAATAGGGATGTGGGGAAGTTCTGGTTCCAGGGGGAGCATGAACTGAATTGCAGCACTCGGCACATTCCTGTCCTGGTTCCGAGCCAGCCAGGGGCCATCAAAGGTCCATGCCCACTGTGGCGTTCCACGTTGCTTCTTTGGGGTTACTACTCCTTTGAGTTTTTAATCACAGCAGCTGACTCGGTGCCTGTCCAGGAACTGTTGGATCTGCTTTCTCTGGGTTCCAGGTCTTGTGGTCTCTGGGCTTTTAGGTGACGCCTCTTTATGTGGTATCTGAGTACTTTAGTTTTTTATGCTTATCAGGACAGATCCCTATGGGATCAGGTCAGTGCCACTATCCTCATTTTAGAGAGAGGGGCCTTTCATCTGCCAGGCTCCTCCCCTGGACTCCTTAAGGTGTTTTTTCCAAAGGTGGCTTTCTGGATTCAGATGTTTTGCAGTCCTTCCTGCCTCCTGGTCCATCATGTACACGGAGACGAGCAATTAACATGCTCCGTCTTCTCGGTAGATTTCTGCTTCCGCAATTTCAGTTTCCACTCCATTTAGTAAGAGCCATTTGGTTTTCCGCAGAGAAGAGAGGCCAGAGAAAGAAGCACATTCCTTCAGACCAACCAGCCGGTTGCTCTGAAAGCCGTTATGAAGCAGGATTGTCCCATTTGGAGTTTAGGGTAGGTTTGTTGGCATTAGACACCGTAGTAATTAACCGTGTTTGTTCTCTGGCTGTTTATTCTGTTTCAGAGAATGGGAAAGTGGCCGTGGAATACAATCCCACCCAAGAGGAGCTCACAGACTCCTTAACAGAAGAGGAACTGAAGGGGCTTGTTCAGGTAAAACCGGTGGATATTTAGCTTTTGCACAGGACCTTTATGTTACATCTAGGGATTGGAGACAGAGCTGTTAACTCTTACAGCCTCTGACACCCTCCTTTTATGCAGCAGCGATTACCTTGACTTAAATCCCAGGAAGCGGTTACATCTTGAAATTGTGCAGCACGCCAAGGTTTTAAAACCCTTACTTTTTTGGGTATCTTTGTGCAGAAATGCATGTATATTGTAGCCAGCACAGGGAAGTGCGCAGTCAGGGGACAAGGACTGTTATGGTGCAAGTTGACAAGTCTGACGCGTGACAGTGTCCAGGACCGCTCTTTGTAGAATCTGTAAGAGTGGAAACCCCCGTAAAGTCACCGTGTGTTAAATCAAATGATTTTTTAATACGTTCTTAAATAAACTCCCTGTCTAGAAATGCATTTCGTAAACTTATCCTTACCCCAGAGGGAGTGATTGTTAAAAGCTTTGGTGAAATAAAAGCTTGGGTGGAATCCCTGCAGGTAATTGTTAGCATGCACTGAACAAAAATACCCAGGTACAACAGTAAAACTTTAATTATCGTGCTCAGCGAGATGACTTCTGCGTGCCAGCTTTTGCTCGCAGCCGGTCCCCGGCAGAAGACTGAAAACGCTGCTGCTTGCCAGGGGAGACGACTGAAAGGGCAGGGTTTTGAAAGCGGGCATCACTCTCACATGATGCATCAGCTCTGTGCTGCGCAGCGTCAGACTCCTCCTGCAGTTTGCATGGAGGAAGCGTCTAACGAACCTTGTGATACTTTATTCCGTTTGATGACGCTGAGTCACCTGGTGTCCACGGGCAGGACTATCTTCCTTTCTTACTGAAGAGCAGCTGTAAAATAGGAGGTATTTTCGTGCGTGAAGTAACTAACGCCCACCAGATTATTTTTTTTTTTTATCAGTTGAGAAGATGACATCTCTGCTGGTTTGTTCTCTCTCTGCATTTTCCTCCGTACAGCCCCCTCCATCTGACTTCTTTGAAACCCGCAGAGAGCCGACCTCATGTGAAATCACCATAAGAGAAGTGAGGAGCGAAGTCAAACAGAAAGCCTCCTGCTTCTCAAACCTCTGTTTTACCCAAAGAGCCATCCCTGCCCTCCCCTCCCTCTCACTTCCCTTCTGATGGTGTGTGGGAGGTTAATTCGGTGCTCTCTCCGCAAGGCACCTTCCAGCCTGATAGGAAGAGGACCAGGCAGGAATTCGGAAGGACTTGTTCGGGAAGAGAGCTGCTGGGTGTCCTGTAGGTTCATTGCCTTGTGATGTCGGTCAGTCTTTCCGAAACAGAAATGTTCCTGAGTTGGTAAATTCCATGGAGGCTGTCTCTTGCATGTGGTAAAAATATATAGTTTCCAGATGCAGAAGGATGAACCGAAAATACATTGGAGAGAAAGAAATTTACTCTTGATTTCTTTTCCCAGGTCAGTGAGTTGTCCGTGGAACAGTTTGACCTGGAAGAAGAAGTTTTGTCTGATGTCAGTTTTGATGATGAGCTCCCTAGCCGGGAGGTGCCGTCTAATTAGCGCAGCTCTGTTTTCACATCGTTTCCAAAAGCTCTGCAGCGTTTGATTCGGAATGAAAGTCTTAACGCTGTGAAATGACATGTGCGTCATATCCACTGTTTTCTTTTTCTCCGGATACGTAACAGCGCAAGAAATGGGCAATAAACCTAGTGTTACTAAAATTAAGCCCAAAAATATATGCTGTTTTTGGAGAGGAAGTGTTTTCCTGTCAACTTATCCAGGTCAGCTATATATAGAAGCCAGCTTAGCTGCACAATTATTATTTAGACAGCATAACAGATGTGCGTGGCACTTATAGAAAAATAAAAGGAACGAGCCTGCCCTTCCAAGAGCCTTCAGTTCAGGTTCGCTCTGATCCGCCGGAGAAAGCCGGAGACGGCAGAAGGAGACGTCTTACCAGCAGGAGTAGCTGTGGTACTTAGAGACACCTGCACAGGCACAGGGAAAATACCGCTCTAAGTGAAATTTCTTTTAAGGAAATCAGCGTTAAGTCTTCTCGTAATGCGTTGAGCCACATGGGTTGAGCCCCAGCTACAAGGAGTTGGGACATTGTCACGATGTAAAGCAAAGGTTCTTTTTAAGAGGTTTTTCATTAAATTAAGTAAGATTTTGTAACTCTGTGTGGTGAATGAATCTCAGAGGCAATGGGAAGGGGCATCAAGTTCCCCGAATCATGAGGGTATGCAGTGGGGGGAAAGCTTATTTGATAACAGAGCCCTGTGCATGTTTTTTGACCCCTGTCTTTGGAAAAAAAAGATGATTGTAAAATGGGAGAGCTCAGGGAAGAGCCACAGGAATGATTTGTGTTCTCTCGTGAAACGGGAGGATTGTGGCCTGTTTAATTTAACTAGAAAGAGCGGGAAGAGGTGATTTGCTCCAGAAGAAGACACTTGATACCAGGGTGAGCTTTTTAACGGAGAAGGTGAAACAAAATCCAGCGTCGGGACGCTGAATTTAGAGAAATCCAAATGGGGAAGCGAGATTCACAGCGTTTCACAAGGGGCGATGCTGGAGGGAGGGCCCAGCCCTCCACGGCGTGCAGTGAATCCTCTACTGGGGCAAGTTCTCAGGTGGAGATTGTAATTTTATTTTAGATTTTATGGTGGAGAGGCCCAAACTGTCAGTCCCAGCTCCGGGCCGTGAGGCCGGCAGCCCCCCTGTTGCCTGGCGACCCCCGTCTGGGCCTGGTCTGCCATGGGCCTGCCTGGGCCCGGCTGCCCGCTCCTGCTGCTGGCGCTGCTGCTGGTGGCGGCCCCCTGCCCCGGGGGACCCTGTCCGCGCCGCTGCCGAGGGTGGCTGCAGGACTGCCGCCATGCCGCCCTGGATGGCCTGCCCCCTGCCACACACCATCGGGCCTTCTCCGTCCTGTGAGTACCGGCGGCCAGACCCCCTCCATCTTGGCAACACCAAGCTGGGTGGGAGTGTTGACCTGCTGGAGGGCAGGATGGCTGCACAGAGGGGTCTGGACAGGCCGGATCGATGGGCCGAGGCCAACGGTGTGAGGGTCAACAAGGCCAAGTGCCGGGTCCTGCACTTGGGTCACACCAACCCCATGAACGCCACAGGCTGGGGCAGAGCGGCTGGAGAGCTGCGGGCGGAAAAGGACCTGGGGGTGTTGGTCGACAGTGGCTAAATATGAGCCCGCAGTGTGCCCAGGTGGCCAAGAAGCCACCAGCATCCCGGCCTGTTTCAGGAACAGCGTGGCCAGCAGGACTGGGGCAGTGACCATCTCCCTGTACTCAGCACTGGTGAGGCCCCACCTTGAGTGCTGTGTCCACTTTTGGGCCCCTCACCACAAAAAAAGACATTGAGGGGCTGGAGCGTGTCCGGAGAAAGGCAACGGAGCTGGTGAGGGGTCTGGAGCACGAGTCTTGTGAGGAGCGGCTGAGGGAGCTGGGGGTGTTCAGCCTGGAGAAGAGGAGGCTGAGGGGAGACCTTCTCGCTCTCTACAGCTCCCTGAAAGGAGGGGGTAGCCAGGGGGGGTCGGTCTCTTCTCCCAAGGAACAGGCGATGGGATGAGAGGAAACGGCCTCAAGTTGCGCCAGGGGAGGTTTAGGATGGATATTAGGAAGAAATTCTTCACCGAAAGGTTTATCAAGCATTGGAAGAGGCTGCCCAGGGCAGTGGTGGAGTTGCCATCCCTGGAGGTATTTAAAAGCCGGGCAGACGTGGTGCTGAGGGACATGGGGTAGTGGTGGGTCTTGTCAGAGTTACGTCGATGGTGGGACTCGATGATCTTAAAGGTCGCTTCCAACCTCGACGATTCTATGATTCTGTGATTCTATCTTCCCCTCCTGCACTTCTTATTCCTGATAACCCCATCCCAGACACCCAGGAGAGTCACCGGCAGGAGACAGCTTTGTTCTGGGGGCTCCTGCTGCGGCTCCAAGGGGTGAAGCTGGGCTGGCCGGGCTATTGCATCTCCAGGCAAACTCCGCTTCCACCTCAGTAGCCAGATTTGCAGGGGAAAGGGTTTTCCTGAGGGGTGACAGCGTCAATCATTTCTTTGCAGAGATTTCACTGGCAACTCGATTTCTTCCATCGAAAAACAAGCATGGAGGGAATACCCATGGGCTGAGTCCTTGTAAGTATCCTCTAACATTTAAAGCGTCAGGAGCTCAGGTATTTTCAATCCTTTCGTCTGGTTTTTGAGCCAAGGGTATGATAAGCCCAAGCACCCACACAAACTGTTTCCATCTCAACTCAAAGCTGAGCTGCTCAGCAAGAAACCATTTCCGTCTGAACTCAAAGCTGGGCTGCTCAGCAAGGAGGGGTGTGAATCCCCAGGGCTTCCTAGGACGGCAAAAAATGCCGTGAGCTGTGTCTCTTCCATCCTACGGGACCATCCCTGTGCCTATTTAATCAATGATCAGGCTACACTTAGCTTCAGCAGCCCAGGAGCAAGTGCCTGCTCCTGTGACGAGTGGTGATGATCCCTGTCGTGACTCAGAGAGATGTTTTAGTAAAGCTTCCACGGGATATTTTCCCCTGAAAATTCCACTTCCTCCCGGAATGCAGCTGGTGTTACAGTAAATGTCTGCTTGTCTCATTCCAGGGTCCTCCAGGACAACGTTCTGCGGGCAGTGAAGAGGCATTCACTGGAGGGTCTGCTCCTGCTGAAGCACCTGTAGGTATCATCCCCTGCCCACCATGGTGGGTTACTGCCTCCCCCTCCCTTGGACCCCTACTGCTCGATGCGCCCCCCCCCAACACCCCTCTGCCTTATTCCTCCTCCATTTCGAGCTACAGCCAGAGCAGAGCCGGGTGTCTCGGTGCTGCCATAGTGCCCGGTGGGAGGATTCCCGCAAGGCCATAGCGCAGCTTTCATTTCCCCAAATCCAACCAAGAGGAGGCGGCTGCTGCCCCTTCCCACAGAGATTGGATGACTTGTAGTCAACCCCACGCTAACAGTGACCACTCCCCACACCCTGGGAGATTGCCCCCGGCTCTGTTTATCCGAGGACTGACATTTTTGGGGTGAGAACCACCTAGAACAAGGCAAAACCCACGCATGCCTTGCTTCTGCTAGGGCTTGGGGGGAAAGACCTCGGTTGTGTTGAAGACAGAGCTCCACATTGCTGACCGCTCTTGGGATAGCCCCTCTGGTGGCTATCTGAGGTGGAAAGAGAGAAGCCAGCACTGCCCTTTCCTCTGCTGAAATCCCAGATGGACCGGGGTTGGCAGGTCTCTGCTTCAGCCTCCAGCTCCGAGCAGGACTAACCTCACACCTAGCACAGGGTTTTTCTGTTAAAAATCAATGAGGTTGCTCAGGGCCTTATCCAGCTGAGACCCCCCCCCCTCTTCTTGGAGGAGAAACGAATGCGCATCTACGGATGTCATATGAAATGTCAGATGAAATGGCAACAAGTGCTCTGTCTCTTCCACACCCTGAAAAGGAGCAGAAAAGCATTAGGGTTTTGGTTTTTCTCTTGTTGAAGTTCAGGTTTTTACATATTTTTTGGGGTTTCCTGTGCGGTGCAGGCAAAGGAAGTATGAAACAAGAACGGCAAAATCTTGCCCTGTTCTCTGTCCTCTGCTTGGCCGCTATCACGCTGTCTTTTTCTTATCCTAAAGGCTAAGCAGGAGAAATAAATCCCCCCGTGGAGGCTCAGAGCTGTAGTGCCCAGATCCCAGATTACCTGAGCCTCAGAGGAGACGTGGCTACACTCATTTCTCAACACAAACCTCATGTCAAAGACAAAAATACTACCGTGCAGAAAAACTGACAGCCAAGGAAGCATTGGCTTGGAGTTGGCTCGTGAGGGTCGTGTTTTGAGTCCCGTTCCTCCGTTATTAGAGCAGCTGAAATGAGGACACGGAGACGTGTCCCCAAATCCCCTCTGTTGTAGATCATAGCGAGTATCTCAGCTCCATCACCGTTTGCATTCATAGCGTCATTTGTTGAGTGCGACCCTTACATGCTTGCATTTTTCCCAGAAAAAGGGAGGTTTTGTATTTTCTAGTCCTCGTGTTGGCTTGGAAGGAACCAAATCCAGGGTGGTCTTGGCCTTTCTGGAGCTGCTTTTGCGGTGAGCCAGCCCTAGGGCGGTGTCTAAGCCCTGTCTCAGCGCTGGGGAATGGTGGAAAACAAGGTAGTGCCAGTGCCGGGGCTCGCTGCCCACACCAGCTCCCCCTCCCCGTGGCTTTTTAGCAGGTACGTGTGCCCTACATTGTAGAAAAGAAGGATCCAAGACTTAAAAGCAGGGAGCATGCTCTGCGGGATGTGGGTTGCAGGCTAAACGAGTCCGTTTGGGAAGAAACATGCTGCCAGCCACGCTCCCCTTCCACAAGGCTGAAAACTGAACTCTCCAAAGCACTTCTGAGATCGCACGTGCAAAGACCTTCCTCCCACCGCTCGGCTGCCACCCTGGGAGGTCCGGACCCCGCAGGCAAGAGCTGCGGTTGTTCCCCAACGCTCTCTCTCAACACCCCCTCCAAGCAGCCAGGCCATCTCCTACCGAAGAAACCTTGTGCGTTCGTCTCCTCTAATTTTAGACGCCTAATAATTGCCTGGGATTAAGCTAATTGTTCAGACTCTCTTTATCCGCCATGGAGAGGAACAGGCACTTCCCATTCACCCAAACCATCTCGGGAACTTGTCTGAGGAGGGGCTGAATCACTCCCCAAATGTATTTCTCTCGCGCTGTTTGCTGCAGAACAAGCCCGGGCGGCGAATTCAGGCTGAGACAAGGAACCTTTTGATTTGTAAGGCTAGGCCAGGTGAGTCCCGCAGCTGCTGAGTGTCTACACACATCTCCCAGCAGAGCTGTGCAGGAAAGCGGAGTTTAAGCTACCCCTTCATTCTGCCCTTCCCGAGACTTCCATGTTCTTGATTTTGCATCTTTAATAGGGTCGCTTTAACATAACTTTTTCACCAAAAAAGGGATGAAGAGAAAAATCGTAGAATGTGTTGGGTTGGAAGGGACCTCTGAAGGCCATCTAGTCCAACCCCCTGCAGTGAGCAGGGACATCTGTAACTGGATCAGGTCGCTCAGAGCCTCATCCAGCCTGGCCTTGGATGTCTCCAGGGATGGGGCCTCCACCCCCTCTCTGGGCAACCTGGGCCAGTGTCTCACCACCCTCAGTGTCAAGAACTTCCTCCTAATGGCTGATCTAACCCTGCCCTGCTCTAGTTTAAACCATTGCCCCTCGTCCTATCGCTACGTGCCCTTGCAAACAGCCCCTCCCCAGCTTTCCTGGAGCCCCTTCAGGGATTGGAAGGGACTCTGTCTCCCCGGAGCCTTCTCTTCCCCAGGCTGAACCCCCCCAGCTCTCTCAGCCTGTCCTCACAGGAGAGGTGCTCCAGCCCTCGGATCATCAAAAATAACCCTTTTCGTCACCCAGGTGGTTACCAACCCGTCCCTGAGCCCTCAGACTAGAGGTTCTGTTCCAGCTTTTCTGGCCGACTTCAGCAAGCAAAGCACCGGTGGCACCGGGGAAAGGCAGGTTCCATCCCTGTGGTGCATCCAGAGGTGGGCAAATCGGTGTGGTCCCTGCAAACACATCCTCGGCTGCTAAACCGGGCCTGCGTAAAGCATCTTTTCTGTTATCAGCGAGGAAAATCGCGCCCTAAAATAATTCCGAGTGGGATCAGAGCTAGAAAAAAAAAATCACGGAGATGATAGCCACCTCCAGTCAGGAGGGTTATCACAGGTTACACACCACTGCAAGCTGATATCAGATATAAACACCGCAGGAAACCAGAGCCATGTAACATATATGCTGCCAGCGTCAAAGCAAATGAAAGTAAACAGGACGGTGCAAACGTAATTAACATTTCGCGTTCTAATTTTAACAGGGATTTATCTTTCAATAAAATCCTGTCGCTTGAGGAACATGCTTTTGAGCCACTTCCTTTTTTGCAGCTTATGTGAGTTATAAAAGTTTCTTTCTAGTGTATTTAGTGAAGCCTGTTTGCATTTATAACCCTCCTTGTGCTAGAAAATGTGCCTGCTATTTTTAGCACAGTGACTAAATTTCTCCTGCTAAAAAGACTAACCGAGCTAAAGAGATCGATTGATGCAGATGGCTGGGTGACCCGCAACAGGATGAGAGATCACAGCGTGGTTGTCCAAACGCAGCCATAATCGAAGCCATTTCTTGAAGGCTTGCTGTATCCCGGGGCAGAAATAGATTAAGCACATGTGCACTTCATTTCCTCTCCTTGACAGGTTAAGAAAAAAAATGAGAAAATGGCAGTTTCCTCCCTATTCTACCTTGGATTTGCATATTTCCTACAAATCGATACCGGTTTTGGCTCCAGCTTCCTGTAGGACAGACTCATTTTCTTTCTGTGATCTCCTTTTTCCCCAGAAACCTTAGCGGAAATCTCATCACGCAGATCCGGAACGGCGCTTTCCAGGCACGGCACGGGATGCAGTTTTTAGAGAAGCTGTAAGTCGAACAAGGTCCAAAGGTAGATAAGAGCGGGACTCGGCGGCGACAGCGGGGAAGAGAGGATTTGCTCTCTGCGAAGAACTGAATCCTACCACAGACGTCATCCAGGGTCCACCAAGAGTCTGCAGCCCGAAAGCCGCTTTCTCCTGGGCTGCCCATCTTCTCCGCGGCTTCCTTGAACCAGCATCAGGTTCAAACTGCAGCGGAGAGAGGCCACGGGGACAGATCAGAAATGCTGCGGGAAGGGAGAAGAGGCAGGGGGATGAAGGGTACGGGATGTGACCCGGATTTCTAGCCGGAGATTTCACTTCGCGTATTTGCATTTAAAAGCAAAACATCTCAAAAAACATCCATAAAAAGGAAACTTTGTTCTTTCGGTATCTGGAGAAAACGTGACTTAATCCATAGCGCGTTCTATCAAGAAGCCCTTCCAGGGGCAGGATCACCGTTTCCATCCGGACCTGAAGTAAGTGGGAAGCCAGGGCGTTTTGCCCACCGAGGGTTCACAGACGTAAGGAAAAGCCCACGGTCTCCCTGCGCTTGCTCCTGCAAAGTGCCATGCTTCTCACGTGAGACACCAAATAAGGTGGGATAATAAATTAGGAATGACAATTCCCATCGGACTAGGCCGCAGCTTTGCCTGGCCGGATGCGGTAACAGAGTAAAAGTTTATGGACAGTGGAAATGGAAGAAAATACGGAAAGTTAGACTCCAAAATAACATCAAAGTCCTGGTCAAGGGAAGCAAAGAGAAGGTGTGAGCTGAGGAGGAAAGAAAGAGATGTTGTGTTTTCCAGAAGCAGCACTTCTGGGCTTTTGCTCTTTGAGCTGGAGATAATCAGGACCTGATGTATTTTGTGAATCAGCCCATCAGCATGTGTTCCTGCCTCCAGCCTTCATCCCAGCCCCTTCCTCACACGCCTAGCGCCGAGCCAATTTTTTATCTCCGGGCTGAAATTTCCTATGTTTGTTCTCTACTTGAAAGGAAATTCTTTGGGGAGGTTTGAGCAAAAATTGTTCAGCCAAATCCACATCTGCCATCCATAAAAGCGGGCTGGATCCTTACCAACCATAAGCCTCTTTACACCCCTCGCACAGTAGAGGGGAGCCTGGAAAGCGGATTTCAGTGTAATTCCGCATCAGATCCAACAGGCACAACTCTCTTTGGGCCTCTCTGCTATTCAAAGGGCAGAAATGTGAAGCCTGGCAAAGAGGGAAAACTCCTTGATCACAGAAATATTTTGCAATGATCTAGTGGAAAATCACTTTGATTTCGCTGTGTTTGTACAATTCAGGAACCGCTGGGTTGGTTTTTTTTTTTGACTCTACAGTAAGTGTTTTAACCACCTCCCGTTTCTCCAGTGCCTGCTGATCTTGGCTTTCCAGACTCGTGGGCAAGAGGACACGGGGACACGCTGTCCCCACGTCCCCCTACCCACCCAGCTCCCGTCCTTCCCATCACCCCCTCACAGCGGTGTGTTGTGTTTTTCAGGACCCTAAGCCATAACCCCCCGTCCGTTATTGCTGACACATCGTTCTTCGAGCTGCCTTCCGTCAAATATCTGTAAGTATTGACTAAATTTTACGAGATTAATACAGATCGTTGTCTCTATCAAGTGCCCGATTGTCAGGAAAGCAGAGATCCAGCAGCAGATCTCACTTTTCTCCCAACTTTATTCTGCTGGAGGCAAAAATAACCCCAGCACTGGCAGAGCGAGGCAAAGGCCAAGCGGTCCCGGTGTGTTCCCAGCTGCAAAGCAACCAAGGAGCCGGGACGCACAGACGCCAAGGTCTGGGGTTGTGGGGTGGCCTGAAGGGTGTGGGAATGCCCCTCGCCCCTGCTTGGGTGCTGAGAAGGTGGGATCCTGGTCTTTGGGGTGCTCATGCCGGCAGTCCTGGGCTCCTGCGCACCCCACATCCCCGCCCCGCTGCCTTGACGCAGCTCAGGGCAGGGGATGTCTGTGTTCATCACAATTCACAGCATCCGATGGCTCCTGCTCGCATCGATGTGACTCCTCGGGGAGGAAGACATGCAGGGTTTTTGCAGAGGTCCTTCCTGCTGGCAGCCCTGCTATCCCACAGATACCCTTTGCTTTCTGCTCAGCACATTTTCTCTTTTCACTGTTATAATCTCTCTTCCCACGGTCACAGTGGATTCATCCTCTTGGGCAAGAAGCGTCTCCCTCCGAGGGCTGGAGCTGCACTCATGGAGAGCAGGAGGAGGGGTTTTGAGCCAGGGAATCCTTTCAGTTTGCATTTATCTCCCACGAGAGCTGCGGGATCCCCTCCTGAATCAGACCCCATGGTTAGGAACAGGTCAAAGCAGAAAGACGATAGGTTTTTGAGTCATTTCTGTTTGATTAGGCAGAAGTGGATCCCCCTGCGAACACCACCACAATCACCAGGGACCTCTTCTTCTTCTCAGAGCAGAGTCCTGGTAACGCGGCCTGAAAAATTAATGCGGTTTTTCAAATCCTTTCAGAGACCTGGGTGCGACAGAAGTGACTCAGCAGACATTGCTCACGCTCCTCCTGACAACAGTCCGCTTGGAAAGGCTGTGAGTACGCAGGGACTCGGTCCCAGCTGCCAGCAGATCGTAATTGCTGGAACAAAGGGTCTGCCTGGGAGACAAACCAGCTCGCCACTAAATCAGAATAACCCCAGTGAGCCTAAGGTTTGCTATTTACTTTTGAGAACCTCCCAAACTCACCTCCTACGAAACGGAATCTCACCTTTTAGATCACATTTTCCAGGTTTTTCGAAGGGAAGTTTTAAATCAAGGTGGGGCGTGTTTCTGTTTCAAACAGTGTTTTGGGATCGGTTCCATTTTCAAAGGTAAAATCAACATTTTGATGCCACCGGAGAAGCCTATTTTCTATTTGAATCCTCTCCTAGACCTTTGGAGAACGTATTTGTCCATCGGAACGGTGGGGTGGGAAGTTTTCCAGAGCCGTAGAAGAAATCCAAGCAAAACTGTGATCTGTGTGTTACCTGAGTTGGACTCAGAGACAGGGATTGAGATGCTGGGTTTTTCTCCAGTAACCTCTTATCTTTAGCAAACTGCCCGGTGACATGGCCTGCTGCCTCTGCCAGGAGAAACCCACCACCGAAACCCCCTGCAGGACCATCAAGTTCCACTGCAAGAACCTGTGCTCCGCCAGCGCTCCCCACTGCGGTAGGCTTCCCCATGACGTAGACTCCCCAAATCTGCCCCTTTTCCTCTAGCTTTAGTAGCATGGCCCTATTTTGTGTGGTTTCCCAGGCAGCGTTGGTCACTTCGATGTCATCAGTCCAGCCCGGTGGCCCCTGGCCAGTTCCAGGGACACTAAATCTGAGCAGATTTAATGAGTTGAGCACAGATTTAGTGAGCTGAGCACACCTAGAGGAGCTCCGTCCGTGCGAGGCCTTTAAATCAGCCAGTGCAGGGAGCTCAGGTGAGACCTGGGAGGCCCCTGACTCTGCTCCCGGAGCCACAGGCACAAAAATCTCCCCCTTGAGCCTATGACTTGGAAAAAACAAGGGTTGAAAAGTTACTAGTGATTGCACATATCTTCTGTGTCAAATACTATCTTGAGAAGAAATAGCTTGCTGGGCTAAACAAACACACGAGCTTCCAATCCACACAGCGCATCTAGCCAAGGCAATCATGCGTTCCCAGTACCCTTCCCAAGTGCTGGAAGGCACCGTCTGCTCATAAGGCCTCCAAATCCCCCCTGACAACCTCCCGAGCCTTTCCAGTGCCACCATACCTTGGCTAACCACAGCTCAGCGGCGAGAGGGGTCCCAGACACAGCACAGACGTGGCCAAAGGGCCCGGTGATGTTTGCATTGCTCTGGTAAGGTGCCGAGCTGCACCTCAAACCTGCCACCCACACTGGAAACCCCCAAAACTGAGCATGGATGCCCCCCGGCAGACTCTATAGAACCCTCCTGTGATGTTAGAGCATGTTGGAAGGGGGCAGGGATATACAGGCTCCAAAACTTGCCTGGGTGACCCCCGCAGACAATTGCCTGGTCTCTCTGTCACCCTGCTCCCCATGGGCAGCAGAGAGGACAGGAACCCCGGTCTCCTTCACAGGGCATTAGGGGAACACCGAGCATCGTTATTCTCTCGTTAGCCTGGGCAGCGTGAGCAATGCGCTGGCCCGCTCCATCTTTGCAAGGGGTAACAAATCGGAGACAAGCTGGAGTTCTGCAAATAGGTACAGGAAGGTCCCCGAGTAACTCATTTTCAAACTGGAGCTGGACAAGTGAGCCTAACCTCGAGAAGGCTCCGAGGAGACCTTGGAGCCCCTTCCAGTACCCAAAGGGGGCCTACAGGAAGGATGGGGAGGGATTCTGGATCAGGGAGTGTAATGATAGGACACGGGGTAACGGCCTTAAACTGGAAGAGGGGAGATTTAGATGAGATCTGAGGAAGAAATTCTTTGCTGTGAGGGTGGTGAGCCCCTGGCCCAGGTTGCCCAGAGAAGCTGTGGCTGCCCCATCCCTGGAGGGGTTCAAGGCCAGGTTGGACGGGGCTTGGAGCAACCTGGGCTGGTGGGAGGTGTCCCTGCCCAGGGCAGGGGGTGGCAATGGATGATCTTTAAGGTCCCTTCCAAACCGAACCATTCTGCGATTCTGTGAAAACAGGCTGCTAAGCCATTTAGGGCTAGGTACCTCAAAGGTATTTATGTGTCTGATTTCCTATCATTTTAACAGGGAAAAAAAAGGCCTAAATACCTTCGCAATCTGTAAATATTCTTGACCATGTCACCCTGCCTCTGGCACGAGGCTATCTGCAAAGCAGGATTAGAGATAAGGGTGTGTTTGCAGCCTTGGTGTGGGACTCTTCAAGACTTATCCTGGCTCTGCAGACTCAGCGGGTGCCCTCCTGGGCCGTTTGCGTGGCTCTGGGTCAAATCCCCAACATTTTCCACTTCTTCTAGGCCAGGGTGATGGGAGCTGCACCCACCAGCAGCGAAAAAGCTCTCCGTTATCGGGGGCTCGCTCTGACTGCAGCTTGTGGCAGACCACAATATTTTAACATGAAATATCCCAGGTTTTCCTGACCGCAGGGAGAAGGGCTGGTCGGGATAACTGCTCAGGGACAAACACCGTGTCTCTGGGTGTTCTGCTTTCCAGGCTCGCTCCCAGTTTAAAAGCTTTATGGTGATTTTAGCAACTCAACACTGGCTCGTATCGAGCTGTGGGAAACTCTCCGACAGCAAACCCATTCCCCCGGGATGCTTCCCATCGATCCAAAGAGACCCCTGGGAGAGACCAGAAAAGAAACATCTATCTGTTCTGCCCCATGAGATAATCTGATTGATTTAACAAGATTTTTTCCCCGTCTGTAACACGTCCACCCTTCAGTTCACGCACTTCCCTGTCTTAAAGCCGAGCGCCTGCTGCTTGGGGTAAACCTTTGACCCTGTGTTTTGGCAGAAAGCTTCTTGTGATGCCGAGCCACCGATCTGCTCTCTCGGTGTTTTACAGCTCGCGCGGCTCCTCTGGCAGAGACACAAGGAGAAATAATAGAAGCCGTACAATCCAGGAAACTGAGCGTCAGCACGGTGTTGAACCTCAAGCCCAAGGAGCCTTCGCTCGGAGAGCATGAAACTGTAACGCTTGCGGTTGTCCTGAGCCTGACCAGCACTGACGGTGATCTCAGTAACCCCCACGATCACATTTCTGGAACAAATTCATATTCCCCTCAGCAGCTATCCAGGCAGGAACGTAAAACCAGTACGGAGCTGATGCTGATGCTGCACAGCGCTCAGCGCATGGGCTGGACCAGTGAAACTGCTATGAGGAAACTCTATTTTCTAGACAAGGCGCTAGTGGCCGAGCTGAAGAAGCAGCTGCACAAGGCTAAAATCGTCGTGACTGTGAAAAACATCGTCTCAGCCCTGCCAGCGCCTGGCGTGCTGAAGCAGGAGGTGCAGGAGATCCCGGCAGCGGAGGGAGAGACAACCTGGGTAAAAAAGCAGCATGACGTAG
Source organism: Rissa tridactyla (assembly GCF_028500815.1). Taxonomy (NCBI): domain Eukaryota; kingdom Metazoa; phylum Chordata; class Aves; order Charadriiformes; family Laridae; genus Rissa; species Rissa tridactyla. Next base: position 3,178,827 of record NC_071484.1, on the reverse strand, counting down.
GTTTGAACCGTGCAACATTGAACCCCTGGGAAGCAGCTGGCAGGTTAAACCCCACTGACAACCTCTCGGTCTTCAGACAACGCAAAATATCCACACCTCCTTCAAAACATTCCCTTTCCCACTCCCCAGTGGAGGCCCCTCATTTATCTGGGTCTTGTAACATTCAAAATTATTCCGATACTGTGGAACAGACCAAGAAAACTCCTGGGATGGAGGATGTGGAGGATGTAGAAGATGCAGAGGAGGCACCATCTCCAAGCAGGACTATGTTTGGACTTACAGGAAGCACAAGCAGGAGGACAGCCCGTATCTGAATAAAAGCACTCAGCTTTTCTCCAAGACGTGTGGCAACGTGAATCCAGAGGAAGAGCCCACAGCGACAGCAAGTAAAGCAGAGACTAAACACAAAACAGCATTTTTTTGATACGCTGTTGGTTAACGACAGCCCCCCCACTGCAAGCAGCGTGCTAGAGGACACTGCTGAAGAAAAGGGTTCTTCTCTAGGTGGGCATTTACCAGCCATCCCTCAAGCCACAAAAACACATTGTAAGCAACAAAAGGAAGGATCCGGTTTCCTCAATAAACCAGGTAGCTCCGACAGCCCGGACGATGCGCTGGTTCAAGGAGACCTCTTTGAAACCAAGGTCAACCATGACCTGCGCTTGCTCATCCCCAACGAAGCGCTGCGGACGTTCATCGCCCAGGTGGCATGAACCCTGAGGATGGACTGCCGCCGGCCCGAGCTCCAGCTGGCCTGTGCAAAGATGGTCTCGAAGACGGGGCTGCTCGTAAAGCTGCTCAGCGAGGGGCAAGATGACCAGGCAGCCTCTGCTGTCACAGGCCAGTGTCTCCTGGAAGGGAACATTTCCAACGGCACAGCCAAGGAAACGGGCAGGAAATTCACAGGGAAGGTAGGAGAGATACTGGGCGTTGCTGGACACGTCCTTCTGGACAACGGGGAACGGAAGGAGCAACTCTCTCTCCCCTCCTGATTTTCTCTTCTTTGCTCCCAGTTGAAAGCAGAGTACACCTTGGGTGATGGGTTCCCGTTATCAATGTTGGTGTCCATCATGATTGTGATTATTCTCACAGCGATTTGTCTTCTCGTGGTAAGCCAGTCACTTGTTTGACAGACAGCTGTCAGTCAAGCCTTGTAGCTGGAGTGCACCGGGGCAGGGTGGTGCCTCCCCACACGGATTCTGAGCCCCGGGGTGCCGATGCGAATGCCCGTGGCTAGCACAGGAGATGTTCTTCCAACCTTCGAGCTGGTCACGGCATCCATGCAGCTCAGTGCGGCTTCAAGCCTGCTTGGAGGGGATTGTCTTGGCATCTAGATGATCTTTAAGGTTCCTTCCAACCCAAACCATTCTATGATTCCGTGATCTGTAGCTCTGCTTTGCAGTTTTCCGAACAGCTTCCTTGAGCGGGGCTGCGGCACGTTCCCAACCCAGCCTCTCCCATCAGCCCTTCCCTGAGTTTTATCCCGCAATCCCAACCCTACAGAGTCACCTCCCAGGCTCTTCTCCTGACCCTGGCCTGCTCTCCTGCCCACACTGATTGCTTTCAGCCATGCAGCGATTCCCCTGCTGCCTTCCCTCTTGCCAAAATCACAGAATAGAATCGTAGAATTAAATCACAGAATCGTTTGTTGGAAGGGACCTTAAAGCTCATGCAACCCCGCTGCCCTGGGCAGGGACACCTCCCACCAGCCCAGGTTGCTCCAAGCCCCGTCCAACCTGGCCTTGAACCCCTCCAGGGATGGGGCAGCCACAGCTTCTCTGGGCAACCTGGGCCAGGGGCTCACCACCCTCACAGGAAAGAATTTCCTCCTCAGATCTCATCTAAATCTCCCCTCTTCCAGTTTTAAACCCTTCCCCCTCGTCCTATCACTCCATGCCCTTGTAAAAAGTCCCTCACCAGCTTTCTTGGAGGTACTGTTCAGATACTGGAAAGCTGCTCTAAGGTCTCCCCAGAGTCTTCTCCTCTCCAGGCTGAACACCCCCAACTCAACTCTCCCAGCCTGTCCTCTGGAAGGACAAAATCAAGTCCTTCAGCAAGGCGTGATGGCTCCGCGTGGGTCAGGGCAGTGGGACAGGCTGTGGGGAGGACCCAGGGTGCCCACAGGCTTTCAGCCCCCATTTGGGGCCCTTCTCGGAAAACAAAACAAAACGGAACAAAACAAAACGGCTTTTATTTCTTTAAAACCCGACCTACGTGTTTCAGGCTGGGGTTAAATCGGAGGGGAGCACCCTGCAAAACGCCGCGCAGATAAGAAAGGCAGACATAAACACTGCTGAGATTAGGAGAGCTCTGGGAGTTCGGGTCATTCCGGAGGCAGGGAAAAGCAGGGAGTTGGGAAGGGAGGATGGGCTCTTTCTAAAATCATGGCTGCTGGTACAGGCTTGCACGTGTATATAACGGGCTCGGTTGGAGGAAGAACCTTTTGGCCTCCCTTGTTTTTGCAGAGTACGACGAGAAAATCCTGATGTTACAAGTCACTCTCCCCCTCTCTCCTTCACCAGGCTTGCTCCCAAAAAAATGCAGCTGCTTCCCAACACCGAAGTACCACTAAATCACAACCGAAAAGGTAACGAACCCCTGCATCGTGCCACTGCTGTGTCATGAATGATCTTTACTCCTAACAGCACCTAATCCCTGAGCCCCGGGCATGTGGGCACCGAAGACTCACCAGATTAGGTTAAAAACACAGAGCTTTTTTAAGGCACCCAGAGAAGGGACCCCAAAGCTGTGAGCTCACATCTCAGGCAGCTGCACCCTGGATGTGGTGGATGTCTTTGGCCCCGGGCTCCCATGTGGTCCCACGTCCCTGCAACCACACTACCCAGCCCCGAGGAAATGCCTCCCCGCTCTGGTTCCCATCAAAACTCTTCTCTGGTGCCAGCTCAGCCCTATTTCGTAGCACCTTAGAATCACAGAATGGTTTGGGTGGGAAGGGACCTTAAAGACCATCTCATTCCACCCCCTGCCCTGGGCAGGGACACCTCCCACCAGCCCAGGTTGCTCCAAGCCCCGTCCAACCTGGCCTTGAACCCCTCCAGGGATGGGGCAGCCACAGCTTCTCTGGGCAACCTGGGCCAGGGGCTCACCACCCTCAGAGGGAAAAATTTCTTACTAATAACTAACCTAAATCTCCCCTCTTCCAGCTTCAAACCCTTCCCCCTCGTCCCATGGCTCCCCTCCCTGCTCCAGAGTCCCTCCCCAGCTTTCCTGGAGCCCCTTTAGGGACTGGAAGGGGCTCCAAGGTCTCCCCGGAGCCTTCTCTTCCCCAGGCTGAACCCCCCCAGCTCTCTCAGCCTGTCCCCACAGCAGAGGGGCTCCAGCCCTCCCAGCATCTCCGGGGCCTCCTCTGGCCCCGCTCCAACAGCTCCGTGTCCTTCTGCTGTTGGTGCCCCAGAGCTGGAGGCAGCGCTGCAGGGGGGTCTCCCCCGAGGGGAGCAGGGGGCAGAATCACCTCTCTGGATCTGCTGGCGACGGTTCTTTTGATGCTCTGGAACCCTCAGCACAAGAAGGACACGGAGCTGTTGGAGCGGGGCCAGAGGAGGCCCCGGAGATGCTGGGAGGGCTGGAGCCCCTCTGCTGTGGGGACAGGCTGAGAGAGCTGGGGGGGTTCAGCCTGGGGAAGAGAAGGCTCCGGGGAGACCTTGGAGCCCCTTCCAGTCCCTAAAGGGGCTCCAGGAAAGCTGGGGAGGGGCTGTTCACAAGGGCATGTAGCGATAGGCCGGGGGGCAATGGTTTAAACTAGAGCAGGGCGGGTTTAGATCAGGCATTAGGAAGAAGTTCTTTCCGCTGAGGGTGGTGAGACACTGGCCCAGGTTGCCCAGAGAGGGGGTGGAGGCCCCATCCCTGGAGACATTCAAGGCCAGGCTGGATGAGGCTCTGAGCGACCTGATCTAGTTACAGATGTCCCTGCTCACTGCAGGGGGTTGGACTAGATGGCCTTGAGAGGTCCCTTCCCACCCAACACGTTCTGTGATTCTGTGATTTTGCAGCGCTGTAGATGCCACCCATCCCACATTAGCTGCAGCCCCGGCAGCACAACCTTCCTGCTGGTAACTGCCCCCACTTTTTATCCTGCTTTTCCTCTTTTTTCCCCCCAGATTCTTTCAAAAACTCCTGCCCCGGGCACGGAGCGTGGAGGAGGATGGCGTCAGAGCGCAGGTAAGGGCAGGGAGCGTGTCTGGCCGCTGCCCGCGCCACTGGCCGCTCCGCAGCCTGCCCCTACGACCTTCCCTCCCTGGTGTCCCCAGGGCTGACGCCAGCCCCGGGGCAGCCCCGAGGGGGGTCCCTCCGCGCCAGGGTGGATGTGGGACCTGCACCAGCTCCTCACCTCCCAGCAGGAACGGGCCCTGGCCCAGCCGCGCGACTGGAATGCCCCAGAGGAGGAGGAGGAGGAGGAGGAGATGGAGATCTTCAACAGGGCCCAGCGACGCTAAGGGGGACGGGGACGGGGACGGCGGCTGTTGCGCGGCCCTGGCGTGGGCACTGCTGAGCCCGCCCGGCGCCGCCGTTTCCTGGGTGTTATTTCCTTGGTTCCTTCCTCAAACGGTATTTCCTCAGCGTTCTTTTCTCAGCTCTTATCTCCTTGGTTATTTCCTTGGATGTTATTCCCTTGCGATTATTTCCTTGGCTGTTATGGCCTTGGCTGTTTCCCCGGCTGTTTCCTCAGATGTTATTTCCTTGGCTGTTACTTCCTTGGCTAATATTTCCTTGCCGTTATTTCCTTGTTATGTCCTCGGATGTTATTTCCTCGGCTTCTGTTTCCTTACCGTTATTTCCTTGGCCATTATTTCCTTGGCTATTTCCTTGGATGTTATTTCCTCAGCTTCTATTTCCTTGGCCGTTATTTCCTTGGCCATTATTTCTTTGGCTCCTTCCCCGGATATTATTTCCTTGCTGTTATTTTCTCGGCAGTTATTTCTTTGGCCGGTATTTCCTTGGTTATTTCCTCGGATGTTATTTCCTTGGCTGTTATTTCCTTGGCTGTTATTTCCTTGGCTGATATTTCCTTGCCGTTATTTCCTTGTTATTTTTTTGGATGTTATTTCCTCGGATATTATTTCCTTGCCCTTATTTCCTTAGCCATTATTTCCTTGGCTATTTCCTCGGATATTATTTCCTTGCCGTTATTTCCTTGGCCATTATTTCCTTGGCTATTTCCTCGGATATTATTTCCTTGCCGTTATTTCCTTGGCCATTATTTCCTTGGCTATTTCCTCGGATATTATTTCCTTGCTGTTATTTCCTTGGCAGTTATTTCCTTGGCCATTATTTCCTTAGTTATTTCCTCGGATGTTATTTCCTTGGCTGTCATTTCCTTGACCATTATTTCCTTGGCTGTTTCCTCAGACGTTATTTCCTCGCTGTTATTTCCTTGGTTATTTCCTTGGATGTAATTTCCTTGGCTGTTTCCTTGGCTGTTATTCCCTTGGCTGTTATTCCCTTGGATATTATTTCCTTGCTGTTATTTCCTCAGAAGTTATTTCCTTGGCTGTTATTTCCTCGCTGTAATTTCCTCGTTATTTCCTTGGCTGTTATCTCCTTGACCGCTCTTTCCTTGACCATTTCCTTGGCTGTTATTTCCCGGGATGGCCTTTCCTTGCCGTGACCCCGACCGATGCCGGCAGCGCCCGCAGCAGCCGCGCAGGGGGGACACACGCCACCCCCCCGCCCCGACGCCCTGTGGCTCCCCTGCACCCCGAGAGCGACGGTCCCCCTGCACGGAGGGGGACGGGGGGGACGCTGCGGGCGCCGTGCGCTCGGGACCCCCAGAGCTCACCCCGGCGGGGTGGGACCGGGCGGCTGCAAGGATTCCCAACACGCGTGGGACACGCTCCCGCGGGAAGGGACGTCCCCACGGGGTGGCGTGGGGTGTCCGAGGCCGTCACGGTTGTCGGAGGACAGGGAAGCGCTGCCGAAGTCACCGTGAAAACCCGGCGGGTTTTCACCCAAAGCATCCTGCGAGCAGGGGGGAAGCGCACACGCGTGTGTCCAGGCCTGCACACGCATGCACACGCGTGTGTCGCAGCCGTGAATGGACGGTGGGGAGGTGGCTCTGCCCGGGGAGAGCACCAACCCCAGCCTGTGACACCCATGTGCGCACGTGAGCAGGCGTGTTCAGGCGTGTGCAGGCGTGTGCAGGCATGTGCGAGTACACACGTGTGGGCAGGGGTCTGGTGAGCCTGCCTGGGCACGTCTGTCCATGCGTGTGCAGACGTGTGCCCGCTCGGGCGTGTGTCTGTGCACCTGTGCCTGCCACACGTGCGCTCGTGTGTCTGCTTGTGCGTGTGCTCACGTGTGTTTGCATGTGTGCGTGCACATGTGGCTTCATGCACACGTGTGCCTGCCATGTGTGTGCACGTGTGTGCTCGTGTGTACATGTGGGCGCGTGCGTTTGCACGTGTGTATGAACATGAGTGTGCGTGTGTGTGCGTGTGTATTTATTTGCACAGGTGTCTGAGCGTGTGTGGATCTGCGCACGTGTGTGCACGTGTGTTTGCATGTGTGTATGAGGATGTGTGTGCATGTGTGTATGTGTGCACGTGTGTTTGTGTGTATGAGCATGTGTGTGTGTGCATGTATGTGTGCGCGTGTGTGCGTGTGTGTATTTCCACATGTGCGTGAGCATGTGTGCGTTTGAAAATGTTTGTGCACGTGTGTTTGCATGTGTGTATGAGCATATGTGTGTATGCGTGTGTGCACGTGTGTTTGCATGTGTGAACGAGTGTGCGTGTGTAGGCATGTGTGCACGTGCGTATGAGCAGGTATGTGTGTGTATGCGTGTGTGCACATGTTTTGGATGCGTGTGCATGCGTGCATTTGTGCTCCTGTGTGCGTGCACGCGTGTATTTCCACATGTGTATGAGCATGTGTGCATTTGCAAACGTGTGTGTGCACGTGTGTTTGCATGTGGGTATGAGGATGCGTGTGCATGTGTGCACGTGTGTGTGCATTTATGAACGTGTGTCCATGTGTGTGCATGTGTGCACGTGTGTGTGCATGTATGTGCATGTGTGTGTGCATGTGTGTGTGCGTATTTCCACGTGTATGAGCACGTGTGCATTTGCAAATGTGTGTGCGTGTGTGCACGTGTGTTTGCACGTGTGTATGAGGGTGTGTGTGCATGTGTGTACATATGTTTGCGCATCTAAACGTGTGCATGTGTGTACGTGTTTGCACGTGTATGAGCATGTATGCGTGCACGTGTTTGCACATATGTGCATGTGTGCATGTGTGTGCATGTGTGTGTGCGTATTTCCACGTGTGTATGAGCATGTGTGCATTTGCAAATGTGTGCATGCATGCACACACACACGCACACACATCCCCATACATGCAAACACATGTGCACGTGTGTTCGCATGTATGAACGTGTGCATGTGCGTGTCTGCACGTGTTTGCATGTATGAGCATGTATGTGTACGTGCATGCGTACGTGCATGTGTGTGTGCATGTGTAAACATGTGCATGTGTGTACATGTTTGCACGTGCGTTTGCGTGTATGATCATGTATGTGTGTGTGTGCGTGTGTGCACGTGTTTTGGAGGGATGTGCATGTGTGCATTTGTGCACGTGTGTGTGCGCGTACTTCCACATGTGTATGAGCACGTGTGCACGTGTGTCTACATTTATGAATGTGTGTGCATGTGTATGCGTGTATGAGCATGTATGTGTGTGTATGCATGTGTGCGCGTTTGCATGTATGAGCATGTATGTGTATGTGCGTATGCATGTGTGCACGTTTGCATGTGTGTATGAGCATGTGTGTGTGCGTGTGTGCACGTGTTTGCATGTATGAGAATGTGTGTGCATGTGTGCACATGTTTCTATGTGTGTATGAGCATGTACGTGTGTATGCATGTGCACGTGTTTGCATGTATGAGCATGTATGTGTGCATGTGTGCACGTGTTTGCACGTGTGTACGAGCATGTGTGTGTATGCGTGTGTGCACGTGTTTGCATGTATGAGCATATGTGTGTGTGTGCATATGTGCACGTGTTTGCACGTGTGTACGAGCATGTGTGTGTATGTGTGTGCATGTGTTTGCATGTATGAGCATATGTGTATGCGTGTGTGCACGTGTGTTTGCATGTGTGTACGAGCATGTGTGTGTGTGCATGTATGTGTGCGCGTGTGTGCGTGTGTGTATTTCCACATGTGCGTGAGCATGTGTGCGTTTGAAAATGTTTGTGCACGTGTGTTTGCATGTGTGTATGAGCATATGTGTGTATGCGTGTGTGCACGTGTTTGCATGTATGAGCATGTGTGTGTGTGCATATGTGCACGTGTTTGCACGTGTGTACGAGCATGTGTGTATGTGTGTGCACGTGTTTGCATGTGTGTATGAGCATGTGTGTGTGCGTGTGTGCACGTGTTTGCATGTGTGTACGTGTGTGCATGTGTGCACGTGTGTTTGCATGTGTGTATGCGTGTGTGCACGTGTTTGCATGTATGAGCATATGTGTGTGTGCATATGTGCACGTGTTTGCACGTGTGTACGAGCATGTTTGTGTATGTGTGTGCATGTGTTTGCATGTATGAGCATATGTGTATGCGTGTGTGCACGTGTGTTTGCATGTGTGTACGAGCATGTGTGTGTATGCATTTGTGCACGTGTTTGCATGTGTGTACGAGCATGTGTGTGTGTGCGTGTGTGCACGTGTTTGCATGTGTGTACGAGTGTGTGTGCATGTGTGCACGTGTGTTTGCATGTGTGTATGCGTGTGTGCACGTGTTTGCGTGTGTGCGTGTGCGCACGTGTTTGCATGTGTGTACGTGTGTGTGTGCATGTGTGCACGTGTGTTTGCATGTGTGTATGCATGTGTGCACGTGTTTGCAGTATGAGCATGTGTGTGTGTGCATATGTGCACGTGTTTGCACGTGTGTACGAGCATGTGTGTGTATGCGTGTGCACGTGTTTGCATGTACGAGCACGTGTGTGCGTGTGTGCACGTGTGTTTTCATGTGTGTGCACGTGTGTGCCTGTGTCTGTGCCCATTTCCACGCTATGAGCACGTGTGCCCTTGCACGAGAGTCCATGCGTGTATGTGGTTGCATGTACGTGCACGCGCGTGCACGCGTATGTTCTCGCCCGTGTGCGAGCACGTGTGCATTTGCACACGAGAGTGCGGGTGTGCACGCGCGCGTGCACGCATGTGCATGTGTAAGAGCACGTGAGTGCGCGGGCGCGGGCGTACGTACGCGCGTGCCCCTGCACGCGCGCGTGCCCGCGCCCCGCGTGCCCCCGCGGCCCGGCCCCCTGCCCCATGGGGTGGTGGGCGTGGCCCCGCCTCCCCGCCCCGCTGCGCGCTGACGTCAGGAAGGGGCGTGGCCGGCGCGCTCCCGGCAAGGCCGGCACTTCCGGGTTCCCCGGCCGGAGGCGCGGAGCCGGTGAGCCGGGGGCGGGGGGCTCAGAAAAGGGGGGTGTCAAATAGGGGGTGCGGGGGGGGGCAGAAGAGGGGTGCATGGGGGGAGGTGTCAGAGCGTGCGGGAGAGTCCAGGGTGGGGAGGGGTCAAAAAGGGGGTGCAGGGAGGGGGTCCGGGGGTGCAGGGGGGATCCAATAGGGGGTGCAGGGGGGGTCAGAAAGGGGGTGCGGATGGGGGGGGGGGTCTATTAGGGGATCCAGGGGGTGCAGGTGGGGGGGTCAAAGGATGCCAGGGGGGCAAATAGGGGGTGCGGGGTGGGGGGGGTTCATGAGATGCAGGGGGGGTCAGAAAGGGGGTGCGGGGTTGGGGGGGGGGTCAATTATGGAGTGTCAGAGGGTGCAGGTGGGGGGGTCAGAGGATGCCAGGGGGGCAGATAGGGGGTGCGGGGTGGGGAGGGGTTAGAAAGGCGGTGGGGGGGTCAAAAAGGGGGTGCAGGGGAGGTGTCAGAGGGCGCAGGGGGGGTCAAATGGGTGGGGGTGGGGGTCAGGCGGGGGTGCAGAGTGACAGGGGTGCAGACGGGGGGTGCAGAGTGGTGCAAGCAAGGGCTTCCCCCCCCCAGCATCCCCCGGCTGCTGCCTCTTCCCCAGGCCGGGAGGGTGGGCAGGGCCCCAATCCATCCCCACCCCCCGGCTGCCCCCCAAAGCTGACAGCCCCCCCCCCCCCCATCCCAGGCCAGGCCCTGGTGGCCTTGGCCCCGCGCTGAGCCCCCCCCCATGGCCTCCCCCATGGCTTGGGGGGCCCCATGCTGTGGGTCAGCTGCTGCTTTGGGGTCCCGGGGGGGTGTTTGTGCTGGTGTCGGGTCTCTCCAGCGCTGACACCCCAAAGCTCTGGGCCTGTAACCTCCCCCCTGCGCGGAGCCCAGCACCCACAGGACCTTTACACCTTTCCCTGATTTATTGTGCGTTATAGTCTCTAAAAATGAAGTTTTTCTCACTTAAAACGAGCGGTTGCAAGTGAGCGCTGGGGAATTTTTGCATCCGACAGAAAACGCAGAGTTTAAAAAGCCCGTTTCTTGTCTCATTTCCAGCGACCCTCGGTACCCCTCCGGCACGGCATGCGAGCTGCCCGCCCTGTCAGATGGCCACCGAATCAACGGGGGAACTCCAGCGCCGGGAATCCGAAGCCACCCAAAAATCGGGAGTATAAATACGGGAACATCTTGCCGCAACGCGCTGGGGGTTTCACAACCTTGTGTGCCGGCTCTGTCGTCTGCGACGCTGGGGAAAATCAACCCCGGCTTCACCTGCGGCTCCGGCAAATTGCAGCCCGGGACAGGAGTAGGCGACAGGCTAAAAGAAATTCTCCTTTTTGAGTGTTTGAGAAACACAATTTCACCATCGAGGGCAGCGCTGGGAGCTCAGCGTCTGCTTTGCCTCCCCCGGCTGCTCCGGGGCAGCCTCCTCAGTGCCGCGGGGACAGAAATTGGAGGGGTTCAGCAGGGGCGACTCTTCTCCCACCCCGTCAGGTTTGTCAGCTGCGAGGAGGACGTTTCCGCGGGGAAGAGGGTGGCGTGAGGACAGGGAACTGCTGGAGAGGGGACAGCAAAGGGCCACCGAGATGCTGAGGGGACTGGAACACCTCTCTGATGGAGAAAGGCTGAGGGATTTGGGTCTCTTCAGCCTGGAAAAAAGACGGCTGAGGGGGGATCTTATCAACGCTGATAAATACTGAAAGGGGGGGTGTCAGGAGGATGGGGCCAGGCTCTTCTCAGTGGTGCCCGGGGACAGGACAAGGGGTAACGGGCACAAACTTGCCCCTGGGAAGTTCCATCTCAACAGGAGGAGGAACTTCTTTGCTGTGAGGGTGGCAGAGCCCTGGCACAGGCTGCCCAGAGAGGTGGGGGAGTCTCCGTCTCTGGAGACATTCCAACCCCGCCTGGACGCGTTCCTGTGCCACCTGCTCTGGGTGACCCTGCTCTGGCCGGGGGTTGGAGGGGACAATCTCCAGAGGGCCCTTCCAGCCCCGGCCAGGCTGGGATTCTGTGGTTCTGTGTTGGTCCCCATCCCTTACGCGATGGTTGCGGGGATCACGGTGGTGCCGAATATTGCCGGGCTGGGCGCAGAGAAGGAGCTGAAGTCGGACCGTGAGGGTCCTGCTGCTGCTGCTGCGAGCCGGGGCTGGGCTCTAACCCTGCCCTGACCCTTGTTTATTATTTCCAAGGGGTTTTATCCTGCAACACGCCAAGCCCCGGGCTGGGCCAGCTGGCTTTCCCGCTCCTGGCCTGCCTCTGCGTGGCCTCGGCTTGTCTTTTAAGCGTGGCTGAGTGCGCAGGGGCTCTGGGTGGAAGGCAGGAGCTGCGTAGGAGGAGAGGGCTGTCCCCACACCGGCCCTCGGACCCACGGGTCCGTCAAAGCCCTCATTTCCCCGGGGTGGAGGGTGACTGGTTGCAGCACTCGTGCTTGGAAAATGACTGGCTCCGCGTCCAGGCCTTGAGTCACCGGTTCACGCTGTCGTTGTGGGCTGTTGTTTTCCGTTCGCAAAGCACGAGCGGTGACCTGCTGTTTATTTATAACTCGGGGAGCGTCGCTCCTTGGAAGACCAAAGAGCCGAGCTCTGGGACGGGGTCTCTGCCTCTCCTGGCACAAGGCTTGATCCGAGCGAGTCGTTCCCAAAGAATTTGGCTGTTTTGCAGCAGTTTGGTAAATAAACAGCTCTGCTCTGGCACCGGCGACTCTCTTCCTCGGTAGGTTTAACCACGCCAGCTCGCTGGCGGTTTTTATTTCTCACTTGTTTTATTTTCTTTGTTTTACTCGACTTGTTGTGCTCTGCCCGCGTGGCCTCCGGGCTGGTGACTGCTGGGAAACCGTGTGGGGTTTTTTTTTCTGCTGTAGATGTGCTTGTCTCTGCGTTTGCACATCCATCCCACCTCTTATCCTTTCAAGATCACAAGGAACAGCCGTGGATTTCCAGGATCTGCCCGGTCGTGCTCCGGTGCCCTCCGGTTCCTCCTAGAGCTGGCTAGCCAGGGCTGCCGGTCCAATTTCTCCGTGTTTCACCCGAGACTCGCGTTAGGTGAAATCCGTCTCGGAGCCGGTGCGTCGCACTCGTTATTCAGGAAAATGCTGTCCCAACAGAAGCGGTGTGGTGTGGGTTCGCGGCGCTGGAACAAACTGGTTGGACTGGTCGTGGTGGGAGTGGAGAGTCCCATGGTTGAAGGCGGCGGGTGTTCTCCTCGGCGCCTCACCTCCTGCAAGACGCTGGGAGAGGTGACGCCAGCGAAGGAGCACGCGTTTTGGGGGAATACCACTGATTTAGTAAAATCTGGACGAGGCCTTTGCAAAGACACTGCTGTCACCCCCTCCCCTGTCACCGGCTGGGGACGCCGGGGTGGCTGACACCGAGAGCACGGACAGGGGGTGCAGTCCTGGAGCTGAAACGCCCAACGCTGCCTCTTCGGGCGTGAGAAATGCCACCCCGTGCCCGCGGCTGGCTTCTCCCACCTTTGGGTCCCTGCCCCCAGCTCTTCCAACTTGAATTTGTCTCGGGTGGGATTTGTCGCTGGTTTGCGGGGTGGACGGGGGAGGCGGCAGGGAAAGGGGCAGCGTCTGCCTGGCCTTGAGGAGCCCGACGCTGGCCGAGCCTCCCGTGCGGAGGGTAGAGATGGAGACAACAATTTGCGTCCTCGTCAACCACTGCTGTCGCTTTGGTGTCCCCTTGCTCCCCGCAAAACCCCCCAGCAGCGCCTCGAGCCTCTGAGCCGGAGGTTAACGTTCCCGTAATCACTGCGCTCCCCCATCGCTGTGTTGCAACCCGAAGAGAGGAAATCTTATGACAAGTCGTGGCGAAAACAGTTTCCTTTTCGATGAAATTCTCTGTGAACTCTGGAAACACTGAGGATCGATCCAGGCTTTGTCCCCAAAGAGCTCTTGAACTGTTGCTCCCAGCAGGACTGGCTGGTGCGGTACGTGCATGGGCTGCTCCAGATCGGGGATGCTCCGGATTTAGGCTCCTCCAGGTGTGGGATTCTCCAGATTTGTGCCACTCCAGCTCTGGGCTGCTCTGGATTCAGGCAGCTACACATCTGGATGCTCTGGCTTCAGGCTGCTACGGGTGTGGGATGCTCCAGATTCGGGCTGCTTCAGGTGTGGGATGCTCCGGATTTGGGCTGCTGGAGCTCTGGGATGCTCTGGATTCAGGCTGCTACAGGTCTGGGATGCTCTGGATTTGGGCTGCTGGAGCTCTGGGATGCTCTGGATTCAGGCCGCTACAGGTCTGGGTTGCTCCAGATTTGGGCTGCTGGAGCTCTGGGATGCTTTGGATTCAGGCTGCTACGGGTCTGGGATGCTCTGGATTTGGGCTGCTTCAGGTCTGGGATGCTCTGGATTTGGGCTGCTGGAGCTCTGGGATGCTCTGGATTCGGGATGCTCCGGATTTGGGCTGCTGGAGCTCTGGGATGCTCTGGATTCAGGCTGCTACAGGTCTGGGATGCTCTGGATTTGGGCTGTTGGAGCTCTGGGATGCTCTGGATTTGGGCTGTTGGAGCTCTGGGATGCTCCGGATTCGGGCTGCTCGAGCTCTGGGATGCTCTGGATTCAGGCTGCTACAGGTCTGGGATGCTCTGGATTTGGGCTGCTCGAGCTCTGGGATGCTCTGGATTTGGGCTGCTCGAGCTCTGGGATGCTCTGGATTCAGGCTGCTATAGGACTGGGATGCTCCAGATTTGGGCTGCTGGAGCTCTGGGATGCTCCGGATTTGGGATGCTTGAGCTCTGGGATGCTCCAGATTTGGGTTGCTCTGGATTTAGGCCACCGCTGCCTTCAGTACCAGCCATGACCGTGTAGGAGCTGGTCTACAAACCGTGTTTCTGCCCTGGTCTGGGGGCTCACGGTGCAGGGAGAGGGACAGGTTGAAGCCATCAGCTCTGTTGGGGAAAATTGTGGGGGTTTTGTGTTGGCTTGGAAATAAAATGTGAAGTATCGATGCCATACCAAGCCTGCCGTGGGCATGCCCAAACCCTGCCGGGCTCTGTCCTTCTCCTTCCGGATGGCAAAGCCACCGCAAGCGCTTCCAACTCAAGGGAATGAATTGCTTCTCCAACCTCTTCCATCCGTAGAAAGCTTTACGGCGGTAGCTGGTGCTGGAGCATCCCTCAGACCCTTTTCAGCCCCCAAACCCGCCGTGTTTGAGGAGGGAAGCAGCCGTGCGATGGGCGTCTTCCGCTGACAGCCGCCTGCTTTGCTCCCGGAGCCTCCAGGCACAGCTTGGTCCCGGCGGATGGCTCTGAAGAAGAGGGCAGGAGGCCAGAAGTCAAAGGTCCCTTGTTTGTGAACACCCTGCAGTTGCGGATGCCCCCGGCGAGGCGGCCGTCGCCTGCTCCGCTCTGGTTTTGCCAGGGTTTCCCGTAGCGGAAGGGCACCGATTTTTTTTCCTCTCTCTCCCACCGAAGCAGAGCAGCCCCGCCATCCGCACCCCCAGGAGCAGGGAGATCCTGGGGTTCAGCTGAATGGAGAGGACGGAGAACCCGATGGAGAACCTGCATCCTTCCTTCCCAGCTTCCCAGACCATTGTGGCGAGTGCCCGGGCACCTCCGAGAGGGTCCGTCCCGTCCGGGTTCGGCAGCAGCATCGCTCCTCCAGCGAGTATCGGAGGATGAGCTGCTGTCACCTCTGCCCAGGGTCTGCTTGGGGGGGGTGACACCCCTCTGTTTGGGCCACCTTAAAGCCATTCGCCTGGTTTTTGGGTGCTGTGGTTCAGGCTCACTCGGTAAAAGCCTGTTTTGGTGCCCTTGCTGGCGCCTGGGCATTGCAGCGATGTAGAAACAAGAGGGAAGCAGTCCCGGGCGCTGCATGCATCGCTGCTGGCCTGCCCGGCCCGGCGTCTCGCCCAGGTATAGGGCTGGCTGGGGGCAGCTTGCAGGAGTTAATTACTCCCTCTTGCAAGTGTTAATTAGTCCTTCTCGGTCTCTGGGCCATGCTCTGTTTTGCCTGAAACTCTCTTGGTCCCCGGGAAGCGTGGCGTCTTTCGATGTGGCCGTGGGTCGGTGCCAGCTTGACGCCGGCAGCGGTCTGGCCGCGAGCGCTTGGGAAACGCCTCGGTGCGCGGTCCGCGGCTCTCGCGTGGCGCCGGGTACCCATCAGCCTGGCGGGTGAGTTCGATGGAAACCGAATGGGTGCTCAGACGTGCTCCTCCTCCTCCTCCTCCTTGTCCCACAGGTGACATGTGAAGGCAGCGCCCGGCGCGGGGAGCGGCAGCAGCTGAGATGCATTCGAGCCACACTGATGACCCCAAGGAAGCCATACAGGTGAGCGAGACGCCCCGAGCCTCCCCACATAGCTCCAGTTACTCCCCGGTGCAACTCCAGTCACACCGGGGACGTGGTAGGACTTGTCGGTGCTGCCAGCTGGGTTCGGGATGGTTTATACGGGTGAAACGTGGCTTGGGCTTTGCAGCAGAGAGGATCCTTGATGGGTTTTTTTGGTGGGGGGAGGGGGTTAAAATAGGTTAAAATGAATTAAATCACACCAGACTCTACCTTGGGCTTTGCCCCTCGTGGGGAGACCCAGCGTGGGGCAGGGGAAGGCGCTGAGCCCTGATAACTGGGCGAAGGAGGAGCTTTGCTGCTCTGGATATTTGGGGTTTCTTTACGCAGCTTTTGGGAGTCTAAACCTGTTTCACGAGCAAAGTTCAACCTGGGTGTTTAATTCATCCCGCAGCAGAATTAATTCATGCGTGACAGATAAAATCATTTGCACTCTTTAATCCTGTTAGCCCAGGGTTGCTCCTGGCGGGGGCCGGGGGGCGTTGCTTGCGTTAGCAAATTCACGGGGCAGCTGGAAAACGGCTCCTGCTGCAAAGGGATACGGGGCAGGGATAATGTGCGCGTTCCCCTGGCCGTCTTCCTTGAACTCCAGCTCCTGGAAATCTTTAGATGACGGGGGGGAAAAAAAAAAAAACATCCCAGGAAATTTAATACGGGTTTGTGGCAGCCAAGCCGGGCTGCAGCCAAAATCTGCCCGCCCTGCCCCCGTCGCAGGGGCCGGTGGGGTTCAGCGTTCGCCTCGGATGCTGCGGGATCGATGCCCGAACGGGAACTGTTTGGTGGGGTGACGGCCGAATTCGCAGCGTTTGCCAAATGCCTGCTGAGGAGCACAACTTTCATTTTAAACGAGGTCGATTGAGACATCCGGGCTCAGCTGCGTTATGAATAAATAAATAAATAAATAAAAATTAAAAAATCCTCTCCATCGGTGTAAAATTGTTAAATTCACTGAACTGGCTGCTTTTCGACTGGTGGGAGAAAGCGGGAAGCAAAGCTGCCGGGAGGTAAAATTCCTATGTTCCGGCTTCACAGCCCACCGAGGCTCGCCGACCGCAGCCGCTGAGCCCCAGCCGTCCTTCCGAAAGCATCTTTTTTGGGAGGCGGGGAGCCCGTCCCCAGCAGCGCCTGTGGGTTAATCAGCACCCGGCCGAGCTGCTGGGAGAAAGCCGTCGGGGAGATCGATGCCTTTGATTTCTGCTGACGGGACTCGTTAGGGCGTCACCCGCTGCTCGGGCTGATCTGCGTGAGCTCAAGCGGTATCGCAGCCCTCGTCGCGGGTTATCTCCTTTGCATCTCTCCTTTCTCACCCGTGCTGATTTAATCCCCGCGTTTCCCCCGAGCAAACGCTTGAAAAAAAAGCCCTTTTTTTTTTTTTTTTTTTTTTTTTTTTTTTCCCCCCTCCCCATCCTCTTAAGCAATTTGGTGTCCGCGGAGGAAGCGCCACGCGCTCTAAAAGGCAGCCCCAGCAAGCCGGTGGGCCCCGAAACGCCAGCTAAAATTGCACAAGCTGCTCATTTAAAATAACAAAAAGCCCGATGAGCTGTGATGCCGAGAGCATGAGTCCCCAGCGTGACCAGTTTGCCTGTAGGTGCTCCCGATGAAGCAGGAGTTGCGTGGCGCTTTGCTCTGCGCGGGCCTTGCAGGTTTTTTTGGAGCCGTTTTGTATGAAATCTTTCCTAACGGTTGGTTGGTTTGGTTTTTTGTTTTTTTTTTCTTTTTATAATCCGAGCGTGTCCCTCCTGTCTTGCAGCTGATCAAGAAGCAGCTGGTGAACGCCATCAAGGCGTTGCAGAAGCAGTACGTGACCTCGGACGCCGTCGTCACCAGCGACGATGGGAACGCCAACACCCTCTGCAGCGCCCTGGAAGCCGTCTTCGTGCACGGGCTGAAGGCGAAGCACATCAAGGCAGAGAGCGGGGGGAAAGGGAAGAAAGCAGGGGGTCGGGGACCGCTTCCCCAGCCGGTCTTCTGGGGTCTGCTGAAGAGCATCACCCACCGGTGAGTGCCCTTCGCTGCCGAAAGGTGTTTGCACGCTCAGGTTTATCTTCTCTTTTTCATGTGAAAGCCACGGGAATGGTGAACGGGAGGATGGCTTGATGGAAAGATATGTGTCTAGCCCGTCCTGTGTGCTCGGTCCCTTTAGTTGGAGGGAGAGATGCTCTCTCGGGGCAGCTGGGGCTGCCCAGGACCGCTGGGAGACATAGGTGGGAGAGCAAAGCCCCTGCGATGCCAAGGGCTGCACCCAGCGCGCTCCTTTCTTGTTTATTTTTTGGGTGCCGGGCTGTATGTGGGGACTCCGTGTCCCCGGTGGGACCGCACTGGTGTACAGCAGCGGTGGGTTATGGGATGCACGGCACCAGGATCAGGTCTCTCTCCTCACAGACTGGCCGGGGTGGGAAGGGCCCTCTGGAGATCATCCCCTCCAACCCCCGGCCAGAGCAGGGTCACCCAGAGCAGGTGGCACAGGAACGCGTCCAGGCGGGGTTGGAATGTCTCCAGAGACGGAGACTCCCCCACCTCTCTGGGCAGCCTGTGCCAGGGCTCTGCCACCCTCACAGCAAAGAAGTTCCTCCTCCTGTTGAGATGGAACTTCCCAGGGGCAAGTTTGTGCCCGTTACCCCTTGTCCTGTCCCCGGGCACCACTGAGAAGAGCCTGGCCCCATCCTCCTGACACCCCCCCTTTCAGTATTTATCAGCGTTGATAAGATCCCCCCTCAGCCGTCTTTTTTCCAGGCTGAAGAGACCCAAATCCCTCAGCCTTTCTCCATCAGAGAGGTGTTCCAGTCCCCTCAGCATCTCGGTGGCCCTTTGCTGTCCCCTCTCCAGCAGTTCCCTGTCCTTCTTGACCTGGGGAGCCCAGCACTGGCCCCAGAGCTCCAGCCGTGGCCTCCCCAGGGCAGAGCAGAGGGGGAGGATGAACCTCCCTCCACTTGCTGGCCACTCGATGCCCCCCAGGATGCCTGTCCTGGGGATGTTGAACCTCCGTTTCCCAGTGTCCCCCCCACTATGAACACCGCTGCCCCGACCCGTGAGCTTTGGGGAGGTCTCGCCTGGGTAACTCTCGGTATTTGCTGGGGTTTTTCTGAGCCGCTCCCTAAGCAGAGTCCTCCCACACTAAATAACAGCCCCCCCACGCAAATAAGTTTTGAAAGCTTCATCCAACCCCATCGCCGACTCTTAAATTATGAAAGAGCGGATGGAAATAACTCTTTCAGATGCGACGGGGGATATTTTTGTGCCCTTTGAAGGTGGCTTTTTTTCTTCTTTCTTGAGAGACAGATTAAAAAAAAAACAAACCCTTACCAAACCTTTGCTGTGGGGTTTGGTTTGGGTTTTTTTCTTTTATTATAGCATCTGCAGCACCGACGTGAGCTGGGGCCAGGGAGGATTAGGGAGCGTGGTGTCGCTGTTGGATTTTGGGGGAGAACGGGTGAAGGCAGGAGGCTGAGATTGCTTGAGGAGCTCAACCTGACCCGGTTTTCTTTTGCGGGGCTGGGGGGGGGGGGCTGCCGCAGCACTTTTCGCTGTCTTTTGGCTGATTTTAAATTTGAAGCCGGGATTTAGACACGCCGTTGTCACCAAAGGAGTGTGCAGCCTGCCTGTGTCCCACCACCGCGCAGGGACAGCGGGAATGTCCCCTTTGCATCCTCGCTCCAGGGCGAGCGATGCATGGGAGGTGCCTCCAGCCAGAGAGCGGAGCAGCACCCAGAGGCACCCCAGGGACGCTTGGGGTCGTTACCGATATATTTAGCTTTGGGGAGTTCATCTCCATGGGAAACCATGTTTTCCGTAGAGGAAAGATTTTTCCACAGCCTTTTTTGACCCAACTCCGGGCAGCAGAGCAGGTTGGGCTGTTCCTCGCAGAGGATCTACCCCTCTGTTACCCCGTGATGGACCAAAAACAGAGACGCTCCCATCCTATTCTGCTGTTGGTTTTTTTGTTTGTTTTTTTTTTTTCCTATTTTCCCTAGAAATATCGTCTCGGAACTGGAACAACTTATCTTTATCAATACTGACGTCGGCCGCTGCCGAGCCTGGCTACGGCTGGCTTTGAACGATGGCCTCGTGGAATGTTACTTGCAGCTGCTCCTGCGGGAGAGATCCCGGCTGCCCGAATACTACCAGGCCACCGCTCTGCTCCTAGACACCGAAGAGTGCGAGTTTCTCCTTAGCTACTTGCAAGGCTTAACATCCTTAACCTTCGAGCTTTCCTATAAATCGGCGGTTTTGAACGAGTGGACTATCACGCCTCTGTCCCTGTCGGGTCTGTGTCCCGTTTCGGAGCTGCTGGAACCCCTCCCGTCCTCGACATCCGAACCCCGCAGAAAAGCCTCGCTGGGTTCAATCTCTCAATCGTCGGGATCGGACGAGATCGAGATCCAACCCTCCGTCCTACCCATCGGCAAAGCCGGCAGCAAAACCAAGCTCACGTCGTCCTCGTTGAGCCTTAACACCACGAGCTCGTCCCAGCTCTCCTCCAGCCTGGGCTCCGACAGCATCCTCCCCAGCGCCCGCAGTCCCGAGCGGAGCGAGGAGCCGCTCTCCTGCGACTCCGACCTGGGCACGGCCACCGCCGAGGACCTGGACAGGTCGCTGCAAGAGTGAGTTTTTTCCCCACATCTCCTCTTCAAAGGGATTTTTAACCCCTTCCTGGGCTCTTAGTTTCTTGCTATAAGCGGGAAGGTTTTCTCCCCTCATTTTCTTTAACAAGCTGATTTATTTTTTTCCCCCCCCTGGAAAGAGCCTGAATGGTAAAGAGAAACGCTCGGCGCAGCTTGCTGGGATCCTGCTGCCCCAACAAATGAGCTCCTGGCCGCTGAAGCGTGTGTCTGTCCTCTTTACCGGGGCAGAAACGTCAGAAAAATGCTGCTCCACGGTTTCAGGAATGTCACATCTCCCTGGCGTACACCGGGGGATGCTCCGGGCCTTTCTGCAGGGAGAAATAAATGAGTATGGTCATAGGAAAGGGTTATAATTTGCAGCTTCGGCTGATGATTTAGAGGAGGGAGGTTTGTTAGTTTGTCATCCTCGTGATTTATTTCTGCCGAACGCCCGGCACAAAGATTTCCAGCGGGTTATATAAGCTGTGAGTAATCAGGAAATATTTTCTCTGCCACCTTTAAAACCTGGCTCTGAAGGAGCCTGGCCTCGGGGTGCTGCTTGGCAAAGGCACCCCCTTCCCCTTAAGGGTCTTGGAGAGGGTTTAGAGCTACCCATCGATAACGGTGGCGTTACCTACTTGTAGGCTTTTACATCTTACGAGGATCCTGGAAGAACCTGCCTTGATTGGATTAAACCCGTGACGGAAAAGCCGTCGTTTTGAATTTCAATCATGAGCTGGTTTAGTTCGCCCTCGCTGGTGGCGAAGCAGGGGCATGGGAACAGCGTCTCGTCTGGCCGGGCTCCGCTCGTAATTGCTCGTTAACAGTTATGAAAACATTTGAACTTTGGCACGCGCTCCGCGGTTGGATGTGTGTCCGGGAGCCCGACGTGGGGCTGGGGCTGCGGGGAGCACCCAGCGCTCTCCCTCCGTTACGAGGTGTCCATCAGAAGGAAATTAAACCCCGTTAAGAGGCGCGGGAGGAGGCGCATCCTCTGCAGGCAGGGTCCTCGGCAGCAGGGGGGGCCGACGGCTGCTCTGTAGGGCACAAATCACACATTTTTCTCTTAGCAGGACTGGGGCCACGGTGGTTTTTTTGCAGCCGTGCCGCGCTGCCAGCCCACAGGAGGCGAGCGATGATGCTGAGCCCTTTTTTTGGGTGCTTATAATTTGCAATAACTGTGTTTGTTTGTTTGTTTGTTTTTTAATATAGGTTCCGGTTTAACGTAGCTACAACCAAACTGGTCGCTTTTCTGTTCCCAGGGTGTTGTCCGAGTTCAGCAAAGCCAAGCCAAGCCTGGAAGCCCCGGAGCGGGGGCTGGTCCCCAGCGTGCTGGGCTGCTCCCCACGGCCGCCCGCCTGCGCCCCGGCCCC
Organism: Rissa tridactyla; assembly: GCF_028500815.1. Taxonomy (NCBI): domain Eukaryota; kingdom Metazoa; phylum Chordata; class Aves; order Charadriiformes; family Laridae; genus Rissa; species Rissa tridactyla. The sequence continues at coordinate 3,157,149 of NC_071484.1, read as the reverse complement.
CAGCCCCCTGGCACAGTCCAGCACAGCTCACCCCCCACCGCCTCCCGACACCGACGGGCCACGCTCCGCTCGGACGGGCCACGCCGTGACCGCCAGTGATGGGGATGGAGATGCAGCACCGCAAGCTGGTGTCGCGGCCGGTGTTCTGGCCACGCGGCGTGGTGGTCCGAGCGGAGGAGAGACAGGCAGAAGCGGCGCCGTCAGCAGCAGCGAGACAAGCCAGGCCGTCCGCAGCCCCACGGCCGACTACCTCCTTTCTCCGCTGCTGGGTTGCCCGGTAGGTGTTACAGCTCTCTTGCTATCCGTCTCCTTGGTTTTATGCTTCCTGACCAGCAACGCCTAATGGAAAAAGAAAATAAAACTGGTGACAGCTTCCAAACTCCCATCTTCCGTGCTGCTTCCAGCCTCCCGACAGCAAGTTGGGTGTAAGCGATGCTCCCAGCTCCGTGAGCATCTTCTTGGACCCCATGGAGCTGTGTCCATGCGAGAAATTGGGTGGAAATCAATCTTCCCTGGCAAAAGAAACACCGAAGCTTTTGAAAGCCTGCCTGGCCTGCCGGTTATTCCGCACCAAGAGCGGCTGCAGCAGGAAGTTTTTTGGGGTTTTGTTAACGATATCTGGAGAGCGATGAGCTCTCGCGCCCATCTGGCCGTAGGCTGCGTGAAAGCTGATAAAAGAGCCTGAGAGCCGAGCTTCTCCTGGGGACTTTTCTTTGTTTACGGTCCACCTAAGAGGAGGGAAAAGGCTTGACTGGACGGGAAAACAAATGACAGTTTTCCAGTGGAAAAATCTTCAGGCAGCACATCTGTTCCCGGCGCAGGATGGCATTCCCTGGTGCGCAGGCTGGTTTAAACAGCAGCGGATTTCCCCTGCTGCCACCGAGGAGACGATCCACTTGCTCTTGCTTTTGGGAAACGCTTTGAACAGCCCTGCCTTCTGTCTAATTTGCAGCTGACTTTACCATCCTGGTTCCCATCGTTTCCGTCCTGGTTCCCATTGTTTCCACCCTGGTGGTGGTAGGATTTACTTCACAACCCCCAAACGCTTTCTCTTTTTGGTCCCCTGCTCCTTTCAGCTCCCTCCCAGTTATCCCGTTTCCGCTGCTTCCTCCTGGCGCTGGGCCAGTTTGACCTAATCTATGTATAACATACGGTGTCAACAGGAAATTCCCCCCTGCTTTCGCATGACTCACGGAACGACCCGCGTTCCTGCTCCGGGAGTAAGCCTAGCCGGCCTATACCTTGGGAGCCGCACCGCAAGCCACTCGTCATCCTCGCCGCGGGGCGGTGATGGCAGTTCTGCTGTCGTTTAGTCGGTTATTCAGAATAAAAAGGCTCTTGGAGAGCAGGGGAGGGTTGTTGAGAGGTCGTTCCTGCCGGGACGCAGCCCTGGAAGGGATGCGCTGGGTCTAGGGAAGCCGCTCCCTTTTGCCGGAGCACTGAACTGCGTCGTGTTTTGCTCCTGGTGTGTGTTTGGGGACCTCGTCCCTGAACCTCGCTCCATTCTTCTAGCCAGAAGAACTCCCGGAGAAGTTAACAGCCCCGTTTTCTTTCAGCTTAACGAGGTTTATTCTGCCTGTGGGTCTCATCCCCTCCCCACACACACAGACAAAGGTTTCCTTTGCCTTACTTTTGGCCTGTACCGATCGGGTCTGGTGTTCGTAGCATCTGCTTGTAAACCGTAGGTCTCTATTTCATCCTGGACATCTTCTCTGTATCTCTTCCCGTCTCTCTTCTTCCTGGAACAAGGATGTTGCTGCTGCTCCTTCCACGGCAGGGCTGGTTTCTCACCCCTTGTCAGAAATCCCAAATACCCTCTGTACGGTTATGGCAGGGATTGTGCTCTCCCCCCGAGCCCCTCCGTGGTTTTAGGGGGAGTGAATCGATCAATTTGGCACTTTATAACCCCACCAGTATATAATCCCAGTATTTGCCAGCTGCTGACACAGTCCCATGGAGCATTCCCTGACCGGAGGGACCGGTCCACGTGGGGATGGCCAGTGTCGCTGCGTGGGATTCGGTCTGCGGGGGAGCAGCCCCCGTGGAGGGTTCACTGTGGGCCGCTTGTGTTTGAGGAGGGGCACAGGATGTTCCCTAAGTTCATAAATTAATATATTTATTCATTTGGTTTTTTGTTTTGTCGGGTTTTTTTAACAGAAAAGAAAGAGCTGGATCTCGGAAGATGATTTCTACAGACCTTCTCCGGGAGACAGCGGCGAAAGCACGGCCGACACCAATGGCTTTGGGCCGGAGGGGGCTGGCGAGGCTCCGGCCCCGGGGCTCATTAGCGCTCTTGATTTGGAAAGGCTGTCGGTGCCCTCCTCGGAGAGCGGGAAGCCCAAAATGTCGCCTGAACGGGAACAAAAGGGTTTCAGCGTTGTGCACCGCAGGCAGATGGGTACGTGCCGCCCTCTCCTCTCCTGCTTTCATTGGGCACCTTCGCTGAGCAGGGGCTGGGGGGCAGTTTCGGGTGTTTGGGAAGCACAGTTTGCCGTTGCTGAGCTTGTGGCAGCCCCAAAAGCTCCGGAAGGCGGTCGGGCAGCTTCCCTTGGCATTGCTGAGCCCGCTGTGGCTCCGCTGGGAAGCGTTTTAGGAGGAGAGGAGGTACGTTGGCTGTCTCTGCCCACCCCGCGGGACGCGTTTCCTTTATGCCATCCCACTCGTTCTCAGCCTCGGAACCCAAATGCATGTGGACAGGTTATGGAGACGGAGCGAGGAGGTGCTGTAAACTCCTGCCCCATCCCACCGTCCATCGGGAACAGCTGTTGAAGCTGCGATGCCTCTGCTTGCTCACGGGGAGCCACCCATTGGCTTTTCTCTCTCCACCAGCTTCCCCTTTTCCAGTTAAACTGAGACACCTGCTTTTGCCCCAGGTCTTTCCAACCCTTTCCGAGGGCTGCTGAAGCTGGGCAGCCTGGAGCGGAGAGGAGCCATGGGGATATGGAAGGAGTTTTCCTGCGAGCTGTCGCCGCTGGAGCTCCGGCTTTTCCTGGACCACGAGGACCGCATCTGTGTCGAGAGCTATTCCCTGCTGCGGTGCGAGTCGCTGGCGCTGACGCACTCGGACGGCCATTTCGAGCTGGTTTTCCTGGGGAAAAAACTCTACCTCCGAGCTCCTTCTCGAGACGAGGCCGAGGACTGGTTGGACAGGATCCGCGAGGCGCTGCAGAAGTGCCGGCCTCAGCTGGAGGAGGAGGAGTGGGAGACGCTGGAGTATCCAGAAGACGGTGGCGAAGGCCAGCCCGGCCAGAGCGACTCCTCTGCTCTTCTCCAGTACAGCAACGTGCCTGGGAACGGCTTTGACTGGACTCCGGCTCACGAACCGGAGCTGGATGCCATAAAAGAGGCTGTTCTGTATGTGGACGTAGACAAAACTTGGGTCCCTTTTATTTTTTCCCTGTCTCTAGAAACTTTAAAGTGCTTTAAAGTCAGAAACAACGATAAAATTTTAAGCAACAGTTATGGTATAGAGACCATCCAGGACATCCTTCCGGACACGAGCCTTGGGGGACCCGCGTTCTTCAAGGTGATCACCTCCAAAGCTGTCCTGAAGCTGCAGGCTGAGAACGCGGAAGAAGCGGCCTCATGGAGGGAGCTGGTCCGTGGGGTGCTCATGTCCTACCTGGAGAGCGCCGAGGAGGCGCTGACGCTGGGTGGCAGCTTGGACGGACACTCCCAAGTCGTCTTGAAGAACATCGTGAAGGAGAACGGCTTCTTGTTGCAATACCTGGTGGCCATCCCCATGGAGAAGGGCCTGGACTCGCAGAGCTTCATCTGTGCAGGTATCCCTTGGCTTGTCCAAAAACCCAGCTCCGTCTTGGAGGATGACGTTGCGTTCGTTAAGGTTAACGAGGTGACAGCAAATTAAAGAGGTGCCCTGAGTCCTGCCAACCCATTGCAGGTCAGCTGCTGGTTTCCCCGCCCAAACCAGCTGCTGATTTCCCTTCACATCCCGAATCAGTGACAGTTTTGGTGGTCCGTGGGCGCAGGGTGCGTCCCCCGCCACGCTGAGCCCCCATCCCGTCCCAGCACAGGTCCAACTGGGCTGCTACTGGGCTCCTCTTTAAGTTGCTTATGGTAGAGACGGTGGCGGATCTTGGCTTGAAGGCTACCTTAGATGGACCAAGAGGCCCAGGAGGAGTCTCTTCCCGGGGATTTTTATGGCCCCAACCTGCAGGGAAAGTGCAATCAAGAGCCAATGCTGTTTTTCCGGTAATGCAGCACGGGAGGGAGCGTTGCGATGGGTGTGACAGGCTGATTTTGCAAAACATTCATTGAACCTTCCACTACGGCCTCTCGGCACGCGGGGCGACGCTGCTCGGGTAGGACAACACCCGCCGACCTCCATGGGAGGCATAATTTGCTCTTTACCTCGCTGAGTTAATTAAACTTCAGATTTCTCTCCTGCTTCAATTATATTTTTTGTACCCTCCAGCAGGTTGGTTCTTTTTTTTTTTTTTCCTTTTAATCTCTCTTCTTTTATTCATATATATATTTTTGCCATTCGGTTTGGTCTCTGCCTTCCCCTCCAGGCTCTGTCCTGCCTCCTCCACCTCCCAACAGATGGAAGCAGCAAGCCGAAAAGACAAATTCCCAGTTTTTCTGTGGAGGTTTTCTTGGGGGGCTGCTTGCCCCCCTTTCACCTCCCTCCCGGCCGGACACCCGAGCCTGGCGCAGAAGGCTTTTCTTTACGTGTCAGGGCGTAATGAGCGATAAAAGCTGCTTTTTTTTTTAATTTATTATTTTATTTTTATTAATTCAGAGAGCGACACCCGACCTTCATGAATTTTTTTTTTTTTTTTTTTGGGGGGGGGAGGCGCTCCAGCTACCCCCAAAGCGTGAAGGATGGGGTGGTAAAGCCTTCCCCGAGGATGGCAGAGGTTTGCTTACGCTCCATGAGCTATTTTAGAGAACTGAACCCATTAAAAACAGCACGAAAGGGTTTTCCTGCCTTCCCGACTACAGATGAGACGCGCTCGCTTTTCACGTGGCTGTAAAAACCCTGCAGATCTCCCCCGAGGCCCGGGCCGGGTTCCTCCTGGGTCTACCCACCGCTATAAGAAAGGCTTTTTTTTGGTTTAATCCATCCCCACCTCATCCCTCGCAGACGTGGTTTTGGTACCCTGCAGCGACAGCAGGGAAGCGAAGGGCTGAGCGACGGCAAAACGGGGCACGGCGACGGGGAGGAGGCGACGGGGCAGGCAGGGAGCGGGATTTAGGTCCTTCCCTAAACCACTGGGATGTTTCCAGAAGTCATTTTTCCTAAAAAAAAAAAAAAAAAAAAAAAACAACCCCAAAACAATTGTGTGGATGGATATAAATAATTGGGTTCAGGGATAGTCCAGACTCCTTTATTACGGAGGAAAAAGTGAAGCGGATGCTGTTGGACCATTGTGGTCTTAAATCCACCGGGAAGGGGCTGTGGACCTCTCGCCAAACATCCTACGAGTGCTTTAGCTGATCTCCAACCCTTCCAGAAACTTTCTTGCTCCATTCCTCCCCCTCCCTGTCCTGGCAGCGGTGGGAACGGGCTCTTGGGGCAGCGCGCGTCCCCTCTCATCTCCTGGTCCCTTCTCCCTGCAGGCTGCTCCAGGCAGATCGGCTTCTCCTTCGCCAAGCCCAAGCTCTGCGCCTTCTCCGGTCTCTACTACTGCGACAGCTGCCACCGGGACGAGGAGACAGTCATTCCCTCGCGCCTCATCCACAACTGGGATCTGACGAAACGAGGGGTAAGTCTGGGCTGGGTCGGTTCAGGGATGCAGGAAAACGCTCCTGCATCTGCCTACGCTTTCCGAAGGTCCATCTGAACGTTTCCACCACCATCAGAGGTGGAAATGTCCACCCTGCACCTCCCTCTGAGCCTCCGGAGCTGCTTCTCGGTCCATACCCGCCTCTTGCCTCTCTCTGCCCCAGGTTTGCCGCCAGGCTTTGAAGTTCCTCAACCAGATCCGTAACCAACCCCTGATCGACCTGAAGTTGGTCAACGAGAGTCTCTACGACCACGTGGAGAGGATGGGACGGATCCGCCGGAGCAGGGAACAGCTGAAGCTACTGGGAGATTATCTCATCATGTGCCGCAGTGGGGCCCTGAAGGAGCTGAGCAAGCGGTGAGGACCCTCTCTGGGTGACGTTACCCCTGCCATCCCCCTCTTTGCACCCCCGATAATCTCCTGGTCCCCCTCATCGCTCACCCTTCGAGCCGGGAGCGACGCTGCCAAGGCTTGGGCCGGTTTTTAGCTCCACGTCATCTGCCGTAAGGAGTTGTCCGTCTGTTGGCTGGTGGAGATGTGACTCAGGAAACACCTTCCTGACCGAGGAGCTTCTGGTTGGGCAGGAAACACCTGGGAAAATAGAGGGGAGGATTTATTTTCTTTTTCCCCTGCTTTGAAAAACGTTCTCACACGATTTCCCCCGGCGGGATTTGGGATGTGGGGCACGATGCGAAAAAATGAAGTCGACGGCGGTTTTCTTCAGGAGTCTGCGTCAGCCAGGCTCCTCTCTGCTCCAGATCTTGTGGCGGGGGTGCGTGGGGGGGGAGATCATTTATCACCTTCCTCTCTGTGCTTCTTTGCAGGCTCGACCACAGGCACTACCTCCTGGAGTGTCCCCACAAGTACAGCATCGCTGATCTGAGGCAGGTGAGAGCGCTTTGCGTGGGCGTAGGGGGTTCTGCTGGCGAAAACATCCCCGTTTCTGTCAAGCGTTGGCACTTCGTCGTAGCTTTCAAACAGCTTCGCTTTCCTCTTGCCTTGCTCCCATCCATCGCGCGCGCGCGCTGCAAGCTTGCCCGTCCGCTTAAAGGCAAAGAATCGCCTTTCTTTTAATTTTTCCAAAATAATTGGCGCAAGCCTGTATCCGCCGAGAACTACGGAGGTCGCGCAAGAGAAATGGTTTCACCTCGGTTAAAGCCAGCGTTGCTCCCGAGGTGTCTCCGTATGAACTCGTATCTATGGCAAACGATGTCGGAGGTGACGGGCAGTTGGATTTCGCAGAGCCACGGCCCCGTCCCGGACGGCGGTGGATGCTGCTGCCGGTGCTCTCTGGGCTCCGCTTGCGACCCAGGCACGTGGGGGGTGGGTTGTTTTTGGAGGACGTGGGTCTAAGGTGGATTTTGCACAGCGCAAACCCGGCAGCAGACGGCTTTTGCTCCTGCCTGACGTACCTCTGCCCCACAGATAGCCGACGGCGTCTTTGAGACCTTCCTGCAGTCGCTGCTCCAGTTTGCTTCCCATCACGTCTACAACTGCGACCTCTGCACCCAGCGCGGCTTCATCTGCCAGATCTGCAACAGCAACGACATCATTTTTCCCTTCGAGTTTGACACTACCACCAGGTGAGCGACGTCCCCGCCGCATCCCGCTGCTGGCGAGGCCGCCCGAGCCCATGGCCTGGCTTTTCCCAGGAGCTCTGACTGTCCCCGAGGTCCCCTCTCTGGGGCTCGCGGCTTTCCAGGCACGTAGCCCCGGGGTGGCCTGGAGATAACTCTGAGCTGGTTGTGTATCCTCGTGGTACCCATGTCCTCGTGGTACCCGTGTCCTCGTGGTACCTGTGTCCTCGTCGTCCCCGTGTCCTCGTGGTCCCCATCAGCTCCAAGGTGTTTCCAGCCCAAACTGGGCTGTTGGGGGCAGGTGAGGACCATCCTGGCAGAGCCGAGGTGTCACCGAGCCAGGTGGCTTTGCAGCCATCCAGCACCTTGCTGTCAGCCTGAAAAAGCCTCGCTGGGTCCCAGGGCAGCGCAGGGGCCATGGGGAGAAGGAGGAGGAGGAGGAGGAGGAGGATGAAGGTGCTGTGTGGCCCTGCCTCGCTCCCCTGGCCAACGAGACTCCCATTCAAATTCAGTCCGGCCCCTTCCCAGGGGGCGCAGGAGGGAAGGAGAAGCAGCAGTGGGGCTGTTCGTACAACCAAGGAGGAGAGGAAGGACACGGGGACACGGATTTGGGGATAGATGGCGGCCAGGGGACGTGCAGGGGAGAGGCTGGGGACATTCCCAGCAGGACAGGGGGGAAACTGGCTCTCATCTAGGATTTTTCGGGGTTTTGCCCAGAGAAGCTGTGGCCGCCCCATCCCTGGAGGGGTTCAAGGCCAGGTTGGACGGGGCTTGGAGCAACCTGGGCTGGTGGGAGGTGTCCCTGCCCAGGGCAGGGGGTGGCACTGGGTGGGCTTTAAGGTCCCTTCCCACCCAAACCACTCTGTGATTCTCCTGCCTGCAGAGCTCGGGCCCTTTGCCAGCAGGGTCCTTGCCCATAGCGGGGTTCAGACGTTGGAATCCCCTGGGTGTGTTAGAAGGGGGGTGTTTATCCCCCGCCCCATCAGGGTTTTCCAACCCAGGAGCCTGGTCCGTCCATCGTAGGTGGAGAGAGACCCACATCTCCGTGGTTATTCGCTAATGAGGATAATCCTGGCAGAGGAGTTTAGCAGGCTGAGGGTCTTGCGGGGGTCTTGCTTTGCCTGGCAGTCCCTAAAAGCCAGCAGCGACGTCCAGAAGCTACAGAAAATGCCGACAAGGCCGGGATCCTCGGCTACCCCGTGCCTTCCGCACTTGTAGGATTGCTCGCTCTTCCCTCCTTGCCGCAGGGACAGCATCGTGCTCATTATCGAGGACAACATCCCCAGTGGACCAATTTTTTTTTTTTTTTTTTCCCCTCGAAAAAGAGCATCCAGGCTCTGGAAAGAGCAGACGCGTGGGGCCGAACTCCGCTGGCAGCCGGCCGGAGCTCTCATGTCCTGCGAAGCCGGGCTCGGAAGTTTGTTGACCTCTTTTATTATTATTATTATTTCTTTATTTTTTTTTTCTTTATCCTGGCGGAGGAGGTCGCGCAGCAGGAAAAGCGGCTCGACCAACATCCTCGCCAAGCTCCAGCCAGTTTCCTGCCCCTCTGCCCATCCCCGGGGGGACAGCCGGCTGCCGGGGTCACGCTGTCACTCGCCGCAGGATGCGTCTGAAACGCCTCCTGACAATAAACCCAGCCGGGGGCTCCGCGTTCTCCTTCTCACAGCGGCGGCGGCCGCTTCCTGCAGCCGCTGCTCCGGCAGGTGGAGGCAGGAGCTGCCGTATTTCGGCTGCCGCTCGCTCAGAAACAGGCAGAGTCAAAAACACCCCGGGTAAAAAAAACACCCCGGGTAAAAAAAACACACACCCCTGGCTTTGCGAATCCTCCTGCACTCACGGAGGAGCCGCTGCTGCTAAGCCGGAGAAGCCGCGTGGAAATCTATTCCGCTGGGAAAATGCACGGCGCCAGGCGGCCACCCCCCGTCCCCTCCATCCCTGCACGGAGCCCTTCGCCGTATCCCAAGTAACTCGGGGGCTTCGCAGCCGCCTGCCAGCAGCAGGATTTGACCCAGGCTGCGGTATTTCGTGGCGCCTTGCGGGGCGATTCTCCGCTCCCCTCTTCACATCTCCTTTGGGAAACCTCACGAGGTTCAAGAAGGGCGAGCGCAGGGTGCTGCACCCGGGGAGGAACAACCCCCCGCACCAGGACAGGCTGGGGGTGACCTGCTGGAGAGCAGCTCTGGGGAAAGAGACCTGGGAGTCCTGGGGGGCAACAGGCTGACCATGAGCCAGCGATGGGACCTTGTGGCCAAAGAGGCCAGTGGCATCCTGGGGGGCATCGAGAAGAGCGTGGCCAGCAGGTGGAGGGAGGTTCATCCTCCCCCTCTGCTCTGCCCTGGGGAGGCCACGGCTGGAGCTCTGGGGCCAGTGCTGGGCTCCCCGGGTCAAGAAGGACAGGGAACTGCTGGAGAGGGGACAGCAAAGGGCCACCAAGATGCTGAGGGGACTGGAACACCTCTCTGATGGAGAAAGGCTGAGGGATTTGGGTCTCTTCAGCCTGGAAAAAAGACGGCTGAGGGGGGATCGTATCAACGCTGATAAATACTGAAAGGGGGGGTGTCAGGAGGATGGGGCCAGGCTCTTCTCAGTGGTGCCCGGGGACAGGACAAGGGGTAACGGGCACAAACGTGCCCCTGGGAAGTTCCATCTCAACAGGAGGAGGAACTTCTTTGCTGTGAGGGTGGCAGAGCCCTGGCACAGGCTGCCCAGAGAGGTGGGGGAGTCTCCGTCTCTGGAGACATTCCAACCCCGCCTGGCCGCGTTCCTGTGCCACCTGCTCTGGGTGACCCTGCTCTGGCCGGGGGTTGGAGGGGATGATCTCCAGAGGGCCCTGCCAGCCCCGGCCAGGCTGGGATTCTGTGAAACGAAGGTATTCGGTGATATTCACACCTTGATCGCGCATTGGGTATTTGCACTTGAGGGCATTTAACGAAGCCACCATCCGGCTGAGCCGCTGGCATGCGGACGGGCTGCATTTTGCTGCTGGTGAGGTGGAGGATCGGCACCGGGGGGAGAAGTGAGCTCAGCCTTCGGAGGACGGACTTTTTTTCCGTCGACACAAGATTAAATCGTGAACGCCCCGCGCAGAGCTGGGTGTCTCCTCCCCGCGCCAGGCAGCGTTTCTGCCTGTTTACATTCCTGTCGCCGCGCTGAGCCGGAGCGGGGAGGTCCCGGCCGGCTCCGAGGCAGCACCGTCCCAGCCCCGGTGTCCCCATGTGCTATCCCTGCCCTGTGACGGGGTCGGGTGGGGGTCTGCCGGCTCCCCCGGCGAGCAGAGGGTCCGCGCGGTGGCACCCACTGCATCCCGTCCCCTCGCCGCCCTGCCCCGCCGCGGGGTTTGGTGTCGCTGCCTTCAAGCGTTGCTTTTGTGGCTGCGGCCCTCGCTCTTTCAGCTGCAAAAAACCAAAGCCGGCAGCGCGCTGGCAGCTGCCCGCAAACCCTCTTTCCGGGCGAGCTGCCGCTTTTGCTCCGACCTTGCAGGAGGTGGGTCTTTTCGCTCGAGTAGTTTCTGCTCCTGCGAGGGAGGATCGGCTCCGGCCCCTTCGCCGGGGCCAGGGCTCTGTGCTCGGCCGGTTCTTGGAGGAGCCGGAGGGGGCGAAGCGTTCCCCCCCCCGCCCCAGGTCTGGTTTGGTGGGGAGAAGTTCGATCTTCGATGTTCTCGACAGCGGGGTGGTTATTTGTCTTCATTTCTTTCTTCCTTTCTTTTATTTTCTCTCTTAGGTGCAGCAAATGCAAAACCGTCTTCCACCGGGACTGCCAAGCCCGGGCCAAGTCGTGCCCGCGCTGCGAGCGCCGGCAGAGGTACCGGCGAAAGCTGGAGGGGGAGGCCAGCGCGGAGGCCAGCCCTTAGCGCCCCGGGGGACCGACGGTGACGCTGCCCTCGGCTTCTCGACCAGCCGCGCTAGTGCCAAAGGGAAGGGGCCGAAAAAAGACACCCCCCACCCCAGCCCAGGAGCCCATCCTGGGCCGTGCGGGTGCTCCTGCCCCACGGAGGGACCCTCTGCCCGGCCAGGGCTGAGCAAGGCGGGGGGGGGCGCTGGAGACGTGCGTGTCCCCCCCCCAACACTAACCCAGTGCTGCTGGGGGATGCTCCCAGTTGCCCTCCTGCTGCCAAACTGGTCCATCCCCTCCCGGTGGAAGCCCGGCCGGCGCCTTTCCAAGGTGTAACATCAGGATTTCCAATCAAGGGCGTGGATAACTGACGTTGATTAAAACTTTAGTTTTTTAGGATGTTCGATACTGAAAAACCAGTATTTTTTTACGTGGGGGTTTTGCACAAGCTGGCCTGCGCCGGGGGAGGTGACGGCGGCCGCGCGGGGAAGGGAGCGAAGTGACACTTGTGCCTTTAGGGACCGCGGGCACCGGCTGAGCGTCTCCCGTTGGGAAGCCCCCCCCGTCCCCGGGGTCCCCAGGGAGAGAAGAGCCGGGCTGCTCCCCCCCTCTCCCCCCCGCCGCCTGCTGCTTTTAATCCTCGGAAGAAATTTTATTTTTCCTGTCACCCCTTCCCCATGCAAAGATAATTAAAGTCTATTTAACGATGAGCGAAGCCGTCTTGGGGGTTTGTTTCTCCGCGGCGGGTGTTGAATCCCGGGTCCGGCCCGATGCCGGGAAGAGGGTTGGGGACGGGGAAGGTGGCTGTCCCCGTCCTCTGTCCTCCCTCCTGCGTTTTTCACGGTGGTTTGGGGACCTTTCCCCATTTTCCCTGCCCCATTTTCCTTCCCACCTGCTCCCCGCCATCTCCGGTTGTTCTTTTCCCCGTTCCCGGTGCCGGGAGGGTTTGGGGGTGCAGCCACCAACACGGGGACCCCAACGGGACTCCCGGGGAGACGGGAAGGGACAAAAGCCAGGGCAGCTCCCGGGACACCCCGCTCTGTGGGGGTCCCATCCCCCTGCCCGGGGAGGCCGTGCCGGATCCGGCGGCGGCGCAGATCCCGGCTGAGCCGCGGGGCAGGGCCCTTCCTGCGGCAGGAACCTCCCGAGGAGCCGTTTCCTCGCCCAGCGGGTCCCCTCCGCCATCGTCCCTTCCCTCCCACCCGGAGGGGAGGAAACGGGCCGGGTCCCCGCCGCCCCTTTCCCCCCCGGCCTGGCGGGGGACGGGCACCCAACGTCGTCGGCGCAGAGCCCGGCCCCGTCCTTCGGCGAGGCGCTGGCAGGAAACCGGGGCGAGTCGAGACCAGCCCGGCGCGGGCACGAGCGGGACCTGCCGCGCGCCCCACCGCCCCCGCCTGCACCCCGACGCCGGCCCCAGGTGAGATCTGGGCACACGGGGTGGAGGGGGGCTTTGGGGGCTTGGGGATGCGGGGCTCGGTGGCTTCGGGGGGTTTGGCGAGACGGTGGCGGTGACCCTTGTTGGGGTGGGTTGGGGTGGGTCGGGGAGCGCCCGCATGGGCTTGGGGCTCGATGGGGACCCCCAAACTCGGCTCCCCCCGGGGTCCCCGCGCGCCCCGAGGGGTTGGGAACCGCCATCAGCCCCTTCCCCGTCCCGTCTGCCGCAGGCGGAGGCGCCGGGGAGGCCATGGAGGCGGCGGTGCCGGCGGAGGAGGCGTTGGTGCTGGTGGAGTACGGCTTCGAGTACCGAGCCAAGGACGGGACCTTGGTCTCCATCAAGCCCAACGAGCGCTACGTCCTGCTGAAACGGACCAACCACCACTGGTGGCACGTCAAGAGGAGCGGGGACGCCCGGCCCTTCTACATCCCTGCCCAGTACGTGAAGGAGCTGCCCCCCATCGCCTCCCCGGCCCCTCTCGACCCCCCGCCGCTGCCGCCGCCGCCGCCACCGGGGCACGCCGGGACGCAGCCGGCCACACTCGTCCCCCAGCAGCCACCAGCCTACGAGTATCGCTTCGTCGGTGCCGCCGCGACGGAGGAGCCGGCCGGAGGATGCTCCGTGCCCCGGAGGGACTTGGTGGCCCAGAGGGACTCGGTGACCAGGAGGGAGTCGGTGCCCCAGAGGGACTCGCTGCCAGCTCTCAGCTCTTTCCGGGTGCCCCCCAGGCTGACCCCCCACCCCGCCGAGCCCGTGCGCCCCTCGCACTCCCTGGATGACCTGGCACGGGTGACGCCGGCGCCACGCAACGCCAGCGCCGTGGGGTGGCGCGGAGACCCCCCCGGACACCCTCGCCCGCTTGGCAAGAGCCGCTCCGAGACTCTCTACGGCCCCGGCAAGGACAGGGACGTGGCCAGGAGGTGGCCGGGATCCGGCCATGAGGCTCAGGTACGGTGACATCCCCAGTGCCGTCCCCAAAGGCAGCGCTGGGGGGACAGGGGCTGGGGGGTGAGGGGGGGGGGGAGGCAGGACGCTGCCGTCCCTCGACTGATTCCACGTCCCGTGTCTCCCCCCGCGGCACAACCCCACGTCCCCCGGCACAGGGTGGGTGGCCCCCAGGGGCTTCCTGCCACCGCTGGGACCCCCTGTGTCCCCCCCACCGAGCTGGGGGCAGCCTGTGGGCCACCCCCCCCCCTGCCCCCAGACAGGTTTGCCAGTAATTACGGTCTTGGGGGGAGGGGGGGTGAGCGACCCCCCCACTGAGCACCCACTCCAAGCACCTTCCCAGCTCGGTCCCCCCACCCCCGTACCGTGCCTCAGTTTCCCCACCCTCATGGCCGTCCCTGGGCTCTCCCAGCGCCCCCCCCCCCCAGCAGCGTCCCACGGGGTGCAGGACCCAGCGGTGCCTGCGGTCCCGGAGAGGCACGGGGCAGGGGGGGGGTCTTGGTGCCACCCAGGGTCCCTCGGGGGGGGGGGTCCTGTGCCCCATCCCGGCGGCGTCCCCGGGACGGGAGGAGGCAGAAAGGGGTTAACAGGGCGGCGCGGGGGCTCCTCCCTGCGGGGCGGGTGTCTCACCTGGGTGCAGCACCCGGAGGTGGGTGCTGGCAGCACCCCGAGGGCGGGCACCCCCCCACCCCAAAAACCCGCGCTCGCCCCACGCCAGTAAGTAGCGAAGGGGCCCTTCCCAACCCCCCCACCCCGGGGCTTCCCCGCTGCACCCCTCTTATGGGGGGCACCCAAGGGTGGGGGGGTTCCGCCCCCCGCCTGCCACCCACACCGGCTGGGGCCCAGCGGGGCGAGAGGACGATGGCAGAGAGGGGGGGGGTCCTGTGTCCTTGTGTGTGTGTCCCCCACCCCGCCCCCACCACCTTCCTTGGGGGTGACCCCAGGCACCCGCAGCACCCCCAGCCCCGGTGTCCCCCACTTCGAAGGTGGCTGTGTCACCCCGGGGGGGGGGACGTTGGCAGAGGAAAGGGAGCGTTGTGGCGGGGGGGGGGAGGGGGGGCTGAGGTTTACACCCCTTTTTACCATTTTACACCCCGTTTTACACCCTGTGACCTTGGCCGTGCTGGATTACTCGCCCCTACCCCCCCCGGTGCTCTTTACCCCCCCAAAGCCACCCCCAGCGTTGTCCCCATCCCGCTGCCATGGCCGGAACCTTCCCCTTCCCCTGCCCCGGCCCAACGGGTGCCACCAAACCCAACCGCCGTTGGCAGCGCCGGGGTGGCGGCGGCGGCGGCTTCGGCACGGCCGCCATGTGCTCCCAGCGCCCCGGCTGCAGGGACGCGGCCACCCCGGGGTCGGGGTGACACGTTCCCCCGCCCTGGTTTGTCCCCGTCCCCCCCCCCGGTTCCTCCCCGGCATCGCAGCACGATGGCGGATGGGGCCAAGATACAAATTCTGGGGGGGGTCATTTTTCCACACACGCACACACACATCCCCCTGCCGCCATCCCCACCACGGCGGCGTCGCCCCCGGTGCGATTCCCGGCTGGGTGGGCCTCGGCTTTGCCGGGTGGCGGGTGGCGGGTGACAAGGTGACAACAACCCCCAAAAAAAGCCAATTCCGCCCCCGGGGGCCAAACGCCGTCGGAGGCGGCTCTTCCGCTCCCCGAACCCCAGCAGGAAGCGCGGCCGACGCGGGGCCCGGCACAGGGCGCCATCGGCGTCGCCGGGGCCTCTCGGTGTCCCCCCCCACCCCGCCCCACGGCTGTCACCCGCACATCCCCCCCCGCAGCCCCCCAGGATGGGCGAGCGGGTGGCGGGGGCCCTGCAGCGCTCCCGCAGCCGGGTGTCGCGGCTGCTGCACCTGGGGAAGGTAGGCAGCACCCATGGGTGCACCCGGACAAGGGGGGTGGGGGGAGTGATTTGGGGTCACCCCCCCCACCACCACCCCCAAGTTCCCTCCCGGATTCCCCCCGGGGTGTTCACGCCGCGGAGGTGGCACCGGGCGGGTGACAAACGGCCGTCCCAAAGCGTCGAGGGGCACCCAGTCCCCCCGCTGGGGTTGGGGGGAGACATCCCCGGGGCAGCCCCCGTGGGAGGGAGGAAGGTGCTGGGGGGGGCGTCCCCGTGCCGGGCGTCCCCCATCGTCACCCTTTGTCCCCCCAGAGGATGGTGGCCTCCTGCACTGGGTTTCCGGCCCCGCTCGCCATGGCCGGGGGGGTCACGGGGTGGCGGGGGGGAGGGTGATGGGGTCCACTGTCCCCCCTCCGCTCCGGGGTGTCCTCAAGGACACGCCACCTGCCGTGTCCCCCCCCCCACCCCAGGGTGACGGGAAGGGCCGGGGCTGGGAAACTTTGTCCCCGCGGGCGTCGATGGAGGCCCAGGGGCTGTAAAGCTGCGGAGATCAAAGGGTGACAGGAGGGTGGTGACACCCGCCCGTCGCCACCGCCCCCCCCCAGGGGACGTGTCCCCCACCCCGAGCAGCCCCACCGAGGGGGGGCCAGCCAGGGAGACGTCTTGGGGGTGCTCGGGGCCTGATTTTGGGAGGTGGGGATGGGGCTGTCGGTCTCGGCAGCCGGCGGGGTGCGGGTGCTGGGGCTGGGGGCGCCGGTGAGGTGGGTGCCGGAGGTGTCCCAGGGCGCTGGCCGTGTGGCTGCTGCTGCTGATGGGGGTGTTGGTGTTGGGGGTGCTGATTTTGGGGGTGCTGGTGTTGGGGGTGTTGACGATGGGGGTGTTGATGTTGGGGGTGCTGATGATGGGGTTGTTGATGACGCGGGTGCTGGTGTTGCGGGTGCTGGTGTTGGGGGTGCTGATGATGGGCATGTTGATGATGGGGGTGTTGATGTTGGGGGTGCTGGTGTTGGGGGTATTGATGATGTGGGTGCTGATGTTTGGGGTGGTGGTGTTGGGGGTGCTGATGATGCGGGTGCTGATGATGGGCGTGTTGATGATGGGGGTGTTGATGATGGGGGTGTTGATGATGCGGGTGCTGGTGTTGGGGGTGTTGGTGTTGGGGGTGTTGATGATGGGCATGCTGATGATGGGGGTGTTGATGTTGGGGGTGCTGGTGTTGGGGGTATTGATGATGTGGGTGCTGATGATGGGCGTGTTGATGATGGGGATGTTGATGATGCGGGTGCTGATGTTTGGGGTGGTGGTGTTGGGGGTGCTGATGATGCGGGTGCTGATGATGCGGGTGCTGGTGTTGGGAGTGCTGGTGTTGGGGGTGTTGGTGTTGGGGGTGCAGATGATGGACGTGTTGATGATGCGGGTGCTGATGTTGGGGGTGCTGGTGTTGGGGGTGCCGGTGCGCGGGTGCAGGCGGTGTGGGTGTGGGTGCCAGTGCTGGGGGGTGCCCACGCCAGTGACGTGGGTGCAGGGGCCGGGGGTGCGGGTGACGGGCCGTGTTGGGGCTGCAGATGTTGGCGCGGACCTTGGGGGCGTCAACGGTTTGGGTGCCGACGGCGGGGGTGCAGATGTGGGGGCTGACGGTGTGGGTACGAGTTCTGGGGTGCTGGTGCCGACGATATGGGTGAGGAAGGTACGGGTGCAAGGGGTGCTGATGCCGATGATGTGGGTGCCGATGATGTGGGTGCCAATGATGTGGGTGCAAGTTCCGGGGTGCTGATGCCGATGATGTGGGTGAGGAAGGTACGGGTGCAAGGGGTGCTGATGCCGATGATGTGGGTGCCAATGATGTGGGTGCAAGTTCTGGGGTGCTGATGCCGATGATGTGGGTGCCCATGATGCAGGTGGGAGCTCTGGGGTGCTGATGCCGATGATGTGGGTGAGGAAGATATGGGTGCAAGGGGTGCTGATGCCGATGATGTGGGTGCCGATGATGCGGGTGCAAGTTCTGGGGTGCTGATGCCGATGATGTGGGTGAGGAAGATATGGGTGCAAGGGGTGCTGATGCCGACGATGTGGGTGCCGATGATGTGGGTGCCGATGATGCGGGTGCAAGTTCCGGGGTGCTGATGCCGATGATGTGGGTGAGGAAGGTACGGGTGCAAGGGGTGCTGATGCCAATGATGTGGGTGCCCATGATGCGGGTGGGAGCTCTGGGGTGCTGATGCCAATGCCCCCCGTGCAGCGGGTGACGTGGGTACCAGCGATGCGGGTGCTGGCGCTGCGGATGCCCACGATGCCCCAAGCCCAAACCCTCCCCACGTGCTCAGGCCGGACCCCCATCCCCTGCCAGCTCCCTGCCCTGCTGCGGGTGCTGCGGGTGCTGCGGGTGCTGCGGGTGCTGCGGGCGCCCTCCTCCACCACCCGGCCATCTGCGTCCCGTCGCTCGCAGCTCCTTCCCCGTGCAAGGGGGTGTCTCGGGGAGAGGGACACCCCAGCAGGTGGGGCAGGACAGGACCCATCTCCTCGTCCCCCTCACCCAGCCCGGGTACCGCGGTGGGGACACCCCAGGATCGACGTCCCCAGCATCCCCACCCCATGGCCACCCATCACCAACCGCAGCACCCGAGTCACCCGCCTGTGTCCCCCGCCCCCCACTCCAGGTGCGCAAGGAGCCGGAGGAGCCGCCCACCCCCATCTACCTCAACATCCAGGAGCTGCAGGAAGAAGCCGCAGCCGCCGGCTCGGCCCCGGAGGAAACCGGCAGCTCTGTGTCGGACTGGGAAACCCACACGGATACGGACAGTGGACGTTTGTTTTATTATAACCCGGTGACGGGCGAGACCACGTGGGATTGTCCCTTTGGGCAGGCAGAAGATGGAGTGAGTCCCGTCGCCTCTCCCGCCTCCTCGCTCGCCCACAGCCCGGACTTTTCCGAGTGGGAACAGTACACGGACGAAGCCAGCGGACAGGCTTTTTTCTATAATTCGGTAACAGGTGAGACGTCGTGGGACCCCCCCCCATGCAGGAGACAGAAGGAGCTCCCAGGATATGTACCCTGGGGTGACGCGGTACGGGCCCATGGAGCAGAGGGTGAGCACCCAGCAAGGCGTGGGGATGATGGGAATGGAGATGGAGATGGAAATGGGGATGGAGATAGAGATGGGGATGGAGATAGAGATGGGGATGGGGATGGAGATGGAGATAGAGATGGGGATGGGGATGGAGGTGGAGATGGGGATGGAGATGGAGATGGAGATGGAGATGGGGATGGGGATGGAGATAGATGGAGATGGAGATGGAGATAGGGATGAGGATGGAGATGGAGATGAGATGGAGATGGAGATGGAGATGGAGATGGAGATGGAGATGAGATGGAGGTGGAGATGAGATGGAGATGGAGATGGAGATAGATGGAGATGGAGATAGGGATGAGGATGGAGATGGAAATAGATGGGGATGGAGATGGAGATGAGATGGAGATGGAGATGGAGATGGAGATGGAGATGGAGATGGAGATAGATGGAGATGGAGATAGGGATGAGGATGGAGATGGAAATAGATGGAGATGGAGATGGAGATGGAGATGGAGATGGAGATAGGGATGAGGATGGAGATGGAAATAGATGGAGAAGCAGATAGGGATGGGGATGGAGATGGAGATGAGATGGAGATGGAGATAGATATGGAGACAGGATGAGCATGGAGATGGAGATGGAGATAGGGATGGGGATGAGGATAGGGATAGGGATAGAAATAGAGATGGAGATGAAATGGAGATAGGGATGGGGATAGAAATGGAGATGGAGACGGAGATGGAGACAGAGATGGAGGTGGAGATGGAGATGGAGACCGAGACAGAGAAAGAGACAGAGACAGAGATAGAAATGGACATAGGCAAGGAAATGGAGATGGGGATGGAGTTGGGGATGGAGACAGAGATGGAGATGGAGATACAGGTGGAAACGGAGACCAAGTTGGAGATGGAGATGGGGATGGACACAGGGATGGGGATGGAGATGGAGATGAGCAACCCTGAGGAGAAGGACTTGGGGGTGCTGGTGGGTGAGAAGCTCAACACGCCCCGGCAACGTGCGCTGGCAGCCCAGAAACCCCCCGCAGCCTGGGCTGTATCCCCAGCAGCGTGGGCAGCAGGGCGAGGGGGGGATTCTGCCCCTCTGCTCCCCTCGGGGGAGACCCCCCTGCAGCGCTGCCTCCAGCTCTGGGGCACCAACAGCAGAAGGACACGGAGGTGTTGGAGCGGGGCCAGAGGAGGCCCCGGAGATGCTGGGAGGGCTGGAGCCCCTCTGCTGTGGGGACAGGCTGAGAGAGCTGGGGGGGTTCAGCCTGGGGAAGAGAAGGCTCCGCGGAGACCTTGGAGCCCCTTCCAGTCCCTAAAGGGGCTCCAGGAAAGCTGGGGAGGGACTCTGGAGCAGGGAGGGGAGCCATGGGACGAGGGGGAAGGGTTTTAAACTGGAAGAGGGGAGATTGAGATGAGATCTAAGGAAGAAATGTTTCCCTCTGAGGGTGGTGAGCCCCTGGCCCAGGTTGCCCAGAGAAGCTGTGGCTGCCCCATCCCTGGAGGGGTTCAAGGCCAGGTTGGACGGGGCTTGGAGCAACCTGGGCTGGTGGGAGGTGTCCCTGCCCAGGGCAGGGGGTGGCCCTGGGTGGGCTTTAAGGTCCCTTCCAACCCAAAACATTCTGTGATTCTATGGAGATGGAGATGGTGATGATGGCGATGATGGAGATGGAGATGGAGATGGTGGAGATGGAGATGGAGATGGTGGAGATGATGGAGATGATGGAGATGGAGATGGAGATGGAGATGGAGATGGCACTGGGGCAGCCCCCACCTGGGCTGGCCATGGCTTGGGGATGCGGATGCTCTTGATGGGGCACAAGTTCTTGACCTGGTTCTTCTCTACAGCCCCCCACTCCGGAAACGGACTATCCCGACCTGTCTCCAGATGAGCTGGAGGGTTATCCCGAGGAGGACTACTCGCCCGTGGGCTCCTACGAGCAAGGGGCTGCTTTCTGTCTGTCCCCCAGGCGCCCCGAGGAGCTGGGCTCACCCCCGGCATGGTACGGGCACGGCCACACCGAGGGAGCCCTGCTCAGCCCCGAGAACTTCACCTCCGACACGGTACGGGGACGGGATGGGGATGGGGACAGGGGTGGGAATAGGGACAGGGATGAGGATGGGGACAGGGGTGGAAACAGGGACAGGGATGAGGATGGGAATGGGGACAGGGATGGGAATAGGGACAGGGATTAGGATGGGGATGGGGACAGGGACAGGGATGAGGATGAGGATGGGGACAGGGATGGGAATACGGACAGGGATGAGGATGGGGATGGGGACGGGGAGAGGGATGAGGATGAGGATGGGGACAGGGGTGGGAATATGGACAGGGATGAGGATGGGGATGGGGACGGGGAGAGGGATGAGGATGAGGATGGGGACAGGGATGGGAATACGGACAGGGATGAGGATGGGGATGGGGACAGGGGTGGGAATAGGGACGGGGATGAGGATGGGGATGGGAATAGGGACAGGGGTGGGGACGGGGATGAGGATGGGGACAAGGATGGGGACAGGGGTGGGAATAGGGACAGGGATGGTGATGGGGATGGGGCTGGGGATGAGGATGAGGATGGGGATGGGGATGAGGATGGGAATAGGGACAGGGATGGGGATGAGGACAGGGGTGGGGATGAGGACAGGGATGGGGATGGGGATGGGGTCAGGGGTGGGAATAGGGACAGGGATGGGGACAGAGATGAGATGTGAACAGGGACAGGGAAGGGGATGGGGGTGGGGATGGGGATGTGTGTGGGGATAGGGATGAGGATGATGACGGGGACAGGGATGGGGATGAGGACGGGGATGTAGATGGAGATAGGGACAGGGATGGCGACAGAGACGGGATATGAACAGGGACAGGGAAGGGGATGGGGACAGGGACAGGGACAAAGATGGTGACAGGGGTGTCTGCCAGGGGATGAGCACCCTCACAGGGCCACAAATGCGGAGGGCAGGGCCTCCAGGGTGCAGGGGGCACGAAACCCACCACCCTCCGGCACGGACACCTCGGGCATCACCCGCTCCCTCCTCCCCTCCCAGGTGCCGGCCGGTGGCCACCACCACCGGGCCAGCAGCAGCTCCAGCCAGGACAGCGGGCACTTTGCCTGGCACGGCACCGTGTCACCGGCGCTGGGGCTCAAGGAGGAGAAGGTGAGCACCCATCTGCCCTTCCCCAACCCGGCACCAGGGAGGGCAGGGGGCAAACCTGAAAACCCCCCCGCCCCCACCAACCTTCCACCCTTCGCCTTCCAGTTTAAAAGCCTCGAAAAAGCCGGAGTGCTCAACCGGACCAAGATGGTGGACAGAGGGAAGCGGCTCCGGTAAGTGTGTCCCGCTGTCCCCCGCCACCGGAGGAGGGACCCACGGGGAAGCGAAGGGGACAGGAGCTGTGCTGTCCCCCGGCGTGACACCCCCCCCCCCCGCCCCGCTCTGCTCCCCAGGAAGAACTGGAGCTCCTCCTGGACGGTGCTGGAGGGGGGGATCCTCACCTTCTTCAAGGACTCCAAGCACTCGGCTGCCGGAGCCTTGGTAAGAGCCCAAACGGCCTCGGTGCGGCCAGCACCCATGGGATGGGGCCAGCACCCATGATATGGGACCAGCACCCATGGGACGGGGCCACCACCCACAGGATGGGGCCAGCACCCATGGGACGGGGCCACCACCCACGGGATGGGGCCAGCACCCGTGATATGGGACCAGCACCCATGATATGGGACCAGCACCCATGGGACGGGGCCACCACCCACGGGATGGGGCCAGCACCCATGATATGGGACCAGCACCCATGGGACGGGGCCACCACCCACGGGATGGGGCCAGCACCCATGATATGGGACCAGCACCCATGGGACGGGGCCACCACCCACGGGATGGGGTCAGCACCCGTGATATGGGACCAGCACCCATGGGACGGGGCCACCACCCACGGGATGGGGTCAGCACCCATGATATGGGACCAGCACCCATGGGACGGGGCCACCACCCACGGGATGGGGTCAGCACCCATGATATGGGACCAGCACCCATGGGACGGGGCCACCACCCACGGGATGGGGTCAGCACCCGTGATATGGGACCAGCACCCGTGATATGAGACCAGCACCCATGGGACACAGCCAGCACCTGTAGGATGGGGCCAGCAGTTGTAGGATGGGGCCAGCACCCACGGGATGGGTCTAACACCCGTGAAATAGGGCAAGCACCCACAGGATGGGGCTAGCACCCATGAGACAGGGCCAGCAAGTGCCAGATGGGGTCATCACCCCTGAGATGGGGCCAGCACCCATGGGAGAGGGCTTGTAGCCATGGGACGGAGCCAGCACCCATGGGATGGGGCCAGCACCCATGGGATGAATCCACCACCCATGAGATGGGGCCAGCACCCATGGGAGAGGGCTTGTAGCCATGAGATGGAGCCAGCATCCACATGATGGTGTTGGCACCCGTGGGATGAGGCCAGTACTTGTAGGATGGGGCCAGCAGTTGTAGGACGGGGCCAGCAGTTGTAGGACGGGGCCAGCACCTGTGGTATGGGGCTAGCACCTGTGGTATGGGGCTAGCACCCGCGAAATGGGGCTAGCACCCGCAGGACAGGTCCAGCACCCACAGGATGGGGGCTAGCACCTGTGGAATGGGGCCAGCAAGTGCCGGATGGGGTCAGCACCCATGAGATGGGGCCAGCACCCATGGGATGGGGATAACACCCATGAGATGGGGCCAGCACCCATGGGATGGGGATAACACCCATGAAATGGGGCCAGCACCCACAGGATGGGGCTAGCACCCGTGAGACAGGGCCAGCAAGTGCAAGATGGGGCCAGAACCCATGGAATAGGGTCATCACCCACAGGACAAGGCCAGCACCCGTGAGTCAGGGCCAGCACCCACAGGATGGGGCCAGCACCCATGGGAGAGGGCTCGTACCCATGGGACAGAGCCAGCACCCACGGGAAGAGGCCGGCATCCACGGAACAGAGCCAGGAGCCATGGGACGGGGTCAGAACCCATGAGATGGGGCCAGCACCCGTGAGATGGGGCCAGCACCCGTGAGACGGGGCCAGCACCCCACAGGAGAGGGCTTGCACCCATGGGACGGAGCCAGCATCCACGTGACGGTGTCAGCACCCGCGGGATGGGGCCGGCACCCATGGGAAGGAGCCAGGAGCCACATGATGGGGCCAGCACCTGCAGGATGAGGCCAGCACCCACAGGCCAGCCCCAGCCCCCCCCCCGGCACCCAGCTTCCCCCCCCAGCTCCAGCACCCGCCGCCCGGATGCAGAAGCTGCCGTGGGTCTTGCAACACCCTGCGGTGACGGCGGCAGGGGAAGGAGAGGGGGCGGACCCACACCCCGGGGTTGGGGGGGGGGACACGACACACACGGTGGTGGCCCCACCGCTGGGACGTGGGTGCAGGGCTCTGTCCGGGGGCGGGGGGCCCCTTCTGGAAAACGGGGATGGAGAGGGGATAGAGGGAGCGTGGCCAGAGCACCCCAAAACCCATGGCGTGGGGAGACTGGGGGGGGGGGGTCTGATGTTCTTCCCCTGTGGGAACCCCAAGGGACAGTCCCCTCCCCGGGGACAGCCACCCGGCCGCCCTTTCCCCATGGAACGCTGCCCCTGCGCCGCGCCGTCACCAAGAGGGACCCCCAAAGCTGAAGACCCCCCCGGGGTCCCCGGGCAGGGCCGGGGATGTCCCACGGGGTGTTGGTGGCTGTAGGGCTCAGCTGTCCCCGAGCTGGTGGCCACGACACCCACCCCACGGCGGCAGCACCGTGTCCTGGTCCCGCAGAGACACCATGGGAGGGGACAGAGATGTCCCGCAGGGGACATTTGCCACTCCTGCCTGTCTGGAGGAGGAAAGCCCGCAGCCCCCCAGCTCAGAGCAGGACCCCGGTGTCCCTGTCCCCTCCGGGTGGGTGCCAGCGGTGCCACCCTCGTCCCCTTGCTCCCGCAGCGGCACCCCAGCACCCTGACCACCCCCGAGCACACGGTGGAGCTCCGTGGGGCCACCCTTGCCTGGGCCGGCAAGGACAAGTCCAGCAAGAAGCATGTCCTGGAGGTGAGCCCGGTGACAGCTCGGGGGGTGGGGGGGACATCGGCCACTCGTCAGGGTCCACAGGTGGCAATGCCAGCACCTACCCGGTTCATCCCACCAGCCGCGGAGGGGATGTGCTGGGGTCGGTGGTGGTGGGGACGATGGGGGTCATCCCGGGGCTGGGAGCAAAGGGGACACGCTGCGCTGCTGGCCACTGTCCCTTCCCTATGGGACAAGTCACCAAGGGACATCCCCCCTCCCAGAGGGGTTTTTCCTCTTGGGCTTCGCATGGAGAGAAGGTTTCCAGCCGCCCTGGCTCGCCGGCAAACAGCAATACTTGGGGGCATCTGTGTCATGAGTTGGGCCCTGTTCTCAGCCACAACCTGACCCCCAAAGCCGGGCGGTTGTGGCCACTCCGTGGGCAGCCCGGTGGCCCTGCCCCTGACCGCTGCCCCCCCCGGCTCCCGCAGCTGAAGACGCGGGAGGGCTCCGAGTTCCTCATCCAGCACGACTCGGAGCAGATCATCGCCGCCTGGCAGAAGGCGATCGCCGACAGCATCGGCAGGCTGGTGAGCAGGCGCCCGCCGTCCCCCCCCGCCCCCCTGCCACCCTGGGGACGGGCACGGGGGGGTCTCACGCTGCCCCTTCCCTAGGCCACTGACCTCCCCGGCGAGGAGGACGCCGAGAGCGGGGCTGA
Organism: Rissa tridactyla; assembly: GCF_028500815.1. Taxonomy (NCBI): domain Eukaryota; kingdom Metazoa; phylum Chordata; class Aves; order Charadriiformes; family Laridae; genus Rissa; species Rissa tridactyla. The sequence goes on along the minus strand of NC_071484.1, from coordinate 3,131,944 downwards.
ATTCGGCTCCCGGGAGAAGCTGGGGGGCAGCGAGGAGAAGAGGGCAGGTGAGCTCGGGCATGCCGGCACGGCGACCGGCACTGGGGTGGCACCGGCAAAACCACCCACCGGGCAAGGGGGTGGCCACCCTGTGGTGTCCCCAGCACCCCATGGTGGTGGGACATGCCAGGAGCACCCCGGTCCCTTGGGACCGTGGTGACATGTGCCCTGTCCCCACCAGCAGCCGGGCAGGCGATGGGCAGTGCCGGCGGCGAGAGCGACTCCAGCAAAGTCCGGAACAAGCTCCGCAAGTTCCTGCAGAGGCGGCCGACGCTGCAGTCCCTGCGCGAGCGGGGCTACATCAAGGGTGGGTGCCAAGGAGGGGGCTACATCAAGGGTGGGTTTCCCATGGTGGGGCTACATCAAGGGTGGGCGCCAAGGAGGGGGCTACATCAAGGGTGGGTTCCCCATGGTGGGGCTACATCAAGGGTGGGTTCCCCATGGTGGGGTTACATCAAGGGTGGGTGCTGGGATGGGGCTACATCAAGGATGGGTTCCCTGGGATGGGGCTATATCAAGGGTGGGTGCTGGGATGGGGTTACATCAAGGGTAGGTGCTCAGGGTGGGGCTACATCAAGGATGGGTTCCCTGGGATGGGGCTACGTCAAGGGTGGGTGCTGGCATGGGGCTACATTAGGGTTGGTGCTGAGGATAGGGCTACACCAAAGGCAGGTTCCTCGTGGTGGGACTACATCAAGGGTGGGTGCTGGGATGGGGCTACATCAAGGGTGAGTTCCTCGTGGTGGGACCTTCAGGGGTGGGTGCTCAGAGTGGGGCTACATCAAGGATGGGTTCTCCGGGATGGGGCTACGTCGAGGGTGGGTGCTGGGATGGGGCTACATCAAGGGTGGGTCCTGAGATGGGACTGCATCAAGGAAGGGTTCTCCAGCATGGGGCTGCATCAAGGATGGGTGCTGAGGATGGGGCTCTGCCCCCTTGGGGTGTCCCCAAGCTGGAAGGTGGGTGGGGACAGCTGGGAATGGAGCTGGGACAGAAGGTTGGGGGACCAAGCCCTACCCTGAACCCAACACCACGGTGACGGGTTTGAGCATGTCCCATCACCTCCGGCCACCCTTTATGGGGAGGGGCCCTCCTGCCATGTCCCCAGCCCTATCCCCCACCCCGGACCTGCCACGGTGTCCCCCAGCCATGCTCAAGTCCCCGTTGGTTCTTCCAGATCAGATTTTCGGCTGCTCCCTGCAAGCGTTGTGCGAGCGGGAGCGGGGGACGGTGCCGCGCTTCGTCCTGCAGTGCATCCAGACCGTGGAGAGGAGAGGTACCACCCGGGGAAGGGGGACAACCTGAGGGACACCGGGATGGGGACAGCTCTGGGGAAAGCTTAAATGTGATGGTTGGGTTTTCCCTGGAATCCCGGTGCTGGCTGCTGCGGGCACCAGCGTGGCCGTACCGGTCATTGTCACCACGTGCCACCAGGCTGCGGGCATCTCCCAGGGGACAGCCGGGACACGTTGGGAAACCGGAGCTCCACCGTGGTGGCTGGTATCACATCCCGGGGCAGGTCGTGGTTAACCAGGAGCTTCCCCCCCCCCGCCCTCCCCCCCCACCCCCATCTCCATTGTCCTCTGCCAGGTCTGGACATCGATGGGCTGTACCGGGTCAGCGGCAACCTGGCCACCATCCAGAAACTGCGCTACAAAGTGGAGCACGGTAAGGTCACCGGTGGTGACAAATGGGACATAACCCCCACCACCACCACCACCAAGGGCAGGGTGACAGGGATCCGGCTGGGGAGGGAGGGAGGGACGGGGACCCTCGCCCGTCCCCGAGGCTCTGGGACCCACCTGAGGTGCTGCCCGGCCCCGCAGACGAGCACCTGGACCTGGATGACGGGCGCTGGGAGGACATCCACGTTGTCACCGGGGCGCTGAAGCTCTTCTTCAGGGAGCTGCCGGAGCCGCTCGTCCCCTTCGGCCACTTCGACAAGTTCATCGCTGCCATCAGTGAGGCCTGGGGACAGGGATGGGGATGGGATGGGATGGGAATGGGATGGGATGGGCACAGGGATGGGGATGGGATGGGAATGGGATGGGATGGGCACAGGGATGGGGATGGGATGGTGGCAGGATGGGGATGGGGATGGAATAGGATAGGATGGGATGGGATGGGGATGGGATGGTGGCAGGATGGGGATGGGGACAGGGATGAGATGGGATGGGGATGGGATGGGCATAGGGATGGGGATGGGATGGGGATGGGATGGTGGCAGGGTGGGGTTTGGGATGGGATGGGGAATGGCAATGGGATGGGCACAGGGATTGGGATGGGGGGGTGGCAATGGGATGGGCACAGGGATGGGATGGGTTGGGATGGAAGAATGGCAGGATGGGATGGGATGGGATGGGATGGGATGGTGGCAGGATGGGAATGGGGATGGGATGGGTATGGGTTGGGATGGGGATGGCAATGGGATGGACATGGGGATGGGGTGGGATGGGCATAGGGATGGGATGGGGATGGGGATGGGATGGGATGAGGCGGGCACAGGGATGGGGATGGGATGGGAATGGGATAGGGATGGATGTTCCAGCTTCTGGCGCCGGCATCCCATCATGTCTTCCCTCCCCTTACAGAGATGCAGGACCCGACCAGGCGGGGCCGGTGCATCCGTGACCTGGTGTTCTCCCTCCCTCCCGCCCACCACGACACCATGAAGGTCCTTTTCCGCCACCTCTCCAGGTGACACCTGCCTCAGTCCCCCCCAAACCCAACCCGCTGGCAGGAAAGGGGACAACGCCTGGGGTTGGGGACGTGCCGGCTGACACCGTCCCTCGTCCCCGCAGGGTGATCGAGTACAAGGAGGAGAACCGCATGTCGGTGCAGAGCATCGCCATCGTCTTCGGCCCCACGCTGCTGCGGCCGGCGAGCGAGGAGGGCAACATGGCCATGCACATGGTCTTCCAGAACCAGGTGGTGGAGCACATCCTCAACCAGTACGGCTACATCTTCCCCGATGGCTAAAAACCCCTCGGGGACACGCGCAGGGACAAGCCCAGCACCGGGGACATGAAGGAGCAGCATCTCAGGGGAAGGACTCGGCCGCGTGTCACCTCGGACCATGGGTGGTGGCAACGGCGGGTTCCATGAAAGGCGGCGCGGTGGCCCGGCTCGCTCGGGACGCGGCTCGAGGGCTGGCTGCCGGAGCTGGGGACATCCCGAGCACCCCATCCTCCGCTGCCACCCGCTCCCGCCGGGGAGGTTGAACCCCAGGGGGTGCGTGGGGTTTGGGGGGGGCGGGACACGATGGAGCCCCACGGTCCCCGGCGGGGCCAGCGGCAGAGGTGACGGCCGGGCAGTGCCCGCGGGGACGGTGCCACCGGCGGGGCCGGCAGGGAGAAGCCGGGCTGTGCCATGGCCGGAGCCGGCGTCCGGCACGAGCCGCCGTATTCCTGAATAAAGAGCCCGTTCAGCCGCGAGGACGAGGCGTCGGTGGCACATCATGGGGACATCGCCAGGGACACCATCAGTACAGCAGGGGCTCCGTGCCCCTTGGCTCCTGGTGGCCCTCGGGGACAAGATGTGCCCCCCCCCGAGGAGGAGGGGACGGCAGCGTCCCCAGAGGGGTGAGACTGCAGGCCACCACGGTGACCGTGTGCCCTGGGCTTTGGGACACCTTTCCCGGCTGGCACCGCCACCCCCATGTCACTGCAGGTGTCACCGCGGGTGTCACCACAGACAGCAGGGTTGGGTGCTGAGAGTGGCGGGGGGGGGGAGCAGGTGGCAGTGGGACGTGAGCCCCCGTCACCCAGAGTCACCCCTCTGGGGTGGGGACACTTTGGGTCACGATGGAGACAATTTGGGACACAGGTGGGACAGTCACGGGGCGCAAAAGGGACAGTGAGGGACACAACTGAAAGGCTTGGGGACATAACGGGGATGCTGACGGGCATGGCAGGGACGGGAGGATGCTTTGGGACGTGGTGACGATGCTTTGGGATACAAGGAGGGCAGGTCACCATGGGACAGGGGTTTGGGACAGGGTGGGGGTGGCTGGGATGTAGAGGGGACAACTTTGGGATGCAGGGGGGACACTTTGGGACACAAGGGGACCAAAGGGTCATGACAGAGACCCTTTGGGATGCAGGGGGGACACTTGGGGACACAACAAGGGCACTTTGGGGTGCGGTGGGGACACTTTGGGATGTAATGGGGACACTTTGGGACACAAAGGGTCATGATGGAGACCCTTTGGGATGCAGGGGGGACACTTTGGGGCACAAGGGGACACTTTAGGGCGCAAGGGGGTGCAGCAGGGGTACTTTGGGACACGAAGGGATACGACAGGGGGGACACTTTGGGCTGCAGAGGGGACATTTTGGGACACAAAGGATGCTTCGGGGCTGCGATGGTGACAGTTTGGGACACGAGGGGACACTTTGGGGCACAAGGGGACACTTTAGGGCACAAGGGGTACTTTGGGACATGAGGGGACACCACGGGGACACTTTGGGCTGCAGCGAGGACATCTTGGGACACAAAGGGATGCTTCGGGGCTGCGATGGTGACAGTTTGGGACACGAGGGGACACTTTGGGGCACAAGGGGACACTTTAGGGCACAAGGGGTACTTTGGGACATGAGGGGACACCACGGGGACACTTTGGGCTGCAGCGAGGACATCTTGGGACACAAAGGGATGCTTCGGGGCTGCGATGGTGACAGTTTGGGACACGAGGGGACATGACGGGGACACTTTAGGGCGCGAGGGGGTGCAGCAGGGGTACTTTGGGACAGGAGGGGACACCACGGGGACACTTTGGGCTGCAGCGGGGACATTTGGGGCACAAAGGGATGCTTCGGGGCTGCGGGCGGTGACATTTTGGGACACGAGGGGACACTTGAGGGCACAAAGGGACACGTTGGGGCGCGAGGGGGTGCAGCAGGGGTCCTTTGGGACAGGAGAGGACAGGACGGAGACGCTTTGGGCCGCAGCGGGGGACATTTTGGGGCACAAAGGGGACACTTTGGGCCACACCGGGATGCTTCAGGGGCGCAGCGGAGGCACTTCGGGCCACTTCGGGCCACTTCGGGCCACTGACCCCCCCCCCGCCCCGGGGAGGAGGCGGCGGGGCGGGGCGGGGCGGGGCGGGGCGGGGGCCGGGCCGGGGGCCGGGCCGGGGCAGGGTGTGGGGGGGGCAGAGCCCGGGCAGAGCCCCCGCTGCCGGCCCCGCTCCGCGCCCCCTCCCCGGCTCCATCTTGTGCTCGGCCGGCGCCGAGCGGCTCCAGGTGCGGGGCGGGGGGGGTGGGGGATGGATCGGGGGCGGGGGGGGGCAGGGACCCGACGGGAGCCGGGTTGGCGGGGGGGGGGACGACAGCGACCCCCCCCTCCTGGGACCCCCGGCGTCATTCCCCCCCCCCTCCCGGGGCCGTGCGGGACCCCCACAACCATTCCCCCCCCCCTCCCCTCAGCCCCTTGGGACCCCCCTGGAACGCCCCCCCCCCCCCCCCCAGCCCTACGGGCCCCCCCTGGGCTCTGTAGGGGACTCCTTGGACCGATGCCCCCCCCCTAGAGTCATGCAGGACCCCCCCCAGAGAGACACACACCCCCCGTCCCTTCTTGGGACCCCCCCCGAGGGCCATGCGGGACCCCCAACACTCCCGTGTCGTCGTCGTCGTCCCCCCCCCCCCGCAACCGGGGCTGTGCAGGAAGGACCGGGGGCCCCGTCGAACCACCAGTAGCGACCCCCCCACCCCCGCCCCGAGCCTCATAGGGACCCGCCCCCAGGAGCAAACACCCCCCCCCCGACCCTCAGAGGGACCCCACGGAATCTCCCCCCCCCCACCCCCAGCAAGAAAACACCCCCCAGACCTTCACAGGGCCCCCACGGACCCCCCACAGCAGCGAACCCCACCCCCCCCCCACCCCCCGGATCCTCACAGAGACCCCTCCAGACCCCCCCGCGGCAACAACTCCCCGCCCAGAGCTTCACAGGGACCCCCCAATCCCCCCCCCGGCAGCAGCAAAGCCCCCCCCAGAACCCCTCACCGGGCCCCCCAGACCCCCCCAGCAGCAACCTCCCCCCCAGAGCTTCACAGGGCCCCCATGGACACCCCCCCCCGCAGCAGCAAAACACACCCCAGACCCTCAAAGGCTCCCCCAGGGCCCCCCCCGGCAGCAACCCCCTCCTCCAGACCCTCACAGAGCCCCCACAGAGCCCACCCCAGCAACACCGGCCCCCCCCCCAGATCCTCACAGGGACCCCCCAGACCCCCCCAACAGCAACAACTCCCCCCTCGAGAACCTCCCAGGGCCCCCCCCAGACCCCTCCCCAGCAGCAAAGCCCCCCCAGACTCTCACAGGCCCCCCCCAGACTCCCCCCCAGCAACAACTCCCCCCCCAAGATCCTCACAGGGACCACCCAGCCCCCCCCCAACAGCAACAACTCCCCACCCCCCCGCGAGAGCCTCCAGGGCCCCCACGGAACCCCCCCGCAGCAGCAAAACACCACCTAGACCCTACCAGGGCCCCCCCAGACCCCTCCCCAGCAACAAAGCCCCCTCCAGACTCTCACAGGGCCCCCCCAGACCCCCACCAGCAACAACTCCCCACCCTGGAGCCTCACAGGGACCCCCCCAGACCCCCCCAACAGCAACAACTCCCCCCTCGAGAGCTTCACAGGGCCCCCATGGAACCCCCCCACAGCAGCAAAACACCCCCTAGACCCTCCCAGGGACCCCCCTCAGACCCCTCCCTAGCAACAGCTCCCCCCCCACACCCTCACAGGGCCCACCCAGACCCCCCCCCAGAAGCGACCCCCCTCTCTCAGGGCCCCCCCAGACACCAGCCCCCCACACACACTACTTCCCCATGCTGCCAATGACCCCCCCCCCGCCATCGCTTGGCGCTGCACAGGTGGGATCCGACCCCAACCCAACCGTCAGCAGGGACCCCCCCCACGGGGCCGGGGGGAAGGGACACCCCCCCCCCTCGCCAAGAGGCAGGAGCTGGCGACCCCCCCCGGGGCTGTCACACACACAGACACACACCCCCCCCCCCAGGACCAGGCACCAAGGGGTTACGGCGCAGAACCGGCTTTGGTGGCCAAAATCCCTCTTAAGGCATTAATCGCAGTGGGAAAGGGATGGGGGGGGGGGGCAGACAGGGCCACCATGTGTGTCCCCCCCCTCCGCTGTCCCCAGCCTTTGGGGGGGGGGGGGGCGGGGGCAAGCGCGAATTTAAGCCAAATCACTAAACCTGGCTTAAAATTCAGTGGGATTTAGGGGGAAAAGAAAAGGTGGTGGTGGGGGATGCGCTGGGGGGGCTGGAGGGGTTGGGTGGGGGCACCTCTGGCACTCCCCCCCCCCCCCCCTCCGTGGTGGTTGGGGGGGGGGGGGGGCAGGCATTAGTCAGGGTGTAAAGGTCGGGAGCCGGCGGCGTTCGCACGCCCGGTGTGCGGAAGTGACAGCGTCCCCGTGTCCCCGGCCCTGGCGGTGGCAGCAGGTAGGGGGGGGGGCAGGGCTGGGTGCCCCCCACCCCGGCAGCACTGGGGGGGGGGGGGGTGGTGTCGTGTGTGAGTGTGTGTGTGAGTGTGTGTCCCCCAGCCCAGGGTGGGCACCCGCTGTCTGTCCCGTGCGGTGGCATTGGCGGCGGAGGCGATGGGGGGGGTCCCAGCCGGCTCGGCCCCCCGGGCTGGTGGCCCCTGGGCCTGGCATGGCCACGTGTCTGGGGGGGGATGGGGGCTCGGGGCACTACTGGGACGGTGCTGGGGGTCCCCAGAGGGACCAGGCTCTGGGGGTCCCTACAGCCCTATAGACACCAGGTTCTGGGGGTCCTATAGAGAGCAGCTCTGGGGGTCCCTATAGCCCATAGGGACTGGCTCTGGGGGTCCCTACAGCCCCATAGACACCGAGCTCTGAGGGTCCCCATAGGGATCAGGCTCTGGGGTCCTACAGAGAGTGGCTGTGGGGATCCCTATAGCCCATAGGGACTGGGCTCTGAGGGTCCCCACAGCCCCCCCATAGGGACCAGGCTCTGGGGGTCCCTGCAGCTCGATAGGGATCAGGTTCTGGGGGTCCCCATAGGGACCAGGCTCTGGGGGTCCTATAGAGAGCAGCTCTGGGGGTCCCTATAGCCCCATAGAGACTGGCTCTGGGGGGGTCCCTACAGCCCCATAGACACTGAGCTCTGAGGGTCCCCATAGGGATCAGGCTCTGGGGTCCTATAGAGAGTGGCTGTGGGGGTCCCTATAGCCCCATAGGGACCAGGCTCTGGGGGTCCACATGGCCCTATAGACACCAGGCTCTGGGGGTCCCTGTAGCCCATAGGCCAGGCTCAGGGAGTCCCATTAGGGACTGGGCTCTGGGGGTCCCATAGGGACCAGGGTCTTGGGGTCCTATAGAGAGTGGCTCTGGGGGTCCCCATAGCCCCATAGGTACCAGGCTCTGGGGGTCCCATAGGGACTGGGGTCTGTGGGTCCCTACAGCCCCATAGAGGTCAGGCTCCGAGGGTGCCCGGAGCCCCACAGGGACTGGGCTCTGGGGGTCCCCATGGCTCTACAGGGACAGGGCTCTGGGGGTCCCAGCAGGGACCCGGCTCTGGGGGTTCCTATAGCCCCATAGGGACCAGGCTCTGGGGGTCTCCATGGCCCCATAGAGACTGGCTCTGGGGGTCCCCCTAGCCCATAGGGACCAGGGTCCAGAGGTCCCTGCAGCCCCATGGGGAGTGGCTTCTGGGGTCCCCATGGCCCTATGGGGCAGGGCTTCTGGAGTCCCCCTGCTGTCCCCCCCAGGTGACACTGCCTCTGGAGTCTGTCCCCCCAGTGTCGTTCCCCCCCCCGGTGTCCCCCCCCCCCCCCCAGGTGACGCTGCCTCTGGATTCCCCCAGTGTTGTCCCCCCCCAGTGTGTCCCCCCAGGTGACACCGCCTCTGGAGTCCCCCCCTGCTGTTCCCCCCCCCCCCAGGTGACACCACCTCTGGAGTCCCCCTGCTGTCCTCCCCCAGGTGACACCACCTCTGAAGTCCCCCCAGTGTCGTTCCCCCCCCCACGTGACACTGCCTCTGGATTCCCCCAGTGTCCCCCCTCCAGGTGGCACTGCCTCTGGAGTCCCCCCGGTGTCCCCCCAGGTGTCCCCCCCACTGTGTCATCGTCATCCTCCCCCCCCACAGTGTTCCCCCCAGGTGACACCACCTCTGGAGTCCCCCCCTGCTGTTCCCCCCCCCCCCCCAGGTGACACTGCCTCTGGAATCCCCCCAGTGCCCCCCCCCCCCCCCCCAGGTGACACCACCTCTGGAGTGCCCCCTGCTGTCCCCGTGCCCCCCCCAGGTGACACCGCCTCTGGAGTCCCCCCCTGCTGTTCCCCCCCCCCCCAAGGTGACACCACCTCTGGAGTGCCCCCCTGCTGTCCCCGTGCCCCCCCCCCCCAGGTGACACCGCCTCTGAAGTCCATCTGTGGGTGACACTGGGTCCTGGCCGGGCATTTTGGGGTCTGGCGGAGGGGGCAGAGCATCGGCGGGGTTCCTGACCCCTCCCTTGTCCCCTTGTCCCCGCAGAGCCCGCCGTGCCACGATGGCACCGGCCGCCTGAGCCCCCCCCCCCCCGCCCCCCCTCCGGCGGTGGGGACCAGCCATGGAGACCGTCGTCATCGTGGCCATCGGGGTGCTGGCCACCATCTTCCTGGCGTCCTTGGTGGCGCTGGTGGTGGTGTGCCGGCAGCGGTACTGCCACCCCAAGGACCTGCGGCACCACTATGACACCAAGTGAGTCACCCCCCCCCCCCCCCCCGGGGGTGGCAGCGTCCCCGTCCCCACCGGGCGAGGGGGGTGGGGGGCGCGGGGAGGGACCCCAAACGCCGTGGGCAATGGTGGGGACACGTCCACCATCATGAAGGGGACGGTGCTGGGGACGCATCCAGCATCAGCAGGGTACTGGGAAGAGCTGGGGCGGGGGGGGGGAAGTCCCAGGAGGTGGCCCGAGGAGGAGGACACCCCGCCCCCCAGGGATGTCCCCATTGTCCCCCCCAACAGACCCATCGTGGACCTGATGGGGAGCACGGAGCCGGCCTCGGAGCCCTCGGAGCTGGAGCTGGATGACGTGGTCATCACCAACCCCCACATCGAGGCCATCCTGGAGAACGAGGACTGGGTGGAGGACGCCTCGTAAGCCTGTGTCCCCCCCCCCCGGCAGTGTCCCCCGTGTCCCCCGCCATCGCCGCTGGGGACCCCCGCGCAGTGCCAACATCCCCCCCAGCGTGGGACGCAGGGGGCAGAGATGTGGGGGTCGCCAAGGCGTGGTGCCAAGAGGAGACGGTCCTCAATTGGGAATGTCCCCAAGGAGAGTGGGGGACACGGGGGGTGGGCAGGTGGGGGGGGGACGGGACGGGGGGGACAAGGACAGGAGGGTCCACCCGGGTTCACGCCCTCCTCCTTCTCCACAGGGGTCTGGTGTCCCACTGCATCGCTATCCTCAAGGTAAGGCACTGGTGGCACTGGTGGTACCAGTGGCGCTGGTGGTACTGGTGGTGCCGGTGGCAATGTTGGCACTGGTGACACTGGTGGCACTGGTGGTACCGGTTGCATTGGTGGCAATGTTGGCACTGGTGGCACTGGTGGTACCAGTGGCACTGGTGGCACTGGTGGTGCTGGTGGCAATGTTGGCACTGGTGGTACCGGTGCGCTGGTTGCATTGGTGGCAATGGTGGCACTGGTGGCGCTGGTTGCATTGGTGGCAATGGTGGCACTGGTGACACTGGTGACACTGGTGGCAATGGTGGCACTAGTTGCACTGGTGGTACTGGTTGCATTGGTACTGGTGGCAATGGTGGCAATGTTGGCGCTGGTGGTACTGGTGGCAATGGTGGCATTGGTGGTACTGGTGGCATGGGTGGTACCGGTGGCACTGGTGGTGCTGGTGGCAATGGTGGCATTGGTGGTACCGGTGCACTGGTTGCATTGGTGGCACTGGTGGTACCAGTGGTGCTGGTGGCAATGGTGGCACTGGAGGGACTGGTGGCAACGTTGACACTGGTGTTACCGGTGGCGCTGGTGGCAATGTTGGCACTGGTGGTACCAGTGGCACTAGTGGTGCCAATGGTGCTGGTGGCACTGGTGGTGCTGGTGGCAACGTTGACACTGGTGGTACTGGTGGTACTGGTGGCACTGGTGGTGCTGGTGGCAACGTTGACACTGGTGGTACCAGTGGCACTGGTTGCATTGGTGGCACTGGTGACACTGGTTGCATTGGTGGCACTGGTGTTACCGGTGGCGCTGGTGGCAATGTTGGCACTGGTGGTACTGGTGGCAATGGTGGCAATGTTGGCGCTGGTGGTACTGGTGGCACGGGTGGTACCAGTGGCACTGGTGGTAC